>NW_025333849.1:0-2400000 GCF_019186645.2 Phyllostomus hastatus
CAGTTTCTTTTATTTGTTAAAAAATTTCCCCCCTGGCTGGCGTAGCTCAGTGGATTGAGCGCGGGCTGGGAACCAAAGTGTCCCAGGTTCGATTCCCAGCCAGGGTACATTCCTGGGTTGCAGGCCATAACCCCCAGCAACCGCACATTGATGTTTCTCTCTCTCTCTCCATCTCCCTCCCTTCCCTCTCTAAAAAAATAAATTAAAAAAAAAAAAGAAATAAAAAAATTTCTATAGAGGTTTCTGAGATTCCTCAACCATGGGGAATGGGCTCTCTAAGGATCAAGAGCAATGTTTTAAGCTAGTTTGGCAGCTTTTTAGGGCTATTGAGTGTCTCCCTGATAAGGGATCTTTAGACTTAGTTATTTAGGAAAAAGTTGGGCAGAAGTTGAAATAACACCAGGTGGTGTGAGATAAGATTCCAAGGTTAATGTCTCACTCCCTCATTTAGAGGATTTAATTTGAAAATACTGGTTTTCTTGAATTTTGGTTTTGTTTTTGTTTTGAAAGAAACTGTGCAATCTCAAAATATTTTGCTAAATCTCTGGTAAATAAAATAAGATCACTACTGTTTTACATCATAAGGATTCTACTCAGAAAGAATTTAAATTGACTGTTTAAAGAAGGAAAAAGATCTCACTTCCCTCAGACAGTAAAAAGCACAGGAAGAGCCCTGGCTGGTATGACTCAGTGGACTGAGTGCTGACCTGCAAACCAAGGGATCACAGGTTTGATTCCCAGTCAGGGCACCCGTGGCCTGGGTTACAGGCCAGGTCCCCAGTGGGGGTGTGTGAGTGGCAACCACACTTTGACATTTCTCTCCCATTCTCTCTGTCTTCCCTTCTGTCTAAAAATTAATAAATAAATCTTTTTAAAAAGCACAGGAAAAAAAACAATGAGAAAATTGTTTTTTAACCACCCTGAATTCTCCTTCTGAAGGTCCAGGGACTGCTTTAGTCCTAGGAACAAGGCGTGTGGAGCTTAACATCCTCCCTCCCTCTTCTCCAGTCTCCCTAAAGGTGTGAAGGGCACTAGATAATGGGACAGCTCACTTTTGAGCACACTCAAGGAATGCAGTAATTGCTAAGAATTAACAACAACAACAATAAGTAAATGTATTTGCCAGTGGAGAAAAAACCGTTTCTGAATGTTATGAATGTGTTCATAAAGTTGTCAATCTAAAGCATGCTGTAAGTGGATGTAGGGTGTGACGTGTAAAAGAAATATTAACAATCCTCCTTGTTTATGCCAGGGCTGTGACCCTTTATTGTAAAAATGAAATATAGGTGTACTGTCTCCCAGGGAGAACTAGCCCTTCTCCATGGAAGTCTAAGTGTTACGGAAAAGACGACTCAGACAACCTGGGAGCTTACGAAGTGGAGTTTATTCATGCATGCGGACCCAGAGGAGATAAATTCCAAATTCTGGGCACCGAGTGTTAGACTGGGACTGATTTATATTCTTGTTACAAGGCAAAGGAGGAGGAGGGAGGAATGCAGCTGCTGAAAGTGGGCATGTAGGAGCAGAAAACAGGGTTAGCGTACGACCTTGAGATAACTGCTTATCTGGGACTGGCTGCTGTCCAGCTCCTATCTGGGAATAGCTACTGTACAGTATGTCCTGTCACAGTCCCCCCTTTTGATGCTATAAGGTGTTTCTATCCCTTTAGCATCACCATATACCTGGCTATACAGCTGAGGTGCTGGGGAGGGTTGCAGCTGCTGATACTGGTGTTGGTACCACTGAAGGGGTACACTTTGACAGCCACCCTACAACTCACCATGATCTCCAGGTGTTGGACCAAGGTCGGGAGGATGCAGGGTCCCATATGCCTGACACCTCCGGGTCTGGTATCCTATGGTCCTGGATATCACTCAAGTCTGGTATACCTTCCCTCCCCAAGGGCAGAGGGATTGCTGTGGCTGAACACAACCTGATGGCATGTCAGTGGAGGAGCTGAAAGCTGACCCTGGAAGATAGTAGGAGACCACCCTACTGCTGAGCATAATCCTACATCCAGGGGTATTACATTTGCAGGCTGAGGCTGAGACAGGGGCTGCATTAGTAAGCGAAGCATACAATAAACCCAAATATAGAAACCAAACAGAGATAAACTATTCCTAGGGTGATCTGCTCCTCGGGATTCTATTCCGCAGAGGCCGCAGTCACTAGTCCAATTCCCAATACTCCTGTGAAGGTGCCAATTAAAATCAGGTACCCTGCAGAACAATGGCCCATTCCTTGGTGTCTTATTTACTGGTTGGCATCCTCTGGAGCCTTGGCGTGGGTATTCTAGGTACAGGCCTAGTCCTCAGGTCCTCAGGATCTGTTGTTGTTTTGGCCCGGCTGTAGTGGATCCAAGGGGTGATTCCTGCAACCTAAGCAATGCTAGCAGCAGCAAGTCTGTCCAGGGCAGTCCAGTTTCCTGGTAAAATTTAGCTAAGGTTTCTTTAAAAGTCTGGTTCATTCGCTCTACCTTCCCAGAACTCTGGGGTCTATAGGCAGTGTGTAGTTTCCACACGATGTTCAGAAGCTTGGCTGTTTCTTGGACAATTTGTGAGACAAAGGCCGGCCTGTTGTCACTTCCAATGGTCAGAGGCAATCTGTACCTTGGGATGACATCTCTCAGGAGGGCTTGGATGACTTCTCGGCTTTTCTCTGTCTTGGTGGGGAAAGCCTCAACCCATCTAGAGAAGGTACACATGATCACCAGGAGATATTTAAACCCTCCACTAGGCCTGACTTCAGTAAAGTCCATTTGCAGGTCTTCAAAGGGCTGTCTACCTATGTGCTGTATCCCGGCCTCATCTCCAGGTGGCCGGTGGCATTGTTCCGAGCACATGTTAGGCATTGTGCTGAGGTGGAAGCATGAAGTGCTGCCAGGTTGGGGAAATAGAAATACCTCTTCAGCAGATTTTCTAGGGAGGTCTTGCCCATGTGGGTGAGGGCATGGCACTTCCTAACTAGATTGCTAGCTTGCCCTTGTGGTATATATATTCTCCCGTCTGGCAGTCTCCACTATTCTGCAGTCATCCACTACTGCATACCTGGAGACTTTCCTGCCCTCAACCATATAGCTGCTCCCATCTGTGTAGTAGGTGACATCAGGTCCAGCCAGGAGCTGGTCCTGGAGGTCTGGCTGGCTGGTGTGGGCCTCTTCAGTTACTTCAAGACAGTCATGCTCCAGCTCTCCAAGTTCTGCCGGTAAGTAGATGGCTGGATTGACTCGTTTCACAGTCTTAACATGCACCCTCAGGTTTCCTTGGAGGATGCCCTGGTACTGAGTCACTCTAGGGTTCGACAGCCACTTATGCCCCTGCCTGGCAAGGAGGCTGTTCACTGCATGTGGTACATGAAGACTGATTTCTTGGCCTAGAGTTAACTTGCTGCCTCTTGCAAGAGGGTCACAGCAGCAGTGACTGCCCTCAGACAAGGTGGCCAGCCGGTGGTAACATGGTCCAACTGCTTAGACAGGTAAGCCACTGGGTGTTGCCATGGTCCGACAGGCTGGGTCAGGACCCAAGGGCTACCTTGTCTCTCTCGTGGGTATACAGAGCAAAAGACCACCCCTGATCTGGCAGTCCAAGGGCAGGAACATCACTGAGGTGCCCCTTGATATCTTGGAAGGCTTTCTCTTCATTTTCTCCCCATTCTAGGGGCTTAATGTCCGGACCCTTCAAAGCCTGGTAGAGGGGCTGAGTTCCACAGCAGCAGGATGCAGGCTGGCTTTTTTCTCAGGAGAACAAGTATTTTTCTCAGAAATCACACGAGGTTCTGGAGGGTGTTGGCAACTCTACCATTTTCTGTCTGTGCCCCTGATCACACCATGAGTACTTCTGACAAGCCTGGTTGCCAAGCACTGCATCGGGCGACGTGGCCAGAACCCAAGGGAGCTCATAAGCTGCTGGGGCAGGTGAACCCGATGGAGCACCGTGAAGGGCCATGACAGAGGACTGTGCAGACGGCTATGGGGGCACCTCAGATACACAGCGCATGCCCTCTGCAACTCAACGTGAAAAGTAGGAGTGTGTTCAGGATGTGCTTCTGATGTTCTTTCCTTAATTCAGCCAGGTGCTTCAGCAGTGTGTGTGTTCCCTCCCAGCACCATTCCTGGGGTGGGGCCGCCAGGAGGAGGTCGTCCATGTACTACAGGATCATCAGGTCCGGCTCCCCCTTGGTGAGGGGTTTCAGGTCTCTTGCTAGGGCTTCCCCAAATAAGGTTGGGGAGTTCTTAAACCCCTGGGGCAGTCTATTCCAGGTCAACTGAGTCTTGACCACAGTGTGTGGATCTTTCCATTTGAAGGCAAAAATGGGTTGACTAGAAGGTGCCACAGGAATGCAGAAAAAGGCATCCTTCAGACCAAGGCAGGTAAACCATGTTGCTGTTGGGGGAAGCTGGTTCAGGGGGGTTTATGGGTTCAGGATGACTGGGTGGAGGGAGACGGCTGCTTTGTTGATGGCCCGCAGATCCTGGACGGGCCAGTAACCACTCCCGTCCAGCTGCCATCATGGGTCTAGGCAGGTGTGGCCCCATGTCATGGAGCCAATCTTCTCCGAACTCCCACACAGGCACTGTAACTCAGGGGACCCACTCCCCAGTCACATCTTGGGTGGGGGGGAGTCTCTTTCCATCTCCCTGGCCCAGAGCATGGGCACAGCTATTCAGCATATCTACATGACCAGCCAAAGGCTATAGGTATGTCAAATGACTATGCCATGGATTAGCTGTAAAGCTGTTGCTGTACAAAACAGCCTTGCATGTTCTTGCTCCGTGTGTCCCTTCCCCCAACTCACACCTGTGGGGGAAGGGGTGAAGACATCTTAAAATCTCCTGAATGCTTTGAGTTCTGGACCCCATTTTAAATGCCCATTTGGGGTCCCCCCTCTTGGCTGCACCCTGTAACAATCTCTCATTTCAGATATACACCCACTTTAAATTCTTTTAAAGGACAATGGATGAAGGTCTCATCTTCTTGTAACTACTTCCAGCTGGACATGGACATCCTCCTACCTACCCATGGGTCAGGGGTACCCTTAAGGGGGTGGGCAGCACAGAGGGAGTCCTTCCTGTAAGGGGAAGGACCTTACAGAATCCTGGTCAGTTGGCTGTCACCAGAAAGTCGCAGGCTTGGTGTCCAAAGACTGGCATTACTGGACCGTTGGCATCCTGGTCATATTCTGGAGATGACAGATTTGGAAAGAGTTGGAAGGCACAATTAAATCATAACCACTAAATTACAAAGTCAGGAACTTAAGTAAAGAATGGCTTATCTGGAGGAAGGTGTACAAGGCATGCTATACCTATCCAAAACTCTTGTGGCCCACTATACTTCACTCGGGCTGAGGGGAATATATTAGGATTTCCCTCCTTTCAGATAGCTGAACCCTTCCTGTCCAAGCCATCAAGACAGAAAAAGGAAAATCAGTTCTAAAGTGAAGCCCACAGATCACCCGAACCACTCACCAACCCAACCACTTAGTTTAGCCAAACCGTTGAGTTTCAGGGGGTGCTGATGAAAAAATGCGTTCCTTAAGTGAGGCCTATATTGCAACCAATCACTCAGGTAATGAAGTCATAGCATACATCCTCTGAAAACAGAAGAACACACAGGTTAATTCACACAATAGTCCCCAAACCAGTCTCTGTGCCTGTGAGACTCTCTTTTGGGAAGACGTTCAATTGCAAGGTCCTTCCTGCAATGAAATTCAACAATGGCAATCTGACAGGTCCTCTGTACCTGTAAATTGTACATCTTTGATGATATTACAAAACCAGCTTCAACTTTCAAATGAAAAGAAACTTTTAAGACAGTTAGCTGTGTCATTCTGATGTCCAATACTGAGCATTATGATTTTCCTTGAAACACAATTTTTCTCCTTAAGATCACCCTCACTGTTATTAAAGGGACTACTTTGAGTCCCACTTTTCATTTTGACTGTTCATTTGCATAAACACACCAAGAGCAGCCTGGATCACTTATGATCTTTAAGTCTGCTTTGCTGGAACTAACACAGGGGACCTTTACATTGACTTGTCAATCTGCCCCTCGGGACACAGAAGCAGAGCCACACATCCACCATCTGGCTTCACCTGTACTAGTTGTTTCACTCAAATCCTTGAGGCTTCCATTGGGCCCATAGGTTCCTTTTTGGCCATCTTTCATTAAAGCAACCTTTGTTCCTTCCCTGGAAAGACTGCCATGAACCGCACAACCAACCAAAGTCCCAGACTTTTCTCGTGGGCTTATGCTAGCTTTGCAAGTCAATCTCAGTTCCCCAGGGCTTTCTGGTGATGACCAGAATCCATACATGCCTCCTTCAGGCATGGCATTCCAGTCAAAGTCTTGGTTAACAAAACCACTATTAGCGACTGATATTGGTTTTATGCAAAGAAACCTTATGTCTTCACTCACTCCTTCAGAATGCCAAATTCTGGAGGGATCAGGTAGGGAAAAAAATACAAAGCATGAAGAAAAATCCTTTCCCTCCTGATATCCACCAGGCTTCTCAAAACCTTCACTTCCATACATTCTGCAACACTCACAAACCCTCTATTCTTTCTTTCATACACCTTCTGATATCCACCAAGATTGCATCTCCATGCCTTATACTTTCTATTACTAACTAACACCACATAATTCCTTCCTAAAACTTTTACTTTTCCATTTATTTTTACAGTTTCCCACAGACCTTCCTCATTTTTATATCTTATACTTTCTCATTTACTTTCCTACAGTGTGAAGTTTCAACCTTCCCTGGAATCCTCAATTTCCCTTTCAGAGCAGATACAGAGCAAAATTCAAAACACAGAGTTCCAGAAAAATTCAATACACAGGTAGAAGCATTCTCTTGCACCAGTGCATCCATTGGTGACTCGCAGAGACATGCTCCTTCAGGCCCGGTCTCTTGGCAGAGACATGCTGCTTTGCCTCTGGCTGAAGCACTCATCAGCCCCAAATGACCCTCCCTGGGTCCCAAGCGGCAAAGGCATTCTCCCAACCAGTTACAGCGACTTTTCCTAGGTCTTACAAGTGACCTTAAACAGGTCTTCAAGTACAGAGGGTTTCTGATCAGAAACAACACCAACAGCAGAGACTTGCTCTTTCAGATCTGGTCTCATGGCAGAGACATGCCCCCCATGATGAATTCTCCCCATTGGCACTGACAGAGAAGGGAAGGGGTTCTCAGGTCGCCCGCCTGGCTCTCCCCTCTTGGGGAACTTAGGTCTGTCTTAGCTAAGGCTGCCCGTGTTGAATTCGGGTTAAACTCCCAGCCGTTATGCCATATGACAGACCAAGGAACTGCAGGTTAGGGCTCACTCACACTCCATAGGCTTCCACCCGTGGAGCAACAAACACAGTCATTCACACAAACACAATGAGTTTATTACGTTCCCACCCACCCAAACTGTGGGAACCTTGCCTGGTCCTTCCGGCCTGAGAGGTGATCAGTCCCTCCTTCCACCACAAAGGGTGGGCCTGGTCTTGGGCTCCTGGTCCCCGGGGTTCTTACCAGATAGGCGCCTTTCCCAGATTTCACCAGTTTGCACCCCACCAGCCCGAGTCAAAGAGCGGTCCGGGGGCCAAACCTTCAGAGCCTGGGATGTTCAGGACCCAAAATCACAGGGGCACGTGTGCCTCCTTATCACCACCAGGCCCCACCAGCCACCCCACAGCTGGCTTCACCAGAGGCAACAGCCTGCTCGCATGAGTCATTTCCTGGTCAGGGAGCCCAAATGTTACAGAAAAGACAATTCAGATGGCCTGGGAGCTTACAAAGTGGAGTTTGTTCACACATGTGGACCCAGAGAAGATAAATTCCAAATTCTGGCACCGAGTTTTAGACTGGGGCTGATTTATATTCTTGTACAAAGGCAAAGGAGGAGGGGGGAGAAATGCAGCTGCTGAAAGTGGGCATGCAGGAGCAGAAAGCAAGGTTAGCTTACGACCTTGAGATTACTGCTTATCTGGGATTGGCTACTGTCCTGCTCCTATCTGGGAATAGCTACTGCACAGTATGTCCTGTTACATAAGTACCATTTTTTATCTCAGTACCTGTAAACACTGATCGTTTCCTTGGGAAAGAACTGGCTATTCTGGAGGGAACAGTTAGTCAATTGAGGCACAAAAATCCCTTGGCGGGTAACCATTTTTGTCTAAAACATATTTAAGCAGAGCACGACACCACCCACATTTTTCCCACTTTACTTGAAAACTCTGAACCTAGGATCTACCAGGTCCTGAGAACAACAGGGCAATTAACTTTCTTCTTAAACTTATTGCAGCTTGCAAAACAGCAGGGGGCCTGTCTTTCCAAGCTAAGCAAATTATTAAAGAATGTTCTGATTGCCAAGGCACCCCCATTTACAGGAATTAATCCTCAAGGACTAGGTTCTTAAATAATTTGGCAAACAGATGTCACTCATTATGCTCTCTTTGGAAAATTCAAATACATTCATATTTCTATTGATACTTACTCTGGTGCCCTACATACATACTCTTTAACAGGAGAATCTGCTGAAAATATACAAGCCCATTGGTTTGAGGCCTTTAGTCATTTAGGACGGCCTCAGCAAATTAAAAGTGATAATGGCCCTGGATACCTTGCCCATTCTACTCAGGTCTTCCTTCAGCACTGGAATATCCAACATAAAACAGGAATACCTTACAATCCAACCGGTCAGGCAATTGTAGAACAGGCTCATCATACTTTAAAAAATCTTCTTAAAAAACAAAAAAGGGGGAGCCACAAGTCCTACCCCCAAATTTGAGTATGTTAGCCATATTTACATATAATTTTCTAAATTGTGATGAATCACTTTGTACTCCAACTGAGAAACATTTTCAGAAGAAAGAGCCAAAGTCATCTTATCCTCAGGTTTTATATAGAGATTTGCTGAGAGATGACTGCTGGCAGGGCCCTGTAGATATCTTAACTTGGGGAAGAGGGTATGCTTATATTTCCATCCCTACAGGTCCTGTCTGGTTATCAGCCAAAAGAGTAAAAGCCTTATCATGAGTGGGACAGACACCAAGCTCTGCTACATGGAGCTGAGAACCAATCGACTGACAGACCAGATGGCCCAGCTTACCTGAACAACCAAAAGGAAAATGGACACCCACACCAGCACTCACAAGCCTGGACAGACCAACAGAGGAGGATGGGGCCTGCCCCAATGACAAGGGCTGAGGATCAAGCACCTCCTGCAGAGGGCAACAACCCCTCAATGACCCATAATGTTCCCTTTAGGCATGTCCCCACCACATGAAGGGACATCAAGGCTCTTAATGCTTCATCAAAGGCCTTATTGAACAAAGTGTTCCAGACCATCCACGATGATCTACAATGACTGACCCCTAAAAACTGGTTTAATGGATTGAATTTATGAGTTTGGGTCATGGCAGCCCTTGGATTCCCCCTTGTCTTAATCTTTATTTGTGCTTAATGATGTATATGGAGGTTGTTTTCTTGAGATCGCATTCAGAAATAGCAAATAGTAGGTTTCACAGGCGTAAAAACTATAATAGCATTTGCAAAGAAAAAAGAGGGAGAGATGATGTTGGGAACCACCCTGCCTGGTTTCAGAAGCTGTAATCCCCCATGGATAAGGCTGAGTGACAGACTTTGGGACCCTAAACCACTGAGGAGATGAAGCTTATCTCCCTGGCAGGAGCACCACCTCTGCCTACTTTACTTCACTCTGCCTAGCCCCCAGTGCAAGATTGGTTAGCCAATGACAGGTAAGATTCCTCAAGCGAGGGACAACCTAAGACAGGCATGATCATAAGGAGGCCCTCAGGGAAGGACTTGGGGGCCTATAGAAAAAGGGGGTGATGGGCCCTCGCTCTTTGGCTTTAACATAGCCTAAGTCCTCATTCTGTCTGCAAGAAGTCTCCTAATCTCATCACTGCCTTACTTCCCCTGCTTGACCTAAGCCTTAAACAATGCTGGAGGTGGATGGGGCCCTATGCTGGAAGGAGCGGGTTCCCCAGGGTGATCAGGCCTAAGAGAGAATGCATAAACTCCCATGAAATCTACTTTGCTAATACCCTCAATTTAAATGATAAGGGCCCAAGCCTGAAATGAGTTTGTTTCCCCAAAGTTTTATAGCCCTTTAGCTATTTGACCCTAACTTAGAATAGGCCCTCATAGTTCTTTGAATGTTGTCTATTTGATTATTACTGCCTGACAATGATTGATGGGCTTAAACTGAGAATGTGGGTCTTTGGAACCACTGGTTGCTTACTGATTATAACAATGCTTTATATACTTTGACATATTTGCCAATTATTTTCCCAGGGTCATGTGAAAGACTAGCAAGTAGCAAGCTTGTGTGGGATCAATGGCAGTCCTAACTAAAAACAAGGGGGGAAATATAGGAGACCGTTCTGCATGGTATGGGCCCAGCTCCCAGTGGAAAGTGAGGTCCAGTGCACAGGACCCATGCCCACCAATAGGTTGTCCCATGGGGAATCAAGCCTGCATTGCACCTACACTGCTATGAGACTTGCTTTTGTTAAAACTCCTTCATCCTGAATTGAGGCAGCAAACATTTACTGCATATCTTTAAACTAACTTCCTAAAATCCATGCTATACCTTCCAAGGATGAGTGTGACCAGTTCAACCACTTTTCCCTTTGCATTTGCAAATATCCTTCTTCTGTGATGTGATTAGCATCATCCTCTCCTTTGTTTTCTGTATAAGGTAACCACCTAAAGTGAGCCTGTGTGTAGTAAATGAGGGCCATCGTGTAATGTGCCCAGAAAAGCAATAAAGCTTGTCAAGGCAAGGGTTGAGGCAGTCTCCTCTTGAAAGGATGGCAAGGAGCTCAGAGGCTTTTTCTCCTCTTGAGAAAGAAGCTGTGCCGTCCCTCTTCCTCCACAAGACTCGGTAGTCCATGTGATTTTGTCTCGTCTCATCCATTTGCCATGGACCCCATGAGCCAGGGTTCACATCAGGAAACAACCCAGTTTATGTAGCTGTGTAGTCATTACTAAAATTGAGAATGGTGTGAGGAAGTAAAAAGAGTCCAGATGATTTTCACATATGTTCTCATTTTAAAGAAAAGAGGTTCTGTCCATTTCCCTTGAGTGAGCCAAAAACCCAAAGAGGGTCATTAGTCTCAGCAATGGGGGAACCCAAGATGCTGCATGTTTCTGTATACAGGTGGCAGGAATGGTGTTCTTCAGGAGCAAGAGAAAACCACCTGCCAAATACTCATAATGTCCTGCCCTTCCCTCTATACAGACTCCTCTGCACAGGTAACAGGTGGAGACTCTAGATGTGAGCTGCATGGAGCTGTAAGTGACAAATCTCTAAGTGACCAACCTACATTTAACAGCATCTCAAGACTCCCTTAAAATAATGGGCAAAAAAAATATGGAAGGAAAGAACTAAAAAGATAACAGTGACTTTCTGGTAGTGGGAATAGATTTCACAATAAAGATGATTTACTTTGTAATGAAAAGAAACATTAATGAAATAAAACTAAAAACAACAGATACATGTGCCAGGAAAGGTTGACACTGACATTGAAATTGTGGTATGCTGAGAAGAGTGGAACCTCTTCATCTTGTATCAATTCCCTCCCAAACATGGGCTCCACTCTCTCCCACTTCAACAGAGCACTTCCCATCCCAGGGATGCACACCAGGCAGCAGGAACTCAGAGGTAAGGGGTTTGCCTCCAGCAGCAGCTGATTGTGAATAAATGGACCCCACAGTGGAGTTCTGACTGCTCCAGCCTGGGTCACAGAGCTGTCCCTGTGCAAACAGGAAGGTTGAGAGATGCAGAGCTGCATGATTGGCCTCTCCCAGGTGACCCTGGGTTGATGTTGAGAAAGAAGCACTTCTCCCCAAGAACAGAGTTCTGTTAATAGGAGATATGGGGCTGAGGGAGGATGCTGAGCATATAAAACAAAGTACAGTAAGTGTCTTTATATTTTTGTTTGATGCAGGTGGGAGGACAGCACCTATTTATAATGCCATGGGGCCACCTGGGCTCCTCAAATTTAAAGCCATGCCTAGGAATCACTACAAGCCAACTTTGAAGAGCTTAAGGACAACTGAGTTTACTGTCCCATCTTGAGAAATGCTGTGGGAGACATTCCAGGGGACATTATGGGTCACCACTGCCCTGAGCCCTGGTCAGGCTTAAACTGTCTGGCAAAGTCCCACCATTGGTAGCTGACTTGACCTTTCACCTCCTGTAGCCACAGTGACAATCAAAAATTGCAAGTTCTTAGGAGCTGGAAGAATAGGCTTTCGTTGGACTCTTTTTCTTAGAATGTCTTTGAAATGCACTTGGGCAACATGTCCCTCATCCCCTGTGGGCTGTGGGTGCCCCTTGGTACAAAGTCCCAATTTAGGCTGTCCTCGGTGCCTGAGATCCCATGTAGACAAAAACACCCCAGGGACCCAGAGCTTCTATAGTGTGGGCTGGGGGCATTTCTGGGAGTTCTCCCTGGTTCCAAAATCTGGGTCCCACACTTTCAAAAAGGAATCAGAACTCAGAGTGAGAATTGGCAGGGCTTTTTGCAGAAAGACACTTACAATGATAACTACAGGATTCCTGAAAACATGAAGCTCCATCTGGCCCCATCAGTGTCCAGAGTCCACATGGTCTTACTAAACTCTGGTTGTGTAACCTCAGAAAAGCAAATAGGACATGGCTGTTTCTGCAGAAACAGTGGTTAGATGCCAGACAGTTTGTGACAAAGATAGGGGTGGGAAGTCTGAGCTTAAAGGTTCAAGGCCTTCATTGAGAGCACAAAGACGGTTTCAGTTTTACAAGATGAAAAACGTTCTGGAGATGGATGGTGTGACGGCTGTACAATAATGTGATGTCCTTAATGCCCCTCACTGTGCAGTTCAGGTGGTTAAAGTGACAAATTTTGTCTCTTTTACCACAACTTTTCTAAAAAAGAGAACAAAGATAAAACTGGAACCTAAAGATATTCAGGTTAACAGTAGATTTTGTAGAGTACTGTACACAACTACCACTGTGTTTACATCAGCCTAGCAAAGCAGGGACCCCCAAAGGGGGAGCAGGAAGAATGATATTTTCAGAAGAATTTAGTGTTTATTATTTCAAGAAAAAGTTAAGCGGTTATTATAAGGGAGAGAATGTAAGAATTTTGTTGGGCTTCTTTTTCTTTTTTGTTTGCTATTGAATTTTTGTATGTTTGTTTGCTTGCTTGCTTGTTTCGTGAGGGTTTAATCAGGCCAAACTGGTCAGGAGCAGGTACCTGCTCTGATATATCATTTCCCAGAAGTTTACTAAGTACCCAGTATGGGCTCCAGCCCAGGGCTCACAACAGGGTCCTGGAGCCCAGCAGACTTGTGCCTGCTGAGGCAAGTCATGGGCCTCAACTCATTAGCTGGCTGAGAAATTTGCTCTGGGAACGGAACCTACCTTCAGAGACTGTAGCTGTGCTGTGGGTCACAACCTGAGGGTAAAGTCAGACTCCAGGAAAGAGACAGCAGTGTTTGTCCCAACCAAACATCCTGGCCTGAGGTTTGACAGGGGGATGCCCCTGAAAAGGGATTGCAAGGAGTAGTCAGCCCCCTTGCATGTGCACCCCTGGAAATGCTGGGGTGCAGCAGGAAATGACCCCAGGACACAGCTGCTAATCTCCCCAGAATCACCCAGACTCAGGTGCTTACTTGTTAGTGACTGTTGTTTAAAAAGGACTTTTCTTTGATCAAAAAGGAGTGAAGAGGTGTGTGGGTCTGGGGAGGAGGGGAAGGAAGGAAGTCTCACAGCTATCTACAGGAGGGTTCCCTGGGAGTGAGCTGTGTGGCACTGTCCCTTTCAAGGCTGAGGCTCCATGGGGGCAGCCTAGCCAGGTGACAAAGGGTGAAACTCCAGCCTGCAGGGTTCCTGCCAAGGGAACAGAGAAGGGATGGAGACAAGGTCTTGGTATATGAAGTATGTTGTTTGTGGAGGACAGACTGTTCCATGATGTGCCCACTGCTGGATCCATGGGCTGGATCTTCACCATAACAGACTGATTCCTATAAATCCCCCCTGAGACTGCCTGTGCATGTGTGTGCCCTGTGCCCCAGGCCTGCTGGTTCGTGGAACAGGCTGCTGCCCTGACCTAGGCAAGCACGTAAGGCATTTCCCTTATCTGGGATGAGTCATGTACCAGTACCCCATCCATCCGGCCCTGCTCTACATAATTCTTTAGCATCTGCCAAGAAGCATGGTAGATATCCACTTCCTCTTGCCATCACCTAAGACATGCTTTGTATGCAGTTCTCCTTAATAAACTCTGTTAATTACCAGACTGGAGTGGCCTATTTCTTTCTTCAATCTCGCCCTGTCCTCCACTTACAGAGGCAGATTTTCAGTCTTGGGGTTTTTCCCTGGGTCTGTGTATACACACATTGTCCCACTGAAATCACAGAATTTTACAATGAAAAGAAACTTACAGCTGATTTAGTTTAACCACACTCTTTGGGGGCTGGGGAAAAAAAACAAGTTTAAGAGATTTAGACAAAATTTTACCAGTCAATTATTAATGATTCAGACTGTCAGACCATCTGACTACAACTGGGCAGTCTTTTATATCCTCTGCTCAGTATTCATTCTGTAATGTAGCATGTGATGTTGGGGAGGAAGAATTTTTTCTTTACCTTTCTTAGTTCTTTGGTCTAATAATCAAATTGACATAAGACATATTAACAGGAGCAAAACAAACTTAATGACTCATGGGAGCCTGTTATCTGAAAAAATAACAGACCAAAGTGAGAGCCAAGAAGTATTTATTTGAAATCAAAAAGATAGCTATTCCAGAAGCACTGATTTCAGGCAGAAACCCAAATGATATTCTGATTAAAAGACAAAAGCAAGGGGTATTCACGACAGAGGGGAGAGGGCCAATTGCATGAACAGAAGGAAGACATCTATGTTGGAACAATGAGCTAACATAGTGACACTGATTCTGAAGCAGGTTCTTAGTGTTCCGTCCGACAGCCATTAGTCCAGTATTCATAATGTCTGCCTTCTTGTCCTTGCAAACAGTTCTTTAGGTCTTAGGACTGCTTCAGGCCCAGTCCAGAGGTTGTTTTGACCAATTTTAATATCCCAAAGTTTTGAGGAATAAGCAAGGCAGTTCTGACTGCATTTTAAAATGACTCTGTTTATTAATTTTTACAAACCCTGTAAAAATATGAGACCTAAGGGCCAGTTGTGTCCTTGAAGCTTAAATGCCAACCTAAGCTAAGGAATGAGACAGAGGCCTGGGACTTCCAAGGGGAGACAGTAATTACAGAACAACAACAAAAAAAAACATGATTAAAAAGTTATCTCCAATAATAGCTCTTTTTCTGGTCCAGCCTCCACACCCCAACTAAATACTTTTAGGTAGTTAAAGGAGAGGTAAAAGATTTTTGGAATCTGTTGAGTCTTGATTATCTTTAGGTCAAAATAAACTGTGTGCCATAGTGGTACAACTTGGGGAGTCTCCTTAGGCACTCTTCACATGTACACATGTGTCACAAGTGTGCATTTGCACGTGCGTATGTGGGCCTTTGTGCACATGTGCATAAGTGTGTGTAAGTATATGTGTATGTCCTGTATGCACACAAACACATGTGTGACTATGTGCATGAGTCTATTTGTATATATGTATAAATTTGTGTGAGTGTATGTGAGAATATATGTGTATATGTGTGTTTGTGTGTGCGATGTGTATTGTGAATAAATGTTATATGATTGGTGTGTGTTTTATGTATAGGTCTGTTTGTGTGTGATGTATTGTGCATGAGTTTGTGTGATATTTGTATTGTATGTCTGTGTGTGTGCTTTATGAAGTGAGGGAGAGTCTCAGGCCACAAAGAAAATCTGTTCATCTGGCCAAGAGCCTTGATCCTCACCGACTCAGCCATGGGCACCTGGTGCCACAAGCAGGGTGACTAACAGCATCACGAGAAGGTTCTCTCCAAACACCGCCATGCCATCCCCCCACCCCTGTCTGACACCACAAGTTCTGCAGAGCCTTCGGATTGTGTCACAGCCAGTGACACAATCTTCCCATCTCCCAAGGAGGGAAGGCAGTACCCCTAGCAAGGGTGTCCAACCTGCAGCCCACAGGCCGCATGTAGCCCAGGATGGCTGTGAATGCAACCCAACACAAAATCATAAATTTACTGAAAACATTATAAGATGTTTTTGGTGATTGCAATGTATTTGCTGTGTGGGCCAAGACAACTCTTCTTCTTCCAGTGTGGCGCAGAGATGCCAAAAGATTGGACACCCCTGCAGGAGCTCAGCTCCACCTTCTCTAGGTCATGTGACTCTGTGACCAGCGGTGGTTGGAGGGCGCAAGCGGGCGTGGAGGAGCTGGAAGTTTATTGCTGAGCATCTGCTGCAGGGAAGGAGGGTCAACCCGGCATAGGCCAGGGTGTGGGCCCTCCCCAAGGCTCAGGCAGTGCCCTCAGCTTTTTGGGAAACTTGATGCAATGAGAGTGTTGGCCTTTTAGTTTTCTAGACATTTTCAAAGTAACTGAAATCTTTTAACATAACATTATGACAGCTGTTTTTCTGTGCTGTTAGAAGCACTTTAGAAACATTGGTTTGGACGGCTGCACAACACTGTGACAGCCCAGCCCAATGACTTCCCTCTTCCCAACCACGAAACAGGCATTTGTCCTATTATAAATAAAACTAGGATAAACATCTTTATACACTTTTTTCCTGTATTCTGGATTCAACATGAAACGTTTATATTTGGGTTTTGTCATGGAGAGAAGATTAAAATCCAAGGAGAAAAACATTTCTTGTTGAGTAAAACAATTGCATCTGTGTTACTCTCTATGGGGTTTTCTTCCCAGAAAACATTTTTATTAATTAACTGTTGGCATACATCATAATACATTTTTTGCTTTTAGAATGTCATTCATTGAGCAAGAACTAAAAGAAAATTCAATTTTCCATCATCATGAAAAACACAAATCATCAGTTATAGTTATTGATAACTTAGAAAAATTTCAGTTTCAAAACTCACACTTGCCATTTTGCCATATACAAATTTAGAATTGATTTCATATCATGTATCAAGTTGTATTTTTTCATATGTGTACACTGTTGGGTTTTCTGGCTTGTGTAGTTTTCTCACCTAGTCATTTATTATAAATGCTCAGTGAGTTGTAAACACTGACAGTCCAGTGTATCTGTCAATGACCTTCTCCCTCTGGTGAGATGTCTGGAAGGTCTGTGCAGGCATCTCTCACCTGAAAGGCAGCCTTACTGGTGTTCTGGTCTCTTCTCTGTGTGTGGCTCCCCTGCCACCTGGCTCCACGTCCCCAGTTCTCTGACCTCCAAACATTCTGCATCTGAGAGTCAGCCTTCCAGCCAGGTTCCTGCACACCTTGGTTTTGGGAAATTACTGGAAGGTCTTATCAGTCAACAGGCCTTAAATAGTGAAGACCCCACTGAGGGCCTGTCACATAGAGAACACTGAGCCCCAGGGCAAAACAGCAAAAACAGTTATTTTGCAGAATGTTCTAACTGGTGGACTCATTTGGTTGCTCCGTCCTGGTGACATCTAAGTTATCCCTCCATGAACTGGACAAAGGTGGAATGAAGGTTTGATTAGATTCTCACTTATTTTGGCAAGAATACTATATTGGCAAATAAGAATAGGAATAAACTTTACTTCTCCTCACCCCTAAAAGTTGTAGCCTGAAGCTGATTTCCAATAAAGAGCAGCATTTTGTTTTTCTGGCTGTGCAAAGTTAATACACTTAGAAACAGTGGCAACTATCAAAGTCTCTTACCAGTTACCTCCCTCAAAATGTTAAAAATATTATAATGCTAAAAGAATAAGGTAAAATAAGAAAAATAAAAAACTTTTAATATTACAATGATGCACATTTCTTTCAATTGAGTAATTTAATCTTAGAAGAAAAATCACTCAGTGGTCCTTATTTTTCTTCATTTCAATAGATTGATGACTAGTTGTCATGGGCTGTGAGGCTTTAAAGATTGTTGTGTTTTGTCCTGACGTTTGTGCTACTTGCTGTGTATCAAAGCTCAGAGAAAGCCCCACAGGCCCTTCCCATGAGTATTTCATGGCCATGTTGATTTCATCCTCTGAAAACTATAAAACTCACCTACTGCTCCATGGTATGGCCACATTGGGAAGCACTGTAATTCTGCCTGCACTTGAAACACGTCACAGGATGTCAGCAAGGAGGAAACCTGGAAGTCATGTACCATGTACAGCCAGAGCATGACCTTGCCATGAAGTCCAAGGTCAGTCAGTCTCTGCTCACATAGTCCCTGGAGAGAGACTTGGAAAAGCAATTTTAATGCATAAATGTTCTGCCACCTGCCACCTGAATGTCCCGTCCTGGTTCTGCCTTCCAGGTTACATAGAAATCTTCATACTCATCCATAATAGCTACTTAAATATTTTTAAAACAGCTGTTATGCTGCTTGCTAATTTTTCATCTCCTAAAGACGTGTGCAGTGAAGAAGAGATGATCTTGAGTCAGGACATTCTATTCATACGTGCCCACCTCAGCTTCTCAGAAGGTTTTGGAATTTGGAAGGATATTTTGTCTCTCTCTGTAAAGCCTATTTTTTATTGAAAGCCAGAGGTTCAGAAACCCTCTTCTGGAATAAGGCCTGAACATTTAACTGTTGTTCTTTTCATTTTCCCTCTAATAATACTGATACTTCCTAAAGCAATGAGTACCTCTAGCTGAATGAAGAGAAAATTGGATACAAGAAAGTCAACAAGAAATGAACATTTTCATTCCAAAAATACTGCCCTCGTCACACTTGAAATGAAGGGACTGGGAGGAGAGAGGAATGAGCAGTCAGTCCAATGGGTGCAGGGTTTCAGTTGGAGACGATGAGAAGTTCTGGAGAGGGATGGTGCTGGTGGCTGCACACTGTGAGTGCACTGCATAAAAACGGTTAAAATAAAAGGTTCTGTATATTTTATTATAGTTTTTTAAAAAATTATGCTTGCTTCCTAGTGAGCCTATGAGTATGGGAAGCTCTCTTGTCACCTCTTGGAAAAGAACGAGAAAAAAGTTGGGAACAATGGCAGTGGGTGCTTTTAAGATAGCAATGGTGACAAGCTGGGAGACTGTGGCAGTACAAAGCATGTCCAGCCACCTGGCACTACAGTTTAAGTGTGACACACCAGCTACCCTACATTGTCTTCAACCATGAGTTATGAGCAAGCAGAGGTAGAGTGTTCTGTGTCTCTTGAATGCAGCAGCATATTACCTGTCCAGCCCCTGCAAATAATAGTGCACCTTATAGACTTCCCAAAGGTTCCTCAAGGAGAGACAATGGGGGCCCACACTTCAACCTGCATTTAACCCAAGCCATCTGCTCACAGAGATGTGGTTCTCCACTTGTCCAGGTGATCTTTGGCACTAAGCTCTGACCATTCATAAAATACTCTTGGAACACGCTGGATGGGATTTGTGCCCAGACTCTCCAGATCCCTCTGAGTTCACTGAACACTTCACTATACTAATTGTGGGGCACCAGCCAAAGACAGTTCCCTTTGCCACAGGAAAGTACAGATAACTCAAGGTGGAGGAGAGTCGAGCTTGGGAAAAGAGTTTATCATCCAGCACAAAGGAACCCAAAGCTGAGCACAAATGGCTGATGCAGCAAAAACATCCTAACCCATTAGGAGAGAATCTGGTATTTTCTTTTTTGTTTGTCAACCTTGATCCTTGTTAGTGTATGCCTAGGACCAGAAGTTAAAGTGAGTTCAGTGGAATCATATGACTAACTTATGGAGAAACTGTAAACTTAAATTCTCCAGATTTCACCAACCCTCTGTCATTTCCTTCCATATTCTGGGAACAAATTAGCCCCCTTTGGATTCATTCATGGCTTTAACCCTGTCTTTGGAATTAATTACTCTCATGCTGTTAAGAACACTCATATCCCTTTATTCTTCTTAAAATAAATCTGACATGAATACCATCTATGCAAAATCTACTCTCTTTTTTCAAGAAACCACTCCTCCTACCCCATGGTTGTACAAGGGTCCTAGGGTCTTATAGGCCACCTGTGTTTGCCATAACTTTGGTCATTTCAAGATGTGTGACCTACTACTGCCCCTTACTCCAAGACTGCCCATGGAAATTTTCCAGAGCACACCGTCTCTAAAACCAGCTACATACGACGTGAGTGTAAGCAGGCTACCACCCTCAGCCACGTGCAGAAACTCCATGCCCTTCTCTCAGTCTTGAGGAAAACTCTTCTCTCCTCTTCCTCCAACTCCATTAGGCAGTGGACACTTTATTCCTTGGTGACATTGACCTTATAAGAAGGATTCAGTTGAGCCCAATAATTTAGAAAATCTTTTTCTCTCTCTTTAAAGCTCCCAAGTATCTCCCAATACTGAAGGTTGACTCTACTTCTTTGCATTTCTGTTGTTAAAATCCTGATCGTCTGTGAGACAAGGATGTCCCTGACTACAGAGGGGAAATGCCCCTATAAAAGGAACACACACAAAAAAGAGCACTAATGTAACAGGGTGCAGCCAAGGGAGGGGGTCAAATAGGATTTGTAATGAGGTCCAGAACTTGGTGTCCAGAAAATGTTAGAAAAAAAAATATATATATATAGAATGTCCTCATACCCACAAGTCAGCTGGGGGATGGGACACATGGAGCAGAGCCATTGAGAGTTGTTTTGAATAGCAACAGTTTTGCAGGTAACCTCTAGAATGGTTGTTTAACATATCTATAACCTTTAACTGGTTTCATAGATATGTGAAACAGCTGTGGTCAGGCTTCAAGCCAGGGAGATGGGAGTGACTTCAACCCATGACATAACTAGGAGGCAACTCCCCCTGGTTACAGAGCCTGCATAAGAGGTTGGAGATGATGGGCTCCACACCACAGGGCCACACCTGCCCGGATTTACTATGGCAGCCCAGTAAAGCTGGAAAAATATGGGAATGCTGGCAGCTGTGGCCAATCGTGGGCAGAGTCGGAAATGGTGCAGCAGAGGAAGATTCGAGCTGGGATTTAAACCCAGGAGCAGCAGCCATGTGACGTCTTTTTGAGAACAAGCAGCTTAGCAGAGAAGAACCACGGACTTCTATGTCTTTTTCTGAGATACGGTACCCCAGACTGGGCAGAGGGGAAAGGAAGGACAGTGCATTTGTGGGTATTTTAAAATACTTTGGGATCTCAATGAAGACACTAAGTCATTACTCTTAAGTTTGTATACCTCTTTAAATAAATAATCCCTTTCCTTTTTACCCATCTCTGGCACTGAGAGACATTTTTCCCTGGCAGTAGGCAAGGCGAACCTAGAACAGGGTGGGGGACCCCCAGAGCACAAGGGTGGGTCCATTCAGTAATAGCATATCGTTCACCCTCCCAGGTCTGTTGTGTAAGACTAACACTTTCCAAAAAGTGTCATCCCCTTGGACCATAGACACCACAGGTCTGCAGGTGGCTATAGGGTACCCTTCAGTGTCTAAATAAAGCCTCCCCTCACCATCCCCACCCTAGGATCTACTTTGGGACTAAAAACAGTAATGGAAAATATTCTTCTAGGGGAAGAGGTAGATGTGGATTCTGCAGGGGAAAGGTAAGATTTTCCCGTAAGTCAGTAGTCATAGAGAAAAAGAAGCACTTTTGAGAAATGTTCAAATGGAGACAGTAGCAAAGTGTTAGGGACCGTGCCTAAGGCCATGACCTTGTGTAGGGACACTGGGAAGGGTGTGACCTCTTGGTTGCTCTTCCCTGTGGCAAAGGTCATATTTAGCATAAATTATTAACTGTTGTCCTCTTGCAGTTCTTTTCAGTGATTTTTCCTGACCATCAACCTTCAATCCCAAGTCTAGTCCAGCCCTGCAGTGCTGCATGCTGGCTTGTCTGGGTTATACTGACTCAGGTCAAGACCTGCTTTCCTGGCTTACCAGCTGAGGATGTTCCCCAAACTCTCCAAGCTTCAGTGTATTCATTTGGGAACAGGGGATCAGGGTTATTATGGTGATCAAATGCCATAACCCAAAGCAGACTGTGAGTGAGCCATATCTTCTGTGTTGTTTACTGGTAAACACCACAGTGAAGTAGAATGGGATTTGGGGTACATTTTGTTTCAATTTTGCTTACCTATACTTTCTAAGTTTTTCATAATGATTCCTTTTCTTAACAAAAGGTAGTCAGTAACAGAAGAAACTACTATAAGGACAATGGCCAACGTCTCACTGAGAATCCTTGAAAACAGCCACCACCAATGTATTTAATGAAAGCACTAAGGGGAGAAAAACAAGCCAGAATAACAAGGCACTTACGACAGTAAGTGCCTTCCATTCTCAGGAAGAAGACACAAGGAATGGGGGACATTTTTTCCCCTGAGCCAGGTACCTGGTTTGGTTAATTGTTTTATTTGGTAATTGAACATCCACATAGACTATATTTTACAATAAACCTGTATCTTTCTTATAGCTCTTTTATAGACTAAAATTAAGGCACAGTTCACCCATGTCTGCTGACAAATCCAGTTTGCCAGGAAAAATTGCAGTGTCAGTCCAATAGAAGTCAAGAAAGTCATTTTTTACTTTGTTATTATTTTTCTGAGGTTATGTAAGAAAGGAGGAGGAAGGACACAGACTTCCCAGATGGGTCACTGCTCAGCAACTTTCACTAAAGCAAGGCCTGGAGTCAGCACTGCAGTGTGCCAGAGATCCTGCCACAACTGACCTATTTTAGTGCGTCACACATATTTGGGGGCTCAACAACCAAGGAAGAGCAGGGGAGAAAGCAATGATGATGGAGGCTGGGTTGGTTGAGTAACTCCAAGGGCACAGTAGTTCTTTACCTCCATATCCAACCATGAGAACAGAGCACACCTGAAGCATCTAGGTGAGTACCTGGCTCTAGGTGAGTGCTTTTGGCCTCATATCCCCAATCCTTCTGTCCTCTGCTGTGTCCTACAACCTCAGGTGCTTGGCCCTCCCTAGACCTCAAGGACTTCTCATGTGTTTTATTATTTTTCTGTATTGTGTGACAATTCTAAATCTTTGGTGATATTTCATAAAATATGACCCAAGCAAGGGTGTTGTGATGATATGGGGCACTCTAAAAATTCAAAAAATCATTAAGAATAATAATGGTAACTGTATACTAGGGACTGTATGCTGGCACTATATTACTTATCCTCTATAATTTTTACACTATCCTCAGAGACAGGCATTTTTAATTTCCCTTTTGACAGTTGAGAAAATGGACATTCTATAAAAGGAACTATCTTGTCAAAGGTTACATGGCTGTTAAGAGACAGAACCAAGATTTGAACCCAGAGTTATTTAATTACAAATCAGTGCCCTTAATAACTACATATTTATTTATTTATTTGATTATTATCTATTTTTGCCTGATGACCACTGTGTTTACATAATTAAATACGTCCTAAATAAATATGTGTGGAATGAATGAATGCTATCCCCCCTCAAAACCTAGGGAACAGATGTATGATGATGAAATGGCAGGTCATTGTTTGTTTCACAGTTCATTGAAATATCAGGGCCAGTGTCCTTGTTCTCCTGACAAGTTCAAACTCTGTGTCTACTTGGCACAGAAGCAGGAATTCTTAGTTACATTGCAGAAACACTCTATGTTGAGACTTGTAGGATTTTTTTTTTTAGTAAATATTATATATGCTAGCTCAATCAGCTCAAGTTGTTATAAAACTGGAAAATCTGAATTAAGAAGAAAACATAAACAAAACTTTTTGCATGAGAGGAAAACTAAATCTAGCCTTTAAAGGGAAATTTAAGCCCTTGTCAGGTGGCTTGGTTGAAGCATCATCCCGTATATCAAAAGTTTGTGGGTTCAATTTCTGATCAGGTTGCAGACAGGAGGCAACCAATAGATTTTCTCTCTCACATTGATGTTTCTTTCTGTCTCTGTCTCTGCTTTTGCTTATCTGTCTCTCCCCGCTTCCTCTCTCTCTAAATCAATAAACATATCATTGGTGAGATTTAAAAAACAAAAAAGGAAGCTCTGATCAGTATGACTCAGTTGGGCATCATTCCACAAAGTGAAGGGTCACTGGTTTGATTCCCAGTCAGGGCACATGCCTAGGTTGCAGGTTTGGTCCCCAGTCTGGGCATGTGCAAGAGGCAACCAATTGATGTTTCTCTCTCCATTGATGTTTCTCTCTGTCTCTTTCTCCCTTTCTCTAAAATGAATAGATAAAATCTTTTTTAAAAAAAAGGGGAAGGAATTTCTTCACCCAAATATCTAATCTCATAAAATATATGGCTAGCATTGTTTCTCCTACAGAAAACTAAAGTTACTTCTACAGGCTTCTCATTTCCAGTGACACAAAATTACTTCTTTCCAACATACCTTAACAACCAGTTACATCATCTCATCTCCTATTTGCTCTAGCTCATTTTCCCAGGGACAGTCTGGCCACACTGGGCAGGTTTGTGCACGTCTGCCCATCTCTCTTGAATGCCTTCCCTGCATTTCTGAAACTATGAACTTTTGAATGCTAAATCCTAAACTGCATCTCTAGACGCACTTTGCTATTAAAAACATTGTTTGTGGAACATCAAGACCACCTGGAGTCTTTTAAAGACAATCATAAAGAGAGTTTCTAAGTTTGATTTACTGAAGTTGTTTTAATAGGGAAAGATTCAATAGATTATTGATGAATTTGTAGAAAGGTTTTTGAACATTTACTTTAGCCACTCAGTACAGAACTGCAAAATCACCAGAGAGCATAAAGGAGACAGGTCAGACAGAGGTTGCTGGTGGCCGTGGGAAGGCCTGGCAGTGACGCCACACATGCTGTGTCAGCATGATGAGAAGGCTGCACCTGAACACACAGGGCAGCAGCAAACAGCAAGGCCAGCCCTTCAGACAACATGTCACAGAACGAAGGACTTGACATGACAATCTTCCCTCAGGTCTCAGTAGTTATTAATCAAGTTGGGAGTACAAAATACATTCCTGTGTCTTACTCCACCTGATCACCCTCAAGTAGAACCCCTGAGTGGTATGAGGTTGTCCTGAAACTAGGATTCAGTTCAGTGAAATGTTTTTTCCCCATTTCGATGTTTGCTGAAATGCTAGCACATTTCCCAGCTAATAAGGAGTTACTACAATTCACTCAAGGGCATTAGTACTGCTTTTCATGTAAAGGAATGTGGTTCCTGTATAAATGTGACTATACAGGAAGGTAACTAGAGAGAAGATGACACATAATCATGTGGTGAGAGCCTCAGTGATGGCTTTGGGTGAATTTGGCCTGGCCTTGTGAGTTTCAGTTTTTCTGTCTAAACAGGAAAGCCCTGCTGAGGCGTCCAGTGGAAGATGCTGTCAACATTCCAGTAAACACAAGCTCTCTGAGCAAGGGGCTTGCTGCTACAGTGGTGTGTCATTGCCAGTAGCTTTTATTACCACAGCTCCTTCAAGTGTGGGAGATCTTATCCCAAGAAAGCAAAAATCAGTTCAAAGACATGAAGAACACCAACACCAGGGCTGTGGGAGGGGGTTGGAAATAGCGATAGAGACCATCCTCCATGGGCTAGAACCCCATCACAATGTTGTGAGTCACTCTGGGCACGTCAACAACAGGCTCCATTTCTTTAGGCTCTGTGTTTATTTAGATAATGCCCTTGATTCTTCCCGCCCAGGTTCAGCCTGGGTGTCATAATGCTCACTGAGTCATTGAGTTTTTCTGGTCTTGGAGTATCTCCCTCAAGAAACTGACAGGCCTGATGGGCATGTTTTGGCAGATGGCAGAACAGCTAACAACATGTGTTTATCTCCAGACTCAATAACATCTCCCATTGCTCCAATGCCAGAGGCTTTGTCAGCCCTACCCGCCACCAAGCACAGCCTAGTGGCTGATTCAGGCCTCCAGCAGGGTGGAGGAACCAGTTCCAGCTTGGAAGCTAACATTCCCAAGGTTTATTTTATTTCTTTTTTATATATTTTATTGATTGATTTTTTTAGAGGGAGGGAAGAGAAGGGTTGGGGGCAGGGAGAGAAAGAGAGAGAGAGAAAGAAAAACATCAATTTGTTGTTCCACTTATTTACACATCCATTGGTTGATTCTTGAATGTGCTCTGACCAGGAATCAAACCCACAACCGTGGTGTATTGGGACAACTCTCTAACCAACTGAGCTACCTGGCCAGGCCCAAGATTTGTTTTCTAATTTCACCATGACTAATAGGATCAATGTATCAACCCTGCCGGCTGAGGACTGTGTTTAGGACAGCTGAGTGGTCTCTCTCTCTCCCACCCCCTTACATCTTTCATCTCCATATCTCCATTGAGGAAGAATGACTCATCTCAGTACTTTTTTTCACACTTTCCATTAGGATAATTCTGGGACAGGGCAAGGTCCAAGCCCCTAGGGAAAAATCTTGAGCTGTTACAAGAAACACCTCAAGCCCTGCATTATTTCAAGCTAGAATGGAGGCAAATGTTAGAACAAATAGGAGGAAGTGAGTACTGTGATGACAGGGAGAGTCTTCCCAAGGGAGGGAATCAAATAGTAAGGGGTAGAGGGAGATAGAAATGACAAAGCAAAGATTAGAGACCAAAAAGTTCTACATTAGCTTCCTGTCCTTCTCTCCAGTCAGAAATAATATGTGAATGACAAGGGGGTTATATACTAAACCTGACAAGCTCAGGGAGGGGTGTAAGGAGTGGCACATGGCAGGCTTTACAAACTCAGTGACTGAAAGTAAGCACACGGGATGGTCTGATTGTAAATTCCCAACTGGGCAAGCCAAGGCAGGTAGTCACGCTCCAGGCCTATAGTTTCCTTAGCAAAGGTCAGTCTTTACCTTAAGTGAGCCCTGACTATTGTTCTCATGCATCTGGGATAACATACCTTTGAGATGACAGGTTAATTTTATTTTCCAGATCCTTCAAATTCACAGCCGCTGTCAACCAGAGTACAAGACTACAAAACTTCTCATTGTTACTTTGTTGCCCATTCCCATGTACTGTAAATGTTCAGTGTTAACTATCCCATACCCCCCCAATGTAAAAGAGGCGTGTTTCTCACCCTAACCCTTGTGGCTCAGTTGGTTGGGTGTCACCCTGCAATGCAAGAGGTCACAAATTGTATTCCCTGTCAGGGCACGTGCCTGGGTTGTGGGAAGGGTCCTGGTAGGGACACATGCAAGAGGTAACCAACCAATGTCTCTCTACCTCTCTTTCTCCTCCTTTCCCTTTTCTCTAAGAATAAATAATAAAATATTTTTCAAATTAATTAATTAATTAAAATAAAAGAAGTATGTGTTTCTCCATTTTGCTTTACACCCAGTCCTAGGCATTTTCCCACTTTGCTTTCTTCTGCCTCCCTAGTGTACCTCCAATAGATTTCATGTAACCTTTCTTCCATTTTCTCTTTTTATTCTAAGTGTATAAAATCAACTTTAAAACTGCCATTCTCCAGAATATTTTCTCAATCCAATGAGACTTTACTTCTGGGCATGTTTCCAAAACTTTGACTCAAATAAGCTCTTATAAACCCATTCTATAGGTCAGATGTTCTTTCATCAATATGTACTTGGTGTAGTCAGCAAGATTCCAAAGTACAACCTGCAGACCCTTTGGGTGAGTTTTCTCTTGGAATCTGGACCTCCCTTACTTAAGGTCTGAGGCCCTGACTTTTTTGGAGCTATTCTTAGGAAACCCTGAAGATGGCACTAAAGAATAGGCTGGGAAAACGTAGGAACTGGAGAAAATAATGAGTGGTTGTTTCTAATTCCAGCTTTTCAATGGGAAATACTGTGGATCTGAACAAATTTTTTGTTGGGTAAATGAGTCTGAACTCGTTCAGCTCCAAAGACAAGGGGTACCTACCCACCCCCCAGTCCCAGTATCAGGGATTCCACATGACTAAGAATCTCCATGTAGTGTCCAAGGAGTGCTCAAGGCACAAAGCAGCCTTTTGGGCTACTCCTACCTGTTGGTAACCCTAACCGGTTAAGGTGCCCTCTCTCTCAGAGTAAAGCTTCTGTAAAAATGGTCGGAATATCTAATCAGCCAATGTCTATTTTTAATTACTAAGACATTGTAATTAAGTAATTGACTCATCGGGGGGAGGTACACATAAAGGCTGGTTACCTAGCTCTTCCAGTCCTTATCGTTGTAAAAGAGTCACAGAAAGAAAGCATACCAACAACATCAGAGGTGACAGCTCCTTCTTGTAGCTCAATCCACAAGCCCCATACTTCAACCCACCACACAGTATCACTAGAAGTTTGTTCAGACTTTGCAGATCTCAAAAGAAAACTAAAATTAACATGGGAAATCATGTCTCCATGACCAACAAGCCCCGAGATACCCTGCCCCCCATTTATATTCCTGAAAACTAAATGTAAAATTTGTATGAAGTCTTAAATTGCAAGTGTCTACAGAATGGGAAGATTTAGCTAAAAGTGGTATCCACTTAAGATGGCTGAAACAATGATTAAAATAAAATTTTTTTTAAAAGATGGCTGAAATAGAGCTCTTTTGACACCTCTAAACTCATTTTTCTGTGCTCATTTGGAAAAAGCCAGCAATAAAATCAAGCTATATGAATGGGAAATATCTCAATTGGTGTATAGAAGTCTCTAAAAGAGTGCACAGATAAATTCTCTTCCCTATAGGAAGTTAACAAGAAAATTCTAGAGACTGTCTTAGAACTTTAAAAAACTTCCAAAGCTGCTCAATGCCAACACCACACTCCCCTTCTCTAACCGCCTCTCTAAGCCTTTACTTTTAAGAGCTTTCTTGTCCAAACTTACCCTCTCTTCCTCTTATGTCTCTCTCTCCTGCACACCTCCCCCACCACCACTCCCTACTGAGATAGGGAAGACTCAGTATAGAGAGCCAGATCAAGGTAGACCAGGAAAAACAAACAAACAAACAAACAGACAGAAATTTCTCCCTTTGGAGAAAAGCCAGTTTCATACAGGAAAAACCAACAATTATTTAAGTTCCTTGGACTAGAATAGAATTAAGGAAATTAGCTAAAGGTTTTCCTGACCCCCTCCAAGACACTGATGGGTTCACCAAAGAGTTTGATTTAAGACAGGGGTGTCAAACTCATTTTCACAAGGGTGGGGGAGTTGCGGGGGCACATCTGCCTCCCCATTGCCTTCAAAGGGCCAAATGTAATTTTAGGACTATATAACTGTAATTACTCCTTAACTGTTAAGTAAGAGCTCACACTGCCTCTGGGTAGAAACAAGGTGTCAGGCCATATGAAACAAGGTGGAGGGCTGGATTCAGCCTGCCATCCTTGTGTTTGCCACCCATGACTTAAGAGATAGAGCCACTGACTGGTGTAGCTCAGTGCATTGGACATCATCCCACAAATGAAAAGGTTGCCAGTCTGATTCCCGGTCAGGGTGCATTTCTGGGTTGTGGGCCTGTCCAGGCTCGGGGTGTGTGAGGTGCATCAGTGTTTCTCTGGCACAATGATGTTTCTCTCTGTCTTTCTCCCTCCTTTCCCCTCTCTCTCTAAAAATAAATAATTAAAATAGTTTTTTAAAAAGGAGTTAAAACATATGATTCTGGCTATTCTGACCTACTCCAACTAATACAACTACTGGTTTAGAAAAGACAAAGATGAAAATACTAAAATGATGAATTTACAACTCCAGCAATCAAGCAATCAGGCCAGACCTCCCTGAGGGCCTTTTCAATAAGGGGAAAAGGAATCTGCTTTTACTGTAAAAAGCCAGATCATGCTAAGAAGTATTGCAGAAAATTGAAAAGTGATTTAGAAAAAGAAAGAAGACAGGAGTAAGCATAAAGCTACTCTGAGGATCGGGAGAGGACATTTCCTTTTTCTTGATGGGAGAGACCTGGTTCTTCATACTGATACATGTAAAGAATTACAGATCAGCAAATCTATTAGCAAGTAATCAGTTTATTAGTGGCCCATTTCCATAGAAGAGAATGGAACTGGGTAGAGTAGGGAGTGAAAGGCAAAGTTTCAGGGCAAAGAAGGGTAGCAAAAGTGAGAGTGGCTTAAGGCCAGGGTGGCAAGCCCCAGGGTGGCCTGAGTCCAGGTGGTGAGAGGCCCAGTGGCCCGAGAGCCAAGAGTTTCAAGAGCACCCTGAGCCCCCGAGAGAGAGAGGGTCCTTTGTTCTGAGGACTTATATAGTTGGTGGGATAGGAGAAAGAAGTTACATATTGATTGACGGGTAAATGTGGTGCCAGCCTTCCTGGAGGAATGTAACTACCCAAACTTAGGTATGTGTGGGGGGGTCTGTTAGCCGGAATCCTTATCTTGCTCCAGACTCCTTTTGTCCATCTTGTTGTAAAACAAATATGTGCCAGGAGGCAGTTAATTAAAATGGGGACACTTTCTAAAGTTATTTATGGGCTCTCTGTAACCATCAGAGACTCCCTGATGCGTAAAACAGGTAGTGACCAGAGGTAGACAGTTAATCAAAGTTGTTTATGGGCTCCTTCTTAGGGCACCGTGGACCCTCTCCCACATTCAGGCCTTGGGATGAAAGCACAGCTTCAAGGCCTCCTTTCCCAGATAGTGGAAATGCTATAAAGAATTTCAAGCACTTCCCTTCTTTCTTGCTAACATAGTGTTTCTTGTGATGTTGGAACACCTGGTAATATTATCAGACCAGGCTTAGGACTGCTGAGTTAGCTTATAAGACATGTCTCCTTCCTCCTCCCTGCCTCAGTTTACTATTTAATCTACCTAATTGGAAAAATGCATTTCCTGGCAACCAGTATGCTAGACGCTGGCAACCAGTATGCTAGACACTGGCCAGTAACAGTATTGCAGTCTCACATTTTTTCCTATGCTGTCTCCTGACTCATCTTTACCAACATTTTAGGAAAAATTGAAATTACAATAAAGGATTAAACTACTAAGGTCCTTGTAGATATTGGGGCTATCTGATCTGTTCTTAACCCTAACCAATTAAGTCGCCCTCTCCCTCAGAGCAAAGCTTCTATAAAAATGGTAGGGATATCTAATCAGCCAATGTCTGTTTTTAAATTAGAACCTATTTTCTTCCAACTAAAGCAGTGGTCCCCAACCTTTTTGGCACCAGGGACCAGCTTTATGGAAGACAATTTTTCCACGGATGGGGGTTGAGGGGATGGTTTTAGGATGATCCAAGGGCATTACATTCAAGCTCGTCTCCTGCTGTGCAGCCAGGTGTCTAACAGGCCAAAACAGTACCGGTCTGTCTGCACCCAAAAGTTGGGGACCCCTGATAAGGAATGTTATGGGCCAAATCTATACTAATTCATCTAACAGAGTGAGGCTTTCTTGAAACCCATGACATCCACATTTCTTTTTCTCAGAAGATGGAAATGTATTTAGAAGAAAATAAATCAAATACTGAACCAATTGAGAAAATAATGGTTATTAAGAAACTTCCACAAGAGAAAACTAATATTGAGACTAAATGTTTATGGGACATTCCTAATAGGACAAAACCCTCCTTTTTGAAGCCCTCTTTGCCAGAGCTAGCTGGACCCCATAAAGCATAACCGGCTCTTATTTCATGAGCCTCTAGCCTCAGGACTAGAAAATTACTGGAAGCGCCCTGAAGGTGCAGAGTCTCTAGGAACTTGTGAAACAGGACACGCTGGTCCACAACAACCAGACCCTGCACCCAAGATAAATTCGAAACAAGCTGCAGCCTATACAAGACCAGCTGACACTTCCTGCTCTGCAGCCATCCTGATCACCTGAGAAAAGTGCAAAGCCCCCACCCCTCAGGGCTGGTGTATCTCTCCACACCAAGCCCCTCTCCCCTCTTCAAGAGTGAAGAAAAACCTTTACTCTGCATTTTCTTCTCTTTGTGAATCTTTTCATGGCCTGCAGTACCGACCACCCTAACAATTCCTGCAGAGCTCTGGGTTCTTTCCAGTGTGGATATTGGCAAGTCTATGTCAGCCACTCCTATCAAAATAACTATTGACAATACTTTGCCTCTACCTACTGATAATGCTGACTTAATTTGAATTTCAGGTGGAACTTACCTCAAAGATGAAAAGTGACAATATTGAGCTGGATATTCAATAACTTCCTTGGTGGGCATAACTGAAAGTTCTTACTTGCCTGACACAAGATTTGCCCAACAAGCAAAATTAATTACTGGAACTTAAGCTTGTCATTTGGTCAAAGATCAAGTAGCCAGTATTTACACTGATAATTTCTATGCCTTTGGCGTAGCTCTTTTCTTCAAAATGTTATGGAAATAGAGAGGCTTCTTAACTTCCTCAGGGCAGCCTATAAAAAAATAGAAGAGACATTGCAGAATTATTAGATGCCATACAACAATGGAAACAACGGACAATTATCAAAATTCCAGGACATTCTAAAACTGCCACCATGAAAGCAAAAGAAAATAGCTGATGCAGGAGCTAAGCAAGCAGCACTAAGTAGTAAAATTATCCAGACCTGAGAATATTCCTTTCTCCCTATTAAACCAGTAAAAGATTCTCTTTTACAGTTTCAGCAGACAGCTGCCGAAGAAGAAAAGAAGATACAGCAACAAAAAGAGGAAACCTTTGACCCAAACAACCAGATATGGCTTGGTCCCAATTACAAACCTATCTTACCTATAGGCTCAATTACCTGTACTTCAACATGTATATATGCTAATACATTGGGTACCTAAAAAGAGGATTTTATGGAGTAAACAATATTACTGGAAACCTTCCCTTACTATAACTAATAAATTGCACAACATGTGTCCTATCTGTCTGAAATACTCATATAACCCTGGAAAACTACTGCACAGATTCCAGGGATATTCCCACCCACTTTAGGTCCATCTGAGGTATGGCAATTGGATTTTATCCAAATGCCACTGTCTCAAGGATACAAATATGTATTACATAGGATTTGTGTGTTTTTTGATGGGGTTGAAGTATTCTATTGCAGAGGAACAACAGCCTTAATGACAGGTAAATTATTATTTTAAAAGATAATTTCCAATTGGAGAATTCCCTCTGAGCTACATAGTGATCTAGGGACTCCTTTTACTGGGCAAATAATATAATCCTTCTGTAACATTTGGCCTATTCTACAGCATTATTATTGTGCTTATCACCCCAGACCTCTGGACTGGTGGAACGTCCCAATGGTACAGTCAGAACTCAACTAGATAACTTTTCAGAAACGTTTAATTCCCCTTGGCCAAAAGGTTTCCTTTACAGTGCTCCTCAACCTGAGATCTACCCCTTTTGGTAAACACAGTCTTTCTCCTTATGAAATAGTCATTAGTCACCTTAAGCATAGACATAAAGGGGCATATGAACCAACCTTACTAATAGAAGACATTCCACATTATTATCAAAAAATTCTTGATCAGCTTAAAGGAATTCATAAACTAGTAACTGATTCATTTAACAGTAGATTCCTGGGAGACAAAGCCTTTAAAGACCATAGCTTACACCCAGGAGATTATTTTTTTTAATTGGAAAAGACATCAAATAAAAGAAACTCTCCAACCTCATTGGCAGGGATGTTATTGGTCACCTAACCGTGAATGGACAACTACTCCTGTTTCTAAAACTCACCTCCACCTACAGCAAACACCAGAGACTCCCTGAGGATGAGAAGCTGCTGACATCACAGGCAGACAGCTATCCCAAGACACCACCAAGCCCTGTGTATACTGGGCTTGGGAAAGCAGATTGTTGTTGAACTCAGAAACCAATTGTTCAATTGTCTTTACCTGTTTGCTAATGATATTAGTCATAATAATAGTTATATTTGTTCTTTGAGCTTTTTCTATATAACACAATTATTAATAATCACTGATGATGTGTAAGAGAATTTTGATACTCTTTTTATCACTTAAGTAAATGTTATACTAGATGCAAAATACAGATAAGTGAGTCAAATGGCCAACACTTGGCTCAGCAGAGTTCACAGGGTAGAAATGATCCAGAGTGTTTCTGATAATAAAGGCCCATAGGACCTGACTGCCTCCCATTTATTGCCTTTCCATGTGGGGTGAAAAACTGGCCTCAAATCATATTCCATGGTTACAGTATTTTCCTGTCCCCAATGATCCACCATGTCAACAAAACAACATCTATACTGGGACTTCCTAGTGCTGTGAGACCATACTATCTGATGTAAAGGTTGGTCATCAATGCATTGTTTGATTCATTTAGGACATAAAAAGGGGCTATGTATTAAATTTGATAAGATTGGTGACCTAAAGTACCTCACAGAGAGATCTGATCGTAAAGTCCTAACTGGGCAGATACTGATGGGCAGTTACATCTCAAGCCTATAACTTCCTCAGTAAGAGGCTTCTGTTTGCCTGAAGCAAGTCCTGTCCACTGTTCTTATGTATCTAGGTTACACCACTGAAACGTCAGAATAATTCTATTTTCCAGACCCCTCGGAGGTGCAACCACTCTCAAGAGACACTTTCTCGGTCCCTTGATCTTACTCCCAGGCATGTTCTCTGTTCAGCTCAAATAAACTCTAACAAACTCATAAAAATTTTCTATAGGTTTGAATGTTCTTATGTTGACAAGGTCTAGGAAAGCATATACAGTTTCCATAGAGATATAGCAGGGAGAAAGGAATAAAAATGTAAATCAGTTACATCCTATATTCCTTTTTTGAAATGTTTTTATTTACTTATTTTAGAGAGAGGGGAAGGGAGGGAGAAAGACCTACATGGCTAGCTGTCTACTACTACAACAACTGAAGATATTACTACCAAGTACAATTGAAACTGGAAAAGACACCAGCGCTCGGACTGCCTGTCACTTCCAAACCCAATAAACAATGACAGTGATTGAATCTTTATGGGTAAGCTTTATTCAGATGGCTGGTGAACTGAGAAGCTGGTGGGTTCATACCCTAACAGATCATCTTAAATTCCATTTTTAAATGGCCCTTTTTGTAAGGAGAGCAAAGTGTAGATAAAGTGTTTAGAACTCAAGGAAAAGTTAATTGGATTAAAAAACCAACTTCGGCATTCTCGCCCTGGGTGGCGGTCTTAAGCCGTGCTCTAGGCAGTGGTCATCTCACCCTGGAGTACAATGGTTCAGATATCATCTTGAGTTGTTTGCAGTCTTCCTGAGAAACAGACGTGGAACTGCTTATGGTCTCCTGGAGTCAGGGTGGGTCATACCTTCAGTTTCTGGAACGAAAGCTTTTACATGCATTCATTACTAAGCTTATTACTTAAACTACAGTTTTCCAACTCTTAAGTCCCCTATCATAATGACAGATTTTAAGGAATCTAACATTAGGTTTTTATAAAGTTTCAAAGTTCAAACTTTTAGCAGCTCATGTGCAGAATCTTGGGATAGCTAATTACCCATTAGTCATTTTCTTCCCATCCGCTGAGTTTTCCTGGATTCCTTTACAAAGAAAATTTTATATATTTTAGTCTTTCTGAAAACAAAAAATAACAATAAGACTTTGTTTAAAAAGGCCCTTTCTGTGTATAAATAATTGAAAGTATTTTAGATTCTATTTATCTTTTTACTAGCAGGGTTAGATACACTAAATTCTCTGCCCCAGGCTGCAGTTAGAATTTAGGCTAAAAGTGGAACAGGAGATAAGATAAAGAGAAATCTGAAGTTTTTTCCTTCAAGCCTCTTTTTAAAATTTATTTTTCACCTTTTGACCCCCATCACCCATTCATCCTACTCCACAACCCCTGCCTGAGGCAACCACTAATCCCATTCTCTGTATCTGGGAGTTTACTGTTTTGTTTGTAGAATCCTCATAAGAGAGATCACATGGTTTTTGCTTTTTTTTTTTGTCTCATTTCACTTAGCATAATGCCCCTAACGTCCATTTATGTTGTCACAAATGGCAGAATTCACTTTCTCATGGCTGAACACTATCCCATTATTATAATATGCATCAGTTTCTTTATCAATTCACATTGATGGACAGGTAGGTTGTTTCCCTATCCTGACATCGCCCCCTCCCCTGTCCTTGAAGGTCTGCTCTGCCATCATTCCTAGGCTGGGAGATGTTCAAAGGGCACACCCTTGAAAGAGTAAGGTGTTGTTGAGACCCTCTTGGTGCTGTCTGTGACTAAACCCAATTAAGGCCTTTTATATAAACTTTTAAGATTTGACAGACACATGAAGAGATCTACTCTGTTTTGTGGTTTCCCAGGACAAATGTCATATGTAAATTCCCTTGTGTATTAAACCTACCACCTACCAATCTGTAGTGGTCTCTTTCTTCAGCCTCTCCTTTCCCTCTGTCTATGCAGACTAGTTTCACATTTTATCTAGGAAGCTCCCAATGTTGCTCACATGCCCTGGTTGAATTATCACAGGTAGTTAGAAAAAAATGTAAACATAAATGTGAATATTTTAGCTTAATTTTCTTATTTTTGAAATGACCAGAACAGGATCAACTGTATGCATGCATGTACTTTGCAAATCAGGGAAATGTTTTTTTTTTTCCCTAGGTGCAAAGACTGAATATTTTAAGTATACAAAATTCTCCCAAATATAATAATAGAAGTGTTATAATTCTTATTTATTGCATGGGGATATATTCAGTTGTGTAGGAACTTGACAGAGTGATCTACCTCTTTTAGAAAAATAAACTGCAAATCTACCAATATGTTTACAATGATACCCTCTTATATTTTTAAGTTTCAAATTTCCTGAAGTAAATATCTTTGCTTACCATTTATTTTCTAGTTACAAATCATTTTGCAGAAGCAACTAAATGTAACAATCTATATATTTTTCCAGATTTTAAAGGAAAATGTTTTTGAAAGTATATTTTATTGATTATGCTATTACAGTTGTCTTATTTCTTTTTCTCCCCTTTATTTCCCTCTCCCCTGCACCCTCCTCCCTCCAGCATCCCCCATGTTGATCATGTCCATGGGTCATACATATAAGTTCTTTGGCTTCTATATTTCCTATAGTATTCTTAACCTCCCCCTGTCTATTTTATACCTACCAATTATATTTCTTATTCCCTATAACTTTTCCCCCATTCTCCCCCTCTCCAACTCCCCACTGATAACCCTCCATGTGATCTCCATTTCTGTGATTCTGTTCCTGTTCTAGTTGTTCGCTTAGTTTTTGGTTTTGGTTTTCAGATTCAGTTGTTGATAGTTGGGAGTTTGTTGTCATTTTACTGTTCATAGTTTTGATCTTCTTCTTTTCCTTAGATAGGTGCCTTTAACATTTCCTATAACAAGGGCTTGGTGATGATGAACTCCTTTAACTTGACCTTATCTGGGAAGCACTGCATCTGCCCTTCCATTCTAAATGATAGCTTTAGCTCTGGCTGGTATAGCTCAGTGGATTGAGTGCAGGCTGCAAACCAAAGGGTCACTAGTTTGATTCCCAGTCAGGGCACATGCCTGGGTTGCAGGCCAAGTCCCCTGTGGGGACCACGTGAGAGGCAACCACACACTGACATTTCTCTCCCTCTCTTTCTCCCTCCCTTCCCCTTTCTCTAAAAATAAATTAAATCTTTACAAAAAAATAAATGATAGCTTTGCTAGTTAGAGTACCCTTGGATATAGGCCCATGCCTTTACTAACTTTGAATACTTTTTACAGCCCCTTCTTGCCTGCAAGGTTTTTTTTGGAAATCAGCTGAGAGTCTTATGGGAACTCCTTGATAGGTAACTGTCTCCTTTTCTCTTGCTACTTTTAAGATTCTCTCCTTATCTTTAATCTTTGGTAATATAATTATGATGTGCCTTGGTGTGTTCCTCCTTAGATCCAACTTCTTTGGAGCTCTCTGAGCTTCCTGGACTTGCATGTCTAGTTCCTTTGCCAGACTGCGGAAGCTCTCCTTCATTAATTTTTCAAATAAGCTTTAAATTTCTTGCTCTTCCTCTTTTCCTTCTGGCACCCCTATGATTAAGATGTCAGAACATTTAAAGTTAACCCAAAGATTCCTAAGCCTCTCCTCATTTTTTTTTAATTCTTGTTTCTTCATTCTGTTCTGGTTGAATGCTTATTTCTTCCTTCTGTTCCAAATCGTTGATTTGAGTCCCGGTTTCTTTCCTGTCACAGTTGGTTCCCTGTATGTTTTTCTTTATTTCACTTTGTATAGACTTCACTTCTTCCTCTATTTTGTGGCCATATTTAATCATTTCTGTGAGCATCCTGATTACCATTGTTTTGAACTCTGCACCTGATAAGTTGGCTATCTCGTCACCGCTTAGTTCTTTTTAAGGAGTTTTTATCTGTTCTTTCATTTGGGCCAAATCTCTTTGTCTCAGCACACCTGTTACATTGTAAAGGGCAGAGCCTTAGATATTCACCAGTCAGGGCAACCTACTTTGCTGAGCTGTGGCAATGTATGTTGGAAAGGGGTCAGAGAAGGAACAATGTCACTTGCTTGGCTCTCACCCCACTTTCAGTCACTTCTACCCACAAGCAAATTGGGCCCTTCTGGTGCTGACTCCCAGGTAGGTGGGTTTGTGAACTCTCCAATGGACTCTCCTGTGAGACTGCGAGTTTCTCCTGCCACCACAACCCCCACAGGTTTTTACTGCCAGAGGTTTTGAGTCTTTATTTTGCTGTGCTGAAACCCTAGATTGGGGTGGTCTGTCTCAGTTCCCAGTTATTCCTTCTGACTTATCCACAGTCGAATATGGAACTGCCTTGTTCACCAGCAGCCACCTTGCCACATGTCCTCTTTGCACCAGCTGCCTACTGGATGAATGTTTCTTCTTTAAATCACTGATTTTCGACTTCCATACAATTTGATTTTCTGGCAGTTCTGGTTGGCTTTTGTTTTTAAATTGATTGTTGACCTTCTTTTGGCTGTGCAAGGAAGCAAAACATATGTCCCTACACCTGCATCTTGGCCAGAAGTCCAAATCAGGAAAATGTTAAAACCTAAGTTTACTGAAGGCCATCATTTGGATCTACTTTTCACATTTTTAATGCAGCATGCATTACTTACCAATCCATCACCTACTGACCCAGTCATTGGGATAGTGGAGTCAGTGGTATATAACACAGAACATGATTTTGAGAAGCTCAACCAAGCAAATATTGCAAAAAAAATATTATAAAACACTGTAACAGGTATTCTGATAGCTTTAATGTGCAGGGTTATGGAACCACAGGGAGGAAATCCATTTATTGGCATTTGATAGGGGACTGAGCAGAATTTATCAAACCAGACATTTCAAGAGGTGAAATAAAAAGGAAGAGAATTCCAGGTGGTAAGAACAACTTGGACAAAGATGCTAAAGCACAAGTGATCTCTACAGAGCAACATGAGGTAGTGCAGGGTGCCTAGAGCAAAGTATTTATAGCAGAGAGTAAGAGATGAGCTTGGAAAGGCCCTCAGGACCAGTTGTGAGGGTGCAGGGAAACAAAGGTGGTGGTGATGGTACACACTGAGAATGAAATAAAAGAAAAAAATGATATTTGTGCTTCCCACCAGAGACCCCTTTTCAGAGAAAAACTAACAGACCATGTTGGGAACCACCCTGCCTGGTTTCATAAGCTGTAACCCCCCATGGCTAAGGCTGAATAATAAGACCTTGGGACCATAAGCCACTAAAGAGACAAAGCTTATCTCCCTGGCAGGAGCATAACCTCTGCCGCCTTTACTTCACCCTGCCTGGCCCCCAGTGCGTGACCAGTTAGCCAATGACAGGTAAGATTCCTCAAGGGAGGAATGACCAAAGACAAGCATGGTCACAGGGGGCCCTCGGGGAAGGACTTGGGGAGCTATAGAAAAAGGGGGTGATGGACCCTTGCCCCTCTGCTTTGACATAGCCTGAGTCCACATTCTGTCTACAAGAAGTCTCCTAATCTCTTGGCTGCCTTACTTCCCCTGCCTGACTTAAGCCTGAAACAATGACAGAGGGTTGTGCAGTCCTGTGCAGGAAAGGACGGGTTCCCTAGGGTGATCAGGCCTAAGAAAGAATGCATAAAATACTGTGAAATCTGCTTTGCTAATACCCTCAATTTAAATGATAAGGGTCCAAGCAGGAAGTGAGTTTGTTTTCCAAAGTTTTATAGCCCTGCAGCTAATTGACCCTGACTCAGAATAAGCCCTCTTGGTTCTTTGAATGTTATCTATTATTTGATCATTACTGCCTGACAATGACTGGTGAGCTTTACCTGTATTCCTGTGCAAACTGAACCCAATAAAAGCCCATTAAGGAAAAGGCTTCTGGCCCTTCTCATTTGAGAGATTGGCCACCTTTCTTCCACAAGCAGATCGTGTCTTGGTGGACTTATTCTCATCCGAGGCAGCTGGGGGGACCCTGTGGGCAGAGCCCCCCGCCCCAAGACCACAGTTTAAATCTTTCTCTCAGGCACTGCACCCAACCCACATCTCACATTTCATTACTGCATATACTTGTTGTAATTGTCTGAGGATGTAGATCCCTCTGTCCTGGGTGGGATGCTTCACTCCGTTATTAATTCAATAAGGGTATTCTCTGAGGACTTGACGTTTAAAGCACACATGTGTCACAGTTCTACTCTTCAAATGTAAGCATTGAAACCCACACAAAATGGTCTGGATGCTGTAACTACGACCTCTGATTAAAACATTTATTTCCTGTATTTTCCTTAAAAAAAAAAGAAAAGAAAAATGAACCCAATGATAACCTTGTGAAGAACTGAATACCTCAGTTCTTTACAACTGAACAGCCATGATAAACCAGTTGCTCTGACTTTACATCATGCAAAATAGAATACTTAACTTCCCTCACAGAAATTGGAGAGAAGTTAAGTACTATAGTAGTATCACAAGTGGTCAGTGTTGACATTTCTTCCACTTCTCGTTAAATTGCCTGGAAATGATTTATTATTTTATTAATGGATCTTTCTGGTGCTACTCAGAAATGTGAACTATTTGCAGCTCTAATGGATATTGTATAAAATAATGACGTGTGAATTTTTAAATACTCACTCTAGAGAAACCAAAACCTCATCCAATGTTTTCAGTCCATGGTCAGATGTTCTTAGAGCTGCATCAGACATTCTTCTCTGACAACTTAGGCAGCCCGTGAGAGGCAAACAAAACCTGAAGTCCCATTATCTGAAGAGACACACTTGAGGTAAGTGACCGGGACAAAATATCTACAAGGGAAATTATATTTCTTTTAGAATTGAAATCAGAGTCCACCCAAATTTAGTTAACCTCCCTAGGTTTAGTGTTTGATTTCCTTGGGCCAAGTATTTAAAGGTACTTACATAATCGCCTGCAACTCAAAACTAGCAATTGAGGACACGTAATAAGTGGATAAATCAATCCTCAGGCCTGCAGAATGTGTTATAAGAAATTTACACAAGTTTTCTGTTATTTTAAAACAGACAACAAAACACTGGCAAACAATGTGCCAGACAAAACTATCTTTGCTTGGTGTAAATATTTCAGACAAAGATAAGAATTTATTAATTTGAGATGAAGTGTTTGAGTTACCACCCTCCTTTAATTTTTCTTAGTTGGTCAAAGAGAGATTTAATTTAAATTGCTAAGGGGTTCAGTTCTAGATACATTATCTCTCCTCTGCTGCTCCTCATTCAAAAGGAATTTATTGCTCCAGTTGTGCACCATTCATGATAAACAATCTAAGACTTTCTGTAAAACCCAGCAACTTTCTTATGCTCTTTCAATGAATGACCCACACAGTAGCAAGGGAAAAGCTGTGGAGCTTGCACTTCCATCCTTTCTATGTTGTTTTAAAGTAGATGATGATGACAGAAAAAGTGATCAAGGCCCACATGATCTCAGTAGAGTGACCAGATGACAGTATTTACTAAGTCACATTTGTCCAGCAAATCTATGATAGAGGTGCAGGCAATGCAGTAATGAGAAAGTAGGAGGATTACTATTAGGATTTCCTAAAGCTATAATCATGCTGCTGCCTTCGGAACCCACTAGAATAGGCAGAATTTATTTCACTCCAGAGGTAAAGAGCTGAACCCTGTAAGGAAGTGACTATATTTGGTTTGGGCTCCAAAGTGTTCAACAGGAAATGGAGATTGGAAGGGAAGCATCTGAGGCTATCATTTTGCTAGTATAGCTGATGTTCTTATGGACTAAGATGCTGTTTCATTCTTTGTGATTCTCATTCTCAGCATCACACATTGGGAGGAGCTCTGGATTAAGTTGGAAACCATAGTGTCTAGTCCCGGATCTGTCACCCACTAAACACAGGAAATGCATGATCAGTCATGTGACCTCTTTGGATTCCTCACTTAGAGAACATAAACAGTCATATCTGCCCTAACAACTGACCTCTCCCTGGGTGGTTGTAAGTTCACACGGGCTGATGTAGGGGGTGCACCCTATGAAATAGCCCTATACATGCCATGCTACCACTGGCACTGACAGGCACTTGGACGAACACTACTTCCTAGACCTCACTGAGCCTTCATCTCAGGCTTCTCTTGCCCTGCACCCATCTGCTATGGGTCCACCCTGTGGGGTACAGGAGAGGCAGGCCAGAGCAGGATGGAGCCAGTTCTTCCCTTTGTTTGGATATCTCTTAGTCAAGGGACAGGGTGACTGGACAGTTTTCCTATTAGCAATGCACTAAAAATTCATTTCAAGTGATGGTTTTTATTTAGGTATTTAAAGAGAGGATTAATAATTTACTAGACAAAGATGAGAAGAACTAAACTAGGCACCTCTAAAGTTATCACTTCCTAACATATTTATAACTAATACTAATAAATAATGTTAAATTCAATTGTATATTAGTGGTTGAAATAAAGGAAACAGCTTCCAATATCAGATTTCTAGACACCACATTTTTAAAAATCTAATCTGAGGGGGGAAATATATATTTAAAAGACTCATAGTCCCACCAAATTTTACTGGACCAGGTAACTACCCTAAATAAGTTTAACCAAAGTAATCAATTAAAAAAAAAAAACATTTCCCCAGAGACACAAACATATTATAAATGTTCCACTGTTCTGGAGTTTTTATTGTGTATGGAATGACATGGGCTTATAGTTTGGAAGAGATAAGGTCCTCCACAGACAGCAGGGCAGAGTAAAAGCTTTCTAGAAAGAAAAGTCAAATACAGAAGGGGAAAAAATTGTTTTCTGTCCCTGAGGGAAACTCTGGTTCCTGCATTCTCCCCTCTCCTTTCCCTGGCTCATGTTCTCAAGCTCCTCTTTAGAAACACAAACTAATGACCTGGGGAAAATTTTATTATCTTACAAATAAAATGTGAAATCAATAACAAATTGTTCTCCTGCAGCATTAAAGATGAAAGAATGCTGCTTATATCCTATGTCTGCTGAGGATTTCAGAATAGTTTAGAGAAGAAAGTAAGACTCCAGCTGGTGAACAGGATTCTCAGAAGCTCATCCTGAGTTTAGAAGGCTTCCTTCCATTGGAGCAGCTGCCCCTGTGGTTGTGGATGAACCCAGGTTGTAGGGTCAAGTTGAAGGTCAACCTTTCCTTTCCCAGTGGCTTTTCAGAGGATGACTTTCACTCCCTTATCTCTACCAACATCAAGCACAGTTATTTGGTAGTCTTACTTTGGACATTACTATAGGGTCAATAGAAAGATTTTTGGCAACTTTCTACAGATGATTTTGGGTTTTATTTCCCCTCAGAAAAACATCTCAATATCCTGATACAGATTTCTATTTTTACTGACTAACTTTATATTTTACCTTGATCTCTGACATTTTTATGCTAACAAAGTTTCTATTGAGGTAGATATAATTTACATACAGTAAAATTAATATATCTTAAGTGTATATTTTGACACATGTATATAACCATAGACCTATCCCCCAAATTAAGATATAGAAATTCCCCTCATCCTACCAAGAGCCTTTATGCCCTGTTCCAGTCAATACTTCCCAATGAAGCAAGCACGTTCTGATTATCTCCTGCAAGAGAGTAGTTCTGCATCTTCTTGAACTTCATATGATAGAATTATATACAGAATATATTCTTTTTCATAGGTGGCTTCTTTTGCTGAAATAGTGTTTTTTGAGATTCATCTATGTTGTTGCATATAGAGGTAGTTTGTTCTTTTTTAAATTGTTGAATATCAATATATTACTGTATGTCTACCCATTCTCCTGTGAATGGATATATCTGTTCATCAGTCTCCAGTTGGGAGCCATTATGAGTAAACTGCTGTCTGTGGACATTTCTGCTTGGCATACACCTAAACTGGAACTGCTGAGTCAGTGGATAGTTGCGTGGTTAACATTTTAAGAAACTGGTAAGCATCTCTCCAGAGTGTTTTTACCATTTTGCACCCCACTAGTAATGTGAGAGGGTTCCAATTGTTCTGCATCCTTGCCAACATTTAGTATTGGACCCCTTTTAAATTGCATCCATTCTGGTGGTTGTGAAATGTTGTCTCATTGTAATCTCATGCAACTTTTTTTTTAAGCTTGAGTTTCTCTCTCTCTCTATCTCCCCCCTGTGTCTTCTCTTCCCCCTTTCTCCTCTCAAGGTATCTACCTTTGCTTTCTTTCTTCTAAACTCAAAAGCCCTTCTTTTGCCTCTGTAACTTGCTTCCTGATTCCGCACAGCCCAGCTGGCTCACTTTTTCCATGGCTCACCTCTACCTCTGTGACTTTCTAAACAAACTTTTGCTTGTATTAGAAAGAAAAAAAAAAAAGAAAAGAAAATTTGAGCTATCTTAACATACCTCAAATAATCTCCTAAATTTTAATGAAGCAAGTAAAGTTATTTGCAATTTAAAACAGTGTCATCTGTATCACAAGAGGTCAAACCCATGAGACAGTGGATTGTATTTGACAGTCTGTAGGTGTAGTCTTAGGACAGGTCTGCCTAATTTTATCAGTTTTGGAGCATAATTTGATAATGTTAACTAACTGTATCTTGGCTTAAACATATATGCTTACTTACCACTATACTTTATGGCTCACGTCACCCATTTGGTGACCTGGCTCATAGAAAGTGAAGATGTAAATGGGTATTGCCTGAACATCAAATCCTCAAATAAATATTACCTGAAATAAGCAAGACCTCCAGAAGGATTTTGTCTTTGACTTCACAATAAAACAGCCTTACTATTTGCTAATGCTTTCCGTGTATTATCTTATTTAATCTTCACAACAATCCTATGAAAAAAAATAACAATTACTACCCCCTTTTCCTCAATGATGAAACCAAGACTTAGGGAATTACATTATCTGCCTAAGGTCTTGTGGCTGGAAAGCTGCAGAATGCCTACTCTGCCCCAGCTTCAGTTTGAAGCCCACGTATTAAAAGCCCTTTGTACACTGCTGTCTCACAGAAGAGAAGTGCTGAGAACAAACACATGGAGAAAGGACAGTGGCTGCTTTCACAGAGGTATTTCAAGACAAGGAGGCAGTGACTGCCTGTAGATGTGAAACTATGTTTCTAAGCAGAGCAAACTCGGTGTTCAGTGAACAAAGTCAGGATTAACTGATAAATGCTTCTGTGCTTAAAAAAGCTATTTTTGTCTTAATTTTAGAACTGTTGTCTAGCTTCCAACTGCTGAAGTAATCTAGTCATCTTTGGGAAAAATGAGTAATCTCTCCCTACAACTATAATCCCTACCCACACCCCGCCCGCCCTCTCAAGGGCCAACACTTGTCATATATTTTAATTTCAAAGGGGTAGGTATTACTTAGAAATGTTTTTTTCAAACATCACAACATTGTATGTTGTTGAATGGGAAAAAATAATGTGTTGAGCGGGATATAACGTGTTACCTTTTGTGGAAAAGAAAAGGAGAGATTAAGAATCTATATTGTTTTAGAAACATAAAGAAATTATAGAAGATTCGTGCACAGGATAAACTTCTGGAAGAGACAGCAACATCTGCAAGCCAAGGAGAGAGGCCTCAGGGGAAACCAACCCTGCCAACATCTAATCTTGGACTTCCAGTCTCTAGAACTATGACAAAATAAATTTTGGTTGTTGAAGCCAAAAGGAAGGAGGGAGGGAAGGTGGGAAGGTGGGAAGGAAGGAGGGGAGGGAGGGAGGGAGGGAGGGGGACTTTACAGCAGATGTTACATGGGCGGAGACATAGATGGAAAAAACTTTTTATTGTATACCTTCATATATTTGGGGGATGAGAAAAGGTTGAATTATGTGAGTTTATATAAAAAGTTTAATTAAAATTTTTGTTTATATAAAAAATTCTAACAAAATTTTTTTTAAAAAAACAAAGTATAAAGTTAGCATCTCCAACAGAGCCCATCCTTTCTCATTGTCACAGAGCACTGTTATAGTTTGTTACATATTCTTCCAGATTTTCTCTCTATATAACTGATTTCCATTTCTCAAAATAGATAGATAGAGTGCTTTTATTTTATTTCAGCTTTTAATGAGATCATACTGTGCACATTGTTCTGGATTTTGCTTTTTGACTCAATGTTGGACACCTTTCCATGTTTGTATACATATCACTGTGTACAAACATTCCCCAACTGATAAACATTTAGGTTATGCTCAAGTTTCCTATCAAAAACAGTAACAATAAAAATCTTTGAATATGTAAAATATCTATATTCAAAATGATGAAATTCCCCAGTAGCTAGACCAAAAAGCTGCATCAGTTTATTAAGTCATATAAGAAGATCCATTTCTTCACACTTTCACCAATGCTCAATATCATTAGTCTTTTATTCTTACTCAAAATTGAGAGATTTAAAATACAAAGATACCTTATTTTAATTTGCATCTCCTGGATGATGAGAAGTGAGCCTCTCCCAGTATTTTGTCTCCTTTAGCTCACACTCTGAGATCAAGTCAGGCTATGAGGTGAAATCTATGGCAGGAGCCAGCCTTCTTTCTTAACTCCTTGACTCAATGCTTTCATTTACATCAGAGGAGCAAAAGAGATGAGACATGGATGTCGTCTAAGACCCAGGTTGCAAATTGCAGTGCTTTGGAGGACCAACCAGGGAATTTCGATTAAACTTGGAAGGGTAAACAGTAGGGAGTCATGAGGATTTGGTAACAGGGGAGTGCTGACCTTACTTACTACAGGGATTCTCTTTCGAAAGAGTGCTAATGATTATACACACCAAATTTCACTTGACTAAGATATTGTATATTTGACTCAAAATGATAAAAAGCTAATTGCCAAAGAAATACATCTGAGTACCAGGCATGGCTTCTATTGAAAGAAATCACTTGTTAAAAATTTTTAAATTTTACAAAAGTTTATTATTTTACATTTTAAGTTGAAATTTTTGTCTTAGCTTTTATTTAAAAGTTAACATAAAGTTTAATGTCCAGAAAACATATAAAATAGTTTTATTGCTCACTTAGACATAATAAGGTAGATCAAGTGAGAGTAATTATGAATTTCCCAGGAAACAAGTATTAAGATTTTGTTTCTTTGTTTTAATATTTATCTGTTTATATAGACACATACTGATTAAAAGATTTTTTTAAATTTTTAATATTGCTTTAAAATCTTGTGAATTATTTTTGCCTACATTTAATATATTATTCAAACAATTAAGAAAATTGGTCCATTTACTTGATTACCTCATAATAAAATTGAGGGTAACTGATACAAATAAAATATCTACAATATGTTGTGATAAGCATTTGCCATGGAAGTCTGCCTTCTGCACAATGGGAAAGCAAAAAATAAAGAACTATCCTATACTGGGGTAGCTGACATTTTAGCTGGATATTACAGAATGAATATAAGTGTACTGACTAGAGGAAAGGGAGAGAAAGATATTATAATCAGGACTTAACATTTCAATTAAGTGACAAAGGGTGCCTATTCTCTGTTATTTCAAGGCTGCTGTCCATCAGCCCTCTGTTTTCTGTAATAAAGCCCTGTGTTTTCATTTCTTATCTAGACTTTTTTTTTTACAGCTTAGAGAACTGTTTTGGGAGAAAAGGCTGTGTAAAACCAGCTGAGAGGATATACAGGTGTACGAAGTAAATCTAAAAATTCCCATTTGAAGAGAGGGTGCCCAAATGAGCGGAGGACACTGGAGAAGCAAGAAGTGGCATATTAGTACTCCCTTAGCCCCTCATTTTCCTGTGCTACCTCTTCACAGGAGCAGCGTGTCTACATTCCCCTCCTTTGTTCTGTCTTCCTTCTCCATCCCTATAAAAGCCTCAGCCTAAATTGAGATGGGGAAGACAGGCTTTAAGACCTGAGTCCCCCATCTTCCAGGTGGCCAGCATCTGAATAAAGCACTGCCCTTTACACCAGCACCTGCTTCTCAAGTATTGGCTTTCAAAGCAGCAAGCAGGTGAACCGACATTCAGTTACTATGTGTCATATAGGGAGAAGAATATTTGAAAAGACTTGGAGGTTTAAACAAGCCAAGAATTTTTAAATCCTTTAGGTTGAACCACTTGAAATTGCCATTTAGAAGGTAAAAATAGCTAAATATGAGAAATCTCATTGGATAAATCAAAATCTCTTCTATAAATTTATCTATTTCACAGCCAATTTATTTTAAAAGATCCAGACCTCGCCACTGGATGGTGAGTGATAACAATACCACTGTAGTGTTAATACTCATATGAATTAGTTTATTTGTTTTTATTTTCTGACTCAAACTTCTTGCTTCATTTTTTTGTTTGTTTGTTCATTTGATCACCAGCTCATGTGGGAGCTGAGTTTTGGTTGTCGCCTGAATCAAAGGAATCGCTGTATCTCTTATGTTAAGAGTTTGCCTACAGGGTCAATGCCTTTCATAAGTTCTACTCTACAAAGAAGTCTTTTTGGCTCTGGCTGGAAATAGTGACTAGGCACCAAGAGGCAAAATGTTCTGTATTGCTCTGAAGTATGAAACATTACCTGTCTGGTGAAGTAACATTACATAACTGCTATACCCGCCTCTTCCACTAAATGACTCATCAGTTTCATGAGACCATTTGTCACCATCATTATCCTGGTCATCACCAATTAGCATTTGCCGAGCACCTACACAGAAATGACACTGTATTTGGTGCTTGACGGAATACAGTGAAAACAAAGAGTACTGCTTATAAACTGATAGAACTGTACATTTGAATATGAAACACAGAACAAACATACCTATAAGTCTGAGCCTAAGTGGGTCACAAGAGATAGAATAAACTCATTGAAATTCACCATTGAGCTTCACAGTGGTTATCTGTGTTGCAACAGCAAATGGAGCAGATGGTCTTTCCACAGGGAAGATGCTGAGAAAGACTCCCACTCTTCGGGGATCCCAGAAGCAGATAAAGGATTGGGAGGGCCTTTGTTAACCAACAAAGCAAAATCTCCAGAATCCTTTTACAGTGCCCTGACCAGTGAGTAACTATCAAGTCTCTAAAGATTTAGGGAATTTGAAGATTCCAAGGTAGATTTAGCAGGTTAAGAGATGGAAATTTTGGACAGTTCTGTAAAGAAATTCTGAAACAAAAATTCATCTGAGATTATCATAGGAAGGCTTATGCTTTTAACTGGAAAACCTTCCAGCTAATAGATTAAAATCTCTTTAATAAAAGAGAAATGACTCTTTAATAAAAGAGATTTTAGGTAAGCATTGAAATTGAACCAAGACAATATTCTTCATTGTCACTATTCTTATTTCAAATTACTGTTTGCTGCTGTATATTCTCTTCAATTTCATCTTGTACTAGAGGTAGAAAAAAAAGAACTGAACAACAAAATCTATTTATGTGTGTCTGAGAAGCTCGCTCAAGCTTTCTATAAGAATTACACAGGGCAACCCCAGTTCATAAACAGGTCAGGTGCCCTTAGTGCAGGGCCAATCAGCTGATTAGAAAATAAGATGTATTATTTTCCAGGTACCAAGCAAGACTTGGTGGTTAGGCACTGAGGCTTGTCCCAGGCAGTCCACTTACCTGTGGGCGCACCAGAAGTGGTACCACATTGATAGCACCTAATCCCTTGGGGCTACAAGATCTCCCTGGGAAGCCAGGCACACATCTGCCCCAGTGCAGTAGACCAAGGCCTGACCTCCCAGCTGCCAGTGCAGGGCAGTGAGACATGGTGAACTGTTCTCAGCACTGGGACAAAATGGTGCAGCCTGGGAAAGAGAAGACACGGAGATGGCATCCAGGTGGCCTCTGAGACTAAGTGGGGCTGGAGTGACCTTCACTGTTTCCGTAATTTCCCATCACTTTTATCCCCCCAAACAGCACTATGGAGAATGTCCCACCCTGCAAAGGTTTTTGAGGGTTTATGGTGGGTATTGAGACAGAACTTGATGAGGGTAATAGTTCCTCCTCTGTCCCCTGGTACATCCTAGTGTACAAGGCTAAAAGGAGGCTTGGATGCAGATCAGAGCAAATCCAGGCTTTAGCCATGCAGGACTTCTGGTCCCAGGACAGGGTACAGAGGCTCAGGAGCAAGGAGTGGGGCCAGGGAACTATATCACTCTGCAGCTGGGACTCCACTCGCCCCTAAGATGGATGCCAAGAAGATGGCATGAAAGTGGAAGCAGGTGTTCAGCCCTCTACTTTCTTTTTCCAAAGTCCCCCAGTCCTACCTGGGCAGTATGAGCAACAGGCCAGCTTATGCTCCTCTGCAGTAAGCTCAGAGGTGGAAGGAAGGAAGTTTCTCCAAGGGTGGCAGCAGAGAGAAAGAACTGAGGCACTTATGGCTGTCTGTTCCAAGTAGGCCCGTGGGTGGAAAACAACACTCCAAAATCTTTGGAAACAACAAAATCAACTTCCATATTATTCAATGACTTTTTTAAAATGTGCTTCTAGAAATTTATAATAAAAAGATAATGACCCAATATAACAGGAGCAAGAGACATAAACTGCCTATTTTAGAAGAAGTACAGATGAACAATATGTAATTATAACAAAATGTACTACAAATAATACATATGAATCTCAAAAGCATTGTGCTTAGTGAAAGGAGCCAGACGCAAAAGAAAACATTTCTTCTTGGTATGAGCCCATTTGTATGAAATTATGATAAAGGCAAAGCCATAGTGAACAAAAGCAGATCAATGATTGCCAGGGTCCAGGCTTAGGGAAGTGGATGGATGACAAGCATGGAGAAACTCACCAACCTGTACACTCAAAATCAATAAATTTTATTGTTTGTACAAGAAACCTCAAAGCCAATAATAAAAAAGATTTTAAAGGCTATTTGTGAATATAAAGCAAATTCATAATTCTAGACATTTCAGCCCAGAAAAAGTACTTGGAGTCCATCTAGTGAAACTCTTCCTTTGTACTTTATAAGTAAGGAAATAGAGGCCCAGAGAGAGATTACATAACTTATTCAAAATTAAACGGCCTGCTTATGACTGAAACCCAGCCCAGCACCCACTCTTTCCCACCTTCCTTCTCTGCTGCAGTCCTCTCCAGCACATTTCAACTGTAACAGTATCATGCACACATCTGACAGGCACCATAAAACACCTTCTAGTACTTTTATTTTTAACACATTCCCATTGTGTTCAACCGGAGAGGCAGAACTGATAGGTGAAGTCAAGAGTTAAAGATTTTAGCCTTAGTGGATAGGCTTAACTGACTAATGCACGTGAAAAGCTGTTATTCCAGGAACTAGAATGCATGACCATGTGACTCCAAGAGGTCACAAGCAATTCAACCTTTGTACCTCAGGGGTTCTGCAAGCCTTGGAGACAGTATTTGAGCCATTGTGTTCCAGGGAGGGAAGAGCCGTGATGCCAATAAGAAAGCACTAAGAAAATCGCTGTCAGTCTGCAACTCTTATCCAATTAGCTGTTTTTCTAAACCCATTACCTACTCTTCTATCCAATTAACCTTTTTCCAAACCCCTTACTCACTACTTATTCTCCTTATAAAAAGACGGCTTGAAGAGAGGTGTTAAGATGGTTTTTTTAAAAAATTTAATCTTCATTGTATTTTTTTACATTACCATTTATAAGGCAGTCTTTGAAAGTATATAACCACGCCCCACCTCCCCACACAACCCTGTCTTCTCAGATTGCCTGACATCTGAACAAAGCATCCATAAAGATTCAATCCTTGTCTCTATTTATTGGTTCTGGTAGTGACAGGCAGCATGAACACCAACTTTTCCAGTTTCAGAACTATTAAGAGATATATGAGATTTATTAAAAGAAATTAGTTTACACAGTTGTGAGGCTGGCTAGGCAAACCTGAAATCTGTGAGGCAGAGCATCAGAAAAACTTGCTGGAACTCTGGGGCTCAACTACATCCACACATGGGATTTCTTCTGCCCCAGTGAACTCTCAGCTCTGTTCATAAGATGCTTCAACCAATTAAATCAGACCCACCCAAATTATCTAAATCTCCCTTACCTGAAATCAATGGATACAAATTTTTATCACATCGATAAAATACCTGCATGACAAAACCTAAATTACTATCTGATTGAATAACTGAGGACCATAACTTACCTAAATTGGCACATAAAACTGACCATTACACCCATGTAGTAGATAAGGACAGTATTGCCACTTCTGTTTCCTACTAGAAACACTGGAAATACAGAGTACTTAAACTGTTTGCCCAAAAGCACATAGCTAACTCACAGTTTTGTTTTTTAACTGTAAAAAGGCTAGAGATTCTTACCTCACTATTGTTGCAAGGAGTAAATTAAGTTAATTCCAAATGTGTATGTAAATTTCCTGACACCTTCAGTTTTAAATGGTGGAAAAACAGCAATTAGACCACATTTTGCTTATAAAATGAGCTGGTTAACAAGTTGTGAGGAAATGCACATTCTCATTCACTATAAGGAGTACACACTGTAATAACTTTTTTCAGCAAGTAGTTCCATTTCCAAACATTAGTATTATAATAATAATTGTACACACCTGAAAAGATAGATGTGCAAAGAAATTCATTGCAATATTGTTTGTAAATGAAAAACATGTAAATGACCATCAATAGGAGAAAAGGAAAGTGTCAAATGAATTATGATACGGTCTGTTCACATAAGAACATCCAAACCCACTGAAAATTTTATGAATTTATTTGAGCCAAACTGAGGACATGCCTAGAAGCAAGATCTCAACAGTCTGAGAAAACACTCAGAGTAGAGGTTTGCAGTTCTTTGGTATGCATTTGAAATCAAAGAAGGGAACATAAGGAAGATTGCATGAAATCCATTGGCGGTAAATTAAGGAGTCAGGAGAAAGCAAACTAGAGATATCCCTGTGATTGGGTAAAAAGTAAAATGGAGAGATACACACTTCATTTCCATTGGTGGGTACAAGATAGTTAATGTTTAACATTTACAGTAAATAGGGTTGGTATACAGGTAGCAAGATCGCGTGATCCCTTGAGGGTGGCTTCTGAGGAGCCTAAACAAGAAGAGTATTCTGGTATTTCAAAGGTGTGTTAACCTAGATGTACAATAATGATGGACAGGGCTTTCCTAAGGCAAAGATAAACCTGTTACTGAGGAAGTTATAGGCCTGAGGCCTGACTGTTCACCATGACCTGAACAGGTTAGAATTTATGATTATATCACCCTGAGGTTACTTTTGCTCACTGAGCTTGTCAGATTTACTACATAGCCCCTTTTTTTTTGTTCATAGATCAAACAATGGAATAGGAATAATAGATAGATAGACCAATAGATATGAGACAATGAAAGATGTCCATAGCATTTTATTTAAATGTAAAGTTTGTATTATTTGACAACATTTATGCTTCTAGACATTCTGTTAATATCTTTATTCATGGAGTGGTGATGGGTTCTGTACCCATTATATTAAAATAAACATTTTACCCCGTGAAAAAGAACTCTAAAGTGGTGACAGTGTTTTGGTTAAATTTCAAAGGCTGCACCATTCCTTTGCTACCTGTCCTCCCTAATCAAATATCAACCCTGGTTTTCTCTGTTAATACAAAGGGACCTATACAGGCTAATAATGAGGTCAACACAGAGATTCACCACAGGTGGCCTGAGGGTCAGGGGTAGACTGCCTGAAGGTTGAGTCAAGACACCAGATTAAATTGGATGAGCTAGAGCAGAGGCTGGTAACAGACTATGGGTCCCATTATTAGGGCAAAACATCTGAACAAAGGAGGCATGTTTGGTCCATGACAAAGGGTACTAGGTAGCCTTAGTAGGAATGTCTTTTATTTAATATCCTTCAGGGCTTCTCTTTTTCCCAATAAAATCTGGAGAAGATGAGGGTATATAATTTCTGAGGCTCCTGCTGTCAGGGAAAGGGATGGCTACATGAACACCTCACCACCTGGGATCACAAAATGAGAAACTGCCAAGACTGTTAGGCCCATGGGGAAGAAAAGAAGCACCAGTCTGTAAGCCATCCAAAGGGAATATTTGATTCACACCAATTATTCCATTGGATGTAAGCTCCCCAGCACTGGGACTAGATCAGAGTTAGTTCATCAGTGATTCCTCAGCACAGGACCTGCCTTAAAGGGGCTCAGGAAGGATCTGTAGAATGAATGAATGGCATCACATCATTTCCTGAATCAGGCCCTTGTGCTGTCATTATCCCCCTGTCCTTGCCCTTATCACTCCAACAGCTTGCACAGTGCCCCCAGAGGATCAGAGTAGGGGTCATTTGCAAAGGAAGAAACAGACAAGCCCATTCCCACAGATCTGGCTGAAGGGCTGGTGGGAAGGCCAAGGCCCAGTTGTTGGAGTCACTCTGGACTCAGACCTTGCACTCTAGGCCAGGGCTGCATGAATTAGACCCTTTGTCTCACACCCACTGCTTTTCCTCTAAAGGAATTGGAAGCATAGTGTACAATTCCATCACCCTTCTTAGTTCATTCAAATCCATTCATAGGTCCAAGACAATCCCTGGAGGGGAGATCCTAGGACAGTAGGTGAAACACAGAAGAAATCTGGCAGAGACCATCCTGAATAAGGAAGGTGCAGCTCCCATGGGTTGATGTTCTCCCTCAATCAAGTTAAGTCTTCTCTAATGCCTTACAGTGGGGTTCTAGATGAACGGTAAGTGCCATAAATGAGAATAATGCCAGGGTCTCAGTGGCAACAGTGGTCACTGCAATGTTAGTGTGACTTTGGAATGAATGACAATTCTTAAGGACATGTCCATTTTTGAAAGAGAAACTCTGCAAGTGCTGCTTATGTCAACACTTGTGTTATCTCATTTAATTTTTAATATAACCTTATGAGGTCTTTGATGTTATCCACATTTGATAGTGGATGAAACCAAGCCTTGGAGAGAATAAGTCGTTTTCTCAGAGTTTATGTCTACCAAAGACGAAATTAAAGTTATGTATATTCCAAAGCCAGTGCAGCTGGGTATAAATTGAGCAAGAGGTACTGCAAATTGTGCTTTTATTGGTTTGCCATTTTTTTCCACTGACTGTTTTAATGCCAACATGACTGCAATGTTAAAACATTTCAAAACAGAAGCTCTGGGATCTTCTGTAATTTTGGCTATCAAAGTTCAGTATTTCCAGCAAAACATTCTTATTTATCAATTCTTTTCTCCACCCCCACAAAAATAATAAACAGGAGAAAGAAAAAGTATAAATGATTTTTCATTGCTTCTCTAATTTAAAAGAAAAACTAAAAAGATAAAACCAAAAAGTTCAGAAGAATCCCCAATTTCCTACCTTTTCATCAGTTGGGTAAAGTAATTTAATTTTCCATGTTCAAATGGCAACTCCCCATTGTGCTTACAAAAAGGTTTTGTTTTTTTTGGGTTTTTTTTTTTTTTTTGCCTGTTCAGTGCAATGCCTAGATCTTCAGTGTGTTCAGCAGGGGAAATGCAACAATATTATATCAACTAACTTCATTATCTAGTATTAGAAATCACTAGATTAAATACCTGATTATGATGAGTCTTGCTTCCATGATCATTTTTAGCATTTTTCTCATGCAACTCAAAGTATTTCTCTTTCTCCACAACGTACCACTAGAATTCTCCTAGGACAGGGGCAGCAGAAAAAGGTCTCACTTCCAGGGATCAGGCAGACAATCATAGCTACTTGGCTTACCATCCCAAGATGCCACCCACAGGGACCTCTTGCACTGCTCTGGTGGACTCCCTCAGAGTTTTAGAACCCACCAGTACTGTGAGGATGAAACAGTCAGAACTTAGGGGATGCTTGCTGCCTATGTTCTGGTTTTAGGGGCTCACTAAGGAGCAAGGTAATTTCACATTCCCTGTGGCATTTCTAATATTCTCAAGGACAGTGAAGATGGACTAGGATTTCTGTGTCCTAGGAGCAGAAGTCCCCAAAACCCACCTAAGAGCCACTGAACTGTGGCCAAGTACCAGGGACTCCAAAAAGTTGGAGCTAAATTGGCAACAAGTCCTCTCTTAGACCAATAACCATCCTTCTGCAGTGATATTTTCTGTGTGCCTATCAGAAGGGAACCCCAACACCATAAAACTAAGTCTCTGTCCTCAAGAAGTTTTTGTTGGGCAGATGAGATAAGTGACTTAGTTTTGCTTGTGCTCTTGGTAAAACTAACACACTTATACTCACATTTTATAGTCGATGAAACCACTATGTCAGTCTTATATTTATGTTATAATATCAAGTTATATTGAATATTTCTTATATAATTCAAATTAGCATTAGTTCCATTCCCTCTTTGAACTCAAGAGAAAAGGTGCTTATACCATTTCCCAAATTTTTTCAGTCAAATCCCACTCGCTTTCCAGAGTCATGCAAACATCACTGGACACTATCACTGAGCATTACATGTCAGTCACTTTTTACACAGAGCTCATGGAAATTTAGCAACTAGGAAGGTATGTAGGGGGTAGCGTGCTGTACAGATGGGTGGATGGACTTAGAAGACACACATGCCACACCATATAGATTCTGTGGCCTTGGAATAGCCACTGTGCATGATCCTTGCTCCCTGGACTACAAACCTGGGATGCTGGGCAAGGAAACAGTCAGGACAATCAGACTCCAGGCCTTACTAATTCAACATGCAATTGGCCTGTAAGACTGGACAGGGAGGGAGGGGGGCTGTGCCTTCTGCTATCTGCCTGATCTCTTTTCATAGAGAGACCACCAGCAGGGCACAGGATGATGTTACTAATAAAATCACTTAATGGAAATAATTGATGTTTCTTTGGATCAGAACTGTGTTCTATGCTGAGCTCTCACATGCTGTTTCATCTGGTCATGGTAGCAGGCATCCTGAAGAATGATCAGATAACTTATTCAGAGGATGGGTTAATTCTCAGAAGAGGAAGCTGGGTTCCTCAGTGGATCCTATGGATTTGAGAGTAAAGTTTAGATGTGCTTGACCCACAGCTACTGGTCTGCTTTGAGGGCAATGAAACCAGGATAGGGAGGCAGCAACCACTGGGGTTGTTGGGACACAGAGGACATGAGGGGAAAAATAATCAACCACCAGAATGGAGTCAATGACCCAACAATATTTTCAAAGCTTCTGTTAAAAAAATTTCTATTTTTGGCGTTTGAGAATATCACACAGGAATCGAGGAAGCTTGATTATACAGTTCTATTTCCTTTTTGTGGTCTCAAATTATTTTTTAAAGAGTGTTTAATGTGTGTCTTTGGAATTGGTGAATGAATAAATCTCACTTTTTTAATACTTGAACTTCCCAAAACTATGAATCATTGAAGCACTGTTATCAGATGTAAGCTTAAACATGTGACAATGAATTGATCATAGATAAGGTACAGAGCTTTTGTCTCTGAGAAATAATCAAGCAAGGAAATGCCCAGGGGGCACAGGGCAAACTGCCCTCCTGGAAACTGGTGGTGGGAAGATGCGGAGGCCCAGGCAATGAGGGCAGCAGCATGCCTCCTGTGTGGCTCACTTGTCTTTTCCTCCTTTCAACCTGATACCAGGTAAGCTGGCATCAAATTCAACAGCATAATCCCAGGAAGCTTTGGTGCTTCATCTCAGGACTGTCTCAGTACTCATATTTCACTTTTCCTGGTGCTTTCTGGTACCCAGAGTCCAGTTTGTCGAGTAAGTAATGAAAGCTGGGGTTAAAGGACGAGGGCAAAATTCCCCAAGCTCAGCTTCCTTTCTAAGCCCTGCTAGACTAAAGCACATTGACATTACTCCTGCACTGGCAACCGCCCCTCCTTGATTTTGTATACTCCACAACTGGGACCATCCTCATCTGTAAAATGGGCATACAATAGCACCCATCTCCTAGGGCAGCGATTCTCAGTGTGGGTCTGCTGACCAGCAGCAGCTGCATCAATGGGAACTTGTTAGAAAAGCCAATCAGGAACCACATTCCAGACCCATTAAAACAAAACCTTCAAGAATGGGAGTCTGAAATCTGTTTTCACAAGCTCTCCAAGTGATTCTGATGTACTCTCAGGTCTGTGAAGCACGTCATAGGGTTGTTGTGAAGAGTACATGAAGAAGCATCTGTAACACACTCAGAACTGTGCCTGGCACCTGATATTTAGCTATTAGTGTCATCATCATCATCACCATCATTATCACCCCAGGAACACTTTCAAACAATGTTATAATTTCCAGTAGCACCAGAGACCCAGAGATGGAGATGCTTTCGCTGTGTGGAACGAGCCCCCCGGGCACATCCATGTGCAAGCTGACTCTGAACAGTTCAAAGTGGTCTTTTCTGTCCTGACCACTTACTATAATGATAGAGGGTACCAAAGGAGAAAAAAATACAAGACACCTGTAAGTGGAACCTAATCAACAAAACAAACAAGCAAGCAAAATATAACCAGAGACATTGAAATTAAGAACAAACTGATAGTAACCAGGGGGAGCTGGGAGGGGATAATGGTGGGTGGGGGCGGGGAGAGGGGGAAGGGTTTTCAGGAACATGTGTAAAGGACACATGGACAAAACCAAAGGGGGTAGGCTCAAGGGTGGGAGGTGGAGGTGTATGAGATGCGGGAGAGCAGTGCGGGGAAAATGGAGACAAATGTACTTGAACAACAATGAAAAAAGTTAGAAAATAAAATTAAATTAAAAAGAAAATATTAACAGGGACAATTACAATAGGGAGATACTTTATATGCAGAGACTATGGGATAGGTGGCTACGGAAACAGTAAGGGGAGAGAAAGCAATAAAAACTGCTGTGTGGAAGTCTTGAAGCTTAAAAAACTGTCAAACATTGCACTAACAGGAGAATCAAGGCATAAAATATTGACTGTAGTCAGGCCCATGAACAAAGAAGTTGGAGTGTCGGAAGATCACATAGAGTTTGGGACCTAGCTGTCCTACTCAAGCCAGCCTAAAGATAAATTAAGCACAAAGTTTTGATCCACCTTGCCAAGAAACTGATTTTCACTTATCCCACATATAGCAGGCCAAATAATGGGTCCCAAAGATATCAGGCCTTAATTCTTGGAATCTGTAAATGTTAACTTACAGGCAAAGATTTTGCAACTGTAATTAACTTAAGGGTCTTAGTAGGAGATATCACCCTGGATTATCTGGGTGGGCTCTAAATGCAATCACAAGGGTTTTTATAAGGAAGTGGAGGGAAATTTGACAGACATAAAAAGAGAGGGAAATATGACCACTGAAGCAGACACTGGAATGATGCGGCCCAAAGTCTAAGAGTGCCTGGAGGCACCAGAGGCCAAAGAGGAGAGAATTAGGTTTTCCCCTAGAGCCACTAGACAATGCTGCCCTACCAGCACCTGGTTTTCAAAGTGATACTTATTTTAAATTTCTGAACTTCATCACTGTGAAAGAATCAATTTCTGTTGTTTTAAGCCATCAAGTTTATTGGAATTTGTTACAGGAGCCATAGGGAACTAATACACCTTATTTCATGAAAAGACTTTTTCAGATTTGAGGAAAAGATACTCTCGCACAACCAAAGAAGAGTTTGTGGATGATAGTCATAGGGATGGGGAAAAAAAATTCCCACAAGATCAGCTCCTCTGTTATCTACTACACCAAGAGGTTTTGCCATAATCTCATTTAAATATATCGATCATATGCTATAAAATCAAGATTACTGTAATCTCAAATTTTAAAATGGAAAGAAGACTAAGCTTCAGAAAGGCTGTTAGTCAAGTTACATTATGATGTCTAAGTAAATGCACGAAGTACACCAGGAGAGGACAATGAACAAAGTAAGAGTTTAATTAATTCTTGTGGACTGATTTACTTAACAATTTGGCTGTTTAACCCTACAGAGAAAGCAAGGTTACAGTAGCTCAGAAAAATGTTATTTTATAAGTGGCTTTATATGAACATCTAGTCATAAACAGGCTCTTTTCCATAAAATTATAAATGGTAATAGGTATTAAACCACTTTACAAGTAGACCATTTTCTGGATAATGTTTTTTAAGAGTAAATCTTAGCTAAGTGAATTTAAAAAAATTGAAGGGGGAGGTTTTATTGGGGAGAGATTTTAGGTGGCCTCATGGTCTTGAATACTAGCACACTAGATTTGTTCATTCCCATATGGTTAAAAACTTTCAGAGATGAGGTAAAGAATTATATCCTATTTTACTACTGAGCAAAAGAAATCTAGGCAGATACATACAAGAAGATATTTTTACAGATACTGCATTTTAAATGAGAATCAGGAAGTTCTGCCAATTGCATTTTGCCAAAACAGAGCTAAGTTTTGGTTGCTTGAATAAAACATGACCATTTTAATAATTAGCACTCATCTTAGTTACTTTACAAAGAAATGGGAATAGATGAGAGGGAATACAATAGTAACAATAAATCTCTGTAATGAATTATTTAACAGATTATGTATAAATCAATGTCATGAGTTGGAGTAACATCTTCCACCCTCTTGCCTTAATGATTTTCTACTGTTTTTCTCTTGAATTTGGGTATTTCTTGACTGAATTTTAGGTTTTTAGCATATTTGCAATAAAGAGAGTCCATTTTTTGTTTTACTGCATTTGCATCACACCTCAAGAAACAAAGGGGATGATGCCCTTCTTTGGAGTAGCACCTGCCACACAGCCTGCTGTGAGGCTATTGCCTAAGGTGCAGGCGTTCTTGTAGTAGCAGGTTTTTCCACCCCGTGCAATCTTCTCCAGCTGCGACCTAAGGGCAACTGTAAAACCCACGTATTAGAATAACTCAGATTTCTTGTGATGGACTGAGTAAACAAAACAAAGTGGCTAGGTTTTATATGACAGCAGTTCTTTGACCTATAAAAGAAACCTCTGTACTATCCAGAGAGCAGTCAGGACTTGCTGAATGGTTACCAACTTCTTTTTGCCTCCATTTCCCACCCAGGACAAATCAGAGAAATCCAAATATTCTCCCCAAACCAATCACAATAAGATGCTCCATTTTTAGTTGTTCCTCCTACAGCTTCCTCATGACAACACCCTCTAATCAGGGCTTAGAGAAGCTTCCTTGTTTTTTATTATAAAGCTTTCCTCAACCCAACTGTCTTTGAATTGTCTCCCTTGTTATATACAGCAAGTTTTCATATCATATTGGTGGTCTTCATTTATTTCCACTTCTGTTGACTACCAGAATTTTTTTTAAAGAAAAAAAAATACCTCCAGCCATATGCAGTACAATGTACTTTGTAACCACTTGGGAACTTGTGGTTCCTAGTAGTGTTTGACAGAAAAGGAATTTTACTACAAAAGACATGAAGTGAAATTTTTAATAAATTGATTTTTTAAATACCTGGTTGTGCTTCAGTAAAGTCTCTCAATTTAATTTTAACTAAGAATTTACAAATCAACATGCATTAAGACTCCATTTTTTGAAAAAAAATATAAATATATGCCTATCAAGGAGTTACGGGGGAGGGGATGAGGGATGTTTATTCTCTAAAATGTATTTTCTACAGTGAATGTTTCTTAAATAATTTTTAAAACTTTTAAAAACATTTCTGAATTAATTTTCATATATATATACATTTCCATCTGAAATATTTCTTCAAACAGCATAACCTAAACCCTGGCATTAAATGTTAATAAAGTACATACATTTCTTAGAGCCAAGAGGATTTTGAATACTAAGGAAGACAATGACCCATAACGCAGAACGTAGGGAAGTAAAAGCAGTTTCTGCCCTTCTCAATTGCTGCTCTTTTTATTGAGTCAAATTTTCCTGTAAGTAACTCCTTTCCGTTGGTTCTCAGAAAGGCTCGGACAGACAAGGAGCACTACAGATGCCTGCCTTCCCTGGAGACCTAGCCAGTCTGACCCTTCTCCTTGCAGGGATTTGGGCCTACCAGCGGCGTCCATCCTGCGGCCCCTTGGCTCAGGAAGGCTATGAATGCGGCCCAACACAAAATTGTGAATTTACTTAAAACATTATGAGATTTGTGTGTGTGTGACTACATGTCACGATGTATTTAATGTGTGGCCCAGAGACACCAAAAGGCTGGACACCCCAGTAGCATGCCCCGTGTTTGGGACATTGCCCTTCCTCTCCACCGACATTCTTCCCAAACCCAGCTGCAGCCATCCCAAAACAGGCAGCACACACCTGCCTGGGGGCTTTGCCTTCTGGCGGCCAGGCCCACAGTTTGCAGCGGAATACTCGGGAACCACTACACAAGATTACATTGTTCTCAGCGTTCCCGATATTTTAACCAAAAACTCTAGGACCAAAGAACACAAGAGCTACAATGAAAACCCACTCAGGGATCCCCATAAGCTTTTCATGAACCATCCACCAAGGGCATGAATTCAGAGTAACTAGTGGATCCGGTTCCCAGGGAGGCGGGAGACCCTCCTCACCGCTGGTCTTGTACGCCAGCTCGCCTCCTCCCGGGGCACTGAGGTAGTTTCGACTTTTGCCGGGAAGAGTTGGGATGTCACAGGCCGGGAATCCCAGCGCCCAGAGGCCCCGCCCCGGGCCGGCTCAGCCAATCGCGGCGCGTACAGGCGCGTTGGGGGCAGGGCGCCCGGGATGAAACCCAGGGCCTTAAAGGCTGAGTCAGGCACAACTGGGCCAGAGCCACGAGTCTCGTCGACCTTCGAAGGGTTTCCTGCGTCCGGGGGGTGCCGCTGCGCAGCTGTGGCTGCCACAGGTCAGTCCATGGCTGAGACGCCTCGGAGACAGTGACTGGAGGAGGGGCCCATCGGGGACACGGGCAACTGGGCAGGCGCGACCCCCAGGAACAGGAGCGTCTGCTTACCCGGAGCTGGTGAGGGCTGGTGAGGCTGGGTCGGCGCTGCCTGCCTCGAGCCCTTCCCTGCCCCTGCCCCTGGCAGCCTGGAGGTGGGGAATAGTAGAAGGAAGATTCAGGGAGCCCAGGGGGACACTGAGACCTCTGCAGGAGTGGGTCAGCCCCAGGGCTGTAGCGGGGCGGTGGGGCCCTGTTTCCAACCAAGCGTCAACATCCTCTGGAAGCGGCTGCCGTGTGTGTGTGCGGCGGGGGTTTGCGGGCGGCATTCCCGCGGCCCGGCCCCTCCTGCAACGTCAGCGTCACCTGGCCCAGGCCTGTGCTCTGAATACCTGGAGAGCAGGGCCCGGTGCAGGCGTGGGAACCAGGGTGCTCGTACTCCTACAGGTGCAGAGTCCAGCTGTGCGGAGAGCAGAGCGCTGGTGGACTCCTGCCCATTTTTTCTTGGGAAGGCCTTTCAGAAAGGTTTGTAGGCATATTTCACCCTCTGCCCTTCAAGTCAAGAAGAAAGGTATAAGGTGGACACCTAACTCCTGAGGATCCCTGTCTCTGCTTGGGATCAGGCATCCTGGTAAATAAGAGTTTCTGAGTCATTTTGATACCTTGAGTAAAAAACCTGGACCAACAGTCACCTGGTCATTGCTTTAAAATTCTGACCCTTAAGGTATCCTAAGACTCTTATCAAAACCTAAATTATCATTGAACTATTACAATGAAGTCTGTCTCAGTCTCTATAGCACTTGTCAGTCTGTTTTTCATTTTGATGGCTGAATCATATACCTCTGCTATTTGGTAAGTCCTAGCCTGTTTCTCCACCCACATTCTTAGCCTTCTTCCACAGACTTCCATAAATATTTGGGAAGGTAATTTAAATGTTATTACCCAACTATAGTGACTATAATGTCTCAGAAGAAAGGTTTTCCTCAGAAAGGATAGGTTTTTAGAAGGATTGGTCTAATCAGATAACTCATTTTTCCTCCCCTTTCTAGGTTTTTGAAACATGAAAACTTCACTTCTCCTGGCTGCCCTTTGCTTGGGAATAGCCTCAGCTTCTCCAAAACTCGATCACAGTCTGGATGCACAGTGGTACCAGTGGAAGGCAACGCACAGGAGACTTTATGGCGCGGTGGGTAACATTGGAACTGTCAAGAGGGATCCCACCGAGAAGGGCCCTTGCAGTTAGGAGTTTATAGCCAGAGAGGAGCTTCTAGAAGTCAGCTTTACCAACACAGTAACTTAATGGCACCACTAAGGGTCACAATACCAGAATACATCCTGGTGTTGGTACTTAAAGAACAGCACCTTAGAGAACTATATACTTAGAGAAGTATAAAGCCTTCCCAGGTTGTGGCTTCTCTTCCTCTTTGTCTGCAAATCCACTGGGTTTTCAGTAGGAATAAAGACAATATGGTATGTTTGCCACTAGGATGAAGAAGGATGGAGGAGAGCAGTGTGGGAGAAGAATATGAAAATGATTGAACTGCACAATCGGGAATACAACCAAAGGAAACATGGCTTCACCATGGCAATGAATGCCTTTGGTGACATGGTGAGTGTGGCATGGGAGGCTTTGGTTTTTGTGCTTCTTCTCAGTACTTTAGCAAAATAACCTCTTGCTTTTTCAACAATTTATTTACTTTTCCTTATAGACCAATGAAGAATTCAGGCAGGTGATGAATGGCTTTCTAAACCAGAAGCAACACAGGAAAGGGAAATTGTTTAGAGAACCTCTCTTTGTTGAGATCCCCTCATCTGTGGACTGGAGACAGAAAGGCTATGTAACTCCTGTGAAGAATCAGGTATGGTAGCTTTCAGATCTTGTATCTCAGGAAAGCCAAAAAGGAATGGCATCCCTGCTTTGAAAGACTGGAATAGTGTGCAGTTTGCTAGTGTTGTTTTTTTTTTTTTAAATAGTGTTCAGGTATATGGGTTATTGTCAGTCTTTATATTTGTCTTATAGACTGATAACTCTTTTTATTTTCAGGGTCAGTGTGGTTCTTGTTGGGCTTTTAGTGCAAATGGTGCCCTTGAAGGACAGATGTTCCGGAAAACTGGCAAACTTGTTTCTCTGAGTGAGCAGAACCTGGTGGACTGCTCTCACTCTCAAGGCAATCAGGGCTGCAATGGTGGCTTAATGGATAATGCCTTCCAGTATGTCAGGGACAACAAAGGCCTGGACTCAGAGGAATCCTACCCATATCTTGGAAGGGTAAATGAAGCTCCTTATCTTGTTATTCCAGTTCTGCTTTTGAAAGTTGAACATTTTCAGAGATAATACACCTTAGCATTCACATTTTAAATACAAACTCTCAGAAGTGTAACTGTAAATTTCCAACCTTTGCACAGATGTTTGGTTAGGTGGTTAACTATATAGATGGTCTTATTTCTATGTAACATGGAGAATATATGCATTATTCTGCATATAATGCAAATTTCTCCTTAGTGAAAAATTTCCCAAAGACAGGTAGACCTAAGGGGTCTCATTTGCTAACTTTTCAATTTCAAGGCTACCAGTAGCATTTTGCTTTCTGGGCTGCTGTCAGAGTTGACTTAGAAATCATTAAGGTGCAGACTGCTAAGTTTTGGGGTCTTAAAACTGATGTTTCCCAGGAGGTGGGTGGGAGTCATTGTCTCTTCCCATTTACCTTTAAAAGGAATCAAATACCTGTAACTATAGACCTGAGTATTCTGCTGCCAACGACACTGGCTTTGTGGACATCCCTCAGCATGAGAGGGGCCTTATGAAGGCAGTGGCGACTGTGGGGCCCATCTCAGTTGCTATTGATGCAGGCCATTCATCGTTCCAGTTCTATAATGAAGGTAGGTGTCTGTCTTATTATAGAAATGCAAGCAGGCAAAAATCGAAAACACCACCATGGTTACCTTTTTGGTATGGAGTCCTTTCCAAGACTAGAATTTTGAGTGTGCACATTTAATATAATGATATTTGACTTTAAATATTTTCTCATGATCACAAACTATTCATAAACATTTTTAAATGGCTATGTAATTCATTCTGTAGATATAACCTAATTTACTTAACTATTCTGCAATTGTTGGACCTTTTTTCCAAAAATTTCTTACTGTTGTAATTAGAACTATAAAGAGCCCCATGGCTCAGGGTCCTTTATAGAACATTTAGTTGGCATTCTAGGAGCAGGAAGGATTATGCTGATTAATATTAGTTAGATGAGTGTCTAAATCATATTGGTTTTGATAACTAGATCTTACTGAAAATTTTTTTAAGGTAGAATATGTATCAGATTTCATTGTTTTGTTTATTTCCAATAAGTTGAGTTTGATTTTTTACTTTTTATTAGCCATTACTATTTTTTGGCAAATGTTTAAGTCTTATTTGGAATGTATGACATTGCACTAAGCAATGCCTCTCTTAACTATGGTAGATAGGGCAGGTTCCTGTCACCTGTCACTTGGAGGTTCTCACCCCAACACTGAATTTTACCCTCACAGGCATATACTATGAACCAAACTGCAGCAGCAAAGACCTGGATCACGGTGTTCTGGTGGTTGGCTATGGCTCTGAAGGAGCACAATCAGACAGCAATAAATTTTGGATTGTCAAGAACAGGTATAAAACTCCAGATACTATATTTGAAATTGAACAGGGAATACTTGTTTGAAATCAGTATTTGGTTTTAGGTCCAAAAATGCTCAATTTTGAAATCCCAGGACTCTTTTTCCCACTTAGACACAATATAAAAGTTCTGATGTTGATTATAAGATTCTGTAGCAACCTTGTTAGTGTCATGTATTTGTAGTATTGCATTTCAAAATTCTGAAAATTTTTTTAAGAAACACATCTGGCCTCAAGACTTTCAAACAAAGGATTTTTTACGTGCAGGGTTGAGAGCTGGATTCCTTTTTCTGTCTCCAGTTTTTCACCAAGGTATAATGAGCAGAAACCTCTACCTCTGCTGATTCTTTAAGTCTAAAAATTGTCCAAGAGTTCAGTGGTCTCTGCATTGTTCCTGTTACCATTCATTTGATACTCTGCCATTGCATTCTGCTTCCCATCTCTCAAGAGGCCTTGGGGGTTGTCAGAAGTGATTCTCACAGTTAAGTTCTTTAACTGAGATGATATATAAGAAAGCCTATGGAAACAGACTGTTACATTGGACTGTTCTACCTCAATTTCCTATCTAAATAAGTTAAAATAAGGACCCAAGGGAATTAATATATTTATAACTGTATATAATAGCACTGAGAATAGTATCTGATACATGGTAAACACTTTTTTAAGTATTACCTAGTATTATTAATGAATCTAATGTATATTCTTTGTGTAAAATGGAAAACATGCTCTTCTTTCAGCTGGGGGACAGGATGGGGCATGAATGGCTACGTGAAAATGGCCAGAGACCAGAGCAACCACTGTGGAATTGCCACTGCAGCCAGCTATCCCACTGTGTGAGCTGGTGGACAGTGATAACAGAAGCCTTGAGAAAGGACATATCCAGAGGAATTCTACCTTGAAACTGATCAAACCTTTATTGTATAAGATGAGAAACTTGAATCATCAAGGATCCAAGTTGTAATGTGAATTCTCTGACATTTTTAAAAGGGTAAAATGTTACCAGTACTTTAATTACTACTGTTCTAAATAGCTTTATAATGTTGACTCATTGCTTAATTCTAAGACTTTTGAATTTCATTTTTTAAAAGGATATATAAAACTTTACCTTTTAAAATAAATTTTAATTCATTACATAGATATGGAACTTCTTTCTGTTTTTAATTCACTAAATTTTTGCATAGTCAGGAAATATAATTGGGCTATGAAGACATAACTGAATGTGCCAATGATGTATAGGAGAAAGATACTGGGTAGCCCTCCGGACTTTGTGGTTATAAATATGTGGATTTTATGTCAGCTGCCCATTGGTGGTGTTGACCTAACCCTTGAATCTGGCAAAATGTGATTAACAATCTGGAAGGACAAAGGTAAATTTGTTTTAATAAAGAAAATCAATTTACTCTTTAGAGAAGTAAATAGACATACAGAATTTTAGGTTTTAGATACTAGAAAAGGAACTCCTTTCTTGGACTCAAGTTGGTTAAAACCTAGTAAAGTTATGTGATAAAAGTCTCAGAACCAGTTACTGAAGCATCTACCTGATTTGCTGAGGAAGCCCATGTGACTACTTTACAGTCAAGAAAGGACCCAACACAAGAGCTTTCTGAGGCTGTTTTGTCTTTCTTCTGCCCAGTCCCTGAGGACATTCCATACAACTCTTCTAGGAAAAGCCTCATTTGTTACCTAGTGTGAGCAAAAGTACATTTAGTGGTTGTGATGAACATATCTCAGATGCTTAGTAATAACTGAAGAAGTGTGTTCAAGTTCTACAGGAAAGGAGGCTAAGCTACAAAAATAGTTATGGCTTTGGAAGACAGGTAAGAGATCACTGAGGAAAATGTGCATTTAGCTACCTGGTCTCTGATTTAAAAATAAACCCAGAAGAGCCCCAGCTGGTGTGGCTCAGTTGGTTAGAGCATCGTTCCAAACCCGTCGTGGGTTTGATTCTTAAGACACAGGTTGCAGGTCTGGTCCCCGGTTGGGGCACATAGGAGAGGCGTCTGGATTGATGTTTTTTGTGCTCGCTCTCAAAATCAATAAATGTATCATTGGGTGAGGATTAAAATAAATAAATTTTTTAAATTTTGAAAAAATAAACTCAGAACAAAACTGCCTAAGCATATGGTTATATAGGAACCCCCCCCCCGTTAAAATATTGAATCACAAATCTCTGCTTAATGGGGCCATATTAATAAATTCAGTCTAATCTATAATATTCATTCCCTTCTCATGTTCCCCTAAATATGTCTGTATAAATTGGAAAGATCAGGCAGTGCTTTTGGAATGTAGTGCACCCAAAATGGGTCATACTTTGTACCTTACTTGAGTCTGGTTATAGAAATAGGGATGGTGAGAGCAGTTCCTAAGAAGACCAGCAGTGTCTTGCAAGGAAAGTACCTCAGGGGAGGCCATTGCCTGCACTGCTCAGGCAAAGCTAGAAGGCCTGCTGGCAAAGAAGCTCATCAGGATTTAGGGGTTCAATATCCCCAGCTTCATCAGAATGCCTCCAGATACTCCCATTCCAGATTTCAGCACGATCCTTCCCAATTAATGCCCTTGCTTTAACAGCTCATAACCCTGTGTGTTGGGAATTCAACTGGCACTGTGATTCAGCCATTTGGTGGATGAGACTATGGCTTTAGTTTTCAAATCTCAACTGTTGTGGCTATAAGTGATAGGAACTTATTTTAGGGCAGATGGAGAAACTTTGGTCATTTAAGTGGCACGAGCCAGAAATTCAAAGCCCTGAGCTTATCCTTTTCCTTCCCTACTTTGTCCAGTGCAGTTATGAGCAAACAGCCAATCTCATACTCATTAGTTTGACCAAGATGTTCTACTGTGTCAAATGCATGGTCACCGAGAATCTTACCTCTTTACAAGTATGTGATTAGAAATATCCGTGGGTGGTATTTCACCTATCTTTGTGGCCACATCCTGCCAAGGCATGGACTATCAGTGCTCTAATCAGATTAGGGAATCCATTCCAGAAACCGGGAAACTCATTCTTGAGATCCTTTTCCTCTGTCAGTAATAAAGTACGCATTTTAAGGAATTGGCTTATGCCATTGTGGGGACTGGCAAATCCAAATTTCTAGGGCAGACTAGCCAGCTAGAAACTCAGGCAGTACTGTTATAGTATTAAGGCAGAATTCCAGGAAACTTCAGGTTTTGCTCCTGAGACCTTCAACTGATTGGATGAGTCTGAGCCACATAATGGAAGATACTCTGCTTTACCCAAAGTCAACTGATTATACATGCTAATTACATCTACAAAATACCTTCACAGCAACATCTAGACCAGTGGTTTTCAGCTGGTGTGCTGCAACACACTGGTATGCAGCAAGAACTTTTAAAACATGCAATACCTAACTAGTCATGGGCACTGATCTCCTGATCTCTTTCCCCTTAGATGGTAAAAAAAAAAAAAAAAAAGCAATAGGCAACACAACAATAGCCACCTGGTGTGAATGAATCAAAATTATATTTATTTATTTTCATCAGATTGGCAAAAAATACTTTGGTATGCCACAGATTTTTGGTAATTAGTTTGTGTGTGCCATGAGATGAAAAGGTGAAAATTGCTGAGCTAGACTAGAGTTTGACCAAACCACTGAGCACCATAGCCTAACCGACTCCATGCAACATTCAACTGTCACAGGGACCTCCTTTTGCATACCCATCACCCCCCATTACCCTTTCCTTGCCTACCAGCCTACCCCTTCTCTTGTCATCATCTCCACTTTATACCCCTCAATACACAAATACACTTAAAATAATTTTTAATCTTTTAACTTTTCTAACATTTCAAGATGGCCCCAGTAAACTCTCGCTATTATCTAATTATAGTTAATATTTGCTGAGTGAAGGTGTTTTTTCTTGATTGTTTATGATAGGCTGTATGTAGCTCTCTTCACGCTGTAATTTCTAGCAAAGTGTCTTTAGGATTTCAGGTTTCAGGACTGAGGACAGTAGTCACCAAATACTCCATCATCTAAAGTTTGTTTCTCCAATCTGAAACTGCTTCTTAAAATAATTAAAACACTACAATATCATTCATGGAGGATTACAAACTATGTCATGTTACATAATTTCATTTGACACCAAACTCCAACAAAACTGGGGGTTAGGATCTTAGGGTCTCTTGTTTTGTAACTATGACTTGGAATTCTCCACTTCTGGTGTGATAAGGGAGTTCACACTTTCTCTTCCTTTGTTATGTATTTTAATTCTCTGCCCATCCCTCAGTAAAGAAATGGCTCAGTATGATTCCTCAAGCAGATGGCTTACTTAACCTCTCTTCAAAACGTGGCTTAGGAGGCTGAGGCAGGGGTGTGTTCTTAAAAATATTCAAAAGTCAGTGAAAAGAAAATTGTGAATACATAAGTTGTTTTTCTTGGGCAATCATATTTTACAACCAAAGTTTTACTTGAGATACTGGAATTAACCCACATGACTTTGAAAAGAAAAAAAAATAGAGCTCTGAGGGAGTGATGTGAGTCCTTTTCTCAAAATTAATTCATGTTATCGAGGCAGAAGAAACACAGTCATGTCTATGAAATAAAATTTTCAAGTGAAAACAGCAAGCTGTAGAGCAATATGAATAATTTGTTTCCATTTTTTTAAATACAGAGACATACATTCTTATATGTGCATTTTAAAAAGTTCCCAACAGAAATAAACTAGATATGCTTCTTGGAGGTGCTAAAAGAGACTTTCTCTTTCTGCTGTATTATTCAATTTTTTTAAATAACTAACATACATTATTCCCATGAGATAAAGATTCAGAAGTATATCATTCAATAAAATAATTAAAGAACTGGTAAAGGAGGAGGAGGAAGGGAAGAAACAGACTGTCCTTAGGATGAATAAAGACAAGTCTCCAGCTGGGGCATTTATCCTCCTGAGATTCACACTGACACTGCTCGGCGAGTCCATTCATACAGCACACATGTCAGGAACTGCCACTGGCCAGTTGGCTTCCAGAATCTTCCACATAGGTCTCAGCAACAGAACTTCTCTGAGACCCATGGACTGTTGGATCAAAATCAGTTGCCACAGCCAAGAGGGGTAAGGAGGGCTTTTGCAAAGAGCCAAAAGAGGAGATGAACGAAGATACTGAGGGAGGGAATGTACCAAGGAAATTTCTGATAAAACCCTTTAGTGAGAATGGAAAACGAGCTCTGATCAGAATTCCAGAGCATTTATTCTCTTTACCTCCAAGTCCCCCAACACACACACTCCATACCCCAGCATTGGGACATAAGTGTCCTTTCCCCAGCTTTCTGTACCCTTTCCTCTTCCACATTCAGGGGCAGCACTATGGTGCCAATCACACAACACTCAAAGGGAGGGCCAATATAGGTAGAAGCAGAAAAATCCTTGGCTATGAATTCTCAGTTCTGCTCTTAAAAGTCATATTAGAACTTTTCACTGAGAAGGACAGTGAAAAGGGAATGTTATGGGGTGATGATAATATTCCGTATCTTGATAAGGATTCAGGTGCTATAGGTATATGCATTTGTCAAAACTTGAAAAAATCTCTACATTTAAGATATTTGCAGTTCATTATATGTAAATGTATATGCAAAGAGAAATGTTATAAACAGATATTTAACACTCACTAATGCCAGGCATGCTAAAATATTTAAGAGTAACTACCAATGCCTGCAAGTTATATTTTTTAATTTTTTGTGGTAAAATATATATAATGTAGAATTTACCATTTTAACCATATACAACTCGGTGGCATTAAGGATGTTCACAGGATTGCACAAACATCACCACTATCCACTTCCAGAATTTTTTCATTACCCCAGACAGAAACTCTGTACCCATTAAACAACTTCCCATTTTCCCCTTCCTCCAGTAAAATAGGTAATTCCTATTTTACTGTGTGTCTCTGTGAATTTGTCTATTCTAGGTACCTCATATAGGTGGAATCATAATTGTCCTTTTGTGTCTGGCTTATTTCTCTCAGCATTATGTTCCCAAGGTTCACCCATGTTTTACATATATTAGAATTTTATTACTCTTCAAAGCTAAATATTCTGTTGTATGCCTATACTGCATTTTGTTTATCCATTCACGTGTTGATGACATTTGGGTTGTTTCCACCTGTTGGCTACTGTAAAGAATACTGCCATGAACACCGACATATAAGTACCATAGTGGGATTGCTGGATCATGTGATAATTTTGTATTTAACATTTTAAGGAATTGCCAAACTGTTTTCCACAGGAGCCATAGCATTTTACATCCCCATTGGCAATATGACCTGAATAAAATAAAGCTAAACCATAGTACCCAAATACTGTTAGTTACTGTCAGTTTGCATTTGGTCTCAAGTGGCAAATATCCAGGCTGTGTCCATGATGGGCTCTCCCTCAAGTGATCTTTATCAGCCATTTAAAGCAACACAGTGATGCCACTGATAAGAAGGTTGAGGGAACTCCTAATATATGCACCCCACGTGTTGGGAACCGCCCTGACTGGTATCAGAGGCTGAAACCCCTGCCTAGCTAAGGCTAAGGGAATGCCCTTGGAACCGTAAGCCGGCAAGGAGACAAAAGCTTATCTCCCTGGCAGGAATGCTGCTTCTGCTGCTGAACCCCAAAAAGCTTGGTCAGTTAGCCAAAGACGGGTAAGATTCCCCACGAGGGGAACGACCCAAGCCAGGCATGATCACTTTGGGAGGCCCCCCAAAAGAAGGACTTGGGGGGCTGCAGCAAAAGGGGGTGATGGACCCTCACTCCTCGGCTTTGACATAGCCTGAGTTCTCAGCGTCTGGGAGAAAATCTCCTTATCTCTTGGTTACCTAGTTCCCTTGCTCCACCTAAGCCTAAAACAATGACAGGGTAGTACAGCTCGGTACTGGGAAGTGCGGATTTCCCGGGGTGATCAGGCCTAAGAAAGAACATGTAAATTACTGTGAAACCTTCTTTGTTCAAGAATGCTCTCAGTTGAATGAGAAGGGTCTTAGGAGGAAGCTATTTTGTTCCTCAGCCTTACAGCTCTTTGACCCCCAACTCAATAGACCGGCAGAGTTCTTTGTTTTCTATAATTCCTTACTTCCCCTGGTGAGTGCTGTACTTTACCTGAATTATTATGCAAAATGAGCCTAATAAAAGCAGGTATGGACGGTAAATCAGCGCACTCCCCACTAGGGGGGGTGGCCATTCTGTCCCTACTTCCCCACAGAAACTAGTTTGTCTCTGTGCATGTGTTGTTATTTCTCGCGTGTTTATCGTCGAGCCATCCACAGCGTTCCGTGGTCACTGCTGGCCGGTGACCCACGCGCAACACCACGCACACACAAATCCATCCCACTCCACTAAACCACCCCAAATACACATAAAAAACATAGATGAAAACTATGTCTGCAATGGAAATACAGCTCTGAAATGAATCTCCAGGCCCAAAGTCACTTGTCCTGCCTAGGAAGAAATGATTGTCATAGCTGCAGTGATAGAACTTCTAGGGATGGTCTGTTAAACAAGACTCTTAGCTACAAATGACAGAACAAATTTTAAAATGGCTGATGCAGAAAAGGACCTCTTGGCAGCAGACGTGGTTAGATCCAGTTGTCCAAAATGTCACCAGCACTCTGTTTGTCCAGGATCTGCTTCCTCCATATTGGCCACTCTCCCTGTCAGGCTTCCCCTTCAATCCTCTTTAGAGAAAAATATTTCCCAGTTGTGTTCAGGCCAGTGTTGCTTAGCCCTGCCTGGGCCACATGCCCCTTCAGGATATAGGGGGGTGCACCTACATAAACAGCATGGATTAGTATTGGAAAAGGGGTGCTCTCACAGAAAAACCAAGGCATCTTCACCAGGTGGGCAAGAACAACAAACACCCATGATAGAGTATACTCTGAATAAAAGAATCCAGATTTAAAAGAAGAAAGAAAAAAAAATTAAAGGATTTCAAAGCCCTAGAAAGACTGAAACTAGTAGAATGGATTTATTGTGAATAAATGTAAAGCTCTATGTTGAGATTAAATATGTGTATGTATGTTAAATTTTATTTTAAAAGTCTATGTACATATACAATGCAAGTACAAGATGAAAGAGAGCAGTTTTATGGTACCCTTTAAAAACATGATTAACAATATGACTTATGCATTTCAAAAGTTCACAATAATGGATTTAAAGGTCTGAATAAAGAAGGATATAGTGACGTTCATTTCTATTTCATGGTGTCCTGTCTGTAATATTGTAGTCAGGCCTGGGAGCTACTTTATGAAGGGCACTCCTGAGTGTCCTGAGAAGGATCAGTATCTAGCCAGGAACACTGTCTTTGGTGAAGGGAGGTGCTTATTGCTATCAGGCAAGAAGTGTAATCCAAAAAGAAGACTGTAGCCCTGGCTGGTGTGACCCAGTGGATTGAGTGTCGGCCTGTGAACCAGTTCGATTCCCAGTATAGGGCACATGCCTGGGTTGCAGGTCAGGTCCCCAGTAGAGGACACACATTGATGTTTCTGTCTCTCTTTCTCCCTCCCTTTCCCTCTCTCTAAAAAATAAAAAAATCTAATATTTTTTAAAAATAAAAGGAGACTGTAGAGTGGACATTACAGAGAAAATTCCTGATTTGCATAAGCAGTTTGGTGTCTTCAAATGGGCTGATCCTGTAGGCCTCATGAGCCTCCTACAAACCCCTATGGCTACACTCAAAAGCATATGTCAGGCTGCAAACATTTGGTAACTTTCTGAACCAGTCTTGGAGAAGGCTCTTCCAGATCAGAAGCTTCTAGATTTCTAGTATTGCCTAATTTCCCAAAAAGTGACAGTTTTGTGGAGGTAACAATGAGTCATCTATGGCCACTGGAGACTTTAAGAGCTCAGGGGATCATGGCAGGTATTTTTGCTGGTCAACTTGGTGTACCATCAGGGCACAGAGCAGCCCTTCTCTTCTGCTTTGTCTCAGAGAGCAAGAGCTGCCTGGGCACCTACAAGACAGTGAGGCAGCTGCACCTCTGGACAGAATTTGACTTGAGCTCTGGACTACACCCAAGTATACAATTCTATGAGCAGGGGCACTTCATACCTGCTCAATAGAAGTTTACTAAAGAAAGGAGTATACCAACCATATTTCTAACATAATGGTTATCTGTTTTCATGTTATTAGTTTATTTTATTTTTTTTAGTGAATACAATGTTTAAACATTTCTGCTGGTTCTATCAGTTGCTGAGAGTAGATGTTGAAGTCCTCAACAATAATTGTGGATTTGTATATTTCTCCTTTCAGCTCTGCCAGTTACTTCACTAGTTTGAGGCTCAGTTGTTATGTACATACTCAGGATCGCCATGTCTTCTCAGCAAATTGATCATTTTATTATATAATGTCCCTCTTTGTCTCTAGTTGTTGTATTAATTATATATTATATTATATAAATATAGTCCCTCCTGCTTTTAACATTTACATTCTTTATGTTTTTCATCCTTTTACTTCCCACTTACTTATGTCCTTGTATTTAAAGTGAGTTTCTTGTAAACAGTGTATCATTGGGTCATGGGTTTTTTTTGTTCTTAATCCACTTTGCTGATCTTTTTTAATCAGTGTAGTCAAACTATTTACATTTAAGATAATTCTGATATGTTAGGGCTGAAGTCTGTCATTTTCTTATTTGCTCCCTGTTTGTTTCCTAGGTTTCTTGTTTTTTCCTTCTCTTTTTTTACCTCCCTAGGGGTTATTGAATGTAGGGGGGCTTCGCCCACAGATGACAATAAGTCTACCAAGACATGATCTGCTTGGAGTGGAAAGAAGGCCAATATCTCAGAGGAGAAGGGCCTTGAGCCTGTTCCCCAATGGGCTTTTATTGGATTTAGTTTGTGTAGGAATACAGGGTATATACATAAAGCTCATCAATCATTGTCAGGCAGTAACGATCAAGGAATAGATATTCAAAGAACTATGAGGCCTTATTCTGAGTCAGGGTCAGTTAGCTAAAAGGCTATAAAACTTTGGGAAACAAACTCATTTTATGTTTGGATGCTTATCATTTAAATTGAGGGTATTCTTAGCAAAGCAAGTTTCACAGGATTTTATGCATTCTTTGTTAGACCTGATTGCCTCCAGAAACTGCCCATCCCAGCACAGGGCCACACTGACCTCCCACATTGTTTCAGGCTTAAAATCAGGTGGAGATGTGGGCAGCCAAGAGATTAGGAGACGTTTTACAGGTAGAATGAGGACGCAGGCTATGACAAAGCCAAGGAGTGAAGGTCCATCACCCCTTTTCTGTAGTCCCCTAAGTCCTTCCCTGATGGCCCCATTCATGACCATGCCTGTCTTAGGTTGCCCTCCCTTGAGGAATACTATCCGTCATTGACTAACCAGTCATCCACCTGGGGCCAAGCAGTGTGAAGTAAAGGAGGCAGAGGCTGTGCCCCTACTGGGAGGATAAGCTTTGTCTCCTTAGTGGCTTATGGTCCCAAGGTCTTTTTACTTAGCCTTAGTCATGGAGGGTTACAGCTTGTGAAACCAGGAAGGGTGGTTCCCAACAATTGAACATTTATTAAAATTCTACTTTGATTTGTTTAAAGTATTTAGAGTATATAGTTTTATTTAATTTTCTTAGTGACTGTTCTAGGTATTCCAATATACATGTGACTAATAGTGAAGTATAGAAACCTTACTTATATTGAGGTCCATTTACCTTCTCCACCTCTTAAATATAACCATGTTATTTCCTCCTTATATTTTCAACACCATATGAGATGATGACACAATTTTTCCTTCAACAATCAAATATGATTTCAGCAACTCATGAAAATTTGAATAGTTTTTATATTTACCCATATTTCTACCTATTCTGATGTTCTTTCTTTTCTAAAGTTCTAAGCCAATCTGTTAGAAAACTTCCATTAGCCATTATTTAACAGTAGTTTTGCTAGCATAAATTTCTTTTAGTTGACTTCTGGCCAAGATGGAGGCATAGGTAGACACACTGTGCCTCCTCCCACAACCAAGATAGGGACAACAACAATTTAGAAATAGAATAACAACCAGAACTGACAGAAAATTGAACTGTATGGAAGTTGGACAACCAAGGAGTTAAAATAGACACATTCATCCAGACTGGTAGGAGGGGCAGAGTCAGGCAGCCGGGCAGAGGGGTCGCAGCACAAAGAGTGTTGGGACAGGGCATGCAAGACTGCAGCAGACAGACCCTGGGCGCGTAAGCGGTGGCAGGCAGAACCCAGCCGAGGGGTGGCAACTGGCAGACCCAGCGAGGTGGCGATTGTGAAGCAAGGCACTGCGCCCAACCCAGGATCCCAGTGCTGGGAAACAGAGCCTCGGGACACTGGTTGAAAACACCTGTGTGGGTTGAGGCATAGGGAGATACTCCCAGCCTCACAGGAGAGTGCGTTGAGGAAGGGACTGAAGTCCAACAGAGAGCAGAGCAAGCGCCATTGTTCCCTCTCAGAACCCGTCTCCACATACAGCGTCACAACCCAGCGCCTGGGTTGCCCCACCCTGGTGAACACCTAAGGCTCTGCCCCTCATATGTAACAGGCGAGACCAGACCAAGAAAGAAAGAGAAAGAAAGAAAGGAAGGAAGGAAGGAAGGAAGGAAGGAAGGAAGGAAGGAAGGAAGGCTCAAACAGAAGAACAAATCAAGGGCCCAGAACTAATCCTTTTAAGTGACCAAGAGATAGCCAACATATCAGGTGCACAGTTAAAAACACTGGTGATCAGGATGCTCACAGAATTGGTTGATTTTAGTCACAAATTAGATGAAAAAATGAAGGCTACAATAAGTGAAATGAAGAAAAATGCACAGGGAACCAGTAGTGATGGAAAGAAAGCTGGGTCTCACATCAATGGAATGGGCCAAAAGGAAGAAAAAAACATACAACCAGAAAAGAATGAAGAAATAAGAATTCAAAAAAATGAAGAGAGGCTTAGAAACCTCCAGGACAAATTTAAGTGTTCCAGCATCTGAATTATAGGGGTACCAGAAGGAGAAGAGGAAGAGCAACAAGTGGAAAACTTATTTGAGCAAATAATGAAGGAGAACTTCCCCAATCTGGCTAAGGAAATAAACTTCCAGGAAGTCCAGGAAGCTCAGAGAGTCCCAAAGAAGTTGGACCCAAGGAGGAACACACCAAGGCGCATCATAATTAGATTAGCCAAGGTAAAAATGAAGGAGAGAATCCTAGCAGCAGCAAGAGATAAGGCAACAGTAACCTACAAAGGAGTTCCCATCAGACTGCCAGCTGATTTCTCAAAAGAGACCTTACAGGCAAGAAGGGTCTGGAAAGAAGTATTCCAAGTCATGAAAGACAAGGACCTACATCCAAGATTGCTCTATCCAGCAAAGCTTTCATTTAGAATGGAAGGGCAGATAAAGTGCTTCTCAGATAAGCTCAAGTTCAGGGAGTTCATCATCACTAAGCCCTTATTTTATGAAATGTTAAAGGGACTTATCTAAGAAAAGAAGATAAAAAACATGTATAGTAAAATGACAGCAAACTCACAATTATTAACAACCACACCTAAAACAAAAACAAAAACACACTAAGCAATCAACTAGAACAGGAACAGAACCACAGAAATGGAGATTACATGGAGAGTTAGCAACAGGGGAGTGGGAGGAGGAGAGAGGGGGAAAACGTACAGAGAATAAGTAGCATAGATTGTAAGTAGAAAATAGACAGGGGGAGGGCAAGAATAGTATGGGAAATGTAAAAGCTAAAGTACTTATGACCCGTGGACATGAACTAAAGGGGGGGAATGCGGGTAGGAGAGGGTGTGCAGGGTAGAGGGGAATGAAGAGGGGGTACTGGGACAACTGTATTAGCATAATCAATAAAATATGTATATATAAAAAAGAAACTAAAAAATTTTCTTTTAGTGTTTCTTTGTTTGATAATGTCATGAATTCCCCTTAATTATTGAAGGAAATTTGTACTTTTTTTTTTCAAATATTTTATTTAATTCTTTTTAGAGAGAGGGGAAGGGAGGAAGAAAGAGAGGGAAAGAAATATCAATGTGTGGTTGCCTCTCATTCTCCCTGCACTGGGGACATGGCCCGCAACCCAGGTATGTGCCTTGACTGGGGATCTAACCAGCAACCCTTGGGTTCACAGCCAACTCAGTCCACTGAGCTATACCAGCCAGCGCTATTTTCACTGTTTATAGAATTCCAGGTTAAGAGATTTTTTTTTCTTTCAGTACTTGAAAAATGTTTTCACTGTCTTCTGTCCTCAGGATTTCAGATAGGAAATATGTTATTATACAAATCGGTGTTCCCTTGTAATTAATGTGTGTTGTTTCTTTCTGAATGTTGTCAAAAGTTGTTCTTTAGTTTTCAGTAATTTATTTATGATGTATCTTGGCATGGGTTTTTTGTATTTATACTATTTGGGAATTGTTCAGCTTCTTGAATCTGTAGATTTATGTCTTTTCTCAAATTTGAGAAGTTTCAGACATTTTTTTTCAAGTACAAGTATGGAATCCCAACCCCTCCAACACTACCCTCTCTCTTGTTGCTTGTGTACATTGTTCAAAAATAGGCTGGCTTTGCTTTCTGTGATGCCCTGTCTTTACTCTCCTCACCCACTTTAGCCTAAACCTTTATTTCCATCATCTCTGCTCCTAATCCTGCTTTATTTCAATTTCACTACAAAAAATTTCTCCTCAGTGTGGGGCCCTGTCTTAAAAGGAACCTCAGTTAATCAATTCAGAAAAGTCCACTCTCTCTAGTTAAAAAAACTAGGAAAAAGACAGGACAGAAACATTTTTCTTATTCCTGCCCAATCTAGGAACATATTATTAAAAAGCACCTCCTCCTTGATGCAAATCCCACTGGGCTTGCAGCTGCAGAGATTGTAGACAGCATCTTGTCTTCCATCCCCACCCTGAAATAACCGGTGGGTACTCACTCCTCAGCCATCGAGATTGTGTATGAATTCTGACATTCCTCCCTGATGAGTAATAATGAGGAAACACCACATTTACACCAATAGAGAGTGTGGGGAAATACTTATTTGCATCCTTTTCCTTCAATAACTAGGTAAGCCCTAACCATCTGCAGCTGACTAGCTGCAAAGACTGTGGCAAAAGCCTTGTATTCCATCCCTGATCATCAATAACAAGGTTGTGTCCCTTCTTCTCCACAATGGACACAGCAGCTGCAGAGAATATAGCACAGCTCTGTCCTTACTACCTCTGAGAAAAAAGGATGTCCCTCTCAACTAGATACTGCTAGTGGTGGAGATTATGGAAAGAGTTGAGCTAGAAAAAGGAATTTTTCTATCTGTGCCCAAAGTCCTGGGCCAGACTCTGAGCAGTCCACATGTAAAGCCAGCAAGAAATACAACAAAACATTCAAAAACTGAACACTGATATGGAATTCTGCTCAGGTTTCAGCTGAGTTTAGCACACACATGTAGCAAATAAGAATAACATTGCAAATTCTTTGAAAACTAAATTTTGAACCACAGCCCACAAATTTGCTCTAAGAAGTGCATTCTAAGCCTAAAAGGTCGACTTCCTGCTAAAATTAAAGATTTAAATAAGACCTGGAATTTCAATCCAAAATTTTCCATCATGTTGAAAAGTTAAAAAATTCTAACTCAAATGAGAAAGTAAACGATACAACAAACAGCAACAATGATATGATGCAGATGTAGAAGTTACCTGGCAAAGACTTTAAAGTAGCCATCATAAAAATGCTACAATAACAAATGGTGAATAATCTTGAAACAAATATGAAAATAGAAATTCTCAGCAAAGAACTAGAACATAGGAAAAAACAAGTGAAAATCTGTAAAAATGAAAATGCAATAACTGAAATAAAAATTCTGGATGGACTCACTAGCTGAATGGAGATGAGAGAAGAAAGAATTAGTGAACTCAAGTAAATATCAATAGAAACTATCCAATTTTAATAACAGAGAAAAACAGCCTTACGGACCTGTGGAATAGAAAAAAAGGTCTAATATTTATGTCACCAAAGTTCCAGAAGGAAAAAGGAAGGAATGTGAAACCAAATAAGTATTTAAAGGAATAATAACTGTGAACTTCCAATACTTAGGGACATGTCAGAAGTGAGGAGTCCCAGTTCCACACCAGGCCCACCAGCCCAGGGTTCCAGTGCCAGGAAGATAAGCCTCCAAAAGATCTGGCTGCAAAACCCAGTGGGGATTGAGTCAGTGAAAGAAACTTCTGGAGTTCCAAGCAGTTCCTCTTAAAGAACCCACACCCAGACTTAATCAGACTCACTCCCTAAGAGCTCTCACACGGGTTAACAGCTTGAAAGACACCAGTGGAATACAGGGAGAAAGTGAAGTGTCTGGCATCAAGGTAAGAGCTGGTGGACAGCCTTCTCCCAGACAGAAATGTAGGCCATTGTCCTTTTTCTGAACCTTGCCACCACAGAGCCACAGAACTAGCAGGCTGGTACCATATCTGAGACTCCATCAACCTGGTTAACACTGTTCGCCCCACCCTGGAGATCTGCAGAGACTCCATCCCACCCAATTTACAGATCCACCCAACCTGCTTTTCCATATGAATGGCTGGTCTTGGCTCGTGCTTAGCAATTTCCTAAATCCTTTCAAACAAGCAACAGCCAGCTTCAATGAGTCCCCAACCCCAACATTTAATGTTAAGGGGCCCCAGGCACTGTACTAGCAGCAACCAGCTTGGATTCACAGCTTGGTTTTGCCTGGGATCTCCAAGCCCAGCACAAGTAGCAGCCATCTCAGATTGCTTTATAGCTCAGGCAAGGTAGCCACAGGCAAAACACATGTCAGGGCTGACCTCGGCCTGCAACACCCAGGAAACCCCAGGGCCCGAGTACCCAGTAGAAAGTTACATACCATGTCAGTGCACAAACACCCTGCTCCTGCACAGCTGATCCTCCACAGTGGGCAGAGGTTGCTGGTCAGTGGTCACAGCCAGTCCTTGCAGCTGACTAGCCTGGGTAAATCCCTTTCATTGACCTGCCAAAGGAAAATCAGGTTCAACTACAAGAGGAGGGTGTACTCAGCTCACATGGAGGGTGCACCTTGAGTACCCAGCTTGGGTGATAGGGAAGGCAATGCCACTGGACCCTACAGGACACCTACTACATTAGGCCATGCTACCAAGACAGGGAGCCATAGCAGCCCTACCTAATCCATAGAAACAAGCACCAGGAGGCTGTCAAAATGAGGAGACAAAGAAATATGGACCAAATGAAAGAACAGGTCTAAACCTCAGAAAATGAACTAAACAGAATGGATATAAGCAATCTATCAGATGCAGAGTTTAAAACATTGGTTATAAAGATTCCCAAGGAACTTAGTGAGGACCTCAAAGCATAAGAAAGACCCAGTCAGAGGAAGGACATACTAACTGAAATAAAGAACAATTTACAGGGAAACAACAGTAGATTGGATGAGGCTGAGAAAAAAAACAATGATTTGGAACATAAGGAAGCAAAAAACAACCAATTGAAACAACAAGAAGAAAAAAAAAAATAAAAAAATCAGGGATATTGTAAGCAGCCTCTGGAACAAGTTCAAACGTTCCAACATTTGCACCATAGGGGTGCCAGAAGGAGAAGAGAAAGAGCAAGAAATAGAAATCTATTTGAAAAAATAATGAAAGAAAACTTCTCTGATTTGGTGAAGGAAATAGACATGCAAGTCCAGGAATCACAGGGAGTACCAAACAAGATGGATTCAGAGAGGACCACACCAAGACACATCACAATTAAAATGCCAAAAGTTAAAGATAAAGAGAGAATCCCAAAAGCAGGAAGAGAAAAACAGTTATTTGCCAACAGGGTAATTCTGATAAGATTGTCAGTTGATTTCTCAAAAGAAACTTTGCAGTCTAGAAAGGAATTGCAAGAGATATTCAAAGTCATGAAAAGCAGGGACCTACAGCCCAAATAGCTCTACCCAGCAAAGCTATCATTTAGAATCAAATGGCAGATAAAGAGCTTCCCAGACAAGAATAAAATGAAAGGAGTTCCTCATCACCAAACCATTATTATACAAAATGTCAAAGGGACTTATTTAAGGAAAGAAGATCAAACCTATGTACAATATAATGGCAATAAATACATACCTGCTGATAACTGAATCTAAAAATCAAACTAAGCAAACAAGAGGAACTGAGACAGAATCATAGATATGGAAAGCATTTTGATGATTTCCAGATAGGAGGGGGTGTAGGGGAATTGGTGAAGAGGTGAGGGGATTAAGAACCACAAATAGGTAGTTACAGAACAGCCCTGAAGATGTAAAGTACAGTATAGGAAATGGAGTAGCCACAGAACGTACACATGACCCTGGACATGAACAATGGTTTGGTGATTGCCTGAGGGAGAGGAGGGTGCTGGGTGGAGGAGGAGCAAAGGGAGAAAAGGTGGAACAACTGTAATAGCATAATGAATGAAATATAATTAAAAAAGAAAAAGACATTCTCAGAAGAAGCAAAACTAAAACGATTTGTCACAAGCAAAACTTCTCTAAAAGAATGACTAAAGGAAGTTCTTCAGACAGAAAGGAAATAATAACAAAAGAAAACTTTTAACATCAGGAATGAAGAAAATCCAACAAAAAGATTAAATATATAGTTACTACAATGTATAATTCTTCTTTTCTTTGAGTTTTTAAATTGTTTTTAATGTGTCAAAACAAAATAACACTTTCTAATGTGATTCTCAATGTAAGTAGAAGTAATAAAGACAACTATATTATATAGAGGGTAGATTAAGGGACCAGAAGGTTCATAAAGCTTCCACATAATTTTTAATATAATCTTTATTATATATTTTTCCATTATCATTCATAATTTTTGAAGTAATAAAATGTTGACACCAGTAGATAGTGATAGGTTACAGAAATTGAGAAGATGGATTACAAAAAAAGCAAACAAACTAGACTTCCAGCCAAGATGGAGGCATAGGTAGACACACTGTGCCTCCTCACACAACCAAAAGAAGGACAAGCACAAATTTAAAAACAAAAAAGAACCAGAACTGACAAAAAAATCACACTGTATGGAAGTCTGACAACTAAGGAGTTAAATAAAAAACATTCATTGAGACTGGTAGGAGGGGTGCAGACAGGCAGCCAGATGGAGAGGACACAAGGCAAAATGGCAGTTGGTGGACAGGCACAGAGGTGGCTTACAGACTGGGCGGTCCCACATTCACGTGCAGATAAACCGGGAGGAACAACTAGGGAGCAAAACAGACCATGCAACCCAAAGTTCCAGTACAGAGAAATAAAGCCTCAAACCTCTGACTGAAAACACCTGTGGAGGTTGAGGTGACAGCAGGAGAAACTCCCAGCCTCATAGGGGAGTTCATTGGAGAGACCCACAGGGTCCTAGAACATACACAAATCCACCTACCTTGGAATCAATACCAGAAGGGCCCAATTTGACTGTGGGTAGCGGGGTAAGTGACTGAAAACTGACAGAGAGCAGGGAAAGTGACACTGTTTCCTCTCAGACCCATCCTCCACATACAGTATCACAACGCAGCAATGTGGGTTGCCCTCTCCTGGTGAACACCTAAGGCTCCACCCCTTACTATGTAACAGGTACACCAACACACACAAAAAATGTCCCAAATGAAAGAACAGATCAAAGCACCAGAAAAAATTTAAGCAACAAAGAGATAGCCAACCTATCAGATGCATACTTCAAAACTCTGGTTATCAGGATGCTCCAGAAACTCACTGGGTACTTCAACAGCATTTAAAAAACCCAGGCAGCAATGAAGGTTGACTTATGTTAAATAAAGAAAAATCTACAGGGAACCAACAGTGATGAGAAGGAAACCAGTACTCAAATAAACAGTTTGGAGCAGAAGGAAGAAAGAAACATTCAACCAAAACAGAATGAAAAAAAAAAAAGAATTCAAAAAAATGAGGAGACTTCCAGGGTTAGGAACCTCCAGGACATCTTTAAATGTCCCAACATCTGAATCATAGGGATGCCAGGAGGAGAAGAACAACCATAAGAAACTGAAAACTTATTTGAAAAAATAATAAAGGAGAACACCCCCAATCCAACAAAGGAAATAGACTTTCAAAGAGTCCAGGAAGCTCACAGAGTCCCAAAGAAATTGGACCCAAGGAGGAACACACCAAGGCACATCATAATTACATTACCCAAGATTAAAGATAAGGAGAAGAGAATCTTAAAAGCAGCAACAGTAAAGGAGAAAGTTACCTACAAAGGATTGCCCATAAGACTACCAGCTGATGTCTCAAAAGAAACTTTGCAGGCAAGAAGGGGCTGGAAAAAAGTATTCCAAGTCATGAAAGGCAAGGACCTACATCCAAGATTACTCTATCCAGAAAAACTATCATTTAGAATGCAAGGGCAGATAAAGTGCTTCCCAGATAAGGTCAAGTTAAAGGAGTTCATCTTCACCAAGCCCTTATTATAAGAAACATTAAAGGGACTTATTTAAGGCAAAGAAGATCAAAACTATGAACATTAAAATGACAACAAACTCACAGCTATTAACAACTGAACCTAAAAAAAAAAAAGCAAACAACTAGAACACGAACAGAATCGCAGAAATGGAGATCACATGGAGGGTTAGCAGTGAGGGAGTGAGAGGGGTAGAAAGAGGGAAAAGTTACAGAGAATAAATAGCATAAATGGTAGGTAGAAAATAGACAGGGAGAGGTTAAAAATAGTATAGGAAATGTAGAAGCCAAAGAACTTATATGTACAACCCATGGACATGAACTAAAGGGTGAGAATGTGGATGGGGGGGGTGTGAAGGGCAGAGGGGAAAAGCGGGGGGGAATAGGATAACTGTAGTAGCATAATCGATAAAATATACTTTTAAAATTTTTTTTAAATAAAAATAAAGGGAGGAAAGAGGGAAGGGCGTTCAGGAACATCTATAAAGGACACATGCACAAAACCAAAAGTGGGTAGAGTCAAGGAGGGGAAGTGGGGATGGCTGGAGTAGGGAAGAGTGTTGGGTGGAAAATGGAGACAACTGTACTTGAACAACAAGAACAAAATTAAATTAAATTTTAAAAAACTATATGCTTTGTACAAAAAACTCACTTAAAATGAAATAATATGGGCATGTTAAAATTAAAAATACTGGAAAGATACAACATGCAAGCACTAAGCCAAAAAACTGGAATGACTATATTAATATCAGACAGTAGACTTCAAAGCAAAGAAAATTATCAGGAACAAAAAGTACATTATATCTTTATAAAGTGGTAAATTCATGAAGGCTACATAAGAATTCTAAATATATGTGCACCAAACAACAGAGATTCAAAATATGTGAAGCAAAATCTGACAGAATTGAGAAAAGAAATAGACCAAGCTACAATTATAGTTTAAGATTTGAGTCCCCTTCCTCAATAGTTGATAGAAGCAATAGACAGAAAATAAGAAAAGCATGAAAGAATTTAACAATACCATCAACCAAAAGGCTCTAATTGAAATTTATTGAATCTTCCAAATAAAAAAAGCAGAATACATCTCGTCAAGTGCACCTGAAACACTAAGATGTCTTGGCATATAAAACAAATACAAAAAATATTTAAAGAAATGGTCATACAAAAATATATTCCCTGACTACGAGGAAATTAACATGAAAGCAATAACAGAAAAAATAACAGGAAATACTCCTGACTTTGGAAAATAAACAGTCTTATTCCCACCACTTCAGTGGTCAGTGAGGAATTTTCATGAAAAAAGTATATATATCAAAATTAAAGTAAAAATACAGCATAATAACTTGGATGTAGCTAAAGCTGTGTTTTTTGGGAAATTTAGAGCATTACATTTTTATCTTAGAAAAGAAAAAAGTCTTAAATCAACCATCTCGGCTTCTACCACAAGAATATAGAAAAAAGGAGGGCAAAATAAATAGATAGCTAGAATAAAGAAAATGATAAGAATAAAATTGAAAACATGAAAACAAAAGAGAAAAATCAAACCAAAGTTTTGTTTTTTAAAGATAAATAACATTGATAACTTCTAGCAATACTGACAATGATAAAGGGAAGATTCAAATTATCAATACTAGAAATGAAAGAAGAATTCTAACTACAGATCATTAAAAGGATAATAAAAGAATAATGTAAAGTCTATACATAGAAATTCAACAACCTAGAGACATGGTTCAATTCTTTGAAAACAACAAGCACAAAATCTACCCACTATGATATAGAATATTTAAGTGGTCTTATATTAAATAAATAGAATGTATAGTGTAAAACTTACCAAAAGAGGAAATCTCCAGACACAGTTGTCTTCACTGGTGAACCTTCCAAACATTTAAAAATAAAATAATGTGTGGAATTTAGTCAAATTCATAAAAGTAGAGAGTAGAATTCTAATGGGAGGAGGGGCAATGGGGAGATGTTGGTCAAGGGGCACAAAGTTTCAGTTATGTAAGATGAGTAAGTTCTGGATATGCAACGATATGGCTATACATGAAGTATTTACATGAAGTTTGCTATGAGAGTAAATCTTATGTTCTTGCTACAAAAAAAGAAAGAAGGATGAAAGGAAGAAAGGAAGGAAAAAGGAGAGAAAGAAAAAGAAAATGGTAACTATGTGAGATGATGGATTTCTTAAATAGCTTAATTATTTCACAATATATAAGTATAAGTAAAAACATCAGGTTGTATTTCTTAAATATATATAATTTTTATTTGTCAGTTATACCCCAATAAAGCTGTGGGAAAGATTAAATAACACCAATTTGACAGGAACTCTTCCAGAAAACAAAAGTGGAGAAAATACTTTTCAGTTCATTTTATAAGTACAATATCAAAGTCAAAGACGATACCAAAAAAACTACACATCAGTTTTTCTTATGAACATAGAAACACATGTTCTCAACAAAATATATATATAAATCATATTCATAAATACAGAAAAAGAAAGCTACACTACAACTAGGCATGGTTAATTACACAAATGCAAGGCTGGTTCAATATTTGAAAATCAACCTATGTTTATCTTCGATTTTCACAGGCTAAAGAAGAAAAACCATGTGATCATAGTTGATGCATGAAAAGCATTTGGCCAAATCCTACACCCATACATAATAATTCTCAGCAAACTAGAAATAAAAGGTAAGTTCCTCAATTTGATAAAGAACTACAAAGTTATTAAAGCTAATATCACACTTACATGCTAATCTTAATGCTTTCCCCCTAAAATTAAGACCAAGGTAAGGATACCCACTTTTCCCAAAAAAATTTAAACAGTACCAGCCATTTCAACAGTGAAAGTTAAGGCATTCAAGTTGTAAAAAAAAGAAGCAAATATATCCTATTTGCAATTGCATGATGTCTACATAGAAAAATCCGAGAGTTTATAAAAAAAAATTCCTAAAACTATTAAGTTTAGCAAGATCATAGAATACAAGCTCAGCACACAAATACCAATCACATTTCTGTAAATTAGCAAAGAACATTGGAAACTGAAATGAAAGATACAAGCTCCCTTCCCAGCTGGGGTAAACCCAAACTCCTTATTTATAATTGTTCCAAAAATTTTAAAACAAATCTAACAAAATGTGTAGTATCTGTAAGACAAAAAATACAAAAAATTCTGATTCAAAAATTAAAGAACACCTAAATGTTGGGAATAAGGAAATTAAGAACTAAATTTCACCTTAGTAAACAAGAACCACATTGCAGCTAAAAGGAAATGATAAGGGAGACATAGTGCAGCTAAGCAAACATCCTGTGTCAAGCAGATGCTCTCCCCTGGGTAGGCTAGATAAGCAATGCTTTGTACTTTTTAATGAGAAAATAGGAACCTAGCTCGCTAGAGCCAGGAGATTACTAGGTTAATGAACAAACATCCTGCCTTCCCGCCTTATACAAGAATGCTTGATTTGAAATTCCCGCAAGCGGTCTTTGTAGGCGAATTGCTAACTGCCACGTCTGCTTCTGTATAACGCTTGCTTGCCCACCCCTATATAAGGACGTAGTTGTAAGCGCTTGGCGCGGCTCTCGCTTGCAGCTCCTTGTGGGCACTGTGTCGCTGGACACTTTGAGAGTTCGCCCCTGCACAGGTTAAACTTGGCCAATAAAGTAACATCTTTGATACCCTGAAAGTCTCTGATATTTGTTCTCGCGTTTGCTGGATGCTACACTAAATAAATGGAGAGACATGATGTTTATAGATTGGAAGACAGTAAGTATAGCTCAGATTCCTGGGGTATTGAATGTATGCTTTTACCTCATAATAACTATTCTCCATTTGAAAAGCAGCTTCTGGTTTGCTATTGCTACTGATAAAGACTGACCTTCTGAACATGAGATTGCGAGTGACAATGTGACCCAAAATATCTATTATGAACTGGTGTAATCTATTTCACTGAATCAAAATATTATGTGTACAAATCTATTCCCTTGTTAAACAAAGTGGTAAATATAAAATCAGACCAAAACAGGACCAGTGGCACAAGCAAACTGTATAAACAGGTGGTTCACATTCACATGGTATTTATTCTTATTGCCCTCAACAACACATGACCCTTACTATACCTTACAGCCTCATGGGGAGACCACTATAACCATTTAGCATGGGAAAAAGCACACTCCTTGGATTATAGATATGACATCATCTGGAAGTGAATGACTGTTACATTACAGCCACACTCAGGGGAGGCCTTAAAAGCTGTAGTGAAGAGAAATCCCCCCTAGAGGACAAAATTGGGGGTGTATCTGTGATCATTCACTTTGTGAGGAAGGAGATACACTTAGGCTTAGAGTCTTATTGATTGATGACCAGTGGCTCAATGAATTAACTGGTGTTGGGAACCACCCTGCCTGGTTTCAGAAGCTGTAACCCTCCATGACTAAAGCTGAGTAAGAGACCTTGGGAACATTAGCCACTAAGGAGATAAAGATTATTTTCTTCTTCCTGGCAGAGGCACAGCCTCTGCCCCCTTTACTTCACCCTGCTTGGCCCCAGGTGGATGACTGGTTAGCCAATGATGGGTACGATTCCTCAAAGGAGAGATTACCTAAGACAGGCACAGTCACAAATGGGCTCTCAGGGAAGGACTTGGTAGGGCTATAGAAAAAGGAGGTGATGGACCTTCACCCCTCAGCATTGAAATAGCCTGAGTCCTCATTATGTCTGCAAGAAGTCTCCTAATCTCTTGGTTGCCTTACTTCCCCTGCCTGACTTAAACATGAAATAGAGCCAGAGGGTGGAGGGTGGAGGGTGGTGTGGCCCTGGGCAGGAATGAGTGGTTCCCTGGGGCAATGAGGCCTAACAAAGAATGCATAAAATCCTTTGAAACCTGCTTTGCTAAGAATGTCCTCAATTTTCTGATAAAGGTCCAAGCATGAAATGAGTTTGTTTCCCAAAGTTTTATAGCCCTTTAGCTAACTGACCCTGACTCAGAATAAGCCCTCATAGTTCTTTGCATGTTATCTATTGTTTGATCCTTACTGCCTGACAATGACTGATGAGCTTTACCTGTATTTCTGAATGAACTGAACCCAATAAGAGCCCATGGAGGAACAGCCTCCCAGCCATTCTCCTTTGAGAGATCAGCCACCTTTCTTCCCCAAGCAGATCATGTCTTGGTAGACTTATTCCTATCCCTGATGGCCAGGGGGGCTCTTCTGGACAAAGCTCCCCCAGAAACTGGAAGAGTGAGATAAGAATACAACTGGAAAATTAACAAGAAGTTCTGGAGGAGACTATGTAGATGCACTTCTAGGAATGGTGCAGAGTGGGAGTAGAGGTTAGTGGGACATTGAGACAGTGGAAAACAAGTGAGATTTGGGTATCTGTTTCTTTGGTTTTCTATTCTAAACCATGAGTTGGCTGTTATGTTTCTTTTCTTAAGGCCATGGCTCCAGTTAGGGCAGCCTTTTCTGCTGGATTGTAGTAATATTCCCTGACCTCGTGGTAGGGAGAGTGGTGATAACTCCCTGCTCTCACTCATCACAGGGTGCTTCACCAACCCTGCCCATGTTTGATTAGATCTCCTCCAGTATCCCATTGTTTCTTAACATTTGACCACAGCAACCTTGATCATAAACTTCACTGGAGCAGGGATTTTTATCTTTTATTGCTTCCTATTATTACAGCATCTAGAATAATGTCTGTGACATAGCAGATTTTCAGTAAGTTTATTGAATGAATACATATACGTATGGTGCTCTTTCTCTCCATTAGAATATGAATAGCAATTCCTTAAGCATCACTAACATTATATAATAAATTATAAAAATGCATTCTATCTGGTGTTGGAATGGATGTGAGAAAACACATAAACTGGTATAGCATTTCTGAGGACTATTTTTTAGCATCTATCAGATATTTAACATGTACACATTTTTACTGGGCAAGTCTACTGTTTTGGCATTTGTACCCAAAAAACTAATGGCACATACATGCAAAAGATATATAGACAATGATATTTGCTACATATTGTTTACAATAGTGAAAGCTGGAAACCAACTGAATATCAATCACAAAGAGATTGATTAAACATAATATACCCCTACAGTGCAGCTAAGGAAAATAATTATTTAGTTCTATGTAGCCTGACTAGATAACTGGATCAGGAGACAACTTTAAGTGTAAAACGTTGTAAGTAAGTAGTAATGATGCTTTTTGAAAAATGCATTGTTATCTCTAGCAAAAAGTCTAGAGTTAAGTGTCATTTGTCAGTGATACTGGTTTTATTCAGAAGATGGGATGGAGAGCAAGAGGGAGCTTCCATTATTCCATCGTGCACTGCTGTGTTTTGATTAAATTGAGCATGTATTTAAAATTTTTAAGAAAATATTTATATATTTTTTCATTAAAAATAAACAGGAACTTGAGTTTAAAAATGGCAAGGTTTATTTAACAGTCTTGCTCAGCATGGAACTTAAGGGCAAGAAAATATCAATTGCAAAGTTTACTACAAAACGAATAAAGAGTTGGGTTGACAGCTTATTATAGTTAGATTGATCTTTTGTATTACAAGTTCAAGTGTTTCTATGTAGAAAACTGCATTTAATGAAGAAAGGTTATTGATTACTAATAAACCAATTATGTTACTTATGGAAAATACGTTTTTTAACCTTCCAATGAAGAGTCCACATGACCCTGAGTCCACTTTTGCAAAGATGGAAAATTCATTCTGATTAAGTGGATATAGCCACGATCCTCAGGAACTGACCAACGTAGAGCTCCCTTCCCAGCTGGGCTAAACCTCGACTCTGTTCACTTTGGCTGGGAACATGGCCAGGGCCAGGAGGTTGGGAGTCGTCTCAATACCTTGAACCTTGGGAGACGCCGAAGACCCTGTGGAGGAAAGTCGGAGGTGTTGCCCGGACGCAGGACTGCGGAGGGTGCCCGCAAACAGGGCGCATCAAGGCGGGAGGATGCTCCCTAGAAGCGCAGGCTGCTGCGTCGGGGCTGCGGAGCTGTGTGCAGAGCTGAACAGCGCCCGATGAGCTTTGCCAGCCCCCCCCCCCCACCCGCGAGCACTGGGCCGCTGGGTGGACACCCTCAGGACCTGACAGCAGTGCCCTCCAGTGCGGAGTGTCTAGCAAGCGCGGGGGTGAGCGTGTGCCAGGAAAGCTGCTGGAGAGTAAAGCTTTGCGTCTGTTTCACGCAAATTCCACTACCTTCTTGATGACTATTCTCTTCCCCACCCCTCCTCGCTCCGTATCAATAAGATTAAATTTTAAAATTAATTGTCGTAAAAGAAATAACTGCTGTGAAATAATATTGACCAGAAGCATGCTCAAAACATGTAATTTAATTTTAAAAATTTTCCCATGATGTTATGCCCAATGTCCCTAATTTGGTTTGAAAGTAAAATCAAGATGCTCACATAAGCTTTGAGAAGGGAAATATATGATTTAAAAATCATTTTCTTATTTTGCATGGTGTGTATTTTCGTATACTGTGTATTTTTGAAATTTGCTTTTTCCCTTTCCTAAGATAAACTCTATCGGTAACAGATTCTTGTATAGTCCTGCTGTTGTACCCCACGTTCAAGTGTCCCATTTACATTTCACAGTCTTATTCCCAAGTTATTTGTACCTTGACTTCTATGGGCGGCTTTGAGTTTAAAAGGCACATCATGGAGAAGGAATCCTCTTTTTGCTTTGTATTACAAGTTGAAAAACAAAAGTAGAAAATTATAAAATGAACAGTCATATATAGCCATGCCCTTGATTTAACAAACTTGAACCTTTTGCCATATTTGCTTTTTGTTTTTGCTGAAATTTTGTCAAGTGAATTAACAAATGTAATTTCAGTGCTAAATACATCACTCTGCATGCCTTTATAAAATCAACTCGTTTTCCAATACAATTCCACTTAACAATTGAGTAACCGTAATGTTCACTAATATCCCTAATTGCCAGTCCACATTCCAATTTCCCAAATTGTTTCTAATGGCTTCGGCAACTGGTGTTTTATCCACCAAATTTGGATGGAAGACCACCCGTTGTATTTGACAGTAAAATTCAAATTTAGCCTGGGCTGGAGAGGCCATCAAGGTCATCTTCTGACTAATAACGAAGAAACAAGCAAAGTAACATCAAGGTTTATGGGAAATGTAGTCTTAAATCCTGTTGAATCGCTGAGCAAACGTCTGGAAGGGGTCTGGGCTACATCTGAGTGGAGGCAGGCCCTGCTGCACCTTTCTGCTTGCGTGCTCTGCGCTGTAACAGGGACGTGATACCCGAGCCTTCGCGGTGGCCTCTAAGGTGAAACCAGGCGAACGCGGAGGCGGGCAGCCTGGGAAGTCCTGAGAGGCGTGGCTTGTGGCGCCGTAGGCTGGAGAAGGACCTTTTCAAGGGTCACAGGCTCAGTCCCCAGCGTCGTATTCCCAGGAAGCAGACGCTCGGTAGGGATCGGGATGTGTGGGGACCTTGTGCCTCACTCCGCCTGTAGCCGACTGGAGATAAGCCCGGGTCGGCCGCAGAGGAAAACATGTTTAAAACGCAGATGGCAAGCGTGCCAGAAAGAGCTGGCGGTGGGTTTACGGTGGAGTCCCAGCTCGAGCCAAAAATATCCGGCTCTTCTTTAAGCAAGGACGACAGAAGGAACCTGAATAAGAGTCAGGTTTCTCATCAGGCAGTGAGGATATTAATAATGACTGCTTCATAACAATTTTATCTAAGTTGTTTTGAAACTTAGATAAGCCATAACCTGTAAATCAATTAGACTAGTGCAGAGTAATAAGTCCTGAATAAGTGATAACTGCTATTGTATTCAGGAGACTCCTAGTTCTTTTCGTTGAGTGTCTTATCTAAAACTCACAACCATTTTATGAGGTCAGCATAACCATCCACATTAAAAAAAAAATTAACCAGTACTCAAGTTGATGGAGCCATGGGCTTAAATCGCCAGCTAGCAGTGAGGGAATTCAAATTCAAGGGCAAGTGTGCTTTAATTCCAGTGTCAGGCTTTGTATAATAAATACCAGCATCACACCCTTCATCACTTAGTAGAGTGTGACCCCTTCCCAAATTCCCAAAGATATAATGGGAAGTGACTGTAGATGGAATCCCACTTTGTGTTAATAGTATTATGGGATTTGTCCTATCTCCTCAGATCCCTTGAGTCAGACAGGAGTGCCTAGCCCCTCCTGCACTGGCAGGCTGTTTTCAGTCTGAGATTTCAGTTGATCCTTGAACAACAGGGGTTAGGGATGTCCACCTCACCTGATGAAAAATCCACATGTAACTGTTGAGTCCCTCAAAACTTAATTATAGTCCTACCTCAGTATCCACAGGGTATTGGTTCCAGGACCACTGCAAATACCAAAATCCTCAGATGCTCATGTCTCCTATAAAATGGTGTAGAACAATGCATATATAGTCAGCCTTCTGCATCCACAGATTCCAAAGCTCAGATTGAAAATGCAATTTTGACCTGTGGTTGGTTGAATCCGACTATGCAAAACCCAGGGATACAGAGGGGCAGCTGCATATCCATTGAAAAAAAAAATCAACATGTAAGTGGACCCATGCTGTTCAAGCCCGTGTTATTCAAGAGCTGAAGGTATAGTGAATTCCAAGAGAGCTCTGTGGCTTTAAAATTAGTCACCCAGTCCCAGCCCCTGGGAAATTCATTTGAGAGCAAAGCATGCTGATCTTGGAGCTTCAGGGCAAAGGCAGAAACTCCCAGAAAGGAGCAGATCTGCTCAGCCAGAAACAGTTCTTGATATCCTCCCCCTGCCCAGAGGAGCTAGGCTTAGTGAAGGCACCAACACATGCTGAAGACACTGTAACCTGCGAAAGTAGGGAGTTTGGGCCAGGCTTGAGACAAGTGCGGTGAGCTGTGGTGGCCCAAAGGCAGACTGCTCAGGAAAGGCCACTTTGTGGGAGAGCTTGTGGGGGTGAGATCTGGGGGTAAAAGGTAACCATGCAGAAGGAGGATATTCTGCACTCTATAAACAGTCCCCACCCTTTAAAGATGTGGCACTGCTGTCACATATGTCCATCGCCACATGTACTACGACCTTACAGAATCCCAAAGTGATGATTCAAGAAGGGTTTTCAAGGTCATCTACTCAAAACTTTCATTTAAAACTTTAAAGACATTGGACCTGAAAGTGTCAGTGAATTGTCCAGAGTCACCTTTTTATTTTCCTAGAGAGAATGAGGGGAAGAAAGAGGGAAGGATTAAAGAGAAGCATTGATGTGAGAAACATCACTTGGTTGCCTTCCATATGCGCCCTGACCGAGGATGAACCTGCAACCTAGGCATATGCCCTGACCACCTATTTTTGTTGGATCCAGGAATCCAAGACAGTGTCATTAACTCCATCACAGATCCATGTTGTTACATGTTTCATTGTTCACTTTTATTTATAGGTAGTGATCTATTGTATGGCTTTTCCACAGTTTATTTCTTCATTCACCAGTTGATGCATATTTGTATTATTTCTAGCCACAAATGTTCATATACAGGTTTCTTTGTGTGGACACCTGTGTTCAGGGTTTAATACCAAGGAGTGAGTGGGACTGCTTGGTCTCATAATAAATGTAGGTTAAACATCTTAAGAAACTGTCAAACTTTTTCAAAGTGGCTGTTCCATTTTGCCTTCCCATCAGCAGTGTGCAAGGGTTCTAGTTACTCTACATCTCTATTTAATGTCAGGTTTTTTATTCGAGCCATCATATTAGGTTTGTAATGGTATATCATTTTAGTTTGAATTGGCATTTTTCTAATGCCTAATAATGAGACCTTTTGTTTGTTTACCATCTGCGCCCCTTTGGTAAAGTGCATGTTAGATTTTTTCCTCCATTTTACAAAATTGTTTCCTATTGATTTACATAGTTATACATATTCTATAAAAATCTTTCCTTAGGTAAGTCATTTATAGATATTTTTCATGTGCTTTTTATATTCTTTTTTGTTGTTGTTTTGAATACTTTTTATTTATGCTATTACAGTTGTCCCAGTTTTCCCCCTTTGCTGCCCAGTCCACCTTGCATTGCCACAGGCAATCCCCACACTGTTGTCCATGTCCATGGGTCATTCATATGTGTTCTTTGACTAGCCCCTTCACCTTCTTTCAACCAGTCACCCCTTTCCCCCTCACCTCTTAGAGCTATCAGTCTGTTCCATGTTTCTCTGCCTCTGATTCTGTTTTGTTCATTAGTTTATTTTGCTCATTAGATTCCCTCTGTAAGTGAGATTATATAGTATTGGTATTTCATTAACTGGCTTTCATATTCTTAACTGTATCTGTCAAAGATCAGCAGTTTTAAATTTATAAAATTTTCATATTTTCTTTTATAAGTGTATTAGCCTACTTGGGCTGCCATAACAGAATACTACAGACTAGGTGACTTATCAAACAATTTTTTCCCCACCGTTCTGGAGGCTGGAAGTCCAAGATCAAGCTGTCACCAATGCTGGTGAGAGTTCTCTTGTGAGAACTCTCTTCCTGCTTTTCAGATGGCCATTTCACTGCATCCTCACATGGCCTTTCCTCTGTGGACCCATAGAGAAAGAAAGATCTCCAAAGGCTCTTCCTCTTATAAAATAAACAAGTCCTATCTGGATTAGAGCTCTACACATATGACCTCATTTAATCTTAAATAATTCCATGAAGGCCCTATTTCCACATATAGGCCCTATTACCCAGGCTTTTACAAAAACAAAAATCTTTGACAATCCATACTTCAGAACAGTGATTTTCAACAGAAGGTGATTTTTCCCACTATGGGATATTTAGCAATGTCTGGAGATATTTTTGGTTGTCACAGCTGAGTGGGAGACACTACTAGCATTTCATGTAGATTATAGAATCTAGAGATGCTGGTAAACATCCTATAATGCACCGACTACCCTCCATCACCACCAACACTCACACACACACAAGCAAGAAATATCTGATCCAAAAGGTTAATAGTGACAAATTTGAGAAACTCTGCTCTAGAATATATACATAATATATTTTTATAAAGTGAATCTAATAAATATCTAGATATGTCTCTTAAACTGTGTACTCTGGAAATAAAGACTAAACCAATGCTGATGGTACATTTAGAAAATATTAAAAAGTAAAATAGAACTAAAAAAATCTTAAATTCCACAGAGTACAAATATTACAGTTCAATAAAACTAGAAATTGCAAATAATAAAACCTTTAAACATCTATTATTTCAGATGTTTGAGCAAAACTGTGGGGTAGGAAGCTATAAGCTCTTTTTTCCCCCACAGAAACTTTTTTACAAAAAAGCAGAAATGGACTCAACCAACTTTATCATAGCTATGAAAACCGGTCAAAGTTTTAAAGCAATGAAGCAAAATTTTAACCAAGAAAAAGCCATCTTTAAACCAATAGGAAAGTTTTGTGACATTTTTACTTATTCCTTCCCAAACCCATCTGGGCATGATGGTAATTTTCGTGTGGAGACTGCAGCAGTTCCGTTTCCAGTTCCTTCCCCTGAACCAGAGAACAGAGCACTTTATTTATAACGTGGGGGACATAAGCCACATATAACTCAGAACTTAGGCAGAAAAATGGTGGGCACTTCTATTAAGAGCTGCAAGACCCACATACACCTTGGCAAGAGATTACAAGTGAAAACATAAAGTAGGCTATTTAAGGTCTGGAGAAACATAGGTGAGACTATGTGAGAAATTAGGAGATTCAAGAGTAGCCACATATGCAAAAGGATTAGAAGGCCACATGCATGCCCAGCCAAGATGCATGCTTAGAAAGACCAAAGAAGACCTTAAGCTTTTGCCTTAGGATGATCTCTAGGCTCAGAGCAAGCTTAGCTAAGTGTTAAAGTACTGGTATAACACAAAGTCAATTTTAAAGCCTGATGAACTGTTGGCATTCAAGAAAAGCTCTGTTAATCATTAGCTAAACATGAGCTGAAGAAACAGATCACACACAGCAAAGGTTAGTTTTTTCTTTTAAAAATGGGTGCAAAAATCTTAAAACTAATGTTGTATCACTGTCTTCAACAATCGAAAAATAGACAGCAATCCCTGGGGAATTAGGAGAATCTGAATTTCCAAGTTACTGTGTTATAATAGTCAAATGAACAATTTTCAACAAAAAATTTCAGTACATACAGGGAAACAGGGAAATATGGCCTCATTAAAGGAACAAAATAAATTGACAAACACTGTCTGAGGAAGCCTGAATATTGGACTTACTAGACAAAGACTTTAACATAACTGTCTTAAATATGTTCAAAGAGCTAAAGGACAGCATGGACAAACAACTAAATGAAATCAAAAACATTATGTTAAAAAAATGATAGTCAAAAAAATTATAAAAGAAACCAAACAAATTTAGGAGCTATAAACTATTATTCCTAAAATTTGCTGAATTCCCCAGCAAATTTGAGCAGGCCAAAGAAAGGTCCATGATTCCAAGATAAGGTGATTGAAATAATTGATTCTGAGGAGCAAAAATTAAAAAAAAAAAAAAGAAAAGTGAATAGAATCCTAGGGGACTTGCAGGACACCATCAAGTGAACCATCATACACATATAGTCACTCTAGAAGAAGGGGAGAGAGAAATGGGAGTTCCAGAAGGAAAGAGAGAAATGAATAGAAAGGTTATTTTAAGAAACAATAGCTAAAATTTTCCCAAACTGAAATACATGAATCTACCAATCCAAGATGATGAACAAATTCTAAGTTGAATAAACTCAAACTCACCCTGAAACAAGATTATAATCACAGTATCAAAAGACAAAAAGAGTTGTCAAAGCAGCAAGAGAGAAGTTGATTACTATTTCATACATTTTATTGATTATACTATTACAGTTGTCCAAATTATTTTCTCCCCTTTATTCCCCCTCTGTCCTGTACCACTGCACTCTCCAGCATTCCTCGCCCCCACACCCTTAGTTCATGTCCATGGGTTGTACATATAAGTTCTTTGGCTTCTCTATTTCCCATACTATTCTCAACCTCCCCCTGTCTATTTTATGCCTACCAATTATGCGTCTTATTCCCTGTACCTTTTCCCCCCATTCTCCCACCTCCTCCTCCCCACTGATAACCCTCCATGTGATCTACATTTCTATGATTCTGCTCCTGTTCTAGTTGTTTGCTTAGTTTGTTTTTGTTTTAGGTTTGGTTATTGATAGTTGTGAGTTTTTTGTCACTTTACTGTTCATATTTTTGATCATCTTATTTTTCTTAGATAAGCCCCTTTAACATTTCATATAATAAGGACTTGGTGATGATGAACTCCTTGAGCTTGACCTTATCTGGGAAGCACTTTATCTGCCCTTCCATTCTAAATGATAACTTTGCTGGATAGAGTAATCTTGGATGTAGGTCCTTGCCTTTCATGACTTGGAATACTTTTCTCCAGCCCCTTCTTGCCTGCAAGTTTTCTTTTGAGAAATCAGCTGAGAGTCTTATGGGAATTCCTTGATAAGTAACTGTCTCCTTTTCTCTTGCTGCTTTTAAGATTCTCTCCTTATCTTTAATCTTCAGTAATATACTTATGATGTGCCTTGGTGTGGTCCTCCTAGGATCTAACTTCTTTGGATCTCCTGCAGGGGCCCTTAAACTCACGCTTGTACTTATGGACCAACCTCTTCCGCTCCTGTTCCTTCTTACTACTTCCCTGCTTCCTTCCACATTCGAGCCTAAAAGCAGAGCACCAGTATCCAGTAGGCCAGAGTCCAGTTGGGCCCATCTCAGCCAGGGGGACACCCCCATGATTGCAGATGTGTCCCATAACTCAGGCTTCCTGTAGTGTGGGTTCAGCCACCCTTGGCCCCTCTGGAGGCTCACAACTGAGGGCCAAATGCCCTGGCTCCACGGGGACTGTGTGCAGTATATGACAAGGTCTTCACCCTGAGACCATGAATTTAGGTGTCCAAGGCCCCTTGACTAGCCTAAATCTCACAGGGCCAGAGAGCCATTCTGCCCTTTAAACTAAGGGAGAACCCACAAACATGTCCACAGTACATGGATGCAGGTAGAGAGGCAGGTGTCGGGCTTCAGTCTCATCAACCTTCCACAAGATGGCATCAAGTCCATATAGGCTCATGTCCTAGGTAGGCAGAGCTGCGATAGCACGGGCTAGGGTGGCTATGCCAAGGAGAAGAGGCAAGTGGGTGGTGAGTCCTGTGGTTCTACGGCAGAAGCACATGTATGCCAATCCCCAGAGAGGAGTCAGAGCATGCAGAGGGGAGGCCAGGACCAGCACCAAAGGGACCATGTCCCCTAACAGGATCACCAAGCTGGTGTGAAAGGACATCAAGGCAGAGCCCAGGTGAGAAATGGGGGGGTGGCACTGGGCACATATGGGGAGTAGGAGTGCAGCCTGAAAAGAAGGCAGAGTCAAAAATCTGCAATGACTGCATGATATCCAAGATGTATGCTAGACACACATGGAGTTTCCAGGTCAGAAAAGGCAGGGGTGCAGCCTATACGGCATGCCCCCTTGTGCAGGATAGTGGAACTGTCCTCAGAAAACCCATGTGGCACAGGAGGGATGGGTTTCTCCATGAGAAACCTTGTTTTAACCTTTTGTATAAATATATATCTTGTGTGAAGGGTCTTTTAAGCTATAAATATCATGGGAACCCTCAAATATCCAACCACTATTTTTGCCATTTATTCATGCTTCTAGTTCAAATCAGCTTTTACCATGGATACCAAATAGTGAGTTTTTTACATTTCCATCACTCCTTTAATTTTATCCGTTGGTTTTCTGTGTTAACAAAGGTTTTCCCTTCCTTTTGTTTGGTCTGCTCAGGGTGCCATAACAGAGTACTTCAAAGTGGATGGCTTAAACAACAGAAATTTCTTTTCTCACAGTTTTGGACTCTAGAAGCCCAAGATCAAGGTGCCTTAAGTAATGGATTCCACTGAGACCCCCTCCTCCTGGTTTTCAGATGAAAATACCACTCTTTGGAACCAGACTCCAGGGAATGGTCGGAAAGGTCTATCAGGTACTGAAAAGGGAGCATTAATGATTAGGGTCCAGATCACATTCTGCAGTGGATGATGTGGTTCTCCAAGGTGTCTTTGGGGCATGTCCCGAGCAAGAGGGAGAATAGGTAATGTCTGATCCCGAAGTCACTGGGTGTGTCGTCTGGTCTCCAAAGAATAATCTTGTATATAAGTAATTGAGGCTAAATTTAATGCAAAGCTAATCAGGATCTTAAAAGATTTCTTTATGGGTTCCTCACCATCTCCCCCCTTCCCCACTTGCCCTTTTGGAAACTGCTGCCACTGAGCTCCCTCTGTAGGGCAGCTCCACGATCTTCATACTGCCCCGCAACAAACCCCACCAGCAGCATTTAAAAAAAAAAAAAAAAGGGAAAGGCTGAGGGGTGCTTCTTTGCTCTTTAACAGGTTAACTCCATTGATGGATTTCAATTCCCACCCTCATTCAAAGTTTGCAAATTTCTCACCAAGATGTCCAGAGCTGGGCTCTTCATTCACAGTGATTTTCCATGTTCCTGGTCCTGTGCTAAGCACTCTCCCTAGAGCTGCCCACCCTCTGAGGTAGTTGTTATCCCTGTAATGCAAACCCAAAGAGCCAAAGTAAAGAGAGTAACTTGCTCAAGGTCTCAGACAGCCCAGCTAGGTTTGGAGCCTAAGTCAGATTTTTATTTTTATTTTTTTAATTTTTACTGATTTGAGGGAGAGACAGAGAAAGGTCATCAATTTGTTGTTCCACTCATCCATACACTCATTTCTTGAATTTTTTTTACTGTTGGCACTATTACAAATGTCTCCCATTTTCCCCCTTTTGCTCACCCACTCAGCCCAGCCCCCCTTCCCCTGGCCTTTGCCTTACAACATTATCCCTTTCCAAGTGTTCACACGCATTCATACATATATATTTATTCTTTGGCTAATCTCTTCACCTTCTTTTAACTAGTTGCCCCACACCGCTTCCCTATGAAATGTGTCAGTCTGTCACATCTACCCACACCTCTGGTTCTATTTTGCCCAACTATTTTGTTCATCAGATTCCACACTATAAGTGAGATAATATGGTATTTGTCTTTCTCATGCTCGCTTATTTCACTTAGCTACCCCAATGCCTCAGAGGTTCCAAGCGGATACACAGGGCCGGGCGGGGGCCTGCCTTGCGCCAGGTAAAGAGGATCGAGGGCGTGCTGGTGTCGGGTGGGGCCGGAATGCCCCAAAGCAAGGCGGGCATACCTATGAGGTCCCGGCGGGTAACCTTCCAGCGGGAGATTCCCCCTTAACACCCCGGACACACAATAACTACTCTGCCCGGATCCCCCGCCCCGAACCCGGGGTGGTCTGCGCACACACACTCTCACACCACCCGCCCGCTACCCCCACCCACTAACCCCTCAGCCCGCTACTGCTGCTTCCCAGCTAGGCGCTCTCTCAGGCCCAGTTTCCCTCCCTGTGCCGTAACCCCGCCCCACCCCGCCCTCCTGGCCCTTGCTGCCAGGAGCAGTGAGCCAGAAGGCGGGCGGAGGGGAGGGGCTGGCGCTGGCGCGTTTAGGACGCTGTAGCGGTAGCCGACGGCCAGGCGCCTTCCTGCAGACACGGTTCGTGAGGCCACCTCCCGCAGCTCATTTGCCACCTGACTTGGAACCCCAGCTGGACTCTTGTGGCGGGACCCTCGAGGACGGGCCATTGGAGCGCGACTCGGGGGCACCAGCCCGCCGCTGCAGCCACCACCAGGCCTCTGGGAGCGGCGCCCAAGCTCTCACCGCACAGGCTTTCCGACCCTCGGCTGGTCATCCACCTGCCCGGGACAGGACTGGGATGGGACGCACTCCGCGCTGACCTCGGCAATGTTGCTACTGTTGTTGCTGCCGCTGCCGCTGCTGCTCTCCCAGGATAGTGAGTAGTGGCCTGAGCCCCGATGGGACCCCCATCGTTAAGAGGTACTGTATGGGAGTATGCACAGAGTCTGGCTGTATGCATAAAACATCTGTAAAAATATCTCACTGTACCTCAGTTGTGAGCATACAAATATGTGAAATATACCATTGCTTCCTACTTAAGAGCAGAGGTAGGAGTGGGTTAGTTAGGAAACAGGGTCTTGGACTTTACACAGGTGTTATTTACTTTATCACGGATCCGTTTTTTATTTAAGTTTAATTTTTAAAATGGTCAGAATTATATACACAGTTAAAAATTAAGTAGTATTAAGAAACCCTAATGGAATGGAACAGTTTCCTCCACCCTTGCTTCCTCGCAACTCGCTTCCCCACCACCCTCCTCCCAGTTTTTGTTAGCTGTACTAGTAATTTTAATGTTCTCGAGGCTAATATCATTTACATTCTTCAGTCTTCTGCACGTTTTCTGTAGGGAGATTCTAAATATTGTTTGCTGCTGAGCCAGGGAGAGTGTTGTAATGACGTTTCCTTCTCTTCAGCCACAAAGACATAACTCTTATGCCACCCAATGTAGAATGTCCAGATGAGGGCCTGTTTCTCAGTAGGATTAGTTACCCTTGAAGTTGTAAATCACTGTGCAAATGCCTATAAAAAGAGGCTGGCAAATTAAAACCACATGCTGCACAGATGATCCTGAACAAGACACACTTAAATCTTGAAACCTCCAAGTTTTAACTGCGTTGAAATAGCCAAGTTCACTCTGATCTCCAAGAAATAGAGTTTTTATTGTCTTTGCATTTACTCTAGGGTTATATTGAGCTTTATATATGTTGAACATACATCTCAAAGTATGTATTCTTTCTGTATATTCCATATGTAGCTATGTATCTGTGTGTATATATATACTGTGTGTGTGTAGCCTTAGTGGGCTACAGGATCCTTTCACAGTGACCTCTTATGAATTGGATGAAAATTAAGATAAATTGTCACTTTTCTTACATTTCAAACAGGACACAGTTACTTGTTTCACTTGACCTGAGACCCATATACAAAGATTAATATATTGAATTTCATGAATGGTGAAATAGTAGCTTTCAGGGAGAATGAATTTTCTTCACCAACCTAAGAATTTTATACTATATCTTAAAGGAAATTAAGAAAACTTAATGATTTGTAGGTTAGTGAACAACACAATTAAGATTAAGCATTAAGAATGTTCTTTAAATTGTAGTGTGTAGGATGCACTGTTGAGGAGACCAACTGGGATGTTATTGTATTAGAGGTCAGAAACACAGAATGGAAGGGAAAATTTGAACCCATAAGCAGTGACTGGCACAAGATTGAAGTGCTATAACTAACTTTCAGGATAAAGAAACACTGTGGTGTTAGGACAACATAACTGAGGAGCAGGTATCAAATTGATATGTAGGGCAGAGAGGAGGAGAAGATACAGATAGACTACATCGAGGTTTTGAGACATATTGCTGTATGTCTCAAATTCTTATTAGTAGTCATTACCATAAAAACTATGATGATAAAACAATTTAAAATGCTTAGCAAATAAAAATGGAAAATAATTTTGTTTTGTATATATGGAACTTAATGTATTTTAAAAAATGAACATAATTATTATTTTTAAAAGTAGGTAGAATGGTTTTTTCAACTACAATTTTATTCTCCACTAGAACCCAAATATCTCTTTTATTCACTGTTGTATCCCTAGACCTTAAAAAAGTACTTGGTGTATAGTAGATGTTCAGTAAATATTTAATGAATTAATGTTATGCTTTTATTGGAACAAATAAACAGATTGTGTTTAATCAAGAAAGAAATTTAGAGATCTGATAATCCAAACTGGCCCTTCTTTGACAGATTAGATCCTGAAATCCCAAGCAGAATTCTCAGCACCTGAAAGCTTGTGATTAACAGATCCTAGAACCCAGAACTCCTGACTCACTCCCTAGCCAGGGTTTAAAAATTCCTCATCCCTAATCACTGCAGTTTTGGTAGAGATATAAACAGGACTTCCTCCAAAATAAAATAATTTAAATTTCAGCTAGAGCTTATATTGTCAGTTTGTTTCACTTTATATTTTTATATATATCCCCTCATCTCAAAAGAATAAAATGGTAAATGACTATTGAAGTCTGGTTAATGATGTGCCTGCAGAAATGTTTAAGGTTAGTGTTGTACGCAAGGAAAAATTCTCCTCTACCCTCTTTTGGGGTCTCTGGCTGGGCCTCTGAATTAAACTGACAGAAGACAGATTAACAGGAAAAAAACACGTAAACTTTATTGAATTTTGACATGTATATGAGGGCCTTCACAAGAGAATGAAGACCCAAAGAAGTGGCCAGAGCAGCCAGCTTTAAGATTTTTTAGAAAAATAAACAACAAATATGTGAAGAACTGACAAGACAAAGAGGTTTGGGCCATAGGTGCTAAATGGTAGAGAAGTAACAATGTTTATTTATATACCTTCTTGGCCCTAAGTTCTCCCCATTCTTCTCTGGTGTAAGGATGTCTCTTTTCTTTCTGATCCAAGGAAGGTGCCTTCCACATGGGAGATTTATCTCCTGCTTTCAGGAAAGTAGGGTGGCCTTCCTGTTTCTGCTGTTTTTTTATATTCCTTTAACTTAGAATATTCATATGCCAAGTTGCCATATTTTATAGTATATTTTGAACCTCATGAGTGCATTAATGACTGCATATTACTTTGGTATTTTCATCAAAACTGCAATACAGATTAACAGAGTCCTATATAGAAAGATGAATAAATGCAAAACTATATCATAAAATAAGTGTAAAAATTAATTATAGAACCTAAGTAGTGAGAATATAAATATTTGTTTTACAGTTCTTTCACTTCCACTTGTTCTTGAAGAGGTAGTACATACTCCTTGGTGGCACTAAAATATATTTCTTTCTATTTTCCTGGGAGAATGTAGAATCACACTTTCTTCTTGGAAATATGTTCTTGCTCAGTAGATCTTTTTAAAAACTCAGCATCCATTGGTTTAGTTCTGTTTTCTACTCATGTTTTATATACTTTATGCAGTAAATGGTCAGATGTCAGTAGTTTGATTCAAAGTCTGGGACATGCAAGAACCGCTTCCCTATTCTTTAAGAGTCAGTAGGTGGTGGTTATTCTGCAAGAGGAGTCAGGATGTTATGGTTATGCTTTGATGATATTTGTTGGGCACTTCGGAAGACTTCATGACAGCCTTGCCTATTTTTCCATGAAAGTCTGTCATCTCATGTTATTCTGATATCCTTTTCAGATAACACAGTTATCTCATTTTCCACAAGGTCAAATTCCATTCAGGTAGATGACTATGTTTTTCCAATTTAAATTTGCAAATGAGTTGCATAGGAAGACTTATTATGCAGGGCCTGTAGTATTTAGGGGTTGACATTAAGATCAGCATGTAGGAAGACTGTGAGCTGGTGCAAAAATTAACTCTGATGTAATAATAACAGTTTTTATATGCTGGGTAACAGTTTTCATGTACAGTTCAGTGGCATCACCACCATCACCTCATTTTTCCAAACTGACACTCTATCCCCATTACATACTAACTTCCTTCCCCTCCCCCACCTTCTGGCACCCATTGTTCTAATCTTTTTTAAATTATATTTTGATTATGCTATTATAGTTGTCCTTATTGTTCCCCCTTTGCCCTTCTCCACCCAGCACCCCCCGTACCCTGAGGCAATCACCACACCTTTGTTCATGTACAGATGTTATGCATGTAAGTTCTTTAGCTACTCCATTTCCTATATTGTACTTTACTTCCCCATGGCTATTCTGTAACTATCTATTCGTACTTCTTAATTCCCTTACCTCCTCACCTATTCCCCCAAAATCCCGCTCTCATCTGTCAGCCATCAAAATGCTCTCCTTATCCATGATTCTCTCTCTGCTCTTCTTGTTTGCTTAGTTTCTTTTTTTAGATTCAGTTATTGACAGATATGCATTTATTGCCATTTTCTTGTTCATAGTTTTGATCTTCTTCTTTTTCTTAAATAAGTCCCTTTAACATTTCATATAATAATGGTTTGGTGATGATGAACTCCTTTAGTTTTTTCTTGTCTGGGAAGCTCTTTATCTGCCGTTACATTCTAAACTATAGCTTTGATGGGTAGAGCAATCACAATCTCGGCAGTAGTTCCCCACTTTCCATGACTTTGAATATTTCTTGCCAATATTCAAAGTCATGGAAACATTTCTTCCCTTCTGGTCTGAAATGTTTCTGTTGAGAAATAATCTGACAGTGTTATGGGAACCTCCTTGCAGGTAACTAACTGCCTTTCTCTTGCTGCTTTTAAGATTCTCTCTTTATACCATATGATTTCACCATTAACAAGAACCTAATCAACAAAACAAACAAGCAAAATATAACCAAAGACACTGACATAGAGAACAGGCTGACAGTGACCGGAAGGGAAAGGGGAGGGAATTTCAGGGGAAAAGGAGAAGGGTTTATAGGAACAAGTATAAAGGACACATGGACAATAATAAGGGGGGAGTGGAAACAGGAGGGAGGTGGAGAGGGCTGGGGGGGTGGGCTGGGATGGGAGTAAAAAGCAGAAAACTGTACTTGAACAACAACAAAATAAAATTAAAAAATAAAAAATTAAAAAAAACAAAACAAAAATTCTCTCTTCATTTTTAACCTTTCCATTTTAATTATGATGCGTCTGGGTGTGGGCGTCATTGTGTTCCTCTTTCGGGACTCTCTGTGCTTTCTGGATGTGCGTGTCTATTTCCTTCACCACGTTAAGAAAGTAATTTTTATTATTTCAAATAGCTTTCTATTTTCTAGTTCATTTTCTCGTCCTTCTGGACCCCATGTTGTAAATGTTGGAATGCTTGAAGTTGTCCCAGAAGCTCCTTACACTATCTTCATTTATTGTTTTTTGCTTCCTTATATTCCAACTCATTGATTTGATTCTCAACTTTATCCATTCTACTGTTTATTCACTATAAATAGTTCTTTATTTCCATCAGTGTGTTCTGTTTATTCCTTCATTTCTGACTGAATCTTTTTATGTTGTTGAGGTACTCACTAAATTTCTTGAGCATTGTTATAACCAGTGTTTTGAACTCTGCATCTGATGGATTGCTTATATCCATTTTGTTTAGTTCCTTCTTTGGAGTTTTGACCTATTCTTTTATTTGGGCTATGTTTCTTTGTTTCTCCATATTGGCAGCCTCCCTGTGTTTGTTGCTATGAATTAGGTAGAGCTTCTATGAGCTGTCTTGGTAGCATGGCTTAATGTAGTAGGTGTCCTGTAGGGTCCAGTGACACAGTCTCCCCTGTCACCCAAGGTGGTCACTCCATGTGGGATAAGTACACTCTCCTCTAGTAGTTGAGCCTTGATTGCTTTTGGCAGGGATTTTCCCTGGCCAGACAGCTGAAAGGATTGGCTGTGATCACTGAGCACCAACTTCCATCCTCCATGGAGGATCAGCTGTGCAGAGGCAGGGTGTTGGTGCTCTGATGTGGTCTGTAGCTGTCCATTGGGTATGTAGGCTCTAGGGTTTCCTAAGTGGTGTAGGCCAAGGTCAGACACCACCTTGGTTCTGCCCAGGGCCATCCTACATGAGACAGAGCAATCTACAGATGGCTGCTACTTATGCTGGGCTTGGAGGTTCCCAGGCAAAGCCAAGCTGAGAACCTAGGCTGGTGGACCTGGGGCCACTAAACAGAGGGTAGGGGGGTGAGGACTCACTGAGGGTGGCTGTCACTTGTTTGAGAGGATTCAGGAAGATGTGAAGGATGAGCCTAGACAAGCCATTCATATGGAAAAGCCACTGTTAACAGCTTGGGTGAGCCCTTCAGTTGGATAGAGTGGAACTTCAGGGAACAAATAGGGGAGGACAAGTGGTGTGAGCCTGGTTGATGGAGTCTCAGATATGGCATCTGCCAGCCTGCTCTGTGGTTCTGTGAGAGGCAGTTTCAGAAAAGGAATAATGGCCTTTGCTTACCAATGTGTCTAGAAGAAAGCTGTTCCCTAGCTCTCACCTTGATGCCACAAACTTCAGTTATTCCCCATTGCCACCCTTGCCTTCCAAGCTGATATCCTCATGCTGGAGCTCATAGGGAGAGTCTGAGTAAGTTTGTGTAAAGGTCCTTTAAGAATCCAGTGGTTCCTTTAACTGTCTCAATCCCCATTGATTTTTACAGCCAGAAGTTATGGGCACTTATCTTTCTGGCACTGGATCCCTGGACTGGAGGCCTGGTGTGGGGCCATACTATGGTCATTATTGTAGTCATAGTGTGAAGTCAGAGTATGTGATTCCTCCCGTTTTGTTTTTTACCCCCAGAATTGCGTTGACTTATCAAGGTCTTTTGCAGTTCCCTACAAATTGGAGAATTTTTTTTGTTCTGTATCTCTAAAAAAACCATTTGGGATTTGATAGGGATTATATTACATCTATATATTTCTTTAGGTCAGCATTTTTCAACTGGTATGCCATGGTACACAGGTATGCCTTAAAATTTTTTTTAATGTGCAGTACCTGCCTATTTTGTCAGGAGACCCGAACTCTTTTCCATTAGATTGTCAAATTGAAAAAATGATATCAAACACAGTGATAGCCATGGTGTGAATAGCCTGTCTTGAACCATAAAAATATAGGTGATATAATAGAATTGCATCTTATTGATCATGTCACATAATAAGTTTATGTCTGATTGATTAATTCTTGGTACCAAAAATCCTTGTATACAAGTATAGACAGCTGATTTTTATTTTTTATCAACTTCATATCTTGAAAAAAATTTACTGTGGTTAAATATACATAACAAAATTTACCATCCTAACCATTTTTTATGTACAGTTCAGTGGCATCACCACCATCACCTCATTTTCCCAAACATGCACTCTGTCCCCATTAACATTGACTCCCTACCACACCCCCCGCCTCTGGTACCCATTGTCCTAATTTCTGTCTCTGTGATTTGACAACTATTTGTGCCTCAGGTAAGTGTTTGTCCTTTGTGACTAGCTTATTTTACTGAGCATGGTGTCCTCAAAGCTCACCCATGTTGTAGCAGGTGTCAGAATTCCCTTCCTTTTTAAGCTGAGTAATATTCTATTGAGTAGATAAACCACAATATGTTATCACTCATCTATGGATGGACACAGGATACTTCCCTGTTTTGCTATTTTGAATCATGTTACTGTGAACACTGATGTATGAGTATCGATTTGAATTCTTTTGTGGGGGATATACCCACAACTGGAATTGCTAGGTTGTATGGTAGTTCTATTTTTAATCTTTTGAGGAAACTACATACTGTTTTCCACAGTGGCTGCACAAAATTGCATTCCCACTAACAGTACACCAGGGTTCCAGTTTCTTCACATCCTCAGCAACACTTGTTTTCTGCTTTTCTTTGAGAGTAGCCACAGTAGCCATCCTAATGGATGTGAGGCGATTATCATGTGGTTTGGATTTGCATTTCCTTAATGATTAGTGATGCCAAGCACCTTTTCTTATGCATATTGACCATCTATAAGTCTTCTTCAGAAAAATGTCTACTCAAGTTCTCATGGTCATTATTTCCAAGAAAAGATCAACTTTCCAAGATTGTGTGTGTTACTTTCAAAATATCTCTGCTTAATTTTGCAAACAGTAATTTGAGAACTAAAACAGGAGCTCCTCTTCTGGAGTTATCACATTGACAAGACATCCCTGCTCAGGGAAAGGGGCTGTTTCCCTCGGTGCCTTGAATTGTGGACAGATGTTTAACTTCCATCTGCCTTGCCCCATGTTGGGTTGTTCAGAACTTGCAGACTGAAACTCTTATCCAATTAACCTTTTGCCAACCCCCTTACCTACGGTTTTAACTCCTTATAGAAAGCTTGACTCGAAAGGAGTTGTTAAGACAGTTTTTGAGGACACATATCCCACTGTATTCTCCGATCACTGGCCAGCTGAACGAAGCGCACATAAAGATTCAGTCCTTGTCTTTACTTATTGGTTCTGATGGTGACAGGCAGCACAAAAGTCAACTTTTCCAACTTCACAATCGGGAAGCTTGTGTGGTTAAATCCATGGGCCATGCACACCTGCCTCGCTGCTAGTCCCAGTCCAGGCTGCTGTTTTTAGTGACAGCCTCTGGCCTAGAGTACCTAAGCTGGCAAGGGAAGGGTACCAAAAGACTGAACACCTCCTGATGGCCCTACAGGGTGGAGGACCCAAAGCCCCAGATCCTCGGGGGGTGGGGGCGCGGGGGTCACCCTCTCTGGAGAGGGTAGGATCAAACGGGACTGAGATCTGTCAGTGTAAGGGGCTGTGAACCAGTCCCTCCTGGGCTTCAGCAAATGCTCCTCACAAGGGGTTTCAGGCCACAAGCACATGTGGGAACTGTGGAAAGTGTCCTTGGTCCAGACACCACCAGAGGCGTGGCCTGGAGCCTCCCAGCCCTGCGTTGGCGGGGTCAGAGGTTGCCTCACCCACGCCCAGAAGATCTGGCTGTGGGAAGTGGATGGGGTTAGGAGGCCAAAGGGATCTCAGGACTGACTGCCTGCAGGGACCCCACCTTCAGGAAGAGCTAGGCACCTGATTTTTTTTAAAAAGCCACTTTAGAGCAAAAAGGGTAGGTAATTATTATTTTTGTAAATCAAAATTATACCTATTTATTTGTCAGATTGGCAAAAAATATGTTTTTTGGTTTGCCACAGAATGTTAGTAATTAGTTTACATTTGCCATGAGATAAAAAAAGGTTGAGAATTGCTGCTTCAGGTAGTACAGCCATTTTAACAATGTTAATTCTTCCAAGCCATGAACACGAATATTGCCCCAAATCTTTGTGTCTCCTTCAATTTCTTTAAACAATGTTTTGAAGTTTTTAGGGTGCAGGTCCTTCACCTAGTTTGTTAATTTTATTACTATGGAATTTATCCCTTTTGTTGCAATTGTAAGTGGGATTGTTCTGTTCATTTATGCTTTCTGATAGTTTGTTGTTAGTATATATAAATGCAAATGATTTTTGTATATTGATTCTGTATCCTGCAACTTATGGTATTTGTTTATTACCTTTAAGAGTCTTTTGATGGAGACTTGAGGGTTTTTTATATATAGAATCATGTCATCTGCAAATAGTGTCACTTCTTCATTCCCCATTTAAATGTCTTCTTTTTCCTTGCCTGATTGCTCTGCCTAAAACTTCTGGTACTCTGCTGAATAACAGTGGCAAGAGTGAGTACACCTGTCTTGTTCCTGATTATAAGGGAAAAACTTTCAGCTTTTCACTGCTGGTTATAATGTTGGCTGTTGGCTGTTGGCTTGTCATATATGGTCCTTGTTAGGTTGAGGTACTTCCTTTCTATACCCATTTCATTGAGAGGCTTTATCATAAGTGGATGTTGTATTTTGTGAAAGGCTTTTTCTACATCTATTGAGATAATCATATGATTTTTATCTTTCATTTTGTCGATGGGGTCTGTTGTGTTGATTGACCTGCATGTGTTGAACCGTCCTTGAATCCCTGGATTGACTCCCACTGGATCCTGATGTATTATCTTTTTAATACATTGTTGTATTCGATTTGCTAGTGTATTATTAAAGATTTCTGCACCTGTGTTCATCAGGGATACTGGACAGTAATTTTCTTTTGTTTTGATGTTCTTGCCTGACTTTGGTATCAGAGTAATGTTGGCTTTATAAAATGAATTAGGAAGCATTCCTTCCTCATCAACTTTTTGAAAGTGTTTGAGGAAGAACTTGTTTTAAAGATTTTATTTATTTTTAGATTGAGTGAAAGGGATGCAGAAAGGGAGAGAAATGTTGATTTGTGAGGGAAACATTGATTGGTTGCCTCTTCTATGCCCACAAACATGAAAATGACCTGTAACCCAGGTATGTATACTGACCCAGAATCAAACCAGTGACCTTTCGGTTTGCAGACAACACCCAACCCAATGAGCCACACCAGTCAGTTCCAAAGGAAGAAAGGTATTAAATGCTCTTTGAATATTTGGTAGAATTCACCAATAAAGCCATATGGTCATGGACTTTTCTTTTACGGGAGGCCTCAGATACTTTCCTGAATACTACAGCCATACCAGCCTCCTGTTCATATTTCTTTCTTTCTGTTATTTTTCTTCACAGCACTCTTACTGCTTGACTTTATTTATTTATTTATTTACTCACTCACTTACCTACTATTGTCAACCTTTTACTATTCTCAAAGTTCCTCTGAACTTGTGTTTATCATACTGGAAAAAATTAACATTTTCAGGGTACACAGTTTTAGAAGTTATGGGAAAGCATGCAAAGTAGTCATTGGGATAAAAAGTACGGCATAGGGAATATAGTCAATGATGTTGTAATAATTATGTATGGTGATAGATGGGTACTAAATTTATCAGGATATTCACTTTATAACTTATATACATGTCTATTCAGGTGTCTAACACCTGAAACTAATGTAATATTGTTTATCAGGGCTAGTGAAAATACAGGGATTTCCCTATTTTGGTGTTCTGCTTGAAAAAGGACTTGTCAGAACAAACCATGTCACCAATATTTAAATAGTGTGCACTGAAAATATGTTGATCATGGGCATATGCAGAATTTCCAATATAATTTTTCAATACCAATAAAACTGTCATTTAGAGAAAAAACCACCACTTAGAACAAACAATTTGTATGGGTTACTACTCCCAAAATATTCACTCCATGCTTCCACTTTATTTCTGGAAAAGTGTCTGTTTATCCTTTAGAAGGAGGAAGAATATTGACATTCTGGTCTGAATTTCTCACACCCCTGCTTCTAGGTTAGTTGCAATAGCTCGTGATCCATCTCCAATGGAAAGATCTAGTTCCAGGCCTCAGAACACAATTTGGGACCATTTTCCTGTAGTTATCTGTATGTAGGGTAATCTCATTATAATGCAGGGTGGGGGGAAAGTAGGTTTATAGTTTGTATGGAAAGTAATATTATACAATAATCAATACATAATAGTATAAGAATAAGCTATGTTTCCTGTACTCACAACTGTAAACATACTTTTGCCTCTCCCTGTATAATATTAAAGCTTTCAGTGACAAAGGATCTGAGAGTCCATCATTTGAACTGTAGGATATCATTTAAAATGCTTTAGCACAAAAATAAATGAAATAGAGCTTTAGCTGACTCAGATGAGTTAAATGAACTAGAAGGAAGACTACCCACCAGAAAACTGTTCTTTCTAATTTAAGTATAACCTTAGGATGATATCAAATAGAAATGGAAGGAATATGAACATCAAAGGAATTTCAAAATATCTTCAATGGAGTAATAATTTTGAGAAAAAATGTGGCAAAATTATGTGTAGCAGAATAAAATGTATAGTAATAGACATTTTGAGGTAATGACATTACCTCAAAAAAGAGAAAGCTAGCAGTTTTCTTATCTGCTAATTTCTTCATTTTAATAAACCTTTTCCCAAAGCATAATACTAGAATCGCCCATAACAGCTATCATAGTTGTGAGTTTGTCGTCATTTTACTGTTCATAGTTTTGATCTTCTTTTTCTTAGGTAAGTCCCTTTAACATTTCATATAATAAGGGCTTGGTGATGAGGAACTCCTTTAACTTGACCTTATCTGAGAAGCACTTTATCTGCCCTTCCATTCTAAATGATAACTTTGCTGGATAGAGTAATCTTGGATGTAAGTCCCTGCCTTTTATGACTTCAAATACTTTTTTCCAGCTCCTTCTTGACTGCAAGGTGGCAAGGTTTCTTTTGAGAAATCAGCTGAGAGTCTAATGGGAACTCCTTTGTAAGTAACTCTCTCCTTTCCTCTTGCTGCTTTTAAGATTCTTTCCTCACTTCTGGCCAAGATAGAGGCATAGGTGGACGCACTGTACCTCCATGCACAACCAAGATTGGAACAACAACAATTTAGAGGCAGAATAACATCCAGAACTGATAGAAAATTGATCTGAATGGAAGTCGGACAGCCAAGAAGTTGAAATAGACCCATTCATTCAGACTGGTAGGAGGGGCGGGTCAGGGCATGGAGAGCAGAGAGAGTTGGGCACGTAAGGCATCTGGGGGTGCGTAAGGCATCTGGGGTGCACAGGATTGCTGTGGGTGGACCCTGAGTACGCAAGCGGCAGCTGGCAGACCCAGTGAGGCAGCAATTGTAAAGCAAGGCAGTGCGCACAACCCAGGATCCCAGAGAAGGGACTGAGGTCTCACGGAGAATGGAGCAACCTCCATTGTTCCCTCTTGACCCCGCCCCCACATACAGTGTCACAATCTGGCGACTGGGGTGCCTAGCCCTGGTGAACACCTAAGGCTCCGCCCCTCACTGTAACAGGTGCGACCAGACCCCCCCCCCAAAAAAGAGAGAGAGAGAGATGGCTCATAAAGAAGAACAAATCAAAGCCCCAGAACTCATTCTTTTAAGTGACCAAGAGATAGCCAACATATCAGATACACAGTTCAAAACACTGGTGATCAGGAAGCTCACAGAATTGGTTGATTTTGATCGCAAATTAGATGAACAAATACAGGTTACAATAAGAGAAATGAAGGAAAATGCACAAGGAACCAATAGTGATGGGAAGGAAACTGTACTCAAAACAATAGAGTGGATCAGAAGGAAGAAAGAAACAACCAAACAGAAAAGAATGGAGAAATAAATAAGAATTTTAAAAAACGAGGAGAAACTTAGGAACCTCCAGGACATCTTTAAACGTTCCAACATCCGAATTATAGGGGTACCAGAAGGAGAAGAGGAAGAGCAACAGATTGAAAACTTATTTGAACAAATAATGAAGGAGAACTTCCCCATTCTGGCAAAGGAAATAAACTTCCAGGAAGTCCAGGAAGCTCAGAGAGTCCCAAAGAAGTTGGACCCAAGAAGGAACATACCAAGGCACATCATAATTACATTAGCCAAGGTAAAAATGAAGGAGAGAATCCTAGAAGCATCAAGAGATAAGGCAACAGTAACCTACAAAGGAGTTCCCATCAGACTGCCAGCTGATTTCTCAAAAGAGACATTATAGGCAAGAAGGGGCTGGAAAGAAGTATTCCAAGTCATGAAAGACAAGGACCTATATCCAAGATTGCTCTATCCAGCAAAGCTTTCATTTAGAATGGAAGGGCAGTTAAAGTGCTTCTCAGATAAGGTAAAGTTAAAGGAGTTCATCATCACCAAGCCCTTATTTTATGAAATGTTAAAGGGACTTATCTAAGAAGATAAAAACATGTATAGTAAAATGACAGCAAAGTCACAATTATTAACCACACCTAAAACAAAACCAAAAGAAACTAAGCAAACAACTAGAACAGGAACAGAACCACAGAAATGGGGATCACATGGAGGGTTAGCAACAGGGGAGTGGGAGGAGGAGAGAGGGGGTAAAGGTACAGAGAATAAGTAGCATAGATTGTAGGTAGAAAATAGACAGGGGCAGGGTAAGAATAGTATGAGAAATGTAGAAGCTAAAGAATTTATGACACATGGACATGAGCTAAAGGAGGGGAATGTGGGTGGGAGAGGGTGTACAGAGTGGAGAAGAGTGAAGGGGGAAATGAGAAAACTAATAGCATAATCAATAAAATAAAAATAAATTTAAAAAGATTCTTTCCTCATCTTTCATCTTGGATAATGTAATTATGATGTGCCTTGGTGAGTGCTTTGTTGGGTCCAACTCTTTTAGGACTTTCTGGGCTTCTTGGACTTCCTGGAAGCCTATTTCCTTCGCCAGATGATGGCAGTTCTCCTTCATTATTTTTTCAAATAAGTTTTCAATTTCTTTGTCTTTTTCTTCTCCTTCTGGCACCCCTATGATTCAGATTTAGGAACATTTAAAGTCGTCCTAGAGGTTCCTAAGTTTCTCCTCATTTTTTTGAATTCTTGTTTCTTCTGTTCTGGTGGAATGTTTTTCTTCCTTCTGCTCTAAATCATAATTGATTTGAGTCCTGGTTTCCTTCCCGTTACTGTTGGTTTCCTGTATATTTTGTTTTATTTCACTTTGCATAGCCTTCACTCTTTTCTCTATTTTGCCACCATACTCAACCATTTTTGTGGGCATTTTGATTACCAGTGTTTTGAACTCTGCATCTGATAAGCTAGCTATCTCTTCATCATTTAGTTCTTTTTCTGGAGTTTTGATCTGTTCTTTCATTTGGGAGAGATGAATCTTCCATATTTTTTTGTCTCAGTGTGCTTGTTACATAGTAAGGGACAGAGCCTTAGATATTCACTGGGGTGGGGTAACCCATGTAGGTGTGTTGTGGTGCTGTATGTGGGGGAGGAGCCCAAAAGGGAACAATACTTCTTGCTCTGATCTCTGCTGGGTTTCTGTCACTTTCCCTGCTACCTGAAAGCAAATTGGGCCCCTCTGGTGCTGAGTACCAGGTCGGTGGATTTATGTACATTTTAGGACCCTGTGGGTCTCTCCAATGAGCTCTCCTGTGAGGCCAGGGGTTTCCCCTGCCACTGCAACCCCCACAGATTTTTCCAGTTAGAGGTTCTGAGACTTTTTTCCCCCCTCACTGGAACTCTGGGTTGCTCCATCTGTCTCACTCCCCAGTTGTTCCTCCTGCTTTTTCCACGTGCAAATATGGGACCTTCTGCTCCTCGAGCTGCCGCCTTGCTTCCCCAGCTGCCCATGTCTGCTCCTCCTACCAGTCTGGATGACTGTTCTTTCTTTAACTCCTAGTTGTTGGACTTCCATACAGTTAGATTTTCTGTCAGTTCTGGTTGTTTTTTGTTTTAAATTCATTTTTGTCCCTTTGGTTGTGCAAGGAGGTACAGTGTATCTACCTATGCCTCCATCTTGGCTGGAAGTCCCCTTATTTCTCCATCATAACTCACTTTAGACAAATGTCCTAATATATTGAATTAACACAGAAATGAATATATTGTGTAAATGAAAAAAGAGCCACATACTAAACCTGACAAGCTCAGGTGAGGCCACCATGGTAGGTTCTACAAACTCAGAGACCTTAAGTAACCACATAGACATAGGCAGGTCCAATTTTTTTTTTCAGGTAACTCCATGCTGCTTTTCACAGTGGCTGCATCCATCTGTATTTCTACCAACAGTACATTGGGGTTCCCTTTTCTCTACATCCTTGCCAGCACTTGTTGTGTGTTGATTTATTGATCACAGTATACTGTGATCAGTGTACTGTTATCAAAGGCAGTATAGTGATTACCAGAGGGGAAGGGAATGATTGAGGGAATATACAAGGGTAAATTGGGAATAATTGGTGATGGAAGGAAACTTGACTTGGGTGGTGAACACACAGTACAATATACAGATGATGTATTGTAGAATTATACACCTGAAACCTATGTAATTTTATTAACCAAAAGCACCCCAATAAATTCAATAAAGACAAAAAATTTTTTAAATTGCAAACAAACAAAAATACACATTGTGTTACAGGAGAGACTCAGTTCTTCTTGCTGAAATAGTAAAGAATTTTTAAAAAGTGGGTAGCATGGGAAAAGCTGTTTCATTTGTGATGAATTGTAACTGGAACTTCTTGTGGTGTGAAGACAGTGAGGAGACAGACATAGGGTTTAAGGCTGGGAAGAATTTGAATTATTGTGGGTGAATGCTAGTCCCTTAATCACAAGACAGAAAAGGCTTGTATTCTAATAGATAATATATATGCCCTGTATCTTCTCTCCCTGAGATGCAAACACTTTTTACTGATTTTTCCATGAGCATTTGTGTGATTTTACTTTGAAACAAAAACTACTGAGTTGTTAGATGCATTCAAGGACTTTCCTTTGGCTTTGATCTCTGTTATTTTCAAAAACTTTTAAATAAATCTCAAAAAAAAATTACAGATCAGCAACTCTGTCTCACGGAAGAGAATGAACTAGCTAAGGTAGGGGTTAAAAGGCATAGGTTCAAGGCAGGGCAAGGTAAGGGGGCAAAAGGCCCAGGTCCTTTGTCTTGGGGACTTACTTACATAATTGGAGGGTAAAGAAGTTACATATTGATTGGTGGGTAAAGGTGCTGCTACCTTCCCCCTGAGAGGGGGTACATGACTACCCAAATGTAGGTATGTGTGGGGATCTGTTAGCCTGAATCCTCATCTTGCTCCTGACATTTGTTCATCTTGTTGTAATACATATGTGACAGGAGGCAGTTAATTAAAGTTGAGGCTGTTACCCCAAGTTATTTATGGGCTCTTTCTGCAAGCATTAGGGACCCCCTCATAAAATAGGTATTGATCAGAGTCAGGTAATTAACCAAAGTTGTTTTATGGGCCCTTACTTTGAGTGCTGTGGACCCCTGCTTCTTCGCCTTTCCAGGCCTTGGGATGAATACACAGTTTCAAAGCCTTTCCTTCCCAGATAGTGGAAAGGATACATAGAATTTCAAGGTGTTAGCATGGTGTTTCTTGTGATGTTGGAACACCTGGCAATATTATTGGACCAGGCTCAGGACTGCTGAGTTAGTGGATGAGACATGTTTCCCTCCTCCTCCCTGCCTTTTTACTATCTATCCCACCTAACAATAGGATGGTCTGAAATTAAAATTTAACTAAAAGTGAATCATGGTGGGTAGTCACATCCTCCATTGATATCTTCCTTGACAAAAATCAACCTTTACCTTAACTGAGCCTATTGTCTTTTTGCATCTGTGATAACATACCCTTAAAATGTCAGAGTAATCCCATTTTTTCCCATACCCCTCAGGACACAACCTCCCACCAGACCAGGAGACCATGGAACCCCTCATTGTTATCCTGTTGCCCAAATATCATGTCTCTGTGCTGTGACTATATACTCCAATCTCAGAGGTTTCCCTGCTCTGCTTTCTCCCACCTCCCTTCTCTACCACCAGTGAATTTCATGTAACCCTTCTTATGCCTCCTCCTTGGATTGTAATGTATAAAATAAACTACAAAACTGCTATTTTCCCAGCCCATTGAAATTTTGCTTCCTGGCAATTATTGTCAGTTTGGCTCAAATGTACTCATAAAAATTCTCTATAGGTTTGGACATTTTTTAAGTCAACAGTTGTATAAATATACTGGCTAGATGAAGAATGGTTGTGTAAATGTATTTAATCTTTAATAATATCTATAATTCAGACATATAATCTATGTTTTACACATTTAAATTTAAAGGATCTATTGTACTTCTCAGAAAATATACTCTTTGAATATAGATATGATACCACCACGTAAACTTAACATATAGCATACCTATCTATGTAAAATTAGATAAGTTGGTTCATTTGCAAAGTTTTCAAATTATATTATTCAGCCTCTTTAAACAATCTTGTTTGAATGTAGAAAAGAATTAGACAGACTGATTTCAAAACCTGGCTCTGCCAAAATTGGCTTGGAGGTTTGTATTGAATTCAATCCCTTCACTAGTTCTCCATTTCTCTACATAAAAGAGATTTCAGCATGACCTCTCAGGTTCTCTATAGTCAAACTCCGGCCCCTTCACCAGCCTGATCATGCTCAGCCTTAGCTTCCACCCTGCCCCTCTTTCTGTCTCTCTTTCTTTGTGGCTATTGATATGGTTTTGATGACACATGAAATAATAAATAAATACTGAAAAGCCTCAGTAGACTAAAGCCAAAGAATCCAATATGATGAAATGATTAAGCTGGTGTCTTAAAACTGCAATGGTTAGGAATGTTGACTAGTACTTCAATATTAGTAATTTATTTGTCCTCCTATATTTATATATGTAAAATAAATAGTTAATGTTTATGTGAAAGTTAACTGCAATCTACTGTGTGCTTTGCATGCATTATTTCATTTTACTCCCCGGAATAATCCTGTTAGTTAAGAACTATTATTATAACCTGATTATGAATAACAGAACAGAAAAAGTAAGTGTCATGCCCCAGATGACACTGTTAGGAAGTGACTAAGTTGAGACTGAATCCAAGTTTTACGGACACCCAGGTCTATGCCCTGGGCTTTTGAGCTATTTCTCCCAGTAACTTTTGCATTTTCCAAATGCTGTACAACTACAAATATAATGACAGAAAAAGAGAAACCAGAAAGCCAGTGCTTATCTATTAAGTTGCTGTTGGTTTTTGAATAGAAATATTTTTCAGAGAAGGACCAGCTCTCCTTAAAGAACAGTCGTTTGTTTTGCAACTCTCCTTTGCCCCAGGCCAGTCCATGCCAGACTGTTGCCTCCAGTGAAAGCCATTTGGCGGCCTGGCTTATTGCCCACCTACATTCTTCTTGTTCTTCTTCTTTTTTTTTTTTTATTGGACTACTTAGCACTTGCTAATGTTCCAACAAGTAATTTCATTTTCTTACTTGAAGCATTCTAGCTGTCACATAAAACAATACATTTTAGGTAATGAGCAATAAAGATGTTTACAAAATACATTTCTCTCTGGCTCTGTCACCAAAGGAATCTGAAACAATTTTTCTTTGAGCTTGTGATAGCTAAAAAATTAAAGTAGAAAAAAAGAGAAGTAGTTTAGTAAAATTCATTTTATTGCTCTTATTTAATACTCTAATAAAGAAAATATTATTCTACCTTTAGTGCTTAGGTCTCTGTATTTTAAAACTGTTTTCAACAGTTATCCTACAGGTGGGAAAATGTTTTAGCTATAAATCTTTCTCCAAACATTTAGACTCTATTAGTAGAGTCTAATAATTTCATCATACTGGATTATTTGGTTTTAGTCTGCTGAGCATTAGGGCAGCTTTTAATGTCATTGGTTTTCATGTCCTTATAATAAGCTCCTTTGTTGTTGTTGTTTTTTACACAAAAATATCTTCTTGATGAACTGAGGTAGATACCTACAATAGAAAATCATCAAAATAAAATGAAATTTTGGTTTGATTTGGTTTCTTTAGTGAATTTGTTATCTCTGGCTGTAAGTGTTCTTGTAGATAAACAATGGATTGACTCAGAAGCCATAGAGCTCCTCACCCACTACACATACACGACTCAATACTGTCAACAAGGTACCTTGTAACGACTCAGTCTTACAGAGAGATGAGTCTAAGGTTAAAATACACTAAATCAACCAAGAAATTCCATTTCACAGGATCAAAAAGATAATCAGTTGAGGAAAATATATGTGATTGGGGAAATATATTAGGGACTAATAGCTGCATAAAATTAAACCCCCGAAAGAAAAGTTTGAAATTGGCCTAATGGACATTCAGAGTCATTAGAAGACTTTGGAGGGTAAAGAAAGGAAATTTTTGAGAGGGTAAAGATGACTTGAGTGACAGCACACTATTTTATATGCTATCCAACCTGTCCCCCAAAGGCAACAACAAAAACGGACTGTTCATGTAACTGCTGATGGATTCCCTCTACTATATCATCAGATTCAGCCAAATAGAGGCAGATGTAGAGACTGGCAGGGTCATTCTCCTCCTTGTTCTCCCAAACAAAAGTACCGTATTTTCCCATGTATGGCAGGCTCCTGTGTAGAATGCGTACCCACAAGCGTTATACATGGGATTATTGAACCCATAATTATACCCATGGTATGTAATCTTTATACCCATATATAATGTGCATCATTTTTCCGTCAAAATTTGGGCAAAAAATTGTACATTATACATGGCAAAATATGGTACTTACCCCTAATCAGTTCATCAAATACACTTTTGTGTCTTTATTCTGTCTACTCTTTGACAGAAGACTCTAATCTCAAAGCTCAAAAAGAGAAATTAGTTTTGGGGTGGTAAATGGATGTTTGTGATAAAAAGCAATCTGGAGTATGGGTCAGTAAATACAAATTTCTTGTTTGATGGGTCCTGAACTATAGAAATTTGTAAAAACCCCCATAAGGTACTTTTTATTTTCCCTGGGGGAAAAAAAAATGCCCAACTGTATAGAAGAGTGACTGCAAAGATTCAGAAGAGTGGCGTAAATTTGGCAAAACATCTACTCAAGGAGATTAGAAGAGGATGCAATCAAGGAAAGGTAAACAGTTTCTGGCTGCACTGAGGAGCCATGTAAGTTGCAATTATGTTTATGTGGTGACACTAAAATCCAAGAAATCTATGTTTTAGTGGTTTTTCAAAGCTGTTCTCTGGAGTGGGGAGGCAGAAAAGGCAGATAAAGAAATGTGAGAATCAATGTAATCTGGCTGGATATAATGTGGCTGAAATGATGAAACAATTTTAGGAGGAAAAGGAGATACTGAGGGAGTGTGATGGGAATGAGGTGCAGAGGAGAAGGAAGGCAATGAAATGTTGGAAGAAAACATGAGGACCAAAGAAGACCTCTGAAAATTCTGTACTTTGTAAAAGCAATGATAAAAAAGGCACCAATGACAATTTCAAAGGTCTGGAAATTAACCAAAGCCTTGTAGTTACCAGGGGAGCATTTATTCAGAAAAAAAAATCTGTATCTTGGTTAAGAACTGCCAGCTTTGTGGCATTTTAGCTTTCTCTATTCCCATCTCCTGCTTTCCCAACATACGCCAGTGAAAAACAACAGGGCCCACACAGGAGGGAGCTGAAGAGGGCTCTATCTCTTTGAAAGAGTCACTCTCAAGAATGCCATTGCTTAACTGGTCTAATGGTTCCCTGGAAGACCCCACTTGCAAAGCTATACTGACAGGACTTGGAGTTCACCCAGGGTGAACAACAATTTCCCCGAGGGAGTTGTCAGGGAGGGCACTTGTCATAAAAAAAAATAAAGGCAATTGTTTAACTTCATGGTTTCCTACAGGTAGTAGGTAACAGCATAAACAATAGTATAGACAAAAACTTCAAAGGAAAAGCTGGAAATAGAGGTGCATAAGGCTTGGAAAAGCACTGCAGTATTACTTGAAAACCAGAAGGGCACGTACATGCGTAGAGCACATGGCCCAGGCAGTGTGCTTTCTTTCTCAGGAAAGTCATGGGAAGACCCTCGACTTTCATCTTGGGCTGAGCTTGGGGCTCCAGGGAGCAGGAGGTGAAGGTAAACACAGAGGTAATAAATACTTGGGGAGCGTGGAGAAAATGCCCTTCAGCACATACAGAGTGCATTTTTGCCAAAATTCTGTTGTCCTTATGCAGTGGGGATCTACTTCTGGACCCTCTGTCATGTTGCATTAATCTATGACACCATACTCTTCTGAGAGCTGTAGATTTATAATCTTTTGTTCTTTTTCAGGGTTTTGTTATTGTTGTTTTTATTTGGGTACTTTTTCATTTCTGTGTGAATTTAGTGCCAGCTTTATTTTATAAACTAATTTTTTCAATATGCATTGGAAATATAGTTCAAACTGTGGAATGCTGATAAAAGTATAGCACTGACCAATGAACAAGAAATGTATCTCCATTTATTTGGGTTTTTGAATTTTTCTAAGTAGTATTTTGGCATTTTTTCAGTGTCTAAATCATTCCAGTATTAGGCTAGATTTTTCCTTAAGTATTTTAAACTTTATGTTAATTTAAATGCTATTTTTAAAATTTACATCTCATATTGTGCATAAATATAATTGGTTTGTGCCTAGTGATTTTACACCTGCAAATCTTGCTAAATTTATATATTAGTTGTAGGAGCTTTTTTATATGTTCCATGTAGAATTTTCTATCTAGATGATCATGCCATCAGTGAATCAAACAGTCAGAGTTCTTCCTTTCCAGATTGGATGTATTTTATTTCATTATTTTTCTTCCCAGTTTGAACTGACTACAACATTCACTACAATGTCTAATACCAGTGGTAAGGCTGAATTTCCTTGGCTTTTTACTGTTTCAGGAGGGAAAATTTTAATGTTGTACCAATATGTATGATGTTACCTTTTTAATAGATTTTCTTTTTCAGGCTGAGAAAGTACCCTTCTTGTCCTAGTTAGCTGAGGGTTTTGTTTTGTTGTATTTTATTTTCTTAATCAGGAATCAGTATTTAATTCTGTGTCCCAAATGTGGACATTCATTTAGTAAATGTTTATTGAGCACCTACTATATGGAAGATACTGTTCAAAATGCTAGCACATAAAGAAAGATTCTTGATCCTCTTCAGCTTTCCCTACTGAAACAAGAATGGAATGTTTACATAAGAATAGGTGTTCATAACATGGGCATAAATGAAAGGAACCCAAGACATTGGAATGATCTGGCTTACAAGATACACTTGATCCTTGCGGCTCATCTATCAGTCCACATGTGAAATCTCAGCCTTGAAACAAATTGAATGCAAAAGTAAATATGATTTTTCTGCTTTCTAGTAAGCCACATATTGAAGAGATTTATAAAAATGTAAAACAATGTCACTTTTCCCACATTTTCTGTTTTGGAAAATATAGGATTTTTTCCCCACAAAAAATATGCTATTTATGGTAATACAAATTGGGCTTAATATTTTAATAAATACGTACATATTTTCTTTAAATTCTCTTCCAGTTTCTAAAATGGTAAACATTGAGAGATATAATCTGTATAAACAAAGCTGTTTGGCGTCCTTCCTCAGTCATTTTTAAGAGTGTAAAGGGCAGTGTAAGACCAAGAAGACCATTATACAGTATAAAACCTTTTATCAAAAGCAGTGCCAGTGTGTGACCAAAAGTGACACGCTGGTCACTTGACTGGTTTTGCCTAGGTGAGCCACCTTAATCCATACATCACTTTTTCTCTCAGGAATATTTTCTTGTATAGACAGCACTGATTATTAACTGCTATCTGTGTGCTCCCCTTTAGAAACACCAGTAATCCACATGAAGATCTTCATCTTTCTGTCTTCCATGTCAGTCATCATCTCTCTCATCAGTTCTGTTTAATTCTCTTGTTACTTTATTCAGCGCATTTATTTCTGTTATTGTAATGCTTGTCTGTTTCATACATCTTTGTTGCAGCTTGTTCTATTGCTTTTTTTCCTAGCATTTTATCTCCTCATGGCTTTCTATTTCTGCTTCATAAAGACAATGTATTCTTTTCTGTTGTTCATTCCAAATAGTTTCCTAATAGTTTCCTAATAGTTTCTCCTGGGTTTTACAGGAAAATGTTATTTTGGAGAGTTACCTTTCCTCCAAGTCTTTTCTTACTATGTAGTGTTATTTCTTTGGCTCTGGCTGGGTTTTCTTTTTTTCCTCGTCTTTTTTTTATGTTTTTATTTGCTTACCCTTTAGTTAGAAAATTCTTTTCAAATTTATTTGTTTTGTTGTGAGATGACCTTGGCCCTGCTCACTGCCTCTGGTGTAGCAATTCCCCCTCTTTCCAAAACTACATCTGGAAGACAATGACATGCCCTGGGGCCCAGTGTCATTAGTTCACCTGGTTCAAATCTACTTTCCTCAGTAATATGCATCCTTTTCTCCACAACCTGATTCTTGTACCTGTGGACCAATATAATACATGAGAAATTATAAATCTTGGCTTACCATGATCTGCCACCTGCCTCTTGTCCAGATCATTAATGTGGTAGCCTTTACCTCTGATGGATATTATCTGATGTTTGGGAGCAAGGAGGATTAACAGAATACTCATGTTACCTTATAATTCATACCTCGATGCGAATTCTAAGCAACTTGTTTTCAATACACTTCAACCTGCCTTATATTTATAGTCAGCAAAGATACACTACTAGATATTGGCAGTGGGTTGCCTACTAAACATAGTTTTCAGTATTGATATGGTATTTCCTAATTTTTTTCTTGTATCTATACAAATTCTGTATTTGAATGTTGGGAGACAATTAAGTTATTATAACTCTGTACCCTATGAGTAGTCCTATGCATGATTTCTTCTACTGAGAATGCAGATCGAACTTCTTACAGGATAAACAGTGTTGGGAGTCACCCTGCCTGGTTTCAGGAGCTGTAACCCCCCCCCCCCATGGCTAAGGCTGAGTGAGCGACCTTCAGACCATAAGCCACTAAGAAGACAAAGCTTATCTCCCTGGCAGGAGCGCTGCTTCTGCTCCTTTTTCCATAACTGGCCCCCAGTGATTGATCAGTTAGTCAATGATGGATAAGATTCCTCAAGTGGGGAACAACCTAAGACAGACATGATCACATGGAGGTCCCAGGGAAGGACTTGGGGGACTACAGCAAAAGGGGGTGATGGACCCTCGCCCTTCAGCTTTGACATAGCCTGAGTCCTCATTCTGCTTGTGAGAAGTCTCCTAATTTCTTGGCTATCTTGCCTCCTCTGCCCGACTTAATCCTGAAACAATGACAGAAGGCGGTGCAGCCCTGTGCTGGAAAGGGCAGGTTGCCCGGGTGATCAGGCCTGAGAAAGAATACATAAACTGAAACCTGCTTTGCTAAGAATGCTCTTAATTAAATGATAAAGGTCTGAGCAGGAAATGAGTTTGTTTTCCGAAGTTTTGTAGCCCTTTAGCTAACAGACCTTGACTCAGAATAAGCCCTCGTACTTCTTTGAATGCTATCTGTTGTTTGATCCTTACTGCCTGATAAAGATTAATGAACTTTACCTGTATTCCTGTGCAATTTGAAAGCCAGTAAAAAACCACTGAAGGCAAGGATCGGGCACTGTCCTCTACAGAGAGTGGCCAGGCCACTCTGAGGCACCCTCCCCTTGAGAGGGTAGCCATGCTGTCCCTTTCCCTCCACAGGACTCGGTAGTCCATGTTAATGCCTCATTTCATCCATAACGCCATAGACACTGCAGGCCAGTGTCTGTGTCAAAACAGGGTATCCAATTCCCCTTAAGGTGGCTGAGGCAGTTCTGATGTAAACGATTGTCAAGATTGGGTCCAGGGTGTTAGGATCTTGAACAGTCTAAAGCAGATAGCCCCAGGATATAAGTATAAATGTTGGGGAAAAGACTCAAAGGTCAAAGCAGACAAGGCTACTTAGTCCAAGACATATGGCTAATGATGCTCAAGGTCATTCATTCAGCAATATTCATTTTTTTTTATAATGAAATGTTAAGCTGAGGTGGCAATTTTCTTTTCTTTTTTTTAAGATTTTATTTATTTATTTTTAGAGAGGGAAGGGAGGGAGATAGAGAGAGAGAGAGAAACATCAATGTGCGGTTGCTGGGGGTTATGGCCTGCAACCCAGGCATGTACCCTGGCTGGGAATCAAACCTGGGACACTTTGATTCACAGCCCGCGCTCAATCCACTGAGCTACGCCAGCCAGGGCGCAGCAATATTCATTCTTAAATATTCATTAAGTGAAGATTATATTATTATTGCTCAAGCCAGGGAAAAGTAGAACTCAAGCAGCAAGAAAGAATGAAGTGAACCGGGTTGAGGGGTGTTGTCTAGAACTTTTGTGGAAGTAAGGCTATGATGGCCAAAGCCTTTTCTTCTCAGGTGCTGGGTTTCCTGAGTTTAAAGAAGCAGGATCAAGATAGATACTGAGAAACATTTCCATAGCATCATACACACCCTATGTGTCTCTCCATTTGATCTCCTGTTGATGCTAAATGTATTTGGAACAAACACAATATATTCAAAGAAGAAACTGGCTTTATGTTCTAAATCAGAGGTGTCCAACCCACGGGCCCCATGCAGTCCAGGATGTCTGTGAATGTGGCCCAACCCAAAATCATAAATTTACCTAAAACCTTCTTTTTGCTCATCAGTTTTTGTTAGTGTTTGTGTATTTAATGTGTGGCCCAAGACAACTCTTCTTCTTCTAGTATAGCCCAGAGACACCAAAAGCTTGGATACCCCTGCAACTAAGGAACTCAGCATTGGGTTCTATCTAAAGGCCTCTGGTCAGCTCCCAAAGATACTGACTGGCCCTTTTCTCTTTGTCCCTAAAGTGGGAAGAAACACTAAGGCACATTATATCCCTTAAGTAAACATGTCAGGTTATAAGCATGTCTGCGGGTGATTTATAGGAAATTTATGTTTCACTTGTGACTGTGTCTTAGTAAAAGGCAATATGAAGGTGAAGATTCATCTGAATCCCAGTCAAGCTCCTTTGGAAAATCTCTCCTAGTTTCTTTACTTACAGCTCTGACTTGGTATTTTCAGAGATGCTCCTAGCGTGTTCTCTTGGCTTCTCTGCCACTGACGTTGGATGCTTCTTTCCTTTGTAAACATTGATGTAGGATATGTACAACATAATGAAAAGAAAGCCAAAGAGGAATAAAAGCTTTAAAGCACAAAATTATGCAGATGGTAATGCATTTGCATGTTCCGTTGCCAACAGAGAAAAAAAATAATGATATATGTAGCACCAGACAAATTTAGGGTAGATACCATAGGACACTAGACATTACTAATCAAAGGACGAAAATAACATATCCTAGTTTTCCCAAGGGAGATTATGTAGCTTCCCCAGTAGGTTTTTGGAAGCAATGGTCGACAATGATATTTCTTGAAATATATGAATAGAGTTCAACCAGAGAGAGATGACAGTCATTGTTAATTGTCCCCTGCCTCTCCTTTTGCCATCAATGATTATAAATCACATACCTGTAATAATCCATTGAAGTAGAAAAAGACACTTTCTTGTATTTCCTTCTCCCTTAAGCAATGAAATCATTACCCTTTCTGAGTTGAAATCTGCTCATGGGTTGATTGTTTGTCCTGACTTTGTTGTTCATTTATCAAGCCAATGAAAATGTGTATACCACATTAGGCCTTTTAGTTGTAATTAAATCCAGAAATCTTCCATTAAACAAACAAACAAACAAAGAACAGAAAAAAAGTAGGTTTTAGCAGGATAAAAGGAAGACAAATTATTTAGGATTGTGTTAAGGATCAGATTCCAAAATCTATCCAAAGATATTGTGATGAGTTGGACAAAAACTGTGTTACATTTTTTTCTGTAAAATAAAAGACACATTTTTCTTTTTTCCCTCTTTTTAAAAACATATTTATTGATTATACTATTATGGTTGTCCCATTTCTCCCCCTTCATTCCCCTCCTCCCTGCACCACCATTCCTCCCCACCTTAGTTCATGTCCATAGGTTGTACATATGTGTTCTTTGGCTTCTCCATTTCTTATACTATTCTTAACCTCTCCCTGTCTATTTTGTACCTACCTATTCATGCTACTTATTTCCTGTACATTTTCCTCCATCCCCACTCCCCTTCCCTGCTGATAACCCTCCACGTGATCTCCATTTCTGTGATTCTGTTCCTGTTCTGGTTGTTTGCTTAGTGTTTGTTTTTGGTTTTCAGATTCAGTTGTTGATAGTTGTGAGTTTGTTGTCATTTTACTGTTCATAGTTTTGATCTTCTTATTCTTAGGTAAGTCCCTTTAACATTTCATATAAGGGCTTGGTGATGATGAACTCCTTGAACTTGACCTTATCTGGGAAGCACTTTATCTGCTCTTGCATTCTAAATGATAGCTTTTCTAGATAAAGTAACCTTGGATGTAGGTCCTTGCCTTTCACAACTTTGAATACTTCTTTCCAACCCCTTCCCTTCTTGCCTGCAAGATTTCTTTTGAGAAGTCAGCTGAGTCTTATGGGAACTCCTTTATAGGTAACTGTCTCCTTTTGTCTTGCTGCTTTTAAGATTCTCTCTCTTATCTTTTATCTTGGGTAATGTAATTATGATGTGCCTTTGTTGGGAACCACCCTGCCTGGTTTCAGAAGCTGTAAACCCTGCCAAGGCTAAGGCTGAGGGAGCGACCTTGGACCGTAAGCCACCAAGGAGACAAAAGCTTATCCCCTGGCAGGAGCACCACTTCTGCTCCTTTTACTTCACCCTGCCTGGCCCCCAATGCTTGGTCGGTTAGCCAATGATGGGCAAGATTCCCCAAGGGGGGAACGATCTAAGACAGGCACGATCATATGGGAGGCCCCCAAGGAAGGACTTGGGGGGCTACAGCAAAAGGGGGTGATGGGTTCTCCCCACTCGGCTTGACAAAGCCTGAGTCCTCATTGTCTGCAAGAAATCTCCTAATCTCTTGGCTGCCTTACTTCCCTTGCTCCACCTAAGCCTGAAACAATGACAGAGGGTGGTCCAGCACTGTGCTGGAAAGGGCTGGTTCCCCGGGCTATTAGGCCTAAGAAAGAATATGTAAAATCCTGTGAGACCTGCTTTGTTTAGAATGCTCTCAATTAAATGATAAGGGTCCAAGAAAGAAGTAAGTTTGTTCCTCAAAGTTTTACAGCTCTTTAGCTATCTGACCCTGATTCAAAATAGGCCCTCAGAGTTCTTTGTTATCTATTATTTGATCCTTACTTCCTGGCAATGAGTAATGAGCTTTACCTGAATTCTTGTGCAAAATAACCCAATAAAAGCCATTGAGGAAAAGGCTCTTGGCCCTTGTCTTTGAGAGATTGGCCACCTTTCCTCCCCAAGATCATATCTTAGTAGACTTATTCTCATCCATGATGGCCAGGGGGTCCTTGTAGGTGGAGCCCCCTCACATGCCTTGGTGTGTGCTTCCTTGGGTCCAACTTCTTTGGGACTCTGAGCTTCCTGGACTTCCTGGAAATCTATTTCCTTTGCCAGATTGGGAAAATTCTCCATTATTTTTTCAAATAAATTTTCAATTTCTTGGTCTTCCTCTTCTCCTTCTGGCACCCCTATGATTCAGATTTTGTAACATTTAAAGTCATCCCGGAGGTGCCTAAGACTTTCCTCATTTTTTATTTTTTGAATTCTTATTTCTTCATTCTGTTGTGGTTGAATGTTTATTTCTTCCTTCTGGTCCAAACTGTTGATCTGAGTCCCATTTTCCTTCCCTTCACCGTTGGTTCCCTGTACATTTTCCTTTATTTTGGTTTGCATAGCCTTCACTTTTCCCTCTGTTTTGTGACCATACTAAACGGTTTCTGTTAGCATCCTGATTACCAGTGTTTTGAACTCTGCATCTGATGGGTTGGTTATCTCTTCATCACTTAGTTGTATTTTTTCTGGAGTTTAAATCTGTTCTTTTATTTAGGCATTTTTTTTTTTCTGTCTTGGTGAGGCCTGTTATGTAGTAAGGGGCAGAGCCTTAGGTATTCTCCCACATTGCTGCATGGTGGTACAGTTTGTGGGGAAGGGGTCAAAAAAGGAACAATGCTGCTTGCTGGATTCTTAGTCTGCTTTCAGTCACTTTTCTGCTACCCACAAGCAAATTGGGCCCTTTTGGTGCTGATTCCCAGGTGGGTGGTTTTGTGTATGTTCTAGAATCCTGTAGGTCTCTCCAACAAACTCTCCTGTGAGGCTGTGAGTTTCTCCTCCATCACTAATCCCCCACAGGTTTTTTCAGTCAGAAATTTTGAGGTTTTATTTCCCCGAGTTGGAACCCTGGGTTGCTTAGTCTATCTTGCTCCCCAGTTGTTCATCTTAGTTTATCCACATGCAAACGTGGGACCACACAGTCTGCCAGCTGCTGCCTTGCCAGCCCAGGTCCTCCAGCCACCACCTTGCTGTGCATCCTCTCTACCCCGGCTTCCCATCTCCCCACTCCTGCCACTCCAGCTGGATGAATGTTTCTTTGACTCCTTGGTTTTTGGACTTGATACAGTTCAATTTTCTGGAAGTTACTGTTGTTTTTTGTTTTTAAATTTGTTGTTGTCCTTTTGGTCATTTAAGGAGGCAAAGTGTATCTACCTATGCCTCTGTCTCAGCTGGAAGTCTGAACTATTTTTCTTTTTCTTTTTTTAAAGTTTGTATTTTTTCATTGTGTTTTTAATTTATTATTTATTTTTAGAGAGGGAAAGGGAAGGAGGGAGAAAGAAATGGAAAAAAACAACGTATGGTTGCCTTTTGGTCACTCCCTACTCAGGACCTGTCCCACAACCCAAGCATATGCCCTGATTGAGAATTGAATCAGTGACCCTTTGGTTCACATTCCAGCACTCAATGCACTGAGCCACACCAACCAAGGCTAGAAGACACATTTTTCATCTTCACCAATAACTTTATTGATTTGGATATTTTGAGTGTGTCAGCTCTCTCCTCTATTGATTTCTAGTGGGTAGAGGCCAAGGGTGCTGCTAAACATCTTGCAATACATAAGACAGCCCACAGCAAAGAATTATTGGGCTGAAGGTCAATAGTACGAAGAAACTTCACAAACCACTTTTGACATGTTTCATCAGTCACAGCAGCTTCTTCATACAAACACAAATCTTCCTTTGTGTTTCAATTGCATTTTTAACCTTTCCTGAAATAATAAAGCATAATATGCCAAAAATGTACATTTTCTTCCATCTTCAATATTAAAATGGCTGCACAAAAATTCACAATTTTTAGTAAGTTTTTAAATGCATACTGCTATGACTGTCATCACAATATAATCTAACTAAATTGTTCTGAATGACGTTAAAGACATCTAACACTACTAGAGCCATTGTACAGAAAAAATGTAATGGACTTTTTGGCCAGCCCAATACTTTTCAGGCTCTTTCCAGGATCAAAGCAAACACCAGACCTACATAAAACAATCAGAGATGGTATCTATCATATTTCCTGTCTCCAGAGTAGACTGACAAGTCTCAACCGTACTTTCTAGGCACCACAGTTATATGATTTGTTCTGGGGTTTTTTTTTTCCCTCCATAGGAGAGACCTGTGATGTATAATGCCTTGATAATGGTGAAATATTAACAGGAATTTTTTCCCTCAAGTCCTTTTCTACCTATATATTCCCAAATCCCACCTCTCCTGACAATTTCACAAGTCCTCTTAAATAACCACTTACCCCTGAACATGTCATGAAAACATTTTGTGTGGTACTGACTAGTTGCATTATTATCTCAGGCAAGATTTTTCCTGGTGTTCCAGATTTGATTAAGTATCCTTCCTACACACTCCATACTCAGTTGCATTTTTTTGGCACATCTTTCATAAGTACAGATATTTGTACAAGGTCTCTTTCTCACTAGATTCAAAGTTCATGAAGGTAGGAACCTTGTCCAAATTCACTTTATATACAGTGTCCAACATTTAGTAAGTATTCAACAGATATCTTAATTTATTTATTCATTCATACATTTGAATATACCATTGTCACTATTTACACTCAAAAAGGTTATTAATACTTCCTTTTATTACCACATATTCAAGTTTTCAGTCTTAATAGTCTGTTTCACAATTAGCATTTATTTAAAATTCCTTCAATCCTGATCATTTTGCCTCTGGAGAGATGGTTTCTATTTTGTTTTTTAGTTTTTTCCTTTTAATTTTCATTTCCTCCCACTGCCATCCATCCTTGTGGCTCTTTTAGCTTAGGAAGAAAGAAAATTCTCATAGATATATTCTTCCTGCAGACACTGTAGTCTCTCTGGAATCTAGCCCATCCAACAGGTATTAATCCATAGAGGTGATTCATTCAGGTGGGCAAGACTGAGATTTCTTGGAACCATTATCCCATTTCTGAAATTTTGAGGAAATCCTGCATGTATTATTAGAAATGCTGCTAATTCTGTTAGCAGGTGTGACATTGAATATCACAATCAGAGCTATACCTTTTAATGTAAGTCCCTATGAGAAAAACTATACTTTTCTCCATGAATGTTTTAGAACTATAAATGCTGGGGCTCCTCCCAGCACCACTGAAACAGAATCTTAGTTTTACCAGGATCCTCAGATGACTTGTGTGTACATTAAAGTTTGAGAAGCACTGGCTTAACACATCAGTGGATATAATCAAATCAAAAGGTTAATGGCTAATTAAGGGACTATTTATTATCTGGTCCTCAGTGTCCATTGAGGGATGCTTCTCCATCTCTTTTTACATTATTTGAACCAGAGACCGAATACAAAATATAAAATGAAAATGTCATTATCTGGCAAACCTAAAGAATTTTATGTAAAAAGTTGTTGATTCTCATCTCAAAATAATTTCAGTTTAAAATCAGTAGGGCATTTGGAAGGGAAAGCAGGATTACAGTGCTTATAGATATGATCATGAATAATAACTACATTCACTGGTGACAAGCAGAATTAAAATAAGAAAACAGTAGTGTTAACTGGTTGAAAATCTTTGCCATATTGCCTGCAGGTATTGGTAATTGAAGCCTCATTTGTCAGCACTAAGCTGTTAACATTGATTTTTCTACTATTGCAATCTGGAAGTTTGGGATACAGAATAAAGAATGAATTGTAAGCAAGATCTCTCTGGACGAAGAAAAGAAGAGCATATCATCAAACTAAGAAGGCAGTCCTCAATAATTTTTGACACTTGTCTAGACAGAAAGCAAAACAGAATCCAAGGGAAGTTTTAGAACCTTTGGCATTTGTTGGTCTGGTTAAACACTTCACACATCATTCAAGGAAAATCAGACATGTCGTGTACATAGATTGCCTTAAAGACTCCTTCCAGGTTAAAGAGGTTTATGAGAATGAGGTTTAAGTTATTCATCCTCCTTACCATATGCCACAGGTGGCGAGCACAAGGCCTGCAGGCCAGATCCGGCCTTCCACCTTGTTTTATCTGGCCTGGCACCTTGTTTCTACCCAACGGCAGCACTGAGCTCCTTGCCCCTAGTTAAGGAGTAGTTACATTATACAGTCCTAAAACTACATTCAGCCCTTTGAGGGCAACCGCAAGGCTGATGTGGGCCCCAGCCACAATGAGTTTGAAATGAGTGAAAATTAGTTTGACACACCTGCCATATGCAGTTACCTTACTTGGCACCAGGTGTTCTGGAAGATAATCAGAAACTTCCTTATATCAAAGGAGAAATGTTGCATTTATGACTTTGGTTTAAACCTGTGTTAGACATTCCACTCTGAGTGATCTCCTGTACCCAAAACAATAATCGTCCCAGGGCATCAGTGTACAGGAAGCCCTGCCTGCATAGACTTTCTGCAGAGTGTGGGTCAGCCTTCTTCCTCTCTGCTCAGAATGGCTGGGAACTGTGGTCTCTGAGGCTCTGAGAGAGATCTTCTCTGAAAGTGAACCATCTCAGTAAACTTAGTGAGGCACACTTACTGCTTTCTATTATCTAGTCAATAGGGTGCAAGAAAAGGTTAGGCCTTCAATCTGTAGATGTCAGGCCAATACTCATGTGGTGAGAGGCACCTGGTTAGAACTGGAAAAGCACATGTGAAGAAAGCAGGTGATTCTGGGTCCCAATCATTGCTCTGTTATATTGTGTTGGGTATTGCAAATCTGGAAACAACCCTGACATCTGTCCAGTCCCAGAGATTTTGGATGACAGAGCCCTCTGTTACAAGTGAATGGCTCCTAGGATTATTGCCAATGCCTCAGTGTTCCAGTCACCTGTAGCTCTTTCTCAGGTTTGATTAAGAAAACTTCTCTAGCCCTTTCTGCCCCATGGTTCTAGGGAACAAGGCAGGATGGCTGGTGATATAGAACACACCGTGGACACAGCCTACCAGGAGCCCAATCCTGGCTTGGCAACTATATAGCCAGGAAAGTGACATAAACACTCAGTGCCACAGTTTCCTCAAGACATAATTATTACTATTTTAATGGGTCATCGAGAGGATTAAATGATTAACATATAAAAAGCACTTAGAATACAGCCTGTCAAATAAAAGAGGGCAATTTATACATATGTATAATTATGATTATTATGTGCTTTAAAAAGTTTCCCCAAAATATCTTAACTTACATTAAAATTTATCTTTGCAGGTTCTTTGTTGAAATCCCTACTTCTAAAAAGCCTGCCTGCCAAGATGGATGCATAGATACATTTTGCCTCCTCACACAACCAAAGAAAGAACAACAAATTTAAAAACAAAAAAGAACCAGAACTGCCAGAAAATAGAAATGTGTGGAAGTCCAACAACCAACAAGTTAAAGAAAGAACATTCATCCAGACCAGTAGGAGGAGCAGAGATGGGTTGCTAGGACAGAGAGGACACGGAGCAAAAGCAGTGTCTGGAGAACCAGACAGGCAAAGCAACAGCTTGTGGTCACACATTTGCATGTGGATAAACCAGGGGGAACAACTGGGAGCGAGACAGACCACGCAACCCAGGGTTCGAGTGCAGGAAAATAAAGCCTCAGAATCTCTGGCTGTGAAAACCTGTGGGGTTTGCAGTAGAAGGAGAAAATTCCAGACTCAGAGGAGAGTTCATTGGAGAGACCCACAGGGTCCTAGAATGTACACAAAACCACCCACCTAGGGATCAGGACCAGAAGGGCACAAATTGCTTTTGAGCAGCAGGGAAAGTGACTGAAAGCCAGCCGAGACCTGAGCAAGAGGCATTGTGCCCTCTCTCATCCTTCCCCCACATACAGTGCCACAACACACCTACATGGGTTGCCCTGCGCTGACGAATATCTAAGGCTCTGCCCCTTACAACATAACAGGTGCTTTGGACAAAGAAATATGGTTCAAATGAAAGAACACATCAAAACTCCAGAAAAAGGACTAAGCAATGAAGACATAGCCAACCTATCAGGTGCAGAGTTCAAAACACTGGTAATCAGGATGCTAACAAAAATGGTTTAGTATGGTCACAAAATAGAGGAAAAAGTGAAGGCTATGAAAAGTGAAATAAAGGAAAATGTACAGAAAACCAACAGTGAAAGGAAGGAAACCGGGACTCAAATCAATGATTTGGAACAGAAGGAAGAAATAAACATTCAATCAGAACAGAATGAAGAAACAAGAATTCAAAAATAAATAAATAAATAAATACTAAGGAGAGGATTAGGAACCTCTGGGACAACTTTAAACATTCCAATGTGCAAATCATAGAGGTGCTGGAAGGAGAGGAAGAGCAAGAAACTGAAAACTTATTTGAAAAAATAATAAAGGAGAATTTCCCAAGTCCAGCAAAGGAAATGGACTTTCAGGAAGTCTAGGAAGCCCAGATAGTCTCAAAGAAATTGGATCCAAGGACGAACACACCAAGCCACATCATAATTACATTACCCAAGATAAAAGATAAAAGAGAGAATCTTAAAAGCAGCAAGACAAAAGGAGACAGTTACCTAAAAAGGAGTTCCCATAAGACTCTCAGCTGATTTCTCAAAATAAACCTTACAGGCAAGAAGGGAAGGGGCTGCAAAGAAGTATTCAAAGTCGTGAAAGGCAAGGACCTACATCCAAGATTACTCTATCTAGAAAAGCTATCATTTAGAATGCAAGAGCAGATAAAGTGCTTCCCAGATAAAGTCAAGTTCAAGGAGTTCATCATCACCAAGCCCTTATATGAAATGTTAAAGGGACTTACCTAAGAATAAGAAGATCAAAACTATGAACAGTAAAATGACAACAAACTCACAACTATCAACAACTGAATCTGAAAACCAAAAGCAAACACTAAGCAAACAACCAGAACAGGAACAGAATCACAGAAATGGAGATCACATAGAGAGTTGTCAGTGGGGAAGGAGAGGGGGAGAATGGAATGACAAGGTATAGGTAATAAAAAGCATAAATGGTAGGTACAAAATAGACAGGGAGAGGTTAAGAATAGTATAAGAAATGGAAAAGCCAAAGAACTTATATGTATATAACCCAAGAATATGAACTAAATGGGAGGGGATGCTGGTGGTTTGAGGATGCAGGATGGGGTAATAAAGGGAGAAATAAATCTCCCTTTATTTCTTCTTGGGACAACTGTAATAGCATAATCAACAAAATATACTTAAAAAATTTAAAAGACCACAAAAATAAGAGAATGTATGAAACAATGGTTTCAGACATTGAACAACAGACAGCTTAGGACAGTGGTCCCTGAGAGAATGGAAACCTATGAAAGAAATCCCACAATTGCTACCAACTCATTGCCTGGTAAGAAATTACAGACCACATCCCAGGGAGAATCCAGGCATAGGTCAGTGGGTTATCCCATTTTGTAGGGATCTCTTTGGGGCTTCATGAAATCTAAGATGGCAAAAGAAGAGAGCGACAAATCTAAAGCATCAAAGGGGACAGCTGTGATAGTAAATTGGTTACTAGAATATCCCACAGACCTGCACAGGAACTCCATTCTTACTCATCCCAGCACATGTGTGTAAGGAAACTCAGTGGCCAAAGGAACAGATGAAATAACTATGCAATGCACGCAGGGCCAGTAAGAGTCTATGTTCCCAAGAACAACTAGAAAAATCTCATGACCTGGGCTATCAAGAAGAGTGCTCAAAAGGCATTCACCTCAGTTGTGTGGCAAAATTAGCCATAGATTAATGGCTGCTCTGGCTCTGCCTAATAAAGCCTAGAAGTATAGACTAGAAAAAAACAAAATGTTTCCAAGGAACTTACCTGCATCACCTGGTAGTATTTGCTCATAAGTGAAATCAGAAGAATTCCCAGAGGATTGCAGTACATCATAACAGAAGTGCCATACTGCACCTAAAGAGAGATATTTGAAGAAGACAAGCCCACCCTGCCAAAGAAGAAGGGATGTTCTGGTCCCTTAATGTTCATTTATTCATTTATTCATTACTTCACTCAGGTGTATACAGAACACCTACCATGTACCCTGAATCTCCAGGCACTTTAGCACTGATCAGTATAGTCAATCCTTCCTCACACTCCATTCATAGAATGGGGACTCAGCCACTGCTTGTGGGACTAGAATATAGCCAGTCCCATTGCATCCTCTGGCCAGCCTCTCTAGAATATGCCAGTATGATTAAAAAAAAAAAAGCGTATGATGAACACGTCAAATCTGGTTTCTTTAGATATGATCAAACTGCACTTCCTCTGAAGGCTTGATTTGACTCGTGCTAAGCCACCCAGAGGGTATGCTGGTCAAGACCACCCAGTTATGACACTCGCTGACACTCTATATCCAAAGCAGGGAAAACAGAGTTCTTTTTTCCTGTTCTTGAACCTCACATTCAATGAATGGACTCTCTGGGATGTGTTGAATTTCTACCATTTTCTTCATTTCAAAATTACCTGTTAGGTGGTTTCAGTTTAAGACCATTTTTAAAGTGATGATTATCAAACTGGAATCTAATTGGGGGAAAGTAATTTCTGGCAAAATCCCAAGCCAGGGGATTTTCTAACTTAGAAAATTATATACTGTAACTGCCAACTCAGAATGGAAAGCTTGGTAGCATTGAGCATAGTTCTGCCATTGTTCATTTCTGTACGCTGTATTTGATGAAGAGCCACACAGTACAAGGCAGAAGTTATTAGAATTTATTCTGCTGTTATCTCAAGACTAAAGAATGAAACAGGTGTACCACTTAGTGATGTCCAGCCTTTTTTCCCACTTCAGGAACTCAGCACATGCCATACCTTTGTTCAGATGCTCTCACACTGGAATGCATGCCATTCTCACATCTCTACATCTACCCAAAATGTTCTTAATATTCACCTTTTCAAAAGGTTTTGCTGTCGCTACAGCCCTCATAGTGCTACAGCCCTCATGGATTTCCCTCTGCCTGCCTGCAGATCTTAGGAACCCAGCCTTTTATGAGGTGTGGTTTCAAAAGGAGTATTCGTTGTTTTCTGAGTGTTTTGATTGACAGCACCACATCCATCTTAGCAATGAACTCAATTCCAGGGCCATCTACCCCCACTCCAAGTAGCAGCCTCCAAAGGACTTTCATAAGACCCTGGGCTTTCCTCCTTCTCAGCATCTATTGCATTGACCCTGTATTGTGGTCTTTTTTTTTGTTTGTTTGGTCTTTCAACTCTTTTATTGAATCTTGCTCAGAAGCAATCTTATACAAATCTGTAAAAGCTGAAGTTCTGTATTATTTCAAATCTTTTATTTTTGTTAAGTACTTTTGAATTTTATTGTTTTTCAAGTACAGTTTTCTACCTTTTCCCCCACCCCTCCCTACCACCCCAGCCATCCCGACCTCCCTCCCCTGTTTCCACCCCTCCTTGTTTTTGTCCATGTGTCCTTTATACTTATTCCTATAAACCCTTCACCCTTTGCCCCCCATTGCCCCCTCCCTTTTCCCCTCTGGTTACTGTCAGTTTGTTCTTTATTTTAGTGCCTCTGGTTATATTTTGCTTGCTTGTTTGTTTTCTTGATTAGGTTCCATTTAAAGGTGAGATCATACAGTGTTTGTCTTCCACTGCCTGGCTTATTTCACTTCTCATAATGCTCTGCAGGTCTATCCATGCTGTCCCAAAGAGTAGAAGCTCCTTCTTTCTTTCTGCTGCATAGAATTCCATTGTGTAAAGGTACCATAGTTTTTTTTTATGCATTCATTTACTGATGGGCACTTAGGTTGCTTCCAGTACTTAGCTATTATAAATTGTGCTGCTATGAACATTGGGGTGCATAGGGTCTTTTGGATTGGTGTTTCAGGGTTCTTAGGATATAATCCCAGCAGTAGAATTGCCAGGTCAAAAGGCAGTTCCATTTTTAGTTATCTGAGGAAATTCCATTTTTCTATAGTGGCTTCCTCAGTCTGCAATCCCACCAACAGTGCACTAAGGTTCCCTTCTCTCCACAACCTCTCCAACATTTCTTTGTTACTTTGTTTATGATGGCCATTCTGACTGGTGTGAAGTGGTATCTCATTGTGGTTTTAATTTGCATCTCTCTGATGGCTAGCAATGCTGACCATGTTTTCATATGTCTCTGGACACTCTGTATGTCCTCCTTCAAGAAGTGTCTGTTCAAATCCTTTTTAACTTGGGTTACTTGTCTTCTTATAGTGGAGTCATTTGAGTTCTTTATATATTTTGGAGATCAGCCCCTTGTCTGAGGTATTATTGGCAAATATGTTTTCCCATACAGTTTCCTTTAGCGATGCAGAACCTTTTATTTTGATGAAGTCCCATTTGTTTATTCTTTCCTTTATGTCCCTTGCTCTATGGGACATATCCATGAAAATATTGCTGCATGCAATATCTGAGATTTTCCTGCCTGTGTTCTCCTGAACTACTTTTATAGTGTCACAACTTATATTTAAGTTTTTTATCCACCTTGAATTTATTTTTGTGTATGGTGTAAGTTTGTGATCAAGTTTCATTTTTCTGCATGTAGCTGTCCAGCTCTCCCAACACCATATGTTGAAGAGGCTACTTTTGCTCCATTTTATGCTACTGCCCCCTTTTTCAAGTATTAATTGACCATAGAGACTTGGGTTTATTTCTGGGCTCTCTATTCTGTTCCATTGGTCCATGTGTCTGTTCGTATGCCAGTACCAGGCTGTTTTGATTACAGTGGCCTTGTAATGCAGTTTGATACCGGGTATTGTGATCCTTCCTACTTTGTCCTTTTTTCTTGAAATTGCTGCAGCTATTCAGGGTCATTTATGGTTCCATATAAATTTTTGAAATGTTTATTCTATGTCTGTGAAATATGCCACTAGTGCTTTAATAAGCATTGCATTGAATTTATAAATTGCTTTGGGTAGTATGGACATTTTGATGATGTTAATTCTTCCAGTCCATGAACACAGTATGTTTCCATTGTTTGTGTCTTACTTAATTTCTTTCTTGAGTGTTGTGTCGTTTTCTGAGTACATGTCTTTTACCTCCTTGGTTAGGTTTATTCCTAGGTATTTTATTTTTCTTGTTGCTATATCAAATGGGATTTTTTTCCTGATTTTTGTTTCTGCTATTTCATTATTGGTGTATTAAAATGCTTTCTATTTCTGAATATTGACTTTGTATCACACTATTTTGCCAATTTCAATTAGGTCAAGCAGTTTTTTGGTGGAGTCTGTAGGATTTTCTGTGTACACTATCATGTTATCTTCAAACAATGACAGTTTTGTTTCTTCTTTTCCAATTTAGATGTTTTTTATTTCCATTTCTTGTGTGATTGCTGTGGCTAGAACTTCCAATACTATGTTGAATAGAAGTGGTGAAAGTGAACAACCTTGTCTTGTTCCTAATCTTAATGGGAAAGTTTTAGTTTTTGCACCTTGAGTATGATATTGGCTGTAGATCTCTCATATATGGCCTTTATTAGGTTGAGGAATATTTCCCTGATTCCCACTTTGCTGAGTGTTTTAATCATAAATGGGTGCTGTACCTTATTAAATGCTCTTTCCGCATCTATTGATATGATCATGTGATTTTTTTTCTTTTGTTTTGTTTATGTGATGTATTATGTTTATTGGTTTATGAATATTGTACCATCCTTGCATCCCTGGAATGAGTCCCTCTTAGTCATAGTGTATGATCTTTTTGATGTATTGCTGGATGTGGTTTGCCAATATTTTGTTGAGGATTTTAGCATCTATGTTCATAAGTGATTTTGGCCTGAAGTTTTCTTTCTTTGTTGTGTCTTTATCTGGTTTTGAGATTAGGATGATGCTGGCTTCATAAAAAGCATTTCAGAGTCTTCCATCCTCTTCAACTTTTTCAAATAGACTGAAGAATAGGGGTTAGCTCTTCCTTAAATGCTTTGTAGAATTCTCCTATGGAACTATCATGTCCAGGGCTTTTGTGTGTTGGGAGTTTTTTTATTACTCCTTCAATTTTGTCAGCTGTTATTGTTCTGTTCAGCCTTTCTGCTTCTTCTTCATTCCATTTTGGAAGATTATATTTTTCTAGAAATATAATCTTTGACCATTTCATCTAGATTTTCAAATTTCTTGGCATATGTTTTTCATGGTAATTTCTTACAGTCCTTTGTATTTCTGTGGTATCAGTTGTAATCTCTCCTCTTTCATTTCTGATTGTGTTTATTTGGGTCCTCTCTCTTTTTTTCTTGATGGTCTGCTTTAAGGTTTATCCATTTTGTTTATCTTTTAAAAAAAAATCAGTTCCTGGATTTATTGACCCTTAGAATTGTTCTTTTAGTCTCTATGTTGTTTAATTCTGCTCTGATCTTGGTTATGTCCTTCCTCCTATTTGCTCTGGGCTGTCTTTGTTGTTGTCCCTCCATTTCCTGTAGATGTGTAGGGTTTGACTGTTTATTCAAAATGTTTCTATCTTTTTCAGGAAAGCATGTGTTGCTATGAACTTACCTCTCAGGGCTGCTTTTGCTGTGTCCCATAAGTTTTGGGTTGTTGTAAGTCCTTTTGTTTGTTTGTTTGTTTCCAGAAACTTTTTTATTTCTTCTTTGATCTCATTCTTGACCCATTCATTGTTTAATAGCATGGTATTCAATCTCCATATTCTTGAGTGTTTCTGAGTTTTTTCCTTGAGGTTTGTTTCTAGTTTCAGTCCCTTGTGGTCAGAGAAAATGCTTGATATGATTTCAATTTTCTTGAATTTTCTGAGGCTTCTTTTGTGTCCTATCATGTGGTCTGTGTTTGAAAATATTCTATGTGCATTTGAAAAGAATATATATTTTGCTTCTTGGGATGAAAGGCTCTATATATATCAGTTAAGTCCTTCTGATCTAGGACATTGTTCAATGTCGCAATATCTTTGTTGATATTTTGTTTGGAAGATCTATCCATTGTTGTCAGTGGGGTGTTGAAATACCCTACTATAATTGTGTTGCTGTAAATACCTTTCTTGAAGTCCTCCAAGATTTTCTGTATGTATTTGGGTGCTCCTATGTTAGTAGCTTATATATTTACAATGTTTATGTCTTCTTGATGGACTCTTCCCTTGAGTATTATGAAGTGACATTCTAGGTCTATTTTTTATGGTCCTTTTTTTGAAGTCTACTTTGTCTGACATGAGTGTTGCTACTGTTGCTTTTTTCCCCCTGTCCATTTGCTTGGAAAATTTGTTTCCACCCATTCACTTGCAGCCTGTGTAGGTCTTTGTTCTGAGGTGGGTCTCTTGTAGGCAGCATGTGTGTGGGTCATGATTTCTTATCCATTCAGCTATTCTACGTCTTTTGATTAGAGCATTTAATCCATTTGTGTTTAAGGTTATTATTGATAGGTACTTATTCATTGCTATTTTTTTATACCTGTGTTCCACTCTCTCTCACTCTTTTTCTTCCTTTTCTTAAAGAAGTCCCTTTAGCATCTCTTGTAGAGCTGGTTTGGTGGTTGTGTATTCCTTGAGGCTTCTTTTGCCTGGGAAGCTCTTTATTTGGCCTTCGGTTTTAACTGAGAGCCTTTCTGGATAAAGTAGCCTTTGTTGCAGGCCTCTGGTTTTCATTACTTGGAATATTCCTTGCCATTCCCTTCTGGCTTGGAGCATTTCCATTGGGAAGTCAGCTGCTAGCCTTATTGGGGCTCCCTTGTATGCTACTTCCTGTTTCACCCTTGCTGCCTTTAAAATTCTCTTTGTCTTGGAATTTTTCCATTTTAATTATGATGTGTCTTGAAGTGGGCCTCTTTGGGTTCCTCTTGATTGGGACTCTCTGTGTTTCCTGGATTTGTGTGATTTTTTTCTCTCATCAGATTAGGGAAGTTTTCCATCATTACTTTTTCAAAGAGGCTTTCTATCCCTCACTCTTCTTCTTCTCCTTTTGGTATTCCTATTATACAGATATTATTATGTTTCACGTTGTCTTGCAGTTCCCTTACCATCTCTTCATTCTTTTTAAGTCTGTTTTCCTTTTCTCACTCTTTCTGGGCGTTTTTTCCTACCTTGTCCTCCAGCTTGCTGATTTGATCCTCTGCTTCATCCAACCTGCTTGTAATTCCTTCTAGTGTGTTTGTTATTTCCTAGATTTTATTGTTCATTTCTTTCTGATTTGTGTTTGTTGTTCCTATTTCCTTTTTAATACTGTTGTAGTTCTCACTCAGTTCCTTGTGGTTGTCTGTGAGTTCCTTGAGCATCTTTATAACCATTATTTTTAATTCTATATCTGATAGTTTGCTTACCTCCATTTCATTTAGCTCTTTTAGCGGGGAGTCTTCCATTCCTTTCGATTGCATATTCTTTTTTGTCTCCCCATTTTAGGTGTCTCTTTTTGTTTGTTTCTGCACTTCCTGATGTTTTGCTCTGCTAGCTGTCTTTGTAGGGTGAACTTCTACAGTAGGAATTCTATGGGGTTCAGTGGTGTGGTCTCTTTGATCTCCTTGTCTGGATACTCTAAGTTTGCCCTTTCTTCTGTTTGTGTGGGTTCTTCTGTTGTACTTGGGTTTTTTACCTTTTGGTGGTTCTTTTGGTGGTGGTTTCTCTCCTTCAACAGGTGTACTGATGTTTGCAGTTCCCACCTATTCTTGTATGTGGTCAATGGCAGGGGGTAGACAAAATGGATTAAGACAGCAGGGGAGTATTCTATGGGATTTTAAGTACCAGCAAGTAGAGAAGAGATAGGAGATTTTTTGCATAACTATAGCCTTAACTGTGATATTTCACCCAGCTAGCCACTTTTTATAAAAGATGAAAGAAAGATAAGACTCTTGTTAGAGGGGAAGAGGATTCTGAGCTGAATCCAGAAAACACAGTGTTTGTGCAAGGTTAGATGATGAGATATATAGTGAGAATAAAGGATAGAAAGTAGGTGTGGTGTGAGAGAGTATAGAGTTAACCACAATGATAATGATGTTCAGGAATAAAGTGAAGTGGGCTAAGATCAGCAAGAATTGCTGTGTAGCATGTACAATTGTATGGAACAACAATTATTTGCAATAGTACTGGAACAACAATAATATGACAAATATTTGATTTGGATAACTAGATAGAAAATACATGATCAAGACTAGTGTGTTATTGGAACCTGAGTGAAACAAGAGAAGGAAAATTAAAATACAATAAAGAGAGAATAAGGAAAATCAGTCAAACAATGCAAATAAACAAAAATAAAATGAAAACAACATATAGAAGAGAAATTTTAAAAATACTAATAAAATAAGTGTGGTAAAAATAATGAGAGAATAGTAATAATACACATAAACAATAAAATGCCAGCTCTATGGGATAGCAAAGTGACATTTGTCTCAGTTTCTCAGTTTTGGGGGTTAGCCTTGTGCTCCCCCTTTGCATCTGTCTCTGGACCCTTTGTAACTCCATGTCTTATTGTCTCACTTTGGGGAAGAAAAAAAGAAAAAATATATAGAAGAAAGAAAAAAAGTAAGTCTTCTGCTGACTTTAAACCCATTGAGTGAGTTCTCCTGGTCTTCCTGGATGCTATAGGAAGAGTGAGTCTGGGCTTCACTTTTCTCCCTTCCTGTGGTTTTGAGAGGATGGGGACCAAGTCTGGGCTGCAGTATTCATAGTTGCCCAACATCCAGCCCAGGTCCTTTGTGAGCTGCCAAGCTCCAATCAGCCACTCAGTCTCTGGGCGCACAATGTGAGTCAAGCACAGGCATGATGTTCCACTCAGCCACTCAGTTTTGGGTGCTCATCTCGAGTCAACCTTGGGATCAGCTGCTCAGCCTCTGGTTGCTAGCAGCTAAAATCAACCTCAGGGCAAGCCAGCTGCTGCTCGAGAGTTCCTTACAAAGCAGCTGCCCACTGTTGCAACCACATGGTTCACACAGCCCAACTTTCCAACCAGTCTGGAGGCTATCCGAATCAGGGTCCAGGACAGCCCAACTCCTCCCTTCTCCAGGTGTTGCCCGACACTCCAGTTTCTCTGGTGCCACCATCCACAGTCCCAGCAGATGTGTACCACCTCTGTGTGGCACCAACTTCATCTCTATTCCCCCCAGTGACTTCCAGAATCTAGGTTCCTCCTGCTGCCAGGATAGCTTCCTTCCTTTGGTAGAGGAGGGAGCTGGTGATCTAATTCTTCTCCCCGTATCCTTCAGCAGGCTCTGGGCAAGGGGCCACAGTGGCCTAGGTTCCTGCACAGATCCCAGGGACCTTATTGTCCCAGCACAATCTCCTCACCATCTGTTCTTCAATGTACTCTGCGATTTTTGGACTCCAAACTTCAAGTATGCTGGGATTCCATTGGCTGCTCACTCTGTTCCTCAGAATATTGGCTAGGTGTTCCAGCTGATCACAGAGAGAACTGGGCTGCACTTCCACCTACCTCACTGCCATCTTCCTACTTCCAATTCTTAAAAAAGAAAAAAATGTGTTGTGGTTTTTTCATTGCTTTTCCCTCAACCAACAAACAAGAGTTCCTTGAGGCCTAAGGTCATGGCTAAGATGCATTAACATTTCCAGAGCAGATGAAAAACTAAAAACTCCATGGATACTTATGGAATGAAAAGTGAGACAGTGAGTAAATGAATGCCTGAATACATAAATGAATTCTGGAAGCTCGGTAACTACTTGTTGATCAAGTTGTTGACACTGGTTCAGGACAGCAGAGGAAGGATTAATTTTTTCATTGCTTAATGAAATTTGAAGACAATAAGGAACTTAATCATCCTCTGCAAGCATGCATTATAATAAAGAAAAGAAATGAGTAACAAAAGCAACAACCACTGTCGAGTCTAGCCCTGTTAACCCACAACATACAAGACTAGTTATGCAAGCATACCAGTCTCTACCTTTTGACTAATTCAACACAGCTTTTTTGCTATTCTCATTCTCCAGGGATCTCATCTCTACCACTTTAGAGGAAAATTGCATCTCCTAATATCTTTACATCTGGTAGGTTTAGGCTGCAAATATACCTTGGCACAGATTGATAGCCTCACCTAGCACCCCAACATCATGCCCAACAAAAAGTAACACCTCTTTTTTTAGCAGCTAGGTATAGCCAAGTAACTAGGAGCCAGCCAATGGGGAATGAACAGAAGCAAGGCACACAATTTCTGGAGAATTTTCCCCAAAGAAGGAAGCATGATCTCCCCTCTCCTTCAGTCCTTTTTCCCAAGAGTTGTAAGTAACATTGAGTAGGGTGGTACAACAGCATGGAAAGAGACCGCATCTCTGACGTTGGGCTCCATGTTAGCCCTCTCATGAAAGAGGGACCATGTCATTATTTCAGGGTCTCTTGTAACAGTTACTGGCCTGCATCTTAACTAATATTTGTTCTTTAGGTAGTAAGAGGCATCTCAGAGAGTACTGGAGAAAAGAAGAAACCAGATCATTATAAAGTGCTTAGAATGCAACAGGCACTGTGCTAAATGATGATCCCAGGAATTACTTGTATTTCTAAACATGAGGACCCTGACGTTCAGCAAACTCAACTGACTCACACAAGGACACATGGCCATAAATGGTGGTGCCAGGTCTGTCTGATTCCAAGATGACACCCTTTCTATTCACAATAACAGTAAGAGTAACAGTAATGGTGATGATGGTCATAATCATAATAACTAACAGCTGTTAAGTGCTTGTTAAGTGTCAAAAGCTCTGTTGAGCATCATGCATGAATAATCTCATTTAATTCTCACAATGACCTTTTGAAATAGATGCTACTCTTGCACTCATATTACAGATGAGGTAAGGAGGCTAAGAGTTACCAAATAATTTTCCTGAAGTCATAAAACTAGTAAGAGGCAGTGTCACAGTTTAAACTGTGGCCTGATGGACTCTGGAGCTACAAGTCCATCCCTCTGCTTGACTATGAGCACGTCCTTAGATTAAATTATTTTTCAGTCACACAGGAATGTCCAGTGCCCAATCTTTGCCTTAGGCTAAAGAGCAGTTCATGCTTCTGAACTCAAGGGACTTACGTGCACTTGGTGGCTCATGTGTGGCCAATTTGACCCCACTATAAAGCTTCTGGGAGTTTAAAGGAAACTTAAAAAAATATTCATTGCACAAGAACCAATCAATGAGACGCATGCCCACCCGCCACTAGTAGTGCATACCTTACTATTCTGAGCTGTTATTTTATGTACACAGATAAAGGAGTCACTGTAGAGAAGCTGAAAGAAACTCATTAGCCACACTTAAATGGTCTAAATTTAATCTGCTGTGTTCCTAACAATATGCTAGGGATACAGTGAGGGATGAATGGCAAAACAAACATAAATGAGAGTTCTTGATTATGAGTTGTGATTAGGATTCATTAGGATGCCATTGTGGACTCATTCCTATGTCAAAAATGAAACTAGTAATGATGTTCCCAGATTTATAGTTTGTTTTTATTTTTACTTTAAATTACACAATCTACTAACAAAAGGTTAGGTGTTGTTATCAACAGTTCACCCTGGTATTTGTTTCTTAAAATCAGTTGAGAGAAAGAAATAAAAAGCATTTTCAAAAGTGGTCTGCATAACTCCAACAACGAAACAAGAGAAAGAGAAATTGTAAGACAAGAAAAGACAGAGTAATATCTAAAGAACAGATTATTTAACAAAAAGAAATGGGGATAGCGCATCTTGTGGGCTTTGCATCCTTTGTACGGATAGCACCCTCCCCTCTGAGTGTGGCTGGAAAGTGTGACTTGCTTCTCACCAACAGAATGTGGCAGAGAGATGGGACGTCACTGCCATGACCACATTACATTTATAAAATACATCTTGCTAGTAGACTCATGCTCAGAGCTGTTCCCTCGCTGGCTCTGAAGCATGGCCATGTTGGGAGGCCCACATGTAAGAAAGTGAGGGTGCCTCAGAGAACTGAAAGCAGCCTTCAGACAGCAGCCAGCACACAGCCAGGGCCCTCAGTGTCCAACTGCCAGGGAATGAATCCTGCCAACAAGCTGAAGAACACTGAAACAGATCCTTCCCTTGCTGAGCTGCAGATGAGAATACAGCATGGCCAACACTTCCAGCAGCCTGTGAGGCCCATGCTTAAGATGTAGTTAAACTGTGCCCAACCCCTGACCCACAGAAACTGAGAAAATGTGCTGTTTTAAAGTTCTGGTATTTTGTGATATAACAGTGAATGAGACACATGCAAAAACTATGAACAAAACATTAGCAACTCTACTTCTCTGAAATACACCAATGACATCTTGATATGAATTGCACTGAATCTATAGATTACTTAGGGTAGTATGAGCATTTGAAAAATAGTAATCCTTTCTATCCACAAGTAGAGTATATGCTTCCACTTTTTGTATCTTCTTGATTTCTTTCCTCAATATCTTATAATTATCCAAGCACAGATCTTTCCCATCTGCAGTTGAGTTTAGTCCTCTTTTATTTTATCTTTTTGATTCAATTCTTAATGGGGTAGTGTTATTAGTTTCCCTTTCTGTAAGTTCATTATTGGTGTATACAAATGCAACTGATTTCTGGGTATGTATTTTGTGTCCTGCTACTTTACTCAATTCATGTATCAGTTCTAGTAGTTGTTTGATATCTCTGTATACACAGTATCATGCCATGTGCAAATAATGAGAGTTTTACTTCTTGCATTCCATTTGGGGTGCCCTTTATTTCTTCGTGTCTGACTGCGGTGGCTAGGACTTCCAGTACTATGCTGAACAGGAGTGGTGAAAGTGGACATCTGTATCTTGGTCCCAGTCTTCAGGGAAATGCTTTCAGTGTTTCCCCAGTGAGTATGCTACTGACTGTGGGCTTGTCATGTATGGCCTTTACCATGCTGCCGTATGTTCCCTTTATTCCCACTACTCTGAGAGTTTTCATTATAAACAGGGGCTGGATTTTGTCAGATGCTTTTTCTGTCTATTGATCATAAGATATTTAGCCTTCATTTTATGTGTGTACCATGTTTATTAGTTTAGTTATTGTTCCAACCTTGCATCCCCACGAAAAATTCCAATAGGCGAATGGCCTTTTGAATGTATTGCTGGATTCAATGATATTTTGTTGAGAGTTTTAGCATCTATATTCATCGGAGATATCGGCCTATAGTTTTTTTCTTTGTTGTATCTTTATCTGGTTTTACAAACTGGATAATGCTAGACTCTTAAAATGAGCTTGGGAGTTTCCCCTCCTGTTGAGGTTTTTGGAACAGTCCTGGCCAGTTTCTGGCCCTGGGGTCACACTTAGCACAGCAGGCTCTGCCCCAGATGAGGCACACGCTCACTAACAGGGCTCCTTTTTTACATCTCATCTCTGACCCATCTGGGATTTTCCTTTCAAAGTACCAAAATGGTGTTTCAGATTAAAACAAACCAGAATATGTGAGCAGCACAAAAAGGCAGCTATGGAAAGATGCATTTAGAGGAAACACCCTGAAGAGGTCAAGGAGCAGAGACAGCACATCAGGCATTGCCTGGGGTGGGAGGAGTGGGGAGTGAGGATTTAGGGTTCCCGATTTTCTTTCAGGGGATGGACCATTGGGCAACTAAGGAGTGGTGTGCGTTGTGGAGCGTCGTGACTGTACCTCATGCTCAAGAATGACACAATTTAAAATACAAACAATCATCTTTGTATTTTACTTAAATAAACTACATTTTGACGATAATAAAAGCATACCATAAAAATTAAAATAAGTTCAAAGCATGGGGGTACATCAAATTGTGATGGGAGTGGGAGAGCTGGTTGAACAACAAGCGGCTCTACAAGTGGCACTGGTGCATTTTCCTCCTCTCTAGCAGGACCTGGGGCAGGTTCCAGGGAGGGCTGTACAGGCTGGGATGAGGGGGCCTGAGTCAGATCAGGAGCTGTGGCAGAGGCTGGCCCAGGCTCCAGAACTTCAGCTGGAGAGGCTGACGGAGGTGGCAGAACCCATGCAGTAGGATGCCCCTCTGGGTATGGAGCAGCCTGCAGGTCTGCTCCTGCAGTGGGCTCCTGGGGCCAGATGACAGATGTTAAAGATGGTGCAGGCTTGGCCTCCTGGGCTGGTGCTGGAGTTGGGAGAGGAGAAAAGATCACTCACAGGCCCACATTTCCCTGTGCCTCCCAAACAGAGAAATCAGCCACAGGCAGGACCCACCCCAGGATGTCCTCCTCACAGGCAGTCCAGCATGTGGGTGCTCTGAGCCTGGTCCTGGCCCCTGGCCATTATCTGTGGGAGCTCACTGTGTGACTTGCACCCACCCTTCCATATAAGCTCACTTGCACCTCCACCCCCCCCCATCCACCCTCCACCTCCCCCACCTTCTCACCCTCAGGCTCTGCCTCCTCAGGCCCCAGGTCCTCTGGCCTGGTGTTTTTAATGGGCACACCGTGCTCCAGACTGGGATCCAGGATCTTGAGCTGCTTGGACGGCTTCAGGGCAGGAGTCTTTCTCTGGCCATTCCTGGGCTCTTGTTTCTCAGTCCCCCAAGTGGCCACATTTACTTCGGGCCTGCTCATGTCCTCTGTGGTGTGGCTCCCTTGACCCTCTCTGACAGAGGAGGGGCAAGGGTCCCTGTCATCCAACTGTTGCTCCTCCATATCTGGGGTGGCGTTCTGCAATGACAGTGACCAGTACCCTGACCAGAGGCCTCCATTTTTTTTCCTGCCCAAGCTGCTACTTCACTGCCCCTTCTGCTCTGTGATCAGGACCAGGCCTGTGTCTGCACAGACCTGAGCCCAGGAGAAATGAGATTCACCTCCAGGGCTTGGGATAAACCTAGGGCAGTGGACTCCCCCATATACCCTTCTCCACCTGGTTAGCCTTGGACTGGGGTGTGAACATGACCAGACCACCAGATTCTTACCTGTTGCTGCTCAGGGCAGGCCCTCCCATGGGAACCCCACTTCTGCAAACACACACACACACACACACACACACACACACACACACACAGGGATGCGACATAGGGCAGCTCAGGTAAGATCTGAGTGGTGGCCTGGCCCAAACAGCATTGCCCTGGGCCTCCCTCTGTTACCTCTCGATCCCTCTGTGAAAAGGACCGTAGGCGTCTGGACTGAGTCCTCACCCAGCGGCAGCCACGGTGGAAAATAGTATTGTGGCTGCCCCTTTTGAGGCCACGGCCTCGGGAGACAGGCAGACAACAACAGAACATCCTTCCCTTGCAAATGACATGAACCAAGTGAGCTGGGAAGGGGCAGTTTTAGAATGTGGCTGCCTGGTTACCAGGGTTCCAAGTTCACTTGGGCTCTGTTGGCAGAAAGTGAGGTCACTGCCTGGCTCCTACACTTCCTGTGTTGCCTCAGACAGGAGCAGGGACTTCACTTAAACACAAACCACAACCACACAACATTCCTCACAGCCAAGGCCAGAGAGAGGTGGGACATCCCTGTGGTACAGAAAACTCTGGAGAGTTGGTGTTTTCTGGAAGAACAGAGGGCACACATGGGCACTTCCATCAAGAGGCTGTGCACACTCCACTACATGTCAGAGATGCCTGGCCTGCCTGATGGTTATCATGCACTGTAAACCCTGGGGAGAGAGCACTGTTACATTCAGCCTTTTGGTCTGGTGGCAAGCAGTCCTGGGGACAATGTAGGAAGCAGAGGCACCTGCAGATCCTTGGAAGAGAAGGGGTAAAGGCCCCTTCTCTGGCAGAATCATGTGCAGGACCCACCAAAGATCCGCAGGTACACACCTGCACCTGGATGTGCTCCTCCTAGGAGGTTACCCCACAGAAATTCCTACAGGAGTTTTCAAACATGTATCTTCAGTACTACCCATCAGAGAACTTATGATATTGTGAGGAATTGGAAAAAAAAAAACACTAATGTCCATGGAGAGGGGGTGAGATCCACCAATGCTGGTGCACCTTACCCTCTAGACTCCAGAACTGTGAGAAAGGAAATGTCTGCTTTTTTCATCACCAAGTCTGTGGTAGTGTATTGTGGCTGCCTGAGGAAACTGAGAAAATGGAAAGGAAAATCTTGTCTATTTTTTTCTAGCATTTTATTAATTAGTTTTTAGAGAGATGGGAAGGAAGGGAGAAAGAGGGGGAGTGAAACTTCAATGTGTTGTTGCTTCTCGCACACCCCCTACTGGGGATCTGGCCTGCAACCCAGACATGTTCCCTGACTAGGAGTTGAAGCAACAACAATTTGGTTTTCTGGCCTGTGCTTAATCCACTGAGCTACACCAAACAGGGAAAACCTTTTCTTAACACAGAAAATCAACAGATAAAACTAGAAGGAATCATGTAAATTTCAAACAAAAATCACTGGTGAAAGGTGTTTTGAGCTAGACACATGAATAAATTGCAAAAGTAGTAGGTCGAAATTTGAGGATTTCCATGGTGTTTATAGCTTAAAAGTACCTTCCCACAAAATGTATGTTATTACAAAGAGTTAACAGAAAAAGGGTGGCTTGTTGTAGGAACTTAGCAAACATCACTTGTACTGGGACCAGGTGACAGCGTGTGCCTCCTGGTGTGACACACTGGGAACTCAGCATCACTTCTGTGATATTGCTGCCAAAGATGTGTGACATAGATCCAACCATAAGGAAACATCCAATGAAACCAACTGGAAGTGCATTCAATGTAATACATACACCACTTTTCAAATATACCAATGATATGGAATGCAAAGAGAGGTTGAGGAACTGTTCAAGAATAAGGGTGACTAAACAGATATGACAGCAGAATGCAATGCATGAACTTGAATTTTCCTAAATGATAAGTATATAATAGGAACCTATCAACATAAATTTCCTGATTTTGATACATATACTGAGATTATGTAAGATAATTCCTTGTTTTTAGGAGATAGGCACAGATGCATTTAGGAATAGAAAGACATTGTACTCCATTCTCTCTTCAACACTTCAGTAAAATTATGAATCTACAACCAGTTCTCCATCCATGTATGCATCCATCAACATGAGGGAAAAGGAAAGAGAAAGTCAATGTAGTAAAACAATAATACTTTTGGATTCAGTGTGAAGGGTACCCATCATTCTTGTAGATTTTTCATAAATTTGAAATATGCAAAATATAAAATTTATGGAGAAAAAAGTTTTAGAAACACGTAATTTATTACTGTTTACCATATAAAGAAACCACAATAATACTTCTTTTACACTATGGTACAATAAATAATTTACTTAATCATGTAGGAAATGTTTCCCCACAAGGGTCCAAAACTTTCACAATGGTCAGCCTGGACAGAACTACATCACAGGAGCACTCTGAACAGGTCAAATATCAAGCTGCTTGTTGAACCTATATTTCCTCTCCTACCAGAATTTTTCTTCCACCTCTGTGAATTTTTATAATTCTTGTTTTTTTCTGTATTTTCTTTACAGTGTATTATAAAAAGTTACTGTTCATCTTTTAAATTGTGTCATTTCTGAACATAATGTGTATTCATGATGCTATATAAACATTACCATTATCTAGTTGCAAGGTATTTCATCTCCCCAAAAGGAAACCCTGCACCCAAAGTACTAACTCCCCACTCCTCCCAACACTGGCAACCCCAGATATGTCTTCTCTCTCTGCTCCTTTACATAGTCTGAAGGTTTTCCATCAATGGAATCTTAAAATACATGTCATTTGTGTCTGGTTGTACATATTTGTTTTTATGTGAAATAGCATTTTTGTTATTTTAAAGGGAAATCCCAGATAGATTGGAGAGCAGTTGTAAAAAAAGAAGCCCTGTTAGTGAGCGTATGTATAACCTAGAATAGAGAAAGCTGTGCTCAGTGCAACCCCCGGGCAGGAAGCCAATCAAGACTATTCCAAAAACTTCAAAAGGAGGTAAGATTCCCAAGCTCATTTTACAAGTTCAGCCTTATCCTAATTCTAAAACCAGATAAAAACATATTTCTTTTAGCAGAAATATGGACTTCTGCTGAATAAATATGTTAAAATCCTCAACAAAATATGAGCAATATGCTCCAGCAATGCATTAAATAATCATACACCTTGACAAGTGGGATTTATTTTGGAGACAATTGGTTGGTACAATATCCACAAATCAATAAATGTGATAAACCACATAAACAAAATAAAGCATGAAAGGCAAATGATCATCTCAGTAGATCCAGAAAAAATCATTTTATATAATCCAGTGCCCATTTATGATAAAAAAAAACTCTCACCAAAGTTGGAGTTGAAGGAAAACATATATTTCAACATAATAAAGGCCATATATGAAAACCCCACAGCTAACATCATACTCAATGGGCAAAAATTAAGTGTTTCCCTTAATATCAGGAACAAGTTAGGGGTATCTGCTTTCACTACTCTTTCTCAACATAGTACTAGAAGTCCTAGCCATAGCAATCAGAAAAGAAGAAGAAATAAAAGACATCCAAATGGGAATAGAACAAATAAAATGTCATTACGTGTCCATGTGACACTATGTATAGAGAACCCCAAAGATTCCACCTAGAAACTACTAGAGTTGACACATGGATTCAGTGAAGTATCAGGGGAGAACATAAATATCCAGAAGTCAGTTGCATTTTTATACACCAATATTAAACTATCAGAAAGGGAAAATAAGAAAACAATCCCATGTACAATTGTTTCAAACAAAATAAAATACCTAGCAGGAAATTCAGTGAAGAAGAGGGAGCATTTTCCTCAGTCTGTTGAGATCTTGCTTCCATGAACAGGTGTAACTTGAGTCAAATAAATTTTTATACGAATTCAAAAAAATTGACAAAGGAGGTAAAACACCTATACTTAGAAAATTATAAGACACTGAAAAAGAAATGAAGGAGATACAAATAAATAAAGAAAAGCATACACTATGTTCATGGATAGAAAGAAACATTGTAAAATATCCATACTAACTAAAGCAATCTATAGATTCAAAACATTTAGGATTGCTTTTAGCATCCTAAACTCAGAAATAGTGAAAGAAGGTTATTGGTTCTAATAGCTATTTCCTACTGGAAATCATATTTAATATGAGACATTATCATGTATTAAAATGACTAAAAAATCTGTGACTCATTCATTCAGCACACATTTACATCATACCCAGTATCTATTATGACCAGTAATATATACAAAGAAAATGGAAAAAGTGCTTGCTGTCAAGTAGTTACCTGTTTGCATGCAAGCAATGTAAACAAGTAAGCATACTTTAGTGATAGCATAATGTAGGAGGAAATCTATTCAAACCTGGGCTTAAGGAATATTCAAACAAGGGTTAATATTTAAACTGATTTTGAAGACTGAATATAAGTTCCCTAAATGGATAAGTCAGGAAAGAGAATCTAGCCAGAAGGATAACATATAAAGTTATGGATACATGAAACAGAATGATCAATTTCAGTTGAAATAATAAAAAACATATTCTCTTTATGAGACTAATGCACTGCCTGCTGTGCCAAGAAGGCCACTAAAACATTCTCTTTAATATCATAAGTACAGCTGTATTCTGTATCTATAGCTAGTAGTACTATCTTCATATGCACACTTTTCTCCAAAAATATTGACATTGCCTCCTGGCACCTTAATTCTCAGAGTCATATTCACATTCTAAAAATAACTACCTTAGTCTTAACTGAATCTCTTGATACATTTCTGTGTGGCCACTTTAATTTTATTACCATTTTCCTTCCCTCACTTTACACTGCCATCATGGGAAACTTTGTGCACACTTACCTTAAGTGACCTGCTTCTTGCTCCAAGTTTTGAACACACAAGAAAATAGTTACTTAGCTCACATCTACAGAAAACTGTGTAAGTTTGTCACCCTATAATGGACATCCATGACAACCCTCTTACTTTGAAAGGTTGGTTTATTTTGATATCACTTTTGTCTTTTGACTTTAATATAACAAGTGGAGGTATATAGTTTGGTTATTGTCTTCTAACTTGAAGTACCAACAGATAGAAGAATTTGTAGACAAAATTTATGATCAAGTATTTGAGTTTTATGGGAAATTCTTATTACAAAATGTTCTTATTTTACAAAATTTACAAATTCAAAGTAATAAATAGCATCAACAGAAGGTTAACTGCTTTCATTACTTTAAAGTGTTGATCCACATTTCTTGTTTATCAAAATTTCTTCAGCAAAGAGAGGAAGGGTGAAGAAAACAGAAGCTTTGTCAGGGACATTGTGCAATTTATCAATGTATCAGTGTAATTAACAGACAAATAAAAACAGTAGCAGTAATATTATATATGGACACACTAATATTATGTAACCTCAGAACTATGTATTATTCCAGTGTAAGCATTTCAAAAACCACATATCTGCTCATTAAATATCAGTGTTCTCTTCAAATACCACTGGATAAACTGGAAAAACATGCAAATACAAATAAACTGAACACAAGTTACATTTTGATATTAAGAGGAGAGGTAAAAACATCAAGTTCCCTCACTCTGTTGCCTTATACAATATGGTTACTTAGAGAGGAAAGGTAAATGCCTGAAAATTGATTGGGGTAGAGTGGAATTCAGTGTATTATAAAAAATAAGAGACATGCAACTGAATAAAACAGAGTCAGAGTGCACAGGAAGCATAAAAGTAAACATAAATACATAATTCAATGAAAAAGGAAATAACACTTATCTTTTTTAAGTAGAATTGAATTTCTCTGAAAAACTAAAATGCTAAGTATGAAAGTATTTGTACACAGAAACAAAACATTTTGAAATATTGCAAAAAAAATCATAGGTGGTCACCAACTCTTACACAGTGATTTTTCATTATTTTCTTCTGTGCTTGAGGGTTGAAAGTAAAAAGTTAATGGAAAACAACAAATTCTGTCTAAAATTGTGCTGTTTTCATGAAAGATGCTTGGAAAACAGTCTTTGTTCCTAAGGGCAACATATGAAATAAAGGAGCACATCTGTGCCTTTGTGATAGTGAACATTGTTACATATCCCCAAGGTGTGTTAGTAATTGGGCCCTGGTCATAGGGAGATTAGGGATCCTAAACAGGAAAGACATTCCTCCTCTCTTCCCTAAATATTTTGCAAATTGACACAAAGTGAAAGAGTGAGAGTTGTCTGAAACAGGTTCAACTTCAGCAAAGGGTCATACGTATCCTGTTCAGAGTGCTCAGTGTCCTGAGAATGTATGAATTTCCATGCTAGAACAGGTAATGGGAGATGAAGGCTGGTACAAACATAGGGCTTTTTAAAATTTTTTCAGTTTAATAAAACTATTCCCTTTGATGAGAAAAAGTCATACAAATCCAGGAAGCAGAGAGTCCCAGTCAAGAGGAACCCAAAGAGGCCCACCCCAAGACACATCATAATTAAAATGGCAAAATTCCAAGACAAAGACAGAACCTTAAAGGCAGCAAGGGAGAAATAGGAAGTAACATACAAGGGAGCCCCAATAAGGTTAGCAGCTGACTTCTCAATGGAAATGCTTCAAGCCAGAAGGGAATAACAAGTAACATTCCAAGTAATGAAAACCAAAGGCCTGCAACCAAGACTACTCTATCCAGCAAGGCTCTCACATAAAATGGAAGGTGAAATAAAGAGTTTCCCAGGAAAAAAAAAAGGTGAAAGAATACACCTCCTCCAAACGAGCTCTGCAAGATATGCTAAAGAAAAGGACTGCTTTAAGAAAAGAAAGAAAGAGAGGGAAGATGGTGGAGGAGTGAATGGAAGTCACACTGACATCCTCCCAAGGCCAATCCAGAATTACAAATCAATTGTGGAGAAACCACTCAGAACTAACAACTGAGCAATAGCCAGAGAGAAGCTGTATAACTTCAGACAGGCAGAAAAACCAGCTTCGGCACAATCTGTCCACACCTGCACAATAGTACATGAAAACAGGTGTGGGGATTAACCCTCAGTCAACCGGCTGGAAGGAAGGACCCACCAAAGAATGACCTAGCAATGATCAAAACCCAATTACATCCAGCATAAAATGCATAAAGGACATACCCAAAGCATCAAGTTCAGGTGATAAAGCAGACTGTACCACTGAATCTCACAAGTCTCCTACCACAGAAGTTCACACCACAAAGTCAAAACAGATAATTTTATGAAGCAGAAGAAAATCAGAAGAGTCCCACAAATAATGAGAAGATAAAGAAAGAACCCCCAATCAAAAGGAAAGTAGGAATCCCAGAAAGAATGCCAAATGAAATACAGGCAAGCCAACCATCAGATACTGAGTTCAAAACAATGGCTATAAGTAAGCTCAATGAGCCAGGGTGAATTACCAGAAACTACAGGGAAACTATGGGAACTTACTGCAAACTATATCAGCATAAAAACAGTACACAGAAACAATCAACAAGGGCCAAGAGGAAATGAATAATACAATTTCTGAATTAAAGAACACAGCAGAAGGAATCAAAAGCAGGCTCAATGAAGCAGATGATCAAATCAGTGAGCTGGAGGACAAGGTAGCCTGCAACAAAGGCTACTTTATCCAGCAAGGCTCTCAATTTAAATGCAACGTGAAATGAGGAGTTTCCTGGACAAAAGAAGGCTAAAAGAATACACTTCCACCAAAATACCATTGCAAGATATGCTAAAGGGACTGCTTCAGGAAGAGGAAGAAAAACATATTCAATATAGTATTGGAAGTTTTACCCACAGCAATCAGACAAGAAAAGGAAATAAAAGGCATCCAAATCAGAAAGGAGGAAACAAAACTGTCATTGTTTGTAGATGGCATGATAGTGTACATAGAAAGTCCTATAGACTCCACCAAAAAACTGCTCAACCTAATAAACGAATTTGGCAAAACAGTGGGATAAAAATTCAATATCCAGAAATCAAAGGCATTTTTGTAAACCAACAATGAAACAGCAGAAGCAGAAATCAAGAAAAAAAATCTCATTTGATATAGCAAAAAGAAAAATTAAATACCCAGGAATAAATCTAACCAAGGAGGTAAAAGACCTGTATGCAGAAAACCATACAACACTGAAGAAAGAAATCAAGGAAGACACAAACAAATGGAAACATATACCTTGTTTGTGGATTGGAAGAATTAACATAATCAAAATGTCCATACTACCCAAAGCAATTTACAGATTCAATGCAATACCTATTAAAGTACCAGTGGCATATTTCACAGACATAGAACAAACACTCCAAAAATTTATATGGAACCATAAATGACCCTGAATAGCTGCTGCGATTTTGAGAAAGAAGCAAAGTAGGAGGGATCACAATACCTCATACCAAACTGTATTACAAGGCCACTGTAATTAAAAGAAAAATAAAGCCTGGTACTGGCATAAAAACAGGCACATGGACCAATGGAACAGAACAGAGAGCCCAGAAATAAACCGAAGTCTCTACAGTCAATCAATATGTGACAAAGGGGGCAGCAACATAAAAGGCAATAACAATAGCCTCTTCAACAAATAGTGTTGGGAGAACTGGACAGCTACATACTAAAAAATGAAACTCAAGCACCAACTTACACCACACATAAAAATAAATTCAAGGTGGATAAAAGATTTAAACATAATCCATGACACTATTAAAGTCCTAGAGGAGCACATAGGCAAGAAAATCTCAGATATTTCATGCAGCAACATTTTTACTGATCTGTCCCCCAGAGCAAGGGACATAAAGGAAAGAATGAACAAATGGGACCTCATCACAATAAAAAGCTTCTGCACAGCTAAAGAAAACAGTATCAAAATAAAAAGAGAACCAACTGTATGGGAAAACATCCTTGCCAATGATACCTTAGACAAGGGTTTAATCTCCAAAATATATAAAGAACTTACACAACTCCACTCTAAGACAAGCAACCCAATTAAAAAATGGGCAAAGGACTTGAACAGATACTTCTCCAAAGAGGACATACAAAGGATCGAGAAACACATGAAAAGATGCTCAATATTGCTAGCAGAGAGATGAAAATTAAAACCACAATGAGATACCACTTCACACCAGTCAGTTTGGCCATCATAAACAAAGCAACAAACAAGTGTTGGAGAGGTTATGAAGAAAAAAGGACCCTAGTGCACTGTTGGTGGGATTGCAGACTAGTATAACCACTATGGAAAACAGTATGAAATTTTTTCAGAAAACTAAAAATGGATCTGCCTTTTGACCCAGCAATTCCACTGCTAGGATTATATCCTAAGAACCCTGGAACACCAATCCAAAAGAACCTATGCACCCCAATGTTCATAGCAGCGCAATTTACAATAGCTAAGTGTCGGAAGCAACCCAGGTGCCCATAAGTAAATGAATGGATCAAAAAACTATGGTACATTTACACAGTGGAATTCTATGCAGCAGAAAGAAAGAAGGAGCTCCTACCCTTTGCAACAGCATGGATGGAACTGGAAAGCATTATGCTAAGTGAAATAAGCCAGGTGGTGAAAGACATATACCATATGATCTCACCTTTAACAGGAACCTACACAACAACACAAACAAGCAAGCAAAATATAACCAAAGACACTGAAATAGAGAACAGGCTGACAGTGTCCAGAGAGGAGAGGGGAGGGAATTTCAGGGGAATTTCAGGGGAAAGGGGGAAGGGTTTACAGGAACAAGTATAAAGGACACATGGACAAAAACAAGGGGGGTGGAAATGGGAGGGAGGTTGGGAGGGCTGGGTGGGTGGGCTGGGATGGGAGTAAAAGATAGAAAATTGTACTTGAACAACAATTAAAATAAAATAAAATTAAAAAGTACCTAGGAATAAACCTAACCAAGGAGGTAAAAGACCTGTACTCAGAAAACTACACAACACTGACGAAATTAGGAAGACACAAATAAATGGAACCATATACTGTGTTCATGGATTGGAAGAACTAACACCATCAAAATGTACATACTACCCAAAGCAATTTATAGACTCAATGTAGTCCCTATTAAAATACCAATGACATGTTTCACAGATATAAAACAAATATTTCAAAATTTTATATGGAACCATAAACAATCACAAGTAGCTGCAACAATTTTGAGAAAGAACAAAGTAGGAGGGATCACAATCCCTGACATGAAACTATATTACAAGGCCACAGTATCAAAACAGTCTGGTACTGGCATAAGAAAAAACACATAGATCAATGGAAGAGAATTGAGAGCTCAGAAATAAACCCAAGTCTCTATGGTTAATTAATATCTGACAAAGGGGACAGAAGCATAAAATGGAATAAAAATAGCCTCTGCAACAAATGTTGTTGGGAGATCTAGACAGCTACATGCAAAATAATGAAACTTAACCACCAACTTACAGCATACACAAAAATAAACTCAAGACAGGTAAAAGACTTAAATATAAGTCATGATGCCATAAAAGTCCTAGAGGAGAACATAGGCAGGAAAATCTCAGATATTCAACATAGAAATATTTTCACCGATATGTCCTCTAGAGTAAGAGACATAAAGGAAAGAATAAACAAATAGGACCTCATCAAAATAAAAAGCCTCTGCATGGCCAAAGAAAACATTAGCAAAATGAGAAGGGAAGCAATCATATGGGAAAACATACTTGCCAATGATACCTTGGACAGGGGTTTGATCTCCAGAATGTATAAATAACACACAACTCCACTCCAGGAAGACAAGTAAATTAAAAAGTGGGCAAAGGACCTGAACAGACACTTCTACAAGGAGGACACACAGAGGGCCCAGAGACATATGAAAGGATGCTCAGCCTCACTAGCCATCAGAGACACAAATTAAATCCACAGTGAGATACCACTGAATGATACCACAGTGTGATACCATTCACACCAGTCAGAATGACCATCATAAATAAATCAACAAACAGTAAGTGCTGATGAGAAAAGGGAACCCTAGTGTACTGTTGGTGGACATGCAGACTGGTGCAGTCACTATGGAAAACAGTATGGAATTTCCTCAAAAAACTAAAAATAGAATTGCCTTTTGACCTGGCAATTCCATTGCTAGGATTATACCCTAAGAATCCTGAAATAATAATTGAAAAGATCCTATGCACCCCAATGTTCACAGCAGCACAGTTTATGACAGCCGAGTGCTGGAAGCAACCTAAGTGCCCATCAGTAAATGAATGGATCAAAAAACTATGGTACATTTACACAATGGAATACTATGCAGCAGAAAGAAGGAGCTACTGTCCTTTGCAATAGCCTGGATGGAATTGGAGAGCATTCTGCTAAGTGAAATAAGCCAGGATGTGAAAGACAAATACCATATGATCTCACCCATAAGTGGAACCTGATTATCTGGTGAATCACATGTATTGATCTGCAAATGTTGTACCAACTTTGCATTCCCAGAATAAATTACACTTCAGCATGGTGTATGATCTTTTGGATGCACTGCCGTAATTGGTTTGCTAGTAATTTGTTGAGGATTTTAGCATCTATGTTCATCAGGGATATCAACCTATAATTTACTTTCTTTATACTTTTTTTATTACCTTTTTTTTTTGTTGTTCAAATACAGTTGTCTCCATTTTCATCCTCCACTTTCCCATGCTGCATGCACCCCCATTTCCCACCCTCAACCCTTCCCCCCTTTCACTTTATCCATTGGTCCTTTATACATAATCCTTCACAACCCTTCCCCTTCTTTGCCGTTATCTCCTTCCCCCTCCCCATTCTGGTTATTGTCAGTTCATTCTTTATTTCAATGTCTCTGATTATATTTTGCTTTCTTGTGCTTTTTTTTGTTGTCGTTGTTGTTGATTAGGTCCCATCATATGGTATGTGTCTTTCACCTCCTGACTTACTTTACTTAGCAAAATGCTCTCCAGTTCCATCTTTCCTCTCACAAAGGGTAGAAGCTCCAGAGTTCCTTCTTTCTTTCTGCTGTGTAGTATTCCATTGTGTAAATGTACCGTTGTTGTTTTTTTTATCTACTCATTTACTGATGGGCACTTAGGTTGCTTCCAGCATGTGGCTATTGAAAATTGTGCTTCTATGAATATTGGGGGGCATAGGTTCTTTTGAACTGGTGTCAGGATTCTTAGGGTATAATCCTAGCAGTGGAATTGCTGAGTCAAGATGGCAGTTCCAATTTTAGTTTTCTGGGGAAATTCCAGACTTTTCCACAGTGGCTGCACCAGCAGCAATACATTCTCACCAACAATGTACCAGGGTTCCCTTTTCTCCGCAATTTCACCAGCACTTATTGTTTGTTGATTTATTTATGATGGTCATTCTAACTGGTGTGAAGTGGTATCACACTGTGGATTTAATTTGTGTCTCTGATGGCTAGTGAGGCTGAGCATCCTTTCATATGTCTCTGGGCCCTCTGTGTGTCCTCCTTGTAGAAGTGTCTGTTCAGGTCCTTTGCCCACTTTTTAGTTTACTTGTCTTCCTGCAGTGGAGTTGTGTGTTATTTATATATTCTGGAGATCAAACCCTTGTCCAAGGTATCATTGGCAAGTATGTTTTCCCATATGATTGCTTCCCTTCTCATTTTGCTAATGTTTTCTTTGGCCATGCAGAGGCTTTTTATTTTGATGAGGTCCCGTTTGTTTATTCTCTCCTATATTTTAACTAACAAAAATAAGAATAAAATCTTTCAATTTGTTTTATGTCATAGTATATGGTGTATCTTATTGAATGTTTCATGTGTTCTTAAAATGTGTATCCTGATGTTGCTGGGTGTTCTATAAATGCAAATTATCTTCATTTTGGTTAGGCACTATTCAAATCTTTTATATCCTTGCTGATTTCCTACTTGGTGTTCTGCCAATTGCTGAGAGGCATGTTGAATTTGACAACTACAATAGATTTGTCTATTTCTGATTTTCTTGGTTTTCATTTCATGTATGGTGATACCTTTGTTTTACGCACATAGGATTGTTACATTTTGGGTAGACAGAACCTTCTATCATGTAATGCCACTTTCTAACTTAGAAATATTCTTTGCTGTGAAGTCTGCCATTAGTGTTTGGCTTCTTTCAGTTCAGCATGTTTTGAGGTTGATCTGTTTTGTAATATGTATCAGAACCTCTTTCCTTTTCATAGCTGAATACTATTTTATTTTACAAATAGACCACATTTATCCGTTCATCTGTTGATGGACATTTGGATTATTTACCTCTTTTGGATATCATGAATAGTGCTATGACATTTATGTACAAGTTTTGCATGTCTTTTTCAAATATTTAGGGTAAGTGTATAGCAGAATTGCTGCAACATCAGACGAAGTAGTTTCTTATTTTATTAACTATGAAGGGAGACCCAAAAACTCCAGAATTTATTTATAAAACATTGTGTATTTATTCTTACATGTTTTATACTTCAGTCAGCTTCAAAGTACTCTCCATTTAATGCAATACACCTATTGAGATGTTTTTTCCACTGCTCAAAACATTTTTTGAACTCATTTATTTTGATGCCTTTTAGTACTTCTTCCATTTTTTGTTTCACCTCTTCCACATCAGCAAAACATTTTCTTTTGAGGACTATTTTCATCTGGGGAAACATAAAGAAGTCACTTGGGACAAAATTAGGTGAAAAGGTGGGTGGGGCATGGCAGTCATGAAATCTTTGGTCAAAACTGATGAACATTCAGTGCAGCATGGGCAGGTGCCCTTAATGCATTGAAAGTTCTTCCAAAAACATTCACCAAAGCAAACCATAGCCTCTCAGAACACCAGCTGGTGATCTTCTCAGAACACCAATACAGATGGGTTCCTAGAACACTAACCTAGCAGCAGAAGTCTGTACTACAAGGGGCCCACCCTCCAGAAGATAACCTTTGGGTTCCCCCTCATATAAGGTAGCCATGTCCACAAAAGGAGGATTTGTTACTAATATAACAGAATGTAGGAAATGCTCATGAGCAGCCATATGCAGTATCTTTACAAATGGCAATTCAGAATATGGCGGTATTTAAAATCAGTAGGAAAGGGGTGGATAAAACAGTATATTGAGCATTGGCTACTAATCTAGAAGAAAAAAATTACAGATTCTAATATCAAATTACATCAAATGAAGCACTAGATATATAGAGACATTTACTTTGTATCCAGTGTATGATGGTGGATGTTTTGCTGTCAGTATGACAGCTGACCCAGGTAGCAATGCTGGCAAGTAGGGTAGTAAAGGCTTGATCCATTCCAGTTTTGTCACTGAACAGTCTCTTAACATGGGCATGTAGTCAAACAACCCAGATGTTGTGCTTAGCAGCTGTAACTTTCCCCACAGTTCACAGCTCCAAATAGGGTTGCTTTTGTCACTCTGTAGTGCTATAACTGGCATCTCAAATAGGCACAAGAGCCCAGACTAAATAAAAATACACCAATTTTATCAAAGGGAATATTGGCTATAGTTGAGAACACATTAAGTTTTGGGTCTGCATAATTGCAGAGGTTGAAGAATTATAGGATCAGAGTGATTTCAACTAGTCAAACCATTAGTGAAGCAAGGCCTACTTTGAGTAATCTCTATGAATTTAGGGCCTTACTGTGCCAGCAGGTTTGCTCCAGGCAGCAAAGTGGGGATAAATCTCCTCTCTAAGGAATAGCTACTATTTCATATACAGCTGATACTGCTGGGTCAGGACAGCTGTATTCTTGAATACACCATGTCATTTCACAGTAGGGTTGTTAAGTCCTTTCCATCTTGTTAGTAAGCCTAAGATGGCACACCCCCAAATCAAGTCAAGGCCTCTGCAAATCAGGTATCCAATGTAAAAGAATTCAAGAGTAAGCTAATGGCTGCATACATAAAGGGTATCCTTGGTAGCATTGTCAGGGCATAAAGTCAAATTACCCCCTCACTCCCAAGGGTGCCTCCTTTTGTCAGAAGTTTGAATCAACAAAATTAGTCAGACTTGAAGCCCAAATGGTCATTAAGGCCTGTGGGGCTCAAAGGTATCTTCTTTACTTCCTGACTGGGAGCATTTTGTGATTAATGAGAACAGGGAGTACAACATATTAATTTCTACTGCACTTCCAGATGTACAAGTAACCACAGTATATTGCACTGGTACAAATGGCCCCATTTATTGATAATGTTTCATTCATTTCCCTTCTCTACTGTAAATTGTAACCTAGCAACATTATCTAAATCTAGGTATCCCTTGCCTCTATGGGAACTGGTATCTGCATCCTATAGGACCATAAAAACCTGAGTTCTTCCCCTCCCTCAAAGTTCCCAGAGCACTTGGATGTATGCCAAAGGCTTTAGGTCCCCTTTGGAGATAGGAAAATCTCTTTCTCCTTAAAGCAGCTGAGGTTGGGGTATATGAAAGTGCCAGGAGGTATGATGGGAGAGTGGCTTCATGACATTAAACAAGACACATTTACTTTAGTTGCATGATAGCTGCTCATCAGTTCATCCAATTAAAAAAAAAACAAAACTTCCAACTGTACTTGAACAACAATTAAAATAAAGTAAAAAATTAAAAACTTCCAACTTTTTGGTTCAAAGCCCAGTATCAGGTGATACAACCTACTTCATTATATTGAAAGGAGGTCTTCTGTGTAAATTCTCTGATGATCTCTGAGGGACTGACTCCTTGACATATCAACCCTATAACAAGGTTTGTACCCTGTGGCTGATGTAAGCTTAACTTACACAGTAATATTCTGCCTCTCTAGTAGTGGGATGGCTAAATTATGTGCAGAAACAGACCCCAAACATGTAAGAGCTCAACAGAACACAAGCTTCAGTCTTGCTCACAAAATGTTCAAATGAAAAGATATGGAAGAGAATTTTGATCCACATTGTTTTGGCTCTTGTCTTGGGCTGTGTGCCATGTTAAACCATGGCACCCAAGGTTGTCCTGGAAGTCCTCTCCATTTCACCCTTACAGCAGCCTGATAGTTTGTTGGGGAAGTCCTTTGTCAGAACTATATGTGACATATAACATGAGCATCCATGTTCAACTAGCCAGTCACAAAGTCCCACTTAGATGAAAGGGAGACTGGGGAATTTATATTAGCTATGTGCCCAGAGGAAAAATGATATTCTTACTAGTGAAAAGATTACCAGCCTGTGTGATGTGTGAGAGTTTTCTGATAGGGCATGATTTCATTCAAAGGGCTTTCCACATTAGCTTGAAAGAAATAGCAGCCTATGTGAATTCTCTGAATACTCTCTAGGTTACCTTTTGGACAAAATTCTTCCTGCATTTATATTTATATGGTTTTTCTCCTGTTAGAATTTTCTGAGGTCAAATGGGTTGGTCTTTTAGCCAGGATTTTTCACAGTTATTGTATCAATAGGGTTTTCTCTCTCTCTGAATTCTCTGCCATACATTTAGGGTTGACTTCTTACACAATTTTCCATGTTCATTACATTCATAAGATTGCTCCCCACTGTGAGTTCTCTGATGTACTCTGAGGTTTGATTTCTGGCCAAAAGTTTTCCCACACTTATTACATATAAAGGGTTTCTCCCCTGTATGAATTCTCTGATGATCACTAAGGATTGCCTTCCTGACAAATTTTTTCCCACATTCATTACATTTAAATGGTTTCTCCCCAGTGTGAACTCTCTGATGAACTCTGAGAGTTGATGTCCTGGCAAAAGTTTTCTCACATTCATTACATTTAAATGGCTTTTCTCCTGTGTGTATTTTCTGATGTTGGATGAGATGGTCTTTTCGCCAGAAGGATTTTTCACATTCATTACATTGATAAGTTTTCTCACCACCATGAGTTCTCTGATGTATTCTGAGGTTTGATTTCTGGCCAAAAGTTTTCCCACATTCATTACACTGAAATGATTTCTCCCCTGTGTGAATTCTATGATGGTCTCTGAGGGTTGACTTTTGAACGAAAGTTTTCCCACACTCACTACATTCATAGGGCTTCTCTCCTGTATGGATTCTCTGATGTCCCCTGAGAGTTGATTTCTGCACAAATGTTTTCCCACATTCTTTACATTTATAGGGTTTCTCTGCTGAGTGAATTCTCTGATGCGTGCTGAGATGTGACTTCTGGGAGAAAGTTTTTCCACATTCATTACATTCAAAGGGTTTCTCTCCTGTGTGGGTTCTCTGATGTTGAATGAGATGTCCTTTTTGGCAGAAGGATTTCTCACATTCATCGCATTTATAGGGTTTTATCTGAGAGTGAGTTCTCTGGTGTACTCTGTGGGCTAATTTCCTATTTTCATGATATTCAAAGGTTTTATCCCCAGTTTGTGTTTTGTCATTACATACCAATGCATTCTCTTCTGTAACAATTCTCTGAGGCTCAGTGAGATGAGACCTCCTGTTGAAGTTATTCCTACTGGCATTACATCCATAGTGTTTCACAGTGATATTAAATGTATTGTATTCCTTGACAGGTGACTTCTCAGAGAAGGATTTCCCACACTGCTTAAGATTAGAGTGTTTCTCTCCCATCGCAGTTATTTCTTGGTCAAAGAGACTCATCATATCACAGTTTTTCCTAAATTCATCATCTTTACAGGATTTTTCTCCTGTGTGAGTAATTTCATCTGTAACACAGGCACCATCATCATAAAGTTTTTCAGTTTTAGTGCATTCAAAAGCTTGCTTGAAAGTTTGGCAATTTTGATGCTCAGGAAGATTGTCCTTGTAACTGAAGGCTTTCCCATTTTTGTTATATTCATAAAATTTCTCTCCAGTATGAGTTCTTTCAAAGTTAATTTTGAAAGGCAAATTTTCACAGACATCACAGAAACCTGTTTTTTTTATTGAATGGGTTCTATTAATGATAAATTGAGAAATATTATGCAAATTCAATCCCCCTGAGTCATATTTACAGGACATTTTTGTTGAAAAAACAGGAGCTATGTACAGATTAACTGGTTTTCCCAAAACTTCCTCCTCCTCTCCAGTCAAAGGTTTATTATTGATCAATGTTACTTGCTGAAAGTGTTTGATTTTTTTCCTCTTGATCAGGTAATCATCTCTGTAATATTCTAAAAATGGGAAAAATTAAAAGCATTTTATGAATCTTACTTTTTTTATGAAAAGGACTTATGGAAATATACCTTATGTTGCATTTCAGGTTTTGGTTTTTCAGGTTTTGGTATTTCAGGGTTTGGTTTTTCAGGTTTTGATGAAATAATTTGTATGTGCATATGTGTGTGTATATATGTATATGTGTGTGTGTGTGTGTGTGTATATATGTATATATACACATATATACACATGTATATGTATATATACATATATGTATATGTGTGTGTGCACATATATACACATATATACACGTGTGTGTGTGTGTGTGTGTGTGTATATATTCACCCTCTTTCAAAAATATTTATAGTGAAAAAATGAGAGGGGAAACTGGTAATAAATGCATATCTGTATTTGGATTGTGATAGACTGGATTTTTCTACCTGGATGTAAAAGGGAAAGAAAAGGAAAACAGAAATTAGACTTTTATAGGAGCAATTATTTAAGGAGCAGGAAAACCACATCATGGGATGAATATAACAAGGACTATAAAGTAAGTAGAGTAATAAGAAAAATTAGAAGACAATGAGCATTGTTGGGCAAGGCCCAACAGGGGAAGAATTTGATTTGAAGAAATAATGTCAGTATAAGTCCTGTATTATCTAGGCTACACTAATAGAATATTCAAGAGTATACATACTACCAATCTGATATCATCCCTTATTGCCATTCAATCTTTCAACATCAAATTAAATTGATGGCATTAACTGACTCATGATTAAATGAAATTTACAGTTCAGGGTTTAACCCACCTTAAAGCTGAGAGCCTATATAGTAATAAAAGTAAGTGTAAAATTGATAAAAGGAAAATCCATCCTTGCAACTAAGTTAGATTCACTGGTACCTTTGATATATTCTCTCAAAATTGAACAATAAGTGAACTTCATCACTTACCTCACCCTAAGTCTCCACATTTCAATTTTATCTGAATGGTGCAGTTTTTAATGTGGTATCATGGATGCACCCTAAATTTCCACATTTCAATTTTATATGAATGGTCCAATTTTTAATGTGGTATCATGGATCCACTTTAGAATGGTCCAAACCCTGACTGGGTGCCTCAGTTGGTTGGAGTGTTGTCCTATACACCAAAAGGTTGCAGGTTCGATCCCCAGTCAGGTATATACAAGAAAGAAACTGATTAGTGTTTCTTGCTCACATTCATGTGTCTCCTCTCTCTTCCTCCACCCTGTACTCTCTATAAAAAGCATAAAAACATACCTTCAAGTGAGAATTTTTTTTAAAAGATCCAAATTCTTTATGTATTCTAGATGCCTCTTGGTTATGGGATATCTGACTTGCGAATATCATCTACTTTTGAGTCATTTTTTAACTCTCCATTAAGCATAAACATAATTTATATTTGTATCAAAGTTATATGTATTATATAACAGTATTCAGGGAACAGTCATGGAATTCTAAATCTTGCCAAAAATTAGAACACAATTGACTTGGCAAAAATCCCTATTTGACCCTCCCTGCTTACAGTTTCTTCATGCTTATGAGACCATCACTCTCCTAATGTTTATGTAATAATTTCCTGTATTGTCTTTGTAGTTTTAGCACCAACATATGACTCCCTAAAAATGTAACTAAGCTTTGCCTTTTTCTGACACATATATGTAATCATACATGCATATTTATATTTTTTGATTTTACTTAATACTATGTTTATAATCACTGTATAAGATTTTATGTAGCTTTATAATTCTCCCTTAGAAATACAAGTATTTCTTTATTCTATTGCTGATGAGCCAAATTTTTGGCAACCCCCCCCCCCCATGTTGCCATAAATACTCTTTTATTCATTCTGGAAAACACAACAAACCTTTTTATAGGGAATACAGTTAGGGAAGGGACTGTTTGGTGACAAAGTAGGTAAAACTTCAACTTAATTTGATAACATCCTCCTAACTACACAGTGGTTTTACCAGTTTACATTTTCAGTCAGTGAATGAGGATCTTTAATATTTCACATCCTCATCAGGACTTGGCATTACCAGGTTTGTTAATTTTACCACATATCATCCACCTCTCTTAGCTCACCTAATATATATTTTTCACTCTGTGAAAAATAATAAGGTTGAATGCATTTTCAAAGATACATGCCTATTTTTTTCAAAGTTCCTATTCAAAATCTTTAGTCTATTTTTCAGTTGAGTTACTACCCTTTCCTGTATTGACCTGCAAAAGTTCTTACATTCTCAGGATGCTTGTCCTTCTCAGGTTCCTTGTATTGTACATATTCTGCTACTCAATGGTTTGTTTTTTGACCTTTTTACTGGTATCTTTTATGAACAAAGTTCTGAATTTTAATTTAGTGAAGTTTATTAATAATTTCTTATTTTTTAATCCTCACCTGAAGATATGCTTATTGATTTTAGATAGAGAAGAAGAGGGAAAGAGAAAGAAACAATTATCAGTTGCCTCCTGTATGCACCCAAGACAATATTGCTGTAAATACTCATTTTAGTGTACAAGATGAGGCTCCAACCAACTAAGCCACTCAGCCAGGTCAATCATCTCCTTTTGATTGATGATTTTTGTGCCTTTGTGACTTTTTTTAAAAGTCTGTTTTTTTAAATTTTATTTATTTTTAGAAAGAAGCTTAAGAAAATTCTTGAAATACACAGGTGTTCACTGCTAAACTAAACTTCTGGAATCTAGCTACCCATAGAATTCTGTCTGCCAGTGCTCAAACTTACCATGGTGACTCTGGTTTGAGAATTCTTCCTCTAAGAACCAAGGTTCTTCTCCTTGTTCCAACTTGAAGATGACCTCTGGTTTAAAAATGCAATTTCCTATAAATAGGGAACAATGGAGTACTTAGGCTAGATGATAAGACTGTTGGTACCCCAAAATTTAGAAAGATACAGCTTCAGGAAAAGCAACCTGAAGGTCCTCATTTGAATTTATTATTGGAAGTTAACAACACATTCTCCAACAGGGATTAGTTACTTTATACTCCTGAATTAAAAGCCTAAATAACATTAAAATCTAAATAAAGTATCCATGTGTACTAGTGCATAAAGAAGAAATGCTTTCTACACAGCATTCTGAAAGTAAGCTATGCTCATACACTCACCCACTGAGACTAGGTTATTGTAGTTCTCCAGCATCACATCTCTGTACAGGGTCCTTTGAAGAGGACCCATTTGCTGCCACTCCTCCTGGGTGAACTCCACAGTCACATCCTTGAATGACACTGATGCCTACAATAATACATTTCTGGTCAATTTGAAGGGTTCAGAATTAGGTGACATAGAAAAATACATATGAAAACAATTCTTATGTCTACTATAAAGAGTATAATAAATGAAAATAAGTATACCTATTTTGGATCTAATTTTATACTTTGGAGTTAATTAGTAAAAGTGTTTATAACTTAATTTGTATATACTTTTGAGTTATATATATGTGCAACCAATAAGCACATTAGTAAAGCTTTTGTTGTTTGAATTTTTTTAAGTATAAATAAATTTCCAAATAAATATATTGGGACGTGGGGAATAAACTTTTCCCCACACCCCAATATACAACCTTAGGCATATACACTCTAGGCTAGGGGTCAGCAAATCATGACCTGTGGCCAAATCCAGCATGTCACTTTTTAAATTAAGTTTTATTGGGGCACAGTTACAAATACCCAGTCATTTTGTATTATCTTCGGTTGTGTTTGTGCTGAAATGGCAGAGCCTAGTAGTTCCATAAGAGACCTTATACCTATCAAAGGAAAATACGTATTATCTGACCCATTACAGAACTTGACAATTTCTGGACTAACCAATCCAATTAAAGGAAAAATTGACAGCATAAAAACAACAAAGCAAATACAATTTATAGAGAGGGATAAATACAGATTGAAGGTAAAAAGGATGGAAAAAAGATACATAAGTAATCACTGACCAAAAGAAAATTGATATCATAATAACATGAGAAGTAGTAGATTTCAAAGAAAGAATGCTAAAAACATAATGAATAACAATATGATGATAAAGTCATTCTTTTAACAGGAGATATGACAAACATAAATTGGTATGTACTTGAAAATATAGCTTCCAAATATGGTCAACCCTTATTATTCAGAGATTTCAGAGATTCTGTATTTGCAAATTCACTTACTCACTAATATTTACTTATAACCTCAAAATCAATACTCATGATTTTGTGGTCATTTGTGGAATTCACAGAATGGTAAAAAATTTGAGTGCCCAATACACGTTTTCCCAGCTGAGGTTGAACAAGATAATGTTTGCTTTCATGTTTCAGCTCTCATACCATAAACAAGTATCTTTTTGCAGGCTGTTTAGCACACTTTTTGCATTTTTATGCTTTTTCTTGTGATTTCACTTTTTAATGTTCCCAAGTACAAGAAGGTTGTGCTATGTCTGATGGAGAAAATAAGGGTGTTAGATGAGCTTTGTTCAAGCATTAATTATGGTGCTGTTGGCTATTAGATCATGAATCTACAATAATCGAGTAAGGTGATTTAAACAAAAACACATATAAAACAAGGTTATCTACTGATTAGTTGCCCAAAATGTTGTGACCAGAGACTTGCAGGAACCTAACCCAGTATTTCCCCTAAGAGCAAGGCTTAAGTACTTGCTTATTCAGTGTTCATGGTGACTTGGAACATAACTGAGAATAATGAGAATTGACTGTTGATAAATAAAAGTTAACAGAAATGAAGTAGATAGATCCACAGTTATAATTAGTGATTTTAACACAACTCTCTCAGTAACTAATGGCAAAAGCAGTCTGAAAAAAAAAAAACAACAGAAGGGATTTAGAACAAGGGTCAGCAGACTCTATAGCCCAGAGGCCAAATCTGGCCCACTACCAGTTCTTTTATAAATAACATTTTATTGGAACACAGTGACATGCATTTGTCCATGTATTATTTATAGCTGCTATAGCACTAAAAATATAGAGTTTGGTGGTTCCAACAAAGCTTACTATCTGACATTTACATAAAAAGTTTGCTGACCACTGATACAACATATTTAAATGATATAATTAACCAATTTGACTAAATGAAATATATAGAATAAACTAATTGTAACAAATTATTTTTTGTGTACTTTGTATACTAAAATACAAAAACAGTAAGTCCCATAAAATTAGAAAAAAATTACTTATACTGGTGTTTTGAATTTTTGCTCAGAGATATAGAGAGCTGAAAAGAGCAGTGCAGTCATGCACCACTTAACAATGGGGATATGTTCTAAGAAATGCTTGATTAGATGATTTCATCACTGTGTGAACATCATAGAGATTAGTACACCTACCCAAATGGTACAGCTTATTATACACCTCGGCTATATGGTACACTAGCATCATATATGCAGTTTGTCATTGACCAAAGCATTGTTATGTGGCACATGACTGTAGTAGTGCTGTTACAACAAGAGAAAAGCTGGGCAACTTGAAAATTAATGTCTATAAATACTAAAGAATCTACAAAAATTATTAGAGCTAACAAATTCAGCACACTCTGAGGATTCAAGATGAACACACAAAAACCAATTGTATGTCTGTACACTAACAACAAACAATAAAAGTTGAAGAAGACAATTGCACATAAAATAAAATAGAAAATAATAAAATACTTAGGCATAATTTTTAACCAAGAAGATGTGAGATATGTACATTCAACACTAAAAAACATTGCTAAAAGGAATTAAATGAGACATTAATAAATGGAAAGACATCTATGTTCATCAACTGGAAGATTTAATATTGTCTTGACAGTAATACACCCCAAAGTGAAACCTGTATCAAAATTCCAATGGTCTTTTTTGCAGAAATGTCAGTCCTAACATTCATATGAAATCACACAAGGCTCTGAATAGCCAAAACAATCTTATAAATAACAAAGTTTGAGGACTTGCACTTACTAATTTCAAAACTTAACTATAAAGCAACAGTGATCAAGACAGTGTGGTATTGGTGCAAAGACAGATATATAGATCCACAAAATAGAACTGAGAGTCTAGAAATAAACCCATGCATTAGATCATTTAATAGGAAAAGGACAGTCTTTTCACCCTGGCCACTGTGGCTCCATTGGTTGGGTGTCATTCCACAAAGCGAAGAGCCACCAGTTTGATCCCCAGTCAGAGCACATTCCTGGGTTGTGGGTTTGGTCCCCGGTTGGGGTGCATACTTGATAGAGGCAACCAATTGATGTTTCTCTCTCACATGGATGTTTCTCTTCCTCCTTTCTCCCTCCCTTCCCCTTTCTGTAAAAATAAATAATAAAATATATCAAAAAATAGTCTTTTCAGCAAATGATGCTGAGAAAACTGGACAGCTACATGAAAAAAAAATGAAGTTGAACTCCTACCTACCTCATACTATGTTCAAAAATGTATCTTAAAATGAATCAAAGACCTAAACATAAGTTTAAGGTAAATTTCTTCCAAGTTGAAACTCTTGGAAGATATGTGGAATTAATCTTCATGACCTTGAATTTGGCAATGCATCAAAAGCACAAGAAACCAAAGAGAAAATATACTAGACTTAATCAAAATTTAAGACTGTGCATCAAAGGACATTATCAAGATAGTGAAAACACAACCTACAGAGTGGGAGGAAATATTCATGAATTATATACAGAACTCCAGGCTTACAATGGTTTGACTTACAATTTTTTTACTTTATAATGATGTGAAAGTGATACATGATAAATTACATGAGCTACTCAACACTTTGTTATAAAATAGGTTGTGTGTTAGGTGATTTTCCCCATTTTGATTAATTTAAGTTCTAGGTATGTTTAAGGTAGGCTAGGCTTTGCTATGACATTCCATAGGTTAAGTATATTAAATGCATATTTTACTTAGATTTTCAACTTAACCATCAAGAAGTATCTGTGTCTAAGAAATATCTAGTAGCCAGAATATATAAAGAACTCTTATAACTGAACAACAACAACAACAAAAGCCTAATTAAAAAGTGGGCAAAGCAACCGAATGGACTTTTCTCCAAAGAAGATACACAAATAGTCAGTAAGCACATGAAAAGATGTTCAATGATATTGTCAGGGAGTTCAATGATATTGTCAGGGAAATGCAAATGAAAACTGAAACTACAATAAGCCACAGCTTCACACCCTAACACGGTCATAATTTTTTTAAAAAAAGGCTAAATAACAAATGGTGGAGACAATGTTTGGAATCCTAACAGATTGCCAATGAGAATGTGAAATGGTATGTATAATAGTTATGGAGGTAGTTTCGCAGTTCCTGAATAAGATAAATGTAATGTTACCATATAACCCAACAATTCCAGTCCTAGATTTATTCCTCAAAAAAAAGAAAAACAGGCCCTGGCTAGTGTAACTCAGTGGATTGGATTGAGCACTGGCCTGTTAACCAAGGGTCGCCAGTTCAATTCCCAGTCAAGGGCACATGCCTGGGTTTGCAGGTCAAGTCCCCAGTTGGGGCAACCACACATTGATGTTTCTCTCCCTCTAAAAATAAATAAATGAAATATTTTCTTAAAAAAGAAATGAAAAACAAGTGTTCACATCAACACTTGAGTGTATCCATCCATCTACATATCTATCTACCATCTATCAATCATCTATTTATTGCATGTTAATAGCATCACTGCTCATAACCACCATAAAGAAGAAACAACCCTATGTCCAGCAGTTGTTGAATGGATAAACAAAATGTGGCATATCCACATAATGAAATCTTGATCACATTATGCTAAGTGAAAGACACAATCACAAAGACCACAGATTATACAATTTCACTTATCTGAAATGTCCAAACTAGGCAAATCTATAGAAACAAAATGTAGGTTAGTGGTTGTTTAGGGCTGGGGTGGGGGTATGTTGGGATCGGGGGAATGTGATAGTTGATGGTATTGAGTTTTTTTGATATGATAAAGATATTCTAAAATTGACTGTGGTGATGATTGCACAGTAGTGAATATACTAAAAACCACTGACTACTTTAAATGTGTGATTTGTAAGGTATGTGATTTTTATCTCCATATAGTTGTTTTTAAAAAGGACACCAGAAAAAATAGGCATTTTCAGAGTTTTTGTGTCTATTACAGAAATTGAATTTATATTTAAAAACCAGCCACAAAGAAACTCCAAGGCCAAGCTGTTTTACTGGTATATTTTTCAAACATTTAGGGAATAAATAACAGCAATCTTAAACTTTTCCATAAGACAGAAAATGGAGAACCATTTTGAGAGAGCATAATATTGATGCCAAAGCATGACCAAGACATTCCATGATAAGAAAAATTCAGGCCAAATACCTCTCCATTAAAATATACTGAAACACACTAATTCAAATATGAATAAATTGAATCCAGAGACATATTAAAAAGATAGTATTTCATGACCAGGTGGGAATTAGCTGAAAAATGCAAGACTAAACACTGATAAACGAATCAATGTAATTCACCCCTCTAACACAATAAAGGAATAAAATTCTATTATTATCTCACTTGATTCAGAAAAAACACTTGACAAATTTAATACTTATATGTGACAAAAACTCTCAGGAAACTAAAGACTGAAAAAGAAAACTTCCTTATTCTAACATAGGACATCTCCAAAAAATCTAAACTCGGTGAAATTTTGAGTACTTTCCCCCTCAGGTGAGGTATAAGAAAAGGATTTCTGTGACTATCACTTGTATTCAACACTGTTTTGAATGTACAAGAATAAGACTTAAACAGAAATTAAAGACATAAAGATTGGAAAGCAAGTAAAATTGTCTTTATTTGCAAAAGATCTGATTGTGTATATTTAAAATAAAAAAGAATCTACAAATAAGCTATTAAATTATTAGATATTAAATACAGGCACGCCTTGTGTTATTGCACTTCCCAGATATTGTGCTTTTTACAGACTAAAGATAAGACCTTCCACCAGCAAAAAAGATTATGAGTCTCTGAAGGCTCAGATAATGGATGGCATTTTTTAGCAACAAACTGTTTTCATTAAGGGATGTACATTGTTTCTTTTTGACATAATGCTACTACATACTTTATAGACTATAGTTCAATGTAAACATAATTTTTATATGCACTGGGAAACCAAAAATTGCATGTGACTCACTTTATTGTGATATTTGCTTTATTGCAGTGATCTAGAACTGAACCTACAATATATCTGAGATATATTTGCATTAAAAAAACATTGCGGTATAGTAAACCAACAGTAAACAATTAGAAAATAAAAATAAAAAAACAATATTATTCACAAAAACATCAAAATAGATCAAATATATAGGAATCAATCTAATGAAATATATCAAAGAATTCACATCTAATCTGAAAAACTACCCAGCAGGATTTTCTATGGAAACTGACATTATTTCTATGAAAATGCAAAAAAACAAAATTAGCCAATAAGTTTTTTGAAGAAGTAAAACTTTAAGGCTTTACACTACTATATTTCATGACTTACTGTTATGAAACAGTAATTATGGCAGTGAAATACTAGCAAAGAGATAAATAATTCAAAAAAAACACAAAATATAGTTTAGATATAGACACAGACACACAGTTACTTGACAGACAACAGAATCCCTGCTGCAACTCAGTGGACAGAGGAAGGTCTTTTCAACAAAGAGTACCAGAGTAACATGATATCCATATGGAAATATGAACCTTGACACTTTATATCATACACTAACGCAATGTCAGGCAATCAAGCTTAAATAATCAAGAATCTACTAACAACACAGGAGAATATCTGCAGGATCTTGGAGTAAGGAAAGATCTTTTACCCATGACACACCCATGACAAAGGGCTACCATTAAAGAAAACACTGGCACTGAGCTCTGAGGACTTGCACTTCCTGATTTCAAAACATAACTATAAAGCTGTAGCATCAAGGCAATCCATTTCCAGGTACAGAGCCACAAGAATTAAAGGCAGAGTCTCAAGGATATTTGTATACCTATTTCCACAGCAGTATTACTCACAATAATTGAAAGGCAGAAGGAAAACAGGTGTCCGTTATTGGATAAATGTATAAGTAAAATGTGGTATATACACACAATACAATATTATTTAGCTTTAAAAAGAAGTATATTCTGATATATACTACAACATGGATGAACTTTGAGAACTTTATAATAATGAAGTAAGCCAGTCACAAAAAAACAGTCTCTTTAATAAATGGTGTTGGGAAAATTGGACCGGTACATGCAAAAAAAAAAAGAAAGAGAAGAAAGAAAGAGAAGAAAGAAAGAGAAGAAAGAAAGAAAAGACCATCAACTTACAGCACACACAAGAATAAACTGAAAAGAGAGTACAGGAACTTCTGGCCAAGATGGAGGTGTAGGTAAATACACTGTGCCTCCTCACACAACCAAAAGGACAACAACAATTTAAAAACAAAAACAACCAGAACTGACAGAAAATCGAACTGTATGGAAGTCCAACAACCAAGGAGTTCAAGAAGAAACACTCATCCAGAGTGTTGAGAAACACTTCTCCAGAGCGGTGGGGAGGGGGAAAGAATGTGGATTAGAGGGGGTGTGCATGGTGGAGGGGAATAAAGGGGAGAAAATGGGACAATTGTAACAGCATAACCAATAAAATATATTTTTAAAAAAGAATAGTATAGGAAATGGAGAAGCGAAAGACCTTATATACATGAACCATGGACATGAACTAAGGGGGGTAGGAAATACAGGAGGGACAGGTGGTACAGGGCAGAGGGGGATAACGGGGAGAAAAAAAGGGGACAACTATAACAGCATAATCAGTAAAATATACTTAAAAATAAATAGCCCTCCGCCTACCCACTCTGACAAAGGGTCCTCTGCCCAGGTGGACAGAAGAGGACCCTCTAATTCCAGGAAGATGGGCTGTAGAAAGGTAATAATAAAATAACAACTTAAGCAGTTAAGAGTTCCAGCCAAGATGGAGGCACAGGTAGAAACCCTTTGCTTCCTCGAACAACCAAAAGGAGGATAACAACCAATCTAAAATTAATAAATAACCAGGAGACCCAGAAAAGCAAACTTCATGGAACTCTGACAACAAAGGGATTAAAGAAAAAATCCATCAGAACAACCAGACCGGTGTGCCAAGACAAAGAAATATGGCCCAAATGAAAGAACAGAGCATAACCTCAGAAACAGAACTAAGTGAGGAGGACACAGCCAACTGATCTGATGGAGAACTTAAAGCCCTGGTAATCAAAATGCTCACAGATCTGACTGATCTTGCTCGAAAAATGAAAAAACAAATGAAAGATACCCAAAATGAAACAAAGCAAAATATTCAGAGAACCAACAGTGACAGGAAGGAAACTAGGACTCAAAGCAACAATTTGGACAAAAGGAAAAAATAAACATCCAATGGGAACAGAATGAAGAAACAGAATTTTAAAAAGTGAGGAGAGGCTTACAAACATCTGGGACAACCTGAAACGCTCCAATATCAGAATCATAGGGGTGCCAGAAGGAGAAGAATGACAGCAAGAAATTGAAAACTTATTTGAACAAATAATGAAGGAAAACTTGCCCAAACTGGTGAAAGAAATAGACTTCCAGGAAATTCAGGAAGCCCAGAGAGTCCCAAAGAAGTTGGACCCAAAGAGGAACACACCAAGGCACATCATCAAGTTATCCAAGATTAAAGACAAAGAGCGAACCTTAAAAGAAGCAAGGGGAAAGGAGACAGTTACCTACAAAGGAGTGCCCATGAGGCTATCAGCCGATTTCTCAAAAGAAACCTTGCAGGAAAGAAGGGGCTGAAAAGAAGAATTTGAAGTCATGAGAGACAAGGACCTACATCCAAGATTACTCTATCTAGCAAAACTTTCATTTAGAATGGAAGGGCAGGTAAAGTGCTTCCCAGATAAGGTCAAGTTCAAGGAGTTCCTCATCACCAAGCCCTTATTATATGAAATGTTAAAGGGACTTATCTAAGAAAAAGATAAAAAATATGAACAGTAAAATGACAACAAACTCACAACTATCAACAAATGAACCTAAAAGAAAAGAAAACCAATGAAAACAAAAACTAAGCAAACAACTAGAACAGGAACAGAATCAGAGAAATGGACATCACATGGAGGGAGTTCAGTGGGGAGGGGGAAGGGAGGAATAGGGGGGAAAAGGTACAGGGAAGAAGAAGCATAATTAGTAGGCATAAAATAGATGGGGAGAGATAAAAAATGGTATAGGAAACAGAGGACTCAAAGAACTTATATGTGCAATACATGGACATGAACTAAGGGAGGGGAATGCTGGAGGGTTGGGGGGGCACGGTGGAGGAGGGATAAAGGGGGAAAAACTGGGAAAACTGTAGTAGCATAATCAATAAAACATACTTAAAAAAAAAAACTTAAGCAGTTAACCACCTTGCAGTGCTGTGGATAATTGCTAAAATTTGGAAAGAATGCAGCCATCCAAGAATAAATACACTGTGGCATATTAATATAATAAAACCTACATGATCTAAATGTGACATGAAAAATATTTAGTAGTTAAATATACAAGGAGGAAAAAGTATAATATAAACACTGTGACCCATTTTTAAAATATACACATACATAAAAAAAGTGTACATGTATGATCAGAAAAATATTCTGTTTCTCTTTGAGTTGGTATAATTATGCTTATTATTATTTCCTCCTTTATGTTATTTTAATATTCTAATGCCTTAAAATGAGCATATTTTGCTTATATAATAAAGAAAACAATAAAAGGGCAAAAAATAAAAATAATAAATAAATAAATAAAAATACATACCAAAGTAAAGAAAAAAAAGAATAAACTGAAAACAGATAAAAGATTTATTTAAATGTAAGTCACAAAACCATACAAATCCTAGAAGAAAACATAGGCAGTATATACTGACTAGTATGGTTCAGTTGGTTGGGCATTGTTTCGCAATGCAAAGGGCTGCCAGTTCAATTCTGGGTCAGGGCACATGCCTGAGTTGCAGGTTCAGTCCCAGGTTGGGGCACATACAAAAGGTAACCAGTAGGTGTTTCTCTCTCACAAATATTTTCCTCTCCCTTGTTTTCTCCCTTCCTTCCCTTATCTCTTAAATATGTTAAATCTTAAGTAAAAACATATGCTGTAAAATCTCAGACATCTCACATAGCAATGTTTTTGCCAATATACCTTCTAAAGGAAGCGAAACGAAGAAAAAAAAATGAAACAAATGGGACTACATCAAACCAAAAAGCTTCTGCATAGCAAAAGAAACCAACAAAATGAAAAGAGAACCTACTGTATTAAAAACACAGTAGCCAATGATACATCTGATAAGAGGTTAATTTTTAAAATATGTACAGAACTTATACAACTCAATATGATTAAGACAGACAATCCAATTAAAAAATGGACGAAGGACCTGAACAGACATTTCTTCAAAGAGGACATACAAATGGCCAATAGACATTGCTCAATGTCTATTGAGCACGAAAAAATGCTCAATGTCACTAATCATCTGAGAGATGCAAATTGAAACTACAATGAGGCATTATCTCACACCTGCCAGAATGGCTACAATCAATAAGTCAGCAAACAACTGCACATGAAGATGTGGAGAAAAGGGGACCCCAGTTCACTGTTCATGGGAATGCACACTGGTGCAGCCACTGTGGAAAAGAGTATGGAATTTCCTCAAAAAATTATAAATGGAACTGCTATTTCACCCAGCAATCCCACTTTTGGGAATATATCCTAAGAATCCTGAAACACTGATCAGAAAAAATATATGCAACACTATGTTCATAGCAGGATTATTTACCATACTCAAGATGTGAAAATAGGGCCTCGCTGGTGTGGCTTAATGGATTGAGTGCTGGCCTGCGACCGTTGGGTCTCTGGTTTGATTCCCAGTCAGGGAACATGCCTGGGTTGCAGACCAGGACCCCGACAGGGACCTTGAGAGAGGTAACCACACATTGATGTTTCTCTCCCTCTCTTTCTCTTTCCCTTCCCCCTGTCTAAAAATAAATAAACTAAATTTTTTTAAAAAGGTGTGAAACTAGTCCAAGTGTCCATCAGTAGATGAGTGGAAAACAAGCTGTGGTACATTTATACAATGGAATACTACACAGCTATAAAAAAGGAGCTATTACCCTTTGCAACAGCATAGATGAACCTGGAGATTATTATGCTAAGTGAAATAAGCCAGTCAGAGAAAGACATGTACCATATGATCTCACTCATGTGGAAAGTAATGAACAAAATAAACTGATGAACAAAATACAACCAGAGGTCATGGATACATGGAACATACAGACAGATTTCAAAAGGGAGGTGGAAGGGGAGACTGGAAGATATTAGCCAAAGAACTTATAAGCATATATGCATAGCCCATGGACACACACGACAATGTGGTGAAAGCCGGAAGGGTAGTGGGCACTGGGTGAAGGGGGACAAAGTGGAGGAAATGGGGAAACATCTGTAATAGTGTCAAGTAAAAAAACAGATAAACACTACATGATTCCACTTATATGAGTAGTGAAATTCATAGACAGAAAATAGAATGGTGTTTGCCAGGGACTGAAAAGAGGTAGGAATGGGAAGTAGCTATTTAATGGGTCTAGATCTTCAGTTTTGCAAGATGAAACAGTTCTGGAGATGGTGCACAACAATACAAATGTACTTAACAATAATGACTGTACACTTAAAACATGGCTAAGATGGTAAATTTTACATTATCTGTATTTTACTACAATTAAAAATAAATGGGGAAAAAAAGGAAAAGAAAGTAAAGAGCCAGGTGTCCTAGCTACATGCACTGCCATAACGAAATACTGGACTGGGTGGCTTAACCAACAGAGATTTATTTCCTCACAATTCTAGAGGCCAAAAGCCCACAATCAGGGTATCAGCATGGTGCATTCCAGTGAGGCCCTCTTCATGGCTTACAGATGGCCGCCTTCTCACTTTGTCTCAGTGTCTTAAGACATCATTTAACCTTAATTACCTCCTCAAAGCTCTGTCTCCAAATACAGTCACATTAGGGGTCAGGGCTTTAGCATATGAATTGGGGGATGTGGGGGGGGGGGGTGTAACACAATTCAGTCCACAGCACCAGGTGAACCCAATGGGGATTGATCCTAAAGCTCTATTTGGAGAGGGCAATGATAATTTAATAGGAAGCAGAGTCAGGAACAGTAGAGTGTGTTTAAGAAGCTAAATGAAGTTAGGTTTTGCTTTACAGTAAACTTACATACTGAATTTTTTAATATTCTAGTTCTCACTAGATTGTGAATGCTATTAAGAAAAAAAGTACCTGTATTGTTTAAGCTATAACTATATAGCACATGTCAATTTCCTGGGACATCTTGGCTGATCAATAAATAAATGTCAAAAAAGTCGGAGCAGCAATAAAGTAAAAAGAAGTAATGAGGAGGGGTAATGCCTCCAAAGCCTGAATTGCTCATCTTGAGAAACAGGGAATTTTATTGTATAGGGGTGAGGAGCAACTGAGGTGATTTACACACAGGAAAGACATTACTTCCTAAGTTTTTAGATAGGGATATCAAACTCATTTTCACCAGGGACCACATCAGCCTCATGGTTGCCTTCAAAGGGCCTAATGTAATTTCAGCTCCTTAACAGTTAAGTAGTAGTTACATTTATATAGTCCCAAACTTACATTTAGCCCTTTGAAGGCAACCGCGAGGCTGATGTGGCCCCCAGTGAAAATGAGTTTGACATCTCTGATTTAGATGAACAACCCATGCAAAAGATGTGCTTGAGGAGTTGAAGAAAGAGGTGAGCAGATTAGTAAAGAAGCTACTCCATGATTCAGTCATGATATCTTGGTTCAGTCAAGAAACCACAGGTAGCAGTAGGAAGGGATAAAGTGGAGAAATGCATTTAAAATACATTAGGTTGAGACTTATGTTTAAGTCTTTTATCCACCTTGAGTTTATTTTTGTATATGGTGTAAGTTGGTGGTCTCCTTATTTTGCATGTAGCTGTCCAGATCTCCCAACACCATTTGTTGAAAAGGCTATTTTTACTCCACTTTATGCTTCTGTTCCCTTTGTCAAATATTAATTGACCATAGAGACTTGGGTTTATTTCTGGGCTCTCTATTCTGTTCCATCATCTATGTGTCTGTTCTTATGATGCCAGTACCAGACTGTTTTGATACTATGGCCTTATAATATAGTTTGATGTCATGTATTGATATCCCTCCTACTTTGTTCTTCTTTCTCAAAATTGCTGTGGCTATTCAGGGTTGTTTTTGGTTCCACATGAATTTTTGAAATATCTGTTCTATATCTGTGAAATATGTCTTTGGTATTTTAGTAGGGATTGCACTGAATCTATAAATTGCTTTGAGTAATATGTACATTTTGATGACATTAATTCTTCTGATCCATGAACACAGTATATGCTTCCATTTATTTGTGTCTTCCTTAATGTCTTTCTTCAGTATTGTGTAGTTTTCTGAGTACAGGTCTTTTACCTGCTTGGTTAGGTTTATTCCTAGGTACTTTATTTTTCTTGTTGCTATAGCAAATGTGATTGATTTCCTGATTTCTGTGTCAGATATTTCATTGTTGGTGCATTTCTGAATACTGACATTACACTTCGCTGTTTTACTTCGATTTCTGAATATTGACTTTGTATCCCACTGTTTTGCCAAACTGACTTATTAGGTCGAGTATTTTTTTGGTGGAGTCTATAGGGTTTTCTGTGTACACTATCATGTCACCTGCAAACAGTGACAGTTTGACTTCCTCCTTTCCAATTTGGATGCCTTTTATTTCTTTTTCTTGTCTGATAGCTGAGGCTAGAACTTCCAATACTATGTTAAATACAAGTGGTGAGATGGATGGATCAAAAAACTGTGGTACATTTACACAGTGGAATCCTATGCAACAGAAAGAAAGAAGGAGCTCCTGTGTTCCACTCTTTGCAACAGCATGGAGGATATGGAAAGCATTATACTAAGTGAAATAAGCCAGGCAGTGAAGGACAAATACCATATGATTGTACCTATAAGTGGAACCTAATCAACAAAACAAGCAAGCAAAATATAACCAAAGGCATTGAAATAAAGAACAAACTGACAGTAACCAGAGAGGACGGGGGAGAGGGACAATGGAGGAAAATAGGGAAGGGCTTTCAAAGAACATATATAAAGGACACATGGACAAAGCCAAAGGGGATAGGATCGAGGGTGGGAAGCAGAGATGGGTGGGAAGCAAGAGAAGGGGGGGAAATGGAGACAACTGTACTTGAACAACAATTTTAAAAAAGTACATACTCAGAAACATCTAGTTAAATAAAATGTCAATATGGCATCTTAAAAAATAAATAAAATAAAAGACATTAGGTTGAACCATATAAAATTGCTATTATCTTTGACCCAAACATGAAAAGTAGGAAAACATGATTATGAACTAGATGCAGCCAGAGTTGTGAGAGTGAGAGCAAGGAGAGCCAAAGATGGATGCACTCCACTTTTGTGGCTTGGGTGTCTGGCTGAATAGAATTTATCAAGGAATAGGGAACAATAAAGAGGATTAGTCTAGGAAGGGCTGTAGACATTGGCTTTTATTTGAATCAGCTGAGCTGCAGACATCTACAGAAAGATGTTGAGTAAACTATGTCCAACATGGTAGCCTCTAGCCACATGTGACTATTTAAAACTTAAAAATTCAGTCCCTCACTCAAACAAGCCACATTCCAAGAGTTCAACAGGCACATGTGGCTAGTGGCCACCACTTTGGACAGTGTAGATAGAGCTGATTTCCATCATCACAAGTGCTACTGGTCTGGATGGACTGCAGAGCCACATTTGGAAGAATTAGCAAATATGTCATTTTTAAAACCAGACAGGGGATGAAATGATTCAAGAAGACTAGTTACAAGAATAGTGAGAAGTAATGGAAATTTGTGGATGAGACATGTGAAAGGGCAAGAGAAGGACAATGACTCCATGAAAGACACAACAGGCAGGACAGCAGCAGAGGAGGGTGTCACAAACACTAACATGAGAATTCTTCCAGGGGGATGGAGCGGGGGTGCAGAGCCGTCAGGCACTGCATGCAGGTGTGATGAGGTGAGGAGTAGGCAGGACCCACTGGATTCAACTGTAATTAGGTCGCTGGTGAGTGCAAGTCATAGGTGTATGAGGAGAGAGATCAAAGCCTCATGCAGCGGACTGAAGTGTGAATGGAAAGTGTGATGACATTTGCCAGAGAACAGAACTTTAAATTGTCTGCTAAACAACTTGCTTATGACAGGTACTTAGAGAAATACTTATGGAGAGGTATTTTAAGGATGTGAACATACAGGTCATTCATACTGACCTCCAGTTAGTCCAACTATCATTCCTGAATTCAACAGGATGATCAGGAAAATATCTATCTCAACTTCAACTTCTGTCTTAGTTACCTGAACAACTGCACAACAAAAGCCCTGCTTTGGCAATACGTCCTCTACTTCCACTGAGGAAAAAGTGAGAACAATGTCCTACATTTATTTCAGGGTTGCTCTTATTAGAAAGATTTACATTATCACATAAATGAAGACCAACAAAGACACTGTTTCCTGACTTTGATGATTTTAGATTCCATGAGGAATGTTTGGTTCAAGCTTGTCATCAATACAAACCTTTAAACTAATATTGTCTGTCTGACTCTGACATGCCTAATTAGAAAAGTTGGGAAGAAATTTACAGCTGCACTTTGGAAAATATGTAAAATCAGAAGACCTGCATCTATCTACATGACAACTCTGCTATGCTACTCATCTACTTTTCTGTATCTTCCTTGAAAGATGCGATACATTTCTATTTCTATTTCCACATCAATGGTTCCTTAGCCACTGATAAAATCCATTGTATAAAGGTGTTAATGAATAACTCACTTGAGGTATGTTCATTTTCTGCTGTTCTTGGGAGAGTGTAGAGAACTGTGAAAGATAACCTGGGGGTAAGGAGAGAAGAACAGAGTTATGAAAGGTCTGGTGAGCCTCTGCATTCACTTGCCTAAAAATCTCATCACACCAGCTAGGAAAAAGGCCTACCCTATGGGAAAATGTTCCACTGACCTTTGGTGGGGGGCAGAAAGCACCACACAGAGTGAGCACTTCCTGAATATGAACATCTCTGATATGATCACGTGGATTTAACCTTGCTAATTTTCATTAGGTGACTGGAAATTATTTCCCTATTGTTTAAAAAAAAGCATGTCCCCTCTGACTAGTTAACAAAAAATCAAAACAGAGAATTAATATTATTGCTATTATATTTAATATTATAAATTATATTTAATATTATTATTACTTACACCTTGAGTTAGAAAATCAACAGAAAACTGAAAAGAATAAGATGCTTCCTGATTAAAAATTTTAAAATCTCTTCACTTTAGTTTGTTTCAATTTCTTAAAAAGACTTTTAAGTTTCCCTTTCTGTTTTCCCCCAATAGCTAAAATTCCTAAGTCAAATTTACTTTTTTTGAAAAATTGTATTGAATTTACTGGTATGACATCAGTTAATAAAATTATATAGATTTCATGTGCACAATTACATCATCTGTATATTGTGTGTTCACCATCCCAAGTCAAGTCTCCTCCCATCACTCTTTACTCCCCCCTTTACCCTTTTCTAGCACCCCACCTCCCAAAAGTCTTATCAAAAATATTTTTGGTAAGACACTTCCAGTGACTTAGCTGTGACAGAATGAATAGTACCATGCTGGCTGACCAGGGGACATACATCTCAGGTTCAATATTTTTAAGGTTTCAAGAATTGGAAATAGAAATCCCTTCCTATGCCATCATTTTGTGATTCTATTATGTTCAGGATAAAGGAAACTCCAGAGTATCTTTAGATGCCACATGTGACAGACATGATATGAGAATGGCTCAGAATCTGGAAAGAAAGAAGAAAATGGAGGGCTATTTAAGTAGACAGAATTTCCTTGGCTCTGGCTGTGGCTTTCCCTGTGCAGCTTGACAGTCGGCCATCCCTCTCAACCCCAGCTTATCACCTTCTGCAAGCTAGTCCAACGTTCCCACTGTCACACAGAGTGTGATGGCTTCTGGATATGGCGACATCACCAAGTCTGGCTCTCTCTGGACAAGGTGCCTAAGAATTGCTTCTGGGGGGAGTAAATCAGGACCCGCTTCTTTCTGGGTTCTCCTGCATCTGGTCCAAAGCTCTGGTCAGAGCAGCTCCTGTCAGATAGGCTGTTCTTCCAGGTGGGACTCCTACCCCAGGGTTCCCTCCTTCTTGCCACACAAAGCCACTTTGTTCCAGAGACGTTGAGACTTAGGCCTAGGAAACAAATTCACTTTAGTTGAAACTTTCATCAAGAGCAGTGTTTCTCAATTTTAACACTACTGACATTTTGGGCTAGATAATTCTTTATCATGGGGACTGTCCTGTGCATTGTAGGATTCCAGCAGCATTTCTGGCCCCAAAACACTAGGTGCTAGCGGCAATCCTCCCAGTTGTGACAACCAAAAACATCTCTAAACATTTCCAAAAATCATCTGGGGAGCAAAATCACTCTAGTTGGTGATCACTCTAGTTGGAACCACTGGTGTATATGATAAAATTAAACCTGATTCTACGGGAATTCATTAGAACTGTTCTATCTGTTATTGTAGCCACTAGCCAGATCCTACTCTTGAGCACCTGAAATGTGGCTAGTGCCACATGTTGAAATAATGTTTTGTATATATTAAGATAAACACAATACCGTAAGTCCTCACTTAACATCATTGGCAGGTTCTTGGAAGCTGTGGCTTTAAGTGAAATGGCATATAACAAACAATTTTACCACAACTAATGGATATAAACAAGAGTTAAGTTCCGATGGCTTATTCATGGTCATAAAAACATCACTAAACTTCTAAATAAAGACCCCAAACACTTCCAATACTAAATATTGAAATAAATGTGAGCAATACATATTTAAGAAAGATTAATGGAAACAAGATAATGATTTTCTCACTCTCTCAAGTTTAGGGTGTCTAGAGCCTCCCCAGCAGCTCAGGGTACAAGGCAGGACCCCACCCTGTACAGGACACCCTCCCATTGTAGGGCACACTCACACACACCCACTCAGATTGGAACAATGTAGACATGTCATTTAACCTAACTGTACACATCTTTGGGATGTGAGAGGACACTGCACATCCCATGCACACATGTGGAGACCATGCAAACTCTACAAAGACAGTGGCCCAGCAGGGAATTCAGTTTTTTTCACCTTCATCAATGTTATTAGATAACACTATTGAATGAAATATTGCTCAAGGATCTGCTGCTGTATGTTCTTAAAACTAATTTCACATGTTTTTTACTTTTAATGTGGCCACTAGAACATTTAAAATTATATATGAGGCTCACCTTACCCTTCTATTGGACAGCACTGTGCTAGACTATCAGGCTGTGCCTTCTGAACACAGACAGCCTGGACAGTATAGGAGGTGCCAGGAGCCTTACCCAGAGGCTTTGGAGACATGCCAGAAATCCCAGAATATATACACTTGTCAGAGAGTGAAACATGGTTCACATTGACTTTACAGTTCTGGGGATCAGACACAAGTCACTCTGCTAGTTCTGTGAAAGCTGCAACCCTGGGTTTTAAGTAGGTAGGGTTTAGGAATAGTCTGAATTTGGGAGTAAACTGTACCTGTATTTGCATCCTAGCTTCCTCACTTTTGTGACCTTGACTCTGTATATTTTACTCCCAAGCTCATTTTCTTATTTTTAATGATGTGGTTATACCTTACAACCACCCTATACCTATAATAGGGTGGTTGTGAGAATTAAATGAAATACTAAATGAAAAAAAAAGAGTTGTCTTCCAAATATAATGAGAGCCAGCATGTAACGCTGACTTACTAGCTAGTCCTTATTAGAGCTCGTTAACTAGCAATTGGTTAAGTAAATGCTTTACAGTTACGACTTCTCTCTCTCTAGACAATACCACAAAGCAGTTTTTACTAACATCCTTTTTCTTTTTTTTTTTTTTTTTAACAGATGACGAACCTGACACATGCCCAGTGACAGAGGTGAAACTGAACTAGTCCTTCTGGCTCCTAAACTCGGCTTCTCACTGCAGACCCAAGGCCAGGGAGCGCTTTTGAGTCAGGTTCACAGTCGGTCAGTATCAGTCAATATTGTAAGGCTCATTCCCTCCTGCCACCCGCAAGGGATTTTTCCCCAAAGCCCGCAGCACTCAGCTGCCACATCCCACCCACCCCCGGAGCATCTCCACCAGGGCTGAGCCCCACCAGGGACCACAGAGACTGCGGGGCTGGGGCCCGCCCCCACCCACCCTTCCCAGGTCTACGTCCAGGCCCGGCTCTGGGATAGGCGGTTGCAGCCCTGCTTTGGGGGTTAGATACTGGAACTTCTTGTTTTCTTCCCCTAGGCACACGCCCTCAACCCGCTGCTGGGCCTCCAGCTGCGCCAAGGCGGGCCGGGCAAAGAGCTCACCTGATGTTGGAACCCTCAGGGTTAGCGAGGCGAGAGGGAGCCGCACCAGTCTAGTGGAACTGGCTGCACATGCGCAGAGAAAAGCACTGGACATCCTTTCCCAGAATGCACGCGACAACCCCTACTGAGACCTCTCGCAATTTGTGTGTGTAGAGGTGGGGAGCAATGTGATGATATTAACAGTCTGCTTATAACCGGGGAGTAGATTCTACCACGGCCCCAGAGGTTATAGATTAAACTTTGGCTTACAAGCCAATACAATGTGAGGCTCTTGGTGGATCCTGGTTGGAGAAAACAAAATATTTGGGAATGAATGTGGAAGTTTGCACATGGGCTGGTATTAAGGGAAGTTACCATTACTTTTATTGATTCTGATCATGACATTAGGATTACGTAGGCAAGTTTACTTTGTTTTCAAGATACATAGTGAAGTACTTACCATTGTATTATTTATTTGTAATGAAATAACTAGAAAGGCAAATACAGCAAAATGTTAAGTTCTACCTCTAGAATATTGGTATTCTTATTTTACTATTTTTTTCTTATGTTTGGAAATTTTGTAATATAAAGTTTATGAAGGGAAACACTTGAATTGTTCAAAGTATGCCTTTTAGCTCAGAGCTGCTAAGTAAAGGTGTATGAGTCAAATGCCAAAACTAAAAACAATTTGTAAGAAGTTTGATGTCCTTTATTCAAGGGAAAACAGTCGATGGAATAAGGAAGTACAGTGCCTAACAAGCAGTGGATTACTCTTCTGAGGGATTTTGGGCAAGAGCAAATTTTAAAGAACACTTGAAGAGCTTGAAGAGGCAACATGGAAACAGGGCATGATTGCCTAGGAGATCAGAGATTTCCTCATAAGGCAGGTTCTATCTTCTAAGGTAAAGGAAGCTAGCAAAAACTGAGAGAGGATTGTGATTGATGTGTGTTAGGATCCTTAACAGTGAGATGTACTCCCATAAATTTAGGCTGAATAGGTTTTCATTTGTAACATAACCCATTGTGTGAGTCCTGCTACATTAGGGGTAATAACGATGTATTGGTGTAGGTTCATTGTGCGTAACAGATGTACCAGTCTGGTACAGAATGTTTTTAGTCAGGAAGGCTATAGGAGTTGGGGGCACAGAAAATGTATAGGAACGCTCTGTACTTTCTACTCAATTTCTTTGTGAACATAAAACTGTTCTAGAAAATAAAGCCTATTACAAGGGGAGTAAAAGGACACAAAGACATCCCGAAAGAGCTCACAATGACCAAAACTGGAACATATTTAGCAAAATAATGAATCCAGTAATGGATTATAGCCCAAAGAATGAAATAAATCTCCATGTGTCCATATAAGGTAAAACAAATGAAGGGACAGATCTTCCTAACAGAACTCCAATAATTGTAGAAGATGTCAATGTACTTCAGCCAAATACCACCAGCAACACACTTGTCATTCAACAATTTGGATTTTAATAGTAGTTGCAGTGAGGTTGAACACACATATATATGGCAACTATGAAGTGTTGAGAGTGTTAGAAAGGGATTATAGGATTGGAGTTTTGGTTAGTTCATTTTGCAGAGGTTCCAAGGCAGCTGACTTTGGTCAGAATTGGGTGTTGCAAAGTAAATGAATGAATAAATAATAAAAAGCAGCAGTCACTCATATCAGCTGAGAGGTCACTGGTCTGATTCTCAGTCAGGGCACATGTGTGGGTTGCATGCCAGGACCCTGGTTAGGGGTGTGGGAAAGGTACCCCCATAGGTGTTTCTCTGCTTCTCCCTCTCTCTCTAAAAATAAGTAAAATCATTTTAAAAACTTATGAAATTTAGAAATTTAAATTTAAAAATTTGCCTTTTCATTACTTATAGCTTGAATCCCTATGAAAATTATTTATTTATGAATGCCATGAATATGGCTTTTGTTCCAGTACATACCTTTTTCTAAGAAGGTTATAAACATTCTCTTTCCACTGCTTTAAATACCAACTCTAATACATACCTCTTTCTCTCTCTTTTTCCTAGACTTAACTTTTTTTGCACGAGGATCAGTTTTTAACTATTTTAAAGCAATAGCATCCATGTTAATATAGACATATTGTTGTGCATTTTCAATTCTATTCTAATGGTGACTAAAAGTTTTTACTGGAATGAAAGTTGGAATTGTTCCTCTAGGTTAAGCAAACAAAAAATACAAATATCAAAAAGAAAACACCAGAAAAAACTTTTTAGAATTCTGATTGGAACTTCAATTTTATTATTTTCTTCTAGGAAACTAGTATTTATTAAGTCCTTATAGTGTCAACAAAATAAATTTTATACCTTGATTCACATAAATTGCACTAATTTACTGGTAACATTAATCCTTTTTCTCTTGCTAATCAAAACTTATTCCTTTTTATCATGTTCTGCAGTTTTCATTTTTTGTAATGTCTTCAGTTTTGGTATTGGGGCGATGCTGTCCTCATAGAACAAGTTAACATGTATTCCCTTCTGGAAGAGGCTATAGAGAATTCATATATTCTCTCCCTTAAGTGTTTGGTGGGATTCACAAGTGAATTCATCTGGGCCTGGTGCTTTGTTTTGAAAAGTTAGAAGTTATTGATTTAGTTTCTTGAATAGATATAGGCCTATTCAGATTGTCTGTTTCTTATAGGTGAGTTTTGGTAGATTGTGTCTTTCAAGGAATTGGTCCATTTCATCTAGATTATCACATTTGTGGGCATAGAGTAATTCATAGTATCCCTTTGTTATCTTTGTAATGTCCATAGCACCTGTAGTGATGTCCCAACTTTCACTTTTGATATTATTAATTTGTGTCTTCTTTCATCTTTATATTACATTGGCTAGAAGTTAATCAATTTTATTTATATTTATATTTTTACAGTTACTTAATGGCATTTTTGAAAATATTTTTTATTTTTTAACTACAGTTGACATACAATATTATATTAGTTTCAGGTGCACAACATAATCATTAAACATTAATATAACTTATGAAGAGAGCACCCTGATAAATCTTGTACCCCTTTGAAGTTATTTTTCATAAAGAAAAATATCACATGATCTTACTTATACGTGAAATCTAATGAACACAGTATATCAACAAACTGAGTAGTAACAGAAGCTTAGATACATAAAACAGACTGACAGCAGCCAGAAAGGGGAGGAAGGTGGAGACAGGATGAAAGATGGTGAAGGGATTAACAAAAGAACATTTATGTACAACCCATGGACACAGACAATATGGGGATTGGCTTGGGATGGGGAGAGGATGGGCATAGGTGGAGGAGGAGAAAGGGAGAAAAAGCGGGAACAACTGTAACAGCATACATAATAAAAATAAAACTAAAAAAATGATCATGGGGATTTAAAATATAAAACATGAAATATTATCAATAATTTTATTTATATTTTTAAATATTCAGCTTTTGGTTTCATTGTTTTTCTCAGCTTTACTGATTTCTGCCTTAATAATTTCCTTTCTTCTGCTTACTTTGTATTTATTTAAAAATTTTTTATTTTTATTTATTGCATTTTTTCCATTTCCATTCATCCCCTTATTTCTGCTTCCACTTCCCCTATCCCTCCTCCCCCACAGTTACCACACTATTGACCATGTCCATGAGCCCTTTCTCTTTTTGCTCCGTCCCTCCACCCCCTAACCAACCCCCACCCTCAGAGCTGTCAGCCTGCTCTCTATCTATGTGTATCTCTATTTTGCTTGTTAGTTCAGTTTATTCATTAGATTCCACGAGTGAAATCATATGATATTTGTCTTTCTCTGACTGGCTTATTTAACTTGGCATAATGTTCTCCAGGTCCATCCATGCTGTTGCAAAGGATAAGGTTTTCTTCTTTTTTATGGCGAAGTAGTATTCCATTGTGTAAATGTCCCATAGTTGTTTTACCCACTCATCTACTGATGGACACTTGGGCTGCTTCCAAATCTTGACAATTGTAAATAATACTGCAGTAAACATAGAGGTGCTTATATTCTTTTAATTTAGTCTTTCAGATTTTTTAAATAAATTCCCAAAAGTAGAATTACTTTGGATTCAATGTGTTCTTCTTTTTCTAGTTTTCTAAGGCAAAATCATAGATGATTGATTTTAGACCTTTCTTCTTTTCTAATATAGGCCATAATATATGTCTATAAATTTCCCCCTAAACACTGTTTTCATTCCACAAATTTTGATGTTGTATTTTCGATTATTTTAAAATATTTTAAAATTTCTCTTGAGATTTCTTCTTTGACTCAGGTGTTATTTAGAAGTGTATTGCTTAATCTCCAGCTATTTTTGGAATTTTCCAGCTTTGGTTATGTATTGATTTCTAGTTTAATTCCACTGTGGTCTTGGAGCATACATTATGTAATTTCTGTTCTTTTTCATTTCTTAAGGTGAGTTTTATGATATAGAATGTGGTCTATCTTTTTTAATTTTTTATATGAACTTGAGAACAATGTGTATTCTTATATTGTTAGATGAAGGAATCTATAAATGTCAATCATATCCAGCTAATTCATGGTGCTGTTGAATCCAGGTATGTATTTCCTGATTTTATGCCTTCTAGATATGCCCATTGCTAATAAAGAGCTATTGAAAGTCCCCAGGTATACTAGTGGATTCATCTATTTCTCTTAGTAGTTCTACCAATTTTTGCCTCATGTATTCTAATGCCCTATTTTTAGGCACTTAGACAGTAAAGATTGTTATGACTTCTTGGAGAATTGAACCCTTTTTCATTATGTAAAGCTCTTTTTATCTATGATAATTTTCCTTGCCCTGAAGTCTGCTTTGTCTGAATTAATATAGCTACAATAATGTTATCTTGATTGGTGTTAGCACATTATATTGTTCTCTATCCTTTTACTTTTAATCTATGTGTATCTTTATATTTAAAGTGGATTTCTTGTAGACACATACCATTGGATCTTATATTTTTGTGCACTCTGACAATCTTTGTCTTTTAATTGATATATTTAGGCATTGACATTAATGTGATTATTGATATAGTTGGATTAATATCTACCATATTTGTTACTGTTTTCTATGTGTTGTCCTGTTCTTTGTTCCTATTTTTGTTTTCCATATTTTGTTTGCCTTTTCTGTTTTTAATTGAGCATTTTATATGATTCTATTTTCTCTCATTTTTAGGATATCAATTATACTTCCTTTTGTACTTTTTTTAGTGGTTGCTGCAGAGTTTGCAATATACATTTACAACTAATCGCAGTCCACTTTCAAATAACACTACATCACTTCATGGGTAGTTTAAGTACCTATAATAACATATTTCTAATCCTTCCTTCTGGTCCTTGTGGCATTTCTTTCATTCATTTCACTTATATGTAAGCTATGATTATCGATTACACTGTTGTTCCTATTACTCTGGACAAACATATTAGATCAATTAAGAAAAAGACAAATCAAAGTTTTATTTTACTATCACTTCTTTTCTAATGCTCTTGCTTTATTTATGTAGATATGAGTTTCTGATCTATATAAATTTCATTTTCTCTGAAGAACTATACCATTTCTTGCAAGGCCAGTTTGCTGGCAACACATTTCATTTTTTTATTTGTTTAAAAAATTCTTTATTTTTCCATCACTGTTGAAGGACAATTTTGTAGTGTGCAAAATTCTAAGTTTGTCAGTTTTTTCTCTCAACACTTTAAATATTTCATTTTATTGCTTTCTTACTTGCATGGTTTCTGAGAAGTCAGATGTCATTTTTATCTTTGCACCTCTGTAGGTAAGGTATTATTTGTCACTGGCTTCTTATTATTTTTTCTTTTATTTTCTGCTGTTTTAATATGATATGCCTAGGTATAGTTTTGGGAACATTTATCTTGCTTTGTGTTCTTTCAGCTTCCTTAATCTGTGGTTTTTTGTCTGACATTAGTTTGAGGAAAGTATTTATCATTATTATTTCAAATAGTTCCCTTGCTTCCTTTCCTCTTTCTTTTGGTATTCCATTATTAGTATGTTACTACTTTTGAAATAGTTCCATACTTCTTGGATATTCTATTTCATATTTCAGTCTGCTTTTTACAAGAGTTCTAGAGGTTTCCATTAAGATAGTCTCAAGCTCAGAGATTATATCCTGAGCCATGTCTAATTTACTAATGAGTTCATTAAAGGCACTCTTCATTTCTGTTACAGTGTTTTCTTTTTATCTCTAGCATTTCTTTTCTCTTCTTTCTTCAAATTTCTATTTCTCTGCTTATGCTATTCATATGGTCTTGCATTCTTTTCACCTTTTCCCCATTAAAGCCCTACTACCTTCTTAAATCCATTTATTAATTCTGATAGTGTTTTGGTGGAGTTTATAGGGTTCTCTCTCATTTTCTCTCTCTCTCTCTCTCTCTCCATATATACACATATATGTAATATATATATTCATGTCATCTGCAAATAATGACAGTTTTACATTTTCCTTTCCAAATCAAATGTCTTTCCATTTTTCTTTTCTGATTTCTGTGGCTAGGACTTCCAATACTATACTGAATAAAAGTTGTAAAACTGAACATTTTTGTCTTGTACCTAATCTTAAGGAAAACATTTCTAGCTTTCCCCCATTGAGTACAATGTTAGCAGTGGATTTGTCATATGTGACCTTTATTTTGTTGAGTTATGTTCCCTCTAGTCCCACTCTGCTGAGAGTTTGTATCATAAGTGGGTGCTGGATTTTTTCAAATGCACTTTCCACATCTATTGATATGATCATCTGACTTCTATTTTTCTATTTGTTTATGTGGTGTACCACTTTAATTGATTGTGGATATTGAAACAACCTTATGTCCCAGAAAAGTTTTAGGGATATTGGACTATAATTTTTTTTGTAATGTTTTTGTCTGGTTTTGGAATCAGGGTAATGGTGGCCTCATAAAATGAGCTTGGGAGCCTTCCCTACTCTTGAATATTTTGGAATAATCTGAGAAGAAGAGGTGTTAATTATTCTTTGAATGCTTTCTTGGCAAAATTCACCTGTAAAGCCATCTGGTCCAGGACTTACATTTGTTAGGAGTTTTTTGATTACCAATTCAATTTCATGGGTAGTGATCCGTCAATTCAAATTCTTTATTTCTTTTCACTGCAGTCTTGGAAGATTGTACGTTTCTAGGAATTTATCAGTTTCTTCCAGATTGTCCAATTTGTTGTAGTATCTTCTTATAATCCTTATTTCTGTGGTGTCAGTTGTTACTTCCCCCTTATTTAATTTTATGTGAATCCTCTTTTTTTTCTTGATGAGTCTGTTTAAATGTTTTTCAATTTTGTTATCTTTTCAAAGAACCAACTTTTGGGTTCACTGATATTTTTGTGTTTTTTAGACTCTTTCATTTATTTCTACTCTAATCTTTTTAAAAAGGTTTTGTTTGTTTGTTTGTTTGTTTTTTTAAGAAAGAGGAAAGAAGGGAGAGAGAGAGAGAGAGAAACATCAAAGTATGAGAAAAGCATTGGCTGGTTGCCTCTCCTATGCACCCCAACCAGGGACTGAACACACAACCCAGTCATGTGCCCTGACCAAGAATTGAACCAGCAACCTTTTAGCTTTGCAAGATGAGGCCCAAACAACTGAACCACATTAATCAGGACTCTACAGTAACCTTTATTCTTTCTTTGCTTTTTACTCACTTTTGGCTTTGTTGTTTTTTCTAGCTCTTATAGTATAATGTTAGATTTTTTGTTTGAAATTTTTCTTGTCAATAATGTTCTGACATGGCTCTTAGTAATTTTCTTTTTCTTATACATCTTTATGGGCAAGGAAAACAAAAGAAAAATAAGCAGAGACTACATCAGAATAAAAAGATTTTGCACAACGAAGGAAACCATCAACAAAACACAGACAGTCTACCAATTTGGAGAAGATATTCACCAATGATATATCCAATAAGGTGTTAATATCTGAAATTTATAGAGAACTCATTCAACTTAACACCAAAAATCCCCAAACAATCCAATTAAAAAATGGGCAGAGAACCCAAATAGGCACTTCTTCAAAGAGGACATACAGATGGCCAATACACCTATGAAAAGTTGCTCAACATCACTAATCTCAGAGAAATGCAAACTAAAACTACAATGAGATACAACCTCACACCTGTCAGAATGGCTATCATTGTTACTGAACAGCAAGTGGGGTTCCACTGCCCATTGCCACTCTGCAGGCAAAATTCCAGAGGCAAAGGTTTGGTGATAAAGGAAAGGAGTCTTTATTCAAACACTACACAATTTTGGAATAACAGCTTTTCTCATACATTAGTCTCTTAAACCTACCAATGAAGGCTAAAATCTTTAACTCCTGAGTTCCCCTATCATTTCCCCTGTTAGCTTTTAATTATCTTAGTTCTAAAGGATTAGTTTACAAACTAAAACAACAAAAGCTACACAATTTTGGAAGACTGGCAGCCTTCAGCCTCAGAGCTGTCCACTTTTGAACACCCAAAGAAGAATAATCCTGCTGCCCTTTGCCAGGCCAGCATAATCCTAGGCTGAGTCTGGAGTTTCTTCTCCAACCCAAAATCTATCCAAAATACCATCCTTTAGGAAACATAAGCAGCTGCAGCATGATCACCCAGGCATCCTGGAGAAAGACAACCAGAGAGCCAGTCTCTGCCCTCCTTTTATTTTAAATCTTCTGGCCTGTAATTCCATAAGCTCCAGAGGCATTCACCTTCTCAGTCAGTCCCAAGCTAGACTGTTTACCATTGCCTCAGGCAACCTCCTCCTGCAGCCCCTCCTACTCCTCCCCAGTGATCCGATCACATGTGTTGGTGATGATGTGGAGAAAAGGAAACACTGTACAACTGCAAATTGGTGCGGCCACTGTGCAAAAACAGTATGGAATTTTTTCAAAAAATTAAAATTGGAACTACCTATGAACCAGCAATTCCACTACTGGGTAGTAAGTAATCATGAACTGTTATTTACACTAACATTCTTTGGATAAATGTTTTTGTAGTTCCTTTTAAAAAAATATTTTTGGAGAGGGGAAGGTAGGGAGAAAGAGAGAGAGAGAAACATCAATGCGTGGTTGTCTCTGATGTGCCCCCTACTGCGGACCTGGCCCACAGCCCAGGCAGGTCCCCTGACTAGGAATCAAACTGGCAACCCTTTGGTTCACAGGCTGGTGCTCAGTCCACTGAGCCTCACCAGCCAGGGCTATTTTTGTAATTTCTAAAAATGTGCTTTCTCATAGAAAATTTCTCAGTGTTATAAAAAATACTTATTAACAGATCCAAATATTTTTAGTTCCTCTGTAAAAGGAAGCCAAAATTGGATAAACCTATGTCCAGCAATTAATATTTCCATATTTTATAAATGAACTAGATGTTTAATATATTTACATCATTTGGTTTAATCTTACAAAGTTTTATTTAAGGTTTCAGATTACTAAAAATATTCAGAGAAACTAAAGTTCACCTAAAATCCTTCTTTCCTACTTACATCTGTTTTATCTGTTATTACTTTAGATTACTTTCAAAAATTCTATCTTACCAACTTTTCTTTCTTATTGACAAATTTTGTAACAGAGATAACATGAACTTATTTGACCTCTAATAAGCCTAGGTATAATGAAAGTTAGACAGGTTAGTAAGCCAGGACAAGTGGAATAGGTAAACTAAGACATACAATTAAATGGCCAAGCAGTTTAGAGCCATCTAGTAAATAGTAAAATGCTATCTTCCTCAACTAAGGATACTTAAGAGTAAATGATTTATAGTTCTTCTCCCCAAACAAAGGGTAAATAGCTTAAATCTCCCTACTCTGGGAGACAGGTAACAGAAATCCCATTAGTGCCATTTATGCCAACCACACCCAAGGATGGACGAAGTCAAATGAATAAGTTTCATTTGGCACATCAGCATAATGCTGATGAATATTCTACTAAGATCCTCCCTTAATTACCTCCCCCCAAATTCTCATTTGTAGAAAACAAGTAAGTACTCTCAAGGCAAAGATGCAGCACAGGCTCTCTCTGAAGCACATCACCCTTTCATCCCTCTTAGGCATGCACTTCACTTTTCTCTCCTAAACTCTAAGGTTCCCCATGAGACTGGTAACCAGGGGAAATGACAGGCAGCAGCAGCTCATTCCAGGCCCACTCCCTGAACCTGTCTCCAAGGACCACCTCCCTTGCTTTTTCAATCCTCACCTAAGGATATTATTGGTTTTAGAGAGAGAGGAAGGTAGGGATGCAGCGGGGGGGGTGAGGTAAAGAGAGAGGGAGAAAGAAACATAGATGTGAGAAACATCAATCGGTTGCCTCCTTTACATGCCCCAACCAGGGACTGAACCCACAACCTAGGTATGGGCCTTGTCCAGGAACTGAACCCTCAAACTTTTGGTGTACAGGACAATGCCAAACTGAGCCACCTGGCCATGGCAACAAAGTGAAATTTTGTCTCCCTTCCCTCTGTCATGCTCAGGGAGCAATCCATTTGCAAAAAACTTTTGAGGATTTTCCCTGGGTTTGAGAAATTCTTTAACGATGGCTCTTAGTTCAGTCTTTGATTAAGGGGTAAAGGAGGTTTATCTGCAACCTCAGGTGATGTTGTTTTAAAAGGAAACTCTTTAATAGTCTCTTCCAACTAGAAAGGCAATTCAGACACAGGATTACTAAAATTAGTACAGTTATGTACTGCAAACAACAGTTTGGTTAGTGAGTGACTGCATATATGACAGTGGTATACCAGAAAGCCTAGTGTGTTGTATGTAGGCTATACCATCCAGTTTTGTATAAGTTCATTCCATGATGTTTGCACATTGACAAGTCACCTGCATTTCTCAAACATATCTGTTGTTAAGCAGCACACGACTGTATAAACATTTATAAATTAGTAACAGACCATCCAAATATAGGAAGCAATAATGGACAGAACTGAGGGATAAACAAACATTTCTACAATAATAGGGAGACTTCATTTTTATTGATATGTCACTTTCAATAATGGAAAGAACAATCAGACAGAAAATAAGGAAATAGAGTACCTGAACAACACAGTAGGTCAACTAAATCTAACAGACATTTATAGAACACTGTACCCAATAACAACAGAATACACCTTTGTCTCAGGTGCACATGGGACATTCTCCAGGATAGACCATGCTAAAATACAGATTAAGTCTCCATAGATTAAAAAAGGTATATATCCTCTTAAGTCTCTTCTATCACCACAATAGGATGAAGTTAGAAATCAGTAACAGAAGGAAAACAGGAAAGTTCACAAATTTGTGGAACTTAAACAACACACTCTTAAACAGTAGCTCAAAGAAGAAATCACAAGGAAAATTACAAAATAGAGATGAATGAAAAGGAAAATGCAGCATATCCAACTCACAGGATTCCCGGGGCCCAGCCTCGGCGGGTCTCAGGGTCCCCGAAGGAGGAACGGTTCAGGTGAAACGAGACAGACACCAGATGTGATGCCGGAGGACAGCCAGGCTCTTTAGACCTGACTGACTCACCAAGAAAAATCAATCTTTATTTTTATAGGGGAGGTTATACAATATTCTATACATAGTGTGATTATTAAAACAAATGATTACCACAGAAATAATTTCTAAAAACACAGAAGATTTTACAAATCAATCATGTTAAACAAAGAAATAACCAAAAAGTACAGGAAGTCCCACAGATCAACCATATTAAACAAAGGTTATTTTGGCCAAGAGGGTCATTAATCAGATAGCCAACGAAGCTATATGAGCACAAACTTTTAAATGCTAATTATAATTAAATATCTACTAAGTTTCTATAGATTGGTCTAAATCAAAGGGGTACAAGGAATGATTTAAAAATTAGTTATTGTTTATAGAAATTAGATTGTCTACATTAGATAAATGATTTTTTGCCTAGATCTATTAACTACATATCGGGGGGGGGCATATTATGTTTCCATGTACTGAGATTATTATATTTTAATTAAAACTCCTTCCTCCTCTATTTATCTGGTCCCATCAATAACCGCTTCTGCCCAGGGCATGAGAAAGGCAGTGGTTCTAATAAATCTTGAGCTTTTGAATGCTGACTCCCTAGACATTCCTAGCAACAGCCTCCTCCAGCGTTCTGGCAGCTAGTCTGCCCATAGTTTAAATCTATCCTTAACTTTCCAGGTGCGGGGAGCGGGCAGCACCAGGGCTACCAGGAGCCCCCAGTTAGTGGTCAGCGAGTCATTTCACGCAGAACCAGAGGCATCATGCAAGGTCCCTTGCTATAAAGCACAGGCGTCCAAAAATCCCACCACCTGATGTTAATAGGGACAGGCATACAGGAAGAGATAGACAGGAGACCTGGCCACAGCCACGTCTGCTTTGCAGACGCATCTCACCCTACCCGACTGTGTCAAAGGTCAGTTGTTGGTCAGCTCCCAACACAGGATACAGTAAAAACACTGCTAAGGATGGAATTTATAGCTAAATAACATGAAAAGACTGGGAAAATATGCCAAAGAGTCAGGCCAAGTTAGACTTACTTTGTAAAAACTGTATTTATTTTTCAACAAAAATTAAAATACCAGAAAATTTTATGAAAAATTACTATATGTTTAGTTGTTAGAAAATAATGAGGGGGAGCTGTAAGCATCTGTTAAGCAGGTGTGATGCACCTGAGTTGTAAAAAGTACACACTGAGATGCGGTCTAGAGCTAAAATTCTATGTGCCTACAGCCACCTTGCCCTTCTTCAGGTGCAGAGGATACTCTTTGTCTCAAACACCACACAGTAAAGAGGGCAGTAGGAAGTGTAACTCAGCAGCCTCAGCGGTGTATCAAGCTGACCATGATATCCAGGACCCTGGCCCCACAGCAACCAGCAAGACCATCTGCTGGCATCATGTTTTTACCCACTCTGGGCTGTTATGCCCCAAAAAATCAGGCAGTACCAGAAATCGCAGGATTTTGGTTTCTCCATGGCTGTTACTGAGACACATGATACCAACAGAAAGTTAACTAAAATGCTCACCTCCATTTGAAATATATAAGTGGATATAATACATTAATGCAGGGAATAAGGTCTAGCAATCAAAACTGTTGGCGACTTAATAATTTTTGTTGCATACTTATGTGCAGTACACTCCACCCTTTCACTATAATCTTCCGTACTTGTGTACCTATCTGGTAACTACTGTCTGTCTTCTGCCCTGATCCAATAATTTTGATATAAGAATAACTTATACCACAAATAAAAGACTGCTTTGGCTCATCACTCTGTTTGATTTTATCTCATCTACTGCTGAAGCATTTACCAATATACTCATGTCCAAACCACTGATGAGAAGTTTCTCTTATGAAAAGGAAGGACCTCTAAGAATTGAGGTCAGTCTCCATTCAAGGTCCTGCCAAAATTCTCCAATGACCCAAAAATGGATTCTCAAACACTAGCCCAAATCCTGCCCCCATGGACTCTACACACACAGAGGGCCATCTAATACTTGAATTTTTTTTTTCATGTTCTGACACACCTGTGGTGAAGAATGTGAAAACTCATGCCTTTTGCCTATGATTAGGGCCAAGTCAGCTTCTAATTTCTGAGTACCCTTTTCTCTTGGAAGTTACCCTGTGACTGTACTACTCAAGAGAACAGAGGATGCAGTCCTGTGTTAAAAGGGATCATGCGTGACACCTGAAATCACCTCCAGTGTAATGAAACAGAGCTCAGGGTGTGTGTGCGTGTGTACATTTCCATAGTGTGACTTCTCTCTAAAACATTTATATGTGTATATCAGTGTGTAACTTCTACCCTGGACTGTAACAAAGAACCCAATTGACAATACTCTGTTTTTGTTCTGGCTTCAAAGAGCTTCTACCAGAGAGAAGCTCTAGGAGGCGTGGGCAAAGGTAAGAGTGATGAGAAGGGGGACTTCTATCTTTCCAAAAAAGCAATTTCCTGGAAACTGACACATAGAAAATGTTTTGGGCGAAGTCATATGAGCCAATCAAGAGGGCCTCAGGTTTCAAAAACCTCAAAAATGGTGTCATGGATAGAGAAAAATTGATGCCATAATAGGGCAAGGAACCTCCCACCTTCCCATCACATCAAGGCTGAATCTCCTTTGGGTGTAATTTACCCTTTCTTGGGGGGGGGGGGAGAACTACTCTCTTGCTTTAAGCTTTTTAAAGAAACACCAACCACAGACCTTTACTTTGATTTTTAAAAATACTAATAGTATAATCATGATAGTTATTATTGCTCATTTACTCAGTGCCAGATTCTACTTTTTGTGACTGATATAGATTAACCCAGAAAATGACTCCAAAAAGGACTGTAGTAATTATCATCATTACCCACCTTTCACATATGAGGAATCTGTGGAACATAAATGAAAATAGCTTGCTCAAGGTCAGAGCCATAGAGGAGGGGAAAGGGAATAAATACCCAAGTAATTAAGTCAATAAACCACTTAGCAAATTGAGAATCTGGGTCTCAGTATACTAGGGTTCCAAAATTCACTTTTACAATTTTAAAAATAAACTTTTTTGAGGTATAATTCATATCATATATACTCATTTTGGTATATTTTATATGAAAATGTATACAACTTTGTAAATACCATCACAATGAAGATATAGAACATTCTATCACATTAACACATTCCCTTGTTCCCCTACCCAGCTAATCCTCATCCCCACCCCTCGGCAACCAATGGTCTGCTACACTTCTAGTTTAGATGTCTTTCCTAGAATTTCATATAAATGGAGCCATGTAACTCTACTCTCTTGTGCCTCACTTCTTTTACTCAGAATAATCTTATTGAAATTTATCAATGTTGTTACATGCATTAGGACTTGCTTCCTTTTTATTGCTGAACTGTAGTCCATTAAGTAATATAACAGTTTATACATTTGTCAGTTGATGGACATTTTATTTTTTTAAAGATTTTATTAATCTTTAGAGAGAGGAAAAGGGAGTAAGAGAGAGAGAAAAACATCAGTGTGAGAAATATCAATTGGTTGCCTCTTGCACATGCCTTGACTGGGGACTGAACCCACAACCCAGGCATGTGCCCTGACCAGGAATCAATCCAGTGACCTTTCTCTTTGCAGGATGTCACCCAACCAACTGAGCCACACTGGTCAAGGCTGTTGATGGACATTTTAGTTCTTTCTACTTGGGACTACTATAAATAAAATTTTGTGAATATTTTGGTATAATTCTTTAAAAATTATTTTTATTATTTTTTTGGTACAATTCTTTGTTCCTCTGGGGTAAATACCTAGAAATGAAATTGTTTGTTGCATTATATATACAGAACTCTCAAATGGATTTATAATGCTGTTATCTTATAGTTTTAATTTGTACTTTCTTGATGACTAGAACTTTGGAATCTTACCAACTTATTGACTAACTATATATCTTCATTTGTAAAAAGCCTGTTTTAACCTTTTTCTTACTTTTCTCATTTTACCTGGGTCTTCTGTATTATTATAGCTTTATGAATGGTCTGTACACATTGTACATGCAAGTCCTTTGTCAGATATATCTACTAAAGATATTTCCTCCAAATCTGTGATTTCCTTTTTCATTTTGATAAAATCTTGAAAAGCATTTTAAATTTTAATAAATTGCAAATTAATTTTTTTGTTTTAATGTTTCATATTTTGTATTAAATCTTAAAAATCTTGGTGTTCCTTGAAGTACAATTATTTTCTTCCATGCTTTCTAACAAATTTTATATTGTTAGGTATTTTGTTTAGGTCTACAACCTATTTCAATAAATATTTAATTATGGTATAAACAGAGAGGAATTTTAAATATAAGAATATCCAGCTATTTTAACACCTCTTTGAAAACAATCCTCCTTTTCCCATCAAATCACCTAAGAACACTTGTTAAAAATCAACTGACAACTTTCAGTTACAGCTCAGTAAGTAAAGAGCAGGAAACGCCATTGCACCTCTCCCTAAGACAACAGCTGGGCAGACTTGAAACTAACAACCTTTCTTGAATGCATCAGGTATCTGAGAATGCAGAGCACAAAAAGAACCCAAAGTTTGGGAAGCTAGGTGGCTGATGGAGAAACAAGGACCCAAAGCAAGACATTGCTTAAGTGAGACAGAGAATGCCAAATGCCATGTAAAATGATTCTAGTGGGAAAACTAGACAACAAGTTTCAGATTGATTATTTCAGCAAAAATTTCAAAGCTAGAAATTTTAAAAAGTACCATAAATAAAGAATGCCTTCAAAGGGCTCCTTTGAATACTTGATACCTCCGAGGAATGAGTGATATTTAAGATTTTATATATGGTTGTGCATGTGTGGGGGGAGGGTGTGCACACCAGGAAGCCATAGCCATAGCACACACATTTAGCCACACATATGGCTAAATGTATATGTTTTAATTGTTTGGCTTCATTCAAAAGAGACAGTTTAGTGACAATGTCCTTTCCTATATCTACATGTCAGAGGGCAGCATAAGAAAGGGAATGTGATATGATTCTGAATTTTCAGACACTTCATATAAAAGGCGTATTTATTATTAACATACATGTGGCAAATTGAAGCTGATATCAGAATAGTTACTACACAAGGGGTACGTAATTCTGTTACAACATTGAATTCCAATTCACATATAAAACAAGTATCTCTTAAGTAGCATGCACATATATAAACTCATAGATAAGCAATACAGAACTCAGAAAATATTCATATACTTCAATGCTGTTCAGTTTATGGAATTTATTTTTTTAAAGCTTCTTATTCTAGTGAATGTCTATGAATCAATAGTTATATTATCATTAAATCTTTTAATATTACATATGAAAAATAGTTTTGATATAAGTATTTCTAGGTAAAGGCTAATAGATTTTCCTCTTGTAACATACTCAGAGATACTGAAGTTTGATAATTTGTTGAAAACTTTCACACATTCATAACTCAATGATCAGATATTTGTTCAACATTTCTACTCTTTAGGAGATCAAAATGATATTTTTAAATTTAAACTATGCTTATATCTTTGGGTTATTGATTTGAATACTAGTATAATAATGAAAATAAGGAATATAATCATACTGTTTATATATAATTTATTTCTACTTAGTCTTTATTGCATTTTTTCCTTTACCATTAGTCCCCTTTACCCCCAGCAGTCACCACACTGTTGTCCATGTCCATGAGTCCTTTTTTCTTTTTACTCAACCCCTCCACCCTCTGATCTCCTTCTGACCCCAGCTGTCACCCTGTCCTCCATCTATGAGTCATTTTTTGGTAAAGAATTGCCTACATATGTTTAAATGTTGGATTTCTTCTCCTAATATTTTCTGAGCTTACAAGGAAGCATTATGGATAAATTCTATGGTCATTCAGTATATTGTCAGGAGTTTCTCCTATGTGATGTTTCTTTATTGGGTTCAGATGTCCACAGAAATACTCATAGGTTTTGTTAACTGAGAGATGGCAAGTATATGTCAACATTAAGTATACCAAAACCTACAAAAGCTCAACAGAGAACAAGTTTCTCACTGCAAAAAGTCTTAACTGTATAACCAAAAAAAGCTCCATCCAACAGTCACTCTGGGACTGTTTCCTTTTATCATGGGCTCTTCCATCTTGAGCCTCATGGTTTCACTGAGGGCAACTGCCACTACATTCTGGTAAGGGACAGGAGAAAACATGGAGAATATCAGGGATGTGTCTAATGAGACTTGTCGATGACTCCCACATTCCACTAGCCAGAGATTAATAATATTACCCTGTTTGGATGACAAAGTAGTTGAGAAATTTAGACTCAGTGTGGTATGAAGGAGAAGAGGAAATAGTTACTGGTGAAGAATCAATACTTCTTATGTAACAGAGGTGGTTACCCCTGAGTAAGTCATATTGAGAGATAACTTACAGTAGAATAAATCTCCTCATTCACTACCACATATCTTGTCTGCATTGTTATGTGATGAGGTCTCTCTCTGTGTTTTCAGCTGTACTAAGAAAGCTAGGTTTTGGCTAACAGTTACCAAACACTGATAACATTCCCAGTTCTCTCACTGTGATTTCTCTATAATAAATGAGTTTTGATTGCTGGCACAGAGTTTTCAGATTTTTATTACACTCCCAGAGTTTTTCTGCAGTATGAATTTTCTGATGATTGAGTGCACAGAGTATATCTTATATTCTTTATCTTTATTGAGTTTCTTTGCTGGGTGAGTTCTGTGATCTACACTGAGGTCCACACTCTGGATGAAATACTACTTACACAAAATATATTCTAAGACTTTATCTCCTGTGTAAGTTCGCTGATGTTTAGTGAAGGTTGGTAAGTTACAGAGGAACTTTCAAGTGTTCATTATATTCATAGGGGTTCTCTCCAATTTGATCTCTTTTGTATTGTGAGATTTTATTTCCTCCCTACTTGGTTTCTCCCTATTCTTTATATTCATATGTTTAGTTCCCTGTGTGGGCTCTCTGATGTTCCCTAAGGCTTGATTTCTGGCTGAAAGTTTTCCCACATTTATTAAATTTATAGGGTTTCTCCCCCGTGTGAGTTCTCTGATGTACTCTGAGGTTTGATTTCTGGCTGAAAGCCTCTCCACAGTGGTTGTATTTATAGGGTTTCTCTCCTGGGGGAATTCTTTGATGTTTTCTTAGGGCTGACTTCTCACTGAAAGCTTTTCCACAGTCATTACATTCATAGGGTTTCTCTCCTGTGTTGAGTTCTCTGATGTCCCCTTAGATTAGATTTCTGCCTGAAAGTTTTTCCACACTCATCACATTTATAGGGTTTCTCCCCAGTGTGAGTCCTGTGATGTACTCTAAGGTTTGATTTCTGGCTGGAAGTTTCCCTCCAATGATTACATTTGTATGGTTTCTCTCCTGTGTGGATTCTATGACACCTTCTGAGTTGTGACTTCTGACCAAAAGCTTTCCCACACTGATTACATTTATAGGGCTTCTCCCCTGTGTGAGTTCTATGATGTTTTCTTAGACCTGACTTCAGTTTGAAAACCTTCCCACATTCATCACATTTATATGGTCTTTACCCTGTGTGAGTTCTCCGATGATTCCTTAGGCCTCACATATGGCTGAAAGATTTCTCACATTCATTACATTCAAAAAGTTTCTCCCCTGTGTGAGTTCTCTCGTGTACTATAAGGATTGACTTATAATTAAAAGTTTTCCCACATTCATCACATTCAAATGGTTTCTCCCCTGTGTGAGTTCTCTGATGTATTCTTAGGCCAGACTTTGCACTGAAAGATTTCTCGCACCCATCACATTTATAGGGTTTCTCTCCTGTGTGAGTTCTCTGATGTTTTCAGAGGTATGATTTTTCACTGAAAGCTTTCCTACATTTGTGACATTCATAGCATTTCTCCCCTGTGTGACTTTTCTGAGGCTGGGCTACATGTGAATTCATACAACAGGATTTTTCACATTCATTACACTCAGTGGGTTTCACTGTTATGTGAGTTCCCTGATGTATACTGAACGTTGATTGGTAACCCAATGTCTCTATAGATGCGTCACAATCAGAGGGTGGGTTTGTTGTGTGAGTTCTCTAATGCACCAAGGGGGCTGAATTATGGCTGAATTTCTTTCCATATTCAAAAGGTGTCATCCCTTTATGAATATCCTGGTGTTCTCTAATGTGCGCTTTTTGGCTGAAAGATTTCTGTGTCAGTTTTTTGAGTGATTCTATTGAAATTTATTTTTGTTTTCAGTACATTCATATCCATTAAACTCACAGTGGCTCTTCTCCTCTGGATAATAGCTCTGAGAGACTATAAGGATTGATTTATTATATTGGTTTTCCCCAAATGTATTAAGTTGATAAAATTGCACTTTTGGGTGGTATTTATTAGATGTAACAACAGCAGTCTTTTCAAGGGAAGATTTTCCACATTCATTACATTCAAAACCTTGCCACAAAGTCTGAATTGTCTGATGCTGAATAACTTCCTCTTTATAATCAAAGGCTTTTACATTTTTACTGTAAACAAAAGATTTCTTTCCAGTATTAGTTCTGCCATCCTTAATACTGAGGGTCCCTTTCTCACCTACATTAATCTCATGAGTCTTCTTTCTTGAATATTGACAATGAGGGGTCAATGAGCTGGGGTGCAAGTAAGGAGGCCCTGTAGTGTCAAATTTACCAGATATCATTCTTACAGGATAAATGTTTACGTCCATATTACATGGTTTTCCTGAACTTTCTTGCTCTGTAGTCAATGATTTGTTGGTAAATAAAACTTCCCACAACTGTTTGCCTTGGCATTCTGGGCTCTTCTCTGAGAGTTCATCAAGTTGGGATTTTTATAAAACTGAGAAAATTAAAATTACTTTATGATATTCAACATATTCCCTATGGAATGAGACTTACATGCCCAACTATGTAGTTGACTCTTTAGTTTCCTGGTTTTTTTAACTTTCTTCTTTTTAAAATAGTATATGAGACTGAAAATTTTCTCTAAGCACTGCTTTATCTATAGCCCAAAGGTTCTGACACATATGTTTCAATTAAAAAAAATTCTGGACTTCCAGCCATGATGGGAACATAGGTAAATACACTTTGCTTCCTTGCTCAACTACAAAGGGACAACAACATATTTAAAAAACAAAAAATAACCAGAACTGCCAGAAAATAGAACTGTATGGAAGTCCGACAACCAAGGAGTTAAAGAAGAAACATCCATCCAGGCAGAGACAGGGAGCTAGGGTAGATAGGACACTCAGCAAGGCAGAGGCTGGTGGATCGGGCAAGGTGGCAGCTGGCAGAGTGGGTGGTCCCATATTTACATGTGGATCATCCAGGAGGTACAACTGGGGAACAAGATAGACCATGCAACCCAGGGTTCCAGTGCAGAGAAATAAAGCCTCAAAGCCTTTGACTGAAAAAACCTGTGGGGGTTGAGGCAGCAGCAGAAACTCCCAGCCTCATAGGAGAGTTTATTAGAGAGACCCACAGGGTGCCAGAATATACACAAACCCACTACCCAGGAATCAGCACCAGAAGGGCCCAATTTGCTTGTGGGTAGTGCAGAAAGTGACTGAAAGCCAGAAGAGAGTTAATCAAGTGGCACTGTTCCAGCTTGGACCCCTCCCCCACATACAGTGCCGTAACACACCTAGGTAGGTTGTCCCACCCTGGTGAATACCTAAGGCTCCACCCCTTACAACGTAATAGGCAGGCTCAGATGAAGAAATATGGCCCAAATGAAAGAACAAATCAAGGCTCCAAAAACAGAACTAAGCAATGAAGAGATAGCCAACCTATCAGATGCACAGTTCAAAACACTAGTAGTCAGGATTTTCACAGAAGTGGTTGAATATGGTGGCAAAATAGAGGAAGAAGTGAAGCCTATGTAAAGTGAAATGAAGAGAAATGCACAGGGAACCAAGAGTCAAGGGAAGGAAACCAGAACTCAAATCAACAATTTGGAGCACAAGGAGGAAATAAACATTCAACCAGAACAGAATGAAGAAACAAAAATTCAAAAAAACGAGAAGAGGCTTAGGAACCTCCAGGACAACTTTAAATGTTCCAACATCCGACTCATAGTGGTGCCAGAAGGGGAAGAGGAAGAGCAAGAAATTGAAAACCTGTTTGAAAAAATAATGAAGGAGAACTTCCCCAATCTGGCAAAGGAAATAGACTTCTAGGAAGTCCAGGAAGCTCAGAGAGTCCCAAAGAAGTTGGACCAAGGAAGCACACACCAAGCCACATCATAATTACATTATCCAAGATTAAAAATAAGGAGAAAATCTTAAAAGCATCAAGAGAAAAAGAGACAGTTACCTACAAAGCAGTTCTCATGAGGCTATCAGCTAATTTTTCAAAAGAAACCTTACAGGCAAGAAGGGACTGGAAAGAAGTATTCTAAGTCGTGAAAGGCAAGGAACTACATCCAAGATTACTCTATCCAGCAGAGCTATCATTTAGAATGGAAGGGCAGATAAAATGCTTCCCCGATAAGGTCAAGTTAAAGGAGTTCATCCTCACCAAGCCCTTATTATAAGAAATGTTAAAGGGACTTACCTAAGAAAAAGAAGATGATCAAAAATATGAACAGTAAAATGACAACGAAGTGGCAACTATCAACAACAGAACCTAAAAATCAAAAACAATAACAAACTAAGCAAACTAGAACAGAATAGAATCACAGAAATGGAGACCACATGGAGGGTTATCAGCGGGGAGAGGGAAGGGGGAGAATGGGGTTAAATGTACAGGGAATAAGAAGCCTAGATGGGGGAAGAGGAGGAAGGGATTTCAGTAACAGCTATAAAGGACACATGGATATAACCAAGGAAGGGTGGAATCAGGGAAAGGAGGTGGGGATGCCTGGGGTGGGGGAGGGGTCCTGGGGGAAACTGCAGACAACTGTACTTGATTCAACAATAAAAAAAAAAAAGAAGCATAGATGGTAGGTACAAAATAGACAGGAGGAGGTTTAGAATAGTATGGGAAATGGCAAAGCCAAAGAACTTGTATGTATGATCTCTGGACATGAACTAGGGTGGGGGAATGATGGTAGAAGGCCAGGCACAGGGCAGAGGGCAATAAAGGGGAGAAAAAAAATGGGGCAACTGTAATAGCATAATCAATAAAATATATTTTAAAAATTCTGGATATTGTAAAATATTGATTTACTCTTTGATAAAATAGGTTTTTATAAAAAGATATGCATGCATTATTGATTTTAAGATAGAAGAATTTTAATTTTTATGTCTGCAATTAAGTGTTATTGAAAAATAATACCTCTACTTTGTGAAATGTATCAAGATTTGTCTAAAATACCTTTAGATTTTTGTCAATGTTCCAAGATCATTTAAAATGAGATTTATTCTTTGTTTTCAGAATAGATTTTTGAAAGACACATAATAGATTAATTCTATAAAATATGCTAGTTATAGTTTCTAGACCAGAGGTTGGTCAACTTTTCTGTAAAAGGTCAGAGAGTAAATGTTTTAGGTTTTGCTGGTCACGCTCAGCAGTATTCTCGAGTCTACTGGCTGTGGTATGAAATCAGAGAGGAATAGCAAGGTCTGTCATATTGAATGTGTTCCTATTTCTCCTTACAACTCTTGGAGTTTTCTGTTTTATGGCTCTTGATAATTTATTTGGCACAGTAATAATGAAAACTTTTATATTTCCTTTAAAAGTTATCCTTTTAAGCAACTGTCCTTTTTGACCTGAAATGAACCTTATATATTCAGCATAAATATATACTGAGTTATTTCTATGTTTATTGTTTTAATTTAGGATTGTATTTCAAACTTTCTGAATTATATTTTAGGTGTATCTCTTTGATAATCTGATAGCATTTCTCTTAACAGGTGAACTTAATACATTTACATCAGTGATGTGACAGATATATTTGTTTTACTCTATGTTATAGAGTATGTTTGCAGACTTTTAGTGCAGAAAAGAGTTAACACAGCAGGCAGGAGACTGATATCCTGACAAAGGCCTGCTTGGAAGATTAACCTTTGGCTGACATCTGAAAACTTAGATTTCTAGATGGTTCCCAAGTACCTTGTCCCTACTGAATTTTCGAGATAGAGAACATTTCACATGCGTTGTTACAATTCATGGCCAGGGGTCTTCAAAGCTTGTGCCTGGTTTCCTCTAGATTTTACCCCATGCACCTTTCTCTTTGCTGATTTTGCTTTGTATCATCTCACTGTATAAATCTTAGCTATGAGTATGACGATATGCTTAGTCTTCCTAGAGACTCAATGAACCTGATAGACCCTTGAGGTCCCTTCAGGTCCAATGAGCCCAGGAGACCCTTGATACAGCTTTATAGGAAACTTTTCTAGTAACAGGTCTGTATTCTTTGCTCTGTCAAATGTACATAACTTTTAACAATTATGAAGGTTGTGCTTTGCTCCAATAGTTATCTTTCTAATTACATTATGTAATTCCTTAATTATCTATTTAGATGGTATTGAGCAATTATTATATGATGATAAAATCACCTCCTTTCTCTCTTCTGATCTCTTTACTTCCAATTTTAGCTGCTTTATTGACCTTTCTTAGTTTTTCTTTTTACTGTTAATACAGATCCATTACTTATTTTTCAGCTTCAAATGGTATACTTAGCTCTTATCTTTTATAGATGAGAATATTAACATGCTTATAATCCATTCCCTTTGTTGGCTATCTACCTAACATGTCAGACCTATTATTTCTAAAGTTCCAAATGTAAAGTTCTCTAAAATGAGAGTGCTAGAGAGCAATTCAAACTGCTCACTTGTAACTGATCTAATTTTCCTGGATGCCTTCTGCCGGTATTCAATAACTTACCTGGGGAGCTTCTGCTTAGCAATTCTTCCTCTAGTAACCATGGATCTTCTCCTAGTTCTAACACGAAGATCAATTCTGGTTTGGTGAAGCAGTACCCTGTAGAATAATTTAGCATTTGAGTTAGCTGCATAGGTTTCACTGTTTTTGAATGTGAAGGAAGGTACAGCTTCAGAAGTGGCACACTGAGTGCATTCACAAGAAAGTTTTGGGGGGGAAAGTTACCAAAAAACCCATTTTCTTATACTCATAATAGGTCATTTTCCTTAAACTCTTTAATCTGAAGCCTATTCTAAAATGGCCAATTTCCCCCTGACTGGTGTAGCTCAGTGGGTTGGGCATCATCCTGCAAACCGAAAGCTTGCTTGTTTGATTCCCAGTCAGGGCACATGCCTAGGTTGTGGGCCAGGTCCCCAGACGGGGGTGTGGGAGAGGCAACTGATGGATGTTTCTCTTGGACATCAACATTTCTCTCCCTCTCTCCACACCCCTTCCCATCTGTCTAAAAATAAATAAATAAAATCTTTAATAAAATAAAAACTAAAATGGTCCATTTCTGTGTTTTGAGCAAAAGTTTTCATACAGACTTTGAAATGTGGCTATAACAGAGTAAAAGAAACTGACTTAACCCTCCATATCAGACACCTAAAAAACCATACAAATTACATAAATTGGCTTTTAGACTCTAGACAACAAGCAGTGCAGACAAGGATACTTGAGAATAGAGAAATAAATTAAGTGAACTCTATGATTATCACTGCTTAAAGCTGAGAGTTTCCAACCCATAACACAAAAAGAGTCTGAACAGAGCCCAGCTGACTCAGAAAGATGAGGAAATAGAAATGGACTTTAAGGCAGCCATGGCAACTAAAATTTGTAGGATGAAATACCGGAGAAGAGAGATGTACTGATGAAGAGTCTTGGAGACCTGCAGAAAGGTCTCCTGAGTACTAACTTGTACAAGCCTGTAAGAAACACACTGGCAGGTGGGGAAAGGCCAATGAAAAAGAGTAGGCTGAAAATCACCAAAGCCTGCACAGAGGTAGAAAGTGTCTATTCCCATGAAGCAAGGTAGAAAAACTTCCTAATTTTTGGCCAACTAAGGAGAATAACCAGAAGGGTATTTATTGCTGTACTAAAGATGCCAAATTAGTCCGAGACTACAGTGAGCTCTACATCTCACATAACAAAGCAAACCTTGAAAGGATCAAATTACTTGCAAATAACTTAGCTACATTCTAGAAAATGTCCCTGAAAACTTAAAATAATATGATAAGAGGTTATAAAATTCATAGTATCCAACACTTAACAAAAATTACTAAGAATGAACACAAGTAGGGACATACAACTCTTATCAAGGTGAAAAATCAGTAAGTAGCAACAGAGTAAGAAATGGCACACATAAAGTTAATAATCAAGGTCATTAAAACAGTGAATATATATGTTTGAGATTAAAAAGAGAAACATGAACATGATGAGAAGAAAAAGGGAATTTTTTTAAAAGTTCCAAATTAAAATTTTAAATATAAAAAATATCTGAAAACTGTTGGAAACCACCCTGCCTGGTTTCAGAAACTGTAACCGCCTACCCCCCCACCGCCCCATTGCTCAGGCTGAGTGAGCGGCCTTCGGATCATAAGCCACTAAGGAGACAAAGCTTATCTCCCTGGCAGGAGCACCGCTTCTGCTCCTTTTTCTTCACTCTGCCTGGCCCCCAGTGCTTGATCAGATAGCCAATGACAGGTAAGATTCCTCAAGGGAGGAATGACCTAAGACAGGCACAATCACAGAGAGGCCCCAGGGAAGGACTTGGCGGATATAGCAAAAGGGGGTGATGGACCCTCATCCCTCAGCTTTGACATAGCCTGAGTCCACATTCTGTCTGTGAGATGTCTCCCAATCTCTTAGCTGCCTTACTTCCCCTGCCTGACTTAAGCCTGAAACAATGGCAAAGGGTGGTACAGCCCTGTGCTAGAACGGGTGGGTTCCCCGGGGTGATCAGGCCTAAGAAAGAATACATAAACTACTGTGAAATCTGCTTTGCTCAATTAAATGATAAGGGTCTAAGCAGGAAGTGAGTTTGTTTCCCAAAGTTTTATAGCCCTTTAGCTAACAGACCCTGACTCAGAATAAGCCCTTGTAGTTCTCTGTATACTATCTATTCTTTGATCCTTACTGCCTGACAATGATTAACGAGCTTTACCTATATTCCTGTGCAAATTGAAAGCCAATAAAAACCTGTCAAGGCAAGGGTTGGGGCATTCTCCTCTTGTGAGAGTAGCCATGCCGTCCCTTTTCCTTCACAGGACTCAATAGTCTCTGTGAGTGTATCTCCTCTCATCCATAACGCCGCAGACACTGCAGGCCAGTGTTCACATCAGAAAACAAACCTACCATAAAACAAGTAATCAAACACTCAATAGGATTAATAAAAGTATAGATACAACATAAGGAAGGATAGATGACATAAGACAGATTGATAACTTTAAGGCACAGTTAATCTATAATAAGTTAAAACTATAAAAGAAAAAACCCAAAGTGAAAAAGGATTAGGAAATAATAAGCAGAATTATCTGTGACCTGTGGGATAATACCAAGTTATATAACACATGTGGCATAAGTAGCACTTCAAAAGAAACAAAGGAGGAAGAAAAAAACATTTGAAGAAATAAAGATCAATGTTCAAATTTTGACAACATGTGTATACCTTGACATCTAAGAAATTACATGAATGCCAAGAAACATAAAGAAAACCACATCAAGGTACATTATAATTAAATTGCTGAAAACCACTGACAAGGAAAAAATCTTAAGTAGGCATAAAAGACATAATATGCAGAGAGGAACAAAGATAAGAATGAATGCCTACTTCTGGTCAGAAAAAATATACAGTAGGCAGAAGACAATGAACTGAGAGCGTTAAAGTACTGAAAGAAAACAAAAGTCAACCTAGATTTCTATATCTAGCAAATATAATACATTTTCTGACAAACACAACCTGAAAGTATTTATCACTAACTGACAAATATTACAGGAAAAGATAAATAAATTCATCAGACAGAAGAAAAATGCCACCAGGTAGGAATGGATTTCTATGTAGAAATAAAGAGCATGATAACCTGGAAACATGAGGATAAAAATATTTTTCTAATTTTCAAAGCTCTGAACAAATGATAAATTATGGGGGTCGTTTTTTGGACACATTAGACCAGTTGCATTTAATTGACATTTTTGGAGCATTTCACCCCAAAGCAAAATATACATTCTTTTCAGTACACATGGAACCAGCTTTATTTACAATAGCCAAACTATGGATGCAATCTAAGTGTTTATCACCAGACAATTGGATAAAAAGGCTGTATTACATGTATATATAATGAAGTATTACTCAGCCATAAAAAAGAATGAAATCTTACCATTTGTGACAGCATGGATGGACCAAGAGGGTATTATACTAAATGAAGTAAGTCATACAGAGAAAGACAAACACCATGTCACTCAAATGTGGACTCTAAAGAACAAAATAAAGAACAAAACAGAAACAATCACATAGAGAACAAACTGATGGTTGCCAGATGGGAGGCAGAATGCAAGACTTGGTGAGAAAGGTGAAGGGATTGAGAAGTACAAATCGGTAGTTACAAAGTAGTCACAGGGATGAAAAATACAGCATAGGGCATATAGTCAATAATACTGTAATAACTATGTGTGGAGTCAGGTGGGTGCTAGGATTTACTGGAGGGATCACTTTGTAAATTACATAAATGTCTAACCACTATGCTATACACCTGAAACTAATACAAAATAATACCGAATGTCAACCATATTTTAAAAAGAGGGAAAAATGCTTCTTAAATCTATACTGAGCCCTAAGTATGAGATTCCCTTGTTATTGGCATATTTATTCAGTTCCTATTAATAACATAATCTGAATATTAAGGGATACCACATTATTTCAACCTATCTGGTTTCTAAGCTTCAAGTAGTGTATAGCAAGCCACTCTAAACAGTGAAGGATTTATGAAAACATTTCATCCAAAGTTCTTCAAAGTCACCATAACTGGTGTGGTTCAGTGGATTGGGCATACCCCTGCAAATGGAAAGGTCGCTGGTTCAATTCCCAGTCAGAGCACTGCCTGGGTTGATGGCGAGGTCCCTAGTTGGGGATGTATGAGAAGCCAACAATCAATGCCTCTCTCGGGCATCAATGTTTCCCTCCCTCTCTTTCTCCCACCCTCTCCTTTCTCTAAAGATAAATAAATAAAATCTTTAAAAAAAAAAGCTTTCTAAACTCCAGCATCAAAGAGAAAGATATTGAACGCGTGGGATAGCTCTCCTATACTCACTGTATTAATACTCTAAACAGCTTTAAGAATCACACACAAGGACTTGAAAACAAGTGTCCAGACATCTGACACAGTTCATTGTAGTAACTACCACCCCTACACTTTTGTTATAGTGGGTCCACAGACTACCCAGCATTCATCCTTAAAATAGTAATTGGTGGTAGTTCCTATATCTGGCACAAGGAGATCTTGCAAAGAATGCTTAAGGAGTGGGAGCAACACAGGGAATCTGACAGGGGAAAAGGAAGCAAAGGGGACAGAGGCAGAACTGTAAGGACCACAGGCCCTAAGGTAGAGTCCCTGGGACATCTCCCTTGAGCCCGGGATAGCTCCCAAGATTAAGACCTTATCCTTCTCATGTCCCTGGCTGACCACCATTCCTGACATGTTTGCCATGGAGAGGTGGGAGGGAGATGGACATATACTGTCTACCAGGCCAAAACAGATGACCAAAGGTATACCAAGGCAGGAAAATATCCAGGATTGCTTATAAATGTACTCATCTATGTAATATGTTAACATAAGACAGGAAGTGTAAAAATAGTAACACTGAAGTTTCAATATAATTAAAGTTTTATAACTGATGACCCTTAGGAAATAATCACAAACTCTACTTTAACATATTTCTTTAAAAAATATAAAAACTGGCAAGACACAGGAGTGATTATTACTTTCAAAATTGATACTGATTTTACTTTTAAAGCATCAGTATTCCAACAAACTAATATTATAAAGGCAATGTGTACTCTGAAAATACAGGAGATGGTTTCTGTGGTACTGACTTTAAAAAGACTCGGAAATTTAGACATAAAGTGATTTGGAAAAAACATACTTTTTAACACAAGGTATATGCTAACTACCTGTATGTTTTCAAAGATGCTCTTTAAAATGTCCACAGTAGTCAAAGTGTTTCTCATAGAATAAACATGTGAATTTTTCCCCCAGTTCTTTGCGTCTTACTAACCCCACCATCTTCAAGAGGGTAACAATGGAGATGTTGTTTCCATGCACTCTCCCAAAGATACCGTATATTGCATATTTCACACTTCAAACTCCCAGTGGACTGTGATTTCATGTGATCCTTAAAATGGTAAAACATTTAAATGGTTACATTTCTCACAATGAAACAAGCCCCTCACATGTCACAGCTGAAATTTCATAATTTCAATACCTTCCACCTGTGGGAAGTATTGCTTGTGGGGTCAGATACACAGCCATCTTCTTTAATCTGCCCTTTCCTATCACCTGGACAGTACTTGCTGGCATTATCTGCCAACAGTGCTAGAGCAGAATCATCAGAGGAGCCCATGCCCTGAATGTACTTTATGGACTGTGTGGCAGAAGCCACATCCTCTGACATTTCCATGCCTTCATCTTCCACTTCGATTGTGCCTTCCACAACTTCCACCTCAATTTCAGCAGGTTCTATTTCTACAGATGGCAATGATTCTGTGATAACATTTGAAGTTTCTGCAATCTTTCAGTTTTTTGCCCCATTTTTTCCTGTGGTATTTTCGGCTAGTGGAGCACAGTTGTATTTGTTCCCGACTTCAAGAGCTTTTATATAGCTTCTAGCATTTGTAGAAACTCTGCTGCTTTCCACACACCATTGGCTTCTTCTCCTCCCTGTATCATTAATTTTGCTGTATATGTGAACTCAATTAAATGACTAAAGGCCATTTTACTAACACCTTGTGGTAGTAAAAAATCTCCACCAAAAGTTCCCGAGTAACTCCTGAAAGAATTTGTAGAAAACCATACTGCAAGCAACCAAAACAGACTTGTGGGCCTTAAATAGCAATCATTGACAATCAGGGTGAGGCCAGTAAACTGGTCCTTCTCTCACTGTTCATTCAGGTTCAGTTTATGATGTTCAGAGAACTCCTGAAGGCATTCCACGGTCTCTTGAGACCGTGGGGTTGCTCTAGTTAACAATCCTCCCTCTTGCCTCTATGCCACTCAAAGTCTCTCCTTCCCTGCTCTGCTCTCCCCTCCCAGGGGTAACTTGCCCCACACCTGTCCGCCCCCCAAACAGCGCCTTGCCCTCCACATCTCTGCTAGTTCTAGGCCTGGTGGCTGTGGCATGGGCTCAGTAAATTATGTTTCAAAACTAAATATATTGTGAGATTTATGATACATGATATCACCATAAAAGATGAGAGGTAAAAAATGAAAATATATTATGATTTTTTGTTTTTATTGTTTTTCAAGTACAGTTGTCTCGATTTTCACCCAAAAATGGCCCCTCCCCCGACGCACCCATCCCCACCTTCCACCCTAGGACCTACCCCCTTTGGCTTTGTCCATGTCTACTTTATAACACATTCCTTAATGGCCCTTCCCCTTCTTTCCCCCATTATCCCTTCCCCCCTCTCCTCTCTGGTTACTGTCAGTTTGTTCTTTATTTCAATGTCTCTGGTTATATTTTGCTTGCTTGTTTGTTTTGTTGATTAGGTTCACTTATAGGTGAGATCATATGGTACTTGTCTTTCACTGCCTGGCTTATTTTGCTTGGTATAATGCAGTTCCATCCATGCTGTCAGGTAGGGTAGGAATTCCTTCTTTCTTTCTGCTGCATAGTATTCCACTGTGTAAATGTACCAGTTTTTTGATCCACTCATTTACTGATGGGCACTTAGGTTGCTTCCAGCACTTGGCGATTACAAATTGTGCTGCTATGAACATGAGGGTGCATAGGTTCTTTTGAATTGGTGTGTCAGGATTCATAGGGTATAATCCCAGCAGTGGAACTGCTGGGTCAAAAGGCAGTTCCATTTTTAGTTTTCTGAGGAAATTCCATTCTGTTTTTGACAGTGGAAGCACCAGTCTGCATTCCCACCAATAGTGCACTAGGGTTCCCTTTTCTCCACAACCTCTCCAACATTTGTTGATTTGTTTATGATGGCCATTCTGACTGGTGTGAAGTGGTACCTCAAAAGTAAGCAGTATTGTGAGTAAGCATATATTGTGAGATATATTAACACTACTTCGAAATACACAAAGCAAACTGTTTGAAAGTAAACTGTGATAAGTCAAAGATGTGTGCTGTAAATGCTAAAGGAACCACACAAAGAACAGAGCACAGCTAATAAGCCACTAATATAAATGCAATGGGATCACTAAAAATATACAATTAATCAGAAGGAAACAGCAAAAGTAGAAAAAATGAAAAAAACACATCGGGCAAATAGGGACATGTTACATTTAAACACAATCATATCAATAACAGCATTAAAATAGTCTAATCATTGCAATAAAGACAGAGATTAATAGACTGGATAAAGTCAAGACCCAAGTATATGATGTCTACAAGAAATCCACTTGAAATATAAAGACACAGAAGAGTTACAAGTAACAAGAACAAAAAAGATAACATGCAAATATAATAAAGAGAACGTATGAGTGGCTATACTGATATTGAAGTGAAATTCAAAAGAAAGGAATATTTTTTGGAATAAAGAAGAAACACTGCACAATAATTCATCAAGAGGACAAAACAATCCTAAATGTTTTTCCATCTTTTAACACTACTTCGAAATACACAAAGCAAACTTGTTAACACTGAATAGTCAAATGTACAATTACAACTGGATGATAACAGCACTTTCTCGATAATTGGTAGAACAAGCAGATGAAAAATTAAAATACAGAGTATTTAAATGACATTTTTAAGCAACATGACTTATTTCCCATCTATAGAACCCTGACACTTGGTTTAAAAAATGACCCAACTATTATACTGTCTACAATAAACTCAATTCATGAATGTATTCAAATTGTTCTTTTCCTTATAAGTAAAGTATTATTTTTCTTGTTACTTTTAAGATACCTTCTTTGTCTTTAGTTTCAGGAGTTTGAAAGTCAAGGAGTTCTTCAAATGAATTCCTTTAGGTTTATCCTGTATGGAGTTTGCCCAGCTTCTTAAATCCATGGGCTTATGTCTTGAGCCAAATTTGGGAAATTTTCAACCATTTGTTTGAAATTATTTTTAGCCTTTTCTTATGGGGCTCTTAAAGGCACAAATTTAAGAGATTTTGTTGTAACAGAGTCCTGGAGCTCTGTTCATTTTTTATTCAATATATTTTCTCCTCTGTACTAATTGAGCCATTTCTATTTTTCTATCACAAAGTTCAATGATTTATTTTCCTATGTTCTCACCATTCTCCTGCTATGATTATGCACTGAATTTTTTAAAATAAGTATTTTAATTTAGAGTAGCTTTAAATTCACAGAAAAGTTGCAAGGATAGAAAAAAATCCTGCATACTCTGCACCCAATTTACCTTACTGTTAACATTTATATTACTAACAGATTTGTCATAAGTAATAATATAATTTTGATATATTATTAAATGAAATCCATACTTCATTTATATTTCCTTGTTTTTGTTTTAAATTTTTTTTATTTTAATCGTTGTTCAAGTACAGTTTTCTGCCCTTTACTCCCATCCCAGCCCATCCATCCATCCCTCCCCTAAAATTTTTAAGTAATCTTTTTTTTTTTCCTGTTCAAAATACCATCCAAATACATCACATTTGGTGGTCGTGTCTCCTTTGGCTCCTCCACATTATAAATGACTTGCCTTGTTTGTGATAACCTTGGCAGTTTAGAGGACACAGTAGAAGATCCTTCAGTCTGGGTTTCTGTGATATTTTTCTCATAAAAATGGAGTTTGTATTTTTGGGATAAAGACCACAAAAATAAAGTGTTTGCCATTCTTATCCCATCTCATCAAGGGAACATGCTATCAACGCATCACTGATGACAGCCTGGATCACTTGTCTGAGGTAGTGCATACCCAGGCACCCACTGTGAAGTTACTCATCGCCTGACCCCTTTCCTCTCTGTAGGTTGCATTCTTTAGAAGTCACGAGGCACCACCCACTAGAGGGGTGGGGAACTATACCTCCATCAAGGTGGAATCACTACATAAATTGTTAGGAAATCTATATTGAGGATTTTTCTGGTCTCTCCCAGCAATTTATTTACTCATTCAAACACATACCAGTTTGGACTCATGGATACTTTATACTTTTAAGTTTTAAAACACCATTATGTTATTTTACTGTTCAAATAGTTGTACCTTTGGCCACAATGGGCTTTCAGTTTGGCTTCTCTGTTCTTAAAACATAACCATATCATTCTGTTATTCTGAGGATTTCTTTATTTTCCTCCAGTTTGTTTTTTGTTTTTGCTGTTTTTTTAAGAAAAATTAAGCCATATTTGCTTTTCAAGATTTTTTTAAAAAATATTTTATCACTTATGCTATTACAATTGTCCTGATTTTTCCCTTTGCTCCCCTCTAAACAGCATCCCCTCCACTCCCTCAAGCTATCCCCACATCACTGCTAATGTCCATGGGTCATGCACATAAATTCTTTGGTTACTCCACATCCTATACTGTTCCTAACAACCCCCTGTCTATTTTATACCTACCAATTTGTACTTCTTAATCCCTGTACTTTCCCCTCAACTTTCCCCTTTTCCTCTCCAACTGATAACCCTCCAAATGAACTCTATACCTATGACTGTATTTCTGTTTGGTTATTTACTTTTTTTAGATTCAAATATTCATAGTTGTGACTTATGGCCATTTTAATGTTCATAGTTTTGTTCTTCTATTTCTTATATAATTCCCTTTAACATTTCATGTAATAATGGCTTCGTGATGATGAATTTCTTTAGCTTTACCTTGTCTGGAAGCACTTTATCTGCACTTCCATTCTAAATGATAGCTTTGCTAGATAGAGTAATCGAGGTTATTGATCCTTGCTTTTCATCATTTTGAATACTTCTTGCCAGTCCCTTCTACCTTGCAAAGTTTCTTTTCAGAAATCATCTGACAATCTTATGGGAACTCCTTTTTAGGTAACTATCTGCCTTTCTCTTGCTGCTTTTAAAATTTTCTCTTTATCTTTAACCTTCCGCATTTTAAGTATGATGTTTCTTGGTGTGGTCCTCTTTGGGTCTTTCTTTTTTGGGGATTCGTTATGCTTCTTCATGGTTCCTGGACTTGTATGTCTATTTGCTTCACCAAATTAGGGAGGTTTTCTTTCATTATTTTTTCAAATAAGTTTTCAATTTCTTGCTCTTTCTCTTCTCCTTCCAGCACCCCTGTGATTTGAATGTTTGTACCTTTGAAGATGTCCCAGAGGCTCCTTAGCCTATCCTCAGTTTTTTTGGATTCTTTTTTTTCTTCTTGCTGTTCTAATTGAATGTTTTTTTCTTCCTTATATTCCAAACCATTTATTTGATTTTCAGCTTCATCCCCTCCACTGTTGGTTTAATAAAATTATTTTTAAAATAGATAAATTGTTCTTTTTTCTACTAGGTGTAACCTTCATTTTGTCCTGGGTCTTATTTATGTTGTTGAAGTACCCAATGAGTTCCTTGAGCATTCTGATAACCAGTGTTTTGAACTCTGTATCTGAAAGATTGCTTATCTCATTTAGTTCTTTTTCTGGAGTTTTATTCTGTTCTTTTATTTGGGTCATATTTCTTTGTCTCCTCATTATGGCAGCCTCTCTGTGTTTGTTTCTGTGTATTAGGTAGAGCTGCTTTGACTCCCTGTCTTAGTAGTGTGGCCTATTAAAAAAACACACTGGTAAGTTGGATGTGTGGAGCCTTAGTTAACCTCCAGGGTGGGGCAAGCCCTTCTGTGGCTATCTATGGGGGTAGGCACAGGGAGGGGACAATGCTACAATGCTACTGCCTGGCCTATGAAGCTTTGTCCAAGAGGAAGCTGTCTCTCAGCTCTCACCCTCATGCCAGTCACTTCAGTTTCTCCCTGTATGCCACTGGTGCCCTTCCAGTTGTTTCCCTGATGCTAAAGCCCAGAGGGAATGAGTCTACATAAGTCCAAAGTCCATTGCCAGCCTTCAAAAGGAGACTTCTGAGAATCTCAGTTTCTTCCACACCCCCACCCCCAAGCTCCAGTGATTTTTACAGCCAGAAGTTATGGGGACTTACCCTCCTGGTGCTGGAACCCTGGTCTGGGTGGCTTGGTGTGGGGCTGGGATCCCTTGTTCCCAAGGTATCCCTCCCAATTTTTATCTACCACATGTGGGTGTGGGACCCTCCATTATACATCTCCACATCTCTCCATGTCCCCACTCCTACTCATCTGGATGAATCTGGACTCTAATTCCTTGATTGTCAGACTTCCATACAGCTCAATTTTCTGATGATTCTGGGTGATATTTATTTTGTAGTCTAGTTGTAGTTTTTGCTCTGGTTGTGTGAGGAGGCAAGCCATGTTTACCTGCACCTCTGTCTTGACTGAAGTCTCAAAGAAAAATTTTAGAAGATACTGCATGGATCCAGCCCCCGCACTCGACCTCCCTGTAGCATCTTCCATACGCTACTGCAGGCATGCAGGTGGTGGCTGGACTCCCACACTCTGTCAGCTGCTGGCAGTTGTGGGCTCAGCTGGAAACTCCCTATTTTATTTTTAAAAGATTTTATTTATTTATTTTCAGAGAAAGAAGAAGGGAGGGAGAAAGAGAGGGAGAGAAACATCACTGTATGAGAGACACATCTGTGGGTTGCCTCTCACACATCCCTAACCAGGGATCTGGCCAGCAACACAAGAATGTGCCCTGACCAGGATTTGAACTGGCAACACTCAACCCACTGAGCCACAGCAGTTAGGGCAAGCCTTATTTATTTTTAAAAACCAGACCACTAGGAAAATATGCCACTGTCCTGGAACAGCAAACTGCATTATCATTTCAAGTATTGATAAAAAGTTTGTAAAGAGACAACAAAGTCCTTATCAAACGGAAGAAAGCTGGGGCAGGTACAGCATGTTGCAAAGGTCCCTGGCAAAAGTGGTGTTTGCTAATGGGGATCTACCCTTCTTTTGCTCTAAAGGAGCCAGAGCTCACCCAAGTGGCTTACTTTTGCTCTCCTGATTTTCCTGTTGCCAAAGGATTGTCTCAATAAGGCTCTGTTATTTCAAAGGTCTAAGTAAGCATAACTGGGTTGAGATATCATTCTTGAAAACCAGCTATTTTCCAAGTCAAGTACTTTATAACTCTCCTGATTAAGCAGCCACCAGTTCCTCTTCCCCTGATCATTCCTGGATATTGGTATGTAGCACAATCAAAACCCCCTTTCCCTTCAAGGGACAATGCCACAGCAAGACTGTCCTGTCACTTTGCTAAAAACAGACTCAGGGCCCCTCACAGTGGCCAGTGAAAGAGGGAAGGTCTGTTTCCCTCTCACAGTGTGACATTGCCTCTCAGGGTTTTTTTGGAGGGTCTCCAGGCTGAAAGATGTAATGTGTGAGAATTTTAAGAAATGCACATCCATGTCTTGATGGCCAGAAAAGGATACCCAAAGGAACCTTTCCAAGTTCTTATTCAAACTACCTCTCCCAAATCCACATCAGAAATCAACTTTATGCCCTTGTTTATAAAACAAAACCAAGCAAAACAAATACCAGAAACCTTTTTATCCCTTCTAAAACAGTAACCTCATGGATTTTGTTTTACAGCTTAAGGAAAGTGGTGTGGTGATGTTTCTGGTAAACAGGAGATTGGCAACAAACAGGAACACCTCTCCTCACATTTCACTAGATAGTGGCAGGTTAGAGGAAACCGTCAGCCTGTTGGTACCTCGCAGGGCTCTGGCTTGGTTTGAAGGAAATGCCTAGAGCCAGAATAAGCACTTGCCACATGAAATTTAGGCTCTCAAAAATTCTGACCCAAATTTTAGCACTAGTTTCATCTTCTAGAATTAAAATGTAAATGAATTAGTGTCCAGAGAGAACTGACATATACTTGAACCTTGCTGCCATTCTTAATTTCTTCATGTATAAACTTTGCTTAAAAGGCCAAAATTCTCATTCTTCTTTTAAAATAGAGTCCCAGTGGGCAAACACTTCTATTTCTGAATGGTTGAGAGATTCTTCATCTTCTTGGCCATGGTTAGAAAGAGGTTCATGTGATCATCCACACACTTGGCCATACAACCCCAGCTGCCACTTTATCTGAAGCTCTTTATTCCTTGCATCTATTGAATCTTTGGCTTTGTCATTGCAATGGTGCACAGGGGCCTAGAGTTGAGGCAGAGCCTCAGGGCACTCATTGTTCAATGCACTGGTGCACCTGTTGCAGGGATGCTTGGCCATCCTCATAACAGCCAGCACGGCACCAGAACCTGAGGCCCTGCATCTTCTAGATGTTCTCTCCCTCCTGACTCTTCACTATGGAGTCTGCTGCCTCCTGCACCCAGAGCTGCTATAGCTCCTCACCATCACTCCATGCTACTCAAAAGTCATCTTTTATGTTCCATGCTTTAGCTTTAGAATCAGCCACTTCTCCAAGGGACTTTAATGCCTTTTATTGCAGAATGGCACTAGAAACTCCTAGTAGATCTATTTAGACTTTGTTTCTTTGTATTTAGTTTTGAAAGTTTATATTTCTAAAAGTTGTCCATTTACTAGGTTTTCCAATTTGTTGGTAGAAATTGCTCATAGTATTCTCATAATTACTTTTACTTCTGCAGAAATTGATAGTACTATACTCACTTTTATTTCTAATTTTAGTTATGTGAGTCTTCTCTTTTTTTCTTATTCAATCTACCTGAGATTTGTGAGTTTTGTTCTTTTCAAAAGACCAACTTTTAGTGTCATTGATTTCATTGTTTTCTATTTTTTATCCTCTTTTCCAATCTATATTACCTCCTTTTTTCAGCTAGATTTAGGTTTAGTTTATTGTTATTTTTCTAGTTCCTTAAGGTATAAAGTTAGATTATTAATTTGAGATCTTCCTTCTTGTTTAATGTAGGGGTTTACAACTGCAAATTTCCATGTTAATGTTACTTTTCCCACACCCTGTAAGTTTTGGTATATTGTGTTTCCATTTTCATTTTCTCAGGGTATTTGCTAATTTCCCTTGTTATTTGACTCATTGGTTGTTTACTAGTGTTTGGTTATTTTCCACATATTTGTGACATCTCATTTTCCTTTTGTTATTGACTTCTTAGTTTCATCATGATTGGAACATGTAATACGTATTATTTCAATCTTTTAAAATGTATTAAGAGTTATTCTGTGTCCTATCCTGGAGAATGATTAATGCACACATGGGAAAACTGTATATTCTGCTGTAGTTGGGTGGAGTCTTTTATATATCTGTTAGGTTCAGTTGCTTTATAGTGTTGTTCACATCTTTTATTTTGTCTGGTTGTTCAATTCATTGTAAAAGTGGGGTACTAAAGTGATTAACTATTACTGTAGAACTGTCAATTTCTTCCTTCAACTCTGTCAATGTTTGCTTCATATATTTTGGAGCTCTGATGTTTGGTGCATATGTTTATAATTGTTATGTCTTCATAGTGACTTGACCTGTTTTATAATATATAATGTCCTTTTTTGTCTCACCTAACAGTATCTGACTTAAAGTCTAGTTTGTGTGATATTTGTATAGCTACTCCTTCTGTCTTTTGGTTACTATTTTCACAGAATATGTTTTTCCCATACTTCATGTTAAAACTATTTGTGTCTTTAAATATAAATAAGTATCTTATAGTAAGCATAGAGTTGGATCATCTTTTTTAATGCATTCTACTCATCACTGTTTTCTACATAATTTAATCCACTTACATTTAAAGTAGTTATTGACAAGGAATGAATTACTCTGACCATTTTGCTATTGGTTTTTGGCATGTATTGTAGCTTCTTTGCCCTCATTTCCTCCATTTGTTTTTAGTTGATATTTTTGTACTGATACATGTTCTCTTCTCAGTTCTGTTTGTATATATTCTATAGATATTTTCTTTGTAGTTATGGAGATTACATGCAACATCATAAAATTGTAACAATCTAATTTAAGTTTTATCAACCCCAATCACATAAAAAACTATACAGTTCCTCTCCCTACCTTTGTTGATTTTTTTAATATTCCAGACTCAAGAGTTTCATACTTACTAACCTCTTTAATTCAATTTTTTCCATCCACCTTTTTACTTTTTAATGGAAAAGGGATTCTTTTAGGTATTAATTTGATTATTAGTTTGATTATTAAATTATTTTCTTTTTCAAAATTCCAATATGGTTTTGTTGTGACAAAAGGTAACAGGAAGCTCATTTTTATTATTTATTTATCATCAATTCCTACCTTTGTTACTGATGTTACAAATTATATCGGTATACACTGTGAGCCCAGGAACATAGATTCAAAATCACTTTTATGCATTTGTCTATTAAACTTTGTAAAAAATAATATTGGCTTATGTACTTGTCCATGTGTTTGTCCTTGCTAGAGATTTTTATATCTTCATATGACTCCACGTTACTATCCTGCATCCTTTTCATTTCAACCCAGAAAAGGCTCCCTTTAACATTTTTTTATAGGGCAGCTCCAGTGGTAAAGAACTTTCTCAGTTTTTCTTTATCTGGGAATTATTTTCCCCCTCAACTTTGAAGGACAGTTTTATATAGAATTTTTACTTTACAGTTTCTGTTAGTACTTTACATACATCACCCAACTACTTTCTTGTCTCCAAACTTCCAGAGGAAGAAATCAGCAGAAAGTTGTATTGAGTATCTTGTGTATGTATTAGTCACTTCTCTTGTTGCTTTCACATTCTCTCTTTGGACAGATTATGTGCCTCCATTTGGGTCTCTCCGGGGCTTTCCTCCTTGGGGTTCATTAAGTCTGTTGGATTTGTAGATTCATGTATTAAATTCATCACATTTCAAAAGGTTTTAGCCATTATTTTTCAAATTACTTTCTGCTCTTTTTTCTTTTCTCCTTTTGGGACTCCTGTTATGCTTTCATTGTTTCTTTGATAGTATTTTACAAATTCCTTAGTCTTCTTTAATCATTTTCCTTTGTGCTCTGCCTCAGATTCAGTAGTTTCAATTATCCTATTTAAAATTTCACTGATTCTTTTTTCTGCTTGCTGATTATCTGCTGTTGAAGCCCAGTGGTATACTTTTCACTTTAGAAGTTGTATTTTTCAACAGCAGAATTTGTTTGGTTCCTTTTTATTATCATCATTCTTTTTCCAGTACTCTTAATTTTATTCATGTATTGTTTTCCTGGTGTTTCTTTCTTTTTCCAGGTTTCCTCTTAGCTCTTCATATTTGAGACAATTATTTTAAAGTGTTGTTCAGTAAGCCTGGTGTCTGTACTTCCTTAGTGACTGTTTCTATCAATGTATTCTATTCCTTTCAATTAGACATGTTTTCCTGTTTCTTTGTATGCCTTTTGACTTTTTGTTCAAAACTGTGTATTTGGTTATTATAATGTGTTAACTCTGGAAATAAAATTCTCCCTTTCCCAGGGTTTACTGCTTTAAAAAAAATGTTGAAGGCTATAGAGGTAGTGTTGTTTTGAGACTTTCCAAACCATTTTTGCGAAGTCATTTGCTTGTAGTATGATCCCTGAAGTCTTTATTCCTTTAGTTCACATTCATGTAATATTTTGACATAGATTTCCTTGACTATTAGTAGCTAAAACAAACAAAACAACCCCAAAATGAAACAACACAAAAAAGAGGAGACTGCCTCTCCCAGTCTTTGCAAACTGGCTCTATTCAGGGGCACTCCTTCAGCACTTACCTAGGTTTGCTCTAAGCATAGAAATCGGCTTGAGGAAAAAGTTTAACATCATCTCAGGGCTTTTCTGAGAATGTCTTGCCATGGCATGTGGGTGGCTTTCTAAATTTTCCCAAGGACTTGGCTGTTTCTGCATGTGCTAATTTTTAAGAGTCTTGCCCCAGCTTCTCCTCTGGGCCTTAGATGGCTTATTGCAGATTTCTACTCATGCCCCAGGCATCTGTGGACTTGTAGACTGCCTTGTGCCTTTCTTCCTTTTCCTTTCTGGATTCTGTATTATATGAAACAGGCACTTTGAGTCAGTCCTTCAGGTATCCCCCACAGAGGTCACACAGATGAATATGATAACTTGCTAATAAGGTATATTCTGCTCCATCTGGTTCACAGTAGGACCTGGGAACTTGGCTGCCACCTGGTCAAGTCCAAGACCACCATTGTTCTGGGGTGTGATGGGGTAGGGATGAGTAAACACTACAAAATTTTCCCACCATTTTGAAGATGGCTCTCGACTGTGTGTTTGTTTGGTTAATATAAACACTTGTTTCTCCAGAGGTCTGATGAAGTTGGTTCACTTTTAAAAAAAAAAAATGTTTATATGGGATAAGGAAAGCCTGGAGTATCCCAGTCCACTATTTTGCTGACATCACTCTCTTACTGTTGAATGTTAACAGTTCTTTGTATATTCTGAGTATAAGTCCCTTAAAAGGTATTTGATTAGCAAATTATTTTTTTCTCAGTCCAAGGCTTGTGTTTTCATTCTCTTAACAGTGTCTTTTTAGAGCAAATGTTTTCCTTTTAATAAAGTCTAACATAGCAACATAGCAATGTTTTTCCCTTCATGGATCATCTTTTGGTGTTCTGTGGATAAACCCATCAACATTTCAACGCAGATTTTCTCCTATTTTTTTAGCTTCTACAAGTTTTTCTTTAGAATTTTACATTTAGGTCTATGATCCATCTTGAGTTAATTTCTGTGTAAGATATGAAGCCTAAGTGAGTTTTTTAATTATATGGACATCCAATTATTGCAGCACTATTTGATGAAAGGCTATCCTTTCCCCCATAGAATTGCCTTTGCAGTTTTGTCAAAATTCATTTGATTATATTAGTGGGTCTATCTGGATCATCTGTTCTGTTTCACCGAACAGTAAGTGTATTCTTTTGCCAATATCACATGCCTTAAAATTAGGAAATTGGTCTTTTACCTTTGTTCTTTTTTTTTTTTTTTTTGGCTATTGTAAGTCCTTTGATTTTCCATATAATTTTCAGAATCAGTGTATTGACTAAAACCCTCCTGGGATCATGACTGAGATTGCCTTGAATCTATACATCAAGTTTGAGAAAACTGACATCTTAACAAAAGTGAGTTATCCAATCCATGAATATGAAATAGCTCATTACTTAGATGTTGATTTTTTCATCATTGTTTTACAAGTTTTCTGTGTACATATCTAGTATTTTGTTAGATTTACCCCAAAGTGCTTCCTTTTTAGTGCGATCGGGTTGTTGTTGTTGTTTTTTTCAAAATTTCAAGTTCCAATTTTCTTTTCTGATATACAGAAAAGCAGTAACTTTTATAAATTGACTTTGAATTCTGTGAAGTTACTATATTTGTTTATTTCCAGGAATGTTTGCGGGTTTATTCCTTTTCAATCTGTATGCTCCCCTACTTCCTTGTTTTGGACTAAGAATTCCATTAAGACATTGACTAAGTGATAAGAAATATATGAAATCCTTTCCTTATTCCCTAACTTACAAGAGAGTGTTCCCTTGACAGTAAGAATGATGTTAGCATTACATCTTTCATATATAACCTTTGTTAGGTCATATTCTTGTATTCCTAATTTTTTTAGTGTTTTTCTTTTTTCCATGAACCATATCTTAGCCCATTCTGGCTGCTGTTACAGAAATGCCACAGCCTGGGTGGCTTATAAATAAGAAACACTTACTTCTCACAGTTCTAGAGGTTAGGCAGTTCAAGACAAAGCTGCTGATAAATTCAGTATATAGCTAGGGCCTGCTTCATGGTTCTGGCTGTGTCCTCACATGCTATAAATGGTGAATGAGCTCTCTCAGGTTTATTTACAAGGGCACTAATCCTATTCATGATGAACTAATCGCCTCCTACAGGCCCCACCTCCAAATACAAAAACACTAGGGATTAGGATTACAACATATGAATCTGAAGGAGGCAAAAGCATGTAGTCTATAGCACATAAGTTGTGAGTTTAGTGGAATGTTTTTTATTTTTTTATTGATATGGTCACATAGTATTTCTTATTGTTTGCTAGTGTGATGATTCACATTGATTAGTTTATGAATGTAGAACCAGCCTTGTATTTCTGGAATAAAACCCATTTGGATATATTACCATGTTATATATTGCTGAATTTGGTTTCCTAACATTTATAAAAGACTTGGGAATCTATATTCACAAGAAATATTAATCTGTAGTTTTCTTTCCTTTTAGTTTTCTCAATAATTATAAGACTAATAATGGATTCATGAAATGGTTGTGAACTGTTCTCTACTCTTTGCTTTCTGGGACAATTGTATAGAATTGGTATTATTTCTTAAAAGTTTTATAGAATTTACTAGTGAAACATCTAGGTCTGGTATTCTTTTTAAGGTTTTTAAATTCAAAATTCAGTTTCTTTTATAGATAAGGACTACTGAAGTTATACGAGGTCTGTCCAGAAGATATCCAGCCATGCAATATAAAAAAGATGCATTTATTGGAGAAGATACAAGAAACATTGTACACAGGACAATGATGCCTCAGTCCCCTTCAAAGTAGGCACCTTGGGACCTCACACAGTTCTCCCAATCACCATCAGCTACCTCATTGTATTTTCCTGAGCTGCCAGGTCATATTTTCCAGAATCTCACTGATGGTCTGAAATCTCTTCCCTTTCAAAGGTGACTTTAGTTTTGAGGAAAAAACAGAAGTCACAGGGTGCCAAATATGGGCTGGAGGGGGGCTGAGTCACCTGGGTGATTTGATGTTTTGCCAAAACATTCAGCATGAGACGTGATGCATGAGTGAGCACATTGTTGTGACAACACTGCCAATCACCAGCTGCCTATAGCTGCAGCCATCTTAATCATTGGAATAGTTTCCATAAAAAAATGTTCAAGCTTTAATGCAAAATGTGATGCAGATTTGTTGCTCTACTTGCTCAGTCATTTTGAATGCGACAGCCTGACTCCACAGCATCTACTGCCCCCACTGACTAGTAAGTACAGTGAAGTCATCATTGTTCATGCATGCACATGACAGTCCACTCTCCTTGGCTGCCAGTTTACACTGATGTCACACAAATGGTTCTCATTTATATTAACAATGGCTGGACTTTTTCAGACCTCGTATATTTCATCATGAGTACATCTGCAAGTTTTTTTGCAAGTAATTGGTCTGTTTTATCCAAATAATCAAATTTATGGGCATAGAGTTGTTTGTAGTGTTCTCTTATACATTTAGTGTCTATGAGACCAGAAGCAATGACTCCTCTTTCATATTTGATATTGGTAACTTGTGTCTTTCTTTTTTTCTCTTTGTTAGCCTGGCAAAAGATTAATCAATTTACTGATCTTTTCAAATAACTTGTCTTGTTTTTCTAAACTTTTATCTATTATTTATCTATTTTCAATTTTAGTGATTTCTACTCTAATTTTTAAAATATATATTTATTTTAGTTGAATTTACTGGGATTATATTGGTTAATAAGATGATACAGGTTTTAGGTATACATTTAGAATTGTAGAATTCTACAATACATCATCTGTACATTATATTGTGTGTTCACCACCCCAAGTCAAGTTTCCTGCCATCACCATTTATCCCCTTTACCCTTTTGCACATCCACCCATTCCCTTCTCCCTCTGGTAATCACCATACTATTGTCTGTGTCCATGAGTCTTTCCTTTTTTTTCCTTTGCTTAAATCCTTCACCATTCTCACTCAGCTCCATCCCCTCCCCTCTGACAGCTGTCAGTCTGTTCCCCATATCCATGAGGCTGTCTCCACTTTGTTAGTTTATTTTGTTCACACATAAGTAAAATCATATGGTACTTGTCTTTCTATGACTGGCTTATTTCAGCACTTAGCATAATAGTCTCCAGGTCTATCCATGCTGTGGGGAAAAGTAAGATTTCCTTCTTTTTTACAGTCAAGTAGTATTCCATTATGTAAATACAACACAGCCTTTTTTATCCACTCATCTACTGATGGGCACTGGGGCTGCTTCCAAATCCTGGTTATTGCAAATAATGTTGCAGTGAACACAGGAGTGTATATATTCTTTCAAATCAGTGTTTTACGTTTCTTAGAACATGTTTCCAGAAGTGGAATTGCTGGGCCATTTTGCTGCTTGTTTTAAATTTAATTTTTTTACCTTTCTCTAGTTTTGTAAGGTGGAAACTTAGGTTATTTTTTTGGATCTTTCTTGTTTTCTATTATGTACACTTACTGCTATAAACTAACCTCTGAGTACTGCTTTAGGTATATCTCACAAATTTATTTTTATTTAAATTTTTTTTAAATTTCTCTGGTGAACTATCTGAGCCATATATTACCTAGAAGTGTGTTTTTTCCAAATATTAGGGAGTACTCTAGCTATCTGTCTATACTTGACTTCTAATTTCTATACCTATAAATATGTTAAAGTGTGTTTTTACGGCCTAAAAGGTGTTTATTTTGGTGAATGTCTCATGTATACTTGAGAAGAATGTGTATTCTGCTGTTGGATTAGTCTCTACATGTCAGTGATACAGGTGGATTGACAGTGTTGTTCATGCTATATTCACACTCACTGATTGTTTGCCTTCTTGATCTATTTATACTGACAGAGCAGTTTAAGGCTCAAACTCTAATAGTGGATTGCCTATTTCTCCTTCTGGCACTATCAGTTTTTTGCCTCATGTATTTTGAAGCTCTGTCATTAGGTGCATAAATGTTTAGAACTGTTATGCCTTCTTAGAGAACTGACCCATTTGCCAGTATGTAATGTTCCTCTATCCTTGGTAATCTTCCATGTTTTGAAGTATACTTTGTCTGAAATCAATATAGTTACTAAAAAATATAAATTAGGGATTTGTTTAGTGACCTGATAAACAATTTGTACAATAGATCTAAAGCAGTGCTGAGAAAAAAATCTGTATCACTAAATGCTTACACTAGCAAAGACAAAATATCTCAAATCAATAGTCTATGATCTTATGTTAAGAAACTATAAACGAGCACAACAAACCCAACTGAGACAGAAGGAAAAATAAAAAGCAGAAGTCAATATAATTGAAACAAATAAACAATGAAGAAAAATCTAGCCCTGGCTGGCATAGCTCAGTGGATTGAGCACGGGCTGTAAACCAAAGTGTCGCAGGTTTGATTCCCAGTCAGGGTACATGCCTGGGTTGCAGGCCATGACCCCCAGCAACCGCACATTGATGTTTCTCTCTCTCTCTCTATCCCCCTCCCTTCCTTCTCTAAAAATAAATAAATAAAATCTTTTTAAAAATCTATGATAAAAGAAGCCAGTTGAAAAGAACAATAAAATTGACAAACCTCTAGCAACAATGAACAAGAATTAAGAGAGAAGGCAGAAAAATGACCAAACAGGGATTTATATACATCCTACAAACATCGAACTGATAAGAAAATGGTACAAACAACTCTACATATATAAGTCTGACGAGAAAAAATGGATTAAATACTAGAAAAACAAAAATATTATAATTCACCCAATATAATAATAGAGATAATTTATATAGTACTATAACTATTAAAGAAACTAAATCTGTAATATAAAACACCCCAAAAGAGAAATCTCCAGGCCCAGATGCTTTTGCTAGAGAATTCTACCAAGCATTAAAAAAAGAAGAATCAATACCACTTACACACAATATCTTCCAGAAAACAGAAGAGAGAACAACTTTCAACTAATTTTATGAGGACAGCATTATCCTAATATGAATATCAAGGACAGTACAAAACTACAGATCAATTTCTCTCAAAAATAAAGTTGTAAAACTACTTTAAAAATATTAGCAAATATAATTGAGCAATAAGTAAAAAGAAGCATACTACATGACCAAATAAGTTTTGCTCCAAGCATTCAAGGCTGGTTCAATATTCAAAAATGGGGTAAATAAGAAAAACCACATAATCACAGCAGTAAATACCAAAAAGTAACAAAATTCAATATCCCATTCATGATATTATCTGAAAACTGGGAATAGAAGGGAACTTCCTCAAGTCAATGAAGAATATTTGTAAAGATCTTCTGCTAAATAACATCATCTGGTAAAAGACTGGATGCTTTCTCTCTAAGACTGGAAACAAGGCCAATAGGGCTGCTTTCACTACTCCTAAGAAAGTTCAGCAAGGTCTCAGCATAAAAGAGCAACATACGCAAATATTTCTACAAACAAGCAATTGACAGGAAACAGATTTTAAAATATAGTTTCCTATATTTTAAGGCTCTCCTGGGGGAGCTGCTGCTGCCACAGCTGTCACCCAGCCCAGTACTTCTGGCAATGCAGATTTGGATGGGAATCATTTTGTGAAATTTGCAGTATTGCCTCTGTGCCTGGACTTGCATTGGTGTGAGAGAGAAGAGTCATTAAGTGGCCTCTTGTACATGCCCTGACTGGGGATCCAACCCTCACCTAGAAGCCCTTTCAAGGCAGAGGTGGGAATGGTAGCGGTTGAGACCCCTTTGTCAGCCAGATGGAGAAAAGTTCCTACCAACAAATTGGCCAATGAAAAATCAGGTCCCAAATAAAACAGAAGCCCACACAACCCACAAAAAGAATGTTCCTAGAGCACCCAGATGAGGAGATCAAGGAGTCTGCACCATGGGGGCTCTCTGCTCTAGGGAGAGACGAAACCACTGAAAAAAAATCTTTTTTTTTTCTCATAAAGGAGTAAGACACAGGTTACATGTTTGTGGCTACACACCCTGGGCTCCAACAAAGGGAGGGTGATGCATATGAGAGTGGTGCAGATAGTAGTTGAGCGAGGAGACTCTGGAGTGGGAGGCTCAGGAGAGAGTCTTGGGAGAATGGCTGTGGGATTTTGGGGCCTGGATATACCTGGGCTACACAGCACCCATCTTTCTTGAGAAGAGCTAGTCCTTCCAAGTCGAAAATCAATTACCTTACCCTGTGGGATACCACTCCCCCTAACCTCTGGAATTCCCCTGGCCACAACCTCTGAAATACTGTTGCCTCCACGCAGCAACGTTTTTCTTCTTTTTTCAGTTTTACTCTGCCTTGGTGTTCTGTTTTGTTTGTTTGTTTTCTTTTCTTCCATCCTGCAGCCTAACCCTTGATGAGAAGATAGCAACATAAACAGACTCCAGTGGTCAAGAGATTAGTGGTAGGGTGCAGCCAATCTATACACTATCCTGGAAACAGACTGGTGCTTCCACCTCACACAAAAGCCACAGAAACACCCTCCCAATGCCATACCCAAAATCTGAGCTCTGGAAGCCTATTAGGGGCCCCACCCTGCCGAGTACAGGGAAATAATCCCACACAAACTCACACTAGTGGCCTGGGGGAGAGGGGACACACCCACCATCTTCCCTGAGGTCTAAAAGGCACCTGCCATTGGAGATCCAGAAATTACAGTTCCCTGTTCCCACCAGAAGCCCTCTCAGAAGTAGTTGGATCTGTGACTAGTCTAAGATTAACAGCAGGCCAGGAGGCAGAGAAAGGCAGAGGTGGTTTCTGTAGTGATTTGGAACACTTACAGACACATTCCTGGACCCAGTGCTGAAAAAGCCAGCTTTGCAGAGCAGGTTGACCAACCCTGGTAGCAGCCAAGCCTGAAGGAATCAGCCTCAAACTATGGATTGCCAGTAGCTTCAAAAAGGCAGCTGAGGGCCAAATGTGGACAGCACCTGACATTGGCTTACACCAGACTCAGACATCAGAGCGGTAACCAAAGGGTGAAACCAGAAGGCAAGATATAAACTGTGCTAAGACAAATACATTTGGCACTTTTCTCATTATATCAGCTATTTTTTCTTTTTTATAGCCTTTTTATTTTTTAATCTATTTTTTCTTTTATTTTTGGTGCTGTAATTTTTCTTTCATATATCTTATTCTACTCTTATCTTTGATTACTGTTTCCTTCTTCTCTCCTTTTATTATTTGTTACTTTTTCTGTTTCCTTTTTCCCATTTTCCTCTTTTAATTCAATGTTGAGTAGTAGTTCTCTTCCCCTTTCTCCTCTTATAATCACTTTTCTTTCCTTTGGTCCTCTTGATCTTTCCTTTTTCCCTTTCTCTACTACCATTTCTCTTTTCACTTTTAATATTCTTTGCTCTCTTATTGTTGATATTTCTGTGCTGATTGGGGAGGGGTTGTTTTTTTTGGTGGTGTTCTTGTGTTGTTTTTCTTTGCTCTGCCAGCACCTATAGAATAGCATTTTAGGATGGTAGAGGCTGAGCCTCTTAGCCAGACAAAGGGAAGTTCCCACCAGTGAATGGGCCAATAGCAATCAGGACCCAAATACAATAGTTCACATAACCCACAAAGAGGACAATCCTAATGCATGCAAATTAGGAGATCAAGGAGTCTGCACCACCAGGCCCTGCAGGACTCCTAATACACAAGGCCACTCCACCAGACAGAGAGTCAAAGCAGATCAGTCTGACAGATAGAAATAAATACAAAGAGACAACTAAAATGGGGAGACAAAGAACCAACCCCCAAATGAAAGAAAAGGAAAAATACCTTTAAAAAGAGCTAAGTGAAGTCAAGGTATGCAATTTATCAGACATAGAGTTCAAAGTAATAGTTATAAGGATGCTCAAGGAACTTAGAACTACAAGGAACTAAGTGGGACCTACATGAGCATGAAAAAGGACACAGAAACCTTGAGAAGAACCATATGAAAATGAAGAACACAATATCTGAAATGAAGAACACACAGGAAGGAATTAAAAGCAGGCTTTTATAGACATACCTACTTTTATTCCAAGGGGCATGTGATCATTTTTGTCTACAAAAGACCCATCCATGCTTAGACCCATTAAGAGGAAAAAAGGAAAAGAATTTTAACAAATTTAATTGAAGTTTTTGTAAAGTTTTCAATGTTTGGTTACTTAAAGAAAATTGAATTAAATGACATTCAGAAAATAAAGAAGTAAATAAATAAATACAGGCTTGATGAAGCAGAGGATCAAATCAGCAAGCTAGGAGATAAGGTAGAAAAAAACACCCAGTCAGAGCAACAAAATGAAAAAAAAAGATTCAAAAGAATGAGGATAGTTTAAGGGAGCTTTAGGATACCATGAAACATAGAGACACCAGAAGGAGAGGAAAAGGAGCAAGGGATAGAAACTCTGTTTGAAAAAAATGGCAAAAAACTTCCTTAATTTGTTGAGGGAAAAAGTCATGCAAGTTCAGGAAGCACAGAGAGTCCCGATCAAAATGAAAACAAAGAGGCCCACTCCAAGACACATTACAGTCAAAATGGAAAAATTTACAAAAAGAGAATCTTTAAGGCAGCAAGTGAGAAACAGCTAGTAACAAACAAGAGGGCTCCAATAAGGCTATCAGCTGATTTCTCAACAGAAACATTACAAGTCAGAAGGGATCAGCATGAAATATTCCAAATAATGAGAAGCAAGAACCTGTCACTAAGACTACTGTATTCAGTAATGCTCTCATTTAAAATGAAAGGTGAAATAAAGAGTTTCCCAGACAAAAGAAGGCTGAAAGAGTACATCTCCATCAAGCCAGAACTGCAAGAGATATTAAAGGGACTGCTTTAAGAAGAAGAAAGAGAAAGAGAGAGGGAGGAAGGAACACAGGTACAAAGGGAAAATATAGCAATGAATAAGTATTTATCAATAATAACCTTAAATGTAAATGGGTTAAATGCTCCAATCAAGACACAGGATAGCTGAATGGATAAGAAAACAGCCCACATATATGCTATCTGCAAGAGACCCACCTCAGAACAAAAGATATACACAGGCTGAAAGTGAAGGTGTGAAAAAAAAATCCATACAAATGGACATGAAAAAAAGTAGGGGTAGCAATACCTATAACAAAATAGACTTCAAAACGAAATCCACACAAAAGAAAAAGAAAGTCACTATGTAATACTTAAGGGAGTAGTCCAATAAGAGGCTATAACTTTTGTAAACACACATGTACCCAACATAGGTACACCTAAATATATAAAATGTATAATGAAGGACTTTAAGAAAGAGATAGACAGCAATACAGTGATTGCAGGGGATTTCAACACTCCACTGTCAACAATGGATAGATCTTCCAAGCAAAAAATAAATCCAAAAAATATTGCAAAATTGAATGACACTCTAGAACCAATGAACTTTATATACAGAACATTTCACCCCAAAGAAGCAAAAATACACATTCTTCTCAAATGCACATGGAACAGTCTCAAAAATAGACCACATGGTAGGATACAAAACAAGCCTTAACAAATTCAAGAAAATTGAAATCATACCAAGCATCTTCTCCAATCACAACAACTTAAAGCTAGAGACCAACCTCAGGAAATAAACTCAAAAACATTCAAATATATGGAGGCCAAATAACATGTTATTAAATAATGAATGGGTTCATGATGAGATCAAGGAAGAAGCTAAATATCTGAAATGAACACACAACAACCCAAAACCTATGGAACACAGAGAAGGCAGTCCTGAGAGGGAAGTTCATAGCAATTCAAGCCTACATAAAGAAGACAGAAAAATCTCAAATAAACACCCTAACCCTACATCTAAAAGAACTAGAGGGACAACAACAAAGTTCAGAGCAAGCAAAAGGAAGGAAATAAGCAGGATCAGAGCAAAAGTAAATGACATAGAGAATAAAAAAATCATTCAGAGGATCAATGAATCCAGGAGCTGGTTTTTTAAAAAGATAAACAAAATTGACAAGCTGTTAAACAGACTCATCAAGAAAAAAGAGAGAGGACCCAAATAAATAAGAAAATAAAGAAAAGTAACAACCAATACCACAGAAATACAAACTGTTGTAAGAAATTACTATGAACAATGATATGCCAAGAAACTGGACAAGCTGGAAGAAACAGATAAATCTACACAAACATACAATCTTCCAAACTGAATCTGGATGAAGCAGAAAACCCAAAGAGCTCAACAACTAGCAAAATTGAAGCAGTATCAGAAAACTCGTGGCAAATGAAAGCCCTGGACAAGAGAGCAACATAGGCAAATTTTATCAGACATCAAAGATGAATTAACCCCTATCCCTCTCAAGCTACTCTAAAAAATTAAAGAGTGGAAAACTCCCAAACTCTTTTTACAAGGCCAGTATGATCCTAATCCAAAAACAAGGTAAAACTTCCAGCGAAGATGGAGGTGTAGGTAGACACACTGTGCCTCCTCGCAAAACCAAAATAAGGCCAGTAACAACTTAGAAACAAGATAACAACCAGTTCTGACAGAAAATTGAACTGTATGGAAGTTGGACAACCAAGGAGTTAAAATATACACATTCATCCAGACCAGTAGGAAGGGCGGGGTCGGGCAACCAGGCGGAGCAGGGTCAAAGCACAAAAAGCAGTGGCACTGGGCACATAAGGCATCCCAAGCACAAGAGCACAGCAGGTGGACCCCGGGCACACAGGCAGCTGGCAGACCCAGAGAGGCATTGCGTGCAAGGCACCTGGCTGTCCAGGTGATCCCACATTTGCACGCAGATAAACGAGGTGAAATTGGGCAGTGAGACAGACCGCCCAACCCAGGGTCCCAGTGCTGGGAAATAGAGCCTTGGGACACTGATTGAAAACACCTGTGGGGGTTGAGGCACAGGGAGAGGCTCCCAGCCTCCCCGGAGAGTGCGATGGAGAGACCCACAGGGTCCTAGAACATACACAAGCCAACCCACATAGGAATTAGCACCAGAAAGGCCCAGTTTGCTTCCGGGAAGTGGTGGAAGGGACTGAAATCCTACAGAGAGAGGAGCAAGCACCATTGTTCCCTCTTGGAACCCACCCCCACATACAACATCACAACCCAATGACTGGGTTGCTACGCCCTGGTGAACACCTAAGGCTCCACCCCTCATACGTAACAGATGCGACAACTAAAAAAAAATGAACCGAGCCGAAGAATAGATCAAAGCTCCACAGCAAATACAACTAAGCCACCAAGAGATAGCCAACCTATCAGATGCACAGTTCAAATCCCTGGTGATCAGGATGCTCACAGACTTGGTTGATTTTGGTCACAAATTAAATGAAAAAATGAAGGCTATGTTAAGTGAAATAAAGGACAATGTATAGGGAACCAATAGTGATGGGAAGGAAACTGGGACTCAAATCAATGGAGTGGACCAGAAGGAAGAAAGAAACAACCAAACAGAAAAGAATGAAGAAACAAGAATTCAAAAAACTGAGGAGAGGTTTAGGAATCTCCAGGACATCTTTAAACATTCCAACATCTGAATTATAGGGGTACAAGAAAGGGAAGAGGAAGAGCAACACATGGAAAAATTATTTGAACAAATAATAAAGGAGAACTTCCCTAATCTAGCAAAGGAAATAGATTTCCAGGAACTCCAGGAAGCTCAGAGAGTCCCAAAGAAGTTGGACCCAAGGAGGAACACACCAAAGCACACCATAATTGCATTAGCCAATATAAAAATGAAGGAGAGAATCCTAGAAGCAGCAAGAGATAAGGAGAGGTGTAACCTACAAAGGAGTTCCCATCAGGCTGTCAGCTGATTTCTCAAAAGAGACCTTGCTGGCAAGAAGGGGCTGGAAAGAAATATTCCAAGCCATGAAAGGTAAGGACCTACATCCAAGATTGTTCTATCCAGCAAAGCTATCATTTAGAATAGAAGGGAAGATCAAGAGCTTCTCAGATAAGGTCAAGTTAAAGGAGTTCATCATCATCAAGCCCTTATTTTGTGAAATGTTAAAGGAACTTTTCTAAGAAAAAGAAGATAAAAAACATGTATAGTAAAATGACAGCAAACTCACAATTAGTAACAACCACACCTAAAACAAAAACAAAAACAAACTAAGTAATCAACTAGAACAGGAACAGAACCACAGAAATGGAGATCACATGAAGGGTTAGCAACAGGGGAGTGGGAGGAGGAGAGAGGGGGAAAAGGTACAGAGAATAAATAGCATAGATGGTAGGTAGAAAATAGATAGGGGGGGGGTAAGAATAGTATGGGAAATGTAGAAGCTAAAGAACTTATGACACATGGACATGAACTAAAGGGGGGAAATGTGGGTGAGAGAGGGTTTGCAGTGTGGAGGGGAGTGAAGGGGGGAAATGGGACAACTGTAATAGCATAATCAATAAAATATACTTAAAAAAAATGCCACCAGATGGTCCCTGAAAGAAAAAAAAAAAACAAGGTAAAGACACAACAAAGAAAAAAAATTACAGGCCAATATCTCTTAGGATGAATAGATCTAAAAATTCTCAACAAAATACTGGCAAATCAAACCCAACAATACATTAAAAAGATCATACACCACTCCGACCAAGATGGAGGTGTAGGGAGATACACTGTGCCTCCTGACACAACCAAAAGGAGAACAACAAATATAAAAACAAAAACAATGAGAACTCCCAGAAAATAGAACTGTATGGAAGTCTGACAGCCAAGGAGTTAAAGAAGAAATATTCATCCAGACCAATAAGACGGGCAAAGAAGGGCAGCCAGGGTGGAAAGGATTTGGGGCACGGCAGCGGCTGGAGGACCAGGGTGGGGAAGGTGGCAGGTAAGGCCAAGACTGGAAGAATGGGAGGTCCCACATTTGCGTGCAGATAAAACCGGGAGAAATAACTGGAGAGGAGACATACCACACAAACCAGGGTTCCTGCCCAGGGAAATAAAACCTCAAAACCTTTGACTGGAAAAACCTGTGGGGCTTGAGGTGACAGGAGAAACTCCCACCCACACAGGAGAATTCAGTGGAGAGACCCACAGGGTCCTAGAACATACACAAACACATTTACCCAGGAATCAGCACCAGAAGGGCCCAAGTTTCTTGTGGGTAGCAAAGGAAGTGACTGAAATCCAGCAGAGAGCTGAGCAAGCAATGTTATTCCCTCTTGGACCCCTCCCCACATACAGCATCACAACCCAGGGTGTGTTGCCCTGCCCTGGCAAATACCTAAGGCTCAACCCCTTACTACATAACAGGTATACTGAGACCAAAAAATATGACCCAAATGAAAGAACAGATCAAAGCTCCAGAAAAAATACAACTAAGCAACAAAGAGATAGCCAACCTATCAGATGCACAGTTCAAAACACTGGTAATCAGAATGCTCACAGAAATGGTTGAATATGGTCACAAAATAGAGGAAAAAGTGAAGGTTATGCAAAGTGAAATAAAGGGAACCAAGAGTGATAGGAAATAAACCTTTCAGTGGTTTCTCAAGAAACTCAAATCAATGATTTGGGACAGAAGGAAGAAATAAATATTCAACCAGAACAGAATGAAGAAACAAGAATACAAAAAAATGAGGAGAGACTTAGAAACCTCTGGGACAACTTTAAACATTCCAACATCCGAATCATAGGGGTGCCAGGAGGAGAAGAGTAAGTGCAAGAAATTAAAAAATTATTTTAAAAAATAGTGAAGGAGAACTTCCCCGATCTGGCAAAGGAAATAGGCTTCCAGGAAGTTCTGGAAGCCCAGAGAGTCCCAAGGAAGTTGGACCTAAAGAGGTACACACCAAGACACATCATCATTAAGTTACCCAAGATTAAAGATAAAGAGAAAATCCTAAAAGATGCAAGGGTAAAGGAGTTACCTACAAAGGGGTGCCCATTAGACTATCAGCTGATTTCTCAAAAAGAAACCTTATAGATAAGAAGGGAAGGGACTGGAAAGAAGTATTCTAAGTCGTGAAAGGCAAGGAACTACATGCAAGATTACTCTAACATTCAGCAAAGCTAACATTCAGAATGGAAGAGCAGAAAAAGTGCTTCCCAGATAAGGTCAAGTTAAAGGATTGCATTATCACCAAGCCTTTACTACATGAAATGTTGAAGGGACTTATCTAAGAAAAAGAAGATGATCAAAATATGAATAGTAAAATGACAGCAAACTCACAACTATCAACAAATGAACCTAAAAAAAACAAAAAAATTAACTAAACAAACAACTAGAATAAGAACAGATTCACAGAAATAGAGATCACATGGAGGGTTATAAGTGGGGAGTTGAAGGGGGAAGAATGGGGGAAAAGGGACAGGGAATAAGAAACATAAATGGTAGGTATAAAATAGGGGGAGGTTAAGAATAGTATGAGAAATGGAGAAGGCAAAGAACTTATATGTACAACCCATGGACATGAACTAAGGTGGTGGAACGATGGTGCAGGGGGCGGGGGTGGCAGGTACTGGGTGAGGAGGAATAAAGGAGAGAAAAAAATTGGACAACTGTATAGCATAATCAATAAAATATATTTTTTCAAAAAGATCTTATATCATGATCAAGTGGGATTTACTCCAGGATGCAAGGATGGTATGATATTCACAAATCAATAAATGTGATACATCACATAAACAAAATGAAAGACAAAAATCACATGATCATATCAATAGATACAGAAAAAGCATTTGATAAGGTACAGTACCCATTTATGATAAAAACACTCAGCAAAGTGGGAATAGACAGAGCATACCTCAACATAATAAAGGCCATATACAAAAACCTACTTCCAACATTATACTCAATGGGCAAAAACTAAGAGCATTTCCCTTAAGCTCAGGAACAAGACAAGGGTGTCTACTTTCACCACTCTTATTCAAGACAATACAGGAGGAGGTCCTAGCCACAGCAATCAGACAAAAAGACCAAATAAAAGGCACCCAAATTGGAAAGAAGGAAGTAAAACAATTATTATTTGCAGACGACATGATAGTGTACATAGAAATTCCTATAAGCGACACCAAAAATCTATTAAGCCTAATAAAAGAATCTGGCAAAACAGCAGGATATATTCAGATATCGATGGCAGTGTTGTATACCAACAATGAACTACCAGAAAGAGAAACTAAGAAAAAAAATCCCATTCACTATAGCAGCAAAAAAAAAAAAAGTACCTACAAATAAATTTAACAAAGGAGGTAAAAGACCTACACTCAGAAAACTATAGAACACTGAAGTAAGAAACTGAGGAAGGCACAAATAAATGGAAGCATATACCCTGTTCTTGGATTTGGAAGAATTAACATCATTAAAATGTCCATACTACCCAAAGTAATCTATAGATTCATCACAATTTTGATTAAAATACCAATGGCATATTTCACAGATCTAAAACAAATACTTCAAAACTTTATATGGAACCAAAAAAGACCCTAAATAGCCACAGCAATCTTGAGAAAGAAAAGAGTTGAAGGGATCACAATACCTGATATCAAACTATACTACCAGGTCACTGCAATCAAAACAGCCTGGTACTGACAAAAGAACAGACACATAGATTAATGAAACAGAATAGAAAGCCCAGAAATAAACCCATGTCTCTATGGTCAATATTCAACAAAGGAAACATGAGCAATAAATGGAGTAAAAATAGCCTCTTCAATAAATGGTGTTGGAAGAACTGTGCTGGTACATGCAAAAAAATGAAACTACACCACACACCAAAATAAATTCAAAATGGATAAAAGACTTAAATATAAATTGTGATACCATAAAAGTCCTAGTGGAAGACAGACAGTTAAATTTCAGATATTCCATGTAGCAATATTTTTGCTGATGTATCTCCCAGGGCAAGGGAAGTAAAGAAAATAATAAACAAACGGGACTACATCAACTTAAAATCTTCTGCAAAGCTAAAGAAACCATCATCAAAATGAAAAGGGAATTGACTGTTCAGGAGAACATATGTGCCAATGCTACATTGGACAAAGGTATAATCTCCAAAATATATAAAGAACTCATACAACTCCACACCAGAAAGACAAACAATGCAATTTAAAAAATGGGCAAAGGACCTGAATAGACACTTCTCCAAGGAGAAAACACAGAGGGGCTAGAGACATATGAAAGGATGGTCAACATCACTAGCCATCAGAGAGATGCTAATTAAAACCACAGTGAGATACTACCTCACACCTGTCAGAATAGCTATCAGTAATAAATCAAGTGCTGACAAACAAGTGCTGACAAGGATGTGGAGAAAAGGGAACCCTAGTGCATTGTTGGTGGGAATGCAGACTGGTGCAGCCACTGTGGAAAACAGTATGGAATTTCCTCAGAAAACTAAAAATGGAACTGCCTTTTGACCCAGCAATTACACTGCTGGGAATATACCCTAAAAATTCCAAAACACCAATTCAAAAGATCTTATGCATGCCTATGTTCAAAGCAGTGGAATATACAGTCACCACATATTTGAAACAGCCTAAGTGCCCATCAGTAGATGAATGGATTAAAAAACTGTGGTACACTTACATAATGGAATACTACACAGCAGAAAGAAAGAAGGAATTCCTACCTTTTACAACAGCATGGAACTGGAGACTATTATGCTAACTGAAATAAGTCAGTCAGTGAAAGACAAATACCATATAATCTCACTTATGAGAGGAATCCAATGAGCAAAATAAACTAACAAGCAAAACAGAACCACAGACATGGAAACAGGGAACAGTCTGGTAGATGCCAAAGGAAAAGGGGTTGAGGAGGAAATGGTGAAAATAGGGGGAAGGGATTAGTCAAAGAACATGTATGAATAACCCATGGACATGGACAATGTCATGGGGATAGACTGTGGGAACAGGGGTGGGATGGACAGAGGAGCACAAAGGGGGAAAAATTAGGACAACTGTAGTAGAATAAACAAGAATAAAAAAGAAATATGAAGAATCAAAAATACACGACAACATAAAAGGAAAACAATAAATTGCCAGTAACCAACTCCAAAGATATGGAGATCTAAGAGTTGGCTGACAAAGAATTAAGAATAATTGTTTTAAGAAAGATCAGTGAGGTACAAGAGAACACAGACAATTCAATGAAATCAGAAAAACAGTAACAAAATGAGACATTCAACAAAGAGACAGAAATCACAGAAAAGAACCAAAAAGATTCTGGAGCTAAAGAACACAATACATGCAAAAGAGAGTGTCAACAACAGATTCAATTAAGGAGATGAAATTATCTGTGAATTCAAAGTTAAATCATTTGAAATTATTCAGTCAGAAGACAAAAAAAAGTGAAGGCCTTTGCAATTTATGGAATACAAACAAAAGAGCCAATATATGTGTTCTGGGAGTCTCAGAAGAGAGAGAAACTGGGACAGAAAGTTTATTTAAAGAAAGTATGGGTAAAAATTTCTGAAATATTGTGATGAAAATGGACATCCAGATTCATGAAGCTCAAAGGAACCCAAAACAGATCAACCTGAAGAAGAGTACACTGGTTAATTAGGAGATCTCTTCAAATCAAAATGAAAACACATTAAACATGTAAAAGGGTATAAAAGCATAAATTTTACTAATAAAGGTAAATAAACAAATAGAAAATAATGTTACACCATAGTGGTGGTGCATAAATTTAATTCTAATATTAAAAAGAAAAATTTCTTAACAGATATGTAATATGAAAAGAATCAAACTGATTACAAGAACATAAAGAATGGGGTGAAGATTAAAAGTGTAGTTTTTGTGTGCAACTGAGGTTAAGTTGTTATACACTTAAAACAGATCGTTACAACTACAAGATATTTTATGCAACAATCAAGCTAACTTCAAACAACAAAGACCTATAATAAAAACACAGAAGATAAAGTGAAAAGAATCACTACAAAAATTAATAAAGAAAGACAGAAAGGTGTAAAGATACAAAACAATTATAAAACAGACAGAAAAAAATTAACAGCATGGCATTAGCAAGTCCTCAGCTACTAAAATTACTTTAACTGTAAATAGAGTAAACTCTCAAATCAAAAAGCATAGAATACCTGAATGGATAGAAAACAGGATCCAGAAATACACTATCTACAAAAGACTCATTTTAGAATTAGAGATACACAAAAGCTGAAAGTAAAGGGATAGAAAAAGGTATTGCATGCAAATTGTAACCAAAGGAAAGCAGGGGTGACTATACTTGTATCAGACAAAACAGATATCAAGTCTAGAGACAAAGAAAGTCATTATATAATGATAAAAGGATCTGTTCCACAGGAAAATATAACAATTGTAAATATATGCACACCAAAACACTCAAGCATACATATATCCAATATTGACAGATCTGAAGAGAAAAATTAAAAAATTAGTATTTCAAAATGTCCATACTACCTAAAGTGATCCACAGATTCAATACAATCCCCATAAAACCCTAATGGCAACCTCTACAGAAACAGAAAAAACTACCTTAACATTCATATGGAACCACAAAAGACCTGGAGAGCCAAAGCAATCTCGAGAAAGAACAATGCTAGAGGTATCGAACTTCCTAATTGCAAAATATGTTACAAAGCTATAGTAAAGACAGACACACAGACCAATGGAACAGTTACAGAGGGCCCACAAATATAGCTCTACATCTCTGGTCAACTTGTCTTCAACGAGGGTACCAGGAACACACAATGGGGAAAGGATAGTTTCTTCAAAAATGGTGCTGGAAAAACTGCATAGCCACAAGCAGAAGAATGAAACTGGACTCTTATTCACATTATACACAAAATTCAACTCAAAGTGCATTAGAGACTTAAAAATAAGACCTGAAATCATAAAAAAGACAAAAGATAACAAGTGTGGCAAGGATATAGAGAAAATGGAAGCCCTGTACACCATTGGTGGGGATATTAAGTCAGTTTGGTCATTACAGAAAACAGTCTGAATGATCCAGCAATCCCACTTCTGTGTACATATACAAAGGATATAAAATCAGAATCTCAACAAGATATGTACACACCAATGTTCATTGCAGCATTATTCACAATAGCCAAGACATGGAAACAATCTGTCCATTGACAGATGAATGACTAAAGATATGGTATATGCAATGGAATATTATTCAGCCATAAAAAGGAAGAGAATTCTGATATTTGCCCCAATATGGACAGAACTGGAGGACATTTAATAAGAGAAATAAGCCAGACACAGAAAGGCAAATATTGCATAACCTCACTGGAATCTAAAACAGTTCAGTTCATAGAAAGAGAGTAGAATGGTGGTTTCCAAGGACTAGGGAAATGGGAAATGGGGAGATGCTGGTAAAGGGTACACAGTTCAGTTATGCAAGGTGAATAAACTATGGAGTTCTAATGTACAGCAAAGTGACTATAGTTGGCAATACTGTATTATACACAGGCATACCTCAGAGACAGTGTGGGCTCAGTTCCAGACCACCATAATAAAGTGATTATCACAATAAAGTGAGTTGTAATCTTTTGCTGGTGGAGGATCTTCCCTTCAATTTGTAACACGTGCAACATCTGTGAAGTGCGCTAAAATCAGGTATGTCTGTACGTGAACAATGCCAAGAGAGTAGATCTTACATGTTCTCAAACCATTCCACAAAAGGTAACTATGTCAGGGGATAAGTATGTATACTAGCTTGATTGTGGTAATTATTTCCCAATATATATGTATATCAAAACATCAAATCTGATACTTTAAATATACACAGTTTGTATGTCATTATACCTCAATAAAAATGGAAAAAATGTGCAAACCCACAAACAGACCTTACTATCTAAGGATACACAAATGTCACATGAACACATGAAAAGATATTTACCATTAGTAGCCATTAAGGGAAAGCAAATTAAGACCATGAGGAGATATTATATACTTATTACAACCACTAATATGAAAAATAGCAATAATGCCAAGTACTAGGAAGGATAGCAAGAAACTGAATTTCTCACACACTGCAGGTGGAAATGCAAAATAGTATAACTAGTCTGGAAAATAGTTTGTCAGTTCCTTAAAGAATAAAACACATACTTACCAAACAACCACAATCACACTCCTGGGCATTTATCTAAAGAGAAATAATTTATGTTCACACAAAAACCTGAACATGATATTCATAGCAGCTTTATTTAAAACAGCCCCAAATTAGAAACAACTAAAATGTGCTTTAACAGGTGAATGGCTAAACAAACACAGTGGATACCATTTTAGTAATAAAAGAAACTACTGATGCACACTAAAACTTGGCTGGATCTCAATTTTAACACATTAAACATTGTATGATTCCATTTCTATAATGTTCTTGAAATGGCAAAATTGTAGAGATGAAGGGCATATCAGTAGTTGGCAAAGATTAGGAATAATATGGGAGAGGGGCTGGATATGATTATAAAGAGGTGGCACAAGAGAAATTTTTGTGGTAATAGTTCTGTATCTTATTTGTGGTAATGGTTACATGAATCTCCATGTATAATAAAATGTCACAGAGCTATTCACACATATTGTACCAATGTCTATTTACAAATGATGTTGAGTCTATCTTACAGTCATATAATAAATAACCACTGAGGAAAACTTGTGAAGAATACAATTGTGCTAATTCTTGTGCATCTATAACTATATCACATAAAAAGTTTTTTAAGCATATGCACAAACTAAAAACAATCTGAAAACATTTTCTTCTCAAAAAGACAAGCCAGAGATGGATGGAGAAAAAGGTTTACAAAACAAGTATTTGATAAATGTCTGAACTTCGTCAGGTCAACAATAAAAAACAAAGAAAACCCCAAAACTAACAAAAACTAAACAGAAAATGGTCTAAGGATTTCATCAGACATTTCATTAAAGGAGATTATGAATAGTTAAAAAGCACATGAAAATAGGTTCAACATTGTAAGTCACCAAGTAAATGCAAATTACAACCCAATAAGATATAACTAGACAAATTGCAATGGTTAAAAATAATAGGACTTACCAAACCTACAAATTGCTTACCAACAAACTGTTGGTAAGTAATGTCTCAGACATTATTTCTGGGCATGAGAAAGAATAGAGCCAACTTGAAAACATTGGACAGTTTCTTATAAAATTACACATAAACTTACCAGAAAATCCAGAAAACTCATTCCTAGGTATTCACACAAAAGAAATAAAAACATATTGACACAAAAGAAATAAAAACATTTCGACACAAAGACTTGTATGTGCGTGTTGAAAGCAGCTTTATTTACACAGCCACAAACTGAAAAAAAATGTCATGTGTCTTATCAGCTGAAAGGATACACTGTGGTAAAAAGAACAAACAAGTGATACACACACATACACATGTCCCAAAAGCATTATGCTAAGTGAAGGAAGCCAGACAAAAGAGAGAATATGCTTTATGATTGTATTTATATAAAATTCGAGAAAAGACAAAACTATTGCAACAGAAAGCAGATCAGTCACTGCTAGAGATCTGAGAGGTAGGAATGGAGAGGGAGGGGACTCACTGCAAAAGGCTACAAGGTATCTTTTTAAGATGATGGAAATATTCCAAATCATGATTTTGATGATGGTAAACTTCATTGACTCATATGCTAAAAAGTGCCGAGTTTTATTTTCTGTTAAATATACCTCAACAAAAGTGACTGACATTTTAAAAAGAGAAACAGAAATTTGCAATCTATAGAGTCACAGGATAAGGTCTGCTCACCCACGGAAATGAGGTGGCTATAGTTCCCCAGCATCACATCTCTGCACAGGGTCCTCTGGGCAGAGTCCATCCATCGCCACTCCTCCTGTGTGACCTCCACAGTCACATCCTTGAATAACAGAGGCCTATAATAACACATTCCTAATCCACTGAGGGTCCAGAATCAGATACATGGAGAATATTTTTGCAAACTAACTGTTAATATATTTACTATTTAGAGAGTTTAAAACAAAAAGTTATAAATGATGACTATTGTGTGATGATGGCCCTGTCTTATATTTTGTGAATATGTGCACAAATAGTAATATATATACAGAGTGTGTGTGTGTACATACACACACACACATACATATATTCTCATGCTCCAATTTATTTATATTTATTTTTAAATTAAACACACATTGTCATATAATATAGTGAAAAAGCTTACTGCCTTATTTTCTTAGGTAAAGTTAATGCAAATAGAATTCTCATATATATATATTTTTTTCCCACACATCAGTGGATTATGCTGAGCACTCTGGAGAGTATACACACCCCACACCCCAACCTCGAGTTCTCTGCTGGGGGAATGGGGATCTGATGAAGAGATACATGTAAATCTGGGGAGGTACTACACACCACCAGATTTATATTTCAGGAGCAATGCTCTAGAATATCGGTTTTCAACCAGTGTGCTGCAAGAATTTTTAAAACATGCAACATCTGACTATTTAGTCAGAGGGACTGACCTCTTTCTCCTTAAATTGTTAAATTAAAAAAAATGACAACAGCTAACAACAATAGCCATCCAGTGTGAATGAATCAAAATTATATCTATTTTTTGTCAGAGCAGCAAAAAACACATTTTTTGGTGTACTGCAGAATTCTATAATTAGTTTACATGTGCCATGAGATGAAAAGGGTTGAAAATCGCTGCCCTAGTTACAGGATTTCTTCATTTGGGTGGTATTGATACTCTGGATTAGATAATGCTGTTTTTGTGCAAGTTCTGTCTATTTTAAGATACTTATCAGTATCCCTATCTTCTAATGATTAGATGCTAGTAACATCCCTAGTTGTGACAGTCAAAAAGATTTCTACATGGGTTACTAAAAAAATAAAAATAAAACAATCATATTATCCACCAATACCACTTCTGGGTACCTATCTGAAGAAAATGAAAACACTAATTTGAAAAGATATGTGGACCCCTATATTCACTGCAGCACTGTTTACACTAGTCAAGATAAGGAAGCAGCAATCTAGGTATCTACTGATAAATATGGATAAAAACGATGTGATATATTCTTTATCCATACCTATATACACACAACGGAATATTATTCAGCCATAAAATAGAATGGAATCTTGCCATTTGAGAAAACATGGATGGACCTAGAGGATATTATGCCAATTAAATAAGTTAGAGAAAAACAAATATTGCATGATTTCACTTACATGTAGAAATCTGAAAAACAAACAAATAAACAAATAAAACAAAACAGAAATAAAATAAAACTGAAACAGATACGGAGAGAAAACTGGTAGCTGCCAGAGGGAAGGCAGGGATGGGCAATACAGGTGAAGGGAATTAGGAGGTTCAAACTTTCAGCTATAAGATAAATACCTCAAAAAAAAAAAGATAAATAACTCATGGATGTAATGTACTGCATTAGGGAATAGAGTCAATTATATCATGATAACTTTGTACGATGACAGATGACAACTTGACTTATCATGGTTATTTCATAATGCATAAAAATATTGAATCACTATGTTGTATATCTCAAACTAGTATAATTTTGTATGTCAATTATAACTCAATAAAAAGCAAATGTCCAAATACTGCCAAATGTCTCCTGGGAAGCAAAATTGGTCTAGTTAGGAACCATTGTTCTCTATAAATAATGGACAACGTCTTAAGCAAAAGACCCAAATTAAGAGATGACCTACATGATGGCAAAGCAACAAAAATAAAGAAACTAATTCCTACAGAAAACAAAATCTGGTCATTATTTTCTTGTGCAACTATACATAGATGCTTCACAAGCAATGGGGAAGAGGCTGAGGCCATACATGCAGCCTGTGGAACTATGTATTTCCACAGGTGATGGAATTATTTCACTTTTTGTTGCATAATTTTGGAACAAAGAAAGGTCTAAAATGAAAATAAGGATTTCAAAGAAATTAGTCATTAAATGGTAACTGAAGTCATCAGAGAAAATAAGCTGGCTCCAGAAGGACACAGAAAGCAAGAATAAAAAAGAACTTACTAAAAAGTTCAAAGGAACAGCAAAATTAAGAGGCAGGTAAAAAAAAAAAAAGAATAGGCCCTAAGGTTGAGAAAAAATTCTAAATGCTGGAAATAAAAATCAGAAAGATTAGAGTATTAGAAACTAGGAGAAGAGATGTTACAAGTGTAAATGATTCCTCTAATACAAGGAAACTGAGCACATACAGCTATATCACCTGCCTCCCAAAATAACTCAGGTAAAATACAGAACCTACTATAAATGTATGGCAAAAGAGGAATACAGAGAAACAAATGTCCCAGTAGAAGGCCCAAAAATTTTAACAAATTCTGGAAGACAGAAGGTGAGATAGTATTAGATAAGAACAGCTGGGCAATGTGGCCCACAGAAAAATTACAAACACAGAAGTGGGCAGAAGGAGCAGGGCGCTGATGAGAAAGAGCCAAAATGTCCAAGCTTAAATTAAACAAGACCTAGAACAAAGTATATAGTGTGAGGAATGATTAGTCGAGAAAACTTCCTATTTGAATACAGATGATACCTTCTCAAGTAAGTGAGGAAAGGCTGGACACAAATATCACAGGGATAACTAGATGGCTGTCTGGGAAAAGAGAGTTAGATCTCTATCTCACACAAGAGCAGGATAAAGTTAAAATGTATTCAAGACCAAAATGTAAAAAGTAAAATCAATCAGAAAGTAGACGACTACATAGAACAATGCTTTAAAAATTTTAGAGTGGGGACTTCAGGAAAGCGCAGGTAGATATACTTTGCCTCCACATACAACCAAAAGAACAACAATATAAAAACAAAAAATAACCAGAAATGCCAGAAAATTGAACTATATGGAAGTCTGACAATCAAGGAGTTAAAGAAGAAACATTCATTCAAACTGCTAGGAGGGGTGGAGATGGGCAGCTGAGGTGGAGAGGATGTGCAGCAAGGTGGCAGCTGGCAGACTAGGCAGTCCCACATTTATGTGTAGATAAACCCAGAGAAATAACTGGGGAGTGAGACAGACCTCACAATCCAGGGCATGAAAAAGAAAGCCTCAAAACCTCTTGGCTGTAAAAACCTGTGGTGGTTGCAGCAGTGGAGAAAACTTCCAGTCTCACAGGAGAGCTCACTGGAGAGACTCACAGGGTCCTAGAATGTACACAAACCCACCCACAGGGTCCTAAAATGTACGCACACACACACCCTTGGGAATTAGCATAAGAAGGGCCCAATTTGCTTGTGGGTACTGGAGGAAGTTACTGAAAGGTGGCTGAGAGCCAAGCAAGCAGCATTGTTCCCTCTTGGACCCTTCCCCCACATACTACATCACAACCCAGGGTGGGTTTTCCCATCCTGACGAATACCTAAGGCTCCACCCCTTACCATGTAACAGGTGTACCAAGACAAACAAATATGGCCCAAATGAAAGAATAGATCAAAACTAAAAAAAAAAAAAAAGAACTAAGCAATGAGGAGATAGCCAACGTATTAGATGCAGAGTTCAAAACACTGGTAATCAGGATGCTCGCAGAAACAGTTGAGCATAGTTGCAATATAAGAGGAAAAAGTGAAGGCTGTGCAATGTGAAATAAAGTAAAATATACAGAGAACCAACAGTGACGGGAAGGAAACCAGGGCTCAAATCAACGATTTGGAGCAGAAGGAAGAAATAAATATTCAACCAGAACAGAATGAAGAAACAAGAATTAAAAAAAAAAATGAAGAGAGGCTTAGGAACCTCTGGGACAACTTTAAATGTTCCAACACCTGAATCATAGGGGTGCCAGAAGTAGAAGAGTAAGTGCAAGAAATTGAAAAGTTGTTTGAAAAAATAATGAATGAGAACTTCCCCAAACTGTCAAAGGAAATAGATTTTCAGGGAGTCCAGGAAGCTCAGAGAGTTGCAAAGAGGTTGGATCCAAGGAAGTACATAGCAAGGCACACCATAGTTACATAATCCAAGATTAAAGATAAGGAGAGAATCTTAAAAGCAGCAAGAGAAAAGGAGACAGTTACCTATAAAGGAGTTCACATAAGACTCTCAGCTGATTTCTCAAAAGAAACCTTGCAGGCAAGAAGGGAAGGGGCTGGAAAGAAGTATTCCAAGTCAGGAAAGGCAAGGACCAACATCCAAGATTACTCCATCCAGCAAAGCTATCATTTAGAATGGAAGGGCAGATAAAGTGCTTCCCAGATAAGTTCAAGTTAAAGGAGTTCATCATCACCAAGCCCTTATTATATGAAATGTTAAAGGGACTTATCTAAGAAAAAGATGATAAAAAACTGTGAACAGGAAAATGATAACAAACTCACAATTATCAACAACCAAACCTAAAGAAAACAAAAACAAACTAAGCAACTAGAACAGAAACAGAACCACAGAAATAGAGATCACATGGAGCATTATCAGCAGGGAGAGGGAAGGGGAAGAACAGGGGAAACATACAGGGAATAAGAAGCATAAATGGTTAAGTACAAAATAGACAGAGAGGTTAAGAATAGTACAGGAAATAGAGAAGCCAAAGAACTTATATGTACAACCCATACACATGAACTAAAGGGGGGGATGCAGGTGGAAAACTGGGTGCAGGGCTGAGGGGAATAAAGGGAAGAAAAAAATGGGAGAAATGAAAATAGCATAACCAATAAAATATATTTTAAAAAATAAAAGTAAAAAATAAAACTTATCACTAGTAGATATGTAATTTTTGGAGATCAAAAGCATAACATACTAATTATAGTCAATTATACTATTGTATTATAAACTTTAAGTTGCTGAAAAACTAATTTTTAACTGTCCTCAACACACAAAAATATAAATATGTGAAATGATAAAGGTGTTGGCAGTAATCATACTGCAAGATATAAATATGTCAAACCAACAGACTGTGCACCTTAAACTTACACAATGTCATATGTCAATTATATATCAATTTTTAAAAAGTATAGTCCAATCCAACTGTGGATACAAAGAGAGAAAAAAATTCTAAATATAGTATCAGCAAAAACCTTTGGGAAAAACATGTAAGAAGAAACTTGCCACCCTATTAGCAACTAGGGTCTATATAGGAATTCAAGATAACATGAGAAAACCCATTATATTGTTTATAATATTTATAGATTAAAGGAAATAAGCTATAGCTTTATTTCAATAAATGCACAATGATATTCAATATTATTCAATGCACATTCATGACTAACATGAAATCCTAGCAAACTAGCACCTGAAGGTGATCTAGTTACCCTGACAAAGGCTACCTACCAAGGAGCTGACAGCAAGTATCATAGTTTATGGTAAAATAATGTATATATTCCCTCAAGACTGCCTTGCTCTATTTCTTTTTCTATGTAGTGCACAAACCCTTCTGAACTTCGTAAATCCATTGCCAGATAAAGTGAGGATGAAAAAAGAACTTACCTGAGGTATGTTCATTTTCTGTGGCTCTTGGGAGAGTGTAGACAAAAGGAACTGAGGTTCAGCTGAGGGGACAGGAAAAAAAGTGAGGGGTCACAAGATCTGGCTTGCCTTACAGCACCAAGACTTACCACCCAAGTGTCACACCCTGAGGCCTATGCCTTACAGGGACCAACACAGGCCCCCTGGGCCTTCTGAAGACATGGGAAGGATCATGTCCAGGCAGCATCCGCTGTCTTTGTGCAACTCTGACAGGATCAGGGGGCTTAAATCTGTAGCTTTTAACCTAGTGCACATAAGCTTTTCTCTGTTGATTAACAATAATGCATGTGTCCTTCTCACTAACAAAGAAATAAAAACAGGATCAGATGAATTAAATTACACCAAAGGAAGGACCCTTCTTCATTAACTTAGGAAAAAAAACACTCAGTAAGCATTATTTATTTTAGCATTATTATAGACAACCCACAAAAAGCCTAGTAAAGGAGATGTAATGCTATAAGGCAAGTTTTTTTAATTGTTCCTTTCAGCCTTACTGTATTGCTCAAAAAAACCCTTTTGATAAGATGCTTTTGGTGACTTACCTGTAGGGCAGAAAAAACAAGGTTTTCCTCCTGACTCTGTCACAACTGAATTTTCCTGGACAAGCCACTGAACCTTTCCTGCCCAATATCTTTAAAGTTTCTAAGGGAGCCCCTGCTTGTGCAGCTCAGTTGGTTGGGCATAGTCCTGCAAACCAAAGGGTCCCTGGTTCCAGTCCAAGTCAGGGCACTGCCTGAGTGGTGGATTTGAGCAAGAGGCAACCAATCTTTGGTTCTCTCCCTTTCTTTCTCCCTCCCTTCCCCTCTAAAATCAAAAGTAAAATTTAAAAATTATTTTAAAAAGACTTCAAAAGAGTCAAATTGTTGATCTTGGAAAAAGCCTTCACGCATTGTCATTCTGGGATCCTGTAAGGTCAGGTTGTCAGTAGTGTTACATGTGATGGACAAGCAGCTCAGCATCTGTATGTTTAGCGGAGTATGTTTAGGGAAAGTGGAGAATGTCCTCCCTCTGCCTGGTTACCTCTCACCACCAGGCCTCACTTGCACATGCTCTCCAGTGAAGTAGCCCTTCCTTCGCTGCCCACCCCTGGAGTCAGTCACCTCCACTCACATCTCTCCTCTTAAGGCCGGCCCCTACCCCTGCCCCCACCAGTCACACTGTGGTAGCTTCTGGAGGTGGCGTCATCACCAAGACTAGCTGATCCCAGGCAGGGGAATCAAAGGCTATTTCTGATCTTGCAAATCTAGGGTCTGCTCCTTTCTGGGCTTTTCTGCCTCTGCTCTGAAGCTCTGCTGAAATTTCGATCTCTGTGATAAGAGGGATGCTCTATTCAAGGTTAAGGCTCCTCTTTACAGATACCCCTTACTTCCTACAAGGGTTTGTTTCAAGGAAACTGAAACACAGACCTGAGAAACTGTGACAGGACATAACTGAGCGGTAGCCATTCCCAGATAGCAGTCGTTTCAAGGTCCCACACCAACCTCCGCACTCTGCCTCTGGTCTCAAGGTCGCAAGCTAACTTCTGCATTCTGCTTCTGTAAGCCCGCTTCCCGGCAGAGACCGCGCTCCTCCCCTCTCCTGCTTCCGCCTTTGCAGCAAGAATATAAGCAAGCCCCAGCCTGAGCTCAGGGCCCAGAATTTGGAGACTGCCTCCTCTGGGTCCACATGCGTGAATAAAACTGGACTTTGTAAACCCCGAAGCTGTCTGAGTCACCTTTTCTGTAACAAAACAAAATCATTTTAGGGGCAAAACTGTGACTCTTTAATCCAACCTGAGAGTGCAGAAGGGGCCAGAAACCTCTGTCTGACCCATGGGATCCCAAAAGACACTGGAAACCCCAAAAGAGCACACACGGTAGATTCCATCTATGTTCACTTTCCCTTCTATCCCTGGGTCTTCCAAGGCAGGTCACTTTGCCTGTGTCTGTGAAGGCTGCAATGCTGGTTTTAGGCAGGTGTGGCATCTAAACAAACCCTGAGATTCTAAGTACAGGCATACTGAGTTTTACTCCTGCTTCACAGATGTTGCATGTTTTACAAATTGATGGCAGGAAGCTCCACCAGCAAAAAGATTACCGCTCGCTTTAATGAGGCAAGGTGTGTGTGTAAGGCAGTCAGTGCCCGTGATGTTCGCACATGGCTCCACTAGCCTGAGTCTCGGTTTTTGTTAAAGCGGTTGTGAGGTTACCTTAAGTCATCCAATGAAAAGGATGGAACAGCGTCCTCTAATACAATAGCAGTTGTCATTCTCAACGCTTCCTACCTGGCACTTCCCTATATATTTTGCATGTGATGGTTTCAATCTAAGTTTCAAAGTGACCAGGAAGCAGTCATTAATATCCTCATTTTCACATCAGAAAACTGTGAGCTCGGGTTCCTTCTGTCACCCCAGCCTACAGGTGACAGAGCTGGAATTTACAAATACCGGGTCTTACAGGCTCCAGAGCTCGGGCTCTCACCGCAGACCCACCACCAAGCTTTCTGGCAAACTCCCAGTCCACTTAATAAGCGTGCTTTCCCCTCCACCACCAGCACGGGCTTTTTTTTCTCAGGTTCGCAGAAGGCGGGGCCGGGCACAAGGTCCCCGCCTCCTGACCCACACCCAGCACCAGCACCTGACAGAGCTCAGCCTCACCCGAGCACGGGGAGCCCGAAGGCCCTAACAGCACCTACACTAGGCTCTGGGAGAATGGGGGAGAGGTCCGAGGGCTTCCAGACCCCCGCCCCCGGCAGCTGCTCCCCACGCTCTCAACCTAGGTAGAGAGAGGGCCCTTCGCTTTCCGAGTCAACAGGAGGTTTCCAAACCGCTCCCCTAAGCCCAGGGAAGTCAGTGAGGAGGGTTACCACTGCGCTTGCGCAGAAGGAGCCCAGACCGTCCCCCCCCCTCACCTCCCCCGCACAGAGTGACCCCGCACGATTGCAGACTACGCTTCCTGTCCCCCTCCACGTCCACCTCTGAAGTCATTCTGCCAGGGCCTTTCCGCATTTTGAAAGCTGGAGAATGATTTTCTTGAAAGTATTCAGCTCAGGTTCCTTCAGAGCCGGAGGAGGGTATGGTTTTTGTTTTGGGGGATTTTCTTTTTGGTGTCTGTTTTCATTTGTTACTCTTAGGAAAGCTCATTTTTGACTGGATTTAGAGGTAGCTCTCTTAGAGGACAGCCTCGTATATTCTTCTCATAAAAGATACAAAGTTTGCATTCATCGTCCACTTCAATTAGTTTCCGGCAGCTAGTGGCTGGAAAAGAGATGTGTTCCGCTTTATCCTGAAGCAGCCAACTGCCTTCAAGTAGCTCCCCAAAAGACAGAGCTTAAGGTGTAAATTTGAAATCTTATGGCAAATCAAGGGGTGGTCCTCTATTGGTTCCTGACAGAAATAACAGCATTTTTAAATAAGTAATTTGGAGAAAATTGGGGAAATTTTAATTTGGATCGGATGTTGAAAATATTAAGAAAAATTACCATTACTTAAGTCCAAAAAAATTCTGGAGCTATATAGAAAAAAATTGACTGAAAATAGGCATGACAACTGAAGTATTTAGGATTTAAACTATACAGCTGTAACATTATAATTTTCAACCTGGGACCTCCACTCTGTTCCTTTATAATAAATTAATCCACCAGCCACTTATCCCTGATTCAGTGACTCCAGAGACCAGAGTGGAGGTTGGTTAAACTATGTTAAATAGATCGTGTTTCAAGGTCTGTGCCCTTCTTGATAAATGTTAAAATGTAGCAGTTTCTGCAGATACAGCTCTAAACAGATGAAATTGACAGGAATTCAACATGCAAAGGTAAATCATCCTGTAGTTAACCAAATAGATAAGCGATGGCTGAAGCCTCCACTGGGGCAGACAGCTTTGGATGTGAATCCCGTTTCCTTTATTGGGTGCAAGGAAATAAATAAAACTACCTAACAACGACCACGTCTAGTTCTTAAATAGAACACCCCAAGAGGTGAATCTCTTGATTTCAGTAACAGTATAATAGACTAATATAAAGATCACAAATGGAGAGAAAGTGATCACTACATACATTTATTCAACAAACATTTACAGTATTGAAAACTTCCTGGTGGACACCACTCTAGATGCCTGGATAGCAACATCAAATAAAAGATTAGATTCTCTAAACCCCCATGGAGTTGTGTTTTGTGGATTGTTGTTGGTTTGTTTTTGTTTTTGTTTTTTTATCAAGATGGTTGTGGGTACTTATTAGGGTCCCTTCAAGGAACAGTTGTCAATTGTAAAAAAGAAAAAAGAAAGAAAGAAAAGGAAGACCTGACCAGTGTGACTCAGTTCATTGGGCATATTCCAGCAAAGCGAAAGGTTGCTGATTCAATTTCCAATCAGGGCACATGCCTAGGTTGTGGGTTCAGTCCCCAGTCAAGGCACCTATGAGAAGCACCTGATTGATGTTACTCTCTCACATCAACATTTTCCTCTCTCTCCTCCCCCCTCCCTTCCCCTCTCTCTAAAAGAAAGGGGGAGGCTTTAGAGTCAAATAAACAGGTCTTTTAAAAAATGTGTAGAATTGGTGAAACATCCTGCAACTATGGATGTGATCATGGAGAAATAAAATGAAATAAGCATTGCTAAGAAAGTCCTTACAAAAGAGTCAGGAGGCTACTAAGTGGGCCTATGCAACTTATGCACATCTTGTGCCTCAGTTCCCAGAGCTGTAACTAAGTTGTTAAACCTGTTACTAAACTTACTTCTAAACATCCTAGAGCCAGAAACACCCTGAAACAACATCTGCTACATGGGCTATTAGGCTTATAGTAAGGGTAGGGTGTATTACCAGAAAAGGCTACCCTTGTAAGACCTGAGGAAGAGAAACATTGTAATGGCCTTTACACTGCTTAGCACAGAAAGCTAAACCTCACTTGTTTTCCTTCCTCTAATGCTCTATCCTCTGTTAAGTATTTGTAAACACCATTCAATACCTATTTCTAGAATTCCATTTTCATTCCTGCACTCCAGACCCATTCTTATCATTCTTGTCAATTCCAGTCTTATTCTTGTCAATCCCCCTACTCCCAGTCAACTTATTGAGCTGTAACATGAATCAATATAAATCTAAATGCAGAAGATGTCTCTTCTTCATAAAGTGAACAACTACATATGATACCAATAGCATGTTCAGACCACTGGGAGTGGGCTGAGGGCAAAGAACAGGAGATGCTGCCAGGGGAGATCAGAACCACCTGGGCCATGTCAAGGCAGCACCAGGTCCTGTGGGTGGAGCCACATTGCCCAGATAACTGAAGGCCTGCTCCACTGCCCTGGGCAAGATGGCAGCAGGAGGAAGACCTTACACTGAGTGTGCACAGGGCTAGCAAGATAATTGGATAAGAGGGGGAAAGCCCTCCTACCCCCTTCTGATATCAGATTGGGGGTGGGACTAGGGAAAGGCAGGCACATGTGCAATAGAAGTAAAAATGAAGACAGGAGTGGTTCTAGACTAAAGAGGCCTGTCAGTCTAGTCAGGGGAAAGAAGGGATTGGTTGGAAGATGGACCCACCCAAAGCATGCAAAAGTTTAGGAAGTTAATTGGTCATTCTGAGAAAGAACCTGGTCTGCCCCACACCAGAAACTAATATAAACCCAGAGGAATGAAGACAGCTGTCTTACTCATCACTGGCTACTCAGGATGTGCCCATGGCCACAAGGAGGTAGTCTCTCTCTCTTGCTGACCTGGTGGAGCATCATTTGCCAGTGCCTTTGCCTGCTCTATGACCCAGGTGCATGGGAACTTGCAGCCCTAGAAGCTGCATGACCAATGGTGGTGCTGGCTCCATATGCAGCTTCCAGGAAGCTAAAGACTGGCTGCTGATTACAGCTTGAGGCTATATCACTGGTTAGTTTAACTACTAAGGCAGAACTCTAGGAGCTCTATGAGACTTCAGCTAACCCTGCCCAGAACCAAGTGCTGATAAAAGTCAGCCCTAGTGTGCAGCCTGGCACTTTAGCTCCAAACAGGTTGACCAGGTCCAATCACAAGCAGCATCTGTCAAATGCTTACACCAGTCTTTGCAGATCTACCTAATATATAGAAATAAATACAAAGCAGCAGCCAAAATGGGAAGACAAAGAAACAGGTATAGATGTAAGAATAAGAGAATTCTCCAGAAGAAGAGCTAGATGAAATAGAGGCAAGCAAATAGAGTTTAGAGTAATGATTATAAGTATACTCAATAGCATAAAAAAAGACATAGAAACCATAAAAAAGGATGAGTCAGTGTGACAGGACATACTGTGCAGTAGCTATTCCCAGATAGGATCTGGACAGCAGCCAGTCCCAGATAAGCAGTTATCTCAAGGTCGTACACTAACCCTGCTTTCTGCTCCTGCATGCCCGCTTTCAGCAGCTTCATTCCTCCCCTCTCCTCCTTTGCCTTGTAACAAGAATATAAATCAGCCCCAGTCTAACACTCGATGCCCAGAATTTGGAATTTATCTCCTCTGGGTCGACATGCATGAATAAACTCCACTTCATAAATTCCCAGGCTGTCTGAGTCATCTTTTCCGTAATGTCAGAAATTTAAAAATGCAATATCTGAAATAATATACTGGAAGGAATAAACAGTAAGTTAGATGAGGCACAGGATCAAATCAGTGATATGGAAGATAAGGTAGAAAAAAACACCCAGGCAGAGCAGAAAAGGAAGGAAGAAAGGAAGGAAGGAAGGAAGGAAGGAAGGAAGGAAGGGAGTGAGGGAGGGAAAGATAGGGGGAGAGAGGGGGGAGAGAGAGAAAGGAAAGGGAAAGAAGGAAGGAAGGAAGGAAGGAAGGAAGGAGACCTGAAGAACCCTTTGTAACAACATGAAGCATAACAACATCCACATCATGGGAATACCAGAAGAGAGCAAGCAAGAGATTGAGAATATATCTGAAGAAATAATGACCAAAAACACCCTAGGCTAGTGAAAGAAAAATATTCACAAGTCCAAAAAGCTCAGAGAGTCCCAAACAAGTTGACCCAAAGAGGCCTACACGACAACACATCATAAATAAAATGGCAAGGCTTAAAGACAAGGGAAAAAATCCTACAAGCCACCAGAGAGAGCAGGTAGTTACCTACAAGGGAGCACCAAATAGATTGTCATCTGATTATTCATCAGAAGCATCTCAGGCCAGAAGGGAGTGGCATGAAATATTCAAGTTGATGACAAGAAGGACCTATAACCTAGGCTATTTTACCCAGGAAGGCTATCATTTAAAATCAAAAGAGAAATAAGAAGCTTCCCAGACAAGAAAAAGCTAAAGGAGTTTCTTAACACCAAACCACAATTACAACAAATGTTAAAAGGCTTGCTAGAAAAAGGAGAGAGAGAAGAAACAGAGGAAAATAGTCTAACAATAAAATGTCTAACAATCTCTGCCAATCTAACAATAGTCTAACAATCTCTTTACATTTAAATGCCTTACATGTTCCAACCAAAAGACATAGAGCAGCTGAATGGATAGGAAAAAAGAGACTTCTGGTCAAGATGTCAGCATAGGTAAACAAGGCTTGCCTCCTTGCACAACCACATTAAAATTAAAACTAAAATACAGAAAAACCATCATTCAGAACAGTCAGAAATCAAATTGATAGGAAGTCCACAACTACAGAATTAAAGAAACCACATCCATCTAGACCAGTAGAAGGGGTGGAGATGCAGAAACAGTCTGGTCCCACACCCATGTGTGGTGGGTAAAAATTCGGGAGATATCTTAGGAGTGAGGAGTCCCAGTCCAATACCAGGCTCCACAGCTCAGGGATCCAGTGCCAGGAAGATAAGTCCCCATAACATCTGGCTGCAAAAATCAGTAGGGATTGAGTTGTGAAAGAAACTTCTGGAGTCCAAAGCAGTTCTCCTTAAAGAAGACACACACTGACTTACTCAGATACACTATCTCTGAGCTCCAGCACCAGGGTAGCAGCTTGTAAGGCACCAGTGCTATAAGGGGAGGAGCTAAAGTCTCTGGCATCAAGGCAAGAGATAGGGGAGAGTTTTCACACAGGAAGAGGCAAGCAGAAGCCATTGTCCCTTTCTGAGCCCTCCCCACACAGAACCACAGAGCTAGCAACTGGTGCCATATCTGAGACTCTATCAATCTGGCTAACACTGCCCCACCCTGGAGATCCCCTGAAACTCAGTACTACCCAAATTACAGCAGACCCAAACTGTTAACCATGACTTTACCATATGAATGGCTAGTCTTGGCTCATGCTTCACAACTTCGTAAATCCTATCAAACAAGCAATAGCTGGCCACAGTGAACTGCCAGCCCCTGTACCTCCTGCTAAGCAGCCCCAGGCATGCCAATAACTGCAGCCAGCCTAGATTCACAGTTTGGCTTCACCTGGGAATCTTCAAGCCCAGCACAAGAAGCAGACATCTCAGATTGCTTTATAGCTCATGCAGTGGGGCCTCAGGCAGAACACAGGTGGGGGATGATCTTGGCCTGCACCACCCTGGAAATCCCAGAGACTACACACCCAGTGGACAACTACAGACAACATCAGTGCACCACCACCCTGCCCCCACACAGCAGATCATCCACACAGCATGGAGGTTGGTAGTCAGTGGTCACAGCCATCCTCGAGGCTGACTGGCCTGGGTAAATCCCTCCCACTGACCTACCAACAGCAATCAAGGCTCAACTACAAGAGAAGGGTGTATTTAGCACAAATGGAGAGCACACATCAAGTAGCCAGCTTGGATAACAGGAGAAACTGTGCCATTGGAACCTACAGGACGCCTACTATATTAGGCCATTCGGTTACTTTATCAAGCCTGGGAGACGTATCAGCTCTACCTAATACCTAGAAACAAACACAGAGAGGCTGCCAAAATGAGGAGACAAAGAAACATGACCCAAATGAAAGAATATATCAAAACTCCAGAAAAAAGAACTAAACAAAATGGATATCAGCAATCTCTCAGATGCACAGTTGAGAACATTGGTTATAAGGATGCTTAAGGAAGTTAGTGAGGACCTCAACAGCATAAAAAAGAACTAGTCAGAAATGAAGGATACACTAATTGAACCAAAGAACAACTTACAGGGAAACAACAGTAGACCGGAGGAAGCCAAGCATCAAATCAATGATTTGGAACATAAGGAAGCAAAAAACAAATAAAACAACAAGAGGAAAAAAGAATGCAAGAAACAAGAATAGTGTACGTGGCCTGTGGGACAACTTCAATCATTTCAACATTCACATCATAGGGGTGCCAGAAGGAGAAGAGAAAGAACAAGAAATTAGAAGGCTATTTGAAAACTGATGAAAGGAAACTTCCCTAATTTAGTGAAGGAAAGAGACATGTGCATCCAGGAAGCACAGAGAGTCCCAAACAAGATGCATGCAAAGAGGCACACACAAGACACATCATAATTAAATGCAAAAGGTCAAATATAAAGAGAAAATCTTAAATGCAGCAAGAGAAAAGAGGTTATTTACATACGAGGGCATTCCCATAAGATGTCAGCTGATTTCTCAAAAGAAATGTTGCAGGTTTGAAGGAATTAGCAAGAAGTATCAAAGGTCATGAAAAAGACAGACTGACACCCAAGATAGCTCTACGCAGCAAAGCTACCATTTAAAATTGAAGGCTAGGACTTCCGGCAAGATGGAGGCACAGGTGGATGCACCATACCTCCAAGCACAACCAGGATTGGAACAACAATTTAGAGGCAGAATAACACCCAGAACTGACAGAAAATTTATCTGAATGGAAGTCGGACAGTCAAGAAGTTGAAATAGACCTGTTTATCCAGACCAGTAGGAGAGGCGGAGACAAGCAGCCGGGTGCAGGTCGTGGCATGGAGTACAGCGGGAATTGGGTGCAGAAGGCAACCGGGAGCGTGTAAGGCATCTGGGGCACACAAGATCACAGCGGGCGGACCCTGAGTACGCAAGCAGCAGCTGGCAGACCCAGTGAGGCAGCGAGTGTGGAGCAGGGCAGAGCACGCAGCCAAGGATCCCAGGAGAGGGACTGAATGGAGGTATGGCCATTGTTCCCTCTTGACCCTGCCCTCACATACAACGTCACAATCTAGCAACAGGGGTGCCCAGCCCTGGTGAACACCTAAGGCTCCGCCCCTCACAGTAACAGGAGCGACCAGACCCCCCCCCCAAAAATGGCTCAAACAGAAGAACAAATCAGTGCCCCAGGACTCATCCTTTTGAGCGACCAAGAAATAGCTAACCTATCAGATGCACAGTTCAAAACACTAGTAATCAGGAAGCTCACAGAATTTGTTGATTTTGGTCACAAATTAGATGGAAAAATGCAGGTTACCATAAAAGAAATGAAGGAAAATGCATAGAGAACCAATAGTAATGGGAAGGAAACTGGGATTCAAAACAATAGAGTGGATCAGAAGGAAGAAAGAAACCACCAAACAGAAAAGAATGGAGAAATAAAAATTCAAAAAACCGAGGAGAAGCTTAGGAACAACCAGGACATCTTTAAACGTTCCAACATCCAAATTATAGGGGTACCAGAAAGGGAAGAGGTAGAGCAACAGATTGAAAATGTATTTGAACAAATAATAAAGGAAAACTTCCCTAGTCTGGAAACGGAAATAGGCTTCCAGGAAGTCGAAGAAGCTCAGAGAGTCCCAAAGAAGTTGGACCCAAGAAGAAACACACCAAGGCACATCATAATTACATTAGCCAAGGTAAAAATGAAGGATAGAATCCTAGAAGCAGCAAGAGATAAGGGGACAGTAACCTACCTACAAAGGAGTTCCCACCAGACTGTCAGCTGATTTCTCAATAGAGACCTTACAGGCAAGAAGGGGCTGGAAAGAAGTATTCCAAGTCATGAAAGACAAGGACCTATATCCCAGATTGCTCTATCCAGCAAAGCTTTCATTTAGAATGGAAGGGCAGATAAAGTGCTTCTCAGATAAGGTCAAGTTCAAGGACTTCATCATCACCAAGCCCTTATTTTATGAAATGTTAAAGGGACTTATCTAAGAAAAGAAGATTAGAAAACAAAACATGTATAGTAAAAGGACAGCAAACTCACAATTAACAATTATTAACAACCATACCTAAAACAAAATTAAAAGAAAATAAGCAAACAACTAGAACAGGAACAGAACCAAGGAAATGGAGATCACATGGAGGGTTAGCAACAGGGGAGTAGGAGGAGGAGAGAGGGGGAAAAGGTACAGAGAATAAGTAGCATAGATTGTAGGTAGGAAATAGACAGGGGCAGGGTAAGAATAGTGTGAGAAATGTAGAAGCTGAAGAACTTATAAGTATGACACATGACATGAACTAAAGGGGGGAAGTGGGTGGGAGAGGGTATACAGGTTGGAGGGGAGTGAAGGGGGGAAATGGGACAACTGTAATAGCATAATCAATAAAATATATTTAAAAAAATAAAATAAAATAAAATTGAAGGACAGATAAAGAGCTTCCCTGACAAGGAAAAACTAAAAGAGTTCATCATCACCATACCATTATTATATGAAATGTTAAAGGGACTTTAAAAAAAAAATCAAAACTATGCACAATAAAATGGCAATTAATATATATCAATAATGGACTCTAAAAAACAAACTAAGCAAACAAGAAGAACAGAGACAGAGTGATGGATCCAGAGAGAATTTTGATGCCTGCCAGATGAGAAGGTGGTTTAGGGGAATGCATGAAGAGGTGAAGGGATTAAGAAGTACAAATCGGTAGTTACAGAATAGCCATGGAGATGTAAAGTACAGTATAGGAAATGGAGCACCCAAGAACTTAATATGCATGACCCATGGACATGATCAAAGGTGTCAGGATTGCCTGAGGGAGTGAGGGGTGCTGGGTGGAAATGGGCAAAGGAGGAAAAATTGGGACAACTGTAATAGCATAATTGATAAAATATAATTTTTTAAAATGGAAATTAGAACAATGGGTGTCAGGGGCTAGTGGACCAGGTGGAAGTTAGTATGTAATGGGGACAGAATGTCAGTTTGGGAAAATTAGGTGAGATTGGTGATGCTACTAAACTGTACATGAAAAAAAAGTGGAAAGGATAATAAATTGTGTTATGTATATTTAACCACAATAAAAAATTTTTCAAGAAACAAAATGAATTAAAAATTAAAAACAATATATCATGCCCTGGCTGGTGTTGATCAGTGGATTGCATGCAGGCCTGCAAACCAAAGGATCACTGGTTTGATTCCCAGTCAGGGCACATACCTGGGTTGTGGGACAGGTCCCCAGTAGGGAGTGCATGAGAGGCAACGACACATTGATGTTCCTCTCCCTTTATTTCCCCCTTTTCTCCCCTCTCTCTACAAATAAATAATTAAAATCTTAAAAAAAAACAACAAATCAGCTGCCTGTGCAAGTATATAAGGATTTCTAGTACCAAGAATTAACCAATCAGAGATAACGTTATGCAACATGATCCATAAGATGCAATTCTATTATACTACCCATATATTTATGTTTTAAGACAGGCCATTCATGCCATGGCTATTGTTGGGTTGGTTGTTGTCAATTTTTAACTTTACAAACTAATGGAAAAGAGGTCAATTTGCCTGACTAAATAGTTAGTTACTGCATGTTTTAAAAATACTTCAGGTATACCTGTGTGCAATGGCACACCAGTTGAAAATTGCTGACCTAAAAACATGACACCATTAAAGTCCTAGAGGAGAATGTAGGTAGGAAAATCTCAGATATTTCATGCAGAAACTTTTTTACTGACTTGTCCCCTAGAGCAAGGGACATAAAGGAAAGGATAAACAAATGGGACCTCATCAAAATTAAAAGCTTCTGCACAGCTAAAGAAAACAGTATCAAAATTAAAAGAGAACCAACTGTATGGGAAAACATATTTGCCAATGATACCTCAGACAAGGGTTTAATCTCCAAAATATATAAAGAACTTACACGACTCCACTCTAAGAAGACAAGGAATCCAATTAAAAAATGGGCAGAGGCCTTGAACAGACACTTCTCCAAGGAGGACATACAGAAAATCCAAAGACACATGAAACGATGTTCAATATCGCTAGCTATCAGAGAGATGCAAATTAAAACCACAATGAGATACCACTTCACAGAATGACCATCAGAATGGCCATCATAAACAAAGCAACAAGTGTTGGAGAGGTTGTGGAGAAAAGGGGACCCTCGTGCACTGTTGGTGGGACTGCAGACTGGGACAACCACTATGGAAAGCAGTATGGAACTTCCTCAGAAAACTAAAAATGGATCTACCTTTTGACCCAGCAATTCCACTGCTGGGACTCTATCCTAAGTATAGTAAAACACCAATCCAAAAGAACCTATGCATCCGAATGTTCATAGCAGCACAATTTACAATAGCTAGATGCTGGAAGCAACCTAGATGCCCATCAGTAAATGAATGGATCAAAAAACTATGGTACATTTACACAATGGAATTCTATGCAGCGGAAAGAAAGAAGGAGCTCCTACCCTTTGCAACAGTTTGGATAGAGCTGGAAAACATTATGCTAAACAAAACAAGCCAGGCAGTGAAAGACAAATACCATATGATCTCACCTTTTCCAGGAACCTAAACAACAAAACAAAGAAACAAGCAAAATATAACCAAAGACACTGAAATAGAGGACAGGCTGACAGTGACCACAGGGGAGAGAAGAGGGAATTTCAGGGGACAATAGGAAGGGTTCACGGGAACAAATTTAAAGGACACATGGACAAAAACTAGGTGGAGGGTGGTAATGGGAGGGAAGTGGGAAGGGTTGGGAGGGTGGGCTGGATTGGGAGTAAAAGGGAGAAAACTGTACTTGGACAATGATTAAAATAAAATTTAAAAAAAGAGAAAAAGAAAATTGCTGACCTAAAGAAATTTATATTTAGTACAATCCCCTTCGAAATCCAGATGGCTTTGTTACAGATATAGAACAACAACAACAACAAAAATCTTCTATTTGCATGGAACTGCAAAAGACCTTGAAAAGCAAAAGTGTTTCTGGGGGAAACAACAAAACCAAAGGTATCACATGCTCTGACTTCAAACTACACCAAATCTACAATAATAAAAACAGTATGGCATTGGCAGAAAATCAGACACACAAAACAATGGAACAGAATTGAGAGACCAGAAATAAACCCATGAATATATGGGCAACTAATTTTCAACAAAGGAGCCAAAAGCATACAGAGGAGAAAGGGAAGACTCTTCAACAAACAGTGTTGTCAAAACTGGAAAGTAACATTCAAAAGAATAAAACTAGACTAATGACACCATACACAAAACTTAACTCAAAATTCATCAAGGACTTCAGTATGAGACCTGAAGCAACAAAACACATAAAAGAAAACATTGTCACCAAAGTTACCAACCTTTGTCTCAAAGGGCCATTTTGTGAGCTTGACTTGAAAGACAAGGGATATAAAAACAAAAAGAAATTAATGGGAGTAGTAAAACCAAAAAAGCTTTGCGCAGCAAAAGAAACTACCATCAAAACAAAAAGGCAACCAACCAACTGGGAGAAGATGTTTGTAAACAATACCTCCAATAAGGGGCTAATATCCAAAATACACTAAAAACTCATACAACTCAACAATAACAACTAAAACAATTTGACTTAAAAATGTGTAGAATTCCTGCCAAGATGTAGGTGTAGGTAGAAACCCTTTGCTTCCTTGCACAACCAAAATGAGGCTAACAACCAATCTAAGATTAATAAACAACCAAAAGCAACAGAAAATCAAACTGCAGGAAACTCTGACAACCAAGAAATTAAAGAAAAAAATCAACCAGAACAACCAGACCAGTAAGGAGGAGGACCATGAGGGCCGACTCATAAAAACCCTGACAATCCAGCAGACTGTGGGGGTGGGGATGGCTGCCAAGTTCTATGGACTGTGCGGGAGGGGCTAACTTAACAGGAAAATAAACTCAGAGCTCACTGTGGACTACAGCTGGGGTTGCCTTGGTGGGAGAAACTCCCAGTCTCATGGAGAGTCTGTTAGAAAGTGGGCTAAGGACCAGCAGGGGAGCTGCATTGTTCCCTCTCTGACCCCTCCCCCACAGGCAGTCCTGCAGGGTTGCAAACAGGGTTGCTGTGCCCAGGTGCATACCTAAGGCCCTGCACCCTTACAACCTGTCAGCTGCGCCAAGACAAAGAAATATGGTCCAAATGAAAGAACATAGCAAAGCCTCAGAAAGAGAACTAAGCAAGGAGGAGATTGCCAACCTATCCGATGGAGAATTTAAAGCCCTGGTAATCACAATGCTCACAGATCTGATTGAGCTTGGTCAAAAAACTGATCTTGGAAACAAATGAAGGATACCCAAAGTGAAATAAAGCAAAATATTCAGGGAACCAACAGTGATAGGAAAGAAACCAGGACTCAAAGCAATGATTTGGAACAAAACAAAGAAATAAATATCCATAGAGAAGAAAAGGAAAAAACAAGAATTTTAAAAAATGAAGAGAGACTTAAGAACCTCGGGGACAACTTGAAATGCTCCAATATCCGAATTATAAGGGTGCCAGAAGGAGAACAACAGCAAGAAATTGAAAACTTATTTGAACAAACAATGAAGGAAAACTCCCCCAATCTGGCAAAGGAAATAGACTTCCAGGAAGTCCAGAAAGCCCAGAGAGTCCCAAAGATGTTGGACCAAGGAAGCACACACCAAGTCACATCATCATTAACTTACCCAAAATTAAACATAAAGAGAAAATCCTAAAGGAAGCAAGGGGAAAGGAGACAGTTATCTAAAAAGGTGTTACCATTAGACTATCAGCTGATTTCTCAAAAGAAATCTTGCAGGCAAGAAGGGGCTGGAAAGAAGAATTTGAAGTCATGAAAGGCAAGCACATCCACCCAGGATTACTCTATCCAGCAAAGCTTTCATTTAAAACGTAAGGGCAGGTAAAGTGCTTTTCAGATAAGGTCAAGTTAAAGGAATTCATCATCACCAAGCCCTTATTATATAAAATGTTAAAGGGACTTATCTAAGAAAAAGAAGGTCAAAACTATCAACAGTACAATGACAACAAACTCACAACTATCAACAAATGAACCTAAAAGAAAAAAAAACAATGAAAACAAAAGCTAAGCAAACAACTAGAACAGGAACAGAATCAGAGAAATGGACATCGCTCAGAGGGATCTCAGTGGGGAGGGAGAAGAGAGAAATAGGGGGAACAGGTACAGGAAAGAACAAGCATAATTGGTAGGCATAAAATAGACAGGAGGAGGGAAAATAGTATAGGAAACACAGGACTCAAAGAACTTATATGTACCACCCATGGACATGAACTAAGGAGGGGAAGGAATGCTGGAGGGCTGGGGGACAGGGTGAAGGGGGAATAAAAGGGGGAAAATTGGGAAAACTCTAATAGCATAATCAATAAAAAAATACTTATAAAAAATAAAGAGCTTAAAGCTGTGCCTGCACATGGAAAAAAATGTGTAGAGACCACAATAACCAATTTTGCAAGAAGACATTCATATTCATAAAAGATACTCAGTATCACCAGTTATAAGGGAAATGCAAATAACAAAACCACAATGAGATCTCATCATACTGTTAAATGCTATTATGAGTAAGCCAAAAAATAATAGGTATTGAAGAAGATGTAGAGAAATGGGAACTCTCACACACACAAGTGGGAATGCAAATTATTGAAGACACTGTGGAAAACAGGCTGCAGGTTCCACAAAAACTTGCAGACAGAGCTACCATGTGACCCAGCAAACCCTTCTATAGGAATATACTCAGGAAATTAGAAACCAATCTCAAATCTCTTTATGAATATATGTATACTCATACATATATTATATATATGAATATATATATTCATAAAGATATACATATATATCTTTATATTCATAGAAGCATTTAACAGAAAAACCAAGACATGAAAACCCAAGTGTTCTGTGAAGGATAATTGGATAATGAAGATGTAGTGCATACCTACTATGGAAATCCACGCAGCCATAAAAAAGAATATTGCCACTTGTGACAACATGGATGGATTTTCTTCTGATATGAATAACAATATTTATTGAAATATTATTATTGTGAAAAATGAAATCTTTTATTAGATATTACAGTTTTTAGATACGAATTTTATTTATTTTTACCCAGTGTATATATTTATTTTATTATTTTAAGTACATTCTATTGATTATGCTATTAAATTGTCCCATTTTTTTGTCCCTTTTATTCCCCGCTATTCTGCACCCTACCTCCCACCAGCATCACCCACCTTAGTTCACATAAGTGGATCATACATATAAGGTCTTTGCCTTCTGCATTTCCCATACTATTCTTAGCCTCCTCTATTCTGTACCTACCATTTATGCTTCTTATTCCCTGTACCTTTTCTCCCACTCCTACTCCCCGCTGATAACCTTCCTTGTGATTTCTGTCTCTGTGAATCTATTCCTGTGCTACTTGTTTGCTTAGTTCATTTTTGTTTTTGTTTAAGGTTCACTTGTTCATAGTTGTAAGTTTCTTGTCAGTTTACTGTTCATTGTCTTGATCCTTTCTGTTTCTTAGATAAGTCCCTTTAACATTTCATATAATAAGGGCTTAGTAATGATGAACTCCTTCACCTTGACCTTATCTGAGGAGCACTTTATCTCCCCTTCCATTCTAAAAGATAGTTTCGTTGGATGTAGATACTTGCCTTTCATTACTTTGAATACTACTTTCCAATTCCTTCTTGCCTGTAAGGTTTCTTTTGAGAAATCAGCTGACAGTCTTTTGGGGACTCCATGGTAGGAAATTGTCTCCTATTCTCTTGCTGCATTTAATATTCTCTCCTTATCTTTCATCTTGGTTAATGTAATCATGATTTGCCTTGGTGTATGCTTCCTTGGGTCCCACTTCTATGGGACTCTCTGAGCTTCCTGGACTTCCTGGAAGTCTATTTCCTTTGCCAGATTGGAGAAGTTCTCCTTCATTATGTTTTCAAATAAGTTTTCATTTTCTTGGTCATCCTCTTCTCCTTCTGGCACCCCTACGATTTAGATGTTGGAACGTTTCAATATGTCCCAGAGGTTCCTAAGACTCTTGTAATTTTTTTGAATTCTTGTTTCTTTATTCTGTTCAGGTTGAATGTTTATTTATTCCTTCTTCTCCAAACTGTTTATTTGAGTCCCAATTTCCTTCCCTTTCCCCAGTGTTGGTTACCTGTACATTTTTCTTTATTTCACTTTGCAGAGCCTTCACTTTTTCCTCTAATTTGTGACCATACGCAACCACTTCTGTGAGCATCCTGATCACCAGTGTTTTGAACTGTGCATCTGATAGGTTGGCTATCTCTTTATAGCTTAGTTGTATTTTTCTCTGGAGCTTTGATCTGTTCTTTCATTGGGGAAATTTTTTTGTCTCCACATGCCTAATACATAGCAAGTGGTGGATCCTTAGGTATTCGCTAAAGTGTGTCAACCCATATTGCTGTGTTGTGGTGTTCTATGTGAAGGAGGGATCTGAGAGGGAACAATGTTACTTGCTCGGCTCTCAGTCACCTTTCAGTCACTTTCTCTACTATCCCCAAGCAAACTGGGTCCTGCTAGTGCTGATTGCTGGGTGGGTGGGCTTGTGTACCTTCTAGGACCTTATGGGTCTCTTCAATGAACTCTCCTGTCTGGCTGGGAGTTTCTCCTGCCACCTGAACCCCAAATGTTTTTTTCAGTCACAGATTTAGAGGCTTTCTTTGCTTGTGCTGGAACCCTGGGTTGCTTGGTCTGTCTCACACCCCAGTAGTTCCTTCTGGTTTATCCACATGCAGATGTGAAACTGCCTGCTCTGCCAGCTGCTGCCTCGCCCACCCCCGTGCTCCCGCTGCCGCCTTGCCACGCCACGAGTCCTTGCCACCCCGGCCACCTGTCTCTGCCCCTCCTAGTGGTCGGGATGAATGTTTTTTCTGTAACTCCTTGGTTGTAAGACTTCCATACAGTCAATTTTCTGGCAGTTCTGGTTGTTTTTTGTTTTAAATTTGTTTTTGCCCTTCTTTTGATTGTGAGGGGAGACACAGTGTATCTTACACCTCCATCTTGGCCAGAAGTGACAACACAGATGGATCTTGAAAGTACTCTGCCAAGCGAAAAAAGTCAGATGGGAAAGGACAAGACCATTTAATTTCACTTATGTGTGGGATACAAAAGAAAAGTCAACAGTTGAATAAACAAAGCAAACATACAAATAAAAACACCTTCATAGACACAGTCAAGAGAAGGGTAGTTACCAGAGGGGGATGGTAAAGAAGATAAAGGGGATCAAATACATGGTAACAGGAGAGTACACTTTGGTGGGGAACATACAACGGAGTACACAGATGTCATATTGTAAATTTACACACCTGAAATTTATATAATGTTATTTACCAATGTTTCCCTAGTGAACTTAATTGTAAAAATTATCAGAAAACACCCCTGGCTGGTGTAACTCAGTGGATCATGTGTGGGCCTGTGAACCAAAGGGTCCCTGGTTGGATTCCCAGTCAGGGCCTATGCCTGGTTGCAGGCCAGGTCAGGTCCCAAGAAGAGGTGCACATGAGGCAACCACACACCGATATTTCTTTCCATCTCTATGTCCTTCCCTTCCCCCCTAAAAATCAATCAATCAATATAAATAAATGAATAAATCAATAAATCAACCAATAAAATATTTTTAAAATATTTTAAGAATATAGCCTTCAGAAAATAAAAGGCTATACATGTAAACCGAATGTAAAATGACAGGCACAGGGCATGTGACATACACAGTAGGTATTGTTACTACCACCATTTAACAGATTCACTTGGATGGCTATCCAGGACCCATCTACCACTTCTTCCTCACGGCCAGAAACACCTCACCTCTGTGATGCAAAGATACATGTGCCCTGACTAACCTGGGCTAATCATGGAAAGATACTCTTCCTATATTTGATCTGTTTAGAGCCTTTTGTGATGTAATCTGTCCAGGCTGACCTTTGTGAAAATTTGTGACACTTGTGGGGAAACATTTCCTACACGATTAAGTAAATTATTTGTTATACCATAGTGTGAAAGAAGTATTTTTGTGGTTTCTTTATATGGTGAACAGTAATAAGTTACAAGTTTCTAAATTCTTTTTCTCCAGGATTTTTATATTTTGACACGATTTCAAACTTATGGAAAAGCTACAAGAAGGACAGATACCCTTCACACTGAATTATATTACTACATCGTAAAGCATTACCATTTTACCACATTGACTTTCTCTTTCCCTTTCCCTTTCTCTTTCCCTCATATCGATGGATGCATACATGGATGGAGAATTGGTTGTAGATTCATAATTTTACTGACGTGTTGAAGAGTGAATGCAGTACAATGTCTTTCTATTCTTAAATGCATCTGTGCATATCTCCTAAAAACAAGAAATTCTCTTATGTAACCTCAGTACATGTATCAAAATCAGGAAATTTACGTTGATAAGTTTCCATCATATACTTATCATTGGGGAAAAAAATCAACTTCACACATTGCATTCTGTTGTCGTATCTGTTTGCTCACCACTAATCTTGAAGAGCCCCTCAGCCTCTCTCTGAGTCCACAACATTGGCATATCTGAAAAGTTCGGTGTACATATTACATTGAATGCCCTTCGGTTTGGGTGGGTTATGCACCTTTGACAGCAATGCCACAGAAGTGATGCTGAGATTTCAGTGTCACACCAGGAGGCACATGCTGTCACCTGGTCCCAGTACCAGTGATGTTTGCTAAGATTCTCAGTGACCTCACCTCTCTTTAACCCTTTGTAATGATACATATTTTATGGGAAGATACACTTAAGCTATAAATATCAAGGGAACCCTCACATTTTCAGCACTAGTTTTGTCATTTACTTATGCTTCTACCCAAATCAGCTTTCACCATGGATACCAAATACAGATTTTTGTTTGAAATTGACATCATTCCTTCTAGTTTTACCCATTGATTATCTGTGTTAACAAAAAGACTTTCCTAGTTGGTGTTGCTCAGTGGATTAAGCACAGGCCTGCAAACCAAATTTTTGCTGGTTTGATTCCCAGTCAAGGTATAGGCCTGGATTGTGGGTGAGGTCCCCAGTAGGGGGCGTGTGAGAGGCAACCACACATTGATGTTTCACTCCCCCTCTTTCTCCCTCCCTTCCCTCTCTCTAAAAATAAATAAATAAAATCTTAAAAAAAAAGAAGAAGAAAGAAAAGTTTTTCCTTTCCCCTTGTGTCAGTCTCCTCAGGCTGCCATAATAGACTACCACAGACTCAGTGGCCTAAACAGCAGAAATTCTTTTTTCTCACAGTTCTAGAGTCTAAAGGCTAAGGTGCACCAGCATTGGTGGGTCCCACACCCTCTCCATGGACATTTGTATTTTTTTCCAACTCCTCAATAAATCATCAGTTCTCTGATGGGTAGTACTGAAGATACATGTTTGAAAAATCCTGTAGGAATTTCTGTGGGGTAACCTCCTAGGAGGAGCACATCCAGGTGAAGGTGTGCTCCTGTGGATCTATAGTGGGTCCTGCACACAGTTCTGCCAGAGCAGGGGCCTTTACCCCTTCTCTTCCAGGGATCCGCAGGTGCCTCTGCTTCCTACTTTGTCCCCAGGACTGCTTGATACAAGACCAAAAGCCTGAATGTAACAGTGCTCTCTCCCCAGGGTTTACAGTGCATGTTAACCATCCAGCAGGCCAGGCATCTCTGACATGTAGTGGAGTGTGCACAGCCTCTTGATGGAAGTGCCCATGTGTGCCCTCTGTTCTTCCAGAAAACACCAACTCTCCAGAGTTTTCTGTACCACAGGAATGTCCCACCTCTCTCTGGCCTTGGCTGTGAGGAATGTTGTGTGGTTGTGGTTTGTGTTTAAGTGAAGTCCCTGCTCCTGTCTGAGGCAACACAGGAAGTGTAGGAGCCAGGCAGTGACCTCACTTTCTGCCAACAGAGCCCAAGTGAACTTGGAACCCTGGTAACCAGGCAGCCACATTCTAAAACTGCCCCTTCCCAGCTCACTTGGTTCATGTCATTTGCAAGGGAAGGATGTTCTGTTGTTGTCTGCCTGTCTCCCGAGGCCGTGGCCTCAAAAGGGGCAGCCACAATACTATTTTCCACCGTGGCTGCCGCTGGGTGAGGACTCAGTCCAGACGCCTACGGTCCTTTTCACAGAGGGATCGAGAGGTAACAGAGGGAGGCCCAGGGCAATGCTGTTTGGGCCAGGCCACCACTCAGATCTTACCTGAGCTGCCCTATGTCGCATCCCCGTGTGTGTGTGTGTGTGTGTGTGTGTGTGTGTGTGTGTGTGTGTGTTTGCAGAAGTGGGGTTCCCATGGGAGGGCCTGCCCTGAGCAGCAACAGGTAAGAATCTGGTGGTCTGGTCATGTTCACACCCCAGTCCAAGGCTAACCAGGTGGAGAAGGGTATATGGGGGAGTCCACTGCCCTAGGTTTATCCCAAGCCCTGGAGGTGAATCTCATTTCTCCTGGGCTCAGGTCTGTGCAGACACAGGCCTGGTCCTGATCACAGAGCAGAAGGGGCAGTGAAGTAGCAGCTCGGGAAGGAAAAAAATGGAGGCCTCTGGTCAGGGTACTGGTCACTGTCATTGCAGAACGCCACCCTGGATATGGAGGAGCAACAGTTGGATGATAGGGACCCCTCCCCCTCCTCTGTCAGGGAGGGTCAGGGAAGCCACACCACAGAGGACATGAGCAGGCCCGAAGTAAATGTGGCCACTTGGGGGACTGAGAAACAAGAGCCCAGGAATGGCCAGAGAAAGTCTCCTGCCTTGAAGCCGTTCAAGCAGCTCAGGATCCTGGATCCCAGTCTGGAGCACAGTGTGCCCATTAAAAACACCAGTCCAGAGGACCTGGGGCCTGAGGAGGCAGAGCCTGAGGGTGAGAAGGTGGGGGAGGTGGGGGGTGGATGCGGGGGTGGAGGTGCAAGTGAGCTTATATGGAAGGGTGGGTGCAAGTCACACAGTGAGCTCCCACAGATAATGGCCAGGGGCCAGGACCAGGCTCAGAGCACCCACATGCTGGACTGCCTGTGAGGAGGACATCCTGGGGTGGGTCCTGCCTGGGGCTGATTTCTGTGTTTGAAATGTGGGCCTGTGAGTGATCTTTTCTCCTCTCCCAACTCCAGCACGAGCCCAGGAGGCCAAGCCTGCACCATTTTTAACATCTGTCATCTGGCCTGAGGAGCCCACTGCAGGAGCAGACCTGCAGGCTGCTCCATACCCAGAGGGGCATCCCACTGCATGGGTTCTGCCACCTCCGTCAGCCTCTCCAGCTGAAGTTCTGGAGCCTGGGCCAGCCTCTGCCACAGCTCCTGACCTGACTCAGTCCCCTCAACCCTGGCCTCTAGATCCTTCCCTGGAACCTGCCCCAGGTCCTGCCAGAGAGGAGGAAAATGCACCAGCACCACTTCTAGAGCCGCTTGTTGTTCAACCAGCTCTCCCACTCCCATCACAATTTGTTTTACCCCCACGCTTTGAACTTATTTTAGTTTTTATGGTATGCTTTATTTTCGTCACAGTGATTTATTTAAGTAAAATATAAAGGTGATTGTTTTTATTTTAAATTGTGTCATTCTTGAGCATGAGGTACAGTCATGATGCTCCACAATGCACACCACTCCCTGGTTGCCCAATGGTCCATCCCCCAAAAGAAAATTGGGAACCTTAAATCCTCACTCCCTACTCCTCCCACCCCAGGCAATGGCCTGATGTGCTTTCTGTCTCTGCTCCTTGACCTCTTCAGGGTGTTTCCTCTAAATGCATCTTTCCATAGCTGCCTTTTTGTGCTGCTCACATATTCTGGTTTGTTTTCATCTGAAACACCATTTTGGTACTTTGAAAGGAAAATCCCAGATGGGTCAGAGATGAGATGTAAAAACAGAGCCCTTTGTTTACTTTCATCATCCTCTAGTATAGTGCCTGTTGCATTGAAAGCACTTTATAATTATCTGGTTTCTTCTTCTTTTCTCCAGTACTCTCTGAGATGCCTCTTATTACCTAAAGAACAAATACTCGTTAAGATGTAGACCAGTGACTGTTACAAGAGATCCTGAAATAACGAAATGGTCCTTCTTTCATGAGAGGGCTAACATGGAGCCAAAAATCATGGATGAGGTCTCTTTCCATGCTGTTGCACCACCCTACTCAATGTTACTTACAGCTTCTGGGAGAAGGAGTGAAGGAGAGGGGAGATCATGCTTCCTTCTTTGGGGAAAATTCTCTAGAAATCATGTGCCTTGCTTCTATTCATTCCCCATTCCTGACTCCTAGTTACTTGGCTACACCTAGCTGCTAAGAAAAGAGGTGTTATCTTTGGCTGGGCATGTTGGGGGGTGGTAGGCGAGGCTATCAGTCTCTGCCATATATATTTCCAACCTCAATCTACCAGATGAAAAAGAGATCGAAAGACACAATTTTCCTCTAAAGTGGTAGAGGTGAGATCCCTGGGGAATGAGAATAGCAAAAAAGCTGTGTTGAATTGGTCAAAAGATAGAGATTGGTATGCTTGCATACTGGACTTGTATGCTGTGTATGAACAGGGCTAGACACGACAGTGGTTGCTTTTGTTACTCATTTCTTTCCTGTATTATAATGCATGTTTGCCAAGGGTGATCAAATTACTTATTACGTTCAAGTTTCATTAAGCACAGAGAAAAACAATCCTTCCTCTGCTCTCCTGAACCAGCGTCAATGACTTGATCAACAAGTAGTTACTAAGCTTCCAGAATTAATTCATTTATGCAGGTATTCATTTATTCACTGTCTCACTTCTCATTCCATAAGTACCCATGGTGTTTTTACTTCCTACTCTGTTCTGGAAATGTTAATGCATCTTAGTCATTCTCTCAGGCCTCAGTGAACTCTCATTTGGTATTTTAGAGAGACAGGCATTGAAAATACCACAACATAGCACCAGTGTGATAGATGCTGAGGCAAGCCCAGGATCTTATGAGAGTTCCTTGGAGGCTACTATTCACGGGCAAGGTGGCCCTTGAATTGAATTCATTGCTATGGCATATGTGGCACTCTCCATCAAACACTCAGAAAATGATGAATGCTCCTTTTGAAACCACAGCTCAAGGCTTAGGGGTCCTAAGATTTGCAGGTAGACAGAGAGGGAAATCTATGAGAGCTGGAGCACAGAGCAAAAGCTTTTGGGAAGGTTAGTTTTAAGAACATTCTTTTTCATAGTGATATAGTTTGCAAGAAGTTCCTCTTAGTTTCCCTGTAGTTTCTGGTAATTCTCACTGAGCTCATTGAGCTTCCTTATAATCATTGTTTTGAACTCAATATCTGATAGTTAACTTGCCTCTGCTTCATTTAGCACTCTTACGAAGGATTCCTCCTTTCTTTTTGATTGGGGGTTGTTTCTATGTCTTCCTATTATTTGTGAGACTCTTCTTGTTTGCTTCTGCTTCTTAAATTGATCTGCTCTGACTCCCTGAGTTTGTGATCTGAACTTCTATGGTAGGAGACTTGTGAGATTCAGTGGTGCAGTCTTGTTGATCTCCTGAATGTGATGCTCTTGGGATACCCTTTATGCTGTTTATGCTGGCTGTCTGGATATAACTTGCTTTTGATTGTTGTTGGGACTTCCTTTGGTGTATCCTTCCCACCAGCTGGTTGACTGAGGGTGAGTCTGCCCACCATGTTTTGTGTGCTGCTGTGCAGGTACTGACAGAACAAAACCACAAAGCCCAGGGGACAAACCCACACATGTGAAAATCACTTCCCCCCACAATCCCACTACCAACAACAAATGAACCAGTATTAATAAGGGTTCAAAGAGATTAAGACTATTATAAGAAAGGAGAGTGGCTATGAGATGACCTACTGAAAGGAAAGGATTTTAAGAGGGTAGAGACAGGAGCACTAACAAGAGTTGGGAGTTAAAGCAATGTGGAGAGAGAAAGTAAAATTTACATCATGAATAAAAAAGAGAATGAAGAATGTGGAATGGAGTATGAGAAGGGAAGCGTATAGTATTAAGTTTGAACAGAAATTAAAATAATATAAAATAAAATAAAGTGAGAAAGAAAAAGAAAAAGGAAGGAAAATGGTAAACAATAAAAATATAGGAGCCAAATTGGAGAGGAATGTCCATCACAGTATTATGAACAAAAAAAATGAGCTAAAATTAATATAGGTAGTATGGGAATAAGAGGGAAAAAAGAAACAAAAACTTAAGAGATGTGTAGAGGAATGGGAAGGGATTTTGAAATGATAGAGGCAGAGGTAGTACTAAGAGTGAGGATCAAAATCCAGGTTAAAATGAGGAAAATTAAAATTTGAGATATAAGGAAAAAGAAAAAATGGAAAATAAAGAAAAATAAAAGTGCAGTATGAAAGAGAAATAGAAGAAAGACAAAAAAGAAAAGAGAGGTTAATACAGGGCAAAATGAAAAATTTGAGATGAAAAAAAGAAGCATAGGAGAGGGGACCAGTAAAATTTAATATATGTCATAGAAAATTGGTGAAGCCCTAGAGATAAAATTGAAAAAATTGCAACAATAAGTACCCTACCAGAAGCCAACTAGCAAAGACTGCTAAAGGTAGAGAGAGAGAGAGTGGGGGTATTTTAAGAGCTGGGAGAAAGGATGTGATGTGACCATTGACAAGAAAATTGGTTTTGAGAAGCTGGACGGGAGAGAAGTGGTAAGAGTGCAGAATGGAAACAAGTTGTACCAAGAGAAAAAACAAAACTTGAAACAAAAATAATGGGAGGAAAGAAGAAGGTAAAATGGGGTAAGAGAAGGAGGGGTGTAAAATATGTGAACTGAAATATATACTATAGTATAAAATCTGGTGGCTTAATATGTACAAACTTGCTGGACAAGAAATGAATGTTAAAAAGCTATGCAGGAAAAAAAGATATTGCAAATCAGGGAGAAGACCACAGTGGATTTTGTCTCAGTAGCCTCTTGTATTTACCACTGTTTTTCCTTTCTGGATCCGCCCCTGGTGACGTCAGATGTTGGCCCATTCTGACCTTCAGCAGCCTGCTCAGAGACTGCCAGGGATCTACTGTCTGTGGTTGACTCCTTCAGTAGTTAATCTAGTCACTCTGCACTCTGCAGTCAGGTTTAAGCACCATGAGGAAGGGCCAAATCCTTCCTGGGGTTGGGGCCATTGTTTCCCCTCAGGCTGTTGCCACCAGTGGGGAAGTGGTCTACCTGAGCATGAAGGCTGCAGCCATCTGAGGAATGATTCAGCACTGGGATCCCAGTGTCTACTCTTTCAGTTCTTCCCCCAAAGCTTCCAATCTCAGTCTCTCCTCTGGCATCACCAGCCCTCTCTGCTCCCACCTTTGCCAGAGCCCAGGGTAAGTGACTGCAAGTGAAAATATGTATGTTGGCCCTTTAAATGGCTTGTTTATCCCCAGCCATCTGTCTCTGCAACCCTGCCACTTTTCTTCACTGGTTGTTAACTGTGTACTTTTTGGGCTCTGGTGCTCTAGGCTGGGGTACCCAGCTTAGGGTTTAGACCCCATTCTTCTCAGGGGGATCTAACTGGATCCTTAATTACCCTCTGGCACTGCTGTCTGTGGGTGGCCAGCCAGTCCTATTGAGTCTCTACCTCACTCCTTACCAGACAGGTTGTGCTGAAGCTGGTGCTTCTGTCTATCCAAGGTTATAAGGCTTCTCTCTTGCTATTGCTCAGTTGTTTGTTTTGAGTGGCTCCTCCACAATTGAGTTGTAATTCCAGATTGGTCCTAGGAGGAGGTTAGGGTGACTTCCACTCACTCTTCCACTATCTTCCTCCCCTCTCTGACCTATATTTTCAATGCAATCATTTTCAAAAATAGAAAAACAATTTTTTCATAAAATAAAGCTGACATTAAATTCACACAGAAATGAAAAAGTACCCAAATAAAAACAACAACAACAAGACCCTGACAAAGAACAAAAGACTATTAAACTACAGCACTCAGAAGAGTGTGGTGTCGTAGATTAATGTAACATGACAGAGGGTCCAGAAGTAGATACCCACTGCAGAAGGACAACTCAATTTCGGCAAAACTGCACTCGTGTGCTGAGGGCCATATCTCCACACTCCCAAAGTATTTATTACCTCTGTGTTTACCTTCACCTCCTGCTCCCTGGAGCCCCAAGCTCAACCTGAGATGAGAGTTGAGGGTCTTCCCATGACTTTCCTGAGAAAGAAAGCACACTGCCTGGGCCATGTGCTCTACGCATGTACGTGCCCTTCTGGTTTTCAATTAATATTGCAGAGCCTTCCCAAGCATTATGCACATCTATTTCCAGCTTTTCCTTTGAAGTTTTTGTCTATACTATTGTTTATGCTGTTACCTACTACCTGTAGGAAGCCATGAAGTTAAACAATTGCCTTTATTTTTTTTTTATGACAAGTGCCCTTCCTGACAACTCCCTCGGAGAAATGGTTGTTCACCCTGGGTGAACTCCAAGTCCTGTCAGTATAGCTTTGCAAGTGGGGTCTTCCAGGGAACCATTAGACCAGTTAAGCAATGGCATTCTTGAGAGTGACTCTTTCAAAGAGATAGAGCCCTCTTCAGCTCCCTCCTGTGTGGGCCCTGTTGTTTTCCACTGGCGTATGTTGGGAAAGCAGGAGATGGGAATAGAGAAAGCTAAAATGCCACAAAGCTGGCAGTTCTTAACCAAGATACAGATTTTTTTTCTGAATAAATGCTCCCCTGGTAACTACAAGACTTTGGTTAATTTCCAGACCTTTGAAATTGTGATTGGTGCCTTTTTTATCATTGCTTTTACAAAGTACAGAGTTTTCAGACGTCTTCTTTAGTCCACACATTTTCTTCCAACATCTCATTGCCACCCTTCTCCTCTGAACCTCATTCCCATTACACTCCCTCAATATCTCCTTTTCCTCCTAAAATTGTTTGATCAAGTTACTTACTATGTTCAAATTTCATTAAGCACAGAGAAAAACAATCCTTCCTCTGTTCTCCTGAACCAGCATCAATGACTTGATCAAGTAGGTACTGAGCTTCCAGAATTCATTTATTTATGCAGGCATTCATTTATTCACTGCCTCACTTCTTCTCATTCCATAAGTATACATAGAGCTTTTACTTTCTACCCTGTTCTGGAAATGTTAATGCATCTTAGCCATTGTTTCATCATTTCAGCCATATTATATCCAGCCAGATTATACTGATTCTCACATTTCTTTGTTTATCTGCCTTTTCTACTTCCCCACTCCAGAGAACAGTTATGAAAAAACACCAAAACATAGATTTCTTGGATTTTACTGTCACCACATGGACATAATTGCAATTTACATGGCTTCTCAGTGCAGCCAGAAACTCTGTTTACCTTTCCTTCATTGCATCTTCTTCTAATCTCCTTGAATAGATGTTCTGTTAAATTTATGCCACTCTTCTAAATCTTTGCAGTCACTCTCCTGTACAGTTGGGCATTTTTCTTTTTTTCAGAGAAAATAGAAATCATCTCATAGGAACTTGTACAAAATTCCTATGGTTCATTACCCTCAAGCAAGAAATTTATCTTTATTGACACATACTCCATATTACCTCTTTTCATACAAAACCTATAACTCCTTCCTTTGTTAGGTAGGACAGATAGTAAATCAAGGCAAAGAGGAGAGGGAGACATGTCTCACCCACTAACTCAGCAGTCCTAAGCCTGGTCCGATAATGTTGCCAGGTGTTCCAAACATCACAAGAAACACCATGCTAGCACAGGAGGAGGGGAGCCCTTGAAATTCTGTATGCATCACTCCCACTATTTGGGAAAGAAAGGCTTTGAAACTGTGTATTTATCCCAAGGCCTGGAAGGGGGCAGAAGAAGGGGTCCACAGTGCCCAAAGAAGAAGCCCACAAAACAACTTTGGTTAATTACTTGCCTCTGGTAACTATCTGTTTTATGAGGGATCCCTAGTGCTTACAGGAAGAGACCATAAATTACTCTGGGCAACTTTGTCACCTTGAATTAACTGCCTCCTGTCACATATGTATTACAGGATGAACAAGTATTGTCTGGAGCAAGATACAATAAGAATGTGGGGAGACTAACAGACTCCCACACATGCCTACAGTTGGGTAGTCACGCCCCCCTAGAGAAGCTGGCAGCACCTTTAGCCCCCAATCTACATAAGTCTCTTACGCCCATCCAGCCTACTCAGGACAAAGGGCCTTATGATCTTGTTGCCCTGGTTTTTGGCACCCACACCTACAACTTTCACTCCCAACTCAACAAGGCCCACACTCTTCCATGAGAATGTTATCACTAATAAACTTTGCTTGCACACCAATAGACTTGCTGATCTGTAATTCTTTTTTTAAGTCTATTTTATTGATTATGCTATTACAGTTGTCCCATTCCTTTTTCTCCCCTTTATGCCCCTCTGCCTGGTACACACATTCCACCAGTATTCCCCCCCTTAGTTCATGTCCATGGGGTGTACATATAAATTCTTTGTCTTTTCCATTTCCTATACTATTCTAAACATCCCCCTATCTATTAGGTACCTACCCATTATGCTTCTCACTTTCTGTACCTTTTCCCCCATTCTCCCTACTACCCGACCCTGCTGATAACCTTCCATGTGATCTCCATTTCTGTGATTCTGTTCCTGTTCTAGTTGTTTTCTTCATTTATTTTTGTTTTTGTTTTAGGTTCAGTTTTTGATAGTTGTGAGTTTGTTGTCATTTTACTGTTTATACTTTTTTATCTTTTTTTCTTAGATAAGCCCCTTTCACATTTCATATAATAGAGGCTTGGGGGTGATGAACTCCTTTAACTTGACCTTATTTGGGAAGCGCTTTATATGCCCTTACATTCCAAATGACAGCTTTCCTGGATAGAGTAATCTTGGATTTAGGTCTTTGCTTTTTATTACTTTCAATACTCCTTTCCAGCCCCTTCTCGCCTACAAGGTTTCTTTTGAGAAATCAACTGAGAGTTTAATTAGAACTATTTTGTAGGTAACTGTCTCCTATTATCTTGCCCTTTTTAAGATTCTCTCCTTATCTTTAATCTTTGACAATTTAATTATGATGTGACTTGGTGTGCTCCTGTGTGGGTCCAACTTCTTTGGGACTCTCTGGGCTTCCTGGATTCCCAGGAAGTCTATTTCCTTTGCCAGATTATGGAAATTCTCCTTCATTATGTTTTCAAATAAGTTTCCAATTTCTTGCCCTTCCTCTCCTCTTTCTGGCACTCCTGTGATTCTGATATTGGAATGTTTAAATATGTCCCAGAGGTTCCTAAGCCTCTCCTCATTTTTTTGAATTCTCATTTCTTCTTTCTTTCCTGGTTGAATGTTTATTTCTTCCTTTTGTTACACATTGATTTGAGTCCCAGTTTCCTTCCCTTCACTGTTGGTTCCCTGCATATTTTTCTTTATTTTACTTTGCATAGCTTTTACTTCTTTATTTTGTGACCATACTCAATCATTTCTGCGAGCATTCTGATCACTAGTGTTTTGAATTCTGCATCTGGTACGTTGGCTATCTCCTATTGCTTAGTTCTTTTTCTGGTGTTTTCATCTGTTCTTCCATTTGGGCCATATATATTTTTTTTTGTTTTAGTGCACTTGTTACGTGGTAAGGACTCAAGCCTTACTTAGGTAGGTATTCACCAAGGCAAAGAAATCCACTTCACTGCTTCCTGGTGCTGGATGTGGGGGAGAGGTCACAGTCAGAACAGTGCTGCTTTCTTGACAATCACCGGGCTTCCAGTCATTTTCCCCCTTTTCCTGCAAGTGAATTGAGCCATTTGAGGTGCTGCTGTGGTGCTGATTCCTGGGCAAGTGGGCTTGTGTACATTCTAGGACCCCATGGGTCTCTCCAAAGAACTCTCCTGGGAGACTGGCAGTTTCTCCTGTTGCCACAACCCCCACAGGTTTTACAACCAGAGGTTTTGAATCTTTATTTTCCTGGCACTGGAAACCTGGGTTGTACGGTCTGTCGTGCTCCCCCATTGTTCCTCCTGGCTGATCCACACACAAGTGTGGGACTGCCTGTTCTACCAGCCAGCCACCTTCCCATGAGTCCTCTCTGCCCTGGCTACCCATCTTCACCCCTCCTCCCAGTGTGGGTGAATATTTCTTCTTTAACTCCTTGGTTGTCGGACTTCCATACAGTTCAATTTTCCAGCAGTTCTGGTTAATTTTTGTTTTTAAATTCGTTGTCCTTCTTTTGGTTGTCTGAGGAAGGGAAGCGTATCTACATATGCCTCCATCTTCTGATTCTCTATTTGAGTCTTTTCTCTATTGCGTTGATGTGCCTAGCTAGGGATTTGTCAATTTTGTTTATCTATTCAAAGTACCAGTTCTTTGTTTTATATTTTCTTTTGTTTTTATTTTTTGTCTTTATAATTTTTTAATCTTTATTGTATATTTTCCATTGCCATTTAGTCCCCTTACATGCCCCTCCCCCAGCAATCATCACACTGTTACCCACGAGTCCTTTTTCCTTTTTGCTCAATCCCTCCACTCCCCAACACCTCCCCACTAGCTCTTATCCTACTCTCGATCTATGAGTCTTCCCCATTCTTCTTATTAGTTAAGTTTGTTCATTAAATTCCACATATGGGTGAAATCATATGGTATGTGTCTCTCTCTGACTGGCTTATTTCACTTAGCATCCATCCATACTGTCTCAAAGGGTAAAATTTTCTTTTTTTAGTATGGCTGAGTATTATTCCATTGCTTAAATGTCCTGCAGTTATTTTATTCACCCATCTACTGATGGACACTTGGGTTGTTTCCATATCTTGGTGGTTGTAGCATTGCACCAATAACACTGCAGTGAACATAGGGGTGCTTATGTCCTTTTAATTTAGTGTTTTGGGTTCCTTTGGATATATTCCCAGAAGTGGGGTCCTGGGTCAAAAGGTAGATCCATTTTTAATTTTTTGAGACATCTCCATACTGCTTTCCACAGTGGCTATACCAATCTGCATTCCCACCAACACTGCAAAAGGGTTCCCCTTTCTCCACATTCTGTATTTCATTTATTTCCATTCTAATTTTTATCATTTCCTTTTTTAAACTGACTTTTGGCTTTACTTGTTCATTTTCTAGTTTCTTAGCATGCAATGCCATATTGTCTTTATCTATCTTTTCATTTCCTCTCTAATTTCTTTTTTGATCCAGTAGTTGTTCGGTTGCATGTTGTTTAGTATTCACATACTTGTGACTTTTCTTCTGGTACTTTATTTTTAGTTTTATATCATTTGGGGCAGAGAAGATACTTGATATAGTGTACATTTAAAAAAATTTATTAAGACTTATTTTGTATCCCAACATATGGTCAACCCTTGAAAATGTTCCAGGTGACCTTAAGAAGAATAGGTATTAATATGTTTTGAGATGAAATGTTCTGTAAATATCTGCTGAAGCCAGAGTTTTTTTTTTGTTGAGGCTCTGTCTGGGTGATCTATCTATTGCTTTAAGCAGGGCATTAAAGTCCCCTATTATCACTGTAACACTGACAATTTCACCCTTTAGATCTATAAACATTAAATATTTGTTTAATATGTTTTGGTGCTCCTGGATTGAGTACATATATATTAGTAAATGTTATATCTTCCTGACGGATTGTGCCTTTTATCACTATAAAATGTCCATCTTTTTCTTATTACCCATTTTTTCTGTCTTGAAATCTATTTTGTCTCATATAAGTACTGCTGCTCCCACTTTTCTCTGGACACCACTTGCTTAGAGTATCATCTTCCATCCGTTCACTTTAAGCCTTTGTTTTTCTTTGGCACTGAGATGGATTTCCTGAAGATAGCATATTGTTAGGTCTTGCTTTTAGTCCATTCAGCTACTGAGTGCCTTTTGGTTGGTGAGTTCATTCCATTTACATTTAGGGTGATTATTATTATATGAGGACTTACTACAGTTATGTTCCTTTGTTATTGATATCTCCATTGTTTCTTTTCCCTTGTGGTTCTGTCTGCTCTTTTAGTTTGGTGGTTTTCTATGATGATTTTCTCCATTTCTTCCTTTTTTTAAATTTGGTGTCACAACTCTGGATTTTTGTTTTGTGTTACCATGAGGTTTATGTAAAATGTCTCATAAACTAATCTCTTCTCCTCTTATTGCATTTTACCTTCATTTCCTGAGACATGTTCAGTCTTTTTCCTTCTCCCCTTTAGTTTTTGTTTTTGCAGATTATACATTTCCTTGTTGTGAGTTCATTAACAAATTGCAATAGCAATAGTTATTTTACCATTTGTTCCTTTAACCTTTATAATTGTTTAATACTCTATTCTGAAATAGAGTTGCAATATTCTGCTTCTGTTTGTCACCTTCCTCAGAGTTTTGTATACTTTTGTCTTTTTGTTTCAGATAGAAGAGCTCCTTCCAGCATTTCTTGTAATGAAAGTCTTGTGGTGGTAAATTCCCTCAGCTTTTGTTTTTCTGTGAAATCCTTTATTTCTCCTTCATATCCGAAGAATATTTTAGTAGATATATCATTTGTGGCTGGTGTTTTTTCTCTTTCAATATTTTGACTATATCATGCTGTTCTTTCCTGCTTTGTTTGTTTCTTTCTTTGTTTTTGAGAAATATTATAATAATCTGCTGGGGTTTCTTTTGTAAATTACTATCTTTTCTTCTGGCTACCTTAAGAACTTTTGCATCATTAACTTTTGACAGTTTATTATAGTGTGTTTTAGAGAAGGTCTTTTTTGTGTTGAGATAATTAAGCGTTGTTAACTTTCTGAATTCAAATGTCCAATTCCTTTCCTAGGTATGGGAAGTGCTCTTCAATTATTTATTTGAATAAGCTCTCTGTTTTCTTCTCTCTCTCATTCCCTTCTGTGATAGGCATTATCCCATTATCCTTATGTTACTTCTAATGGAGTCAGATAGTTCTCATAGAGTTTTTTTTATTTTAAAAAAGAACGAACTCTTAATTCTTTCTCTTCTTCCACTGGAATTCTAGATTTATAACTCTGAGCTCACTAACTCCCTCTTTTACCTAACCTACCTCACTTCCAGTGCTTTCTAGTATATTCTTCATCTTATTTATTGAGTTGTTCAGCTCCAGAATTTGTTTGGTTCCTTTTTTATAGTTTCAATCTCTTTGGCAAAGTACTCCTTTTGTTTAGTAATTTTATTCCTAAACTCAATGAACAGTCAGGATTGCAAATTCAATCCCAGGTCAGGGCACATGCAGGAGTTGACCAGTGAGTGCCTCAGTAGGTGGAACAACAGGTCAATGTTTCTCTCTCTATCTCCTTTCCTCTCTCTAACAATCAACTAAAATTTTTTCAAGTAGTTGGATTTTATCTCCAGGGTTTGGCTTTATCTCTGCCAAGTTGTATGATTCTATGAATATTACCTGGGGTTCAGTTTGGGTGCCTCTCCCCAAAATCATGCACTTACGCATTATTTTTCAACAACATCTACTCCAACATAGCATCCCAGGTTCCGTGCACAATGCTGAGAATGCAAACACAGATGACACAGCCCCTCCTTCTCAGGGGAGAAGCACCACCTGTACACAAACACAGCTAAAGTACTGTAGGGACTGTAACAAGTGAGGTGTTGTGAGCAGGCACTTGGGAAGCAGAGCAAGACAGGTTCGGCTTGGCCTGCAACAGTTGGGGAAGGCTTCTGAGAGGGGAACAGAGTCTTGGAGGAGGAGTAAGACTTCACCAGAGGAAGAGCAAAAAAAGGCATTTATGCAGGTGGAAGAACTGGTGAAAGTGAAGAGGGACGTTGAGAACTACAGGGATTTAGCCCTAAGCAGAGAGTCAGATTTGTGGGAAGTGATACAAGATGAGGCTGGAGAGGCAGATAAGGATGAGACCCTTCCACAAGGGAGAATCCCTGAAGGTTCATAAGGTGGAAGAGACAAGACCAGCTTTCCATGTGAGTAAGATCACTCTAACTGCAGTGGACTTAAGAACATGAGACTGAAGGTGAGCATAGCACTTGGGGAGGCTAAGGAGCCTGAGCTCAGTGGTGGTAGGAAAGAAGAGGTGCTGGGGGGATGAATTGATTGGACTTAGTGACACATTGGATGTGAACATGGCATGTGTCATGTTGAGAGTGTGAAACATGGCAGATGTCTAGGAGTCCAGGTTTTCAACTTGGGTTACTGGGTGGATTATCCTGAGTGCTGTGCCTGAATGTCACGAACCGAGATAGAGGATTAAGAAGTGAAGTGAGTTGGGAAGAATACAATAACGAGTTCAATTTTGAACATATTTCCTCTAAAGACTCCTGGGGCACTCAGAAGCCATGTCTAGAAGTTACATTTGTGACACTGAAGCTCAGACCCAAGGTCAAGACTGTAAACTGAAATTAGAGAGCCATCAATGTGCAGGCAAGAGTTGCAGCCATGAATGTAGGTGATCCGCCTGGAATACTCTACAGTAGAGAAGAGGCTGGAGGCAAAGCCCTTCAAAATTTACCAAATGAGTCCTGGCTGGTGTGACTCAGTTGGTTGGAGCATTGTTCTGTGACTGAAGTATTGTGGGTTCAATTCCTGGTCAGAGCACATATCTCAGTTTTAGGTTTGATACCCTGTCCAGGAGTGTATGAGAGGCAACCAATCAATGTTTTCTCTCTCTTCCTTCCTCTCTCTCTAAAAGCAATGAAAAAAAATGTCCTGGAGTGAGGATTGAAAAAAATGTTTACAGAATGAGCTGAGGAAGGGGAAATGGAGTATGAGGAGCTGCAGAGGAGGTAACCAAGAGAGAAGGGTTCCATGAACACAGAGGGAGAAGAATGTTTTTGTAAGAAGGAAGTGAAATCTAATGACTGAGTCTGACAGTGAAATGGTCATTGGGGATTTTACCTAGAGTGACTTTAGCGATGTACAATAACTTGGTGCAGTGAATGGAGATGAGGAAATGGAGCTATCAGGTGCAAAGGCAAAAGGTGAAAGGAAGGAGGAAAAATATGGGGTCGAGGGAAAGATTTGTGCGTATTGGTTTATTTTAAAATGGCAGAAGCATCTATGACTGTGGGTGGAGAGGAAGAAGCCAGCTGAAAGGGAGAAGTTACAGGAGATGGGATGTGAAACAGGGAGAGAAGGTCTGATCTCAAGCAAAAGAAATTTCATTGCTAAAGGTATGGGGTTGAGACATTATTTATTATGACAGATGAGAAATAGCCTTGGAGTGAGTCAGTCAGCATTTGAATCCTTGGCCTTTGATTTAGTAGCTGTGTGATCTTGGGCATTTACTTAACCTCTCTGAGTTGCAGTCTCCTATAAAATAAATAACATCAATTTTGCAGAATCACTGGGAGAATGTGAGGGAGTGCCTCACATGATACCTAGTTGACCAGCTTAATAAATGGAAGGTAATATTCTTGCATCAGCAGAAAAACTGCTCCACTGCCCAGATCTTCCTAGTGTTCACTCATGATGAGCTATGGGCAAGGGGAACATTACTCTGTCCTCTTAACCATTACTATTCTTCAGCAGGCATTTTCCTTCTCTAATAGCCTTGCATTCTGGGTCAGAAGAGCAGGTGGTGCCCCAAAGCAGCAAGTGAAGAGGATTTTCTAGGATGGAATATCAGTTTGTCCCTTTCTATCAAATGCAATGGAATTGCTTGTGCCAGGGCCCTCAGGACATAGCCTAGCACATAACCCTTGGAATTCCCAAACACCTCATATTCAGAGAGAGCCTGGGGATCAGTGGATATTAGTGATCACGGGTCCCAAGGGAAGAAAATGAGGCCTGGAGAGTTGACCTGACTTGCCCTTGCTCACCCAGCTTGTAAACAGTGTTGGTTCCAAAGTCAGTCTTGAACCCCAGCCTCTGTTCTGACATAGCCCATTGCCTCCCTATCAGGATTATCTACATTTATGCATCTGTGTCCCAGGCTGTCCATCTCCCAACTCAAAAACCACAGGTCCAGTGGCAGAAACAAGGGAAGAGATTCAGGGAGGTGGAACTAGGGGAAGGAGATAGGAGTCAATTCCTAATTAAGTTGAAATAAAAGAAGCCAGAGTCGTCAGCTGTGGCTCAGTCTTCCTGATACCTATGCCCCAACCTGTTTTCCAACCTCACCTCCCACTTAACCCCGGACCATCCCCTTAATTCCTCCTGGGACAATAAATACAGATGGAATTGGCTTTTTCCACCTTGGAGGCTGACCAGTGCCAGAATGTCTGGGGCATTGCATGGAGCTCTGCCTATATTGTGGGCATGTGCTAAACACCGGACTTTCCTAAAGTAATTCAATCATCATATGATCTGGAGAGGTAAATATTGTATATTACCATGAACTTATTTTGCAGATGACAAAACAAAACCTGAATTTCCCTGGCTTCTACCTGAAGGTAGGTGCAGCTTTGCTACGTGGGTGCTGACACACATGTGCCCAGTTTGCCCAGTGAGCTCCAAGCTCCTGAGGAAAGGGCTGTGTCTGGTCCTCCTTTATACCATTGGTACCTCCCACCCACTCTGCACCTTGCACCCCCAACCCCATCCTCTCCTGCCTTCCCTCCACCTGCCACCAGAGCATTGTCCTCAGAATCAGATGTGATCCTGTCCCTCACCTGCTCAAACTCTTATCCTCTTTTCTGTTGCCCAAATGACTGAACATGATATTCAAAGTCTCCAAATTCTGATCCCAATAAGAAGATGGAAAATCTGTTGTTCCACTGAGACAGCACTTTAGATTCAACTATGACACATAGGTTCCCCCTTAGTCTTTGCCTTTGCTTCTCCCCATGTTTGGAGTTAATCTACTTTCTACCTGTCATAGTGTTTCAAGGCTATGCCCTTGAATAATAGATGTCATGGAGTTGTTCAAAAGACTAAAAGACTAAAACACTATGCCCTTAGTCTTTGCCTTTGCTTCTCCCCATGTTTGGAGTTAATCTACTTTCTACGTGTCATAGTGTTTCAAGGCTCAGATATTGTGTAGCCTATTCTAATCTCGCCTCCACCTCTCAGGTCATAATCACATCTCCTGCTGGGGTCCACTTGCTTCAGGTTAGTGCCTTAATTCATTGTCTGACTTCAAATGTTTTTTGTTAGTTTTTTGTTTGAGCTCTTTCTTCAAGAGCAAGAACCTCACATTGTTTGTTTGTGTGTCCATGCCATGATTAGCATGTTTGAATAGGTAGAATCTGGTAATAAAAATAAGGTGAATGATATTGGAGTTCATTGACCCTTATCATACTATATGTGTTAGCACTGAGCTAGGTGTTTTAATGCAAAACCTCATTTAGTCTTTTTTTTTTGGTCCATGTGTCCTTTATAGTTGTTCCTGAAAACCATTCCCCCCTCATTTTATCTCCATTTAGTCTTTTAGTCTTTTGAACAACTCCATAACATCTATTATTAATCACATTTTATTAATTAGGAAATTGAGTTATTTATGGAAATTAATTCACTAGCTGAAGTTCACACAATTATTAAGTAGTGGAGGCAGGATTCAACCCAGCAGCCTGACTCCTAAAACCACACTACTACTCTTCAGAAGGTAAATAAATGTATAAATGACTAGTGATATTTGTTATACTATCATTTTGTCTGCTATGTCTCATAAACATGGTTAAGATGATATGTTGGCCCCTTGGAGCAATTTTAAATATACACAGTGGATGAAGCAGACTACGAGTGATTTTCTCAATTCAAGAAATGATTGCTTCACCTTCACGACCCCTCCTACACTTGTCAAAACCCACATTTTGGGGGTGAATGGTTATGCTGGGGTGTGAATACATTGAAGGAAGAAGAGAGAGGAAGTAGGGCTATAAGATTAGAATTCTTGTATGATGAATCAAAGTTAAAAGGAACCAGGCATTTCCTGGGCTCACAAGCCCTCTTTTAAGCGGGGAGAAGGTTGGTGAGGCAGAGAAAAGAGCTGTCTCTCTTCTGGGCTAGTGGCCACTTCTCTCATCTCCCACTGATCACACCCAGTTACTGTCACCTCCAGTTATACCCACAAGAGTTTAGGGTAGAGCACAGCACAGGGAATGCAGCTGGTCCTTTCCTACAATGAAGAAAGATGGGTCTTCCAGTTTCTGGGGTGAGGCCCTTTTAGTTACATGCCTGAGATGTGGATCAGTTAATTAGTGAATGAACGAATGAGTGCAACTGAAAAAATCAAGCAGTGATGTAAATGTAGCTTGAGCAGAAAAGGCAAACAAACAAACACCCCAGCAGGTGTATTCCCCTAGCCCTGCTGGGGGAAAAATTCTGCTAGAACTCTAACCATGGAATTCTTAAATGGTAAAAAGGGAAGGGAAAGGGCAGTGTCTTTGTTGTTGCTGCCATTCGTTTATTCTACACAAACTTACTGATTGTTATGTATTGATGCAGACTCTGACCAGCAAGGTCCATATGTTGTAGATGTGACAAACAAGTTCACATGGACTGCAGAAGTCCTGTGGAGAAAAGGGACTGTATGGCTACTCCCTGAGTGAGAGAACACCCTGACCCTTGCCTGGACAGGCTTTTTTTGCTTTCTGGTAGCATTACATCAAGGAACATCCTCATTCATTATACACAGGTTTGCTTTAGGTGATTATCTTTTACAGATAGCAAAGAAAATGATGTTGCTGATTACTTCTTACTGATAACAAAGAAAAGGATGTTGGAAATGCAAGGGGAAAAGTGGTTGAAGTGGTGCACTCTGTCCTTGGGAGGTTTAGCACAGACTTTAGGAAGTTACTTCAAAAATATGCATTAAACATTTGCTGCCTTAATTCAGGGTGAGGGAGTTTTAGCAAAAACAAGCTTCAAAGCAGCTTAGATTTGAAATGATGCCATTCATTCACTCAATTTTGCCTACATTCATCTGTGCCCACATATACATGGACATATGTATTTAAGCACTCAGAATTGTATTCACTCATGTATTCATGTATTCAATACTTGTCACTAAGCACTCAGTTAAAAGGCATTCAAGGGTCATTTCTTATTCTTTTAATTATTCAAATTTAATTCATTTGACTAACTTTTTATAAAGTCAGTTCTTTAATTTTACTCAAATTATATTTGTTCACAAGTTTCACTTCAATATTTTTGTTGCAAGAACTACCAGGGAGTTATGTGATTTCTTACATTGCCAGTAACAGAAGGAAGTGTACAGTACAGCAAAGGAAAAAGGAACCAAGAGGTAAAATTGAGCTGGGACAGATTCTCTTGGCTGGATACATAATTCCAGGCTATATCCTCCTGCTTGTTCCACATCATTGGCATTTCTATGAACCAAAGCCAAGGTTTGAATCAACCGAAAAGAAGATAAGACCTGTAAAAGCAAAGATGAATTTTGGGGTTCAGATAACCTGATTACTCCACGTCAAGACCTTCTTACACAGGGATGTATACAGTCACCACCTGTGCTAGACTGAATAACGGCCCTCCCAAAGATGTCCACATCTAATCCCCAGAACCTGTTACCTTATGTGGTAAGGCAACATTATGTGGTAAATGTGATTAAGATAAAGAGTTTGAGATGGAGAAATTAAACTGGGTTGTATGGGTGGACCCAATGTAATCACGCAAGTTTTTTAAGGGAAGTCAAGAGATCACAGCAAATAGTAGGAGAATTGAGGATGGGCAAAAGAGGTTATAGTGATGTGTGGAAAGGGTCATGAGCCAATGGACGCAGGTGGCCACTAGAAGTGAAGAGGCAAAGGAGTGGATTCTCATCTCAGGTACTCCAGAATGCAACAGCTCTGCTGACATGTTGACTTTTAGTCCAGTGAAAATGATGAACTTTTAAAAAATATTTTATTGATTATGCTCATACAGTTGTCCTGATTTTTCCCCCTTTGTCTGCCTCCACACAGTACCTCCCACTCCCTCAAGCAATACCCCCAACATTGTCCATGTCTATGGGCCATGCATATAAGTTCTTTGCCTACTCCATTTCCCTATACTGTACTTTACATCCCATGGCTATTCCTTAACTATCTATTTATATTTCTTAATCCCCTCAGTTCCTCACCTATTTCCCTACAGCCCCCCCGTCATCTGGCAACCATCAAAACACTGCCTGTATCCATGATTCTGTCTCTGTTCTACTTGTTTCCTTATTTTGTTTTTTAGATTCAATTGTTGAGAGGTTGGTTGTTGTTTTTTTTTGCCATTTTTGTGTTCATAGTTTTGATCTTTTTCTTAAATAAGTCCCTTTAACATTTCATATAATAATGGTTTTATGGGAACAAATTCCTTCAGTTTTTTTCTTCTCTGGAAAGCACTTTATCTGTCCTTCAGTTCTAAATGATAGCTTTTCTGGGTAGAGCAGTCTTGGCTGCAGGTCCCTGCTTTTCATGCCTTTGAATATGTCTTGCCAATCCCTTCTAGCTTGCAAAGTTTATTTTGAGAAATCAGCTGATGGTCTTATGGGAACTCCCCTGTAGGTAACTAACTGCTTTTCTCTTGTTGCTTTTAAAATTCTCTTTATCTTTAATTTTTGGTATTTTAATTATGATGTGTCTTGGAGTAGACCTCTTTGCATGTATCATGTTTGGGACTCTCTGTGCTTCCTGGGCTTGCAAGTCTATTTCCATCACCAAATTAGGGAAGTTTTCATTCATTATTTTTTCAAATAGATTTTCAACTTCTTGCTCTTTCTCTTCTCCTTCTGGCAGCCCTATCATGTGAATGTTGGACCTCTTGAAGTTGTCCAGAGGCAGCTTATTCTACCCTCATTTTTTTGGCTTCTTTTTTCTTCTTGTTGTTCTGATTGGCTGTTCTTTGCTTCCCTATGTTCCAAATCATTGATTTGATGTTCAACTTCATCCACTCTACTGTTGTTTCCCTGTAAATTGTTCTTTATTTCAATTAGTGTATCCTTTGTTTCTGAATGGATCTTTTTTATACTGCTGAGGCCCTCACTAAGTACCTTGAACATGCTTATTACCAGTGTTTTTGAACTCTGCATCTGATAGATTGCTTATCTTCATTTCATTTAGCTCTTCTTTTTAAAATATTTATTTATTTTTAGAGGGAGGAGAAGGAAGGGAAAAAAAGTGGGATAGAAACATAGATTGGTTGCCTCTTTCACACCCTCAACTGGGGACCTGGCCTGCAACCCAGGCATGTGCCCTGACTGGGATTCTAATTGGTGACCTCTTGGTTCACAGGTCAGCACTCAATCCACACCAGCCATACCAGCCAGGGCTCATTAAGCTCTTTCTCTGGAGTTTTGATTTGTTCTTTCACTTTAGCCATGTTTCTCTCTCTCCTCATTTTGGCAGCTTCCCTGTGTTTGTTTTTATGTGTTAGGTAGAGCTGCTTTCATTCCATGTCTTGGTAGTGTGGCTGAATGTAGTAGGTGTCCTGTAAGGTCCAGTGGCACAGCCTCCCCTATCACCCAAGCTGGGTACTTGAGGTATGCCCTTCATTTGGGCTGAGTACATCTTCCTCTTATAGTTGAACCGTGGTTACTGTTGGCAGATCAATGGGAGGGATTTACCCAGGTCAGTCAGCTGCAAGGATTGGCTGTGTCCACTGACTACAAACCTCTACCCTCCATGGAGGATGAGATGTGCAGGTGCAGGGTAGTGGTGCTCCAACATGGTCTGTAGCTGTTCACTGAGTGTGCTGACCCTGGGGTTTCCTGGGTGGTACAACCCAAGGTCAGACCCCATCTGTGTTTTGTCCAGGACCACCCTGCCTGAGCTATAAAGCAATCTGATATGGCTGCTACTTGTGCTGGGCTTGGAATTCTCAGGTGAAGCCAAGCTGTGAATGTAAGATGGTTTCTGCTAGTGCCATGCCTGGGGCTCACTGACTCCAGCTATTGCTTTTTTGATAGGATTTAGGAAATTGTGCAGCATGAGCTAAGACTAGTCATTAATATGAAGAAGCAGGTTGGGTGGGCCTGTAAGTTGGGTGGGTGGAATCTCTGGGGATCTCCAAGGCAAGTCAACACAGTGTTAGCTAGGTTTATGGAGTCTCATACATGGTGCCAGCTTGCTGGGTCTGTGACTTTGTGGGGAGGAGGATTTACAAAAGGGACAATGGCATCTGCTAGTCTTGATGCCCAATACTTCAGTTTATCCCAGTATACCACTGGTGCCTTTCAAATTGCTACTCTGGTACTGGAGCCCAGAGGGACTGAGTCTGAGTAAGTGTTTTTAAGAGGAACTGCTTGGAGCTCTGGAAGTTTCTTCCACCAATTCAAAGCCTGCTGGTTTTTGCAGCTAGAAGTGGTGGGGACTCATATTCCTGGCACCAGAAACCTGGGCTAGGTGACCTTTTATGGGAATGGAACTCCTTGCTCCTGAGATCTTTTTCAAATTTTTGTCCACCACACATGGTGTGGGACTGGCCTGTTGTGTATCTGTGCCGTTCCTATCCGTCTGGAGAGATGTGATTTCTTTAATTCCATAGTTGTCAGACTTCCATTCAACTCAATTTCTGATGGTTCTGAGCAACGGTTGTTCCATATTTTAGTATTAATTTTGATGTGGTTGTGTGAGGAAGCAAGCCTTGTCTGCCTACACTGTCATCTTGACTGGAAGTATCTTCCCATTTTATTTGGATTTTTTTCTTCCTAGTGTTGTGTTGTGTAAATTCTTTTTATATTCTGGAAATTAAACTCTTGTCCAATGTTTCATTGGCCAATATGTTCTCCCATACAGTGGTTTCCCATTTCAGTTTGATGATGGATTTTTTTTTTTTGGCGAAGCATTTTAATTTGATGTAGTCTGATTTATTTTTTCATTCATTTCCCTTGCCCTAGGAGATACATTGGCAAAAATATTGCTATGTGAGATCTCTGAAATTTTACTGTTTTCCTCTAGGACTTTTATGGCATCATAACTTCTATATAAGTCTTTTATCCATTTTGAGTTTATTCGAATGTATGGTACAAGTTGGTTATCCAGTTAATTTTTTTTTGCATGTATCAGTCCAGTTCTCCCAACATCATTTATTGAAGGTACTGTCTTTACTCTATTGTATGCTTGTGACTCCTTTGTCAAATATTAGTTGACCATAAAGACGTGGGTTTATTTCTGGGCTTTCTATTCTGTTCCATTGATCTATTTTTCTGTTCTTATGTCAGTACCAGACTGTTTTTTTTTTATTGTTGTTCAATTACAGTTTTCCCCATTGTCCCCATTTTTCAACCATTACTCTTCCCTGCCAGACTGCTTTGATTACAGTGACCTTGTAGAATAGTTTTATATCAGGTATTGTGATCCCTCCAACTTTGTTTTTCTTTCTCAAGATTGCTGAAGCTATTTGGGGTCTTTTTCTGGTTCCATATAAATTTTTGAAATATTTTTCTAGATCTGTGAAATATGCCATTGGTATATTTAATAAGAAAAGCAATCTGTAGATTGCTTTTTATAGACTTATCTTATTACAGATTGCTGTTATATAGACTTATCTATAGATTGCTTTGGGTAATACAGACATTTTAATGATGTTAATTCTTCCAATTTATGAATAGGGTATATGCTTCCACTTATTTTTATATTTCTCAGTTTCTTTCTTCAGTGTCCCATAGTTTTCTGAGTACAGGTATTTTACCTCCTTGGTTAAAATTATTCCTAGGTACCTTATTTGTTTTGTTGTGATAGGAAATGGGATTGTTTTCTTAGTTTCTCTTTCTGATAGTGCATTGTTGGTGTCTAAAAGTGACATTGATTTCTGAGTATTGATTTTACATCCAGTTACTTTGCCAAATTCATTTTTTAGGTCTAGTAGTTTTTTGGAGGAGCTTATAAGATTTTCTGTGGTGGTGAAGATATGGAGAAAAGGAACTCTCATGCACTGTTGGCAGATTGGTAGAGCCCCTATAGAAAACAGTATGGTGGGTCCTAAAATAAATTAAAAATGGAACTGCCCTATGACCGAGAAATTACACTTCTGGGTATACATCTGAAGAATCTCAAGACACTAATTCTAAAGAATATATGCATCCAGGATTTCCAGCCAAGATGGAATCATAGGTAGGCACACTGTGCCTCCTTGCACAACCAAAGTGGGGACAACAACAATTAGAAACAAAATAACAACCAGAACTGACAGAAAATTGAACTTTATGGATGTCAGACAACCAAGGAGTTAAAATAGACACATTCATCCAGACCAGTAGGAGGTACGGAGTCGGGCAGCCTGGCAGAGAGGGGCACAAAAAGCAGTGGTACGGGGCACACAAGGCACCCTGGGTGTGCAAAGCACCCCAGGCACACAAGATCACAGCTGGCAAACCCTGGGCCCAGGGTGGCAATGGGCAGACCCAGCGAGGCAGTGATTATGAAGCAAGGCACTGCACACAAGGCAGCTGGCTGACCCAGTAGTCCCAGGGTCCCAGCACCAGGAAGTAGAGCCTCCAGGCACTGATTGAAAACACCCATGGGGGTTGAAGCACAGGGAGAGACTCCCAGCCTCACAGGAGAGTTCTTTGGAGAGATCCACAGGGTCTTAGAACATGCACAAGCCCACCCCCCATGGGAATCAGCACCGGAAAGGCCCAGTTTGCTTGGGGGAAGCAGCGGAAGAGACTGAAATCTGACAGAGAGCAGAGCAGGTGCCATTGTTCCCTCTTGGACCCCGCCCCCACATACAGCATCACAACCCAGCAACTGGGTTGCCCCACCCTGGTGAACACCTACGGCCCCACCCCTCATATATAACTGGCACGACAGGACCAAAAAAAAAACAACAACAACAAAATCCCAAAGGGAAGAACAGATCAAAGCTTCACAGCAAATACAACTAAGCCACCAAGAGACAGCCAACCTATCAGATGCACAGTTCAAAACACTGGTAATCAGGATGCTCACAGAATTGGTTGAATTTGGTCACAAATTAGATGAAAAAATGAAGGCTATGCTAAGTGAAATGAAGGAAAATACACAGGGAACCAATAGTGATGGGAAGAAAACTGGGACTCAAATCAATGGAGTGGACCAGAAGGAAGAAAGAAACAACTAAACAGAAAAGAATGAAGAAATAAGAATTCAAAAAAAATTAGGAGAGGCTTAGGAACCTTCAGGACAACTTTAAGTGTTCCAGCATCAAAATCATAGGGGTGCCAGAAGGGGAAGAGGAAGAACAAGTGGAAAGTTATTTGAACAAATAATAAAGAACTTGCCCAGTATGGCAAAGGAAATAGACTTCCAGGAAGTCCAGGAAGCTCAGAGAGTCCCAAAGAAATTGGACCCAAGAAGAAACACACCAAGGCACATCATAATTACATTATCCAAGGTAAAAATGAAGGAGAGAATCCTAGAAGCAGCAAGAGATAAGGGGGCAGTAACCTACAAAGGAGTTCCCATCAGACTGTCAGCTGATTTCTCAAAAGACACCTTGCAGGCAAGAAGGGGCTGGAAAGAAATATTCCAAGTCAGGAAAGGCAAGGACCAACATCCCAGGTTGCTCTATCCAGCAAAGCTTTCATTTAGCATGGAAGAGCAGATAAAGTGCTTCCCAGATAAGGTCAAGTTAAAGGAGTTCATCATCACCAAGCCCTTATTTTATGAAATGTTAAAGGGACTTATCTAAGAAAAAGAAGATAAAAAAAACATGTATAGTAATATGGCAGCAAACTCACAATTATTAACAACCACACCTAAAACAAAAACAAAAACAAACTAAGCAAACAACTATAACAGGAACAGAACCACAGAAATGGAGATCACATGGAGGGTTAGCAACAGGGGAGTGGGAGTAGGAGAGGGGAGAAAAGATACAGAGAATAAGGAGCATAAATGGTAGGTAAAAAATAGACAGGGGGAGGGCAAGAATAGTACGGGAAATGTAGAAGCTGAAGAACTTATGACGCATGGATATGAACTAAAGCGGGGGATTGTGGGTGGGAGAGGGTGTGCATGGTGGAGGAAAATGAAGGGGAGAATGGGACAACTGTAATAGCATAATCAATAAAATATATTTAAAAATATATGTATGCTTTCATTTATTGCAGTATTGTTTACAATAGCCAAGATATGGAAGCAACTCTAGTGCCCATCAACAGATGAGTGGTTAAAGAATGGGTGGTACATATATACAAGGGAATATTACTTGGCCATAAGAAAGAACAAAAACTTATCATTTGTGACAGCATAAATAGATCTAGAATTATTATGCTAAATGAAATAAGTCAGAGAAAGACAAATGCCATATGATTTCATTTATATGTGGAATCTAAAGGACAATATAAATGAGCAAACAGAACAGAAACAGACTCATAGATGCAGGGAACAGAGTGATGGTTGCTAGAGGGGATGGGTATTGAGGGACTGGGTATAAAAGGTAAAGGAGTTTAGAGTACAAACTGGATGTAAAGTACAGTATAGGGAATATAGTCAACAATATTGTAATTATTGTGATAGTGCTAGGTAGATACTTAAAATATCAGGGGGAACACTTTGTAAAGTATGTTTGTTTAACCACTATGCTGTACACCTGAAACTAATACAAAATAATATTGAACATGCACTGTGATTGAAAAATAAAATTAAAAAATAACATGAACATATTTCCTTACTTGAAATTCCACTTTTAGCAACTTATCTGGGGCATATACTTTCCCACCTCAGAACTGGCATTTGCGTAATGATGTGACTCAAGTGTTATTTGTAATAGCATCCAAACACACACACCTCCACACATCATTAGGAAACCAGTTAATTATATTTTTATACAGCCAAGAACAAATTATGTAGCAACATTTTAAACTTTTAATGTGGAAAATCCCAAATATACAAAATAGAGAAGAATGGTGTAATGAACCCACATTTATCCATCATGGACCTTCCAAAATTATCATCAACACATGACAGTATGGTGATTACCAGTGAAGGGGGAATGGGTGAAGTAAAAGAGGGTAAAGGGTGGGGGATAAATGGTGACAGAAGAAGACTTGACTTTGTGTGGTAAACACACAATACACTATTAGATGATGTGTTAAAGAATTGTATACTTGAAACCTATATAATTTTATTAGCCAGTGTCACCCCAATAAATTCAATAAATTTTAAAAAATTTAAAGAATTAACTATCAACTTGAAAAAACAATTATCATCATCTTGCTAATCTTTTCTCATCTATTCTCTCACCTTTTCTTTTTTCCTTTTTTGGGGGAAATGGGACTGGAATAATTTGAAGCAAATAAATTCCATCATTATCCTATTTTTTCTATAAATATTTCAGTATGTATCTCTAACAGAAAGTTATTTTAAAAACACAGTCACATTGACATTATCACACCTAACAAAATTATAATAATTCCTTAATCATTTAAACTCAGTTCCTTAATCATTTAATCTCAGTTTATGGTTTCCAGTTGTTTAAAAACATGGCATTTTTTATTGAAATATAGTTAACATATAACATCAGGTATGTTTAAGGTGCACAACATGTTGAATTGATACATATATACTGCAGTGGGATTGCCCACAATGGGTTAGTTAGCACCTCTATCATTTCACATAATTATCATTCATTTTTTGTGGTGAGAACAGTAAAATCTAATTTCTTAGCAAGTTTGATGATTATAATACAATACTTTTATCTATATTCACTGTACTGTGTGTTAGATCTCCAGAACTTATTTATCTACTAGTTGCTAGTTTGGACACTTAACAGCATCTCTTCTATTTCCGCATGCCTAGCCCCTGATAACCACCATTTTTCTCTCTGTTTTGACAAGTTTAGGTGTTTTTAGATTCCACATGTAAGTGATACCACACAATATTTGTCTTTCTCTATCTGACTTACCTCACTTAGCATAATGTCAAGGTCCATCCATGTTGTTAAAAATGGCAGTATTTCCTTTCTCATGATTGAATAATATTCCTTCAATTTGAGATATATATATGTTCATATGTCTATATACATCCATATATGTTCATATACACACATGTGTATGTGTGTGTACATATATGTATCTCAAATTGAAAGAATATTGTATACACACATATGTATCTCAAATTCCTCCATTGAATGGGTTTCCCCAAGTCTGAGCTATTGTGAATAATGCTGCAGCACGCATGGGAGTGCATATATTGTTTCAATATCCTGTTTGCATTTCCTTTAGACATATTCCCAGGAGTGGAATTGCTGGATCATATACTAATTCCATTTCTAATTTTTTGAGTAATCTCCATAACATAGCATAATTTTCCATAGTGGCTGTACCAACTTACTTCCCTACCAACAATGCACAAAGGTTCCATTTTTTCATGTCCTTATCAATACTTTTTTTTTATTTTTATAATACCCATTCCAACAGGTGTGAGGTGAAAGTTCATTGTGATTTTGATTTGCATTTCTCTTATGGTTAGTGATGTTGAGCATCTTTTTGTGTACTTGCTGGCTATTTTGATTTCTTTAGAAAAATGTCTTACTTAGTTTCTCTGCCTGGTTTAAAATCAGATTGTTGGGTTTTTGTTATTGAGTCATATGAGTTCTTTATATATATATATATATATATATATATGTATGTATGTATGTATATATGTATATTTTATATATATATATAAGTATTTTGTAAAGTTCCTAATTTTTATTTTTTAAATTTATTTATTTTTAGAGAGGGAAGGGAGAAAGAGAGAGAGAAACATCAATGTGCAGTTGCTGGTGCCATGGCCTGCTACCCAGGCATGTGCCCTGACTAGGAATTGAACCTGCGACACTTTGGTTCGCAGCCCATGCTCAATCCACTGAGCTACTCCAGCCAGGGCAGTTCTTTATATATTTTGAATACTAAAATGATCCAATACGTGGTTTACAAATATTTTTCTCCCATTCTGTATATTGACTTTTCATTCATTTTGTTGATTGTTTCTTTTGCTGTGCAAAAGCTTTTTAATTTGATAGAATGCCACTTGTTGATTTTTACTGTGTGTGTGCTGTGTATTTTTGGTGTCATATCCAAAAAATCATTGCCAGGACCGATGTTGAGGAGATTCTCCCCTACATTTTCTTCTAACAGTTTTCTTAATTTTGGTTTATCCTTTCATTGTTCTTTTCTGAAATCACAAGCAAATACATTTAAATATATTGGCATTCTCTTTCCCTTTTCTTACACAAATTTTCATACTATAAAACTGTTTTACATCTTGCTTTTTTTACTTAATATATCTTGGAGATCACTCTATATCTGTATATAGAGATCTTCTTGCTCATTTTATAGTTGCATAGTACTCCACTGAATGAATATAACAGGTTTTTGAGGGTTTTGTTTGTTTGTTTGTTTCCTATGATGCAGTTGTTTGGATTGTCGTGATTGGTTTTGCTACTTAAAGCAGTGCTATAATGAATACATTGGACATGTGTGGCAATTTTAGAAGATCAAAGTTATTTGCACTAAATGCAATAATAAGGGTATGAGCATGTTCCAGTGCCATGGTAATTATTCATTGTTAGTAATTAGTATAACCCACTCCCAAGTTGGCTTCTTACTGAATATTATTTTATTTACCCAGATGTGCACCTTCTACTGTTACTCAGATAAACATCATGTACCCCTGTGTTTACTGCACAGTTGCAATCTAATTATAAGTCCTGCCTTCCTGGTCACAATGATTGATCTATGAACAGGCATCTAATCCAAATTGGGGCCAGTAAAGAACCTCACACATATAATCACATTTGATTGGCCTGGATTTAATAATATGACCCAAATTATGACATTCAGGCTCTTTTATGGATTCTAAACTTGGGACCTATGAGGGGGGAGGTCAATTCATCTACAGCACAGTATGTGGGACATAAATCTGGGAGTAGCCAGGTTTTCTGGTATTGTGTAAGGGGAAAAGGTGAGAAAAGGAAGCCTGCTCATAGAGAGATGCAGAAACTGGAAAGAGTAGGAAGAAATTCCTAGTGGTGGTAATTCCTGAGACAAGCTAAATCTTTGCCTTTCCTGCTATTTTGTTGCATGGGCCAATACATTACTCTTTTATTTTTTAAAAGATTTTATTTATTTATTCTTAGAGGGAGAGGAATGGAGGGACAGGGAGGGGAAGAGAGGGGAAAAGGAGGGAAACATTGATGTATGAGAGGGACATCAATAGGTTGCTTCTCATAGATGTCCAACCAGGAACCAGCCCACAACCTAGGCATGTGTCCTGACTCGGAATCACACTCACAACCTTTTGCTTTGTGGTCTGATGCCCAACCAGCTGAGCTACACCAGTCAGAACTCTCTTTTATTTTAAAAAATAAAAAGAAAATTAGGTAGTTAATTAAGAGATTACATTTCAAATTGAATTATCCAATAAAAAAGCTCATACTAAAGTGAAAACTTACTTTCCTACTTTATCGTTTTCTCTTAGTTCATTTGGTTTTTCAAACAGGAGAGTTCACTGGACTCCTTGGCCAGGTAGCCCAGTTGGTTAGAGGGTTGTCCCAGTATATCAAGGTTGCAGGTTTAATCCCCAGTCAGGGCACATACAAGAAGCAACCAATAAATATATAAGTAAGTAGAAAAACAAAATTGATGTTTCTTTCTCTCCCCACCTTCTCTCTCTCTAAATCAGTCAATAATTGTTTTTTAAAAAAAGAAGTTTGAAGAGTTCTGGCCAAGATGGAAGCATAGGTAGAAATGCTTTGCTTCCTCATACAACCAAAAGAAGGATAACAACCAATTTAAAAACTATAAACAACCAGAAGTGCCAGAAATTCAAAAAGCATGGAACTCCAACAACCAAGGAGTTAAAGAAACATTCACCCAGACTAGTAGGAGAGGCAGAAACAGGAGATGCGAGGACAAGTTGGGGCTGGCTGAACAGGAAACTAAAGACTCAAAGCTAGCTGTAAAATACTGCTGGGGTTGTCTCATAGGAGAGTTCATTGGAAAGTGGGGCTGGAGCAGAGCAAGCGAGTGGCATTGTTCTCTCTCTGACCCCTCCCCAAAAGACAACACCACAACGCAGCAAAGACCGTTGCCCTGCCCTCACAAATACCTAAGGCCCCATCCTCTTACAACATAACAGGTACCAAGAAAAAGAAATATGACCCAAATGAAAGAAGAGATCAAAACTCCAGAGAAAGAGCTAAGCCACAAGGTGATAGCCAACCTACCTGATGCAGAGTTCAAAACACTGGTAATCAGAATGCTCACAAAACTGACTGAGCTTGGTCACAAAATAAAGGAAGAAATGAAGGCTACCCAAAATGAAATAAAGCAAAATATACATGGATCCAACAGTGAAGGGAAAGAAATGGGACTCAAATCAATGATCTGGAACAAAAAGAAGAAATAAAAACCGAACAGGAACAGAATGAAGAAACAAGAATTAGAAAAAAAATGAGGACAGCCTTAGGGACCTATGGGACACCTTTAAGTAAGTGCTCTAACATCCAAATTATAGGAGTTCCAGAAGGAGAAGAACAACAGCAAGAAATTGAAAACTTATTTGAACAAATAATGAAGGAAAACTTCCCCAATCTGGTGAAGGAAATAGACTTCCAGGAAGTCCAGAAAGCCCAGAGAGTCTCACAGAAGCTGGACCCAAGGAGAACCAAGACACATCATAATTACATTACCCAAGATTAAAGATAAGGAGAGAATCTTAAAAGCAGCAAGAGGAAAGGAAAGAGTTACCTACACAGGAGTAAAAGAGTGCACATAAGATTATCAGCTGATATTTCAAAGGGAACCTTATAGACAAGAAGGGGCTGGAAAGAGGTATTTGAAGTCATGAAAGGCAAGAACCTACATTGCAGATTACTCTATCTAGCAGAACTATCATTTAGAATGGAAGGGCAGATAAAGTGCTTCCCAGATAAGTTCAAATTCAAGGAGTTCATCGTCACCAAGCCCTTATTATATGAAATGTTAAAGGGACTTATCTAAGAAAAAGAAGATAAAAAACTATGAACAGTAAAATGACAACAAACTCACAACTATCAAAAACTAAACCTAAAAAACAAAAACTAAGAAAACAGCTAGAACAGGAACAGAATCAGGCAAATGGAGATCACATGGGGGGTTTGCAGTGGGGAGGGGGGGAGGGATGGGGGGAAGGTACAGGGAATAAGAAGCGTAATTGATAAGAATGGTATAGGAAACAGAGAAGCCAAGGAATTTATATCTACAACCCATGGACATGAACTAAGGGCTGAGTGGGAGAAGGCTGGCGAACTGGGAGGTGCAGGGTAGAGGGCAGATAAAGGGGAGAAAAATTGGGACAACTGTAATAGCATAATCAATAAAATATACTTAAAATTTTAAAAAAGGAAGGAAAATAAAGAATAATTCACTGGATATAATAGGTGCTCAATGAATGATTATTGATGATTAAATTGATGAATGAGTAAACAATTATACTCATCATCATGACTTCCTTGCAGTAATGGTTTTCTCAACAATCCAAACAAGTAGATTATAATTCAGCATGAACTCGAATGTCTCCTAAATCCAAGAGGTCCTGCATTTTCACTTGGTTCTAACATAAGTAATAAAACATTATTTCTTCATCCATTTACTAAATTATTGCTTACTATTTACTGTTGATAAACTCATAAAGAAATACTCAGTGACACAAAGACACCAAGTGAGCAAATGCTATTGGAAAAATGGCACCAGTAGCCCTGGCTGGTGTGGCTCCGTGGATTGGGCACTAGCCTGTGAACTGAAAGATCACCAGTTCAATTCCCAGTCAGGGCACATGCCTGGGTTTCAGGCCAGGTCCCCAGTTGGGGGCATGAGAGAGGCAACCAATTAATGTATCTCTCATAAACTGATGTTTCTCTTCCTCTCTCCCTCCCTTCCCCTCTCTATAAAAGTAAATAAATAAAATCTTAAAAAAGAAAGAAAGAAAGAAAGAAAGAAAGAGTGCACCAATACACTTGCTCAATGCAGGGTTGCTGCAAACCAACAAGAACTTAAATAACAACAGTAGATACCACAAACATATTTTAAGAAACCACTTTGCAAGTAGAGTAAACTTGTTCTGTTTGTCAAAGGATGCTTGCTCTTATTTGCTATAAAAACTTGAGTCAGTGGTATGTATAAGAGGCATTCTGTTTGCAGAGCCTTTTGTTACAATCCAGCAAAGATATTAATCATTAAAATAAGTTACATATCTTAAGATCTTTAATCTCAAATACAAATCTTAAATATTGTATTAGTCAGGGGCCAACCAGGTGACAGAAAACAAATAATTTGAATGGGAAAAAATTAATATAAAGAACTATTAATGGGAATGCCCTGCTAGTTGCTAGATGGGATGCTTCCTAATTCATGAATAGTTTAATAAAGCCAATTAAATCCTCAAATTTACTTGGTTGAATTTTTTTAACTACCCAAATTAAGAGCACCATGATTCATAAGCATGCATTCCCTCTGATTCCCACCACCACCCTCCTACAGATGTACCTATGTCTTTGCTTCCAGCATGTCTACAGACTCTCTCCTCTTATTCAGTCAAGCCTTACCTGCCCACCTCTGCTTGTCCCCTTCTTGCCCCTCTTCTCCCCCACTCTGGAACAGTACCACATTGTTCATTTCTCCTACCTCTTGTATCTTTCACCTCTTCCTCTCTTAATTCTCCATACCGCCCCCACCAAAAAAAAAAAACTATTAGTTATTACAGACAGTAACTAAAGGTGAAAAGATAACTGTAAAAAATACCATAGAGTTCAGGGGGAGTGCTCAAGCAAGGAACAATCTTGGCAGGGGCCCCCTTCCCCCTGGCTGGGATTGAGGTCTGTTCAGATGATAAAGAAGTTTGCTGGTTTGCCTGAGCCAAAGCTGGTGCACAGTCACCAGACAATCAGAAAATACCCCTCCAGGTTGCAGGTGGGAAGAGACCACCAGAAATACATGTACAGGGAGATGAGGCATCAGGGGCCCACTAGGTGGTAGTAAGGCCAGAGTCTGTAGTGTTCACATTGGGAGGGCCATTGGAAACAACCCTCCACAGTGCATGTGAACTGAGCCTGTCAGGTGAGTGAATGCAGGGAGTCAAAGCCCATCCCTGAGCAGTACAATGTGAGGCCTGGGGTACATGGTGTTTGCACAGGGAGGGCTGCAGAAAGTGGTCACTGGTGCTGAGCTGGGGGTTGCAGGCTCACCAAAGGACCACATACTGAGAGCACAGCTGAGACAGGGCATTGTTGAAGTCTCCACATGTGCATCCCTGGTAATCACAGAGTTGGAGCAAGATGAGGCAAAAACACGGCACACTGAAACCAAGAAAAGAAGCCTTACTCCTGTAATGTCCTCCAGCATCCTTGTTTTAAAATGTAGGTTTTATTATTATTCGGGCCTGATGAGGCCAAAAGATCAGGAGATGGTTGCCATTGAAAAGATAGTTAGTGACTTACAGTTCTCAACAACAAAGGGCAGGCCATGCCAGGCAGGGGCACACAAGGGAGCACCAGGGTCAGTCAGGAGGCAGAAGGAGTGCATGAGAGAGAGTGTTTCTTGTGGCTTCCATGGAAAGGAATGGAAGAGGCAGAGTAAGCAGGATATGCAGGTTTAGGGTTGACTAGTTTGAATAATTTCAGAGGACTCCAGGGTGTAGGGGCTGTCTGGAGTTGTCTCACACTGTACCTGAATGCAGTTCTGGCTGTGAAAGCCAATACTCAAGAGGCAGGTGCTGATGTAAAGGAAAGTGGTTTATTTTCAGGTGCCAGTCATCTGGATGATGGGGGATTCATGTCACAAAGCTCATCTCCTGGAAAGATGGGGAACTCATGTCTCAAAGCCCATCTCCATGTCCCAGTGGAAGCCAAGGTTTTTATAATGAGGGAGATGGGGACAGAACAAAGATCAAGGGAGGGGGTTGAAAAGTTCTCTATGTGCAGATAAACACAGTCCATTCTGACAAGGTAAGTGATAGTCCTGTGTGTGTCATCCTGGATTCATGTCAGCCTGACTTATCATCATCCTGGTTCAATAGAAGAAGGTCAGCAAATCTCCTGGAGTGGAGATACCTGAAGGTTGGAGTCTGTATCTTCTGCACTTAGTTCCTAGGATTCTTATGCAAACATGCTATTCATCTACAAGTGACATATTAGTCAGAGGCAGCACTTATCAGAAACAGTGTCGAAACAATGGTGGGGTGGGTTATAATTCCCCACTATTACAATCTTCCACTGTTATGGTAACTGGCCCTGACGTGACTAGCGCAAGGGAATAGGGCCCACAGTGTGGGCCAAATAAAAGAGTAGCAAGGGGCATGGGATTTGCATCCTTGAGTGTGCATGCAGAAGTTGTGCTTGTAGGCAAGCCTTTACTATCTCTAGGAGCTGGCTAGCTGGCAGTCCCTTCAAGTCGTAAAGGCCCCAGATGTCAAAACTTCAGAAACACCTGCTTAACTGACAAAGCTTACCATGTGTCCACTGCACAGGAGAAATGCTCCATTACCAGAGAGCAAGTAACAAAGGGTGGATTTGAGCTGAACCAAATTCATGGATAACCCACACAACCACACCAAGACTGTACATCATTCTGTTTGAAAATTTGCTACCAGTTGAGTTCATCTCTGATTGCTTTCTGTTTTATTTTATTACATGACATCATCTTTGGAAAATTGATCGCTCTTTCCTGTATCCCTGAATTGGTAATTTTGGCTTATGCCCTAGTGTCCATTCTATCCAAATAATAATCAATTTCAACCAACTATGGATATTTAATCATTGTGTGACACAGTAGTCCAAGAAAGAATAGGTCTAAGCTAATTTGGGTACACTAAACTAAAAGAAGTTTGCTAGGCTTCTGAAGCTGAAGACATTCTAGGCTTCTTTAGGAAATGCCACTCAGCTGTGGCTGGCAGCCATCCTGTGACTATGTGGGAGGCCAACTTAAGGGCAACACTCACACAAAGGAGGGTAGAGCCAAGAGAATAGCCGGGAAGGAAGTCCTGCTTATATCATCCTAGAACCCGCCCTGGCCCTGATTTTTATGTTATGGTGGATAATAAATATCCTTATGATACAAGACCATTTGAATCAAGATTTTCTGTTACTTGAAACCAAAAACATCATAAATGATACAAGTTCTCACTATACATTGTTCATACTTTTGGCTGTATTATTGATTGCTCTTCATCACAGCTATTTATTCTGTGATTATCATTCCAACTAGACTATTAGCTCTTGCCTTAGGCTTGTCTTAGTTATCTTAATCTTTCTATTTTCTAACACAACACCCAACGCAGGCAGGGAAGTTACCAAGTAAATATTTATTGACTGTGTGAATGGTTCTGCCTTTCACATCCTAAGTACAAGAATTAAGGAATTTATAAGAAAACAGTTCATACATCCTCAGAAGTTTAAAGGATAAAGAAAACTATAATACACTGCAATTAATACCCTGGGAAAAAAATCCATTGAAAAGTAACCAAATGAAACATCCAAACCAGAATAAGACATATTCTAGACAAATCATTTGTAACTGTATTCACACTTTTCTTTCTAGTGACTTGGACTCTGGAACTTTTTTTAACTTTTCATTTCAAACTAATTTTAGATATACAGATGAATAGCAAACTAGTACAGAGAGTTTCTGTTTAACATTTACTCGCCTTCCTCTAATATTAGCATCTTACGTAACTATGATACATTTGTCAAAACTAAGAAATTAACATTAGTACAAATAACTAAAGTATAGGCTTTATTTGGATTTTCTATTTTTCCACTAATGACCAGTTCCAGGAGCCAATTCAGAATATCACATTGCATTTAGTTCTCATACTCCTTATCTGTAGGAGACCATTCTGAGTGGCATGGGCCCAGCTCCCACTTGGAGATGCAAAGGACCCACACCCACGGATAGGTTCTCCTGTGGGGAATCAGGCCTGCAATGTACCTAGGCCGCTTTGAGACTTGCTTTTGCTAAATCTCCCTCAACCTGAATTGAGACAGCAAGTGCTTACTGTACCTTCCTAAAATCCATGCTAAATCTTCCAAGGATGAGTGTAACCTGTTCAACTGCTTTCCCCTTTTCATTTGCAAATGTCCTTCTTCTCTGATGTGATTAGCAGCATCTGCTCCTTTGTTTCTGTAAAAGGTAACTACCTAAAGCCAACCTGTGGATAGTAAATGAGGACCATTATGTAATGTGCTGAGAAACCCAAAAAAGGCCGGTCACAGCAAGGGCCTCGGCTTTTTGCTCCACTTGAGAGAAAAGCCATGCTCGCCCTTTCCCTCCACAGGACTCGGTAGACCGTGTGAATGTCTCGTATCTCATCCACAATATGGTGGCCCATGAGCCAGGGTCCGCATCACTTATCTTCTATGACGATTTCTCGGTCTTTGTCTTATATGGTCTTTAACACTTTAGAAGAGTATTGGTCAAGTATTTTGTAGAATGTCCTTCACTTTTAAGACTAAGCTTTCTAGAAATTCTTTTGTAGTGATGATGTCTTATAAATGTAGGACATTTTATGGTTTACAAACCAACATCAGTACATTCCCCTGGTGACTCTTACCTGCACCTGGAGAAGTAACTCAGGAAGAACGTTTCTCCCCAGGTAATCATTAAAAGACACTGTGAGGACTAGATGCAAGCACTATAGCACCTGCTGGAATGAAGCCAGGCATGAAAGGAGCTGGGCTTGACCTTGTAAGTTCTCCTCACAAGGTCAGATTCCTTACCTTCATGGGTCTAAGTAGTTTCTAAAGTCTCTTCCAGTTCTAAAATCCTCAATTATCTATTTTCATTTCCTCTGCTAATACTATACTCAATGACACTAATCATTAGCAACTAGTAATAAGTCTCCTTTCAGGGATGGCTTTTTACTGTTCTTTCCTTTCTCAGGAGCATATTAGATAAACAAAGAAAGCAAAATAAAAGCTTTTACTTCTGCTTTCCTCTGGGCAAGGCTTTCATGAAAAGGCTGATAGGGTATATTGACACCAAGTTAACCCTTACACCTAAATTACTTCTTGGCAAAACAGCTTCTTGAAAGCTACATTCCTTGTTTCAGGAAAACCAAGGGCCATTGGTGACAGCAATAGATAAATAAAGCCAGTAATGCACTATTTTCCAGGCACAGGTACAGCTGCAGAACTTAGCTAAGTGTGTGGACAACACTGAATGTCAGAAACATAGTGGAGAAGCAAAGAAAAATAATAAAAGGCTGGGGAGTGGGAAGGACAGGTAGAGGGAGAAGTACAAGAGGAAAACTTAAGGACAAGCAAAAAGAAGTTCATCTATTCATGATTACCAATCGGGTACTTTCTATGTACCAGGCTCTGTGATAGATTCTAAAGATATACAGAATAACATAGACATGGACCTTGTTATCCGGGCAGTTATAGTTAACTTAAGAAATGGACAAGAAACAGACTTCCGGCCAAGATGGAGGCCTAGGTAGATACACTTTGCCTCCTCACACAACCAAAAGAAGGCCAACAACAAATTTGAAAATAAAAAATAACCAGAACTGCCAGAAAATTGAACTGTATGGAAGTCTAATAACCAAGGAGTTCAAGAAGAAATATTCATTTAAACCAATAGGCGGGGAGGGGAGGACATGCAGCAAGGTGGCAGCTGGAGAACCAGATAGGCAGCAGATGATAGACCAGATGGTCCCACATTTGTGTGCAAATAAACTGGGAGGAACAACTGGGGAGCAAGACAGACCATGTAACCCAGGGTTCCAGTGCAGGGAAATAAAGCCTCAAAACCTCTGATTGAAAAATCCTGTGGGGATTGCAGTGGCAGCAGAAACTCCCAGCATCACAGTAGAGTTTGTTGGAAGGCCCACAGGGTTCTAGAATGTACACAAAACCACCCACCCGGGAATCAGAACCAGAAGGCCCCAATTTGCTTGTGGGTAATGAGAGAAGTGACTGAAAGCCACTGAGAGCTGAAGCAAGTGGCACTGTTCCCTCTCTAACCACTTCACCCCCACACACAGTGCCACAGTGTAGCAGAGAGTTGCCCCACCCATCAAATACCTAAGGCTCTGCCCCTTACAATGTAAAGGTGCACTGAGACAAAAAGGCCCAAATGAAAAAACAGATCAAAGCTCCAAAAATAGAACTAAGTGATGAAGAGATAGCCAACCTATCAGATGCAAAGTTCAAAACACTGGTAGTCAGGATGCTCAAAGACATGGCAGAGTATGGTCACAAAATAGAGGAAGAAGTGAAGGCTATGAAAAGTGAAATAAAGAAAAATATACAGGAAACCAACAGTGAAGGGAAGGAAACTGGGACTCAAATCAATGGTTTGGAGTGGAAAGAATAGTAAACATTCAACCAGAACAGAATGAAGAAACAAGAATTCAAAAAAAATGAGGAGAGGCTTAGGAATTTCCATGACAACTTTAAACGTTCCAACAATCAAATTATAGGGGTACCAGAAGGAGAAGAAGAAGAGCAAGAAATTGAAAACCTATTTGAAAAGATAATGAAGGAGAACTTCCCTAATCTGGCAAAGGAAATAGACTTCCAAGAAGTCCAGGAAGCTCAGAGAGTTCCAAAGAAGTTGGACCCAAGGAAGCACACACCAAGGCACATCATGATTACATTATCCTAGATTAAAGATAAGGAGAGAATCTTTAAAGCAGCAAGAGGAAGGAGAGAGTTACCTACAAAGGATTGCCCATAAGGCTATCAGTTGATTCCTCAAAAGAAACTTTGCAGGCAAGAAGGGGCTGGAAAGCAGTGTTCCAGGTCATGAAAGGCAAGGACCTATGCCCAAGGTTAGTCTACCCAGCAAAGCTTTCATTTAGAATGGAAGGGCAGATAAAGTGCTTCCCAGATAAAGTCAAGTTCAAGGAGTTCATCATCACTAAGCCCTTATTATATGAAATGTTAAAGGGACTTATCTAAGAAAATAAAGGATCAAGACAATGAACAGTAAAATGACAACAAACTCACAACTATCAACAACAGAACCTAAAAACAAAAACAAACTAAGCAAACAACTAGAACAGGAACAGAATCAGAGAAATGGAGATTACATGGAGGGTTATCTGTGGGGAGGGAGAGAATGGTGGGGAAAGGTACAGGGAATAAGAAGCATAAATGGTAGGTACAAAATAGATAGGGGGAAGTTAACAATAGTATAGGAAATGGAGAAGCCACAGAACTTATATGTAAGATCCACAGACATAAACTAAGGAGGGCAGGGGAATGCTGGTGGGAGGTGGGTGCAGGATAAAGGAGAATAAAATGGAGAAAAAAATGGGACAACTGTAATAGCATAATCAATAAAATATATTTTAAAAAGGAAATGGACAAGAAACAAGTATAGGCATACATTTTATTGTGCTTCACTTTATTGTACTTTACAGATACTGCATATTTTATAAATTGCAGGTTTGTGGCAACCCTGCATTGAGCAAGTCTGCCAGTACCATTGTTCCAACAGCATTTGCTCACTTCATGTCTTCGTGTTATGTGTTGGTAATTCTCACAATATTTTAAATAATAATAATGAAAGATTATGACTAACTGAAGACTCAGCTGATAGTTTGCATTTTTTAGTAATAAAGTATTTTTAATAAAGGGACATACCTTTTTTAAACATTGCATACTCAATAGACTACAGTATAAAGTAAACATAATTTTTGTATGCACTAGGAAACAAAAAAAATTATGTGACTTGCTTTATTGTGATAATTAGTTTTACTATGGTGGTTTGGAACCAAGCCCTCAATATCTCTGAGATATGCCTGTAACTAATCAAAATTGTAGCAAATGCTTTAGAGAAATAAAATGTACACTGCATCAAATAACCAGGAGCAAGAAGGTCAAGGTTTCCAAATTGGGCTGGAATAGTTGATGAATTAACACATTCCCAGGTTCAACCAGGGAGTTTGGAGGAGTTGTTGGGAGACTGATGTGAAAACTGGAGTTAGAGCCAGTGTTTGGCAACTAAGCCAAAGAAATTAGGGCATCTTCATTCAGGCGAGGCTCATCTCAGGAATAATATGAATAGACATAGATCTGGCTGGGTGTTAGGTTGATAAGTTTCTGTGGACTGGCCAGACTGCAGTGGGATGTGTCCTCTGAGCCCTGCCCTACTTGTTTCAACTAGTAGGAAACACCAGTCTTACCTAGCACTACAGCTCCTCTCTTCCCAGGGCTGGATTTACACTGGATCCAACCTGGCCAGTAAGAGCTCTCTTAGCACCACCACTTCTGGCCCATTCCACGCATTCACTAATTACAGTGGAGGCCTACTCTATGCCAGGCCTCCTGCCAGTCTGTGACAATATTACAGTGCTGCAGAAGGCAAGGAGGTTATCATCTAATTCAGAGTTTCCCAATCATTCTTGGTTCACAGCACACTCAAGTTCTCAGTAGTTTATCCATGGCAACCTTGGGCCAAAAGAAATTCCTATCATTCCTTTGTTTAGAAGTTAGGTCCAAACAACTTAGTAAGTATTTATGTCTGAATAACTTAGTAGCTGTTTGAAGATATACCCATAAACTTCAAGAAAAATTAGTATTTTTGTTTCATTCCAGGGTGTGCGTGCCTGTTGGGAACTACATAACTTCTCAAACATTAAAGTCAGATCAGACCCGGCCGTCCTCGTTTCCTGTTCCACAGTGACTTTTGTGTGGTTTTGGATTGTTATCACAACTGTTGAAAACCCAGCTTTACAAAAATATGACATCACTCAAAGAAATGTACTGGAAAAAAAATGTAGTATAAAGTGAAATCGCACAGTCTCCACTTACATGCAAGATGTCAGGCCGATTACCTCTGTTTTCCTCAGATATTTAAAATATTCTATTTTTTATAAAAAAATTTTTCATTGAAAGTTGACAGTCAACAGTCAAAATTATATTAGTTTCAGGGGTTAGACATTTATATGTTATAAAGTGATCACCCCATAAGGTTAGTAGGTACATTTATAAAATAGGTTTATTATCAGCTTTTAAAAAGTAGTACTGGGGGAATTTTATCCTGTTTTGAAAATGTTCCATATTTTCATAGGTGGATAATCAGGCACAACTCACCTAACTGTGGACAGATGGTGGTAGATACGTGATGAAGAGTAGCATAAAATGTCAAGAATCTAGGTGGCAGATATAGCAGTGTTCATTGTGAAGTTCTTTCAACTTTTTGGACATGTTTAAAATGCCATGCTAAAATGTTGGAAGTTTTTTTATTTCATTTAACGCAACACCTAAGATCTGTATATCACACTGTTAAAGATAACTCAGAAAAGAAACTGGGGCAAAACTGAAGAGAGGGATGGGTTAAAAACAAAATATAAGTTAAAACAATGATTCTTTTGGATCCTAGATATGGTTGTCCTGGGTTAAAAAAAAAAATCCTCAGTAATCCTTGGTTCTACCGAGTAGGTAAAAACTAACGTCAGGTCAAGCTGCTATGAAGGGAAGGGACTGCATTCTTCCTAAATAACACCTTCTTGCATCAGACCCATCTCACTCTTTCTACCAGTAACGCCAGGAACGATTTTACCAGAATCGCTCGGGCTGCGTGGACTTTCCTGCAGCCCCCAAACCTGCGGAGCCGCGTAGTAAACGAGCCCCGCAGGGCCCCCTCACTGAGTGGCTGGGCAAGCGAGGGCCAACTCGGTGGGTACCCGCCCCCAGCCATGCGCGGGTCCAGAAAGGTACTCCACGCAGCGCCGCCTCCCCTGAGCTCCGCCCGGAATTGCGCGAGCCTCTGGCTCCCACCTCGGTAGAGACCCGTCTGGCACCGCCTCTACGTCCTGACGGCTCCAATCCCGGCTCACGGAAGTCGGGCACGATGGCTGCTCCAGCCCTGGCGCCGGTCACTCGGCAGGTCAGCAGCCGAACCGCTGCTGCCCCGGACCCAAGCTGCCAGGAGCGCCGGCAACCACTGGCGGCCGCTGTGGCCGAGCTTCCCGTGCTAGACGCGTCTGGGAGGCGGGTGCCGTTCGGCGAGCTGTTTCGGGAGCGCCGGGCTGTCGTGGTCTTCGTGCGGGTGAGCGCTGGCCGGGAGGTCGCCCGCTGGCTGGGATGGAGGTTGCTTGCACAACCTCGGCTGGGGGCACAACGGGACCCTCGAGCAGAGGGTCCGGGGTCGAGAGCGGTGTCCGCCGGGTCCTTCTTGCTGTAGTCCATTAGAGGCGTCCTGGGTGTGAAGCGTCCCCCCGCTTCCGGTAACGGGAAGGGACTAACAGCCCGCCAGGCCAATGCATTTTCTCAGCAAGCGAGGAGGCCTAGCAGAGACTGGCTGCGGCCCAGTTTTAATGCGCTTTGGGCACCCCTTGACACCTTTTCCCACCCACCGTGAGTGTTGAGTTAGAGTCACTCGAAACGAAGTACTTGGTCCTTTCTGGACCCAGAGGGTGTTAGTTGCTAACTTGTTCTTTTTGCCGTGTTGGGATTTCAGCATTTCCTGTGTTACACCTGCAAGGAATACGTAGACGATCTAGCCAAAATCCCCAAGAACTTCTTACAAGTAAGTTCCTGAGAGTGAGTTGCTGAGCAGCAGCGTGCCGCTTCAGGGCGACCTTGTGAAAGTCAACTGTCATTTTTAAGTGCAGTGGGGTCATGTGTGGAATGCACTGCTTTTCCAGCCCAGATGCTGACAAACCCAGATTATCACTTTCCCACACCAGAACCTCCAAAAAGGGGAGAGACACTTTAGAGATCTATTTGTCTTAATGTGTTGGGCTGGGCACTGCTTGCTTATAAACATACTAACCATAGTGGTAATTTTGATATTACCTACTAGCCTGCCTATTCACAACTGTTGAATGATAATGACCAAAAGTATAAATGCTGGCAATTACTTGTATTTCTTTTCTTTATTTTTGTAATAAAAACACTCCAAAAAGTTGTTCATCGTAGGAAAACATTAATATATCTTAAACGTGAAAAATTGTACAGATTTCATATCCCTGTGACAGCCAAACACATGTGTTTTTCTTCAGGCACATATAGTTTGTCCCCAGGTGAGCTTTTGAGCGAAGTCATTAGGTAGCCTTTGTAAAACTCAGGTCTGTTTTCAGCAGACCTTAACAATAGGGGTGTGAAAAAAATAAAACTGATTAAATAACTCTACTTTTTATTCTTTTTTAAAGTACACTTTTGGGGGAGTACAGAGAATTATTGACTATATTATTTTAAAGTTCTTAGCAAAAGATCATCCGCATTCAACATTTTAGCATGCAGTGATCCTGCACCTATCGAGGGAGTTACATTCCAGAGACTCCCTTGATAGGTGAAAATCCTTGAAGTAGCAGCATTATATTTATTTTATTACTTAGATATATTTTAAGACTTTATAAACCTTCCCACACTTTTATGAACACTTCATATGCTTTTAAACACTTTCTACACTCTTAAACCTATGTAATTTTAAAACATATAAAATTCTACATGGGTACTCACCAGTGAAGTATACAGTCGTCCCTTGCTATATTGAGGCTCACTTATTGCAGCCTCATTGTATCGATACAGTGAGGCTGCAATAAGTGAATGGAGATATAGCTAGGGACAACTATATATTTCTTTGCTTTGATGCATAGGATTTTGCTGTTTATTCCATTCTTCAAGAAGCCTATAGATGGCATTAGAATGAAACAAAAAAGAGTTGGACAAGGGGAAGTTGTAGAAAACATAATTTCTAATAGTATGTACATGTGTGTTTTTTTTCCTAAAGGAGGCAAATGTCGCCCTTATAGTGATTGGGCAGTCATCCTACCATCATATTGAGGTAAATGTATCACAAATTGAAAAACAGACATAGAAATATGATTTGAACCACTAACTATAGGTTAAATTTACTAAAATTTAGATTATAATTACTTTTCTCTCATTTCTTATAAAAACCCCAAATATTTTCTTTTTGTAGCCTTTCTGCAAACTGACTGGGTATTGTCATGAGATCTATGTTGATCCTGAGAGAGAAATTTATAAAAGATTGGGAATGAAAAGAGGTGAAGAAATTACCTCCTCAGGTAACACATGACATTTCTCAAGTAAAAAACACTGATGGTGTATTTTTACATTTAACCATGCATAGGGAAACAAAGGGTAAATTCATAACTCAGGCTGCTTTTTATGACTCTCGTAAGTGGTCTGTGTACACCAGGCTCTAAAAGATTCATTTTCTGGGTGTAATGACATGGAAAGCTGTTTGTAAAGTACTAAATGAAGTTAAAAAACAAGTTGCAAGACAATGTTTTCAATGATTACAGTTTTGTGAAAACAAGAACCATTTCACAAACATAAAGATCTGTAGTGTGCATATGTGAATACAATGAAGGTTTTAAAAGATATTGCAGTGCCTACCCCAAGGAATGAAAGTGAGAAAAGTGGCTTTTATTGTTTTTACAATGAGTACATTTTACTTTTGTAATTAAAAGAAAAATAATTGCTTAAGCTAATATATTTTTATACCTCATCATCACAACTTTGAATACTCTATGTTCTTTAATTGATGAAATGTTTTCATTTAAGCCCAACTCAAAGGGACTCTTAATAGCTCTTCAAGCAGAGGTAATTGCTTCCCTTGTTGTATTTTAATAGCACCTTGTACATCACTATATACTTAGTTGTTGCATGTAAAGTGGCCGGGAGTATAGTTAGTTGAAGTGTCTGATGTTTTATTCACCTTTATGTGGTCAACATTCCCTGCCCTTAGCACAATTCTTTTATAATTAATAGAGTTTATAAACTTTAGGCATTTAGGTGAACCATTAATATGTGTTTTAGGTAAGAAAAACTTGGCTTCTGAAATTTGAAATAAGAGAACTCAACTTGAACTCAAATCATTAATTCTCAACAAATATTGAGCTCTTGTTTGTTGACAACCACTGTGTTGGATGCTACAAGAAAATAATGATAAAAGACACAGCCCTTGCCATCCCAAAGCTCATAATCTGAGTGATAGAAGCAAACAGCTAATTACAACCCAGATTAAGGGCTTATAAAAGAGAAGTGTTCTGCTAATACCTGTGCCTGAAATCTGAGGAAACAAGTATCTGGGAAGGCTTCTCAGAGGAGGTGTTGTCTAAGCTCAACCTTAAGGGAGTTAGCTGGGTAAAACGAGGCTGGGAAAGGGTGCTGCTGACAGCACATGCAAAAGCTCACAAGTATGCTAAAACTTGACTCTTGAAAAGAAGTGCAAGGCCCTGCATCTGGCCAGAGTCTAAGAGCTAGTTTGGGAATTGGTGTGAGCCAGGGGACATGTTGTAGCCATTTATGCTGAGTATGGGTGACAGGCCAAAGAGTTTGGATTTGTTCTGGAGACAGTGGGGGAGTCATACAAGTATTTGAGGTGGACAAGTGATACAGTAACGTATCCACAGTGGAGAAGGCACTGGAACTCACCAACTAGAGCCAGTCTGTGACAAGACTGTAGTAATAGGCTGGAAAGAAAGAAATGACAGGGCCTGAAGTAGAGGTGGATGGATGGGCGGGGAGGGGCAGGGGATGGACTGGGGAGCTATTTATGAAATAGAGTTAACATCGTCCATTTATTGATGTTTTTTTAAGAAGGCAACTTAAACTTTATTAACACTACTGATGAGCTAGCTTAAACACAGAGTTTGCTCTTTTTCTCTCTTTAGTGCAGGAAATTTCAGCAGTCCCAATTGTGGACTGTAACAGGCTCTGCATGTGTAAGGTCTCTGCACCATTTAGCACTTGAGCTGTAAACTGTGGTTTTCACTTTGGTAACACCTCACCATGCATTGCCACAACAAAGATACAGAATTGCAAAGAAAACAGATGAATTCTAAACAAAATATACCCTTGTGATTGTAAGAGAGGTTATAGTCAAATCTTTGAAACTTCTTTGACCTGTGTTAAAGTACTGTATTTCCAAACGGAAGATATTAGGTTCTTACAAATAACTTTTAAAATTTTCTCCCTGAAACAGTATGAATCTCAGAATCAGTCTCCAAGTAGTCCTACTTGAAATCAACGCACTAAAAAATGCAATTATAATGTTAAATTAATGGGACATTTTATAAAGAAAAAGAGGAAGAAAGTAAAGCCATTAAATAAAAAGGAGTTGGGGGCTTTCCCCAGTAGTATTTCATTTTGCCTTATTTGATAAGAAGCTAATTTATGATATTAAATCTACAGTGATGACTACAGGTGCAAGACAAGTACAATTCGGAAAACATGCCTCTTACAATATTTGCTTAACCTAGTGTTTTAAGGTAAAATTCTGTTCTTGAGTCTAAGAATCAAAGTAAATAGAAAAGAAAACTGAAAAATAGGAGTTTTATGCATAAGAACTAAATTCAAACTGGCAAAATCAGAGTCTGCTTTACAGCAAAGATTGTTAAATTCTGGGTTGTGGAATCTCCTTCAGTTGAATTTCTGTTATTTCAAAAATACCAAATGACCCTTTCTTTGGACATTAGGAGGTAGTTTGGATTTCTGAACATTTATTGTAGGTATAGAATCCTATAAAACAGTAAAAATGTCTTTTCCTCATGTCTTCAGGCTGATGAACCTATATTTGTTTCTTGGTAAGTCCATTCTAATGGAAACATGAAAGATATAAAAGTTCAAGAGATGGAGGAAAAGAATAGGTATCTGGGAATATTAAGAAATCAGGCAGGTCAAAGGCAGCATAATCATCAACATAAAAAGTTAAAAGCAAGTCATAAAAGACAGGAATAGGAGAAAAATAAGTTACATGAAGGATAAAGTGACTGAGTTTCTTCACTCAAAGAGTGGAAGTAAAGTATCAGTCAGTGTGAGAAAGGAAATAGAAACACTGGCAGCTAAGAAAAGATGGAGGGGTAGCTGCCATAGTTACAGGTAAGCCCCAAAGTCTCAGTAGCATAACATGGTCAAAGGTTATTTCTTTTTCTTTTTTTCCATTTCAAGAAGGGTGCATCTGTTTGGGTGCCTTGTGTTCAAGTAGCAATTCAGGGACATGATATGGAAGGACCCAGTTCCCTTCCATCTTGTGGCTCTGCCATTTTCAGCCCAAGGCTCCCAAGAGTATAGAAGAAACATGGAGAATCACTTGTGGCAGATTTTAGGAGCTAGTGCACATCCTTCTACTCATTGGTTAGAACATAGCTACGCACCATACCTAACTGCCTGGAAGACTGGGAGATTCAGCTGTGGGCCCAGAAAGAGGAGACAGGTTTTGACCAGCATATAACAATGTGCTGCAGTGTTTCTTGAGAAGGAATGGAGCTACCTATGTGTAGGATAGAGACTAAACAATGTATGAATGGGGAATTGAAAAGGAAAGTACCACCAGTTTGAGAAGTCTGTAGCCGACAGTTTTCTGTGGCAGATAATGGTCTGGGTCTGTCATCACTTTTTCCTTTCAACCAGAAGTCGTCAATCTGGGACAGTTTTTCTCCCCAGGGGACATCTGACATTGTCCAGAGACATTTTTAGTTGTCACAACTTGGTGGATGGTGGGTGCTATGGCATCTAATGGGTACAGAGGTCAAGAGTGTTGCTAAACACCCTACATTGTGGTGGATACCGGCCAGCAGTTTCCATCTCAGCTGTGGATGTTTGTCAACACGCGAGAAAAACATACACAGAGACAACCAGGTCCTGTGGGGGAATAGGAACAGAAGGTCCACTCCTTCCATGGGGAGTGCCCTGTTCCCCCTCTGGAGAGGCTTTTTATTAGTTTTGTTTGCATAGGGATTAAGGTAAAAGCTCATTAAACATTGCCAGGAAGTAAGGATCAAACAATAGATAGCAAGGAAGTCTGAGGGCCTATTTTGAATCAGGATTAAAGAGCTGTAAAACTTTAAAGAACAAACTTACTTCTTCCTTGGACCCTTATCATTCAACTGAGAGCATTCTAAACAAAGTAGGTTTCACAGGATCTTACATATTCTTTCTTAGGCCTGATCACCCGGGGAACCCGCCCTTTCCAGCAGAGCTGCACCACCCTGTCATTGTTTCAGGCTTAGGTGGAGTAAGGGAAGTAAGGCAGCCAAGGGATAAGGAGATTTTCTCCCAGACGATGAGGACTCAGGCTATATCACAGCCGAGGAGCGAGGGTCCATCACCCCCTTTTGCTGTAGCCCCCAAAGTCCTTTCTTGGGGGCCTCCCACATGATTGTGCCTGTCTTAGATCATTCCCCCCTTGGGGAATCTTACCGGTCATTGGCTAACCGACCAAGCTTTGGGGTTCAGTTATGAATGAAGCAGCAGAAGTAGCGCTCCGGCCAGGGAGATGAACTTTTGTCTCCTTGCTGGCTTACGGTCCAAGGCCACTCCCTCAGCCTTAGCCTTGGTGGGGAGGGGGTAGGGGTTACAGCTTCTGATACCAGGCAGGGCAGTTCCCAACACTACATTGCACAGGACAAAGAATTATCTGGTCTAAAACATCACTAGTGAAAGGCTGAGGGACTGTTTTTTGGGGGGAAAAAAAAGACAAGTCACAAGTTAAGAGGATACACAAAACAGAGCATGTTTTATAGAAGACTAACATCTTTTTAAATATCTAATTGAATATAAAATGGTAACATCTAAAGACACTTTCTAATATTTTAGGACAGAGCCCACATGTAAAGTCAAATATACTCTCAGGAAGCATTTGGAGCCTGTGGCGGGCAGTGACTGGCCCTCTTTTTGATTTTCAAGGAGATCCAATTCAGCAGGGCGGAACCCTCATTTTAGGTCCAGGTAAGCATCAAAGCCCAGACCCAGAATGCACTTCTCATGCATTTTAGAAGTCCAGAGGCCTCCTGTTTTCTTCATAAAATAACAACTGTGTGGAAATGGGCAGTTTGATATTGTACCAGTCAGGGTGCTGTGCTTTCATAGGGGGCACCTTTTGTTTCCAAAGACTAGTGTGTATTTTGATGTCTGCCTATTGGATGTAATGTGTCCATCATTCCATGCCCAAGTGTTTTCAGATATTTGGCATAGGAAAAGCCAGTCCTGGTTTAGTGAACTGTATATGGCTATAACACTCTTGAAAAAATTCAGTGGAGGTGAGTATTTTCAAATAGGAAAAAGTCATCAAGTGCTCTTTTTTTGGTCAATAGATGAATCAGTCTAGTTAATTATATCTGTCAAAACTAGGAGCCTTGCTCAGTGTCAGATAGCAGGTCAACCTCAAGGACAGCTCATTCAATAACAATTACTATAAACCATAAGCTATAAATAGCTTTATTGATCAGTTTGGACCACCTGAAATTCCTTTGGCTCTACTTTGCTAAACAGTTGAGTGTTGAATCTTTACCCTGTTCAAGTATTGCAGTCAGGGACAAACACCCACCCATGATTGTGTCAAAATACCTATCACTATATTGTAAACTATTTTTTCTTAGTTCTTCTTCCTCTTTAAAATTGTCTACATTTGTCCTGACCAGTGTGGCTCAGTTGGTTGGGCATTGTCCCACAAAGTGAAAGGTCACCAGTTTGATTCTCCATCAGGGCACATGCCTGGGTTGCAGGTTCAGTCCGTGGTTGGGGCAATTAATGTTTTTCACATCAATTTTTTGTCTTCTCTTTCTCCCTCCCTTCTCTCTAAAAATAAATTAAAATAAAATAAAATAAATAAAATAAAAATTTAAAAAATAAATAAAATTAAATCAAAACAAATTAAATTAAATTAAAATAAAATGTCTACATTTGCCCTGGCTGGGTGGATCAGTCAGCTGGAGTTGTCCCATACACTGAAAGTTTGAGAGTTCACTTCCCAGTCAGGATACATTCCTAGGTTGTACGTTTGATTCTCTTTCAGGGTGAGTACAGGAAGCAACGAATTGATGTTTTTCTCTCTTTCCTTTCCTCTCTCTTTAAAATCAATAAGCATAACATGAGATGCGGATTATAAATTTGTCTACGTTAGTGAGCTTAGCTTCTAAGAGTTATAAAATTTACATTAATAAATTCCAGATAGCTAAACAGAAGTCTTTGGAAAGAGGATTTTGACCAAGCATTATAACTGTTGGGCTTTTTGCATTTGGAACACTATAGGTAACAAATCTGTTATTTATTCTCCCTCTCTCATGAATTTACATCAGTTAGATTAGCCAAAAAAGAAGCTGTGTTTTATGAGAATGAGTCCTACAAACTAGCCGAGAACAACATTGAGCTATATTTCTGAATGACTCATTTCCATCCTCAGACCTGGAAGGCGTTTTTCTGAGTCCTCATGTCTTGGCATCATCTGACCACACATTCAGTTGTGGAAGAATGAATGAAGAATGCAGGGAGATTGTCATTTGTGTCCCAAGTTGAGAACGTACTTAATAAGGAGATTTTAATACTGCCTACTGGAAATAATGTAGCTTCTCTAAGGAAAGAGCTAGGCGTACTTATTTATAGAAATCTATATCGTGGTTAACCCAGTATTTCATCTTGCCTTATTTGCATTATTTGATAATAAGCCAATTTATTATATTAAATGTCTAGTGATGACTGTAGACAGCAGGTAAGTGTAATGCAGAAAATATGCCTATGTTTCCTTAATCTAATGTTTAAATTCTGATCTTGAGCTTAAGAATCAGAGAACTAAACTATAAATTATGACTTTTCATATTTTAGCAGATAAAAGGATTCTAAGTATTTAAGGACCTAACTGATTGTTTTACTGTCCTTATTTTCGGTCTCTTTTGTTCTATAGTTATAAGGCATATAGCCTATTAAATCAGTATTTGGAAGTGAATGTTTTTAAGTGATTTATTCCATTATTACATTTAAGAAACAGCCCTGGCCAATGTGGCTCAGTTGGTTGGAGTGTCATCCTCTACACCAAAGGGCTGGGGGTTTGATTCCTGGTCAGGGCACGTACCTAGGTTGTAGGTTTGATCCCTGGTCAAGGCATGTATAAGAGGCAACCAATTGATGTTTCTTTCTTACATCCATCTTTCCCTCTCCCTTCCTCTCTTTCTAAAAGAATAAATACATTAAAAAATAAAGAAAATAACCAGTCCTGGCCAAGTAGCTCAGTTGGTTAGAGCGTTGTCCCCATATATCAAAGTTGTGGGTTCCATCTCCAGCCAGGGCATATACAAGAAGCAACCGATGAATGCATAAGTAAGTGAAACAACAACTCTATCTCTGTCTCTCTCTCTCTTCCTCCCTTTTCCCTCCCTTTTCCTTTCTCTCTCTCTAAAAACCAATAAATAAAAAATTATAAAAAAGAACAGATGTGATTTTCCAGTTTGATATCTGTGTTAGTTCCATATTCTGCCTGTCTGACAGGACATTTTATTTAATTACACTGAATAAAACCTAATAGAAGGTTATAATTTAAGAATCTTTTCCCTTGGATCTCATAAAACATTAAATATCATTCTTATTTAACCATATCCTTGTCATGCTTTATTACTTTAATTAAAATTTATGGTATTACATATGGAACATAATGTACTCCAGTTAATTAATTTTTCCCTTTGGACTAATTAAAAGTTGAAAAGCTTCCTTGATTTTAGTAAGCAGTAAATCTAATAGATAATAATATATGCCAACCTTTGCCTTTTATTCTTATTGTCTTCTAGGTCACTACATCCATTTTATACATCGTGATAGGAATAGATTGGATCACAAACCCATCAACTCTGTTTTACAGCTTGTAGGAGTTCAGCATGTGGACTTTACAAGCAGACCACCAGTTATCCATGTATGACAATACAGACTCTGGCTCTTTCAGATGGAACCTTGAGATATGGCCTTGTGTAATATCTAAATTGTTGGCTCTTCACAGTCTTTGAGGAGTTATGAAAACATAAAGAGACATGTACCAGTTGATTTGCATTTTGAGAAGCACTCATTGTCAAAAACGTGATGTATATTTGTAATTTTATAGCTTTTAAAGTTTTAAACAAATAAAATTTTATTTTTACAAAGTAAAACTTTAAAAGCTATCAAATTATAAATACCATTCTTTATATTATGCTATATCTATTCAATGAAAAGGGTTTTTTTTTTTTGGCCATGAAAATCATAAATCCTTATAAAGAATGTATAAGGGGAAAGTTAAGCAACTCAACACCATTTTATCCAATGTAAAAAGTAAAAAAGGATATTACATTCTGATTTTTATTATCACATATTAAACAGTATAATCACATTTTTGTATGTATTTGTTTATATTTTTGTATGCTTAGAAAAACAGACAAAAAATAAGCACAACAGAATATTGCATCTAAGTATCTCTATGTGGTAAGATTTATTTTCTTTTTTGCACTTTTCTGTATTTCCCAACTACTACACAGTGAATATGATTCATTTTTTGGCCAGGAAAAGATCTTTAAAAATTTATGAAGAATATTTTCCTACACAATGTGTTCCACAAGGTGCAGATATATTGGTGTAGTCCACATATTTCTATGCTAGGAGTTTTACTCAGAGTAAATAGGGCAAACCACAGCTTTCATATAGTCTGTTCAAAGCGCCTTGCCACCACATGTAACACTATCCATTTCACTAGGATTTTTTTTTTTGTAAAAGGAGAAAAATTAATTTAGCTATATAGGATACATGTTTAAAATATGGTGGGTATGCTTTTTGAAAAGGAATTTTAAGAACTGTTTAAACGAAAAATACTTTGGAACTTAAATATACACTGTGGTTTGGTTACACTCCAGCTTCCATTTCTCACCCCCAAGTTGCTTTTATTTAGTGGAGTATTGTCCTTTTATTTTTCTAGAATCTTAATATGAAGTGTCTCAGAAATTCTGATGAAAAGTACAGCAAAACCAAAGTACAGGGTTGGGCAGAAGTAGTGGTTTACAGTTGTTCATATGGAAAATAATATAATAATTAATAGGTAATACAAGAATAATTGTTTCTCATATAACTGTAAACCTATTTTGCCCTACACTGTATTGGTCATTTTTAACAAGTATACTGACTGCTTTGAGAGAATAAATTTACAATTCTTTTATATCAAGCTATGAAGTCACACAAAAAATAAATATTTAACATATCCAAATATGTATATACATATATGTATATACATATATAGGCATAGTCATGTTTTTAATCTAAAAATGAAATTTCTCATAAAATTGAAATTAAGCAATTTTGTGCTGTTTTATAGGCAGGAAAGACTGGTGGTAACCCAGATTCTTTTACTGATTTTAGACTTAAAACTGCTGAATCATAGCTTATACAAAATTTTATATTTATAAGTGAACACCATATTTTTCTAAAATACATACATGTTCCTTATGCGACTTCAGGAAAATACAGTTACATAAAGACAATGCAGTGGTAAATTGCCGAAACAGACATTTAATATAATTAATAGTTGTTATGAAATATATAAATATACTCCACATCCAAATGTACTGGACTCAAAATTTCTTAAAACCTTCCTGCAGTAAGTATATAAAAGTACTAGATAAAAATAACATCTAACACTTTAATGGTGCTAGTTATTTGCCAGGTACTATTTCAAATGTCTTACATATATTAGCTCTATAGAATTGATACTACCATCATCATCATCATCATCATCCCCATTTTACAGAGAAGGAACAACATCACTTTTAAAGCTGAATTTATAAGAAAGTGAAGAAACTCCACCAGGCTGATGAGCATGCATTGAAGCTGTGGGTTGTCCTGAGGGTTGTGGCCATCCCAGGAATTAAAGGCTGTTTTCTTGGCCAACTCCAAGAACTTGCACAGTGGAGAGGTAAAACAAAAGCCACTGCATAGAGGACAATCTGAGATCTATGTGTAAGGGCTACAGTCATGTCCATTCATAGACCAAGGAGCCCGGTGAGGACATGTAAGCCTTTTACAATGAACCATGGGGACAACAAGAATTACAATAAAATGAAAGTGTATTTTTAATTTTTAAAAATGCAAATACTTTTGGCCTGGCTGGAGTGGCTCAGTGGATTGAACACGAGCCTGAGGGGACCAAAGGTCACCAGTTCAATATCTGGTCACCGCACATGACTAGGTTGGAGGCCAGGTCCCCAGTTGGGGGACTGCACCTTTGCCTACCTTGGTGTTTCTTTCCCTCTCTTTCTTCCTCCCTTCCCCTCTAAAAGGAAACAAATATATTAAAAAAAAAGATTGATGATGAACTAGTAATTGAGTAAAATGTTCTTGTTACCATCTACTGTGAGGGAAGGTGCAAAGTGATGATAATGTCCCCCTGAAAACGGAAAGACAAACTTTGTAAAGAAGCAACATCATCTACTTCACAGTTCATAGTTTTAAGAAGAGTGTTCCAGTGATATTTAGAGCGTGCAGTTGTGCAGGACACATTAACATTATTCTGTGAATTATCAGAGTTCTTTTAAATTATCTTCACACAATTCTAATTCTGAGTTTTTTTGTGCACATAAAAAGTAGCTATTCATGTACTGGGTGTATTAGCAGAAAACTTGGAACACAGTTCCAGGATGCAAGTTTTATATCAGATAAACTTATTCCTGAAAAGGGAATTTAAAAAGATGTTTTTCAGCCAGTTAAGCCCAAAGCAAACCTTTAGAAATTTATTCTCTCCAAGGTGAAACATCTGATATTTTGATGCACACTAATCCAAATTAAGTTTAAAAATTCAAGATTGAAGAAAAAATCATTTGTGGTGACAATATGAATATAAATTTGGATAAATAGATATTGTGATGAAAACGTTGATCCTAAAATAAGGAACCCATGGAGCAGAAGTATACTTGGAATTTGTTGTGATGCACACATAATTCATGATTGTGTCCAAACAAGCTATCAATCATATTATGGTTGTTAAAATTTACCAATTAAAAAATTTTTATTGTGGTAAAATGACATTAAATTTACCATTTTAAATACTTTGAAAGGCATAGAGGTCAGTGGCATTAAGGATATTTATATTGTGCAGCCATCACCACCATTCGTCTCCAGAACTCGGTCATCAGCTCGCACTGAAACCATGCTTAAACAGGATCCCCACACCCCTATCCTCCTGGTGCCTGGTAACCACTGGTTTAGTTTCTCTCCCTGTAAATTTTAATAGGAACCTCACGTAAGTGGACTCATACATATCCTTTTATGTATAGTTAATATCCCTGAGCTAATGTCTTCATAGTTCATCTATATGTTACATGTATCAAAATTCTATTCCTTATCAAGGCAGAATAAGATTCCATTACATGTATATACCATGTTTTGTTTATTCTTTTACCTGTTCATGGACATAGAGATTTTTTTCTGCCTTTGGCTATTATAAGTAATGTTGCTATGAACATTGGTATAGGAATATCTGGTTGAATCCCTGCTTTTAGATCTTTTGTGGATGTACCCAAAAGTGGAATTGCTGGATCATATGGTAATTCTGTTTGATGTTTTGAGGAACCACCATACTGTTGTCCACAGCAGCTGTACCATTTTACAATACTAACAGCAGCTCACAAGACTTTCAAATTATCTAACATTTATTTTTTAGTTTTAAATAATAATCATTCTAATGGGTGAGAAGTGATGTCTCATTGTAGTTTTGACAAAATTTGCCAGTTTTTAAAAATGTGTGCACAAAGTAACCAAACAACAAAATATCTGTGAAAGCTGATGTTGAATAATTATTTCTTAAAACATAAGCACAGCAGTTTGCACTTTTGTGTTGCCCATCATCGAGCAGATATTAGGAACATTTGAAGCACTGAAGAACTGTAAATCAACCTGTGACCTCCTCATTGATAATGAACAGTTTTTTTGTACATGGGTCCAATATGTTTTGAGTTCTTTTGTTTAGTAAGTTGGAACTCTTTTATGAATTTATTCAGTGAATGATGTGCCAAAAAAACTTGAACTTTGGAAGCTTTTAGCAAATCATATGACTGAAAACAAACCATAAATAGGAAGACATTGCAATTTGGCTCTCAAAACGGAAGCTAAACAAAATAATTGAAAGGTCAAATATGATGAAAGATTTAATTTTGAAATTCTGTAACTTTGCTTTATAGCCCTATACATATTTTTTATCCTCACCTGAGGATATGTTTATAGATTCTAGAGACAGAGGAAAGGAGAGAGAAACATCATTGTGAGAGAGAAACATCGGCCAGTTGCCTCCTGTACTTACCTGAACCAGGTATGTGCCCTGACCAGGGATTGACCTCACAACCTTTTGGTGTGCAGAACAAAGCTTCAGCCAACCGAAACACCTGGCAAGGGCTACAGATCCTATTTTTAATTGGATAAATGTGAACTCTGCATCAGAAAGGAATGAAATTCAAATAAATAAATAAATAAATAAATAATTGCCTATGTTTTTGTAGCATCAACATTCAAAAGAATTATAAGTGGAGAATTTATTTGATGAGTTTCATCTTTTTAAAAAAGATTTTATTGATTTATTTACTTTGAGAGGGGGGAACGGAGGGAGAAAGAGAGGGAGAGAAAAATCGATCATTTGCCTCTTGCACACCCCCTACCAGGGAGCCTGGCCTGCAAGCCAGGTATGTCAAACTGAGGATCAAACTGGGGACCTTTGATTAAACTGGCTGGGAATCAAACTGGGGACCTTTCAGTTTGTGGGGCCATGCCCCACCCACTGAGCCACACCAGTCAGGGCTGATAAGTTTCATCTTGTAAAAATTGTGTGCTGAAGAAAGGTACTCTGAGTGTAGGTAAAAGACAGTATCTGGAAAGTAAGAGCTATTTGTTTTTAATAAGAAAAAAATGACTCGAAAATAACCTCCATTTAGCAAAATTTGTCTGAGCTTCCAAGACACCTCAGTACTATAGAGATAGAATAGTAGTTTGAAATGTGGACTACAGAAAAGAATCAAATTAAGAGGTTTGTGATTTCAAGTCATTTGACTAGAGAAATAAAACTTGGAAGAAGGTTGCAGGAAATTTTACTTTAAAGATTAAAACTAGTAAAACCATATTGAAAAACATAGTTTTCAGAAAATACCAATGACATGGCATTAGAGACAGATTCAGCTAAGTAATGTACTGTATTCAAATATGTTTTAATCATAATTTTTCTGCTTATATTATTTTTTAAAGTTTAGATAATATGTTTTAAAATTTTTTAAAGAATTTTATTTTTAAAATAGTTTTGAGTAGAATAATTTTACAGGTCCCTTTGAAACAATTGTTAATAGATATTTCAGGTAATTATATTATCGTAATTATTTTTGTGCCTTTTTTCACTCTCAAATTATATGGTTATGGTCACCTAGATCATCTTCATTGATGGGTGAAGCAAATAGATAAAACAGTCATTAAGAATAAAGAATATTTTGCCCTGGCCCAGTTGGTTATAGCATCATCTGGTAACCAAAAGGTTGCGGGTTCAACTCCAGTCAGGGCCCATACCTAGGTTTCATGTTTGATCCCTGGTCCAGGTGTGGGCCCTGCAACTGCTGTTTGGATGCAAATGATCCCCAATCTGGTGCAGAACCCTGGTTTGGATGTGTCTGAGAGGCAATCAATCAGTGCCTTTCTTCCATCAATGTTTTTCTCTCACTCCCTTTCTCTCAAAGCAACAACAAAAAAATGATGTCCTTAGATAAAGATAAAAAAACATAAGGAATATTTAAACAACATAGATAATAAGCCTAATTTAATGAAAACTATAAAACAGTTTTCCTTTTTTTCCTTTGGAAATTTAAAAACTTAATAAGATGGAAGCCTTAGCATAATTCCTGAAGAATATGAAAATATAATATATATATAATTTCTATTCTAGTGGATTTTATTCAACATTCTATGTTAATCTTGAGATTCCGAGATTACCCTAGGATCACATTAAGAGCATTCAAAATTAAACATCATCTTAGAATTATTTTTTTATGTATTTTTTATTGATTATGCTATTAGTTTTCCCAATTTTCCCCCTTTATCCCCCCTCCGTCCTGTCCCCAAAATCCTCCAGCATTCTCCCACCCTTAGTTCATGTCCATGGGTTATACATATAAGTTCTTTGAGTCCTCTGTTTCCTATACCATTTTTTATCTCTCTCCATCTATTTTATGCCTACTAATTATGCTTCTTCTTCCCTGTACCTTTCCCCCTTATTCCTCCCTTCCCCCTCCCAACTGAAATTACTCCATGTGATGTCTATTTTTCTGATTCTGTTCCTATCCTGGTTGTTTGCTTAGTTTTTGTTTTCATTGTTTTTCTTTTCTTTTAGGTTCATTTGTCGATAGTTGTGAGTTTGTTGTCATTTTATTGTTCATATATTTTCTTTTTCTTAGTCACTCCCTGGCTTGTTGATGATGAACTCCTTTAACTTGACCTTATCTGGGAAGCACTTTATCTGCCCTTCCATTCTAAATGAATGCTTTGCTGGATAGAGTAATCTTGGATGTAGTTCCTTGCCTTTCACAACTTCAAATACTTTTTTCCAGCCCCTTCTTGCCTGCAAGGTTTCTTTTGAGAAATCAGCTGATAGCCTTATGAGCACTCCTTTGTAGGTAACTCCTTTCCTCTTGCTGCTTGTAAGATTCTCTCCTTAATCTTGGGTAGCTTAATGATGGAATGCCTTAGTGTGTTCCTCTTTGGGTCCAACTTCTTTGGGACTCTCTGGGCTTCCTGGACTTCCTGGAAGTCTATTTCCTTTGCCAGATTGGGGAAGATTTCATTCATTATTTGTTCAAATAAGTTTTCAATTTCTTGCTGTTGTTCTCCTCCTTCTTAAGGAATAGAGAAAAACCCCTATCATTCAGATATTGGAACATTTCAGATTGTCTCAGAGGTTTGTAAGTCTCTCTTTATTTTTTTGAATTCTTGTTTCTTCATTCTGTTCCAGTTGGATGTTTATTTTTTCCTTTTGTTCCAAATCGTTGCTTTGAGTCCTGGTTTCCTTCCTGTCACTGTTGGTTCCCTGAATATTTTTCTTTATTTCGTTTTGGGTACCTTTCATTTGTTTTTTCATTTTTCAACCAAGCTTAATCAGATCTGTGAGCATTTTGATTACCAGGGCTTTAAATTCTCTGTCAGATAGGTTGGCTATCTCCTCATCACTTAGTTCTCTTTCTGAAGTTTTGCTCTGTTCTTTCATTTGGGCTGTATTTTTTTGTCTCAGGCACCTGTTAAGTTGTGAGGGGGCGGGGCCTTAGGTATTCACCCAGGCAGGGCAACCCTCCTTCCTGTGCTGCAGGGCTGCCTGTGAGGGAGGAGCCAGAGAGGGAGTAGTGCAGCTGGCCTACTTTTCCTTAGCCTGCTTTCCAGTGAACTCTTGGGTGAGACTGGGAGTCTCTCCCACTGCAGCAACCCCCACTGTAGTGCACAGTCAGCTCTGAGTCTCAGTTTTGCCTTCAGCCAGCCCTGCCTGCCCAGTCCACTGCCTGGCCTTGGTTTTTCTGAGCTGGCCCTCTTGGTCTGCCATCTTACCAGTCTGATTGTTCTGGTCGATTCTTTCTTTAATTCCTTGGTTATAGGAGTTCCATGCAGTTTGATTTTCTGACACTTCTGGTTGTTTATTGATTTTAGATTGGTTGTTATCCTCCTTTTGGTTGTGTGAAAAGCAAAGGGTTTCTACCTATGCCTCCATCTTGGCTGGAACTCGAAAAGTATAAAACAATTTGAAAACAACCATGCTTATCAGGAGCACATAAAAAATTAACCATATATTATATCTTAATCTCAGTACATTTCTTTTTTAAAATATATTTTATTCATTATGTTATTACAGTTGTCCCATTTTCCCCTTCACTCCCCTCCCCCCTGCCCACCCCCTTTCCCCCACATTCCCCCCTTCAGTTCATGTCCATGTGTCATAAGTTCTTCAGCTTCTACATTTCCCACACCATTCCTGCCCTCCCCCTGTCTATTTTCTACCTATTGTCCATGCTACTTATTCTCCGTACCTTTCCCCGCTCTCTCCTCCTCCCACTTCCCTGTTGCTAACCCTCCATGTGATCTCCATTTCTGTGGTTCTGCTCCTGTTCTCTTTGCTTAGTTTGCTTTTGTTTTAGGTATGGTTGTTACTAACTGTGAGTTTGATGTCTTTTTTTACTGTTCATATTTTTTATTTTCTTTTTCTTAGATAAGTCCCTTTAACATTTCATATAATAAGGGCTTGGTGATGATGAAGTCCTTTAACTTGGCCTTATCTGAGAAGTACTTTATCTCCCCTTCCATTCTAAATGAAAGCTTTGCTGGATAGAGTATTCTTGGATGTAGGTCCTTGCCTTTCATGACTTGGAATACGTCTTTCCAGCCCCTTCTTGCCTGCAAGGTCTCTTTTGAGAAATCAGCTGACAGTCTGATGGGAACTCCTTTGTAGGTAACTGTCCCCTTATCTCTTGCTGCTTCTAGAATTCTCTCCTTCATTTTTATCTTGGGTAATGTAATTATGATGTGCCTTGGCATGTTTCTCCTTGGGTCCAACCTCTTTGGGACTCTCTGAGCTTCCTGGACTTCCTGGAAATCTATTTCCCTTGCCATACTGGGGAAGTTCTCCTTTATTATTTGTTCAAATAACTTTTCCACTTGTTGTGTTTCCTCTTCCCCTTCTGGCACCCCTATAATTCGGATGTTGGAACATTTAAAGATGTCCTGGAGGTCCCTAAGCCTCTCCTCATTTTTTTGAAGTCTTGTTTCTTCATTCTTTTCTGTTTGGTTGTTCCTTTCCTCCTTCTGGTCCCTTTCATTGATTTGAAACCCAGTTTTCTTTCCATCACTTTTGGTTCCCTGTGCATTTTCCTTCATTTCTCTTATTGTAGTCTGCATTTGTTCATCTAATTTATGACCAAAGTCCACCAATTCTGTGAGTGTCCTGATCATCAGTGCTTTGAACTGTGCATCTGATAGGTTGGCTATTTCTCGGTCACTTAAAAAAACTGGCTGTGGGGCTTTTAACAGTTTGAGCCATCTTTTTTATTTTATTTTATTTTTTTCCTTTGGTCTGGTAACACCTGTTACATTATGAGGGGCGGAGCCTTAGGTGTTCACCAGGGCAGGGCACCTCAGTCAATGGGTTGTGATGTTGTATGTGGGGGCGGGGTCCAAGAGGGAACAGTGATGCCCACTCTGCTCTCACTAGGACTTCAGTCCCCTTTGCTGCTTCCCACAAGCAAATTAGGCCCCTCTGGTGCTGGCTTCCGGGTGGGTGTGTTTGTGTACTTTCTCGGACTCTGTGGGTTTCTCCAAAGAGCCTGCTGTGAGGCTGAGAGAATCTCCCAGCCTCAACTTCCACAGGTGTTTTCAGTCGGTGCCTTTAGGCTTTGTTTCCTGGCACTGGGTCCCTGGGTTTCGAGGTCTGTGTTGCTGCCCATTTTCGCTTAGTTTGTCTGTGCAAGAATGTGAGGCTGTGGACAGCCAGCTGCCTTGTGCACCTCCCTGGGTCTGCTCCTTGCCTCCCACGCCCAGGGTCTGCCACCAGTCCGTCAGCTGCCTCTGCGCTTCTGGGGTCTGCCAACTGCTGTCTGCGCCCTGCGCGCCTGAGTCTGCCAGCCACCGCTTTTTCCTGTTGGTACCCCTCAACTCCTCTCCGTAGGCCTCCGACTCCACCCCTCCTTACTGGACAGGATGTATGGTATTCAGACTTCCGTTCAGTTCATTTCTCTTTGTTCTGGTTGTTTTTGTTTGTAAATGCTTGTTGTCCTTAGTTTTGGTCGCGCAAGGAGGTACAGTGCAACCACCTATGCCTCCATCTTGGCCGGAAATCTCTTAATCTCAGTACATTTCACACTCAAGTTCAGACATACAATGTTCTGCTACTATAATTGTAGTGTAAATCAATAAAAGAAACAAAACAAAACCTCCAATAGACTTTTTAAAAAAGATTTTATTTATTTGTTTTTAGAGAGGGGAAGGAGAAAGAGAGGGAGAGAAACATCAATGTGTGGTTGCCTCTTGAACGCCTCCTACTGGGGACCTGGCCAGCAACCCAGGCGTGTGCCCTGACTGGGAATGGAATTGGCAACCCTTTGGTTCACAGGCCTACACTCAATCCACTGAGCTACACCAGCCACGGCTCCCGTAGACTTTTTAAATTTAAAAAAGAAAACAACACTAAAAACTCATGAGGCAAAGTAGAGATTGTGATGGATGTTAATAATTAGAACTGAGGCCTGGCTGGTGTGGCTCAGTGGATTGAATGCTGGTCTGTGAACCAAAAGGTGGCAGTTCAAATCCCAGTCAGGGCGTATGCCTGGGTTGTGGGCCAGGTCCCCAGTAGGAGGCACTCAAGAGGCAACCACACATTGATATTTCTCTCCCTCTCTTTCTCCTTCCCTTCCCCTCCCCCCTAAAAAAAAATAGAACTGAACGATAAAGACAATACTAGTGAAATTCTTCAAAAATTGTATTCTAATGTAAATTTATACCCTAAACAGTCATATTGGAAATGTAAACAGGACTGAAAATTCATGTACTAGGGTTCAACTTTAAAAAATGATAAAAGCAGTGAACTAAACCTATATGAAATATGAAAAGAAATAAGAAAATAAGAGTTGCAATGATTAAATTAAAAAGCAGAAAGATAATAGGGAGTTCAACAGACCAAAATTTGGTAATAAAGTATACAAATCTGTGACATAATTAAGGAAAAAGGAGAGAAGGCACAAATATTAGAAATAAAAAAGGGACAAAACTACAGACATAGCAGATTAAAATACAGAAACATATTCTGCTCTGGCCACATGGCTCAGTTGGTTGAAGCATCATCCTGTGCACCAAAGGGCTGAGGGTTTGAGCTCTGGTCGGTTGTGTATGGGAAGCAACCAATCACAAAAATGTAGGGTTTATTCCAAAAGTACAAGTTTGGCTTTAGAGTAAAAATTAATATAATCTGTCATATTAACATATTTAAAATTAAAAATGTATATGGTTATTTCAAAGAAGCAGGAAAAAGCATTGATAAATTTTTTAAATTTATTTTTTAATTTAATTTTTATTTTTATTTAATCTTTATTGCATTTTTTAAAATATTTTTTTAATTTATTTTTAGAGGGAGGGGAAGGGAGGGAGAAAGAGAGAGAGAAACATCAATGTGTAGTTGCATCTCACATGCCTCCTACTGGGGACTTGGCCCACAACCCAGGCATGTGCCCTGACTGTGAATCAAACCTGTGACCCTTTGGTTCACAGACCAGCACTCAATCCACTGAGCCACATCAGCTAGGGCTCTTTATTGTACTTTTTTACATTACCATTTAGTTCCCTTATACTCTTCTCCCTCAGCAATTACCACATAGCAATATGATAAAATTTAGCATCCATTTATAGTTAAAAAAGAAAACCTTAAGCAATCTATAAATAAAGGGGAATTTCCTCACCCTGATAAAACTTGTCTGCCAAAAATTTACAACAAATGTCATAATTAATGGGAAAATATCATAACTCTTCCCTTTTAAAGAAGAATGGGAAGGCATATTAATATTGCTAGTGTTTTGACATTATACCACAGTTCTAACCAGCACTAAACCACAATAAAACAAATAAAAGCTACAAGAACTAGAAAAGAACTAAAACTTCCTCATTTTAAGTATATTTTATTGATTATGCTGTTACAATTGTCCCAACTTTTCCCCCTTTGTCCCCCTCTGCCCACTACCCCCTTTCCTCAAGCAGTGCCCCCAACCCTTAGTTCCTGTCTCTGGGTCCTGCATGTAAGTTCTTTGGCTTCCCATTTCCTACACTATTCTTAACCTCCCCCTGCCTATTTTGTTCCAGTTGTGTTTCTTAATCCCTGCACTCTTCCCCCTATTCTCCATCATTCCCCTCCCAGCTATTAACTCTCCAAATGATCTTCATACCTATGATCCTGGTCCTGTTCTGGTCATTTGCTTAGTTTGTTTTTTAGATTCAGTTGTTAATAGTTGTGAGTTGGTTGTCATTTTAATGTTCATAGTTTTGATCTTCTTCTTTTTCTTAACTAAGTCTCTTTAACATTTCATGTAATAATTGCTTGGTGATGATGTATTCAATTAGCTTTACCTTGTCTAGGAAGCACTTTATCTGCCCTTCAATTGTAAATGATACCTTTGCTGGATAGTGTAAGCTCGGATGTAGGTCCTTGCTTTTCATCACTTTAAATACTTCTTGCCAGCCCCTTCTTGCCTGCAAAGTTTCTTTTGAGAAATCAGCTGACAGTCTTATGGGAACTCTTTTGCAGGTAACTCTCTCCTTTTCTCTTGCTGCTTTTAAGATTCTCTCTTTATCTTTAACCTTTGGCATTTTAATTATGATGTGTCTTGGTGTGATCCTCTTTGGGTCCTCTTTTGTTTGGGACCCAAACAATCTCTGTGCTTCCTGGACTTGTATATTTCCTTCACCAAATTAGGGAAGTTTTCTTTCATTATTTTTTTCAAATAAGTTTTTAATTTCTTGCTCTTCCTCTTCTACTTCTGGCACCCCTATGATTCAGATGTTGGAATGTTTAAAGTTGTCCCAGAGATTCCTAAGCCTCTCCTTGTTTTTTTGAATTCTTGTTTCTTCTTTCTGTCCTGGTTGAATGTTTATTTCTTACTTTTGTTCCAAATCATTGATTTGATTCCTGACTTCCTTCCTTTCACTGTTGGTTCCCTGTGTATTCTTCTGTATTTCACTATGCGTAATGTTCATTTTTCTCTTTATTTTATTGCCATACTCAGTGAGTTCTCTGAGCACCCTTATCACCAGTGTTTTGAACTTTGCATCTGATAGGTTGCCTATCATTTTGCTTAGTTCTTTTTCTGGAGTTTTGTTCTGTTCTTTCATTTGGTCTATATTTCTTTGCCTCCTATAATTCAGCAGCCTCCCTGGGTTTGGTCCTGTGTATTAGGCAGAGCTGCTTTTACTCCTTGTCTTAGTAGCGTAGCCTGTGTAGCAAAGACACCTGTAAATTGTGTGGGGTGGAGCTTTAGGTAATTGTCAGGGTGGGGCAACCTGTTCCACCACTCATTGGCTCTGGGGGGCCAGAGAGGGGACAATGTTGCCGTCTAGCCACTGGAGATTTGCCCAGCACTCACCCCATTTCCAGTCACTCCACCCACTTCCCATATGTGATTAGCACCCCTCTGGCTGCTGCCCTGGGATTTGCATATGTTCTAAGTCCACGTGGACCTCTTAAGCAGTGAAAATGGTAGTTTCTTCTGCCACCCCAATCCCCACTGGTTTTTACAGCCAGAGTTAATGGGGGTTTATCTCCCTGGTGCTAGAACCCTGGGCTGTGTGTCTGGCCTGGGCCAGAGATCTTTGAGTCCTGGGATATCCCTCCCAATTTTTATCTACCACACACGAATGCAGGACCATCTGTTCCGCTGCTACCGCTGCTTGTCCGTGCCACATGGCCTCTCTGCCCTGTCTCCACAGCTCCATCCCTCCTACCCATCTGGAGGAATGTGGCTTCTTTAAATCCTTGGTTGTCAGACTTCCATACAGCTCAATTTTCTGACAGTTCTGGATATTATTTGTTTTTGAGATCTGGTTGTAATTCTTTCTATGGTTGCACGAGGAGGTGAAGCATGTCTACCTATGCCTCTATCTTGACCGAAGAACTAAGACTTTAATTTAGCACATATGACATGATTGTCTACATAGAAAACTAAAAAAGAATCCAGAGACAAATTTTTAGAATGAATAAGATTGGTTGCTGGAAATAATATCAATATTCAAATTTCAATTGCATTTCTACATACCCTTAATAAATAAGAAACCTAAGCTAAAAAATCATATATAAGGGCAATAAACTTATAAGGTTCTCAGGAATAAGTGTAACATGTATTAAATCTTTATAAGAAAATTTTATGTTAATTTAAGAAGTTTTTGAAAGACCTGAATAGCCCTGGCTAGCGTAGCTCAGTGGATTGAGCGCGGGCTGGGAACCAAAGTGTCCCAGGTTTGATTCCCAGCCAGGGTACATTCCTGGGTTGCAGGCCATAACCCCCAGCAACTGCACATTGATGTTTCTCTCTCTCTCTCTCTCTCTCTCTCTCTCCCTCCCTCCCTTCCCTCTCTAAAAATAAATAAATAAAATCTTAAAAAAAAAAGAAAGACCTGAATAAATGCAGATATGTACCATATTCATAGAGAATTCTCATTATTCCAACAATGTCAGTTGTTCCTAAATTGATCTACAAATTCCTAACAGAGTTTTTACAGACTTTTTCTGCAAGGCAACTTCCTTCTGTACAGTAACTTTGTCCTTCTTTCTGTACAGCAACGTGAGATGCTGGTTCTAAAATTTATATACAAGAATAATAGGTCGAGAGAAACCAAAACATCCCTGAAAAAGAACAAGAGGCATGAAATGGCTTGTTCTATGAGATATCAAAATGCAAAATAAGCCCATAGCAACTAATATGGTGTGGAATTGGCAGGATATATCTATAAATTAATTAAGTGGGAGAGAAAGCCCAGAAACAGATATACACATATATAAATGCTTAGAATATGATCAAGTCCATGCTGTAGATAAGTGGAGAAAGGATGGAGTATTAATAAATAAATGGTGCTGGATTATTTGATTATCCATAGGAAAATATAAATACATTAGTGCAATATATCTAAGCCACTGCTTTTTAAATCAATATTATTTGCAGCCAAATCTAATTCTCTTTGATAAAGATTCCTAACTCACACCAAACACCAAAAGAATTAACTCTAAAAGAATTAAAGACCTTAATGTGAAAAACAAAACATTTATACTTTTATTTCCTGTAGGAGAACGTCGTTATGAAACTGGAGTAGGAGAGAAATTCATAAATAAGATTTTAAAGAAAACAAAAATCCTTGGTAATGGGAAAATACAATAAAAATTAATAAAATAAAAAATAAAAGGATTGCAAGTCTTTAAGAAAAGAAAACAAAAATTTTAAAGGAAAATATTCAGGCATCAAATCAAATCAAAATCTTCTATTCATCAGTGGACAGCAAAACAGGGAAAAATGAATTGAGAAAAGATATATACAGTGAAGTTCTGGCTGGTGTGGCTCATTGAATTGAGCACTGGCCTATGAACTGAAAGGCTGCCAATTCAATTCCTAGTCAGGGCACATGCCTGGGTTGCAGGCCAGGTCCCCAGTTGGGGGTGTACGAGAGCCAACTGATCAATATTTGTCTCACACACATTGATGTTTCTTTCCCTCCCTTCCCCTCTTTCTAAAAGTAAATAAACAGCCTTTGATGATGTGACTCAGTGGATTGAGTGCCAGCCTGCCAGCCAAAAGGTTGATGGTTTGATCCCCACTCAGGGCATATGACTGGGTTGCAGGCCAGTTCCCTGGTTGGGGCACACACATCTCCCACACATTGATGTTTCTCTCCCTCCCTTGTCTTTCTAGAAAAAATAAGTAAATCCAAAAAAAGTTATTTAAAAAAATTTTTTAAATATACAAATAAATAAAATCTAAATCTTAACGTTAAAAAATATGCAATGCACATAGCAACAAAAAAGATTAATACCAAGAATGTATTAGAACTTCTACAACTCAATTTTAAACAAGATAAACAACACAATAGGATATGGACAAAAAATATCAACTATTGCAAACCTAGAGGGCACAATGCAAAAACCACCCTTACTTCTGACACCAACTGCCAGTGCAGGCGTTTCCCAAAACCACACTTAGGTTTGATAATTCTCTAAAAGGATTCACAGAACTCACTGAAAGCTGTTGAACTCACAGTTAGAGTTTATCACAGGGAAAGGATTAAAATCAATAGGACTTCAAGATCTTTAAAAGACTAAAATGTGTATATCTGGAGCTAACAGAAAAATATTAAATGTAAACTGTAACTGAAAAATAAAATGTTTTGAAAAGGAAAGAAATAAGTGACCTATTGAGTCAAACAAACAAACAAACAAACAAACAAATATTAAAATGAGCCAGGGAAACAAAAGCACATAAGGCAGTCCCAAAAAGGACCAAATGCAGAGCTCTCAGTTGCCTCTTTAGAATCAGGACAACACTGTTTTCCCAGCATCGATGGTTATGTGTGGAATGTTGCCAGCTAGGGGAGCTCATCCAAACCCTGGTGTCCAGAGTCGCTGCTGGGGCTCCATGGTTGACTGCCCATGTGGCTGACTTCGGGCTCCAGCTGTCCGGAGGCTAAGCTGATACCAAACTCAAATGATAACACAAAACTACTACCACAGGTGACACCGTCAATCACATCACTAGTCTATCAGGGATGACCCAAGGCCCTCAGGCAAACAAAGACACTCCCCATAGCAGGGCGACAGTCCAAGGGTTTAGAGATAAAGGGCTTATGGCAAAGGCCAGACCTCTTTTGGGGACAGAACACATTCTTTACTACACAACCACAAATTCATAAGGAAAAAAAACCTTGTAAATGGCTTATAAACACATGAAAACATGCTTAACCTCAGTAGTAACTAAGACCGTGCAAAACTAAAACCACAATGAGATATTATTTTATACTCAGGAATTTGGAAAAATGTAAAAAGTATGACAACATGTTTTGAGGATATAGAGCTGCAATTTTCAACCAGTGTCCTATGGCAGGCACACTGATATGCCCCAAGAATTTTTAAAACGTGCAATATCTGACTACTTACTTATACAGGGGCACTGACATCTTTTCCCTTAGACTGTCAAATTAAAAAATGACAGCCAACACAATAGCCATCTGGTGCAAATGAATCAAAATTATACCTATTTTTCTTATCAGATCGGCAAAAAAAATATTTTTTGGTGTGTCACCAAATTTTAGTAATTAGCTTGCGTGTGCATGAGATGAAAAAGGGTGAAAATCGCTGATATAGAGTCATGGGTATTCTACACTCATGGTGAGAGCATAATATTTTTTTCACTCCACAAATTTACGTGTCGTCCTCGCACAGGGGCCATGCTAATCCTCTCTGAATCCTTCTAATTTTACTATATGTGTTGCTGAAGCAAGCACTAACTTTTTAAGTTGAGATACGTAGAAGGAAAAAGGGGTCTATGGAAAGTAACCTCACAGGGTAATCTAATCATAAATTCATGATTGGGTGGGTCTTGGAGGGTAGACATGCCCTAGGCCTATAATTCTTTAGTAAAAGGTTTGTCTTTGCCTTAAGCAAGCCGTCTTCATTGTTTTTGTGCTAGGTTAATATACCTTTGAAATAAGTGTAACCACCCTTAAGAAAGCAGATAATCTTGTTAACAACCCAGTAATTCAAGACCTGCTGCTGCAAAAGTGTTCTCCAGAGCACTTGAGATCTTGTTCCCTGGCGTGTTGTCAATTTAGATCAAATAAACTCTCACAAAAATGCTCTACAGGTTTGGACATTTCTCATGTCAACAGATATAACAGACATGTTACATTAGTTTCAGGTGGACAACATAATGATTTTATAACTATATATTGCAAAATGATCACTACAATAAGTAATTAAACATCTATCACCACATATAGTCCCAATTTTTTTTTCTTGTGATGAGAACTTTAAAGATTTACTGTCTTAGAAACTTTCAAAGATGCAATAGAGTATTATTAACCAGTTACTGTGGGGGTTCGTATGAGCCACCCCAAGATATGCACATGTGGTGTGTGGATTGTTTTGAGCTAAAGGCAACTTCAGCCAAGAACTAAAGAGAAAGTTAGGCCCTTTCCTTAACAACCTAGAAGAATCTGAATTAGGGGCCTTGCCCATAATAAGAGATTATCAGAGATAACCTCTTTTGACTTACGTGTAGGGCAAGAAAACTATTTACTAAATATCTGCTTTTTTTTTTTTTAATCATCCTGCAATGACACTTCGAAGCTCCCGAGGCAATTTACTTCATCCCTAGCTCACGATGTCTTACATACCCACATTCCCTTTCTGTTCTGAACCTATAGTGCATGTGGAGTCTGATTCTCTAATGGATGCAGGTCCTCATACATATATATGTATTACATTTGGTAATTTTCACTTGCTAATATGTTTCATGTCTATTGAATTATTATTAGACCAGCCAAAGAATTTTGAGGGTAGAGGAAAGTTTCTTTCTTCCCCACCTCACCATGCTATAATTTCATTGCCATGATTTCTTTTTCTCTTTCTTCATTGATTGATTCTAGACTGAGAGAGGAAGGGAGAAAGTGAGAGAGAGAGAAACACCAACACGCTGCTCCACCCATCCATCCATCCATGCACTCATTGGTGGACTCTTGCATGTGCCCTGGCGGGGGATGGAACCCAAAACCGAGGCACACTGGAACAACACTCCAGTCAACTGAGCCACCCAGCCAGGGCTGAATTCTTTATTTCACAGGTGGCAAACACAAGGTCCACAGGCCAAATCCGGCCTACACCTTGTTTTATCTGGCCTGGCACCTTGTTTCTACCTGGTGGCAGCACTGAGCTCTTGCTTAACTGTTAAGGAGTAGTTGCATTTATACAGTCCTAAAATTACATTCTGCCATTTGAAGGCAACTGCAAGGCTGATGTGGCTGGCCCCTGGTGAAAATGAGTTTGACACCCCTGCTTTATTTTGTAACTGGGAGCTAATATTTTTTGACCACCTTCACCCATTTGCCCCAATCCCACCCATCTTCTAGCAACCAGTAATCTGTTCTCTGAATCTCTGAATTCTATTTTTTTTTACAGTTCACATATAAGTGAAGTCAGAGTATTTATCTTTCTCTGTCTGATTTATTCACTTAGCACAATGACCTTAAGTTCCACCCATTCTGTCATAACTGGCCACATTTCTTTTTTTATGGCTAAATAATATTCAATTGTATATAGCACATCTTCTTCATCAATTCATTGATCAATGAACACTTAGGTTGTTTCCATGTATTGGCTATTGTAAATAATGCTGCAATGAACATTGGGGTGCAGGCACCTTTTTAAGTTAGTTTTTTTGTTTCCTTTGGCTAAATACTCAGAAGTGGAATTACTGGATCATATGGTAGTTCTACTTTAATTTTTTGAGGAATTTCCATATTGTTTTTGACAGTGGCTGCACTAATTTACACTCCCACCAACAGTGCACAATGGTTCCCTTTTCTTCACATCCTTGCCATCTTTTTGACAATAGCTATCCTAACAGGTGTAAGGCAATAGCTCACTGTGGTTTTGATTTGCATTTCCCTGATGATTACTGAGGTTGAGCACCTTTTCACCTACTAATGAATCATCTGTAGGTCTCTTCTGGAAAAATGTCTGTTCAGACCCTCTGCCCAGTTTTTAATCATACTGTTTGATGTTGCATTGTATGAGTCCTTTACATCTTGGATATTAATCGCTTTTCAGATACATGATTTGCAAATATTTCCTCCAATTCCTTAGGTTGCCTTTTATTTTGTTAATGATTTCCTTTGCTGTGCAGAAGCTTTTTAGTTTGATGTAGAGTGGACAAATTGGAGAATTTGGAGAATAATTTGTCAATATCCAGTAAAATTGAAAACATGTATAGCTCTGGAGTCAGTATTATATAAACAAGATGAAATGCACAAAAAATGTTTCTAGCAACATTGTGAGTCATAGCTATCAACTGGAGACATCCTAAATGTCCATCACCAGGAGAATGGATGAATTATGTTTAAGTATATACTGCTTAAGGTACCTACATATGAAATCTGCCTGGAAAAAGGCCAGCCGTGGTTAATATAACAAGAACCGTTTGCATGACATCGATGTAACCTGGCAGCCGAGGAGAGTGGACTGGAATGCCCATGAGTGAACAATGACAATTTCACTGCACTAGTCAGTGGGGGTGCTAGATGCTATTGAGTGAGCATGTGTACTGTGTGGCTTTGGCATTCAAACTGACTGATCAAGTAGAGCAATGAATCTACATCAGATTTCGCATTCAGCTTGAACATTCCCTCATGGAAACTATCAGATAATTCAGAAGGTCGCAGCTATGGGCAGGTGGTGATTCACAGCTTCATCAGGACAACACGCCTGCTCATGATCACGTCTCCTGAAGTTTTTTGGTGAAACATCAAACCACCCAGGTGACTCAGCCCCCTACAGCCCAGATTTGGCACCCTTTGACTTCTGGCTTTTCCCAAAACTAGAATCACCTTTGAAAAGGAAAAGATTTCAGATTCTCAATGAGGTTCTGGAAAATACAACAGGGCAGCTGATGGCGATTGGAAGAACTGTGTGAGGTCCCAAGGTGCCTGCTTTGAAGGGGACTGAGGTATCATTGTCCTATGTACAATGTTTCTTGTATCTTCTTCAATAAATGTCTCTATTTTTCTTTTTTTTGTTGTGTTTTTTTAAAGATATTATTTATTTATTTTTAGAGAGAGGGGAAGGGAGGAAGGATGAGAGGGAGAGAAACAACGATGTGGAGAGATGCCTCTCACACGTCCCCAACTGGGGACCTGGCCTAAAACTCAGGCATGTGCCCTGACTTGAAATGGAACCAGCGACATTTGGGTTTGCAGGCCTGCCTCGGCCCGCAAGGCAGTCAACGGGGTCCGCCGATATACCTGCAACGGATGAAAAGGGATGGGACAGGAGGCGCGAAAGAACGACAGCAAGACAAAGGATTCTGATCAAGCTGCCGATTTATTTTTGAAAATGGGGGAGTTATATAGAGGAGGATAGAGGAAGGCAGAAAGGGGAAGTAGCTTTGGTTGGTGGACCTGGGGCGTGCTCTTAGCTGGGATTGGCCAGGGGGTGCATGGTAGGCGCGTGATCAAGGCACGGATTGGTGTGTTGCCCGTGTGCTCAGGCTTAGGCACCTGCAAGGCTTCTGACCGCAGATATCCTGTTATGCACGCACAATTTCCGTCGTTGGTTGCATCAGCCTGTTTCAGGCTTATCTTGGCCCCCAACACAGGCCGGCACTCAGTCCACTGAGCCACAACAGCCAGGGCTCTATTTTTCATGGCACATGGCTGGATACTTTCTGGACAGATATATACACATGTGCATGCACCGAATTTTGCTGTGTGTAATGCGCACTTTTTGGTGCAAATTTTGGAGGGAAAAATAAGCATGTGCATTATACATGGGTAGTGCTAATTCCATATCTATATAAATGTTTTAAATTATTTTATTTATGCTTATGCATTAAAAGTGTAACTCTAGAAAGCATAACAGTATCTGTATGCAAAATAATATCCTGGAGTATGATAATCACTTTTGCTTTTGATATAAATAAATAAAAATTGAATTAAAAATTAAAACAAAAGATTTTTTTCCTGACAGTTTGGGCCAAAAATGTGGGTGTGCATTATACATGGGAGCACATTATACATGGCAAAATACAGTGTGTGTGTGTATATATATATACATGTATATATAACATAGGCTGTTTTGTTGTGTATTAATTGGTTTGTGCCTTACACTATTATCCAATAATTACCTTTACAGCCTAAATGTTGAAAGAGAAGGCAGTTAATAATTTTACATATATACATGTAAATTATACCTGCAAAAGTAATACATACAGGTTTACTAAGCTCTAGTTTCAGTTCCCACCTAGAATGATAACCGGGGACATCTTTCTTTTTGGGGATCTGCCTTATGGGTGATATAGCCTGATAATCAAAGGAAAGATATTTTCCAGTGCCTATTATGTGTTAGAATGTGGGAAAGTTAAAGGGCAGATAACCCTGGCTGGTGTGGCTCAGTGGATTGAGCACCAGCCTGCAAACCAAAGGGTCACTGGTTTGATTCCCCATCAGGGCACATGCCTGGGTTGCTGGCCAGGTCCCCAGTAGGGGGCGCACAAGAGGCAACCAGACATTGATGTTTCTCTCTCTCTCTCCCTCTCTACCCCTCTGTCTAAAAATAAATAAATAAAATCTTTTAAAAACCCCACAAATCTTTTAAAAATGAAAATAAAAATAATAAAGGGCAGATAGCCCTGGTGGGTGTGCCTCAGTGGATTGAGCACTGGCCAGGGAACTGAAGGGTCACTGATTCAGTTCCAGGTGAGGGTGCATGTCTGGGTTCCAGGCTAGGTCCCCAGCTGGGGTATGTGAGAATCAACCAGTCGATGTTCCTTTCACACACTGAAGTTTCTCTCCTTCCTTCTTCCTCCCCTTCTCTCTAAAAAAAAATAAGTAATAAATAAATATTTAAAGGACAGATAAAGGAGAACTTCTGGAACTTCTGCCTTCAATCATTCAGAATATATTTGGGGAAGGTAGGAAGAATATCAGGGTAGCTAACAAAATAGGGTAGTGGATAATCAAGAGCCGTCTGCAAGGTGTAGTAAACCTTGAAGAGGCCTTGGAGGAAAATGCACTAGATTGAAGTGCTTGGAGGTTTGCTCATGATTTAAAATTTTTTTTTAATTATTTATTGATTTTAGAGAGAAGGGAGAGAGATACATTTGTTCTTCCATTTATTTATTTATATATTCATTGGTGGATTCTTGTTTGTGCCCTGAATGGGGATCAAACCGCACCCTTGGCATATTGAAACCACGCTCCAGCCAACTGAGCTACCCTGCAGGGCTGCACTTGAGTTTTTAAAAGTGGCTCACAAAGACCACAGTGTAATTAGCTTTATTCACCACGATGAGGTATTTAATCAAAGCGCTTATAGAAGTAGAACTTGTTTCTAGAAAATCATTTTAAATATTAAGTCAATCTTCTAACAATACCATTGTTAAAAAGAAGTTAGCCCTCAGAATATTTTTAAGGTTTCTTTAGAAAGAATTCCAACCCTGTTATTTAACTTCACTCTGAGAGCAGCCTCTCATCACTCACATTTTCAGATTTTGACTTCTAGGCCTTAAAAAGCCATGTGAGAGTATATTTACTGGCTTGATGGAAATAAAGAATAGCCTCATATTTTCAAGCAACATGCATACATCTCTCCTAAGCATGACAATCATTTTTCTGCATAAACCAGTATCTTTCTTTTCCTTTTCTTCTTTGGATGAAAACTCAGATTTTGATATTTTGTTGGTCGTGTCTGTATTCGTAAGCATGAAGACCTCCCAGGAATTAATTACAAAAGTGTTGGAGCAAAGGCAAACACTTTAAAAAATGCATTGGAAAAAATTATTCATATATACTGTGAAATTAGGGAAAAAATATATAGTACCAGAGACATTCTGGTTGGGAGACCTGTGACTATGATAAATAATTTGAGCATCTTTCTGACTTTTTAAAAAATAATGTACCCCATGTCCTAGTGTTGAGAAATTATTTGAATAGTGACTTAGAATCTATGGGCTTCATTGTAATCACACATATGTCTTTTAGAAAGTCATTCTGCTGTTTTTTTAAAAAAAACATTTTACTTATTTATTTTTAGAGAGCAGAGAAAGAGGAGAGAAACATCAGTGTGTGGTTGCCTCTTACGCATGCTCTACCGGGGACCTGGCCTGCAACCCAGGCATGTGTCCTGACTGGGAATCAAATGAGCGACCCTTTGGTTCACAAGCCCACACTCAATCCACTGAGCTACACCAGGAAGGGCTATTGTAAATTTTTTTTTAGGTCTTTTAAGATACAAAAGTGAGCCACACACAGGGTACATAATAATATATATGCTTGTATATTATATCTGGATACATAAAATACTGAAAACATTGTTTACCTATAGGAGGGCAAGTGGATGATTTGGGGACACCAATGAGATGGATTTTTATTTTATTTTATTTTATTTTTAACTTTAATTTAATTTAATTTTATTTTATTTTATCTTTTTAGAAAAAGGGTGAGGGAGGGAGAAAGGAAGGGCGACAAACATCAATGTGAGAGAGAAACCTTGATTGATGGCTTCTGTATATGCCCCAGGGGACTGAACCTGTGACCCAGGCATGTGCCCTGACTGGGGAATTGAACTGGTGACTTTTCAGTTTGTGGGATGATGCCCAACCACTGAGACACACTGGCTGGGGTGAGATGGAGATGCTTTAATATACATTACTTTGCACTTTTGAATTTTGAAACATGTGCATGTATTATCTAGTTAATAAACAAATGCAGTTATTTTTATAACAAATAATCATCCTAAATTGTCATTGCACTATAAGTGTCTCTACATTATTAGGTTCTAATTGGTTATAGAAGATTCACAAAAATGTAGTACAACAAAGAACATCAACCTCATTGTTTTATAATCACAGTTCTCATCTTATCTTGGATAATACTATTTTCTGTTTCCCCAAAACTTAGCAAATACACTCATTCATACTGGTGAGAGGGCAAATAGAGGTTAAAACAAAGAGATGTTATTTTCTAGTATGTGAGAGGAGTTGAGGAGGAGGTGCTGCCAGGAGCACCACTCAAGAGTGGGATTCTGAGGTGATGAGAGAAGACCACACATCAGTTAATACTTGAATGGCTGTGAAAAAGAGTAGAATGAGGCCCACAGAAAAAGTGGTAAGGGCATCCAGGAATAGGCAAGAGTATGGAGGAAGATGGCACTTTGCGGGCCCTGGGAGAGTGTGTTTTTGAGCACATGAGGCAGTAAAGGAATCACAGGAGATATCGTAGATGAGACCAGAGTCAAGTCATGGAGGCCTTGCATGCTTTTTAAATACCATTCCCCACTGAGAGGTGTTGGGCCTTCCTGGAAAAATAGCTGACTCCTGGGCAGGGCAGGGAAAGGACAAATTATATCTGGAACACCCTGTGACAGAAAGTAAGAAAGTACTAAAATATTGATGGGGACATGTCAAAAGGACACAACAGCCAGTATCAAGTGATACCCACTAGTCAAATCTGAGATAATCTGAGCATCAAAATAAAGACAGACCATAAGGAATTATATCTCACTACAGAATACATGAAATAAATAATCTATAATTCATCCCATCCATCCACCTACGTGCATGTATACATACATACATACATACATACATAGAAAAGGAAAGCTCCTTTTTTTCTATAGAACGCCAATTAACAAATCTAGAAGACAGTTAGAAAATCATCAGTCTGGACCATTACAGTAACAACTGATTTAGAATCATCAACATGTACTAAATCATGGAAGTGGAAAGTCTGGGGTCTTAAAAGTATCTCCCCATAAATTATTTATTAATCACAAAGGGAAACATTGTACCTTTACAATGGAAAAACCTGGCAGGCAACACCTTAGTGAACTCAGTGATCAATGTTCATGAATTTCCCAGAATAGGGCAAACGTCATCCTGAGCCTCCCAATGTGCTATGTCCAGGATGCATCATCACAGCAGAGAACAGCAGCAAGTATGCAATATGCACGTCCTGATGCTAATCCGGCTTAGAGAAAGGATTGCTTCCTGGACCAAGAAAAGAAATGCTACAAAAGACACTATTAGGACAATTGCTGAATTTTGATGATGGACTACATATTTGATAACTGCATTGTGGGAATATTAAGTTTCCTGAATGTGACAATGAAATAACAGTTATGTGAGAGAATGTTCTTGTTCTTGGGAGATACATGTCATGATGTCTAAACTGCAATTTCAGATAGTTCAGATTTTAAAACTTTTCCCTCTAAGTGAACTTTTCCATAGGGTTTGAAAGTTTTCAAACTAAAAAAAATATGACTCTCATAGAGATATATAAGATAATCCAGAAGATAAATTCAAGACTTTCCCTAAACAGGGCTGGAAACTAGTAGAATATTTTTTTAAATTTATGTTTTTAAAGAGAGACATCATCTTTTGAAAGATTTTTTAAAGATTTTATTTATTTTAATAGGGGAAGGGAAGGAGAAAAAGAAGGAGAGAAACATCAATGTGTAGTTGCCTCTTGTGTGCCCCTACTGGGGACATGGCCAGCAACCCAGGCGTGTGCCCTGATGGGGAATCAAACCAGTGACCCTTTGGTTTGCAGGCTGGTGCTCAATCCACTGAGCCATACCAGCCAGGGCTAAACTTTTATTTATTGCTAAGAGAGAGAGAGACAGAGAGACAGAGAGAGAGGTTGCTGTGTTCTTCCACTTCTTCATGCATTCATTGGTTGCTCCTTGTATGTGCCCTGACCAGATGAAACTGGGATTGGGATGATGTTCCAACCAACTGAGCTGGACAGCCAGGGCCCTGTTAGAACATTTTAATTGATAAAATGATTTGATGAGATGTGCCATCTTGACAATTTATTAGGGACAAGATGGTCCATGGTCCATGCTGGCCAGAGGACAAGAGTAATCCCCAAACTCTTTACTTAGATTTTCAAAATACATTTTGATGTCATGTTGGCAGCCAGATCTAACTCAGAAATGTAAGTTTTCCTTATATATAATATTTAATAGTGCACAAACTAAAATAATACATTAAATGTAAAAACATAACTGCTTTTCTTTTTATACTGTAAATGACAATCCACTTCTGCAGATAATTTCTAGAAGTAAATTGCCTATCATGTGCACCATTTCAGCCTTGTGCTTTTGTCTTTTGCATGGCTCCTAACTTGGGATAAAATGATTCACTGCTGACTTGAATCTGCATTTAAAAATAGAAAGAGGAAATTAATAAAGAATACAACTTAATCTGCCCATTTTGTGCACTAGTGTCATTGAAGAGCAAACAAAATCATAAACAGTGAAAACTTCCCAGCATTAAAAATTTAAAACAGTAGATCTGTGCATATTACTTTTTCCTGTCCTCTCTACTTCTATGGAATATGGTGGACGAGAGTGTAGAGCCAAGACTGGGCTAGGACATCCTTATTGGTGGGAAAACTCGTAGTAGAAAAGACAAAAAAAAAATTACCGGATGTATTGAAAGTGGTAGCCAGTTCTCTTCCAAAACCAGAAAAGACTTTGCAGGGAATTTTCTTCCCAGCCACAATAGGAGATAAAGGATATGCTTTTACACTTCTACAACTATAGAAGTGACTTGAAATTTATTCCTTTAATTTACTTCTACCAGTGTGGATAAGGACAGAGTCAGACAAGGATGTCTTTCTTGTCCTACAACAATTGGAAAGAAAAAAATGTGTGTTGCGAAGGTGAAGGAGGTTATTAGCTACTTCAGATGGCTTGATTATCTCTATTGATTACTACCCTCCCCAGCCACTCTGTCCTACCACCACCAAGCTCCAGTGGGAGGAGGGCTGGGGTTGGGGGTGGAGGGCTTGGCCCAACAGCAAGATTTGGCCTGGCCATAAGGCAGGGAAAACTCAGGGCTGCAGAAAATTTTGCAGAGCCCAAGAGAGAACAGTCAAGTCCTGTCTGAAGAAGAGGACCAAGATGCCAGCCAACAGAGCTCATCCAACTCAGTCAGGGTGAGAGTGTAGGAGGGAAATTCAGAAGCTGAGGTGTGCCATGAAAGGGGTGTCAGTGGCAATGGAGAGTGGCAAGCAGGGGAAGAGAGGGAGGATAGTTTGGGGTAGCAAGGGGGAAATCTGTATAAGGGCCTGGCACTGGGAGCCATGCTTATGTTTGCATGAATGGTGTTTTTAAAAGGCCCAGTGACAGAATAACATTGAATGTAAATTGCTGCTGAAAAATAATAGAAAAATTTTAAAAAGCCCTTTGATTCTATATCTTGTTTTGGGTAGTGGTTGCACAGGTGTATATAATTTTAAAACTCATTTATACTTTTGAACTAATATCTAAGATTACAGTTTTTATTATATGTTAATTATCTTTGATTTTTAGAAAGCCCATTGAAAGTAAATACAGCAGGAAATTTCTGTAGCTTAAATTATAATTTTACAATACCCCCAGAGCTTACTTCAAACACAAGTTTAATAAATCTTCTAGAGGCCTCCTTTACACTTGTAAAAATGAGGAGATGAGAGACTGCATGCCAAAAATCTGGACTAAAATAAAGAGGAGAGTTTATTTCAAAGTTTAGTTGGGCCTTAGTGTATATAAAAGGGCCCCCGAGGTAGCAGATTCTGCTTTCTGGACAGACTGTAATAGGTCTAATTTCTTTTGTACCAGTAGGCCTCTGGGCATTGTGAGAAGCCAGGAGGAAAAACTGAAATTAGTCTGAACAATAATTTAAAATACGATCTCCCTTGTGAACAAAAGGAGCTGAGAAGTCTGTATTTAATGGGGGAAAAACAAGTCTGCATTCCTTAGTATGGATATAGGCTGTACCTTCAAGTAACAATGGTGGGATATAAGAACAATGCACAAGATAAATAGCTTCTCTGTTTACCAGGAATGTCCAAAGCAAAATTATATTGGAGGAAAAAGAAACCCCATTCACAATTGCAGCAAAATCATGTAATACCTCATAATCATGTAATACCTCAAAATCATGTAATACCTCATAATGGTGGTTTACTTACTGAAGGATATAGAAAGGACTTAAATAAATGGATATACAAACCTTTTCCTTTCAATAAATAAATTCAATATTTTAAGAAATTCCTATTAGAGTCCAGCCAAGATGGAGGAGTAGGTAGACATGTAATCATAACTAACGTCAAAACTAAAAACAACCAGAACTGCCAAGAAATCGAACTGTATGGAAGTCAGACAACCAAGGATTTAAAGAAGAAACATTCATCCAGATGGGTATGAGGGGCAGAGACAGGGAGCAAAGGTGGAGAGAATGCAGTGTGGTGGCGGCAAGGCAGTGGCAGCTGATGGAACTGGTGGTCCCACATTCATATGTGGTAGATAAGAACTGGGAGGAACACCTGGGCAGTGAGCAATCCCAGCCCCAGGATAAACCATGCAGCCCAGGGTTCCAGTACTGGGAAGATAAAGCCTAATAACTTCTGGCTGTAAAAACCAGTGGGGGTTGGGGTGGTGAAAGAAACTGCTGGTCTCTCAGGAGAGTCCATTTAAAGGACCCTCATGGGGGTCCTAAAATGTACACAAACCCACCCACTCTGGGATTCAGCACCAGAGCAGTTGAATACCGGAAGTGGGGGAAGTGAATAGAAATGGGCTGAGTGCCAAGCAAGTGGCATTGTTCCCTCTCTGACCCCTCCTTGACATACAGCTCCACAAAGTGGCTAAGTGGGTTGTCTAGCCCCAGCAAATACCTAAGGCTCTGCCCCTCACAAATGTAACAGGTGTGTCAAGACTGGGAGTCAAAGCAGCTCTACTTAATACACAGGGAGGCTGCCAAATGGAGGAGGCAAAGAAATATGGCCCAAATGAAAGTTTCCCAAAGGAAACTCCAGAAACAGAACTAAGACAAATGGAGATAGCCAACCTATCAGATGCAGAGTTCAAAATACCAGTGATAAGGATGCTCAGGGAACTCATTGAGTACGGCAAATGTATAATGAAAGAAATGAAGGCTACACTAAGTGAAATAAAAAAAAATCCAACCCTGGCTGGTATGGCTCTGTGGATTAAGTGCTGGCCTGTGAGCCAGAGGGTCGCTGGTTTGGTTCCCTGTCTAGGGCACATGCCTGAGTTGTGGGTCAGGTCCCCAGTAAGGGGCACAAGAGGCAACTGCACATTGATATTTCTTTCTCTCTTTCTCCCACCCTTCCCCTCTGTCTAAAAATAAACAAAATCTTTTTTAAAAAAGAAAAAAATTCCACAGGGAACCAACAGAGAAGGGAAGGAAGCCAGGGTTCAAATCAATGATTTGGAACATAAGGAAGAAATAAACAGTCAGCCAGTGCAGAAAGAAGAAACAAGAATTCAAAAACAAACAAACAAACAAACAAACAAAACCAAAATGAAAAAAACAAGGAGAGAATAAGAAGACTCTGGGACACTCTAAATGTGTCAACATTCAAATCACAGGGATGCCAGAAGGAAAAGAGGAAGAGCAAGAAATTGAAAATTTATTAAAAAAATAATGAAAGAAAACTTCCCTAATTTGGGGAAGGACATAGATATACAAGTCCAGGAAGCACAGAGAATCCCAAACAAAATGGATCCAAAGAGGACCACACCAAGACATATCATAATTAATATGGCAAAGATTAAAGATAAAGAGAACATCTTAAAAGCAGCAAGAGAAGAGCGTTACCTACAAAGGACTATTAGCTGATTTCTCAAAAGAAATCTTAAGGCAAAAAGGCTGACAAGAAGTATTGAAAGTGATGAAAAGCAAGGACCTACACTCAAGATTACTCTATCCAGCAAAGCTGTCTGTCATTTAGAATTGAAGCGCAGATAAAGTGCTTCCCAGACAAGGTAAAGCTAAAGGAATACATCATTACCAAGCCCTTATTATATGAAATGTTAAAGGGACTTATGTAAGAAAAAGAAGATCAAAACTATGAACATTAAAATAACAACCAAGTGACAACTATTAACAACTGAATCTAAAAAACAAAAACAAAATCAAACTAAGCAAACAACCAGAACAAGAACAGAATCATAGGTGTGGAGATATTTAGAAGGTTAACAGCTGGGAGGGGATGGGGGAGAATGGAAGATAAGGTACAGGGATTAAGAAGCATAAATGGTAGGTACAAAATAGACAGGGGGAGGTTCAGAATAATATAGGAAATGGAGAAGCCAAAGAACCTATATGCACAACTCATGGACATGAACTAAGGGAGTTTATTGCTGAAGAGAAGTGGGGTTCAGGGTGGGGGGGGCAAAGGGGAAAAAATCGGGACAATTGTAATAACATGATCAATAAAATATACTTAAAAAATAAATTCCTATTAGATAATTCAATATTATAAATATATCAATTTTCTCAAGTTAATCTAGAAATGAAATGCTATGCCAGGTAAAATCCTAGTAAAAATTTTTAAATATGTGAGAATATAGAGAAAAATTGACCATGATATCTGAAAATTTTCAAACAGAAAAAAGTAAGACAATGAAAAAAGAAGAAACTATTACCTGGATTCAATAATTCTGGTTTTTGTGTAGAACATTTTATTTATTTATTTTTAAAGAGGGGGGAAGGGAGAGAGAGAGGGAGAGAAACATCAATGTGTGGTCACCTCTTGCGTGCCCTGCACTGGGGACTCTACCTGCAACCCAGGCAAGTGCCCTGACTGGGAATCAAACCAGTGACCTCTTGGCTCACAGGCCAGCCTATGGCATTCCACTGAGCCACACCAGCCAGTGCTTTCAGCCTTTATGACTCCCTTTATTTTTTTGTGCCATCAGGCTTTCCTTTAGCTGGGTATGCAGAAATATCCTTTTCATACTTCTCCTTCAGCTTAGTAGCCTTCTTTTCATCAGGCTGCTTATCATCTGCAGCAGTGCGACTCCACATCTCTCCCAGCTTCCTTGCTACATCACCAATGAATAGGCCAGGATGCTCTCCTTTGATTTTTGGGTGATACTCAGAACAAAACGAGACAAAGGCTCAAAGAGGCCTCTTAGGTGCATTGGGATCCTTGAACTTATTTTTTGTTTCCTCTTTAGGAAGAATGTAAGTTCTCATATCTTTTTCATAACAGGCCTTGTCCACCTTAGCCACATCTTCAAATTTTCCTTTCTTTTTAGCTGACATGATCTTCTACCTACCTCTCTGAGCCCTTCTTAGAAAACTCTGAAAAGTTGACTGAAGCATCTTGAGTGCTGCTTGTGTTCCTTCTGGCAAGTTTGCACAAAGAAAACATATGATGACATTTTGCCTCTCAGCTCCTTTGCCCAAGTTTAATTACTTTTCCTCAGTGAGCACAGAGTTGCCCAGAGCCCTTCCAGCTCACACTTGCCCTGGGCTGTCTGTGTTGAATTCAGTTAATCCTTAATATTGAATACTTTGCCATAGTTCCTTTATAGTTGGATAAGCAGATTGATAGAATGAAAAATAGAGTATATATTTACTGTACCATTTTAAAGTATTACACTCTAACACTTCATCAGTAAATTCTTCAGTATGCCTCTTCCTAGATAGATTAGTTGACTTAGGCTGCTATAACAAAGTATCATAGAATGGGTGGATTAAATATTTATTTCTCACAGTTCTGAAGGCTGGGAAGCCCAAGATGAAGGTCCTGACTGATTTGGTTGCTAATGAGGACCCTCTTCCTGGCTTGTAGACAGCTGCCTTTTAGCTGTGTTCTCACGGGGCAGAGAGCTGCTGTCTCTCATCCTCTTCTTATAAGGGAGCTAATCACAACATTGAGGGCTGCACCCTCATTGTCTCATCTAAACCTAAATTACCTCCAAAAGGCCCCATCTCCAAACACCACCACATTGAGGTGGGGGAGGTTAGGGCTTCAACATATGAATTTTGGAAAAACACAATTCAGTCCATAGCACTAGAATAAGGCCATTCTACATAACCACATTATTATTATCATAATTCCCTAATATCTCCTGATGCCATCATATGTAAATGTCTCCACTTGTCCTAAATGTGTCATTTATAGCTGATTTGTTCAGACCAGAGATGAGGCATTCCATTTGATTGTTACTTCCTGAAGACTCATTTACCACAAGTCCCCCCAGTTTTTTTCCATGACATTTACTTGTTGAAGAGATAGAGTTTTTAAAAAACCCCACATTCAGGATCTGTTAGATGGTTTTCTTATTATTCATTTACCTTTACTTGGTATATTACCTCTAAACTAAAGTCAGATCTCAAGACTTGATTAGATTCAGGGTAAACATTTTTGTCTGTAATATTTTATTGGTGATGCTGTGTTCATCAAGAGGCACATAATCTCTCTTTGGCTCACTCTTTAGTGAAGCCAAAGTTTGATGTCTAGTTTAAGGTGGAGATAGCCATATCTTAAAAATACCTTTGAGTCTGGCTGGGTGGCTCACTTGTTTGGAGGATTGTTCTGTGCACAGGGGAATTGTGGGTTTGATCCCCAGTCAGAGCACATGCCTGGGTTTCAGGGTTGATCCCTGGTTAGAGCATATGCTGGGGGTGGGGGGTGTAGCTGATTGATGTTTCTCTTTCTCTAAAAAAAATCAATGAACATATCCTTGGATGAGGGTTAGGGAAAAAATACATATATATATAAATAAGACTTTGGCTTTCTCTCTGCTCCTGCTGTGCAAGATTCCAAAAGAAAGGAGGCTAGGGGAAGAAGATGGTGCCAGCCCCTGCTGTCATGAAGAAGCAGGAGGCCAAGAAGGGGGTAAATCCCATTTGAGAAAAGGCCCAAGAATTTGGGCACCGGACAGGACATCCAGCGCAAAAGGGACCTCACCTACTGTGACACATGCCCTGCTACATTCGGCTGCAGTGGCAGAGTTATTCTCTATAAGCATTTGAGAGTGCCTCCTGCCATTGACCAACTGACCTAGGCCTTGGACCACTAGTTACTCAGCTGCTTAAGCTGGCCTACAAGTACAGACCGAAGACAAAGCAAGAGAAGAAGCAGAGGTTGTTGGCCCAGGCTGAGAAAAAAGCTGCCAGCAAAGGGGATGTCCCCACCAAGAGGCCACCTGTCCTTTGAGCAGGGATTAATACTTTCAACCACCCTGGTAGAGAATAGGAAGGCCCTGTTGGTAGTGATTTCACACAATGTGTATCTATCAAGCTTGTTGTTCTCCTGCTTGCACTGTGCAATAAGATGGGGTACTCTATAAAGGGAAGTCCAGGCTTGGGTGTCTAGTCCACAGGAAGACCTGCACCACCACTGCCTTCACACAGGTTAACTCAGAGGACAAAGCAGCTCTGGCTAAGCTGGTGGAAGCCATCTGGACCAATTACAATGACAGATGTGATGAGATCTGCCATCACTGGGGGGGTGGGGGGCGGGTAACATCCTAGGTCCAAAGTCAGTGGTTCTCACTGCCAAACTGGAAAAGGCCAAGGCTAAAGAATTGGTCACCAAGCTGGCTAAGTATATGCTGTTCTGCTTTCTGTACATAAAAGTAACAAATTCTCCTTCAAAAAAAGTATCTTTGGAAAAGAAAAACAGTAAGGAGGAACTTATCCCATTGGACACCAAACCACACTATAAAGCTACGATCCAAATAGTGTGCATGGCCATAGACAAAAAATGTCAATATAGATATAGACTGGAATCAGGCCACAGTACATATGAGAACTGTATGTATAAAACAATAGCATTTCAAACTAATGGGGAAAAGATGGGCTGTGTAATTAAAAAGTGTTGGGGAAAAAATAGATTCTTACTTTATTCTATGTCCTCCAAATAAATTCCAGCTGAATTAAAGAGCTAAATATAATAACATCTCTAAAAGAAATAGAAGCAAATAAAGAATACTTTTAAAATACTAGGATGGGAAAAATAAGATCCAACACTTAGACTCCTTAAAAAAATTGGTAAAATTGATTTGACATTAAAAGTCTTGTAGCAACATGCATGGAGTAATATGACAAAGAATATGTAGATAAGGAATATCAGCAAAAGTGGAAGGACTACTGATATCCATAATATATAAACAGCTACCACCCATCTAAGGGAAAATGAAAACAAAAAATGAGCAAATAACATGAATAAGAAATTTTGAGAAAACCTACTTCAAACATCTAATGATCACTTTACAGTATGTTCAGCTCTACTAGTGATCAGGGAAATGCAATGAAAAGAGATATCATTTTTTGTTCTCAAACTTTAAAGTACTGATTATGTATCAATGATTTCAAGAGTGTGGGGAAACAGGTACTAACAAATAGTGTTAGTTTTTATCAAAATTTAAAAAGTGAATACCCTTTGATCCATCAATTCCACCTCCTGTGGATATACACCTGTTAGGACATTCACTGCAGCCTTGTTTGCAATAGCAGTCCCCTGCCCCCCAAACCTCAGTGTCTACCTGTAGGAAAATAAATTATGGCAAACAAAAAGATAAACCTATACAGCCATTAGAGTGAATGAAGTTGGCCATAAGGGCTGACAAGGGAAATTTTCAAGATGGTGCACTAAGTGAAAAAGAACAGTTCACAGAAAATATGCACAGTATGAACCAATTAATTTTTTTTAAAAAGCTGTCTTTTTATCTAAATGCAGACTGTTAAAGGTGGTTATCTATGAGAGTAGGATTGGGGTGTGAGGGTGAAGTTTCATATGTATATCCACATCTGTTTTAAACAAAGTTTTTAAACGATTTTGTTTATTTATTTTTAGAGAGAAGGAAAGGGATGGAGAAAGAGAGGAAGAGAGACATTGATGGGCTGCCTCTCGCATGTGCCTCAACTGGTCCAGCCTGCAACCCAGGCATGTGCCCTGACTGAGAATCAAACCTGGGACCTTCTGCTTTGTGGGATGATGCCCTACCAGCTGAGCCACACCAGTCAGGGCGCCTCTGTTTTTTTATTTAAAAATTAAAAATATAGTGACAGACCTGGCCGGGTAACCCAATTGGTTAGAGTGCCAAGGTTGTGGCTCCATCTCTGGTCAAGGCACATACAAGAATCAACAAATGAATGCATGAATAAGTGGATAAACAAACTGAAGTTTCTGTCTCTCTCCATCCCCCTCCTCTCTCTAAATTAAATACAGAAAAAAATTTTTAAAATATGGTAACATGTCGAGACATTATTTTGGTCATTTGGGATACAACCAAAGAAAAAGAAAATTTCCTTACTCCAGAACCTGGGGGAAAAAATCACCAAGAATCTTTAAGGTAAAAAGCCGATATCATAAAAGAAGACCCAGATTTCTGAAGCTAACCAGCAGGTTGAGCACAAACACCCCCTCATTCTTGGTAGAATCGTTTAGCCAAAGAGAGTACGAATGTGCTGATCTTCATTTACCTTTTTCCATTTCTCCCAGATTACTACATTCTACTCCATTGACATATTGAATATCTGACAGTACGTTAAATGCATGCCAGTATTTTTCAAAAAATAAATGAAAGACAAAGTTCTATGCTGCTTATTCAGTTTGCTAGGCACAGGTCTTTCTGGCCTTGGGATGGAAGCATTCTCGGTAGTTCTCTTATCACAAGACTCCACACAACCAGAATGTTCACTCCTTTTCCTCAACATTCTATTATTATTATTTTGTGTTTTCTGTGGGGCCAAATGTACATAACAAAAAAACAATATCAGGAATATTGTTTTTAAAATCCTCAATTACAGAGTTTGGTCTGAGGTCTAAAAAAATTAATAAAAAACTTGACATTTACTCAACTATAGAGGTTATTCAATTTCAAAAACCCATCTGCAAGAAAAGATCCCTTTAAACTCTGTTCTCCACCTGTGAAGAATGGTGTAGGCCCTAAGAAAGAGCATGGATTTTCAAGCCAAACTCACTGCAGGTCCTGGGATAAGGACCTGAACTGTGACCAGTACAGGAGGGATTCTGTTCCCATAACAACAACAAAAACACCTACCAGCATTTGTGTGAAGCCTCTGATGGGAGCTCAATAAATATCCATTTTTAACCCTTTTCACAATTCTGAGATTTTCAGTTTCAAAGTCAGGAACACAGGGGATTTCAAATTAATGCTGAGATCACTAGAATATCCAAAGAAACTCAACCAATTTTTCTCAAGGAAATAGAATGCTAGTAAAGATTTTAGTGTGTGTGCATTTTTCCATATGCCTACACGTAAGCCCTCTAGTTTTTCATTAAATTTTGACCTTAAGCAAATTATCTTCACATAATTAAAGCTGTAATCCACTGATTCTAAAGCTTGTATTATCATTAAAACTTTAGCATCATATGTATCAACCAGTTTCTCCAAATTTCAGTGTAAGATTTAAAATTTTTCAGAATGACTCATTTGAAATACACACTTAAGAAAATGCTCTGTAACTGTTTTCCTTCAGGGTGAATTTTACCTAGAACTCCTCCCCTCCTTTTGTTGCTTTTCCTGTGCTGCCCACAAGTTGAGGATCACAACTAGACAGCTCAGACAGCTCAGAGAAAAACTTAGAGTCCTGCAGGATTTAGTTCCTTCCCCCAGCCCTGCCACTGCCACTGGTGTGGGTGCCAGGTCCTCACTGTGGAAGGACAGACTTGAACCAAATAATGTCAAGGCTCTTCCAAGCTCTAAAATTCTATGATTAATGGTCAGACAATGAACAGACTCACCAACCAACTAAGCAAACTGCATTTCCTGTGGCCAAATTCTAAGAGCCCAGAGGTGGCCATTTTTGAAGTGCGGGAAGATTCACATTGTTCAAGGGAAGTGCAACAACAAAACAAGTATCTGTAAGAAATAGCACTTTTAGCCACCATCTAAACATGACCTAAGAACAAAATATGAATAGGGTTTAAAACTTTCACATGTACACTTAGTACATAAGACTTTCTTTCCCAAGAATGGAAGATATTTATACATAATTATAAAGTGTAATCATATATTTTTTCTCTTAATGATGTTATACTAACAAAACCTTTAATAAAAGTATATATTTGTAAAATGTAAAGATGCTTAAACAGTATAATTATTTGTATTTGACATTTTTGTTTTATTGAAAACATGCACTTCGTTAGAATTTCTAGCCCAAACACTGTATTTGAAGATGAGAAAAAAGGAATTAACTTCTTGACACTTTAGCTTTAGTTCACCATTTATGTAAGTCACTCTCAAATAAATAGAATGTGATGTAGTACTTGAATTTTATTCTAGAGAGCCAAGGGGACAGCTCCCATATAGTATTTATTCAAAACAGATCTACTGAGATGTTAACTGGACTTACTGTGGTGATAATTTCAAAATATTTACAAATTTCAAATCATGTTGTACACTTGAAGCAAATGTTATAGTCAATTATACCTCAATAAACAAAACAAACAGCAACAACAAAAGACCTATTCTTGTGAAATTCCGGATAGTTTGGAAAGGGTGGCATTTCTACTGCTGAGCTCCTATGCCAGGGTGAAAGGTCTCCTCTTCCCAATTAAAACAGAGGATGGACCTGGGACCCACAGGTTTCTGCTTTCTGAAGTCATTTGCACTACATATCACAGCCTTTAAGTCTCTAGCATCTTTGCTGCCCCTAAGACAAAAACGTAGACCAACTTTAATTTCAGGCCTTCATCGATTTCCTTATGGGAAATAAGGGAAGAATGGACATGACTACTAAATTTCTGATCTATATGGCTGAGCTCTACTTGCAGACCGTTCCACTGAGACAGCCACACTGAACCCTCAACTCCCAGCCCCCTTTCCTCCTTAATTAGCAGTGCTTTAGACAATAGAAGTCAAAGAGCCCTTCCGGGAGGCAATCTATCAAAATTTGCATTTCTGAAAGGCTTCCTGGAGGACTGACTGAATTCAACTTAATCTTCTAGAAGCTGGCTGTAGTTGAGGAACCGCAGGATAAAACGTGAAAATGTTGGCGAAAAATTAGGAATACCGGTAGTTTGCAAGACGTAGAATTTTGAGCTAAGAAATGTAAACTGTCCTCCAATCTACTCACTCTTTTAGAGGCTACCATGAAAATTTGTTTAAAGGCCCTGCCAAATGACAGTGTTGGTAAGTTCCAGAAAGTTCTGGCGTTATTTTAACCCAGTAGAAAAACAAAGAGATAGGACTTAAATTTGCAAGATGAAAGTTTCAAGAATTAAATTCACCACTTGCTTCAATACTTCAAAAACTTGACCTGTAGACACCTTAGGTAAGAAAAGCATTAGTAATTGGCCTATAAATTACTGAGCCAATGCCGGTACTGGATTCCGAGATGAAGAACTACGAGATGCAAACCATTGCTGTATATCCTGTCTCCACCGTAGTTTTAGCCACTCCTGAAGGAGCCCGTGCCGGTTCTTTTTGAATGGTACGCATAAGTCATCAAAAGCTGACTCAAACAGCTCGTTAAGTTCTGAAACCAAATCTACCTTAAGTCTATATAGAGGCGCTTAATCAGTCCAAGCCTGAAGCCATGACAAAAGTCCTCCTCCAGCTGGCGCAATTACAAGAAAAACCAAAAACTCCTTAAAGAACTATACATGCCAAAGGACTGGAGTTACTAGGTTGGGGTTGTAAAGCCTTGGAAACTAAGTAGGGAACTAGGGTCTTTGAGCTCTAGGAACACAGAAGAAACAGTAAAGTTGGGGCGCTAGCAGAGTGTCGCCCGCACACTTCTATTTTTGATTGGCTGAACCACTCAGACTTTTCTTTATGGCGTCACCGGGTACCTGCCTGTAGAAAGGCCCCGTATCCGTGACGTCACGCCCCACTCACCAATGAAAGGCCTCGGTCTGCGAGCCCCGAGGAGGGTTGTGGGCCCTTTTTTTGTGAATGAAGCTCTACGGAACAGCCCTCCTGGGGTCCCGGGTGCCGCGGTCCGCTTTACTCAGGCACCACCGCCGCAGCGTCCGCGGTGGGCGCGCGCGGTCACCCAAGGCGGCCAAAGGCAGCGCTAGCCGCCAGCCGCAGCACCGTCGCCTCCTCCGCGCCAGCGAGCTGCGGGCACTTGAGGGCGGGCTGGGGGGCGCCGGCCGCGGCAGGAGGCGCTGTAGCCTGGGCTACCGCGCGGGTCTAGCGGCGGCTGCCGAAGGGAGCGGGGCAGGCGCCGTGGGCCCTGCCCCTCCCCCGGCTCCTGCGCGGTCGCCTCCCGCCGGGATCGGCCGGCTCCCGCGGTCCACACAGCGTCTCTCCGCGCCCGCTACCCCGAGCGCCCGCGCGCGTGTCTGGCGGGGGCCTCGGCGGGCGAGCGGGCGCGCGGGGCCATGGTTGTGGCCCCCTGACGGGCCGCGGTCGCCTCCATGAAGCGGAAGAGCGAGTGGCGGGCGAGCTGGGCCGCCGCGCCCCCCTGCTCGCGGCGCGGCTCTTCCTCCTCGCTGGGAGCGAAGAAGAGCCGTAGCTCCACGTCGGAGGAACTGCATCGCCTGGACCAGCAGGACGACCTGTACCTGGACATCACCGGTGAGCCGGCGGACTAATGCGTGGCGGGACGCCAGAGACGCGCCGCACCCAGTGCAGGGGGTCCCAGCACTTTCCCTCCGTCCCCTGCAGTCGAGGCGCCTTTACCCACCCCACCCCTATAAAAGCCCCAGCTCGCCACACCCCCCTTCAGGAGCCTGGCTCGGGCTGAGCGCCCTCTTACCCCTAGTTGCCATATGCATTTGTGGCGAGCTGTAACTTTATCGTTTTGACTCCCTCCTACCCTAGCAAGGTGGGCCGAGGGTCACCTTTCTAAATGGCGGGCATCAGGTCGGCACTTTAGGATTTTTGTAAGTCCGGGTTGATACCACGTCCTGGGGTTGCGTGCTGCGTTGGCCCTTCCAGGAGCCTGAACCTGAGAGTCACCCCAGAGGATTCCCCGAGCTTGTGTGGCGTTTGCCAAACCTTCGCTGCTGGAAATGGAGTCCCTCTTGGGGCGGCGTGCCGCGGCCGGGCGAGACAGTCATCTCCCCGCCCTGGTGCTCTGTGCACCGCCCCCTCCCCAGAGCTTGCACGCGGTCCTTCCCCTCCGGGGCCGCAAGACACAACGTGTCGCGTGTATGGTATTTGAATCTGGTCAGCTTGCTGAATGCCCAGAGTTGTCACTTTTGAGAAATCTCAGCCAGACACAGCAGGTAGAAAAGTAGCCCGTTGATAGCTGTTTTATTGTTAGTACTGATTCTACAATTCTCGAAGGAAAATAAATCGAGTTTGGCGGCTGTTGGGTTTGCCAGGATTGACACTGAAGACATAAAATGCGATGATGTATGTGGAAACGCTTTGTAAACAACAGCCGTCTACAGTTTTACGGGAATTTGCATTGTTTGGTGCGTTATGTGTAACCCTTGGCATGTCTGGGATTTTTATAAACTGTTTCCTGCCCTTAGCCACCGTAGATATACCAGGTGAGCTGGAGTGGTCAGAACATTAATTTCGAAAGTGTTCAGACAAACACAGAAATGTAGTAGAAATCATTTTCTAGATCGATGGACAGTTTATGGTCTTTTTTTTTAAGCCCAGAGTAGGGTGGAAGGTTTCTCAGCGTTGATGGTGGCTCTAGAGAACTGAGGGGGGAAGGAGGAAGTGGTTACCTTAAGTCCCTGTCCCTTGCTGGCACCAGCCAGGACCTTGGTAACTCGAGTGTCGTGCTACTGTAGGAGGTGAAGCCTGCTGGCTGAAGATGAGACTAGGTCCCACCATGGTGTGTACTCCGTGGAAATGGCCCCGCTGTGGAGGGCTGTGGGTGGAGGACCCACACAGTCCTTATTATGCCTTTGTTATTTATGCCTCTTCAAAGGAACTTTGTTTAATAGCATTTAGTTTTAGGGCAAATAATGCATTTATATGGTATAGAATTCTTAATTCTAAAGGTACATAGCAGTATATAGTGAAAAATTGGTCTTAGCCACCTGGTGTTCTTCCCCAGAGGCAATGTGTGTTCCTAATTTCTTGTGAGTCATTCCAGAAAAAGGCTGAGTGCATACACACAGACATTCCCTACTGTACCCAGGCACAGTAACATGCAACTTCTTGGTTTGCACATTGTATTTTCTTCACATTATTTCGTAGCAGACCGATTGTGTTGTATTAGTGTAGGCAAAACTGCCTCCTTTGCCTTAAAAAAAAAGATTTTATTTATTTTGTCTTTAGATAAAGGGGAAGAGAGGGAGAGGGAGAGAAACATCTATGTGTGATTGCCTCTTGCAAACCCCCAAATGGGGACCTGGCCTGGAACCCAGGCATGTGCCCTGACTGCGAATCAAACTGGAGATCCTGTGGTTTGCAGGCTGGTGCTCAATCCACTGAGCCACACCAGCCAGGGCTCCTTTGCCTTTTTTTAAAAAGAAATATTTTATTTATCTTTAGCCGGGGAGAGTGAAGGGAGAGAGAGAGAGAAATGTGGATGTGAGAGAGAAACATCAGTCAGTTGCCTCTTGTACTTGCCCTGTATGGGGTCCTGTTTGCAACCCAGGACTGTGCCCTTGATAGGAAATCAAACTTGCAGCCCTTTGCTCTGCAGGCTGATGTCCAACCAAGACACACTGGCCAGGGCCTCACTTAGGACAAAGTAGATAGGGTTTTAAAATCTAAAATCATGAAAAAGTATATGTAGTTTTAAATGTACATGTTTTCAAGCTTGTTTAGACAGCATCCTATTGATGAAGGATGTTTTTGACAGCAAAGTCATCGGAGTAAATATTCTTTCACTTCATTGAGAAAAATATCAACATGGCTGGCTTTCCTGAGGCAGGGACCAATGAATTAACTTCAGAAAATATCACAAGCAGAATATTGAGGAAAGAGTGGTGCATTACATACAATTAAAATGCTATTATTTGGCTTACAGACCCAGATAAATGGAAAGGTGCAGTCTCTGTAAGACCACATGAGGGAAAAGTAAGGGAGTTGACTTTCCCTAAGATTTCTTCAGGCCTCCTGGCTAAAAAAAAACAAACAAAAAACAGAACAACAAAAAAACCCCAACAGCTAAATCAGTCTGTTCTGATGTGATATTCAAGACAAAATAAAGTGACTATGGGTGTAGTGTGTGTTTTCCATTTTCAGGGCTTGTAGGGAAGACTTGAGGCAAATGGCAACCTGGTCCCATTCTTGCCAACTTGTTTTCTCTCAGTCATTGTTTTTCTAACTTAAACAGCAACGCATGCACATTTTTAGAGTCGACCATTAGCAAAGGAGATGTATAGATGTAGTTTCCCTCCCCTCTAATATTTTCTTTCCCTTAAGTTTTCTTTGCCTATCTGAGTTGCCACAAATTGTGTGATATAGTTTTTTTAAGGAAAATGTTTTATTTATTTAGAAGCATGCTCCTAACTGGAGACATGGCCCACAACCTAGGTACATGCCCTGACTGGGAATTGAACTGGCTACCCTTCAGTTTGCCAGTATGATGCCCAACACACTACGCCACACCAGTCCTCTTTTTAATGCTTGGGTGGTATTGCATTGTGTGGCTGAAGTGTGATTTATTTAATGGTAATATGTGATAACCTCGGGGGGTTTCCGGTCCCTATTGTAAATGGCCACGATAGCATCAGTGTGTACGTCTACTTACATGTGTGACTGTATCTGTAGAGTAAAATAAATAGAAAAATCTGGAGAAAGTATATGTAGGTTTATCCATTCATCAGTGGATTTTTTGGTGATGATGAATAATGCTGCTATCAACACTTGTGTGGACATTTATTTTCCATTCCTTTTGGGTATATGTACCTAGGTGGGGAATTGCTGGGTTGCATGGTAGTATCAATGTTTAGTCTTTTGAGCAACTGCCAGATGTTTTTCCAAAGCGGCTGTTCCACCAACATTCCCACCATCAACAGAATAATTATTCCACATTTTTGCCAATACTTGTTATAGGATTGTGACAGTTCTTTACCATTGGGGTTGATTTGTAAAACATTAATGCACATTATCATTTCTGCCAACTCTGCCCTTAAACATTAATTTTTTTTTACTTAAGTCCTTTGATTTTCTTATTGCAACCAATTTTATCTGTAAATTGAGTTCCCAAAGATCCTAGGATATTTTTGTATGTGTACATTTAATACAGAATGCTTAATGCCTATTTCATTCCTTTAGTCCTTTGTTAGGTGGTCACTGTTGCTTAGTGTCCAGCCAGCCACCCAGCTACACTGGCATTTACACTTACTGGAAGTGGACTGATGGGAGTTTTAGTCCTACCCCGACCCCATCAAACTGTTACTGACCATTTACTGAGTTCTTGCCATGTTCAGTGACATGGATTTTTACCTGAGCTGTAATCCTGGTGCAGTTCCAGTGCACTGTGTGAAGAATGGTTGTATATAGTATAAAGTGTATACATTAATGTTAAACACATGCTGAGTAAAGATATGGTCAGAATTAGTTGTTACCAGTCAAGGCAGTGGGGGAGAAGGGAAATGAGGATGATTTTCAGTTGGATTTGGAACTAGAAAACTCTCAAAATGGGAGAAATACCAAAGGAGAAAATGTTGGGTTTTTTATTTTTTTACTAACCTTCTTGTGGCCAGAAGTATGAATCCGTTCGATTTCTATATTTGTATTCTTTAAATAGGGCCCTCCATAAATGACAGTGGGTGTTCTCCTTTCCCTTCATTAACATAGGAACAAAAGTTTAATGACTATAGTTAACACTGCATCATCTGTTTGATAATTTATAGGATGGATTGTTGGTATAGAATTTCAGCGTATTTTACTTTTTAAAAAATTTCTGACTGGTAAAAAAATCATAACTAGCTAAAAAAAGATTCTTGGTGGTTTGTCTTAAATTTTAAAAAAAAGTTTCAGTGTCGACCATGATAGCCTACCTTTGAAAGACTATTACAACAGTAAATCATTTCATTGGAGGGGCTCTAGTTAAGGTCAGGATTGCCATCTAAAAGCACTGGATTAGTGGTGTCTTGGATACTCATCAAGTAAAATTAAACAGATACAATACTATGCCCTTCCCCTTTCCAGGATTTTTTTTTTAAGATTTTATCTTTTATTTTCAGAGAGGGAAGGGGGTGGGGAGAGAGAGAGAGAGAGAGAGAGAGAGAGAGAGAGAGAGAGAGAGAGAGAGAGAGAGAGAGAGAGAAACAGAAACATCAATGTGCGGTTGCTGGGGGTTCTGGCCTGCAACCCAGGAATGTACCCTGGCTGGGAATCGAACCTGGGACACTTTGGTTCCCAGCCCGCGCTCAATCCACTGAGCTATGCCAGCCAGGGCGTCCTTTTCAGGATTTTTAAAAAACTACTGGACATCATCAGGGAATATTTGTTCATTAATTTAGGAAGTATTTATTGCATACTTACTATATAAAACAGTCATGCATGTTCATTGTTTGCAGTGGTAATAGAAGCACATTTCTTTTTATAGAAAAAGAATGCTGTTTCCTGGGGTACTGATTCAAGGAGGAAATAAATTAATTTTTCTGCAAGAGTTTCATGTAGTGCACAGGTGGCAAACATGAGGCCTGCGGGCTGAATCCAGCCCTCTACCTTGTTTTATCCGGCTGGCAGCACCTTGTTTCTACCCAGTAGCAGCGCTGATTTCTCGCTTAACTGTTAAGGCGTAGCTACATTTATACAGTCCTAAAACGACATTTGGCCCTTTGAAGGCAACCGCAAGGCTGATGTGGTCTCCAGTTAAAATGAGTTTGACACCCCTAATGTAGTAGATCATTGTGTCTCAAAAATGGAAGCTCACCAAGTATGTACTATTCATTTTTCTTCTTGCTTATGATTTCTGTACTTTAAATTTGTGCATAATATGAATTAATTTTCTTGATTTATGTGCTTACTTAATTCTTCCAATGGTGCCATGTTAGCTGCTTTAAGTATACTTACTTAGACATTCCAATACTACACACAGACAAAAACGTAACAGTTTTAATGTTACTGCTTCAGTGGCCACAAAGAAGAAGGTTGGACATAAAGAAGAAGGGGATGTGGCAGTGCCAGTCAGTGCAAAACAAACTCTAACTTCTCTGTGCCTTGGAATGAGAATGAATTTCTCCAGCTCCTGCTGGTGTTAGGGAAGACTGGAGTGAAATCATATTGTAGATTTTTAGGATGGAATGACATTTGCATGTTTCTGAGATAGTCTTTGGGGATCTCTGAATTGATAGGACAGGTGTTTTGTTTTTTGAAAGAATTTCAGGTGATCATCCAGAAATATAGCCATGTACTTTTCCCTCTGAAGAAGCCAAGACCAGAGATCAGTAACTTCAGCCAAATTGATGGTTTCTTTTTGGGAAAGCCTTGACTATCTGACTTTTATTCTAACAGATAACGCTGTTTCACAGAGCTGTACATAAGTGGTTTGTTGAATATCTACTAGGTAGTCCTGTGCTACTTAGGCTAGTAGACAGTGTCATAGTAGATTCTCCAAAAGTAGCATCTGCAAAGGTAAGCTTAGCGAGATGAGTAATATAACCTCATTAATTTGAAGAAATGAGTGGACTAAGTACACAATTCAGGTCCTCCAGAGCTCGTGCTGTTTTCCAAATTGGCTGTCATCACAACCCAGATTTTCCTGATATTTCATTCATTCAACAAATGTGTAATGAATACTCTGCCAGACTTTTTTTTTTCCCTTCTCTCAAGTGCTAAAAATAGGTCACTGCTGAAGATATTCCCTGCTCTCATAGGGTTTATTTTGTGTGTGAAGTGAGGAAAAAAAAACCCTAAGAGGACCTGAGGGAGAGCCAGCACATAGAGGAACCATATCGTGTTTGAAGTCTTTGGGGAAGAAAAACTTTGATGGGTAGAGTTTTTGCAGTGCTAATTCTCCTGATTAGACATGAGGAAACCAGGGTAAGCTAGTGTCTGCCCACACGGGGACTGAACACAGCAAGATTATTAATAACCTTTGGAGTCCCGATTTTTCCATCTGTTTAGAAATAAAAAGTGCTCAGATTTGTTGGGAGGATGGAATGAAGGGGCTGCATGTGAAGTGCCTGGCCTGGTGCCCTGTTGACAGCCAGGGCCCCATCGATGTCCTTAGCATTACAAGTGTGCCAGCAATGGGCCAGGTTGGGGACAGGAAGGCAGAGACAGTCATCCCTGCTGGAAGGGTGTCTAACTTAGAAGCAGACATTTCCCCATACGTGTACTTGCACAAAAGGTTCAGTGTATCAGCACTGTGAAATCGCAGTGTGTTCCTTTCTGCTTCTGAGCACAATCTTCATGGTACGAACCCGAGGCTGGCTCAGTGTTTGTCAGAGCAGCAGAGGAGGTTTGGCACCTCGTTGTTAATTTTTCTGCCTTGGGAAAAACATGGAGTTTTCTCTTCAAAGATTCTTTGTAAGAGGAAGAATAAATCCAAGTCATTCCTTTGTTTTTGAAGCCTTTGTTACAAATTGTTATTATACTGAAGAATGTGTATGTTGCTTAATGTTAAATTGCAGATAAGCATATTGGTGGGTCTTCACAAAGATGCAGAGGCTCCATTGGAGTCTCTCAGGTAGAAGTTTATAGAAAATAAACAGTTTACCGAGAGAATAACAGTTTTTCAGAGTGGTTAATTTAAAGCATTACTGTGCTTTAGTACATCCATTTTAAGAGAGTATTACACAGAACCAAAGATCTGATACTCGTGGTGCATATTACTGGCAGACAGGGCAGTTTGGGGGGCGGGGCTAAAATAAATTGCCTTCTCAAAAGGCCTTTCCATTCTTAATGTGTAGCACAGAGACCCCATTTATTTGAAACATGTGATTGTTGTATATAAACAAGAAATTAAATCTTTAAATCTATTTTTTTATTATACTGGGAAAAAATAATTTGAGTAGCCAGTATTCTGTTTCCCTTCCCAGTTAAGGAATACTTTTAATCTTAGTAAATCCTTTAAGGTCCTTTACATTAAAATTACTTGTATAATTATCTGTAAGTTGAAATGAAAACATGACTAGAGTGGTTTATCTGAATATTTCAAAGGCATTCCTCACTTAGCACAGACACCTTTATGAGCGAGGTAAGTAGGTGCAGGGGTTGTTGTGGACAAGAAAAGGAGAGATGGTATTGAATATTAGTTCAGCAGGAGCTAACCAATCTTTCAATACCGTTGCTTTACATTATTTGGTTTTTAGCTTCTGGGGTTAGTCATTTAATTTCCAGAAGTGCTGACAACTGTATTAGACAAGGATTACCTTCAGAAACATTTTCCAAGATAAAATTGTTTTTAATATCCTAAATACAAGGACATTTAACTGGAATGTATATGTCTCATCTCGATTCTGTAGTTTATGTGAAAGTTTTACGCCCTTCTCTCTCTCTCTCTCTTTTTTTCCTATAGCTTTTCATGGATACTGCACCAACAAAGGTATTCAGATCATTGCCTCTACTTTGCAGTTCTTTCTGATGATTTTAAAACTGTAGATTTAATCCGTTAGTTGTGATTCTTGGTTCCATCCCTTCCTGTTTGCTTGTCTTAAATTTAGTCTTTGGCCAAATTGATGGTTTCTGCCTTGGTAGCAGATTCCGTTTTTTTTATAACTGTAGAGTACCTTCTGTATGTTTATGACTCAAGTTGAAATTTGTCTTTATATGAAAAGTTTTCTGGTTTCTGTGTCTAGGTAATGCTGAGAGTGGTTTCTGTGATATTTTATTGGGTCAATTATGAATGCTATTTTTGGATGGTGAATATTTTTGGTAATACCTAACTTTTTGTGTTTTAATTGCATCTCACTTTTGTAAGTTTTTGATGAAAGGATGGTTATAATGAGTTGTTATAATGGCTATTCTTGATCCACCCTGGGTTACTTCGTTATTTCCAGGCATTTCTTGGCTTAATGGACAGGTTTATATCTTACTGTGTTTGGCAAGAGGGAAATAATCATGAATGCCAGCCTGAATTTAAAGAGTATTCTGATTCCCTTTGATTTTCAAATTCCTCAAATAAAGCCAAAACAAATGTGAATGGCCCCCTATATACATATATCCCCCCCCCCCCATTTTTAAAAAGACTTCTGACTTTATTCTTTTGGTCTTTTATTCAGCTCTTTTAAATTCTTAGTATAATTTATATTCTAGAATAGTAGTCCTCTTAGGATGCTTTATTCACCATTCAGTTCAAAGATTGCGTCTCACTGTCTTTGATTCCCAAAAGCTGAGGAATCTAGGCTGGGTAAATTTATTCTAATTGTGTAATATTACATATTGACTTTATTTTTCCGGTAGTTTACTTTTATACCATTACAATTTGGTTGACACTGTACTTTTCACAAAAGAAAAACATCTTGTTCCTAATGTCAGTGATGTTTGTTGTTCCTTCAAGTTCTGATTTGAAAGTAAGATTACTTTCTTGGCACTGCTATATAATTTATGTCATTGATCTTTTTATACCCAATCCATAATGGTATAATGTCATTACAGATTCTGAATGCTTCAAGGCCCTTTATTTTAGGACTATCACAGCTGAATCATTCTCTGCATTTTGCTTATTTTTACTAATTTGTATTTGTGTAAATTGTGCTGTGGAGTTAATTAGTGTATTAATTCAACAAATATTATTGAGCAACTACTTTGAGCAAAGGATTGGGCCAAATATTGTTGAGGAAGGAAGAAGGGGGTGTGAAGATTTATAATGACCTGTTCCTCCTTATTCCTGAAAAATTGAGAAGGAATAGGCTCTTAAGTCATCATCTCAATGAGACAGGTAATGAAGGAATCAGTCATTATGTAGTTTTGTTCTTTCCATTGAAACAGTGCTGGTTTGAGAGAACTTTGTGATGGAAATGCCATTCCTACAAAGAGTGAATTATTTTTTCCAATATGTGGTAAGAATGGTTTGTCTTATGGTGCCTTTCTTGTGCTTGCTTGAGTGTGTGTGTTAAACTTTAAAAGAAACCAGGGTGTAAAAAGCTTCATTTTTTATGTAACCATATAAATATATATATATATATATATATATATATATATATATGCACATACACACATACACATATATGCATATAATTAATATACCAAAACCCCTATCTACTAAAACAGGGCAAAAGTGAAAGGTTTACATTCCTATTAACTCTGTATCTCTATTTTGAACCTCAAATTATCCCAGCGGATGTAATTTAAAATAAGATACCTTGTTTTTTCTTAAGAATATATTATTTATTAGTAAGGAGTAATTCTAGGGCACCTTTTAAGCCAAGTGTTGCTTCTTAAATTGAAGGCACTAAAGATCAAGATTGCTAAATATTTTAAGAACTAGATTTGGTGTGTGTAACTTGAACTGAAAAGCATTCTGATTTTCACATTTTAATAGGTGCTAAGGAAGAATTGCTTTGACATTAATGTATAATGGAATTAATATTATGGTTTTACATTTTGGGAGCTGTTCTCAGTCTGCTCTTGGAATTTTCTATTGTAATCCTGTCATTAGAGAGCTTGTTGGAAGAGCCTGATACCTGACACTGAAGCATCTTAACGTGCATTTCTTTTTTGACAGTAAACTGTCAAAAAGCTTAGAATTTAGCTAGCAAACACAACTGAGATAAGATTTTAACTCCACTACTAATACTGTATTCTACTTTTAAACTGTTATGGCTGAAGGGGCTTGAAGCACAAATTCACTCAGGATGTGTTTGCGTGCATTTTATAATCCCTTACAGTGGCTGCTGCCAGAATGCACTAGAGATTTCAGGCCTGCCCCTTATCTCTGGGCAGTGACACTAGCGCACAGACTGGTCGTTATATCCATATCTAAATCCATGTCCATATCCATATCTGTACCACACAGAGGCTCTTATCTGTGAATGTCATGGTCACTCAGTAATAGATGCCTCTGAGTGAATGTGATCTTTGGAAAGGAGGCTTGAGCTACCATTTGAAAAGGTTCTCTTATTTTTCTCCAGAACCAGCAGGAACTGTTCATGATGACTGTTAACACACAAGTCTCTGCTTTCTTCTTCTGCTGACAGCACCTTGCCCCTCACTGTGGTGTCAGTGTGTGTGTGTGTGGGCGGGGGGGGGGGGCGGATAATTGCTAGGATTGGGGATCAACTTTATGCCAGCATGGAGGAAATATCCTTATATCCTTTTCGTACCCCATAACTGTCTCACAGTGCTTTTCTTACATTCTGCCAGTAATAAGCATCAAGACAGCAGTTAACCTGAATTAAATAAGAACTTGGCTTCAAAATGAAAAAATACTTTATTTAATGACATCTCTCTTATTCAGGAGAGCTGGGAAAGAATAAACCTTAAAACATCCTTTATTTATTAGGATTTATTCAGATTGTTTTGCTCAAATAAATTTTTAGAGTTTAAATTTGGGAATTCAGAAGGTAATCATTTCCAGGCACAGTGTTAAAAGAATTTTTTTCCTTAATTATGACACTTTTGGGAATTAACAAAAAATAAAAATGTGGGGGATATTCTGAAGGCTAAGCAATAAAGTTGAACTTGGAAAGAAACCAAAGTTTTGGATTAAGCACTCTATTTTAAAGTGATTTCAGAAAACAAATATACTAATATAGGGATTTATATTAATAAAGAGATTTATGAATTAAATTACTAGGTTTTGTTGTTTTATGCCTCAAGAGCAGTTTTTAATGCCAATTTGTGTGTACCTGTTACATATCCCATATAACATAGTCCTTTGCTTTGTTGTAATTATATTGTCTTAAAAATATTTTACTAAGAAATAACTAGGTATATATAGAACTACAGAACACACTGAGTCAAGGACTTCAGTGCAAGCACAGTTGACTCTTGAACAACACTGGCATTAGCAGCACCCAATCCGATGCTGTCAAAAACCGCATATAACTTGACTCTACAAAACTTAATTGTTCCATGGTGTATGTGGGAATTGGTTCAGGACCCCCTTGGATACCAATCTCCAATGATGTCCAGTCCTCTATATAAAATGCCATAGGGTCAGTGCATCCTGTGGGCCCTGGATCTGCGAACTCCCAACTACAGATTGAAAACAGCACAGGTACTTACTAAAAAAATCTCTTACAAATGCACCCATGCAGTGCAAACCCATGTTGTTTAGGAGTCAGCTGTACTGTCTTTGGGAGATGATCCCAAGAAGCTCTCAAAGGGGATCTGGGAAATGAGAGGGTCAGGAGAGGCAGGCTAAAGATAGCTCATTGAAGCAAGTTACTCCTGTGGTAACTGGAGTTTAATCCCACAGGGGAAACCTGGGAGCCAGTAGAGAACAGATGAGGATTGAGGGGACTGGGGCATTTATGTACTAGTAAAGGTTGAGTAATAATTTTGAAGTGCTGTGAAGGTGGCCAACATGGACTTTATAGGCCAAAGAAAGTCCTGAAAGAAATATTGGTGCAATTGGAAAGTGTGCCAAAAGGAGGAGGGCTAGGGTCAGAGCTCTTACAGTGCTTCCTGCAGTCAGTTACAGTACCGATTTGTTCTTGTGTGCTCTTGGTGCTGTTATTGTAAGTTTTTAGCTAGTTAGCACTCAGCCATTATCCCGAGTTCAGTGTGTCCTTGTCTCTGTCATGTCCTGGTCGGGCACTTTTAATAGCAAATGTTGAGAAAAGGGAGAAAAGGATTGCAGGTGACAGGGTGGGTTTGCTAGAACCAATGGGAGAGTGCTAAGCTGGAAGTTTAAAACACAGCTGAATGAGGACTTGTTTAAGGAAAATAGGTAAAGATCAGTGTGCAATTAAGAATGGTTGGAAGTTCTTTGATTATTATGGAAAAGCTTCATAAACACTGTAATTTTGGAGGTTTGACTAAACAGTTGTATGATTGGTATCTAGAAGAAGTAGGTGCAGAGATAATCCTGACCTCAGTGAATGTGAAGTGACTGGAACAGCTGAGCCATAGCGTGTAGAATGCCAGGACTGGATCTCCATGGAGACTTCACTGATTCTGCACAAGTCCCATTTCCAGGAACTCCTCATCCCCAGCTAAATGGAGTCTGTGCCTGCATGTGAAGTCAACCACCTTATGTCATTTATTTCTAATAAGGCCAGATAAGTATTAGGTACTCTGAGGAATGTTTCAAGATAAATCTACTTACTAAATGGCTCAAGAATTTATAATCTGTGTGCCATATGTGTGTATAATGTGTTAACATTGATACAAAGTTGGGAAATCACAGTTTATAATATGTGGTGTAAGTTTTGTTTTCTTACTTTTTCAGATGATTTCCTCGTCTTATCAGAGCCTTGCACAGTTCCTTTTCATTTTTCGGGGAGAATAATTCAGTCTGCTCTTCTTAGTGGAGGGGGAAAATGTCATACTGCTAATCTTGTAAGAGTTGGAACTTGGCAATGCTGAAGCTTTCACATGGAATCAAGAATCAGTAATAAAAGCCTTGACTTTGAAAGCATTAGAAATATTTTTTCTTCATTTTCTTGAGTATCAGTTGGCAGCTTTTAGAACTTAATTGAAAAAGTAGTGCTGGTGATCTTTCCTGTCCTTTAATCATGTCCATGTTTTTGAGGTGCAGTCATGATCCTGGGATCACCACATATTCATTATTGGTCCATACAAACCTGTTTATCAGGCTTTCTACATTATTGAAATATGGCCCACTAAACAACACTCTGTATGTGTGTACAAATGAGATGTATGTTTGAACATGCAAATTACAACTCATAATTCCACTGTTTTGGTACCTTGCTTTTTTCTACTGTTCTTACGTTGTTTGCTTGGCACAGAATTGAAACAAAGGGAGCTGGAGGGTCCTCATGAACCAGGCTTTTAAGCAGCTGTAGATCGAGATGTGTCAATGATAGCTTTTGGGCAGTCAGTGTCTGTTGGATGCTAAGGCCCATGCTCAGACCTGTGTCTCACTTTCACCCCCAAATGAAGTTTCTCAGATACAAGTGCTCATTATTTAAAAGTGCGCGCACACACACACACAAATAAAAGAAAAGTCATCTGTTATTTTACTACTAAGGATGTTTCCTCTATCAGTCTGTTTAGGCTTATTATAACAACCCCAACTCCTCCTCACCCCCTTCTATTCAGCAACTTAAAAACAAAGACTTAATTCTTGTTTCTGTTTCACATCCACTGTGGGGCAACAGGGGTTCCATCTATTGCACTGCTTGGGGACCTGGGCTGATAGCACCCAGGTGCACCCCTGTGCCAGAGGAAGAGGGGTGCTGTGGAATGTCTTCAACCAACAATTAAATGGTTGTTTACACTCGTGGCCCATTGGCCGGAATTAATCACAGGGTTGTACCTAGCCACAGGAGGACTGAAATGTGCTTGTTAGGAAGGGAGCCAGAAATATTTGGTGAACAGCTTTAATGACTACATTTAGACTTTCAGATTGCTCAGTGCATATTTGTATGTGTATGTACATACCTCTGTGATGTTTCTACATTCACAAGATAAACTGTATGAAAACAGTATGTTATTTTCTACCTCATGTTACAGTGGAATCTTTCCTTATCATAAATATGTGTCTAAATATACAAAGATGGGCAAAAGTAGGCTTACAGTTTGTATGGAAAATAATGCAATAATTAGTAAATAATAGTACAAGAATAAACTCTTGTGTTTTTGCTCTCTTCAAAATAACTCCTCTTTATGCCCTTTGTGCCCTCATAAAGTACCTTTTTCTAATTTTCTAACTTGATATTTTGTGTAAGTAAGTACATTCACATGGTCCTGAGACAAGTGCAGCCTGGACAGTCTTCTGCAGCTCCCTCCATGCCCATTCCTGTCTAGTTCTTCCCACCTGCTATTCCCCGGAGGTTTTAGTTTTTGAAGTTTGCCTTTAGTATTTAAAAAGTATTTGCATAAAATATTCTTTAAGTTATTATTTTAATAAACTTTTTTTGGAATAGTTTAAGATTTACAGAAAAGTTGTAAAGAAAATAGAGTGCATTTGTATATCCCTTACCCATTTTCCCTAATATCTTCTCTTGTATTACTGTAGTACATTCGTTAAAGCTAAAAAGCCAACTTTTATGTGAACTATTAACTAAACTCTAGACTTTATTTGGATTTCCCCATGAACACTTTATTTTTCCTGTTCCAGGATACTACAATACATTTAATAGGTTCTTTTTGAACTGAAATATAGTGTATTCTACACATGACTCTGTTACTGAACCCCACCATTGCTGTTCTGGAACGGCTGTGGGGTTAGTTGCCCACTGCCAAGAACTGTGACTCCCAAGGCAAGAGTTTGGTGAGAAAGGAAAGGGGTTGTTTATTTAAAGGTTATACAGATTTAGAATAATGGCAGATTTCTGCTGTTAAGTCCCACTCCCTTTAAAAAACCCAAAACACATAATCCTGCCTCCCTTTGCCAAACCAGGCTGGTTTCAGAATAGACCACTCAGAGGTACCATCTTTCAGAAGAGCAGAAGACTACAGCTCAGCTTTCTCAGTCACAGTTCAGCTCCAGGCATCCCTCACAAATCCTCGCTTGACTTGGCAAATCCTCACACAGCTCCATCAGCTCTGTCACCATCTTCTCCAGGCAGCTTCCTAGTCGGCCTCCTGTTTCTTACTCCAGACTTCGTGGCATGCTCTTATTCCAAACCGTGTGATTTCCCCCTTACACGCCAGACCTTGTGGCTTCTCTTTCAGCCTGTCACAGAACAACAAGGGGGGCCTGGGATGATATACTATTACCCAAAAGGAACCCCCCAGGTTCATTATGTCCGCCGCCAGAGGAAAGACGTCTCTCAATGCCAGAGATTCGTGAAAAGGAAAGGAAATGTTTATTTAATGCTGTACAGACTTAAAAGTAGTGACCTAATGTCTTCATCAAAGTCCCAAAGTCCCTTAAAATACCCACAAACACACACAGTCCTTCCTTTCCCACTTTGCCCAGTCTGGGGTACCGTATCTCAGGAAAAGAAATAGAAGTCCGTGGCTCAGGCAGCCCCGGGGTCTTCCCAGTTCTGTCTTGGCTGGGAGGCCTCCCTGGGTTCCCGGCACCATCAGCTGTGTCACCAGGATCTCTGCTAAAGCCAGGTGGTGGTTCCCCCTTCTAAAGCTGCAGGGGCCCCCACTCTGGCAAAGGCACATACATGGTCCTCTCTCCCTCAGGGCCATGGGAGTCCCCCCTCAGCCAAAACCGTGTGCTGCTTTCTCCTCAATGGTTGCTTGCGGGGGTGGGGGGGATCATCACTCTACCAAAGCTGAGTGGCAGTTCTCTGCTAAAGCCGCATGGTGATTCTCTCTTGCAGGGCTGCGGGAGTCTCCACTCTGCCAAAGCCATGTGGTTCTCCCTCCCAATGGCTGCCTGTCTGGGTTTAAATCCCTACACCAGTCTTCCTCTGCAGCCCCATTTCCGACTCCTCCTACAATCGGCCTCACATGCCAGCACTCATATCCTTCCAGCTTTACTGGACTGCCATCATGAGTCTGGGCAGGTTTGGCCCCGTGTCATGGAGCCAGTCATCTCCAAGCTCCCACACAGGCGCTGTAACTCGGGGGACCTGCCCCCCAGTTACGTCTTGGTGGGGAAGTTACTTCCATTCCCCTGGCTCAGAGCAGGACTACAGCTATTTAACATACCTATGCAACCAGTTAAAGGTTATAGATGTCTTAAATGACCACACCAGAGGTTAGCTGCAAGGCTGTTGGTATGCAAAACAGCCCTCAAAGGCCCTGCTCCGTTTGTCCTTTCCCCCAACCCACACCTGTGGGTCGGGGGGGTGGGGAGGACATCCTAATATTTCCTGAACACCTTGAGTTCTGGACCCCATTTCAAATCCCTATTTGGGGTCCCCCTCTTGGCTGCACCCTGTTACAAGCCCACCCTGATTTTAAAGGCTTGGCCCTGAACTTCCTGTGTGACTTCATATCCGGTCCCTCCTATGGTGTGTCAGTGTCTGCCATTTTTGCCAGTTCCCCATATCTTTTACTGTCTTTTGGCTGCCAGTGTTAGTCAGGGCAGGAGTTCCCAGGGAGGCATCTGCCTCCCCTGGCTGTGTCACGAGTTACACACTGTTAAAGTCACATACACCTCTCAGCCTGAGTGGCAGTCTTCTTCCCTTCAGGAAAGGCATGCCTGTTAACTTGCCATTGTTATGCAAGGTATCTTAACCAGCATATCATCCACTTCCCCCAATCAAAGGTGGTGGGGGATACACTCTGCTATTTCCAGGGGACCCCCACTCTGCACCCTTTCATAGTTCTGTACCATGCTCTTCTCAACTGATACTGTATTTCCTTGATTCTAAAATATTGAATACAGGATGAAGCAAAGTAGGTTGAAATATCGAAGTAGGTTGACAGTTGTTCATATGAAAAATAATATAATTAATAAATAATAGTGAAAGAATAAACCCTGTGTTTTGCAAACTCAAAACTGTAAACCCACTTCTGTCTTACCCTGTATATTAAGTACTTCAAAGAAAGGAAACATGCTGCCAGTTGTAACTGTAAGTCTCAGATTTTAAGATACAGCATAATTTCAGAGATATTCAGATATGAAAACTTGACATGTTAAATTGATGGAATATAATATATCTCATAGATCTTTTCATTTTATTTTATAAGATTTTCTCATTCTTTTATCGCTGCATAGAATTTCACTTTATAATGCACATGACAGCTTTAACCAAGCCCTTATTGACACTCGATTGGATTGTTTTCAGCCTTTAGCTAAAAAATAATACTGTAATGAATAACCTATTACATATGCCATATGTCCAGCTGTGTAACAGGCATGGCTTTTCAAAAGTGAATTGCCCAGTTAGAGGTGTGTGTGTGTGTATAATTTTAATAGACGCTATATCTTACAATCCCACCAGCAATGTATGAGAAGAGTTATTTACAACTTCACCAACAGAGTGGGTTACCAAACTTTTGAATTTTTGTCAGTCCTGCCAGTAGAAGGTTATAGTCTCAATGTAGTTTTCATTTGTATTTCTCTTAAGAGCACAGGTAGAGTTTCTGAAAATCTACTATATATGTCCTTTGCCCATTTTTCTATTGGGCTACTGGCTACTTCCAGTTTATATGCATTAGTTCTTTAAATATTAGGGAAATTATTATCTGTTAGGATTTGCAAATGTTTTCTATTTGTCATTGCCTTGATTTTCTTATAGTTGTGCTGGTGATGTGTGTTTGCCATGTAAAGTTTATAGATGAGTCTGCTAATCTTTGCACTCATGGCTTCTGGAATTCAGGTCATAGTTGGACTCAACAGTATTATTGAGGAATTCTCATGTGTTTGCTAACATATCTTCTTGTGCTGGCCTTTACACTATTGTTCTTGGGCATTTTACTTATCTCCATATTTTAAACTCCCCAACACAATGTTGTTAACAATAATCTTTCCATGTAATACCATTTTAAGTGCCCTTAATAACTTTGTATAGATCCACATTTCCAACTGGTATCATTTCCTTCTTCCTGAAGGATTTTTTAAAAACTTTTCATATAGTTCAGGTCTGCTAGTGATGAACTCTTTCACCTTTTGAATGTATAAAAATGCCTTCATTATGCCTTTGTTTTTGAAAGATTTTTGCTTAGTACAAAATTCAAGTTTAGCATTTTTCTTTTTCTTTTCAACATGTTGTTATGATATCATTTGCATTGGTTCCAGTAAGAAATCTTACACCCTTATCTCTGTTTCTGTATGTAGTATGGTGACGCGGACACCGGCCCGCAGTGTCCTCGACATAATGGGTGAGACGAGACAAGATAAATTCACACGGACTACCAAGTCCTGTGGAGGAAAAGGGATGGCACAGCTACTCTCTCAAGCGGAGAGAGCCTCAACCCTTGCCTTGACAGGCTTTTATTGAGTTCAGTTTGCACAGGAATAGTTCATCAATCATTGTCAGGCAGAAATGATTAAACAGTAGATAACATTCAAAGAACTCTGAGGGCTTATTCTGAGTCGGGGTCAGATAGTTAAATGGCCATCATGCTTTGGGGAACAAACTCACTTCCTGTTTGGACCGTTATCATTTAAATTGAGGGTATTAGCAAAGTAGGTTTCATAGGATTTTATGCATTCTTTCTTAGGCCTGATCATGCTGGGGAACCTGTCCTTTCCAGCACAGGACTGCACTGCCCTCTGTCATTGTTTCAGGCTTAAGTCAGGCAGGGGAAGTAAGGCAGCCAAGAGTTTAGGAGACTTCTTGCATACAGAGTGAGGACTCAGGCTTTGTCAAAGCCGAGGGGCAAGGGTCCTTTTTCTATAAGCCCCTCAAGTCCTTCCCTAGGGGCCCCCATGACAGTGCCTGTCATAGGTCGTCCCTCCCTTGAGGGATGTCCTAAGCCCGTTATCTGTCATTGGCTAGCCAGTCTTGCACTGGGGGCCAGGTAGGGTGAAGAAAAGTAGGCAGAGGCGGCACTCCTGCCAGGAAGATAAGCTTTGTCTCCTTAGTGGATTAGGGTCCCAAGATCTTTCACTCAGCCTTAGTCATGGGGTAGGGGGAGTTACAGCTTCTGAAACCAGGCAGGGCAGTTCCCAACAGTATGGACTTTTTCCTCTGGCTGATTTTCAAATTTCTTCTTTATCACTAGCATAATTTCAGAGATGTTCAAACCTAGCTGGTTTTGAGCAATTTGATTATGGTGCAGTTTTCTTCATATTTCTTGTGCTTAGGATCCATTGAACTTGGATCTGTGGGTATATAGTGTTCATTAATTTGGAAATTTTCAGCCATTATTCCTTAGAATATTTTTTTCTGCCTGCTCCCTTCTTTAATATACAGTTACTTGTTTGTATTAGGTCATTTTATGATGTCCCAAGTTCACAAATGCTTTTTTCAAGTTTTAGATTTTTTTTCTTTTTCTTGCTCTGTTTCATTTGGAGAGGTTCACTGCTATGCCTTCAAGTTCACTAATCTTTTCTCCTGTTTTCTTATCTGACATTAATCCCATCCGTGTATTTTTCATCTCATAGACAGTGGTTTTCATCTTCAGAAAAGCTTGATTTGGACCTTTTAAAATCTTACGTGTTTCTACTTCTTTAAACTCAATTTTAAAATAATGATCCTATTGAGATATAATTCATATACCATGCTACCCACCAATTTAAAGTGTACCTTTCAGGTTTTTTTGGGGGGGCATAATAGTATATTTTATATAACATTTAAATATTAAATATTTAAATTTTAGTATTTTAAAAATAGTATGATGGGGTAGTATATTTACAGGGTTGTGCAACTATCACCATAATCTAATTTTAAAACTTTTTTAATATCCCCAAAAGACTTGTACTTAATAGCAGTTCTTCCCATTCCCTTTACCTTCTCCTCCATCCCAGCCCTAGGCAAGCACTGATCTACTTTCTGTCACTATATATTTCCTATTTTGGACATTTTATAGAAATTGGGTAGTGGGATTAGTGATCTTTTGTGGTTGGTTTATTTCACTTAGCATGTTTGTGAGGTCCATCCATGTTGTGGCATGTATCAGTACTTCATTCCTTTTTATGACTGAATTAAAAAAAACAACCATTGTATGACTATTACATTTTGTTTATCTGTTCATTAGTCGGTGGACATTTAGGTTGTTTCCACTTTTAGGCTACTATGAAAAATGCTCCTATGGACATATTATACAAGGTTTTTTTCTTTAAAGATTTATTTATTTTTAGAGAGGGAAGGGAGATAGAGAGAGAGAGAGAGAGAGAGAGAGAGAGAGAGAGAGGGAGGCAGACAGACAGACATCAGTGTGTGGTTGCTGGTGGTCATGGCCTGCAACCCAGGCATGTACCCTGACTGGGAATCGAACCTGCGACACTTTGGTTCGCAGCCCTCGCTCAACCCACTGAGCTATGCCAGCCGTGTATACACAAGTTTTTATGTGGATATATATTTTCATCTACTTACAACATTTGAATACAGTTACAATAACTTTTAATGTCTTTCTCTCCTATTGCTAACTTGTGCATAGGTTCTAGGTCTGTTTTGATTGACTGATTATTCTCTTCATTACAGGTCATGCTCTTCTGCTTCCTTGAATACCTGGCAATCTGATTGGATACAGAATTTTACCTTAGTGGGTGCTGGGTAGTTTTGTATTTTTATAAATCATCTTGAGCTTTGTTCAGGGATACAGCTAAGTTACTTGGAAACAGTTTCAAACTTTCCAGTCTTGCTTTTATGGTTTGTTAGGTGGACCTAGGCCAGTGCTCAGTCCATTATTGAGGCGAGAGTAACCTAGCACCCTAGAACTGAAGAGTTTTTACACAATGGCCCAGGAGGGCACTTACTCTCCTGAGCCTTGTGTAAATGCCTAACACTGTCTGTTCTAAACTTTTCAGATGGGTCTTTCTTGGGCCTGTAGTGGTTTCTTCACATGCGTGTTCTATACTCTTAAATATTTGGGACTTTTTACAAATATGGGATCCTCCCTTTGCAGCCTCCTCCTGTGTCCTATGAACTCTTGCTGCCTTGGTTTCCCTGGGCTCAGTTGCATCTCTTCAACTAGGAGTCTGCTGGATTATTTGGTCCCTCATATTCTGTCTTAGTTATCTGTTTTCTTGTGTCTTTTATATTTCTAGTTTCTTACATTTGACTATTTTGTTTATTTGAAATTTATTCTGTTGTGAGATCATGGAGCCACATTTATTTATTTATTTATTTATTTATTTATTTATTTATTTGATGGCTACCTAATACCATTTATTTACTCAACATCTCGTTTGATTTATCATCTTTATCAGGTATTACATTCCTGTATGCATCTGGGTCTATTTCATAACTTCTGTTCTATTGTATATATGTCTGTCAGGTGCCAGAGCATTCTGTATTAGTAATGGAGGCCTTTTAATATAGCTTAACATCTGGTAGTGCCAGCCCTTTTTTTAGACTTTCTTTTTTTGAAATAGGTAAGTTTATTACTTACAGATCCTGGAGGAGGTACACGAACCTCAAGGGGCCACACCAGAAGGTCAGGTCAGGGTACTGGCAGAGAGAGGTTTTTTGTTTTTCTCAAAATTAAGTATTATTTTGTATTATGTAGTTTCAGGTGTACAGCAGAGAGAGCCTTTTAGATCTTAAAAGAAAAAAGTTGGCCTTGACTGTTATCATGGAGTTTGTTGAGCATCGTCATTCCACAAAGCCAGAGGTTGCCAGTTGGATTCCCGGTCAGGGCACATGCCTCGGTGGGGGGCCTGGTCCCTGGTTGAGGTGCATGCAAGGGGCAGCCAATTGATGTTCCTCTCTCACATGGATATTTCTCTCCCTCCCTGTCCCTCTCTCTAAAATAAAATAAATTAAACAAAATAATACAACACTGTAGTAATCATAACAGTGTGCTATTGGCATAATGACAGACTAATGGAACATAGTAGAACCCAGAAATAAACCCTTATGTATATAGTCAAATGATCTTTTTTTTTTAATTTTTAAAAATATTTTATTTATTTATTTTTAAAGAGGGAAGGGAGGGAGAAAGAGAGAGAGAGAGAAACATCAATGTGTGGTTGCTGGGGGCCGTGGCCTGCAACCCAGGCATGTGCCCTGACTGGGAATCAAACCTGTGACACTTTGGTTCGCAGCCTGCGCTCATCCACTGAGCTACACCAGCCAGGGTATAGTAAAATGATCTTTGACAGAGGTACTGAGCCTTAAACAATAGGGCTAGTCTCTTCAACTAATGATGTTAGGAAAAGGGGATATCCATATGCAGAAGAATGAAGTTGGACTCCTACCTTACATCATACACAAAATTAACTCAAAATGGATTAAAGACCTAAATGTAAGACCTGAAACTGTGAGATTCCTAGAAGAAAACAGTAGAAAAGCTTCATGACATTGGATTTGACAAAGATTTATTGGATTTGGCACTCAAAGCACAGGCAACAAAAGCAAAAATAGAAAACTGGGAATATATGAAACTTAGAGACTTCTGTGCATCAAAGGACACAATCAATAGAGTGAAAAGGCAACTTACAGAATGGGGAAAATATTTGTAAATGATAATGTGTTACATGAGTTGATACAAGGGGTTAAATACATAAAGAACTTTTGTAAAGACCGACAACTACAACTCAACAACAAAAACAAACAGCCCATTTAAAACGTGGGCAAAAGCACATTTTTCCAAAGAAATGGCCAACAAGCTGTATTAGAAAAAGACCCCCAATCTTCCCTCCTCTGTGTTTCTTTTATTGTCACACAGAACACCTCACTTCAGACACTTCTGATCACCAAATGTGTGGTTGTTTCCCCATGCCAAGCAATTCTGTGATGCCAGCTGGGTGTCCTTGGGAAAAAACTTCTCAGGGCAGACAGACCAAAGGAAGAGGCTGACAACTCCACCATTATGTCAAGAGTTTATTAAGAGAACTTACATAACTGGTGATGTCATGCCAGGTGCCAAGAGCTTATATAGGACAGGGCAGCATGGTTAGGGGTATTGGGGCATGACTTGCCCCAGATAAAAGGAAAACACCTTACATATATGCTCAGGGTGGGGCAAGGACCTGTTCTAGGAACCAGCACACCTGGGGCACAGGGCAGGGGTAAATAAACTCTGAGGGGGTGTGGGGAGCCATCTCTGTTCTGTTTCAGATCTAGCTGGATCTGGCGTGAGTGACCTGCAGCGGTCAGGCAGGGTCAGGCAGCAGTCACATCATGGAACAGTCGCTCCTTTGCAGTCCTACAATTTTAACTCATTTTTAAAAAATATATTTTATTGATTATGCTATTGTAGTTGCCCCAGATTTTCCCCCTTTGCCCCCCTCCACCTGGCACCCCTATTCCTTCCAGCAATCCCCCCTTTAGTTCATGTCCGTGGGTTGTGCACATAATTTCTTTGGTTTCTCCATTTTCTATACTGTTCTTAACCTCCCCCTGCCTCTTCAGAATCTACCATTTTTTACTACTTAAGCCCTGTACCTTCCCCTGCCCCCGTCTCCCCTCCCCTCCCAGCTGATAACCCTTAATGATCTCCATATCTATGATTCTGTTCCTGTTCTGCTTGTTTGCTTAGTTTTTAGATTCAGTTGTTGATAGTTGTGAATTTATTGCCCTTTCATGTTTACAGTTTTGATCATCTTCTTTTTCTTAGGTAAGTTCCTTTCACATTTCCTTTAATAATGGCTTGGTGATGATGAACTCCTTTATTTTTACCTAGTCTAGGAAGCGCTTTATCTGCCCTTAAATTCTAAATGATAGCTTTGCTGGATAGAGGAATCTAGGTTGTAAGTCTTTGCTTTTCATCACTTTGAATACTTCTTGCCAGTCCCTTCTTGCCTGCAAAGTTTCCTTTGAGAAATCAGCTGACAGTCTTATGGGAACTCCTTTGTATATAACTCTCTCCTTTTCTGTTGCTGCTTTTAAGATTCTTAATCTTTACTCTTTGGCATTTTAATTATGATGTGTCTTGATGTGGTCTTCTTTGGGTCCATCCTTTTTTGGACTCTGTGCTTCCTGGACTTGTATGTCTATTTCCTTCACCAAATTAGGGAAGTTTTCTTCCATTAGTTTTTTCAAATAAGTTTTCAATTTCTTGCACTTACTCTTCTTCTTTTGACACTCTTTGAGTCAGATGTTGGTATATTTGAAGATGCCCCAGAGGCTCCTTAGCCTCCTTGGTTTTTTTTTTTTGAATTTCTTTTTCTTCTTGCTGTTCTGATTGAATGCTTTTTTTTTCCTCTTTGTGTTCCAGATTGTTGATTTGATTCTTGGCTTCATCTACTCCACTGTTGGTTCCCTGTAGATTTCTCTTTATTTCACTTAATGTAAACTTCATCTTTGCCTGGGTCTTTTTTACACTGTTGAAGGAAGTACCCAGTGAGTTCCTGGAGCATCCTGATAATCAGCATTTTGAATTCTGCATCTGATAGGTTGCTTATCTCCATTTTATTTAGTTCTTTTTCTGGAGTTCTGTTCTTTTACTTAGGCCATATTTCTTTGTCTGCTCAGTTTGGCAACCTCCCTGTGTTTGTTTCTGTGTATTAAGTAGAACTGCTTTGACTCCCTGTCTTAGTAGCATGGCCTATTCTAGAAAAGTACGCCTGTAAGTTGTGTGGAGTGGAGCCTTATGTAATTGCCAGGGTGGGGTAACCTTGTCAACACCCCGAGGCTCTGTGTGGAGGAGGGCTCAGAGGGGACAGTGCTCCTGCCTGGCCTCTGGGGTTCTACTCAGGATGAAGCCACCTCCCAGCACTCTCCCCAAAGCCAGCCACTTTAATCTCTCCCTGTATGCCACTCGTGCCCTTCCAGCTGCTGCTCTGGTGCTGACTCCCAGGAGTGTGTCTGAAAGTCTCAAGTGTGTTGCAGGCCTTTTAGGAGGAGTCTCCCAAGAATCCCATAGTTTCTTCTGCTGCTCCAGTCCCCACTGGTTTTTGCAGCTGGAAGTTATGGGGACTTATCTTCCTGGCACTGGAACCCTGGGCTGGGTGGTTACCTCTGGGGTTGGGATCTCTTTCTCCTGAGGTATCTCTCCTGATATTTATCTACCAGGATTTTTATCTACCACATGTGGATGTGGGACGGCCCATTCTGCATCTCCATCTCTCCACGCGTTTCCATGTCTCTGCCCCTCCTACCTCTCTGAATGAATGTGGCTTCTTTAAATCCTTGGTTGCTGGACTTCCATACAACTCTGGATGTTTCTGTTATTTCTGGGTGGCATTTGTTTTGTAGTCTAGTAATTTTTGCCGTAGTTGTGCAAGGAGGGAACTCATGTTTACTTACATACCTACTTGACTGGAAGTGTAACTCTTTTTTTTTTTTTTCCCCCAATTTTATTTTGTTTTGGTGTTAGGAAAACAGCTTAGTGGTTAGAATACATAGTGTTCCCCTCAATATTTCTGGTACCCAAGTAGCACAATACATAGTTATCACTTAACTCGGTCTGACACTGCCTGGAGATAGCATTGGTGCCCGCCCCCCGCCCCCCCCCCCCCCGCCACTCCCCCAGTCCCCCAGGTCAATGGCTCAGTTCTACAAGAAGCACAAGTTCCCTCCTTGTGCTTCTCATATATTAGGTGTAAGTCAGAGGTCCCCACAAACCCCCTTTCTGGGTTAATTAATTTGCTAGAACAGCTCACAGAACTTAGGAACACTGTTTACTTACATTTACTAGTTTATTAAAAGGATATGAATAGAATACAAATGAAAGAGATATGTGGGGAAAGGTACATGGCATGGGGCATGGCGATTTCATGTCCCCTCTGGGCCTGCCACTCTCCCAGCATCTCCATGTGTTTACCAACCTGGAAGCTCCCATGTTATCTGGGTTTTTATTGAGGCTTCCTCACATAAGCACGATGAATTATCAGCTCCCTTTCCAGCCTCTCTGCCCTCTAGAGAATTTAGGCGGGGCTGAAAATTCCAAGGTTGTAGTAGAGTTTTGTCTTTCTGGTGACCCAGGAGCCCACCCAGTCACCTTGTTAGAACAAAAGATGCTACTATTACCCAGAAAGTTCCAAGGTTTTCGTATCCTGTGTCAGGAACTGAGATTAACGACCTAATATTAGAATAAAAGTTACTCCAACTGTTCTTATCACTGAGGGTTTTAAGAGCTCTGGGGCAGAGACTGATATATGTATTTTCTATTATTTCACATAAGCATATGAAAACTATATATCACCATCACTAATTACTAGGGAAATGCAGGTCACAATCACAGTAAGATATCACCTCATACCTGTTAGGATGACCACTATCCCTGCCACCCTGTTACTCCCCCAAAAAGCCCAAATAACAAGTGTTGGTGACAATGTGGAAAAGTTGGAACCCTTGTGCACTCTTGGAGAGAATACAAAATGGTGCCACTGCTATGGAAAACAGCATGGAGGTTTCTTTAAAAATCAAAAATAGGGTAAGATCCAGCCATCTCACTTCTGGGTGTATATATTCAAAATTAAAAGCAATGTCAAAGAGATACCATATTTTTAGGACTATAAGATTCACCGGACCATAAGATATCCCTAGGTTTTAGAGGAGGAAAACAGGGAAAAAAATTTGAAGCAAAAAGTGTGGTAAAATATTTAATAACCTGTGACCCCACTCCACCACCATGCCCCGCCCCTCCACAGCAAGCCAGGCATGCTACATTTGGACTATAAGACGCACTTCCCCACAAATTTGGGGGGAAAATACGGTAGTTGCACACCCATGTTCACCACAGCATTTTCCATAGCAGCCAAGAGGTGGAAGCAACCTAAATGTCCACTAACAGGTGAATGTGTAAGGAAAATGTGGTCTACACATAGACTAGAATGTTACTTCAGCCTTAAAAAAGCAGTGGTGATTCTGTCACATTCTTACAACATGGATGACCTTGAGGACATTATGCTAGGTGGAGTAAGTCAGTCATAGAAAGACAAATACTGTATGATTCCAACTACGAGGTATCTAAAGTAGTCAAACTCTTAGAACCAGAAAGTAAGTGGTGGTTGCTATTCTGGGGGGAGAAGGAAGAGGGGAGTTGCTGTTCACTGGGTCTAGAGTTTAAGTTTTTCAAGTGGAAAAGTGTGAGAGATGTGTTGCAGAATGTGCATATAGTTAACACATGTACTGTACACTTAAAAAATGGTATGATAATAAATTGTTATGCTGTTTTTGATCACAAAAAACCCTTATGGTTTTAAAAAACAGCTCAGTTTCACATCTGTTTCTTTTTGCATACTAATTTTAGTATTGCTGTTGGTTGTATGTATTCCTTTCTGGAATATATTAGGCTCCTGGAGATCAAGAATCCAGATTTCAGAAGATGTTTTGCTGTATCTTAAGCAAATAAGTGCATCTGACAAATGTAAGGGTGACTTTTAGGAGTGGTACAGAATATTTGGAATTAGAATTATTTAGGATGCATGTTTAAGCACAGAGTGCCTGCACAGTCAATTTAACTTAAAAAAAAAGTAAACTTACCAGGTATAATTTTTAACAGAATTTTTAGTGCTTTGTGATTGTTTTTCATCAAAAAGATTACACTTGTGCTTTCAGACAATGTTTTTCAATTGTAACTATCCAGATAACACTGTAAAATATAAAGCTGCTCCATAGTCAAAAGTTAAGTATTGCTTTGTTATAAAATAGATAATAAATATAAGTCAGCACTGAAATTAAAATTTCAGGATTTTTAACAATTTCTCCTTTTATTAAAAAAAATCAAGCTTCCAATTTAAAAGAAGACTAACTGAAAATTCCGTTAAGCTTAGCCAATAGCCTTTTTCTCCTCAAAGTACTGTATAAGCAAATTTTTCTTAAAATCCTTGGACTTACAGCTTCGTGTATGACTGGTGCAGGGAGCTAAATATTACTGCTGTGAAAATGTCTTGTTAAGAAATGACCTGTAAATAAAGGTAGTATGCATCACTGTTGACTAAGGCTTTCTGGCTGTGGTAACAGAGGGCTCTCAGTGAACATCCCATTCATTCGGTTTCTTATTTTCCACAAAGTTGTGCTGCTTCCTGCTCCCCTCTGGATTTCCCAGAGTGTTTCTTCTGTGGTGTCTCAGTCTACCCCTATGCCCCCAAAGGAAGCAAAGCTTTGGAGGGAACTGATCCCAGAAATGTTCGAATAAAGCAACAATTTATACGATGCGGACTGCAGTGTTTTTTCCCTCATCTTTCCTTTCAAGTAATAACATAATTAAATCTTGAAAGCCATATCATATAAAACAAACAGTTTTGGAAGTTAGTTACCTGAGCCATTTAATTATTTTTTCTTTTAAAATATTTTATTTATTTTTTGGGGGGAGAAGGTGAGGAGAAAAACATTAGCGTATGAGAGAATCAACCAGTGTGTGAGAATATCAACTTACTGCTTTTCTCATACCCCCAACCAAGGACCTGGCCCGCAGCCCAGGTGTGTGCCCTAACTAGGAATTGAACTGGTGACCTTTCGGTTCAGAGGCCAGCGCTCAATCCACGGAGCTATACCAGCCAGGGCTCGTTTAATTATTTTTTTCATGGAATTTCCTTGAAGCCACACTGTGATATAATAATGAGAAACTGGGGTCTTTTTTGTTTTAATGCTGTAGGGCAATTACTGGTATATATATATGCTCCTGTATGTGAATTGATTCAGAATATATTGGTTATATTCTTCAAAGCATTGGTTTTAAAGTATATTTTATCTATTACGCTATTACAGTTTTTTTTCTCCTCTTTTTCTCTATTTTTCTTCTCCTCTTTCCCTCCCTCTGTCCTGTAACTCCCCTCTAGCATTCCACCTCACCCCTCAACCCCCTGCTTATTTCATGTCCATGGGTCGTACATATAGTGTTTTGGCTTCTGTTTCCCATACTGTTCTTAACCTCCCTCTGTCTATTTTGTGCCTACCAGTTTATGCTTCTTATTCCCTGTACCTTTTCACCTATTCTTCCCCCACGCTCTCCCCACTGATAACCCTCCATGTGATTTCCATTTCTGTGATTCTGTTCCTGTTCTAGTTGTTTGTTTAGTTGTTTTTTTTCTTTTTTTAGGTTCAGTTGTTAATAGTTGTGAGTTTGTTGTCATTTTACTGTTCATATTTTTTATCTTTTTCGTAGATAAGTCCCTTTAACATTTCATAAAATAAGGGCTTGGTGATGATGAACTCCTTGAACTTGACCTTATCTGGGAAGCACTTTATCTGCCCTTCCATTCTAAATGATAGCTTTGCTGGATAGAGTAATCTTGGATTTAGGTCCTTGCCTTTCATGACTTCAAATACTTCTTTCCAGCCCCTTCTTGCCTGCAAGATTTCTTTTGAGAAATCAGCTGATAGTCTTATGGGAACTCCTTTGTAGGTAAACTCTCTCCTTTCCTCTTGCTGCTTTTAAGATTCTCTCCTTATCTTTCATCTTGGGTAAATAATTATGATGTGTCTTGGTGTGTTTCTTCTTGGATCCAACTTCTTTGGGACTCTCTGAGCTCCTGGACTTGAGTGTCTAGTTCCTTTACCAGATTGGGGAAATTCTCCTTTATTGTTTGTTCAAGTAAGTTTTCCATTTTTTGCTCTTCCTCTTCTGGCACCTCTATGATTCGAATATTGGAATGTTTAAAGTTGTCCCAGAGGTTCCTCAGCCTCTCCTCATTTTTTTTAATTGTTTTTTTCAATCTGTTCTGGTTTATTTCTTCCTTTTGTTTGAAATCATTGATTTGAGTCCCAGTTTCCTACCCTTCACTGTTGGTTCCCTGTATATTTTTTCTTTATTTCACTTTGCATAGCCTTCACTCTTTCCTCTATTTTGCATCTGTACTCAATCATTTCTGTGAGTATCCTGATTACCAGTGTTTTGAACTGTGCATCTGATAGGTTGGGTATCTCTTCATCGCTTAGCTCTTTTTTTTTTTTAAGTTTTGATCTGTTCTTTCATTTGGGCCATATTTCTTTGTCTCGGCACACCTGTTACATTGTAAGGAGCAGAGCCCTAGGTATTTGCCAGGGCGGGGCAACCTTCTTTGCTGTGTTGTGCCACTGTATGTGGGGGAGGCGTCAGAGAGGGGACAATGTTGCTTGCTTGGCTCTCTCCTTGCCTTCTGTCACTTCCCTTCTTAGAAGCGAATTTTTTCCTTTTAGGTTCTGATTCACAGGTGGGTGGGATTGTATACATTCTAGGATCACTTGGGCCTCTCCAACAGACTCTCCTGTGAGGCTGGGAGTTTCTTCCTCTACTGCAACCCCCACAGGTTTTTACCACCAGAGGTTTTGAGGTTTTATTTCCCCACACTGGAACCCTTAGTTGTGCTGTTTGTCTCACTCCTCAGTTGTTCCTCTGGGTTTATCCAATCCCAATTGTGGGATATCCAGGTCAGCCAGTGGCTGCCTTGTCATGTTCCCTCTCTGCCCCTGCTTCCCATCTCTGCCCCACCTACTGGATGAATGTTTCTCCTTGGTTTTTGGACTTCCATACAGTTTGATTTTCTGTCAGTTCTGGTTGTTTTTTTCTTTTTGAATTGAACCATCTTTTGGTTCTTCAAAGAAGTGAAGGGTATCTACCTATGCTCCATCTTGCCGGAACGACAGGACTGTCAGGTTATATTTGTTCAAAGCTTTGTCTTACCTGGTTGTCGCAGCTGAGTGACCCTGTGCCAGTTAACGCAGTCTTCCTTGGCACTGGCTCTCTCATCTGTAAAAGGAGGGTGATGACACCTATACCATAAGAATAAGTGAAGAATATAAACATAATAATAACAAGAAATTCTTTGCAGAATTTGCTACAGAACAAACAAGGGGGGCCTGGGACGATATACTATTATTGGGGAAAAAAAGCCCCCAGGTCCGTCATGTCCGCCACCAGAGGAAAGACATCTCTCAATGCCAGAGATTCGTGAAAAGGAAAGGAAATGTTTATTTAATGCTATACAAACTTAAAGTAGTGACCTAATGTCTTTATCAAAGATCCTAAAGTCCCTTAAAACACCCACAAACAGACACAGTCCTTCCTTCCTTCCCTCTTTGCCCAGTCCAGAGTACTGTATCTCAGGAAAGGAAATAGAAGTCCATGGCTCAGGCAGTCCTCTGGTTCTTCCCAGCTAGTACTCCATCTTGACTGGGAGACCTCCCTGGGTTCCCGGCCCCCTCAGCTGAGTAGCCATGATCTCTGCTAAAACCAGGTGGTGGTTCCCCCGCTTCTAAAGCTGCAGGGGTCCCCACTCTGGCAAAGGCACGTGGTCCTCTCTCCCAGGGCCATGGGAGTCCCCACTCTGTCAAAGCTGTGTGGTTCTCCCTTCAATGCTGTGGGAAGGGAGAGTCCCCACTCTGTCCAGGCCGCATGGTTCTCTCCTTGCGCAATGGCTGCAAGGCAGAGGTGGGGGGTCGCCACTCTGCCAAAGCCAAGTGGCAGTTCTCTGCTAAAGCTGCATGGTGATTCTCTCTTGCAGTGCTGTAGGAGTCTCCACTCTGTCAAGGCCGCGTTGTTCTCCCTAATGGCTGCCCTGTCTGGGTTTAAATCCCCGCGCCAATCTTCCTCTGCAGCCCCATTTCCGACTCCTCCTACACTCGGACACACTTGCCCTCAATCTGCTGTCTTCTCCAGCTTTTCTGGTCGCCATCGTGGGTCTGGGCAGGCGTGGCCCCATGTCCTGGAGTCAGTCATCTCCAAGCTCCCACACAGGCGCTGTAACTCAGGGGACCTGCCCCCCAGTTATGTCTTGGTGGGGTAGTTACTTCCATTCCCCTGGCTCAGAGCATGGCCACAGCTATTCAACATATCTAAGTGACCAGCCAAAGGCTATAAGTATGTTAAATGACCACGCCATGGATTAGCTGCAAAGCTGCCCTGCATGTTCTTGCTCTGTGTGCCCCCTCCCCCAACTCACACCTGTGGGGGAAGGGGTGAAGACACCTTAAAATCTGGACACCTTGAGTTCTGGACCCCATTTCAAATGCCTATTTGGGGTCCCCCCTCTAGGCTGCAGCCTGTAACAAATTCACACTTCCAGGAGTGAGGGGTATCCATCATCTATACTCAGGAACTGAACTGTGGTCTGTTCCCCAAAGAAAGTGATACAATTAAAGACTTCACCTAGCAATGTTGTTTGTCTGTCACCTTTCAAAAGTTCATAGACTAGAGCAACTTGGTATAAGTCATAATGAGGGATATATCGTTGTATGCCATTTATATATTTTAAAAGATTAGCCTCTAGATGCAGAATTCACATGGAAGCTAACTTAATTACATTAGTAAAATTAAAATCTGCAACTGAAGAAAAGACTGTGTTTTTAAAATACAGCTTTTTCTCTACTTTCCGGCATCATGTCAGGTTTCCACTCTTGGAAGTGCAAATTCTCTTCAAGACAGGCCATACAGGGATTCTGTTTGAGTCACATAATTTATTGTAATACAGGATATAGCACCATAAAATGTTCTTCACAGAATTGACTGGATTTGGTAGAACTATTAAAAAATTAGGTTATTTTTTACAATAAATCTGTTGCCCCGACTTATGAAAGAAAATAAAAATCTTTTTTCCTAAAAGTAAAAAAAAAAAATAAGTGAAAAAGAACGGAGATAATACGTGCAAAGTGACTAGATTAGGATGTACTCAGGAAATGAAAATTTCCCTTTTCTCTAGCTTTAGTCTGCCCCTTCTCCATTTATTTATTCATTTGTTTATTAAGGAAAGAATTACTGAGTGTTGCAGTGAGGCACCATGCTGGGTAAGGTGTGTTTCTGACCACAGGTGCTCTCATTCTCTGCGAGCAGCTGAGAGAATCCGAGTTGAATGTTAGGATCAGGACTCTTGGAACCAAAGGCTCTAAAAGCAGAAGGAAAGCCATTGCTCCCTTGCTTTTGTTTTTCACACAGTTGGAGGCCTTTTATTTCTTGTCAGAGGCTATAGATTAGAAATTAATGGACTGACTGCCTCTAAGTCTATGCTGTCCATTATAGTAACCACTGACCATGTTAGCAGATAGTGAACATTTCCATCATCAGAGAGAGTTCTGCTCAGCAGTGGTGTTCTAGGTAGTGTGAGAGTTGGATCATTTAGTGAGTCAACAGTTTAAGATAAAAGAGAAGGAATGTGAGAAGACCTCCAAATTATTCTGCTACATTTATGAGACTTGAAGCAATTCTTAGTTGGAGCCATATGACATAGTATTAACAACAGTTTTCTCCTTGTTCTCAATCCAGAGTACTTTTAAAATAATGTTCTTGATAGAATAAAAAAATGGCAGCTAAAATTTCCATTTAATAATAAACCCTATTTCTGTGAAATTTCCTTTGTGAAGATCTTAGGACCCGAGGGAACCTTTTCTTTAAAAATTCTTTTACAGTCTGAGAAAGGATAAAAATATTATTTCGGGCATCTCTGAAAAAATCCTTCAATTAGCTACACTATCTTTTTATAGGCTTTTTTTTAAGTTGCAGTGTAATATACTATTCATGGTCTGTATATACTTAATTAAGTCAAGATAAGTCTTAATTATATTCTATATAAAATACTTCATTAATTCTGTGGTCTTCTCATATATTTATACAAAATATTTTAGATTAGTTCTGTAGTATTTTCATGGATCTAACATCTTATGGGCCACTAAACTCTCCCCCCCCAGCTCCTCCTCTACCCCTTTAAGAAGTAGGATTATATATAGGAAAATGCACAGGTTCATGTGTACAGTTTGATTTTTAGCAAGTGTATACTCTTGTGAACTACTGCTCCCTCGGGGTCCCTTTCCCTCTTACCCCAAACCACCACTGTTAATTGCTATCAGTATAAATTAATTTCACCTGTTTTTGAATGCTATGCATTGAGAATTATACAGTATGAACTCTTTTGTGTCTGTCTTTTGCTCAGCCCAATGTTTTAGAAATGCATCCATTTTGTTTTGTAAATCAACACTTTGTTGGTTTGTTTTTGTTGAGTAGTGTTCCATTGTATGAACATAGTACAACCCGTTTATCCATTCTCCTGCTTATGGAAGTATGTGTTATCTCCAATTTCTGGCATTCCAAAGCTGCTACAAATATTCACTTACCACTCCTTTTGTAAACTGGTTTTACCTTCTCTTGGGTATGTATACATTACTAGTTGTTGGGTTGCTGGGTCATAGGGAAAGGTGTATGTAACTCTGTAAGAAACTGCTAAACTTTTCCAAAGGTCTAATGCCCTTTTACATTCCCAAGCAATGTTTGAGAGTTCTAACTGCTTTACATTTTCTCCAACAATTGGTGTTGTCATTCTTATTTTAGCCATCTAGTAGCTGTGAGGTGGTATTTCATGCTTATTTGAATGCCTTTTTCATGAATTTATAGGCCAGCCATTCTTCATCAAGTGCCTTCAAATCTTTTGCCCTAGTTAACATTAAAAAAAATTTCACATGTACCCTTAATCCTCTCTTTTTAAAGATTTTTATTCTACTTTTTTCCATTACCTTTTATCCCCCATTCCCCTTATATCTTTTTCCACCTTCACCCATTGCCCCCGCAATCAACCACACTGATGTCCTAGTCCATGAGTCTTTTTTCTTTTTTTCTGATACCTCTTCCTCTAACCCTCTACTCAGAGCTATCAGCCTGCTCTTAATGTATGAGTCTCTCTATTTTGCTTGTTAGTTCAGTTTGTTCATTAGATCCTACATATGAATGAAATCATATGGTATTTGTCTTTCTCTGACTGGCTTATTTCACTTAGCATAATGTTCTCCAGGTTCATCCATACTGACACAAAGGGTATAATTTTCTTTTTTTACAGTTGAGTAGTATTCCAGTGTGTAAGTGTCCCATAGTTGTTTTATCCACTCATCTACTGATGAACACTTGGGCTATTTCCATATTTTGGCGATTGTAAATAGCGCTACAGTGAACATAGGGGTGCTTGTATTTTTTTGAATTAGTGTTCAGATGGAATCAATGGGTCATGAGGCAGTTCTGTTTTTAAGTTTTTGAGGTAACTCCATACTGCTTTCCACAGTGCCTGCACCGGTCTCCATTCCCACCTACATGCAAAAGTGTTCCCTTTTCTCCACATCCTCACCAGCACTTGTTTGATGATAGCCATTCTGACAGGTGTGAGGTGATATATCTCATTGTGGATTTAGTTTGCAGTTCTCTGATGACTAGTGTCATTGAGCATGTTTTCATGTGTCTACTGGCCTCTTTGGAGAAGAGTCTGTTCAGGTCCTTTGCCCATTTTCTAATTAGATTGTTATTTTGTAAGTTCTTTATATAACTTGGAGATTAACTCCTTATCAGATGTATTAGCAAATATGTTCTCCCATTCGTGGGTTGTCTTTTTATTTTGTTGATGGTTTCCTTTGCTGTGCAAAAACTTTTTAGTTTGATGTAGTCCCATTTATTTATTTTTTCTTTTATTTCTTTTCCCTAAGGAGATACATCAGAAAAAATATTGTTATCAGCAGTGTCTGAGATTTTACTGCCTATGTTTTCTTCTAGGATTTTTATGGTTTCAAGTCTTTAACATTTAGAGTTTCAGGTCTAATATTTACATCTTTAATCCATTTTGAATTTATTCTTTATGTGGCATAAGCATGTGTCTGTCCAATTTTTCCAGCACCATTTATTGAATAAACTATCTTTAGCCTTTTGTATGTGCTTGCTTTCTTTGTCAAATATTAATTGACTATAAAGGTGTGGGTTTATTTCTGAGCTCTTGATTCTGTTCCATTGATACACTAAAATGTCCAGCCATTGTTAAGATTTCCTTTTTAATTTTTTTGAAATGCTTCTGAATTTTATTGTTGTTGAAGTAGTTTTCTGTCTTTTCCCTTCATTCCTCCCCTGTTCAGCCATTGTTAATACAACGAGAATGGTTTGAGCATTATCATTGTAACCTGACAGCCAAGGAGAGTGAACTGGAATGCACATGTGTGAAAAATGATGACTTCATTGTACTGGTCAGTGGGGAAGGTTGGTGCCACTGAGTGAGCATGTGTACTGTGTGGCTGTCTCAATCAAAATGCTCAATCAAAATGACTGAGTAGAGCAACGAATCTACATCAGATTTTGCATTAAGCTTGAACATTCCTCTGTGGAAACTATTTGGATGATTCAGAAGGCTTTTGGGGACAATGTAATGAGTGAAACAAATAAAAATGTGGCACAAATGCTTCAAAGATGGTTGAGGATCTGCTGAAAGTGATCCATGTTGTAGAAGGCCTGCAACAAGCAGAACGCCTGAGAATGTGGAAAGTGTATGGGCTGCAATTAAGAAAGATTAGCAACTGACTGTGTGAGAACCGGAAGCTGATCTGGGGATTCCAAAAACTACTGTGTCAGAGATTTTGATTTAGGATCTTGGCATGAAACATGTTGTGGCAAAATTCATTCCATGACTTCTGCCAGAACAGAAGGAACATCATGCTGAAGTTAGTAATGACTTGATTCAAACTACTACCAATGAACCAGATTTCTTCAAGAAGGTCATAACTTTGAAGGGATTTTAGACATCATAGTCCTATGTACAATGTCTCTTGTATCTTGTATCTTCTTAATAAATGTCTCTATTTTTCATATTTCGTGGCTGGATACTTTTTGGACACACCTCATATGTGCCTGTTTTTATGCCATTTTGATTATTACAGCCTTATAATATAGTTGGATATTAGGTAGCATGGTTCCTCCAATTTTATTATTTATCAAGGTTGCTGTTATTATTTGTGGCCTTTTGTGGTTCCATACAGATTTTTGAAATACTTGTTTTAGTTTTGTGAAATACATCATCGGTATCTTATTAGGAATTGCATTGAATCTATAGATTGCTTTGGGTAGTATGAATATTTTTAATGATGTTAATTCTTCCTATCCATGAATACAGTATGTGCTTCCACTGGTTTGTATCTTCAGTTTCTTTCTTCAGTAATCCTCTCTTCTCTAAACTATTTTCTTAAAAATCACAGCCAAACTGGCATGACAATTGAAAAAAATCTCCCTGACAGGTTCCTCTATAGAAAAAAAAAATTACTACTGAGACATGACTAGTGACCTAGAATAGTGGTAATAAGTCCTAAACATTTTTAGGAGGGTCGTGAAATACCATGGGAGGTAAAGAATGAGTATTGTGAATAAAAACTTGCTTTTGATAACTATATTAGAGTTTAATAACTATATAGTAAACATACTCATTAAGTGTTTTTTATTATTTACTGCCAAGAAATTTGAAATGAGACAGATCATTTACTTACCCTTCCTTTGAAATGCTTATTTTGGTAGATAAATTAGAATTTATTGAAATTCTTGGTTTAGCATCCTAGGAAAATATCTTTCTGCTGAGGTTGACTGCCTTACTTCTGTGTGACTTCTCTTTCTAGCTCAAGTGTCTGGCTGCCATGACAGTGACCCACATGCTTTAGGACATGTTAATGATGCCAGATCTCAGCTCGCATCACACTGATGGAAACTGCCCTGGGCCAGTTTGGTCTTGCCTGGCTCTTAGGACTTCTTGATAGATAACTGTAACTGCAAGAAAACCCCAGGTAGTGGGGTTCATCCATTCTTCCACAACTTTTCCACCAGGTTATATATAATGAAAGCTAGTCTCAGATAAAACATTTTTTTCTACACAACAGTCATTTATTAAATATTCTTAGCAAGCAGGCACAAAACATAACTTATTCTATAAGCTTAACTCCTGTAGTCTTAAGTGTTCTGACCATTTTATGGAAGGTTCTGTGAGGGGCACAAAAAATAATTTTCTAATCACCTTTCAGAGTTCTTCTGTCTGTGATGGTAAGCAAAGTAACAGACAGATTAACAGAAGAAAATGTCTAGAACTCACTTTGAATGCACATGCTGGGCTGCCAATAAGAATATGAAACCCAAGGAGGCATTGGACAGCTGAAGTTTATATGCCATTCTGGACAAAGGAGAGAGAGGCAAGGGTCTAGGATTTCAAAAGGAATGCAGGCAATTTTCAGGTAGAGAGAGAGCAGATGTGTGAGATGTGAGGACCAAATTCTTAGTGTGCACCCAGAAACAATGGAACTCCAAGGGAAGGCCAATAAGCAGGCTTTTGCCAGATTTCTGCCATGTTTAATGTATTATGTTGCTAAGGTCATGCTCCCTTTCTTTAAGTAGGTTTTTCTATCTGAATTCCTTAAGTGGGGCAAGGGAGGTGGGAAGGTGAAAGGGTTTTTCTGAGTCTTTCATTTCTTAATACCCAGCTTAAAAATCAATATCCCAAAAAATATATTTTGAGATGGCAAAGTATGTTGCTTTGAATTGCCATGAATGGAAGTTGTCCCAGCTTATACAAGGTGGGACCCCAAAAAACCCAGAATATATTTATAAAAAAATTGTGTATTACATGTTTAAACTTCATTCACCTTCAAAGTACTACCCATTTGATGCAATGCACCTATCAAGCCTTTTTTTCACTGCTCAAAACAGTTTTTGAACTTGATGATTTTGATGCCTTTTAGTGCTTCTGCCTTTTTTTGTTTCACCTTTTCTACATCAGCAAAACATTTCCTTTTGAGGACTTTTTTCATGGGGAAACAAAATCAGAAGTGGCAAGACCATGAGAATGGACGGTGGGGCATAAGGGTCATGCCATTTTTTTGGTAAAAAACTGCTGAACATTCTGTGCAGTGTGGACAGGTGCCCTCATAAATCACTGACATGAAATGGGCAAAGTCATTCAAAGAGTCTTCCAAAAAAGAATCCACTGAAACCAAACGTACACTATACAGATGGGTTCCTAGAACACTTACCTAGCGGGAGAAGGCTGTAAGGGGCCTACCCTCCAGAAGATAATTCTGGATTTGGGGGGGTTCCCCTGGTGTTGCAACCCACGGACAGTGTTAGTTTCCCCATAGTCTCACCAACACAATGTTTTCAAACTCCTTTGATTTTTACCAGTCAGAAGGAAAACTAGGACCTTATAGTTTAAATTGGCATTTTATTTTTTTAAGAACATAAGGTTGGAGGTGGGCATCTTCATGAGATGAATTTCAAATAGTTTTCCACTGTATATGTGTCTATTGCCACCAGACCCTTTTAAAAATAAGTATCAATTTAGCAATCGATTCTCTTATGGCTTTTATATTCTCATTTAGAAAGCCCTTCTCCAGTTTGGCACAAAAGGGAATTTGTGGTTTTGTTTTTCACATTAAAGGTCTTTGATTTGTCTGGAATTTTAGAATAAAGTTAGGATGGTTTACTTTTGAGGTAAAAATGTGTATGTGATGTAGAATCTATATATTGTACTGGGATTATAAATACAGTGTTAATTCCTGGGAAGAAGTTTATTGCTATGTTGCTTGTCTATTTTAAGGGAGGGTCATTGCAAAATTTTTCAGGGATTATTAAAGTAACAGTTTTCTGTAGGAAATTTGGAAAAGTAAAGGAAGGAATGAAAACCACTCCTAATCCCAGCACCATATTATTTGTAACAAAATTCGGACTAAACTCATACTGTATCTTTTTCTTTTGAGACTAATAGAAACATGGGTTTAGAAAATAGTTTAAGTGGTTTCTTAGCAAGGTGTCACAATTTTTGTTTTTAACCATACTTAAGGCCTTTAATGGAATGAATGACCACAGTAGCAGGCTTATTAGATCTTGAACTATTTTGAAAACGTCCATTGTAAATAAGACGCCAGCACTCCCAAGGAACTTGACACTGAGAAGAGCGGGTGCAACTCCCACCCAGCCTACCCTGCTACCCGGCTCTCAACTGGTGTGTGTGTGGGGGGGGGGGGCACAGAGTGGGGTTGGCTTTTCAAGGACTGTGCCTCCCCGCTTGGCTCGACTGCAGCACCCCCTGGTGCCGATGGCCAAGGCAACTGAGGGACGAGTCCCCGGAGTTGGTGTTACCACTTAGCTAGTTCTCTTCCGAGAAGTTATTTACTGGCTTTTGGAGCTGCTTTCACTAGGCCAGCTCCCACTTGCTCTGCTGCACAGCCCTGTGAGCAGTGCAAAATATTGGCGCTGGAGGGCGTTGCACCATAGAGGACTGCCTAGCGTCTGCAGAGGCGGTGTCCCCGCGTCCCTGAGGCGGGGCAAAGCTCCGCCAGGGCGCCAGGGGTTGGCTTCCGCACCTCAATCCCTCGCTGCTCCTTTTGGGGCTGTCTGAGAAGTTTTGAACTTCCTGGGTTGACTCGCCCGAGTATACGCTGGAGTGGGTGGCCAAGAGGCCAGGCTGTTGCCACTGCGTGGGTGCGGCCCTTTAAACTTTTTGTTTTTAAACTTCGGGGGTGTGGTTGAGGCGTCTCCTCTCTCAGAGGCTGGTAGTTCCCTGGCTAGCCTGTTGTCCCGCCTTCCAGATGCTTTGGAGTCAGTCATGAGCCGGGAGGGCTCAGGGACCCGTCTGGTGGCCGAGGTGATCAAAGGTGAGTGCAGAGGGTACCGGATGCCCATAGGGACACCTGTATTTAGATGGCACCAGGCGGCGCCCGGAGTTCAAGGAGGCCCCACTTTCTGGCTAGAAGGTGCCTTAAACCATTGGAGCCAGGGCCAGTGCTGTTTTATGGGCGTCGGTGGCCAATTAAGCTCCTAATTTCCACGGGTGCTCTTGTTTGGGGAGAATGCGAACAGACCTGTGCATAGGGGAGCCCCTGGATGGTAGGTGAGTTATTGTCTCTCTACCCAGGGGAGCAAAATCCGTGGTCACTGTGCACTGGGATCAAAGGTCATTTGTAGTTGGAAAAAGTAAGCCTATCGTCCTTTGAGTGTGTGTGGTTGTGAGATATTTTATTTGAGGCGTTTACAAGGAAATAAATATAGCAGTTGCATGAGTGGAATTGCTGACAGTTGTTTAAATTACCGTTTGGGCAAAGGATGTAGGCTGACATTCTTTGTTTCTTAGTATTTTAAAGCTGGACTTGATTTTGCCACAATTTTTTAGTGTAAGCATTCTAGCAGCATTAACTAGTAGTCTTACTAAATATTTTAGGTGACTTTGCTTTGCAGAGGATTTTTAGACAACTTTTTCTGTGGTAGGGTGGGGGAGGAATAAAAGGTTGGAGCTTCTAAACATTATTAGTACGGGTTACCGTTCTTGCTAAACCTTACAGCAGTCTAACTGCATTTTTACAACACAAGTTCATCTCTCACTCATGCAGAAAGCTCATTGTTTCTGTTGTGATGGTAATTTGTCTAATTGTAAAAATCACTGCAAAAATAGTAGTGATCCCTAAGAACAGTTGGGTAAAACATAAGGTTCGTTTTGTTGTTTGTGTTCTGGAGCCTTAAATGTTAATTTTGAAGCCGTTTGGAAAGCGTTCTTTATCAACTTCAAATAGTTTCTTATTGAATGACTGTTGAGGATGTCTTGCAAACATAGTGATACATAACGAAAGTCATCTAGGTTGATGACTAGCCTTCAAGTGCATGCTGCCATTTGCTCACATATCTTACTTAGCCCAGGGGAACTAAACTTCTGTGATGAGAGGTTCTCCCAGAAATCAAGCCTTGCTGATCCACGAAAAGTCACTTGTCATTATTGAAACTTATGGCTAAAGACAATTTCTCTTTTAATAAATTTGCTTTTTTTTTTAATCACTCATCAAAATTTTTGTCAAAACATTTTGAAAGTATTGGCACCCTTACCATCAAAAACCTGCATGGAAAAAATAAAATATCTGACTTCGCCTGAAAAGAGTTGTGTCATGATATATGAAATTTTATAAAATAATCTGAAGGAAGGAACATTGCAATTTTTCCATTTCAGATCGCCTTTGTTTTGCCATTCTCTACAGCAGACCAAAGAGTTCATCAAGTGTACATTATTTCAGCATAGATAATGAACTTGAATATGAAAAGTAAGTATTGCTTTTTAAAAGATTGTTAATTTTTTTTTATTTTGAAGAATCTAAAGGTATGTTTATAAATAGGATAACCTTGGAAAATTACAAATCTGTTGACTGATAATTGCAGGGCTTTTTTCCTTTAGCTAACCTTAGTAATAAAATAGACCCTTAGGGAAAAAAAATTAAAATGAAAGAATCTTCCTAAATTTAACAATTTGTATTTGACATTCTAATTGTTTACAGTGCAGTGCGATATAAATTAATATACTAAGATGTGTTTTTACCAGTGGAGATATATGGAAAAATAGCCTTTTTATTCAGAAGGTATTTTCATGTGTTATGAGGTTAGATTTCGTTGTTGAGCCAATTTTCATGTTTCTTACTAGGCATTATATACCAGGATATCTCTTCCACTAGTTAAGGCAGTACCTTTAAGTTGTGTGACTAATAACAATTTGGTGTATGCTTCCTTGTCTTAATTTGATCTTGTAGCTCCAAAAATACATATTCAGGGTATCCAGAATATAAATATACATTTTTGGTTTTTACTTTTAAAGCTTCTACGCAGATTTTGGACCACTCAATCTGGCAATGGTTTACAGATATTGTTGCAAGATAAATAAGAAATTAAAGGTAAAGTCTTTTTTACTTAAGATTTGACTTAATTGTTGTTAGCCTGATTCTTGGGGAGAGGAAAGTAAGGAAAGCACATCTCTGTTTGAAAAAGGAAATTTCATGCTTTTTTACTGCAGTGGTGTTTGGGACATATTCATGGTTTTTGTTTTTTCTTCTTTATAAAGGTATAGTGTATGTGTTAGTTTTCCAGAGGTTTGTTTTTTTTTTTTAAGATTTCATTTATTTATTTTTAGAGAAAAGGGACAGGAAAGAGAGGGAAAGAAATATCAATGTGTGGTTGCCTCTTGCACCTTCCCCCACCCGGGACCTGGCCCACAACCCAGGCATGTGCCCTGACTGAGAATTGAACTAGAGACCCTTTGGTTCGCAGCCCGCACTCAATCCACTGAGCTACACCAGCCGGGGCAGTTTTCCAGACTTTTGATTGAAGAGTTTAAGTTTAGATATTTGGTTCAGGTTTGGGTTGATGAAGCTCACATACTTGAGGGTCAAAGTGGAAATTGGTTAATCAGGTAAACCTTCTTGTTATCTGACATAATGGAACTGAAACCGAAACCTAATGAGAAGCTTCCCTTGCTGTGGTCATTGTTGTTTCTGCCTTCACTTTGATAATAGAGGAGTGCTAGCAAATAAAAATCTGCTCACCTTACTTTCTCTCATTCTATTTCGCATCTCCCCTGATGTCCTACTTGTGACTTAGTTTGAACTTAGACCCCATACATTTATTTTAAAAACTTTGAGTTATTGCTCATGCACAGTAGAGAAGTGTATATACTGCTAGTAGTTCCTAATTAGTCTCTAAGTTCTCAAGTAAAAAATGCTGGATCTGGGGACAGGTCCTTTTTAAAAACAGCTTTATATCGATAACTTAAGTTACCAGGCTACTACACAGAAGAAATAAAACTTCTTTTCAATTAAAAATTAAATTATATTAAAAATGTATGGGTGAGTATGGCAAATTCTTTTCACTTGAATATCAAACCTAAAATTTCACATCATAAATGTTAGAATCATCTGTCAAATGAGCTACTAACCTGTAAAGTGGAAATTGTGGGATTGCCTTACTTTTTGTATTGTATGTGTATTCACTACAGGCTAATAGAGAGGTAGGGACTCTTCCTTCTGGACTTTCGTCTCTCTTGGATAGGAATAGAAGCATTTATAGTGTTATGTATTAATGTCCCCCTCACCTCACCCCTATTTCCAGTTGTCATTGGCAGGTCTTTTGTTTCTTAGAGGGATATGAAACTAAAAATAATTTCCTCTGCCCGCTACTTGTGTTCCTTTGCTTTAATTTTGAAAGATTTTTTTCCCATCATCAGCCATCTATGGACTTTTATCCTTTAGGTCAACTAAGAAAGTATTGGTCTTTTTTTTTTTAAACAGTAGGAAAGTGAAAGAGTGTCCCCCTCCCCGCTTCCAGATTCTTACATATTCCTTCAGAGGTGGTCTATACTTTATATATTTATTCATATCTTTTTGTTTTTTCTTTAATTGTACATACTTCTAATCCAAGAATATGTCTTTTATGGGAAGGTACACAGTACTTGGGGTATCAAAGTTAATCTTTTTAAATGTCTTGCTAATATGAATGCTATGCTTTGGAATTTATCTTCATCACAAAATAAAATTTTAAAACACTACATTAAAAAGAAAGTACTAACAGTTGTGTATCTTTATGCAGTCCCTTACAATGATAAGGAAGAAAATTGTTCATTTCACTGGCTCTGATCAGAGAAAACAAGCAAACGCAGCTTTCCTTGTTGGATGCTACATGGTAAGTCTTTAATTACCCTACTGGTGTATCAGTGAAAATGCCGAAACAGTGGTACTTTGCTGTTGGGAATTTGGGGTTATTTTTTTTCTAAGATAATGTCTTGATTTTTTTCAGACAAACATGTTTTGCTTTTTAAAAATTGACCAACTAGGGAAGGCTGTGCACATGTGGGGGTAGGGTGCATATGGTGGATCTCTGTACCTTCTGCTCATTTTGGTCTGAACCTAAAACTGCTTTAAAAGAGTCTATTTCAAAAAAATTGCCCAGCCAGTATAAAAACCTTTGTGTTATGGCAGTTAATGTTAGAAAATAAGGCCTTCAAAACTGTTGTTCTTAACTCATGATCCATTTAGTGAAGTTGTGAAAATAGAGTCTGGTCCAATAATTGATTTAAAGAAAAACCAAAGTACACCACATGAGGTGAAAGTGCTTTATAATTTGAATGCATTTTTTTCCTAACTAAGGTATGGTTCTAAGATTACCTTCATTCTCATCCAGACATCTAGCAAGCGGCACAGCATGTCAGCACTGAGGAAAACGGGTGACGTCCCACGTCACTAACATATGGCATCGAGTGGTCAGTCTGTTTGGGCGACTGAAAGTATGCTTTGGAGTAGTGTTTACCCAGGAATTATGAATTTCATTTATTTGTAAATATCAAAGAAGATTTTGTTCCAGTCAGTTTTTCTGCACCTAGTGTGCATTTGCAGGCGTAGCTAAGCAGTCGTTTTCTCTGCGGCAGCTGAGAGCTTCTCCAGAGCAGCGTCCCTCATCGCTTTGGTGCTGTGGACACAAGCCACCCCATTCAGTGAGAGGGATAGGATAGCAAGGGGCTGTTTATTCCACTCTGAGCCACCATAGTTACAATAATTACTCTCCTAGATTAAAAAAAAGTTTGTTTTTGTTTATAAGTTCTTTCTTCTCTCAGCTTGTTACTGTTTTCTATCATGCTCCCTCCCTTTTAAGATACACTGGTATATCTTTTCTGGTTCATAGTTTGATCATCTGGAATGTACGTTGATTAGGCCAGCAGTTGGTGGTCCTAGTTAAAATTTGCCTCAAAATGTAATCATTCCTTTTCCCCTCCTATGTCTAAGGTATATAATTAACAAAGATTAAGGCCTTTTTTGGTCTTATTTTCCTGTTTGTACTTACAAAAGTAGTTGAGAAATGCTTCTGAGATAACTTTTTTATTATCATCTCTGATTTTATGACACACAGGTTGTAGGTTGTGTTTATTAATATTTGATTTCTTAAGCTTACCCACATGTTGTGGTGTTCCCCCCTCCCCCATATCTTTTCTGCTGTTTGTTGTGCTTAGCAGCAAAAATCTTTGGGTGTAGGGGGAGGGAAGAGCTAAAGCAAATTCCCAAGAAAAACAGTATGCAAAGGTGGCTCTCATTCTTTGGGGAGAGGAACCCCCTGATTAGAGGAAATCAAGACAGCTTTACAGAAAGAGGGGCACAGCTAGGATTCCTGGGGTTTTTAACATATTAAAGGGAACCCTAAGGAAATGGTCCTTGGTATGACAGTAAAAGTCCTTACACTGCCCAGGAGAAAACGCAAAGCTCTGCCTGGGCTGCTTTAAGTCAGCAGTTGGTCTCGAGTTAGCTGAGATGTCTGCAAGGTAGGGAGTCCTGAGGAACCAGACCTGGTGGCAAGTGTGAAGAACCCCTGGAGGGCAGCTGTCGGCACGATGGGAAATAGGCAAGGGTTGTTATAAAAACAAAACACTTGATAATTTTATAAATAAGAAATCTTTTTCAATTTTGTTGCTTTTTTTTATTGCCAGTTAAAAAGAGTAACCCCTTGGCACATTTATCGAAATTTGGTGCATATTTGTTCGCAGCTTGGTGTTGGCCTTTTGACTTTCTTTATGGTTTTTGGCATTGTTAAAGAATAGAAATTCAGCCCAGTAAATTTAGATATAGTTGGTTTTATTAATAATTCATGCATTGGGATGCATCCCATCTGGTAAATAAATAGAAAGGTGCTCTAGCTGTTTAAAAAAAAAGAAAAAAGAAAAGAAAAAGAGAAGAAAGGTTTTTACAGGTAGAGGGTCAGACAGGAAGTTATAAGAGTAGATTGTTTCAGACAAGGTCACCTTCCCTTAGGAAGGAGGGGGTCTTTTGAGTTAGATCTCTTCTTTAATACTGACCTGGAAATTCCAGGCTGACTGGTTTAGAATTCCATTCTTGGGATGGCTGAACCTGCAGTTAGGTTAGGTATTGTCTTGGTGGGGTTCAGCAACAGTGACTCCATTTTTAATAGTAGGCAGAAGTTAATTTTGGGAGGATTTAATATATTTTAGATTACAGATCCTTTCAGGATTTTGTGCTCTTGGATTAGCACTGATTTGATTGGTTAGGAAAACTCCAGGTCAGCAATTTGGACATCCACTTGAGTTCATTCCTCGGCTCAGCTAGAAGCCAACTTGCAAGGCCAGGAGGATTACAACTCTTGGCTGTAGCAAAAGTATCTGCAGCCATGAAGGGATGGCTAACGTAGGAGCATGGCGCTGTGATGATGCTAGGCAGGGACACAGGAGAAAAACATCTAAGGAAAGGAAATTTATTAATAGTAGGAAAGGAGTGACAAGATACTATAATATGGATACCTCAAAAGAATTAACATCAAAGTAATAGGTAAGTGAAGGTTTGATCTGGTTGAAGCCTATAGAATCCTCTAATTGGAGATTTTTAGAGAGATGAGTAGGAATTCCCTAAAAATATATCTTCCACCTTGATAACCTTTACTGGAATTACTGAGGAATTTTGGAGTCAGTAAGGTTTTTAGTGATTGGCTCAGGTGAGAGGTGGTAATGTTAAAGCGAACAAACAAAAAATCTGGAGGAAAACTTGAGAAGTCCATTCCAAATGGACTGACTCAATCCGTCTCTGCCCTTTCAGACTCGGCCTCCCAAAGGAATCATGCTCACTTCATCCTCCTTTACTGAATAGGACCAATATGGGGTACAGAGGGGGCGTGAGAATGAAACACTACTGTTTCTATTTAATTTTTTATCCTGAAACAGAAGAGATTAGTCTTTACGGATACTTAAAATAGGACTGATACGCCCACGTTCGGCTGTTGCTCTTGTCGCATGGTCAGGCACTTCTGTTGTATTGGAAGTGAGAGGAGCAGCTTGACTGTTCATTTTGTCTTCGGTGTATTTCCAGTACCGCCCTTTATGTGGCCTGATAAAGGATTTACCAAGTATCCCAAATGGTGAATCTTTGGTAGCAAATTAGCCTGAAACTAAAAATCTTTTGAACCACACTGTGAAAGAGTTGAAGACATAAAAGATAACTGAAATTTTCTTTTAAAAGATGAGTGAACTATATCATTTTATGAAATAGTAAGTTTGCTACCCTATTGTGATAAATCAGTGACTGGGATAAATCAGTGACTGTGGTAAGTTAGTGACTGTTAACCTAGCTAGATTTTGGGGTGGTGGACTTAACCTGTCATTTCAGATATGAAATTTTGAGTGGAAAGGTTTGTTTGCACAACAAATTAATGACTAAGTGAATATTTCGAAAATAAAAGTTTTAAACTTTGCTTTGTCATTTTGTTGTAAAAAATTTGATATGTACAAAACCCATATGTGTACCCTGGAGAAATTTGGGAAATTGTTCTTTTAAAAACAAACTTTGTTTCTGTTTATTGAAGCAGGACATACTGCATGTATTCAAAATGTATACTATGCTTTATGTCCCCTAATGCAGTTTTATCACCTGCTTTTTTTCAGTGGATGATGTTTTATCATCTTTATACCCAGATTATATTTATAATTCGCCAGTTAATAAAAAATATTCAAGCTGATATCTGATCCAGGTTGCATGTGGTGATTGTGCTTTTAATCTCTCTTACACATGGTCTCTTGTTAACACTGATTTATTGAAGAGGTCAGTCCTGTTACCTTGTAGAATGTTCTGGCTTTTGAATTTCTCTGCTTTTTCCCTTGTGCTGTTTTAGAACTTGTTTCTTTGTTCTCTGTATTTCTTGTGAACTAGAGGCTAAAGCTATAGGCTTAAATCCCTTCAGTGTGTGGTTTTCTCGTTATGGCTTAGAAGTGTTCTGTGTAGTGTTATTTGAATGACTCATAGTCATACGTTTGGTGCCCCATCAACATTTAGTGTTTTAAACAACAATTGGTAACACTTGCTTGAATCAATCATTTTATTAGAGTTTCAGTATAATGTTATTAAGTTATTTCATTCATCCTTCATTAATTAGCTGACTTTCTTTATGGGAATTGAGCTTTCCCTCATCCAGTTGGGGCTCTTTGGTTACCTGAAACCTAGATTTTTACTGAAAAGACAGAATGAGTGGTCATTTCCCTTTAATTACCAGTTTTCAAAGTAAAGTGTTACATTAATAGCCCACAAAACCAAATTTTATCGCTTGCTTTAAAGTCATGTGTCTGGGTTTTGAACTTATTTGCTAAATGTTTTAAAAATGTGCAGTACTCACCATTAAGGTTTTTTAAAATGTTTTTTTACATTGTATTTTACTTTAGATTTTAAAGAGAGGGGAAGGAAGGCAGAAAGAGAGGGAGAGAAACATCAGTGTGTGATGGGCTGCCTTCTATAAGCACCCCAACCAGGGCCCTAACCTGTAACCCAAGCATGTGCCCTGACTGGGAATCGAACCAGCTACATTGCAGTTTGCTGGAGGATGCCCAACCAATTGAGCCACACCAGTGGGTTTACCCATTAGTTTTTAACAACATCTGATTAGCATTTGGGAATTTGGAAATTTATTAACTAAATGTACATCATTGGTGGATGGGATTAGACAAATGAATGTAATCATTCCTGTATTTGCATTTACATATCATGGTCAAGTGGGGTTTTGTTGTTGTTGTTGTTGTTGTTGTTGTTTAGTTATAGCACACATTAAAATCAAGAATCAAAATAGCTGAACTTGTAACTGAGCTTTTAAATCAAAAAAATTTAAAATGAAGCATATCAATCATATTAACTGATACATTTATTAATATTTAGGGAACAGGGTTTGTTTTAGTACAATTGCAGTGTGAAATAATTCACTTTAGAAATAATTGTCACTATCTTTTTCTTTTAAATTTTTTGTGTCTATTTCAAATAGAGATGGTGTGCTGTTGTACTAGTAGGTGCAAACATTAATTTCCATTTGCAAAACAATTACTCATAAGAGGCCATTGTATATTGGATGAAGCTTAGGGGCTTAGGTTCAGACTGAGCTGGCTTTTAATTTTATTTTGGTAGAGTATCTTGCACACATTAAGCCTTCACTAAATATCATTTTCTTGTTCATTTTCCTGGTTCTGTCTACCATTATTATACCTTGTCAGATTTCTATATCAAAAAAACAAAGAAATTCTCATTGTATCTTACTGGTTATCAACTTTAGTGCCATCTTACTGCCCCAATGTTTGTGTTTTCCTGCAGATAATAATACAGTATTCAGCTTTTCTGTAGGTTAAATATGCTTTTGAGGGCTAGCTTGAGAAATTAACCATCATTTCTAACATTTTTCTGTGGTTAGAGCATTCTGAGTTTGAAAGACACAAGCAAACTGTTGTTTGCAAATTTGCTTTCCTCAAATGTTTCCTAGACTACTTTTGTAGAGCTAATTGTGGTAACATGGAAATTCCCTGTTCAAGGTGTTTTACTCTGTTTTTATAGCCTTAAGGATGATTGCCTTGTAAACATTTATATTGAAAATTATGATGCTAATTAAATTCTAGGAATATATTACTAATTCAGCAGCTTGTCTACTGACAGTAGAATCCTAAATTGCACTGAGTTTGAGATTGCTTCAACAGTTATAACAGCCCAGGGACTTAATTTATTTTTTAATGGTGATCTTTTGAACCTATGGTTTACTTTTTCTTAATGATTTAATTATTTTGGATGCAGCATAGTCAGCACTGGGTTAAGGTGGCTGGCGGGTAAAGGACTCACTTGAGAATGTAAGACAAGAGGAGAAAGGGGGAAAGGATCTGGAAGCACAGCGGGTACAAATCCACTTCAGCAAACAGCAGTCTAGACCAGGCAATAGAGACTGGAGAACAGAACCATGTGGATGGCCAGAGTCTTTGTAAACACCCATCCTGGGCAAAATCCCTTCTTGAGTGTCTGTGAAAGGAAGAGCAGACAGCAACAAGGCAGCTGTAAATAGGACCAGGCACCAGGTAGATCGAGGTGCATTGGAGCCACGGAGTGGGGACAGCATCCCTTGGGTTCTGCACTGTGGTTGAGGCAGCAGACTGTAGTCATTACAATTTATCATAACTTTATTTCCTTTTTCACCTTAGTTAGCCTAATATTTTAGCTGCTTGTGATAACTGCTGGGCTGTGTCAACTTTGGGAGAGAGCAAAGAGAAATGGCCCTTTGGTCATTTATGATATTTGATTGCAGATCTTTTAAGCTGTGGAATTTTGTGGATTTTTAAAAAATTATAACTTATTGATTATGTTATTACAGTTGTCCCAAATTTTCCCCTTTTGTCCCTCTCTACCCAACACTCACCACTCCCTCAGGCAAATCCCCACATTATTGTCCTTGTCCATGGGTCATGCATGTAGTTCTTTGGATACTTTATTTCCTATGCTGTACTTTACATCCCCATGACTAATTTATAACTACCAATTTATACTTCTTAATGCCTTCATCTTTATTACCCATCCCCTTGACCTGCTCCTACCTGGTAGCCATCACAAAGTTTTCTGTATCTATGATTCTGTTTCTGTTCTGCTTGCCTGTTTATTTTGTCTTTTATATTCAATTGTTGATAGATATATATTGTCATTTTATTGTTCATATTTTTTATCTTCTTAACACCCTTTAAAATTTCATATAACACTGGTTTGGTGGTAGGGAACTCTCTTTTAGTTTTTTCTTATCTGGGAAGCTCTTTATCTGTCCTTTGATTCTAAATGATAGTTTTGCTGGTAGAGTAATCTTGGTTGTAGGTCCTTGATGTAGGTCCCTTGCACTTTGTGTATTTCTTGCCAATCCCTTCTAGCCTTGCAGTTTCTTTTGAGAAATCAGCTGACAGTCTTATGGGGGCTCCCTTGTAGCTAACTAAGTGCTTTTCTTCTGCAGCTTTGAAGATTCTTTGTTTTTAACTTTTGGCATTTAAATTATGATGTATCAGTGTGGTCCTCTTGGGGTCCAACTTGTTTGGGACCCTCTGCACATCCTGGACTTGTGTGTCTGTGTCCTTCACCAAGTTAGGAAAGTTTTCTGTTACTTTTTTTCAAACAAATTTCCAATTTTTTCTCTGTCTTCACCTTCTGGCACCCCCATGATATGACTATTGGAAGGCTTGAGGTTGTCCCATAGGCTCCTTACACTGTCTTCACTTTTTTGGATTCTTTTTTTTTCCCCTTGCTGTTCCGATTGGATGTTCTTGTTTGTTTGTTTGTTTGTTTGTTTGTTTTTGTTTGGGGGGGGCTTTTTTTCTTCCTTATATTCCAAATCACTGATTTGATTCTCAGCTTCATCTACTCTCCTGTTGATTTCCTGTAAATTATTCTTTATTTCAAGCATTATATCCTTCTGACTGGGTCTTTTTTATGCTGTGATGTTCTCACTAAGTTCATAAAGCATCCTCATAACCAGTGTTTTGAACTCTGCATCAAGTAGCTTGCTTGTCTCCATTTTGTTTCATTCTTTTTCTGGAGTTTTGTTCTGTTCTTTCATTTGGGCCATGTTTCTTTTCTCCTCATTTTGGCAGCCTCCTTGTGTTTGCTTTGATTTATTAGGTAGAGCTGCTACATCTCCCAGGCTTGGTAGAGTGACCTGACATATTAGGTATCCCGTAGGGTCCAGTGGCACAGCTTCCCCTATTATATTACCCAAGCTGGGTACCCCAGGTTCACCCAGCATGTGGGCTGTGTACACCCTCCTGTTATAGTTAAGCCTTGATTGCTCTTGGCATGTCCTGTGTTCTCTCTGGGGTCACACAGATAAGCTACAATGTTATCTTCAGATGGCTGCTACTTGTACTGGGCTTGGAGGTGCCCAGGAGAGGCCAAGCTCTGAACCAAGGCCAGCTGCTGCTAGTGCCAAGGCTGGGGCAACTTAACGTGAGGTAGGGGCTCACTGAAGCCACATGCTGCTTGTTTGAGAGATCTTAGGAAAATTGGAAGAATGAGCCAAGACAAGCCATTCATATGGAAAAGCCACTGGTAAAAGCTTGGGTGAGCCTGAAAGTTGGTTGGGACTGGGCCTCAGGGAATCACCAGGGTGGGGCAAATCAAGTGAGCCAGGTTCATAGAGTCTTAGATATTGCGCCTACCTGTCAGCTCTGTCAGGGGGAGGAGTCGGAAAAGGAACAATTGCTACTGCCAGCGCTTCTGTCTGGAAGGAAACTGCCCCTGAGCTCTTACTCTCATACCAGACATTTCAGTTCCTCCTTGTATGACTCTGATGGCTTCCCATCTGCTTCACCAGTTCTGGAGCTTAGAGGGAGTGATTCTGAGTAAATATGTGTGTGGGTCCTTTAAGAGGAACTGCCTGGAACTCCAGAAGTTTCTGTCTTCCACAGCCTCAATCCTTGCTGGTTTTTACAGCCAGAAGTTATGGGACTTCTCTTCCTGGCACTGGAACCCTGGGCTGGGGCACCTGGTGTGGGGTTGGGGTCCCTCGCTCCTGAGATGTCCATGCTGATTTTTATTTGCCCACACATGCATGTGAGACCGGCCTGTTCCATGTCTTTGCCCCTCCTACCAGTCTCAGTGTGGTTTCTTCTTTAATTCCATAGTTGTAGGACTTCCATTCATCTCAATTTATCATTAGAACCATTTCTAATGGTTCTGAATGATGGTGGTTCTGTAGTTTAGTTATAATTTTGATGTGGTTGTGCAAGGAGGCAAGCCATGTTTACCTACGCTGCCAACTTGGCTGGTAGGTAGTCCAAGCTCTGGACTTTTGGATCCCTTTCTGTTTCAGTACTTGTTTTAGATAGTGTGGTTTCTTGTCTATAAATATGGCCTAAGCAGTAAGCCTGTTTCTGTCAGTAACAAGCAGTGTGGCCCTGACCCCTCAGTTGGAGTGTTGTCCTATAACCGGAAGGTTGCAGGTGCAGTCCCCCATTGGGGTGCCTACGGGAGGCAACCAGTTGATGTTTCTCCCTCACGTGGATGTTTCTCTCTCGCGCACCCATCCCCTCTCTTAAAATCAGTAAGCATGTCTTCAGGTGAGACTTTAAAAACAAACAAAAAAACAAGCAGTATGATCTTGGGTGAGCAGTTAACCCCACAGGTTGGATAGTAGTAGCCTGCCAGCTTTATGTAACTCAGGGTTTTTATCAATAGTACTTTGTTTGTTTTTATCAATATTTAAAAATTAGGAGATTTCACTTTTAAAAAAATTAAGATTTATTGCTTTGTCTTAAAAAAAAAATGACAACCCCTGCCCGCGTTCCGCCCCCCGATAGTATGTCCACGTTTACTTTCACTCTGGGCAGTTCCCTCATGTGTATCAGCTGCCTGCTTGTCTCCCTTTCTCTAAACTGGGTGTTGTTGTGCCAGCCTACCACATAAAACAATAGCAATTTGAAAAATAAAAACTATCAGGATAGAAGGGCATCTGAAATTTTTAAAAATGATTTAAGATTTCTTCTTATTTGTATTTGTGCAGAAACTGAAAGTGATTTTTATCTTATTTTTATCATGAAGAATGGTTTGTTGTATATAGTCTTTCCGTGCTCACCTTTTTATTCAGCAGTTGGATCTTTAAGTTTATTTCCAACATGTACTGATTCATGAACATTCTATTAATCTGGAGAGTGATTTTTTTTTTAGAAAATTTCAGTCAAGTTCTCAACATAGGGAAGACTGTCATTTGGCTCATGTGAAAATAGTTAAATCTGAAAACGTTGTGACATTTCTCCATGAAGAATATTTGAAAATATTTTACCCATTTATGAATCCCTTTACCCAGAAGGCTGCCACATTTGTTGTGGAATTTAAATACCCTGTGTCATTTCTGAGTAAGATATGCTGACTTTTAATATTTTGGTTTTTAAAACTGTACCAGAGGCTCTAAGTGCATAGATTACTTCAAAATGTTTTGTGTAAGAATAGAAATAAGAAGGACAGCTCTTAAAAAATTGTATAACTATGTAATCATGTTTTATTATTTGAGATGGTTGGGATTTAAACTATAAATGATCAAGCTGGGATCCTTTTGTTTCAGTCCACTGTTTCAGCCATCGCTAATGGAGTCCCTCCTGGGTTTTGAAACATGGATAGGTAATACAGGGTCGGACAGATGGTAATTTCAAACACCGGGGTGGTGGTCATCCTGGGAATGGCTACAGTATTATTCAGCAAAAAAGAACCTTGTGCTGTGACTGAGAAATTCACTACTAACCTAACTTCTCAAGTATATTCTATCCCAATATTTCATTCTTGTGAGATTGCTTTGATCCTCCGGAGAGGTTTCTTGAGAGAGACAGACACACACACTAACGACAACATGTACTCCTTACTGATGATTCTTAAGCCGTGGGGCTTTCTTACCTTAACATCTCTGCACTTGTCACATATTTTTTTATTTATCCACTTTTAATAAATTGGAATGATGATTTCCTTCCTTACTGTATTGTGGTAGTCTGTTTAATCTTGTCGCATCATGAATTATCCCAACACTTAGTGACTTAAAACAATAATTAACCTTCTCTCAAACAGTTTCTATGGGGAAGGTATCCAGAAGTAGCTGACTTAAGTAGGTCTGCTTCTGGACCTGATGCAATCATCCGAAGGCTTGATGGGGCTGGAAGGGTCCACTGCTAAGGTGGCCCATTCGCATGCCTGGCAAGTTATTGTTGATACTTGGTGCGAGGCTGTAAATCCCCTGCTATGTGATCTGGCCAAGTGCCCTCACAAAGTGATAGCTTGATTTACCTGTGGTGAGGAGCCCGAGAAAGCAAGGTAGAAATCACAGTGTCTTCTTTGGCCTATCCTCAGGCATCACACTTTGCTGCTACTGCAATATCCAATTGCTTCTACAGGACGCTATATTCATTGTGGGAGGGGGCACATGAAGGTGGGAATACCAGGGCATGAGCATTATTAGGGTTGTCTTGGAAGCTGGCTACCACAGCTGTTTAATATTGCTCTTGTTCATCATTTGTTACTTCCTATTTTTTTAATGATTTTTTAAAGATTTTTATTTATTTATTTTTAGTTTTAGAGAGGGAAGGGAGGGAGAAAGAGAGAGAGAGAAAAACATCAATGTGTGGTTGCTGGGGGCCGAGGCCTGCAACCCAGGCATATGCCCTGACTGGGAATCGAACCTGCGGTGCTTTGGTTCGCATCCTGCGCTCAATCCACTGAGCTACGCCAGCCAGGGCTGTTACTTCCTATTTTTGAACAGCAATGTGGAATTAGAGTGGTCATTTTCAACACATAGTTTTTCATGAAAATACACCACAAGAATTTGACCACCCACTTAGCTTCCTTATTGCCAGGAACCCAGTGATGGCTTGCTCATAAAATCACATTGATTTAGAGTTTACTGATTTGAGATTTTGTGTTAGTAAAGGAGCCATTTATAGGATTTTTCTTAAATAAAAAAATTAGAATAATTTCATTTGGGGAGACCTTCTGACTAGGACAGATGTGGGTATAAAACTCAAAATTACAGATTGTTAACAAATTTCTTTGATAGTTATATGTTAGTCCTTTGTACCTTTGTACTGGGTTCAGTATTAGATTCAATTCTAAAGCTTTCTTTGGGATGATACACTTTAAATTCTGAGTCGTATAAAGAAGTCATTGAAAAAGTTACCAAGTTTTATTTCAGTGGATTTTTAGGAAGGGGCTGAGGTAAAAGCATGTGCTCAGGCTAACATCTTGATTTAGGAAATTTGTTTTTAAATTACTGTGCTTCTTACCACAAAAGATTGTTATGGAAAGCTGTCGGTCACCGCTCTTACTGCAAGCAAAGAAACCAGCTGTGACAGAGTTAAATGAAAAAAGGGATTCACAGAAAAATGGGGTTCACTGACAGGGTACTGGGTGGCTCAGAGGACTCTTGGGAAGGTTGGAAGAACCCTGAGCTAGGCGTAGTCGACTACCTCAAAACTGTACGAAACTTCGCAGTGACAGCACTGCATCTTCATTTAGAAGTAAATTGCCTTTTTCTTCTCTTTTCAAATGTAGGTTATATATCTGGGGAGAACTCCAGAAGAAGCATATAGAATATTAATGTTTGGAGATACATCCTATATTCCTTTCAGGTAAATATATAAGAATGATATGGTAGATTCATTTAATCAGGCCCTTGCCAGAAATATCTTGATACAGTTGTTTCTGAAAAAGGAACCCTTGGTAAATAGTCATTTTAGGGTGGGTGTAAATAACACTATAGATTTAGGTTACTCAGCAGTAACACTACTGATACTTTGTTGTGGAGCTGTCTTGTGTATTGTAGGGTGTTTAGCAGCATTCTTGGCTTTTGCCCCCAAGATGCCAGTGACGCCTGCATCCCACAACAAATTAAAACTAAAAATGCCTCTAGACATTGCCAGGTGTTTCTGGAGGTGGTGGTGGTGGTGAATTGCTCCTACTTGAGAACCACTCCCCTTGATGGAATAATTGGATGAGAATCCTGGGCTATGGATAATTTCAAATATTACATTATTCTTCCACTCACAGATTAGTAGGTTTAGCATTGTTGCCTATACTCAAATGCCTGATTTTGAAGGTATGGTCTTGCCTTTAAAATGTAAGGTTCTAAACCTGACTTAATGGTGGACAAGCTTTGGGATGAGTCTCCCTAACCTTAGGCAGAATCTCCTCTTTAAATAAATAACTTTGTAGGGACTGTCTATGGACTTAACTTCATGAAAGAGATTTGTTAGGACAATTGCAGACTGTGAGAACAGTTACATGTTGCACTCAAGACCATACATTAGTGATTTAGCAAAGTAGAACTGCTTTGAACCCAATATGACCCCCTTTCCTCCTGGCGCATGAATCATCTTAAGTATTCTGTTATTCGAGGTGGGTAGGAAGCGATGAATGTTATTTTCTAAGCTGGAGAGTGCCCCATTTTTCTTCTCAACCTAAAATATGACAACTACCATGTACTTTCTTTAGGAAAAAAATGATTGTATTTTTGGTCCCTGAGTGACAGGTACATTGACAATGATAATTTTGTTCTACAGAACTCTCCGTTGCTCTTTTTAAACTGTGCATTTTATTTTATTTTATTTTATTTTATTTTTATTTTTTTATTTTATTTTTAGAGAAGGGAAAGGAGGAGAAAGACAGGGAGAGAAATGTCAATGTGTGGTTGCCTCTTGCGTGCTGTGCCCCCCACTGGGGACCTGGCCCACAACCCAGGCATGTGCCCTGACTGGGGATCGAACCGGCAACCCTTTGGTTCACAGGCCAGCACTCAATCCACTGAGCCACACCAGCCAGGGCTCTTTAACCTTTATATTGCTAATTCCTTATAATAGTGCCATTTTTCAAGTTTATAACAATGTTCTGAAATATGAATAAGCTCATATTTCACCTAACTCAAGTGAGGATCCAAGAAACACTGTTGATGTAAAAGAAGTTGTATGTTCATTTAAATACGGGGGCCAAAAATAGAATAAATATTGCTTGCTGCTGTCCCTGTGTTTAAAATGCAGGTTGGTTGCTTCTAGTCTCAGGAGTAACTAATAAACAGAACTTAGCTAGAAACAGTTCAGGATTATGAAATTTGAATCTCTTTAGTCACGGGGGCCAGACATTTGATTTATCTAAATCGTTGTTTCTCAGTGTGGGGCCTGTGAAATTGGGCTAGACCGTGGACTTTTCTTACTAGCCTGTGATGGGAAAAGTACAGGAATTGAGAGTAAAGGTTTAGAGACTTTTATAGTAATTTAATAGAGTGTGTTTATGTCTGTGGAATCAAATAATAGAAGAACTTGGGCTTATACTTTGTTTTTTTTTATTTCCACTTTTCTAGTAATTCATTTTTATTTTCAAAGATAAGATTATTGCATTATCTTGTTTATGTAATAGTACAACATTGTTGTATTTTATATTTTATAAAAGTATCAGTCTATAACACCTTAAAAACTTTAGTGCTTCACCCTATTTTATTATTCTATAGATCTTACTGATTAAATAAAGCCTGATAATATTTGGAAAAGAAATTGCATTATAATAGCCTCTTGTCCTTGCCACTTCGAGTTGATAAATATAACTGCTAACAAAGTATGTCAACAAGGGATTGTGCAAGGAGAGTATTCATTTACAGTCAGTAACTTTTATGCTCCACAGCAATATCTAATTCAATGTAGATATAATTCTTCAGCCACTGAGTTTACATCAATGTATGATTTCTTTTTAAAAATTATTTTCAATTACAGTTTAATTTCAATATTTTATATTAGTTTTAGTTGTATAGCATAGTGGTTAGACAGTCACATTCTTTAAAAGTGGTTCCCTGATATATCGATTACCCACCTGGCACCATATATAGTTATTACAATGTTATTGTGTACAGTGTATGATTTCTTAATGAATTATTAGCTGTTTCTCTGCTTGTCTAAATGAAAAAATAGTATAAAATACAGTTCAATATTTTCTTTTGATACATTAGGATTATTGTTATTATAAGAGGATATAGTTCCATTCTTTGACATACCTAGCTTACTCTTGCTTCTTAGTTGATTGATTTTTTTTTTTTTTTTTTTTGGCAGGGCTGGTCTCTGCTCTCATCTTTTTAGAGGTGGTGGTGCATAGTTGCCAGTAGCTTGGCTATTGATATTTAACAGATGGGAGGGCGACACTCAGCCCTGCTGGTAATAATATATCGGTGGTTTTTTACAAATGTGAGCCTTGGTCTCCTTGTCTGTCCATGGGAATGACAGCTGTTTCTCCCTAATGGGGTTGTTAGGATTAAGTAACATCCTACATATAAAAAACACTTGGCATGGTGCCTGGTCCTTCATTAGCATTTGTTTTACACTCATATTTTTCTTTTTTAGATGTATAACTTACATACAATTTTTAAATCACTAATCTTACGTATATAACCCAGTAAACTTTCACTTGTACATACGCAACTACCATCCAGTCAAGGTACAGAGCATTGCCAGCGTCCTGCAGATTCCCTACACCTCCTTTAACTTTACAGTCAGTAACGCCCCTCAAGCTAGGACCCCTCCCACCATCAGTTAGTTTTTCTTGCCTTTGTATGTTACATAAACAGAATCATACAGTATGCATTTTGAAGAGTTGGAATCCAGCTTTTTAAACACCAACTGTGAAGTTTATCCATGTTGTGGTAGGTATCAGTACTTTTTCTTTTAATTACTTTTGTAGCATTCCATTCTATGAATATGTCTCAATTTATTTGCCCATTGTCATTTTGATGGGTAATGGGTTATTTGCATTTCTGGGCTATTTTGAATACAGTCTCATGTGAAAGCTGTTATTCTTAAAAACTGTTATTTGTCATCTTTTTGCAGTTTCTAAGCAAACCTCCTTGACTGATTCTCATCCTATTTTCTCAGTTTGTTAAATGATCCCAGTGCCAAGGCCCCTCTTCCTGCAAAGGCTTACTGCCAAAGTTATAGTTGCTATTCTGCTGTTTGGAAGAGGCCTGATTGCTTGGATAGGAGGAAGGAAGTGTTAATGAAATAAACATGAGTGAGTAAAGGAAGATTTTTGTTGTCTATTCAGATAGTGTGACATATGAGGCAGAACTATAAGCCAAGCCCAGGTTAAAGCTTGTGTGATCATTATTGACTAGTGCAGGGTTTGGCCCACAGTTCTCCAAAAATATGCATTGAATGCATGTATTAAGTTCACACAAAGATTGAATCAACATGCCTTAACCTGATTGGAAAAGAATTGTCAGTTGTTTAAGAAGATAATCCTAGCTAGCTGAGGAGATGGTAAAAACATTGGGATGTAACTTGAGAGTTCAGCTTATTTCCACTGATAATTTAATTTTGATTACTCTTAAAGAACTTAATTTTCTTAACTTAGCTTCTCTTTCTAAAACTGTTCTTTATTTTATGAGACAAGTATTTATGTTCATGTTATAGGCCAGTGGTTCTTAAACTGAACATATGTAACCATCATCTGCTAGAACAAAAGTGACTGGACCCCACTCTTAGAGCTTCTGACTCAGCAGTTCTGGGGTGGAGCCCGAGAACTAGTATTTCTCACAGCTGGGTTGATGCTGATGTTGCTGGTCCAGGGACCCCACTCAGAATCACTGCTGCAGGTCATGTTGTTTTTCTCCTTCCTGAATATTGTCAACAAGCTATTGATAATATAGAGATCTTTCCCAGCTTTCAGAACAGTAACATTCTAATTCAGAAGCTTACAAAGTAAAAATGACATGTGGTAAGACCTCATGTGCAAGCTGCATGAAAGCCAACATACATGACACCTCAGTAATTCTAACCATTTCAGGCAGGAGCATCTAAAACTGTTTGAGCTGAGACGGTGCCCTTACTTTTCCTCATTTTTAGTTTAATGTTGCTGTAATCATCTCCATTCTTAAGGTTTGTGCAAAAAATAAAATGTTTTTTATTTGGAACTTAAAAAAATATTTTTATTGCATTTATTGGTATTGCATTGGTCAATAAAATTACATAGGATTCAAGTGTATAATTTTATTTTTCATCTTCATTTCTCTTTTTTAAATATTTTGTTGTTCTATAGGAATTAACATTTTTCAGCTAAAATTATAATATGAAAACCCAACCAGGGCATGCAGTTGTTAGCTCCAATAGCTGTCCTGTTCTTAGGGGCAAATAATGACCATTCAGATGGGTGCAATTGCTCAGCATGTCTAGAAGGAGCATAATGAGCATAATGATACTAATTTTTATCTTATTTAATTCCAAAAACTTTCACTTTGTAATGGCTCAAGGTAGTCAAAAAGGAGAAGCAGGTGGGAGTGGAAAAGGCCTTATTTTTCACTGATACTAAGAGATGTGTAGTAAGGTTATTGATCAGTGTTGGGCAGAGCTGTCTGCAAACTAACTCAAGCGCTTTCCAAGAGTAGAGTGATTCCACTAAGGGTTGTTAATGCCTTATTTCCTGTGGTTTTATCGGTACTGTTGTCCTTTAGGAATCAAAAAGAAGTTATCCAAGTTAAACTGTTAAAAATTGCAAAAGCATAATGAGAGGAGAAAAATACCTTTTAGCTTGCACATAGTATTTGAAATAGTACCTTTTTTTTTCTTGCTTGAATGGAGGAATACACAACCACATACACACAGATATATGTATCTGTGCGCAGAACCAAAAAGCAGTCTTTCCTGGTAACAGTTTGATATGATTTTTGTTCCAGTGTGAAAAAAAAAATTCAGATGCCTTACCCTTTTGGGACAGGGGTTCACATTATTGATTAGTAACTCTTGAAGTTCACCATCAAAGCCGAAAGTGATCCAGAGAGATCATTTACAATTCCAAGTGGTTATTATTGATTGACATCTATAAAAAATATCTACTGGAGTAGATAGAAATGGCAGTCAAATTTATAACAATGCTTACATTTTTTGTAAAAAACAGACAGCAAGAATTTTTTTCCGAGACTTGCTCCGAGTACACGTTTGATTTTTAACTTCTAGTCAGCTTTGTTTTGAGGTCAGCGTACTGTGGAAAATTAACCGAGTTATGTATTTCTATACTTTTGGGATTTCAGAGATGCTGCCTATGGGAGCTGCAATTTCTTCATTACACTTCTCGACTGTTTCCATGCCGTGAAGAAGGTGAGTGACTGGCAGGGTGCAGCCCCTGATGTGTTGGGGAACTGAAGTACAGTTCAAGGTAGACGGGGCCTTCTTCCCCAGAGGTTTTCCAAGATGTGCATGTCAAGGGTATCCCATATACCTACTAACTTAGAACGACACCACACTGAAAAACAGTTTATTCTGAATCTGAAAGCTGCCCTGCGTGATTTGGAAAAGCCACTTGAGTAATAGGGGACAAACAAGTATAATTAGGTTCTCAATCCAGAATTGATTTTGAGTGTGTTGTGATTTCAGAGAAACACAGAAAGGCAATAGATTACTGATGTCCAGGTTCTCTTTGATTTATGTATTTATGGGTCTGATTCCCACCAATCCTATTTACATTTTTATCACGTACTGTCAAACACTTCTTTTTTGTCTTCAAGCCTTTAATTTCTAATTAAACAATTTGAACAGCCCATTAACTTGTTAGTAGGTTTTATATAAAACTAAGTAGGTCACTATTGCTTTGTCAAAGCTAGCTAGCTATTTATTTATTTATTTATTCATTTATTTATTTATGCCCGCCTCGATCGGAGCTCAAAGCTATTTTATTTTGTTATTATTTTAAACATTTTATTTATTCACATATATAGAGAGAGGGAGGGAGGAAGAAAGAGAGGGACAGAAACATTGATGTGCAAGGGAAACGATGGGTTGTTCTTGCACACCCTTAGCTGGGGACCTAGCCCGCAACCCATGCAGGAGCCCTGACCAAGAATTGAACTGGTGACCTTTTGGTTTGTGGCACAATGCCCAGCCAACTGAGCCACACCAGCCAGGGCTCACAGCTGTTTTAAAGTAATGCCTGTGTTTTATAACCAGGGCAGCTTGCTTTCTTTGACTCCAGGGAATACCCTTTATATGGCATTCCAAATGAACAGGGTCCCCTGGAGTTATGAAACACAGCAGACTTTGTTTATAACACTCCCTTGGATAAATATGTTGGGTGTCAGGGCAGGACAAGAAACTAGAATTCTAAATCAGTGCCCCATGGATCAATAAGCCTTCAACAATATCTCAAGTTTTTATTTGATTTGTATTTTTAGAGGTGAAAGGAACCCAGTTTTGCTTTCTTGTGTACTGAAACATGGTGGCTGTCTAAGAATTTTGTGGATTAAAGCGTGAGGACTAATTAGTATACAAATTCAGGGATTGATTAGTATATCTTTTTTTTCCTTTGTCAGGCATCAAGGTATGGAATTTAATCCTTTTGGGTTTAAGTGAGTCTACCGTGTGTGGAGCAGCCCAGGGTGGTTGCCACAGGCAGTGAGGCAGCTCCATCAGGCCCTCAGTTCAGGCAGGTGGTGGGTGCCAGCCAGTGAGTGACATCAGGTATAAATGATCCCTTCTGATTACAGTTACAATCCTTGTCAGATGGACCCCAGGAAACTGCTAATGTCAGCCAGCATATGGTCCTGACCTTAAGGCTCCCTTCCCTCAACTCCCACCACCTTTAAAAGAAGAGCAGAACAACTTGGACTTGAAGGGCCTGGGATATAGTCTACTGTAACAGTGTATAGCTGTTTCTAGTGTTAATTCATGGTGTAGCTCTGTTGTTGTTGTTGTTGTTTTTAAGCAGATGTAATTAGGAACTATAGGTCAAAGATTGCACTTTTCACACTATGTTTAATTTTATTGAAGAGTCAAAGCTTCTGATTTTTAATTTATACATTAACTTGTGGCTGATTTAGAATATTGCATACCTGAAACATTTATAAATATAATTATGTCTTCATTTTAGTGATATTTCTAATAGGATCTTATGAAATTCAAAGGAGAATAGAAACTTCCTATAAACTATTTTATTGTAAGGAATATCTCTAGTCCAAATATCATGGCATGTATTGAGTATTTTAAATTCAAGGAAATGAAATTCATCATGAATTTGGTCTTGGAATTAGAATTTAAATAACTACATTTCATAAAATGAGGTCTTTTTGTTTGGTATTGTAACCTTCATATTTTACATTTGTATTTCAGTAAGTTTTAAAAACTGGGTTTATAATTCACCGCGTTTGAGCCAAGATTACCTATTTTTTCTTTTGTTTTTCCGTTTATTGCAGTGACAGCAGTTAATAATGGTTACTTTGTTGCCTGACAGCTATAACTTACTGTCTGGCTCAGAGAATACTCAGAGGCCACCGGCTCATCCTTGTTTCAGAAGTAGATCCTCTGCTTATTCTACTTAGCATGCTCTGCTCACTGCAGCTCGGAAGAGAAAACTTACATGTTTTCTTCTTATTGAAAGAAGAAATTTCGCAAATTTTTTAATTTTAGTGTTGACTTCTGGGCTGTCTTTAGTAGAGGGAACATTATTAATCTTTTAATCTAAGAAGAATTTGAAAGTGAAAAGATTTATGAACTTTGTGGGATTATTGTCTAGGATAAACTAATCTTCTCTTTTCCCTATTACCTGTTGAGGGGCCATTGAGTTTGTGCATTATATTTGAAGCCTGAGTGGTGTTGATCTAGCAAATTAGTGGGATTACTTTGAAGGCTTGATTATTTAGCTCTACACAGCTAGGATGATTGCGAAGGAAAATAAAACACCAACTTTTATTAAAAGAAATGTTGTTATGACTTATTTTCCAGATAATGGACACCTTTAAAAGATATGTCTTATCTCACCTCTTTTGAAAACTATTCATGAAATGTAATCTGAATATTATAATGCTCTTTCAGGGGTGCCTCCTGATGTTAGGAAATTGGGTGGGAAATTGTTTCCTTACTTGCATCTTTGTTCTTAAAAGCTTTCCTTTGGATTTTAGGCAATGCAGTATGGCTTCTTTAACTTCAACTCTTTCAACCTTGATGAATATGAATACTATGAAGTAAGTTTTCAAGGATATTGTTTTTAATTCTTTTGTTTGTTTTACTTACAGAAGTATTGTTGTTTTTAAAAATATTGAACAATTTAGATGTGCATAGAGTAAAAAAAAAATCCAGTCTTTATCTTCTTATTGCAGTCCCTGTTGTCAGTGGGGATGTCTGTGTCTGATACAGCCTTCCCCTGTGAATGAGTGTGCTCCTGGGCTCTTTCCTTTCACGTTTAGTTCACATCGTTTTAGTATTGATGACTTTTCATGTAGTGCTTAAATGAGATAATGTTTGTAAACCCCTTAGCATAGACTCTGATGACATGAATAAACTAGTCATCTAATTAACCGCTGGAAAATGTTTTTATCATAACCATTTGTATGAAGTCAGGACACTTCTGATTGCAAATTACAGGAAGTAAACATATATGGCTTAAATACAAGGGAAGATTTATTGATTTCCATTAGTAAAAAGGCCAGGATCAGGTATACTATCACACATGACCAGATTGGGTACTTACACACTTACCAGACGCTGGGCTGAAGCTAGCCTTGCCCCAGGTCAGCCCTCAGTAATGCAGAAGATAACTACCAGCAACTTTGAGTCACTTGTTTGGCAAACTCACCAGAAAACAGTGTTCATGGCTCCAGTGGAAGATCCACAAGTCCTCTCATTGTCCTGGCTTAGATATATGACTCACACTTAAGTAGGCATGTTTCTAGCAGGGATGGGAGACAGGCGTGTAGATGGGTGTAGAATACACTGGTCATCCCAGGAGCTAGGGTGTTGGGGTCACCCTACCAAGCCACACAAACCAATAAAGAAGAGAGTGTAGGCAGGGAAAACTACAGATGTCCTTGACACTTTTTAACACAGTGGTTATTTATTTTTGTTTGTTTTGTTTTTTAAGAAAGGTAATTTGATTCTACCATTTATTCCACCCTTCAAATAGATAAAGAATTAGATGCTTATGCTAAAGGTCTTGTGTGGCCAAGAATACTCGTGGAATCTTACCTTTTTATCTTACTACGGTTTTCTTGAGCGGGCATCCTCACTAACACTAGAGGGATTTCACAGGCAGCACGTTATGCAGCAGTATCTTGAATCCTCATGTATCTGTTCTTTCATAGTTAATTTCTATTTTAAACTCTTAGGCATAACTGAACTATTTTATTGATGAGTAGGGTTAATAGTTACAATTAATCATTACTGTGATGCACCAGAAAGGTCAGCCATATAATGTGACTCATTAGGGCACACCCTATCACTCTACCTTTACTTTCCTGTAATAGCAATACATTTCTAAAGTACAGTATGTATTTAATCACCATATTGGCTGATACTTAATTAACACCATTTTTTTGTGCTTGCCCTTATGAAATTAAATATTTAAAATAAAATATACTTTCTTTTTTATGTAGGCAAAACTGCTAAAAACACCACTTCATGTCCCTTCAGGAGATGCACAGTGGTGCCTCTGTGTTACTAAGGAGTGATGCCTGCACTACCCTGAGCTTCTCTCTCACTAATGCAGAAATTTCAGTGTGGGCAGAAGTAGCAGCATCACCCACAAGTGTTGTTTACTTGCAGGGAAATTGCATTGAAACACAGGGCAGTGTTTAGGGGGCTGCAGACGCGGGTAGCTCACAGACTGGTATTTAGTCTCCACAGTGTATTTAGAAATTTTGTATTAGTGTTTCATTGATTCCATGGTGCCCATTCCCCCCCGCTCCCCCATGTTAATGTCTCAGAATTCAGGATGCACCTGCAATTCAATGAAGGCTAACTTCAGGTTTCTTGTTTAAAACTTCAGGTTTCTGGTTTCACTTCCACAATCAGAACACCTGGCAACACATATCCTCATTCCCTGTTAGACATTTTAGCATGGACCAGGGACTCACCAGTTTTCCATGACAAGGAAGTAAATTGGTTTTGGTTACCTGCCTGGTCTGAGACCAAGCAGCCCTTGGTTTATTTCCTGCTTGTTCTCAGGTACACAAGTGCATACCACATTTGCAAAGCTAATTGATCTTATTTTCATCATTAGCTCTCTTCTTGACCATCAAGAGCCTCCTACTTCCTGCTCAAGTCTTTGTGTAACTATTTCTATTTAATTTGAACTGTATTATCTTATAATAATTATTATGGTAGTTTAATCCAAAGGACTTAATAAGAGGAAGTAAAGTGTTTTAAATTTCAGTTTATTTTCTAGACACCTACTGTGATCTCATTATATTTATAATTTCAAATTTCCTGGTGGTTTAGTGAAAATTTTTCTGTGACCATCTTATTAAATGGCTAGCAAGATGGAAAGATGTCTTTCTACAAATGGAAAGTAAATATTCAGAGGCCAGGAGTGTAATTAGATAATTTTTTCTCCTTTGAGTTAAGATTGCTTGTATTGGAGGAAGTTTCCAGGTCATGGAAAAGTTTGCTTTTTATTAATTAGCAGCAGCTGTATGAGAATTTACTTGGATAAAATAACCAAAGCACGTAGGTATATTTGGGACAGCAACAGTTGGCTCTGTTTTCCAAAGACTGAGTATCCCAGCAAAGAAACACTTGTAGAAGACAATGATTAGGACCAGGAGAAGTGAACTAACTTTTCCCTGGGAATATTCATACCAGGCTAAATTTTAGCTTCCTGTCTCATGGTCATTTATAGATAGCTTTCATACTACAGCAAGTGGATTTGAAGTTCTGTAGATACTCTGAATTGAAAAGAGATGTGGAAAGAAGAGTAAGAATAAAAATGATTTGTGCTGGTCTTCCCTTTGCAGAAAGCAGAAAATGGAGATTTAAATTGGATAATACCAGGCCGATTTATTGCCTTCTGTGGACCTCATTCAAGAACCAGACTTGAAAGTGGTATGCAAAAATATGGGATCAGTCTAGTTTTATTATTGAAAGTATCCATCCTGTGTCCCTCCCCTCCCTTCCAAAAGGCCTAAGAGTTAAATTAAGCTTGATGGTCTTAATTATTTAAGTGTACATGATCACTTCAGTACATTATTCTGCCTGGATTTTAACTTTTTTAACTTATCTTTTTACAGTTATAATCAAATTGGTATCCAATCCCCAGTCTAGACACTGTTTCCACACAATTACAGGTGAAGTTGTTATCCATTATTTTCTTTCTGCATTTTAGAATATTTGGTAATTTCTTTGTGTAGGTTATCACCAACATTCTCCAGAGTCTTACATTCCCTATTTCAAGAATCACAGCGTTACTACCATTATTCGTCTGAATAAAAGGATGTATAATGCCAAACACTTTACAAATGCTGGTTTCGATCACTATGATCTATTCTTTGCGGATGGCAGCACCCCTACTGATGCGATTGTCAAAGAATTTCTGGATATTTGTGAAAGTGCCGAGGGTGCCATTGCAGTACATTGTAAAGGTATGTTTCTAGGATTGGTTAAAGAATGGTGGACAGCTCTAGCCGGGTGGCTCAGTTGATTGAAACATCGTCTCATACACGAAAAGGTTGTGGGTTCAATTTCTGGTCAGGGTACGTAGCTAGGTTTTCGATCCCCAGTTGGGACATGTAAGGGAAGCAACCAATCAATGTTTCTCTCTGTCCTCCCCCAACCTCTCTCCCTGTCTCCTTCTCCCTGTCTGTCTAAAATCAATAAACATATTCTCAGGTGAGTATTAAGGAGAAAAAGAATGGTAGACATGTGTGTATATATGTGTAGAAACACCATACTCGTTTAGATTATATGCCAGGACACATGATGCCTTTGTTTTTACAGAGTGTCTTTTTTATCTATTGTAAATTACTTTTTTTCTTAAAACCTCCTTATTGTGGTGTGATTGACATAAAAAAGCTGTACATACAAAGAATGCTTTTAAAACCCTAATTTCATATGAAAAGTATAGTAAATTACATTGCATTTGTTTACAGGTAACTATGAAAGCTTATCACATTGGAGTGTATTCATTTATTCATCAAGTAGTTACTCAATGCCTACTGTTTGGTAGGTTCTAAGATATGTCGATGAACAAAGCAGAGTTTAAGAGCTAGTCTTTGTGGAGTTTATGTTTTAACAAATTGCTATTTTTAGCCACTAGAACAGTGCCCAGCATTTAATACATTATAAGAATGCATGAGGATTTATCTAACTTTGCTTCTCTTCTTAGATAGTTGATTCTAAAGACAAGGAATATATTTTCCCTATGTTAAGAAAAATCCAACTTAGGAGCAAAAACCCAGCAAATCTGGGGAATAGCTAAAATTTGATCTGTAGAGTTAAGACATTATAACAGTTTTCAACCTTTTTCATCTCATGGCTTACATAAACTACTAAAATTCTGTGGCACATCAAAACAATATATATTTTTTGCTGATCTGACCAAAAATAGGTATAATTTTGATTCATTCATACCAGACAGCTATTGCTGTGTTGGGGCTGTTGTGTCTCTCTCTCTCCTCCCACCTCTCTTTCTTTCTTTCTTTTCTTTCTTTTTTCTTTCTTTTCTTTCTTTTCTTTCTTTTCTTTCTTTCTCGATCCAAGGGAAGAAAGGTCAGTGTCCCTGACTAAATAGTCAGGTCTATTTTATGTTCTAAAAATTCTTGGGGTACACTCCCTTGAAATTGCTGCATTATAAGATTTAAATGTCCAGCTTTCTCCAAAAAAAAAGAAATCACAAGATACTCAAAGAAATAGGAAAATATAACTCATTCAAAGGGGGAAAAAATGAATGAACAGAAACTGTCCCTGAGAAAAACCAAATGGTGCATTTACTAGACAAAGATGGTAAAACAGCTGTCTCAGGGTGCTCAAAGAACTAAAAGAAAATGTGAACAAATCAAGAGAACAATGAGCAAAATGGAAACATCAACATAGTGATAGTAAACTAAAAGGACCCAAAAAGAAACTCTGAAACTGAAATGTATGGTGACTCAAAGGAAAAATTCACCAGTGAGATTCAGAAGCAGACACAAGCAGGCAGAAGAAAGAATCAGCAAACTTGACGATACAACAATTGAAATGGTCAAGTCTGAAGAATTGAAAGAAAAAAGATTGAAAAGTGAAAAGGTACCTTGAATATCATGAAGAGGACCAATCTGTGGATTGTGGGAGTCCCAAAGGGCAAAGTGAGAGGAAGGAGCAGAAAGTTTATTTGAAGAAATAATTGCTGAAAGTTCCCAAATTTGAGGAAAGACATGAATGTGAACATCTATGTAACTTGGTGAACTCCAAGCAGGATAAACTGGGAGACCCACACCCAGATGCATTATAATCAATCAATCTGAAGTCAGAGACAAAAGATAACCTTGAAAGCAGTAAGAGATGATCAATTTATTACATACAAAGGGACTCAAGGAAGATTGTCAGTAGATTTGCCATTGGAAACCTTAGAGGTCAGAAGGCAGTTAATTGATATATTCAAAGTGTTGAATAAAAAAAGTGTCAACCACAAATTATGCACCTGGCTAAACTTTTCCTAAAAAATGGGGTTAAAAGACATTCCCAGATAACTGAAAGGTGAGGGAATTTGCTACCACTGGGCCTGCCCTGCAAGAAATGCTAAAGGCTGAATGAAAGGACAGTAGCTAGTCACTCGAAGCTTTATGAGAAAATAAAGATCTCTGGTAAGTAAATACATTGGATAATTATAAAGACTAATATTACTGTTACTTAAGCTGTAAACTCTGATCAGAAGGTGATATTGGAAGAATGGCCTAAAAAAATAAAAGAGAGTCGTCCTAGCCAGGAGGCTCAGTTAGTTGGAGCGTCATCCTGTGTACCCACATGTTTCAGGTTCAATTCCATTAGCTAGGGCATATAGCTAAGTTGCAGTTTGAATGGCATTAGATACTTGTTTTGGGAAGAAAACTGATGACAGTGTGAAGACTGGGTTACCAAGTGAACACTGATTTTCATTAGGAAGTGTATTTGCTTGGGGTACAAAGCAGAAGACCACAGACTGTGTGTTTCAAACAACAGAAACGAATTTTCTCAGAGCTTTGTAGGCTAGAAATCCAAGAATGAAGTGCTGATGGGGTAGGTTCCTGGAGAGCCTCTTCCTGGCTTGTTGACAGCCACCTTCTCTTTGTCTTCTGGGTACACTCATCCCTGTCTTTTCCTCTTCTTGTAAGAACACTAATTTTATTGCGTTAAGTACCCTCCATGACGTTATTCAACTTTAATTACCTTCGTGAAGTCCTTTTTCCAGAGAGACTCATGTTGGGAGACATGACTTCAACATATGGGTTTGAGGACATATCATTCGGTCCATAACATTCTGTTCTCTGGCCACCCAGTATTCATGTCCTCACATGTGAAATGCCAGGTAGGGCAAAAATAGTTTGCAGTTGTCATATGGAAAGTAATACAATAACGAATAAATAATATTACAAAAATAAACTCTATTTCATGTACTCACAACTCCAGACCTACTTTTGTCCCACCCCATACTTTTTTTTAACCCCATCCCAACAGCCCCCAAATTCTTAACCCACTCCAGCGTCAGTTCCAAGTTGAAAGTCCATCTACATGTCATCTAAATCAGGTATGGGTGACAGACACTTCAGGTACTGTGAGTCCTGAGGCAGAATTCCTCTCCAGCTTTGAAACTGTGAAAGCAGACAAACTGTGCGCTTCCAAAATACAGTGGTAGGACAGGCAGAGGATATACACTCCTTCTTCAAATGGGAGGAGTTAGAAACAAGGAAGTGGTGTCAGGTCCCGAGCAAGTCCAGCCTAGCAAGGTAAATGCCATGAAATCTTCAGGATCAAGAATTGTGCCCTTTGGCTCCATTATCTGTTCTGCAGGCCTGCAGGGGAGGCAGTGCCATCTCCTTGGCCCCAGGCAGTGGCCTTGTCCCCAGGCAGCAGCCTTGTCCCTGAGCCACAGACCGAGGTAGCCTGGTCCACTGAAACCACAGGCAGCCTCATCCCAGGAAACCGAGGAGCAGACACAGCTGTGCCCCAGGCGCCTGTGCTTGTGGTGGCAGCGTGGCCTTTGCCAGTCTCTGTGTCACTTGCAGGGTCATGCATCCGCTTTCTTGAAGGATGAGACATGTTTGTAGCCAGAGATCTCTCATCTAGTCCTTTCGCCCAGAAATCTGAAAGCCCTCCTTTATTTCATCCTGTGGCTGTCCCTTTTTAGTCCAAACTGACCACATCTGGTGGGGCAATCCCATCACTGTTTTTGGCTTCTGGTCATTTTTAAATCCATGGGTAATATCTTTATAGAATCACTTGTTCAATCATACCCTTGGTATTGTCTTCAGAACATGCTTCCTTACCTTTTGCAACATGGATAGGCCTAGAATTTTTTAAATGTTTAGTTTCTGATTCCTTTTTGGTTAAAAATCTCCTCTTCAGTTCATTTCATCTCATATTTTACTGTGTCAGTAAGAAGAATCCAGGCTGCACCTTCAGCACTTTGCTTACAGACCTCCTTTGCTAAATGTCCACGGTCGTCTCTCACAAACTGTTTTCCACCAAGCACAAGTACGCAATTCAGCCAGGCTTTTTGCTGCTTTCTAACAGATCACCTTCTTCTAGTTTCCAATAATATGTCCTTCAGTTCTGCCTGTGTCTGCTGCAGAATCAGTGCTTAACGTCCGTATTCCTGCCAACAGTTTCTTCAAAGCAATCTAGGGTTTTTTTCTTACACGAGCCTTAAAACTCTTGCAGCTTTTACGATTCCAATTCCAAAGCCACTTGTGCATTTTTGTGTATTGTTACAGTTATGGTACCAAAATCTATATTGGTGAGGGTTTTCCAGAGAAACAGAACCAATAGGATGTGTATTATATATAGAACAATATTATAAGGAATTGACTCACACAAATATGAAGGCTGGTGAGTACAAAATGGGCAGTGTGGGCTGGCAGGGTGCAGACCCAAAAGAGCCAGTGGTGCCACTGAAGTCTGAAGGCCATCTGCTGGAGAATTCTTTCTGGTTTGGGGGGGGTGGTCTTTTTGTTCTGTTTAGACCTTCATCAGGTTAAATGAGGCCCACCCACATGGGTGGTAATATATTTACTCAAAAGTCCACTCTAATACACCTGCCAGGTTGACACATAAAGTGAGCAACACAGGAAGTAATGATAGTAGTTTAGGTGAGAGCAAAGGAAGGTAGCAGGAATAGAGTGAAAACAAAAACTGCGTGTGAAAATGAGTAGAAAAGTAGAGTAGAAAAAACTGTTGGATGAAGGGAAAGTTTTGCAAGATTTTAAGCCTATGTTTTTGGAAACATGATTTTACCATTAATAGTAAACCCAGAGTAGAAAACACTGCATTTAACTGGAAATCGTCACTTATAAGGTGACTTTCAGTCTTGGCAATGCCTAGAATCATCTGGGGGATTTTAGAACTCTCTGTCCAGGCTGCATTGCATACCAATTAAATCAGAATTCTGGAGGTGAGACCATATTTTTTTTTAAATTCTACAAGTGATTGCAGTATGCATCCAAATTTGAGAACCACTGGTAAGGTAAGCAGGATCATGGTAAGCCTTTTGAAAAAATTCTACCCCTCCAACATAATTCTGGAGGACAGGAGACCAGGTCTCACTGGATTGTTTCTTTTCCTAGCTGGCCTTGGGCGAACGGGTACTCTGATAGCCTGCTATATCATGAAGCATTACAGGATGACTGCGGCCGAGACCATCGCTTGGATCAGGATCTGTAGGCCTGGCTCAGTGATCGGGCCTCAGCAACAATTTTTGGTGATGTGAGTAGGTGGAGAGCTTTTGTAATTCCTCAGAGAACGCTTGGGTCTGGAAAATGGTTGGAAGTAGTTTTTCTTAGTCTCCAGTAACAACAGATAGTCTAGTAAGAGAAGGGTGTTTGTATCTTTCTGGCAAGGTGTATTTTGATGTTATTTAAATGCTCTAACAGGAAACAGCCAAGCCTCTGGTTGGAAGGTGACTATTTTCGTCAAAAGTTAAGGGGTCAGGAGAATGGAAAACATAAAGCAGCTGTCTCAAAACTCCTCTTGGCTGTTGATGATATTTCAATCAATGGTGTCGAGAATCAAGACAAGCAAGAGCCTGAACTGGTAATTGCACCGTCCCCATCACTCTGTTGTCATTGCTTTAAATGCTGTTGAGAATCCTGTAGGGCATGGAGGAAACTGGAGATAAAAGTAATAAAGTACATTTTGAGGGATTATTGTCACACATTTTTTTATACTTATAGCCTCTCTTGGAACTTTTACTCAAAATAGTTAGAACAAGTTTATATGCCTGTTAAACTGAAGTTCTTTTTTGTTCACTAGTCACTGGCAGGAGAGGTATGTGAAGTAAGCTCTTTCAATGGACCTAGTGACACCCCCTCCCTTCCTAACACCTTTTCCTATTTCATGACAGCTGATTTAGGGAACCAGTCGTTCTCAAATGGAGAACTTTAGGGACCAAGAGTTTAGGGAGTAGCTATACTATTATTAGGTGGTGGTAAGTAGATGGTGAAATTTAAAAAAAAAGAATGTTTTCAATGTTGAAAACCCACTATACCTCTTTACTGTCTATACATTTTATAACAAGAGTGCTATTGGGTTCCAGGTCTGAAAGTTAACGTGTTCAGTTGTCTCAAAATGTGACCTGTAGCTTTATTGTGAAAGCAACAAAATATTTTAGAGTTCATCCGAAAGTTGAAGTGTACATTTGCGTGTGTTCTGTGGATAAATGTCAATGCTGTGTTTTACTGCATTGATAACGGCAACTTAAATCATTAGCTCAGTATTCTTCTACTTGCACAGTACAGTGATGACGATGAAGTGAATGGAGTGACACAAGGTGATAGACTTCGGGCCCTGAAAAGCAGAAGACAATCAAAAGCAAACGCTGTTCCCCTCACGTGAGTTTGGTCTCCTTTGTGTGGGCGATATTGTTTAGTCTGTGCATAAGGTCCTATGTGAGCATGTTGTCCTGCACATTTTTCCCCACAGCCTCATGTCCATCATGCCACTTAGAAATGACTACTGTCATTTTAAATCAAGGGGTGTTGCCTGAGAAGCTCCTGGCTATCCTTTATCTTTGTTGTTCTGTCCTAGGCACACTAGCCTGTGTATAGGAGAGCAGTGTTAGGGCTGCCCTTTCTCCAGGTGTAACCTCTGTGTGGCATTCTCATAAGCGTGGACACCAGATGTAAACTGCAAAACAATAGATATGTCCGTAATTACTTAAAATTGTGAATTTCTCTAAATCCCTTACTGTGTTGCAGGTAATTTCTCTTAACATGGTCGAATTCAATCAGTAGTGACATGGTGGCTTAATGTCATTATATTACTTGAGGGCAACAAAAGATTAGACTATATTTTTGTATGAATTTTTTGTTTGAGGAATTACTTGGAAGTTTCAGAAGAAGGTTTAGCATGGGGATAGGAAGTTTTGTAGTCAGTGAGGGTGTGTTTGTCCACTTGTACTTGCCTTGTGCAAGTGGTAGTTTGGATTCAAGCCCATGGAACATCCAATACTGTTAAAATGTAGAATCAAACTTGACCATCGTACTGTTTTCCTAGGGTATTCTTCAGTAGATGCTCCCACCTTTGACACTGGATTTCTTCCTTCCATTAACCTCCCTTATCATTATGGAATATCAGATTTCCAGCCTCCTCCCATTTTTTTGTGATGGAGACAGGGCATTTATTCAGTAACCATCTTGTAATATGGTAAGGACCATATTACAGGAACTAATGACATAGTAAACATTCATGACAGATGAGAGCAAGCCTTTTTAATTAAAAGTGTTTTCTTTACCAGTATCTCCTCATAATCTTAAGTCCTAAAGTAGAATCACACCTGAGGCATGTGTTGTTGTGGGCCTATGCCTTGGGAGGTTCTTAAAAGATCCAAAGAAAAGAATCAAGTTTTCCAACATAAAGTGCCATGTGAATGAAAGGCATTGGTATTGCTGATAGGTGTTAATTAAGCATTATCTTTGCAGTGGTGCTTCCATCAGCTAGAATGCTTTAACACTGGTGCACTTTATGTAACTTATTTAACTCCCAAGTGCAGTTTTGTTTTTAATTTCATCAAAAATGTGTATTTAGCCCTAGCTGGTGTGGCTCAGTGGATTGAGTGCCGTCCTTCGAACCAAAGGGTCGCTGGTTCGATTCCCAATCAGGGCACATGCCTGGGTTGCAGGGCGGGTCCGCAGTTGGGGGTGTGTGAGAGGCAACCACACGCTGATGTTTCTCTCCCTCTCTTTCTCCCTCCCTTCTCTTCAGTCTAAAAATAAATTTAAAAAATTTTAAGTATATTTAAAGCCTTAATGATTATCTTTACTTAGAAACATTATAGTCCCTCCATATAATTATTCTGAAGCCAGTTTTAGACATGAGGGAGGAGACAGGCAGTTCACAAAGCAGAGCTTCTCAGATTGCAGTCCATGTTTGAGTCTCGTGGGTGAGCTTGTTGAAGAGCAGGTTGAGGTCAGTGGGTCTGAGGTATAGCCTGCTTCCAGGTGTTGCAGACGCTGCTGGTAGGGACCACACTTAGTAAACCCTAGAAAGTGGATGATTTTGTGGGTTACTTTTTCATTGTGCCCAGGTTTTTTGTTTTGTTTTAAGAATCTGCACCATCAAGTTTATTTCTCAACAGTTTATTGCCTTCTGTTCAAAAGTCAAGTTGAGAGTCAGGAGATAGGAATTCTGCTTAGTCAAAAGCTTTTGTTAAATAAGGTTTTTAAGAAATTTTCTTGTTGCTGAGTCTGCCTCTTTATGAATATGTTTTCTAGAGTCCAAATCACTCAATGCTGTTTTCTAGAAGAGTTGAGGCTATAAATGTCTCTCTTGTAGCTGATAAGTTTGTGGTAATACAAAAGAGAACAACAAAGGAAGACTACAGTTCTAAATATTGTTCGAAACTAGAAGGTGACAGTAGATGCTGTTACATTCACTTTGGTGTTCGAGGTTCCCGGGATGAGAGTTGAAGGTGTTCAGTGAAGGCTGAGTGCAAGTCGCTGTCAAAGGCCGGGCGGGGGTGGTGGTCGCTTGTTCAGTTGTGTAGTTAGACTCCTCCTTACCCCTAAAAAAATGAAGGGCCCTGGCCCTTTGCTTTGAAGCACTCTTGACATAAATTAGAGCTAAGTAAAATATTATAGTAAAAGGTTTTTTTTTAATGTTATTAAAAAGGAACCATTTCAGCACCCCTTTTAATTGTAATCCTAAACATGATAGACTAATCCCCAAACTGTCCTCCTTCCATACACAGAGTTAACAAATTTGTAAGCCATGCTTTGAAAGGAAAAGGCAGAATGCTGATGATCTTCAGAGCTCTTAACGGTGTGTGCAGACCCTGGGGATTTTTAGATCAGGCTCAGCACATTTCCCTTCTTCCTTTGCAGCACTTTGCTTATCCTCTCTGCTTTTCGAAATCCTCTTTGCTATTACAATCATCTCTGTTTTGCTCTTATTTGTAGCTCTTTGGGCCCTAGGAAAGGAGGTCAATGGGAGATTTTCTTTCCCTCCCACGTCTTTGTTGTTATTTTAGAAACAAAAGTCCCCCGAGAGCCGTTTCCAGCAGTAGTTTAGGTTGAGAAATCTAAATTCAGTTCCTGCCTCCTGACTTGGACTCGTCTGTTACTGCAGGCAAATTATTTTTCTTCTGTGTTGGTACTTAGGTCTGAGTAAAATTACTTGCAATAAGGAAAGTTAGTGAAAAATATGTTAAGTACTGGTGATTCTTAAGAGAAGGTTATAGTAATAAAATATCATTCCAGTTACTGGCTTCTATTTTATAGTCAATATTTGGGGAAAGTGAGTCATTAAAAATTGTACGGTAGCCATTTTTTTTTTTCCAGAAATCCTGTCTGATCTGAGTCCCGTGGAAGCAGTACATTCCGTCTGAGCACCATGACCTTGAAGTGCTTGCTCGTCAGGGGTGATTGCAAGCGTATTATGGTCTATGCTCAGACAGATTGGGTAGATTTTATAACTTCATCTGTGCTGCTGTCTTTCTGCACACTGATCATTTCTGCAAGGTTGTTATAGTTAAAGGAAATGCTCCATGAAAGTGGAAGTGTATCCTACATGGGAATATGTGAAAATATAGATAAAATTGACAAGTCTTGAATCCTCCTTAACGTTACGCTGTAGGTGGGTGTGTTTTCATCATTGGAAAATAATTTCTATGCCGTGAGCTTTACTAGAGGAACAAATAAAAATCTATGATGTAGACATCCTGATATTCTGGCCATTCTGCCTTTAAGATAGCTGTTAAATTGGGATGGGTAGAGAGTTCTGTACTGTTCCAAGGTCATTTATTACATTCTCTGTAAATATTAAGCCTTCGTAATCCTAACATATAGTAGATTTGATTTGTTTTTTTAATGGCAGGAGTAAGTGAAAGTGTGGGTTAGATTTCATTTCATGCCCATATAGGATGCCTGTACTTGGCACATAGTGTTCAAGGGTTAAGATGACTAGGACAGTAATACAGATGGCATAGTAAGCCAGATCATTCACTCTAGAGCTTTCCACGCTTGGTCACAGATGTGTCTGGATGACCGTTTGGAAATGTAGTAGTTGGAAGGAATTACCACACTTCCGACTGTGAGGAGGGTTCCTGTCTTACTGCTAGAAGCCAGACTAGTGGATTAGAAAACACCAAGCTGAAAGCTATATTTGGTTGCCTGAGGAGAATGAGTGAGGAGAACAACTGAAGAAATACATATAGTACAGCAGGCCCTCGAATAATGTTTTGTTAACAACACTGATGAGATGCCGTAGGGAATTAACTTTTGTTAATCTCATTGTCTATGATAAAATTGGTTTTGTTATATATTGTTTTGCATAAAGTTGCAGAACCATCAATGATAAATGAGGACTTACTATATTAATACATAAGGGAAATTTTCTTTATTTTGTGTTGTCAGGAGTTGGCTGTATTTCTGTAATCCTTGTTTCAGAATGTGCAATTTGCCTAAACTCTTAGATGATACAGTTTATGGCTCCATGAAAGTGAGATCAGTCCTGCTGTGCTGTGTCCGCTCCTGACTGTGCCCGCTCCTGACTGTGCCTCCTAGGGAGTGGTTGTTAGTTATCAGTCCAGGGCCTTTTTTGTTTGGTCGGTTTTGCCTCCTTTTTCTCTCTGGTTTGGTTCAGTTTTCTGTGCATGCATATCTTGTGCTTTTTGAAGAATTTGTTTTTGTTATAGAACAACAACTCTGATTTCTGTATTATACAATTAAATTAACATGGGAGCAGTTACCAAACTAGAGATTGGGTCTCCTCTTTTGTTACCAAATATCAAGTCATTTTAATACTGGAGATGGCATGTTTTTGCTAACAAAAAAAATGGCAAGACTTCATTCTTGTTTCCAACCCCTTTGCATCATCACAAGGTGTCTAACATTTACACATGGCTTTATTTATTTATTATTTTATTTATTTTGGCTTCCAGTTTGAACATCTGTTCTTTCCCCTTCACCCCTTTCCAGATGTTCCCTAGCTGTGCTGACCTCTGCACTGTGTAGTGTTGTCATCTGGTGGATTGTTTGTGACTACATTCTTCCCATCGTGCTATTCTGTCTCGATGGTTTAAGAGCACAGTAGCCGTCAGGACCCTTTGGCCAATAGCTGCTGTGTAAGTGTTCCATTCCATTTCTCTACTAGTGCTCACCCCTGGTGTCCAGTGTATGTCTCCTGATGCATGTTTTCCTCACTACCAGCTCTCCTAGCTTTATTGATGTGCCTTTTTTTATAGGTTCTTTCTCTAAAGCTCCTCAATTAATGGGGTGGTGGTGGGGAGGAAGGCCTTCACTATTCTTTTCATATATGGGATATTAAAAACAACACGCTTTGTTTTTAAGTTGTGCTTACTCTTAACAGACTTTTTGAAATTGCAGTTTAAAAAGACACTGCCTTGCTTTCTTTCCCTTGTCAAAAATATTTAGTTAGATTGGAATAATTTGGGGTGCTTTTCTTTCAATCAGTTATCTTGTAGAACTTTTCTCTAGTTCTCTAGAGAGCTATCTTTAGTATGTCCTTTCCAATCTAGTAAAAGTAATTTTCCCACTGATTTTCTGCTGTTAGTAAAGATTTGACTTTGCAGCCTGAAGATCTAGTGAATGTGACACCCTGGTTCCCCTCTGGTTCTGCCAGTGAACACATCCTGCTCTCGGCAGGCAGCTGCTTCCCTAATAAGTCTTCTGTCTTGAGATTTGCAGAATTTTCTCTTCTACCTCAGTTCACTCCCCCGCCCCCACCTTACAGTTAAGTACAATTTTCAAAACTTGATGTTAACCCAAACCAGGAAAGCCGAGAAGACCACAGTCCTTTGCTTATGTTTGTGTTTCTGCAAGACCCTCACTGCTCCTTACTCACTCCTACTTTCCTTCTTTCCTGAAAGTAACCAAAATGCCTTTATTAGGTTAATGTAAACAGAATTTGTATTCTCTTAACATCTTTCATCCCTAAATGAATACCTTAACAATGTAGAGACTTCTTTTCTGCAGAAGGGTGTGGCAAAAAGCTTACCAGGGACTGACAGTCATAGTCAGAGAGAGGAAACACACAGACAGGAGGTGTGCCCCGTGAGGCTGCAGTTGGCCGCCGCCCTCTTATGTCCAGGTTGCATTCTTTTTTCTCTTGAAAATTTTTTTCGGCTCATATTTCAAGAATTTCTTTCCTTGTTCCAACTTGGACTTGGGAGTTATAAAGAAATACAAAAGTTCCTTCTAGGACCTCCTCCAAAATAGAATTCCATGGCAACCAAGTCCAGTTTTTGTGGTTTCATTCAGATGGCTAGAAAAGATTATGAAACTTTGCCAACTTCATTCTTTTCAAAACTAAGGAAAAGCTGCGTAATGTTTTTCTATTTATGCTATTCTGTTAAATATCTCATTAAATACAAACTTATTGCCCAAGCTGATGGGCTGTATTTCTAATATAGATTACCCTTTTAGGTGTTTTTCCTTTATTTCTCTTAGTAATCTTAGATTTCTAGGTATTCTGGCTCAGGGGCATTAGGTACTGTATAGATTTATCTCAAAGTATTTGTTGTGGCAAAGCTATCCTGAATAGGTGTGATTCTAAATGGGTGGCACGTTGCTAATATTTAGGTGCTTTGTGATTATATTATTTTCCCAGGTAAGTTAAATGGGTTTAATTGGGCTCTTTTCTTCTTAATATTCTGTGTAAGGTTTAACTTTTTCTGTTATTACTAACATTTGCCATTGGATTAGACCTGAAGCACAGTATTCAACCTAGCCTGACTGATTAAGTTGGAATTTTCAGAAACAAGCTTTCAACAGCAACGATGATATAAACAAGTATAATCCTTGTAGTTGTCTTTTGAGGTGATTGCTCCTGGGCACCGTTGGTGACACTTCCCTTTGGCGGCCTGATAGTTTTTTAGGTAGCATGCGTGGAGACCTTGACAACAAGGACACTAGAGCTGCTGCATCAAACCCTTAGTGGGATAGATGCATGCGGAGGTTGCAGGGCCTCGGGCCCATCATTGGGAAGCTTGTTTTGTATCGGTGGTCAACAACCAGTACACATAGTGCGTAGTTGCTCTGATGAATTCTCTTCTTGGAATTGGGGATGTTTATGCTCAGAGCATTTTGTGGCTTGATAGGTGAAAGACCTGGCTTTTCAGTTTTTGTATTGCTGTAGTCTCAAGTTGCAGACATCGTTGGGTATAAAATCTGGGAATGCTGGGGTCAGAACAAAGTGAACACTGCAGAGAACTAAGTGAACTGCAGTGTGCTCAGGAGATGAAAAGTAGGATTGAGGATTTTGCCAGGGAATGATGGAAAGGAGAAAATACAGATGCTGAATAGTGCTCCACAAATCTCCGTGTTTGGCCTGGTTTGCAAGGTGGGATGTAGTTCCTTCCCTTTTGCCCTAGGTCAGAATTAGCCAGCTTATGCCACCTGGTGTTACTTGTAGGATATCACAGGGAATATCTAAGCCTAGTTGCTGGGGGTCCCCCCCCCCTTGTTTATCGATACATAACCTTTAGATATAACAACTGTTCTGTCATTACTGCAAATAAGTGGTGGCTTGAATTTTTATTAGTGTAGTAACACATTCCAAATGCCTGTTGTGCTCGGATTTTCAAAGTTTCACATTAACTATTTACACTAATCTTAAAGGTACTTTAAAATATTTTTTAAAAGTTTTCTGTCAAACTAAACTTTGATTTAGCAGTAGTATCTTGTCTTGAACATTACAGTATAGGTAATTTAAGAAATCAGGGCTTAACTTTCCAAAGTAGGCAATGTATTGGCTCTTGTTTTCCCTCATATCATTCATTTTACATTTGGTAGTTGTCTATACTTTTGGCCATAAGTGGCCTCGTTTGAAAAGTAGGTGTGGTATTTCAAAAAAGCCCACAGGAGTCTCATTTTCTCCATTTGTAAAAATGGGGATACAAACCATGAGCCTTGCGAGCAGGCAAGAGGCCTGGAGACAACAGTGGCAGCCTGCACACGAGGCCTGCGCTTCAGAAATGTCTGTGCAGGCATCCTGAGCTGGGTTTTGTTGTTGTTTTGTTTTTTCTTTATGAAAAACTCTGGATTCAGGTTTTTAACAAAGACTACTAAATATCTCCCCCTCATTTTATAGAATCAGAAAGAATTTTAAAATAAATCCTTGTTTTCAGGGGTAGAATTCATATGCAAGTTGGTGAAAGTTGGTATCTTTAATCACGTAGCTGCCCACACCTAAGGGTGTAGTCTACACCTAAGGGGGCTCATTCTTTCACTTCAATCTGCTTTTTCTATTTTGCTGAAATATTCAACATTTAGGATGATAAAACCTTATGAGGAATCCTGAGTTGAGCAGTGGCTCATTTAACCTAAGATCACTTCCCCTCAGCCAGATGGAAGGCCACGTCCTAAGGCTTTCAGAAACCCTACAGGATTGAAGCTGAAAGAGCTGGGAGCAGGGATAGCTGCCCCTCCCTCAGGCCTCTCCCTTGTCTTCCCCAAACAGCTGGAATGCCACGGCCTCCAGACTTCTGCTCTGGTACAGTAGAACCTATTGTTTCTGTAGTGATGGGAAATTAGCATTTTACTAAAGATTGAATATTTAGTGCTTTGGGTAATACTAAGATTATAGGAATTTACTAATCTAATTTACACTGTTTTAAGGACCTGGCTTTGGTTATAACTAACAGTGTAATGCAGGCATAGGAAGTAGGACTAGTGGTTTGTTGTAATGGTTTATTTTTCCTCTTAGGAGCTGGTTTCAAGTCAGCGTTTTCTCTTACAGAGAAATCAAAGTGGAACATATAAGTGTGTGTACACACATTTTAGCATTTCAGTCATTATCTCTTGATGTTTTCTGCTGTTTTCCCTGTGACAATTGAGTAAGGAATTTAAAAACACCCTTCAGCCCTGACTGGTGTGACTCAGTTGGTTGGGCACATCCTGCAGCAGAGTGAGGGGTCACAGGTTTATTCCCAGAAGGGTATAGGCCTGGGCTGGGGGTTAGGTCCCATGTTGAGGGCGTGCGGGACACAGCCAGTCAATGTTTCCCTCCCTCCCTCTATTTCTCTCCCTCCCTTCCCCTGTCTCTTTAAAACACACACACACACACACAAAGCCACCTTCCACCTAACATAATACCTAGCCTTAATCTTGGGGAGTTCTTTCTGATTCATTGATATGCCTTGAGGTGATTTACTCCCAGAGGCATTGCTTCCTTGAGGCTTTTAGAGGTCAATTAAATCGAGTCTCACAAAATTGAGCGGTTTCACTTTCTTGTTAGTGGGTGCTTGGTGACTGGTGAACAGTGGTAATCCAGACAAAACTCACATTTTGCTTGAACATGTTTTTAAAATTTGGAATGTTATCATAAAATTGGTATTGATTCAGAGTATATTGCCCTTACTCTCAGCTCTGAGGAGTGAATATTGTATAGATATTTATATTCACATTCTTTAGAATTTCAGGGGGTTTAAATGAGTTCTTATTTTCATGACTAGAATTCTGGGAATCTACTTTTACTTTGGGACACAGATTTGTTTTACTGATTGATTTCTTTGGTGTAGGAATTGTTGAAAATGCCAGATCATTTGTTTTCCAAAACCAAAGCACTCTAATTATCTTTCTATAACCCACATAGAGAAATAAGATGCTTCATTTCAAAAGAGCTTGATGTAAAAATGTGTTTCAGTTTGTTGGCAAATGTGTTTCTGGCAAATCCCATCAATTCCTCATTAAATAATTGCACTAAAGTGCAAAAACGCCTTCCTGTCAAGTATTTGCAAATTGTTTCAGTGAATATAATGTTATTTTTTTCCAACTGTTTTCAGAGTAATTCTTCAGTCCAGTGTTCAGAGCTGTAAAACGTCTGAACCTGACATTTCTGGCAGTGCAGGCATTACTAAAAGAACCACCAGATCTGCTTCAAGAAAAAGCAGTTTTAAAAGGTGAGAAAAGAATCCTACTCTTCTGAAAAGTTCCAAGCATTTGGTTTCCCAGTGTAATCTTTTGGAGCTAGAAATGAAGATAGGAAAAGCAGAGTCCCTATGATGGAAAATTAATCAAATGTTTTTGATTTGTTTGTCATCTAAAAAAATCTGGACTATTTCAGTGCAGGCTATTGTTTAGTTTTGTTTTTCAAAGATGATTCTCAATGCTGGAATTGTGGTGCCTGAGTCATAACATGGGAAAGTTGAGAATGTTGTATATGTAAGTTCTCAATTAAGAATTTCCACCATCTCTGTCAGGACTTGGAGGAACTCTTTCTGTGTATCAGATTCAGCATAATTGTTGGGGAATTCAGTGCAAATAAGTATGATGGTGGAAATACGTGAAATTGAGTGAGTTGTGACCTTTTTGACCTAGGGACTGCCCTCCTGGCCATAGTCCACACCTAAGGGGGCTCATTCTTTCACTTCGAGCCCAGCATCTTTCACTTTCGTCATTAATAAGGGCAGAAATGGAATTCTCTGTGACCAAAACCATTACTCACAGTTGTCTTTGGATGTTTGTCATGAACTGAAGGCAGACATTTTATTTTTAACATATTCTAAAAACATCCCTCTTGAGGAAGGAGCCTGTAAGGCACAAAGTATGGCCTCAAGAATGGCAGGCAGGCGCCTTTTCAAGTTCGTGTGTGTTGGCCCGAGGCAGCAGCCTGTGTGGTCCTGTGTGAGGCACTGAGCTCCTGGCACAGCAAGTCCCCTCTAGTAGACCACAGTCAGCGGAAGATGACCCAGACCAGGCTTCAGTAAAACATCCTGCATGAATTCCGTGGTGCTTTGTAACTTTTCTGCCCCCATATCTTTGAGGTTTTGACCGGAGGCACCCGTCTTCAGGGCTGAGTGAGGCTCTGTGTGTTTTGCTTTATTAAGAAATTGTTCGGTTCTGCCATTTTTCCTCTTTACTGAATCCTTTGTACAGTTTTACTTGTATGAGAATGCGATCATGCCCCAGTACAAGTATTTGAGAGTCAGGTACTGACTCATGAATTTAGAATTTAAAAATTTTCATTAGAAAAGTATCAGCTATTCCTACTAATTCCACTTGAGAAGAATAGTAAAGAAATGTTGACCAAAAATCCAAGATTTAGGTACATTATAACATAAAACCAGAATGTTATATATAACACTGAGAATGAGGAAATGGGGTTTAAAGATTAATGAATTATACCAAATAAATTTAGAGTCATGTTTTTAAAGAAAATTTAATGATCTGGGTAAATACTCATGAAGCAATAAGTGAAAAGAGCTGTACATGATTCTTATGAAGTATTACCCTTCACTTTGTAAGTGTACAATGTACTTTATATATGTATATAGAAATGTGTAGATGTTTACATTTATAAACATAAATATTTATAAATGTGTATATTTCCATATAAGTATTGAAATAAGATAAAGGAAAATATGCTGTAATATTAACAGTTCTTCTGGTTGGTAAGACAGTTGGGGATTTTTTCTTTTCTTTTTTATCCTTTTTTTCCCCAACTTGACTACAATAAATGGAGTGAAATGGGAGTATTTTAACCTTGACACTTTCAGGCGAATTAAACTACTAGAATTCAAGTAAGAAGCCTGCTTGCTGTTGGTGATAGTTAGAAATGTTTTGAATGGACATAATCTTTTTAGGTATAATTGCTCAGGCTTCCATTACAGTCTAGTGTGTCTTGCACATTTAATCTGCCTTCCCTTTTCTGGATTGTGCTCTTCAGGTTGCAGAGGAACAGAGTCCGGGAACCGCACAGTGTGTGCCCTGTCACACGTGTTCCTCTGAGGCGCGTGGCTGTGCCACAGTTTTCCCACCTAGGTCTTGTCTAGTGATCTAAACCTGTGTTTCTCAGCCAGAGGTGCTTCCTGTGCAGTGAGCATCTCCCTGAGTTCCCTGGACCAGATGCTCTGAGGGGTGTCAAGTCGAGTTCAGACTGAAATGCTTGATTAAATATTGAAATTGCCCAAAGCAGTTTCCAGGCATTGAGGATAGTGTTGAAAAGCAAAAAGACATCTTTCAATTCTCTGAAAAGGACTATCAGAAATTGGGAAGGGTAAAGAAGTAAAGTAGTGAGAATTAACTGGGTCTCACTGTGTTTATTAACCAGCCCCCTTGGTGGAGGGGCTCCTTTGCCTCCTTTGGGGCTTTGACCTGTGTTCATGTCACCCTGTGAGCCACCTATAGCTCCCAAAAGAAAAATGTGTTATATATGGGTCCCAGCCCTGGCTTCTAGGGAATAATGGGAGTTGAGGCAAATAAGCTGTAAACTGAAGCTTTTATCCTACTGAATAGTATTCATTTTTGGTTGGAGGGTGGTGGGGGAATTAACATATTTGTGCATAATCTGATTCAGGACAAAATAACATGAGCTAAGATTATTCAGTAATTGTAAAGTATAGAACAGAATTCTTTTCTTTAGACAACCATACAAAAACAAAATAGCCCACTCCTTCGGTGTATGTTCATAAATAAGGCACCGGGGTTGCCAGTCTGCTGTCACTCCCGTTTGGGAAGCCTTCTCTTTTGCAGGTTTATGTTGTTCACGTGTCGTCATCATCATTTCACTGTGCCATAGGAACTTGACCTCTCATTTCTATGCCTTGTTCTGTTCTTAGAGGTTTCCAGGATGAAGACCTCACCTAAACTCACTTTCAACTGATATGGCCCTCTTGACTTTTGACAGTTTACTGAGAGGATCTGCAGCTTTGGAGAATTTTTCCACAAACATGTTAAAAGAGCAAATATTTGATACTTGAAAAAACCGCCTATTGTCATAAGCATTTGTTTTTCTCATGGCAGATGGTTATTCCCTCATGCATCCATTGAACATAGGCTGTGTCTCATCCTCAGTCTTGTGCGAAAAGCTCTGCTCTGGCAGCGGCAGCGTCTGTTGGGCGGGTGGTGCGGTAGCTGACCCTCAGTGCCAGGTGGTTCTGTGTGTATCTTCCTCATCCCCTTCCTGAGCAGAAAGAAGTGAACTAATGTGCTCCTACACCTCCCACTTCTTATTATAGCTAGAAACTCATTTTAATGTTTCTCTTTTAATAATAAATCCAGTGAAGAATTGGCCTGTTCTTCCGTGTTCTCTTATTAACTCTCTGGAGAGCTCTCTTAGATTGAGCCTTGAAAATGTCACCATCGTGCCTCTGAGAACCCACCTTACCGACATCATTCAGTCCTCTCGGCACACAGCTCGCCCACTGCATGCGTGCTTCTGTCAGCTTATGCTCTTTCTTTGCTGCAGTCTTTCCTTTCTTTCTTTTTGGTTTCAATTATAACCTCGTCCATTTGCTAAGAACACTGTCGTATACAAGAGTATTTTTATTCCAGGTTGCATCTTTGGAAACCATCACTTTCTGCTCCACCTGCGAAACCTACCTAGTGTTCATTGCATTGAGGCATCTTGTGCCTGATTACTCAGATTGGGAGGGCTCTTTACCAGCCCTATAGTTAGGACATTTTTAGCGGGGGGTCTTTTTACACCTTCTCATTTCTGATTCTTGCCACCATTGCATCTTGCCCATTAGAGTCATTTCCCAGTGACTGTTCCATCACCTCTGGGCTTTAATTTTTGTTGTTGCCATTATCTCCAAAAGCACATCCTTACAGAAGCCCCAGAATATTGTATCTAAATGTTCTTTTTTAAAATGCTGGTTACCTCTGATCTTTTAAAATGTTAATCTACCTTTGAAATTCCAGATATTTTCCCACTTGTGAACTGACCTGGACCTTTATACTCGGTACTCTGTTGAAGTCTCCGAAAGCCCTGTGATGGATGTAGATGAACTGCTCTGGTAGAGCGTTGTCATCATCCCAGTGAGGGGCACCTTCAAACTGGAATTGGTTTTTCTCTTCTTTTGCTTTAGTGTTTCTCTGAAAGTTGCTATTTAGTTGAAAGTGTGATGTAATAAATTGTGGAAAGAAACTAGGGAGGTAGGGTGAGGATCAATCAAGGGTAATTACTGACAAATGGACAAGGGCTCTTCTGGTGTTTCTGCCTGGTGCCACTGGTGGCACCTGGGTTAGGAGTCGGCGGGCCATCCCCTCGTGGCCTCGCGCTGAGCGCTGGAGGAAGGCGGGGACCAGGTGCAGTGCCAGGCATGCTCTGCTGAACTGGAAACTGCTTGATGTGCCACAGCTTTTTCTGTGACCAAATTCTGGCTTGGGTAATAATCGAGTAACACTTCTTTATCTTTTCGTCTTTTCACTTTTCCCGCAGCCTGGTTCCTCAGAGGGAAAGAAGGAAAAGGAGTGCTTTGCAGCAAATGCCCTTAATGGCATTATGGTACTCTCATTGCTCAGCTGCTTCTGCCCGCCTCCCCTCTTTTATTTTGATTGTTTTTTTATTTTTTTTTATTTTTTTTATTTTTATTTTTGCAGAACTGAACCTTTTTCTGCTCTGCCTTTCTCTCCTGTTTGTCTTTATGGTTGGTATTGTACTGTTTTTTCCAAAGTATCTGTCATTAAAGAATTATACAAAGAGTGTACTCTTTAGCATGTCAGTATTTTTTATTATGTTGCCTTCCTTGTCTTTGATAACTACATGTGGGACACTTGGAAACCTTCATGGTAAAATCCTTTTTTTTCTCCCCCCGTAGTCCCTCCATTTCAAGGACTAAAACAGTCTTGCGTTAAGTAAAAACCTGTGACCAGAACTGAAGGAAGACTCTAGGAACAGAAAACTACAACAGGACTTAGCACAATTTGTTTTGGAAACAAAAAAAAAATTGAAAAAGCCTTAGCTGCTTTCCACCTAAGAAGTTTATTCAATGAAGAAAATGTCCACTGGAGTTTAAATAACTACACGAGTTTGGGTACAAGGGATGACCTCAAGATAGCCCAACTCTCCTTTTGTAGAAACGTCTCAAGTTGAACAACAAAAAAAGCTGTTGTAAATTTCGTCTCAGGTGTAAATATCAAAGCCCTCTGTTACCAAGAGGGCTGACTACTCTGTGGGTGCATGTGTGTCCCTGTGATGGCAATCATTTTCGCTGCTGGCCTTCAGAGGAATTAAGCATCTGATGGAGGTTTTTTACCTATTTATTCTCTGTTCACCCTGTGTCAAAATTTATAAATATAAAACAGGCATTACTTAAATGGTACTTCCTGTAATTTGATACTATTTGGTGTAATCATCTTCATTTTAATATTTGTGATATTGTTGTAATGTTAACTGTGTTAAGTACCCAAGCTGCTTGTCTTCCACCAAAGAGTGCTTTATTGACAAGACTCTGTAAAAACCACATACAGAGACTGTTGTATGCTGTGACACAAAGTAGCCGTAGGTGCACTGGTGTCCTAAAACTTGCAAGAGAAGATCAGTAGTAGCTTTAAAAGACTTGGGAGGAGGAACTGGCCTCAGAGTTGGAAGGTTATTGAAGTCATTCCTTTTTCTGTCATTTAGGAGCTAAATTATTTGGTTGCCTAGTTGTACAGATTAAAATTGTACTTACTTCTTTGCATGGAAAACCCCCACACTTTTGGTGTTTCTCCTTGGAAACAGTAATCTGAAACAATGGTGGCTTAAAAAAAAAAACTTGCTGCTTTACTGGGGTCTTTCTCTGTACCATTGTGGACTTTTTGGTAATGTGATCAGCCCAAGGCCATTCATACACCCTTTGATTTCAGTGACACCGACTCATGTCTGGATTTCAGTGGTTTGTACATAAGACACTCACTGTTGCCTTTGGTTAGGGACTCAGCTCTGTAGAGTGCCTTCTCCCCCTGCAGAAACACAGTAGAGTCTGTGATGTAGTGATCACAAACAAAGAGTGTTTGCTGCTAAAAAAAAATGGGGTCCATTATAAAAGGGTACTTTTAAGTGAATGAATGGTTGTAGCTATTGTTAACCACTATTGCCCCATCCTAGTTTGGAGAATTGGAGGATACGTTATTGAAAGGCAAAATGCCTTCACATTACGAGATGAATGAATCAAGTCAGTAGGTAATTTCATGTTTTTAAAGCTGTCTTTGAAACGAAACTATGAGGAATAGGAAGTGGTTTGCATAAACAGAGTAAAGTGTGTCAGTGCAAAAGTAATTGGAAGGCCCTGGCTCCACTTCCGTGCTTACACTCTGGATAATCGCGAGGTTGCCTCACTCTGAGGGACAGTGGAAGCCGCCGTTGTTTTGACCACACAAGCAGCACTTCCTTCCCCATTAGACCACGTGGGGTCGGGTCATGCTGGCTTTTACACCTTGGGGCCTAGATCTCAGAAAAACAGTGGTTTTTCTATCCATGGAAATTCATAAACACAAAGACCAACTTGCCTGATGGGAAGACTGCTTTCCAACGAGCTTTGGGTGGGAGGAGAAACATTCTGTTTGCTAGATTGTTCTGGGAGAGAATGCTAGATATTCAGACTGCCCAGGCATAAACATTGAATTCTCAGGGCAAATTTTCTTCCCTTTACACTTTTAAAGGCCATCTCCTGCATAAATATAATTCAGGTGGTTGTGAGATTCAAATTTCCATCTGAACTGTGTTTGGTTTGGCTTTTTATTATGTCAGAACAAGTACATGTGCTGTCCCCTCCCAACGAATAAGCCATTTGGTGGCTTGGCCAAGAGTAAAAATTTGGACTTCAGTGTTAACCACAGTACTTATTATTCTACTAATTGCCTTTTTGTGTTGGCTGCTCACGTTTCCAGCTAGAAGTGCTATCACTGTGGCTCTCTCTAAAAATCCTTGTGTTTACCAGGCTCATTGCTGAAATTAGTCATAGGAAACTAGTCATAAAGAGTCATTTCCTGGAACACAGAAGGACACAGCAACAGTGTTAAACTTTGGAGGATATACCTAGAATCTAGGAAGTCTGTGGATCAGACTGATGGAAAGCTCTTGCTATGAATAAGAGTGGACTCTTTCCCTACCACCCCCCAGCTGAAAAATCAACACACCCAGAATCTCCTAAGATTCTAATTTTAAGTTCTTGTTACAGGAAACCTTTTAGCAATGGAATGTGAAACAGCATGTCAGGTGGAGAGATTCCTTTTCCTTAAGAGACTTAGATAGCTTTAAAAGTACACCCTGATCATTTCCATTGCAGTGAAAATTGGAAATATTTTTAGGTGCGCTTGAAGTTTTCTGAGCACTAAAATCATCAAAAGTGAGGGACAGCCCAAAGGAAGGGTGTCTGCAAAAAGGGGTACCAGGAAGTATAGACAGGACTTCTATTTTGTGTTTCTTAAAAACGAGGAAACTCAGTGACCTGTCATGAAGAGGACCAGCCTGAGCAGTGCCTCACTGAGACAAGTAGCCTGATTGTCAGGTAGCTGCTTCCTAGCGACATGCTGCTCTTCCACTTTCCAGGAGAGTTCTGTCCCAAACTCGATCCCCTTCCGATCACCCGCCTTCCTCCTCCCTTGACCTCTTCCCCCTCTCAGGGGTGATTTCTACCTCTTCTCGTGGGCCCAGACAAGTTTTAGAGGTGTTCCCCAGTGTTCTCACTCGACAAAGGTGTTTCCTTTGGGAGCCTGATCCCTGGCGGGCAGGCTGTGCGGACCCCTCAGGCGTCTGGGTCGTGTTGTGCCAAGAGCTCTGGGAGCCTTTCCTTTGCTTGAATCCGTGTTCATGACACATGAGCAGTGCGTTCCTTTGATGTTTATTCTAAAGTAGCTCTACTGCGTCTCTTTGTGCATTTTTAATTACTGCATTTTGGAAAGCAGTGCTCATCAAAAACAACTTTAAAAACCTATTTTAAATTCTTTCAGTTATCTCTCACTAAAACTGCCTTGTGAGGTCAGCTGCTGCTCTTCTCTTTCTCCTAAATCTTTGAGTATTCTCCATGCCACTAGGTGGGAGTGCTACAGGTGTGCTGAAAAGACTGGATAGCTCACCAGTACTGGGTAGGAAGTTATCTCCTCAGTTGCTTAGTAGAATTAAATGTCAGCAGGTGTGTCATCTAATTGCAGTACTGCAGTTTTATATTAATAATTTACATACTTTATCTAACCTGCCCTCATGTACAGATTTATTAAAAGTTTTAAAATGTAACTGATTAATCAGTATCTGGTCAACTATTGTCTTGATTTTTTAAATTAAAATGTATATTTCTAATCATATTTTATAAAGCTGAGAGAACTGGTTGAATGAATGTTTATTTTCCTGAAGGTATTTTTAAGATAAAGCTTCTTAATGGTGTGTAAACTTTGCATATCTATGTAGTTTGATACATGTTGTATTTGAAAAATCATGTGTATTGGAACTGGTTTTATACAAAATACTGAATAGTGGAAATTGTGTAATTATAATCATGTAATTAAAAGTGTTAACCAGACAATCTTTAGGTGTGTTTGTGTTCATTCACTGACCATCCCGAATTGTGGGGACAGTTAATGTGGCTGTGACGCTCAGTGTGTGTCTGCCAGGGCACGGGAGCAGCTCACTGCCAGCCGGGTGCTCGAGCAGCAGAAAACTGTGCTTCCACAGTTCTGGGTGCTGGAAGTCTCCGGTCAAGGTGTCGGCAGTGTTGGTCCCTTCGATGCCTCTCCTCAGCTTTCTCTCTGAGCACTCCGATCGGGGCATTCCTCTGTCAGCCTCATCTCCTTTTCTTAGGTCACTAGTCAGATTGGGTGAGGGCCCATCCTAATGGTCTCGTTTCAACTTAATCACCTGTTAAAGGCCTTGTCTCCAAGGTCAGTTGTATTGTAAGGTACTGGGAACACGGGCTTAAACTTGAGAATGTGGGGATACAGTTCGGTCCATCCCTAGGATAAAACAGGGAGCAGGTGATAGCATTCCTATTATGAAGTCATTCTACCCACACCCACCACCAGCTCCAACAATGTAAGGGTTTCACTTCTGGGAAAGTAAGACACATCCATCAGGCCCTCAGAGGTCAGAGACAATAGTCCCTTCATTTTATCTGCCAAGGTCAGGATCAAAGTGCTGGGTGAAAGGCAGGACTGGAGCTTGAGCACTCCTTGTCCTGATGAGTCTAACCAGGGACTCCGTACCCTGGGCTGGGCTGTTTCCCTGCCTTCCCTCTTGATGGTCTCTTGCAGGGCAGGATCCTAAAGGCCTAATGCCCAGGTCATCATGGCAGAGGTTGTGTCTGACACAGAAGCCTCTTCATAAGGAGTGTTGTCTAGCTCCCTAAGGAACTGAGCTTTGATCCATGCTGGGGTGTGAGTTTTCAAAGCACCAGCCAAAGGGAACTGTCTTCTCACCCTTACCCAAACTACCACCAGAGTGGGATTTGCAGGCTCTGCCCCCTGTTGAGAGCTACAGCATCCACTTGCTCCCACCATGGTTTACCATGAGGCCAGCGCTGGGTGTGACCTCCTGGTGACTAACCGGAGCCTGTGTGGTTGGTGTGGGCCAAGCCACTTGACATACATGACTGCGATGAAGACGTACGCTTGGTGGCAAGCAAGGCTCTGAGGCCTACCAGGCTTTGGATGGAATCACCAGGCGCGTCTGTTTCTCCTGGGAGCAGCTTTTCTCCTAGGGCTCTGCAGCATGCATGACGATCCGAGACCTCTGGCCCTGTAGATATTCGCTTTCCGGGATTGTTGGCTGCACTGTCCAGAGCCCACTGCCACACGGACAATCTGCTAAACCCTCTTATTTGGGTGAAATGGGAATAAAAAGAGTTTCTATCCTAAGTATGAGAATTAGGTGAAATAATACATGCTATGTACTCTTAGCAGCATCTGGCTCCTTGCTCTCAATAAACTAATTTTTTATACATTTAAAATAATTTCCTTTAGGTAATTGGGTAGAGACAGATTTTGGTTGCAGATTATGGTCCCTCAGTATCTGACATCTTTTGTACCTGCAGTGTAATTTCATGTGTTTTAGGAGAGGTCAAACTGTTTTGACTTGTGAAGGGAGAAATTCATGCACTGAAGGTAAGTGTCCAGAGTGGTTTGTCCAAAGCCAGGGCAGGGACAAACTTAAGAGGTCTCTTCGTGAGGCTTCAGGAGTTTACTGATAACAAGTTGAGGAAGAAGCAATCAAATGATATGCGTTCTAAAACAAGCTCTGCCCGCTGTTCTGTGACCATGGGATCCTTAATCTGCCTCCTTGCCCTCACTCTGTTCGTCTATAAAATTGGACTAGTAAATCCATAGTGTTTAGATTAAACGGGATCAAACTATGTGTGCCTTAGCTCGGGGCCCAGAGCCAGCCTGCAGCATAATAAATACCCAGAACCTCTTGCTTTTCCACCTCACATGTGTCTGAAGTATAGCTGTGGGTGTGTTGGGAGACAGCACAGCAGGAGGGGTCCTCGCACTGCTCGCCTGCTCTGTGGTGCACCACAGTGTCTGAGATGCTCATTGTGGTTGGCCACGTAGGTGCTTTCTAGCTTTTTACTGTTACAACATTGAGTTAACATTCTCATCTATGACTTCCTGGGTAATGCTGGTTATTTCCTTAGGATAGATTCTTACAGAAGATACTTCTAGGTCAAGAATATGCAAAATGTTAAAGTTTTGATGTCCATCACATCAAAAAGTAGCTTGGGATCATTGTTCAGAGCGTGGATTCTGGTCTGAGACAGTGGGTACAAAGCTTTGCCTCTTAATAGCTGTGTTCTTGGAGCCTGGATGACAATATATAATATGGTTGTGTGAGGATTAAATGAATTAATATTTTGTTAATTACTTAGAACAAGTGCCTGGCACATTATTAAGAGCCATATATATTGTTTAATTAAAAAATTAAAATATCACCATAATGCTCTCCAAAAAGACTTTTGACAGTGTACACTCTCCTGCACACCCCCCAGCAACAGCTGTCGTTGCTGAGCTGGTCAGGTAATAGCAGGACCTTGGCCCCAGTGTCACTCCCTGCTCTGTACAGTCCTATGTTTTTAGCTGCCCCATTGTCCAGCTTTGGGACCTTTTGCCTTTTAAGTGGTTGGCACACTATGTCCCTGTTACAGTTGCACCATTTTCCCCAGCACCCTGACAGGGGATGCTGGCCCAGCCCGTGTGGGAAGAGGTCCTTCTCACTGCCTCTCTCTAACTGTGTCTCATCTCTGCTAGCAAGTCTGCACGGCTTTGACATGTTTCTGGATGACAGGGGCACCATCTACACAGAAATGTCCAGGTAAGGAGGCCTCCTGCCCAGCAGGGCCAGACCTGCACGGGCTGGTGATCACCAGGGCACTGGCCTGGACCCCTCGGATTCTTATAATGGCTATGTGTATCTGTAGGGAGGAAGAGGCCTTGTTTGGGGAAAGAAAGACTGAAGTGGGTGGTATGGTTTGTGCTTTGTTTTACTTGGAGAAAGACAATGCAATGGTTTCTTCTCAGCATGGATATGCTCCTCTAAGGAAAACAAGATGACTTTTCAGGCAGGACAATTCTTCCTTGAATGGGGCTATCTGGAGAATGTAGCCATTTGCCACCCCCCCAGCCCTGCCCCACACATGAATGCCAGTCATGTTTCCAGCCATTGGACAATCCCAACGCCCCCACACATTTGCAACCACCTTCATGTCAGGAACAGCTGATGTGCTTCCAGTATAGCTTACTGGGCAGCATTATGAAAAGAGCAAAAGATGCTTGTGGGACCCCACTGAAGGAATATTGTTCTCCTGTCTTGTGCTGTGGCCCAAGCCCCAGTGGGTAGAGGAGGGCGCAGGGGAAAGGTTTCACTTACAGAGGAGGCAGCAGTGGAGCTAAGCCCTGCAGCAGTGCACCTGACTTGCATGAAACGGGGTCCTCCGAGACTTCAGGTCCGGTCTTGGGTGGGTGAGCAAACTGCCTTCTTGCCTGGCCCTGGCTTATTCCCTGGCAGGGGTGTCCAAACTTGTGGCGTCTCTGGGCCACACTGGAAGAAGAAGAGTTGTCTTGGGCCACACATTAAATACAGAAACACTAATGAAAACAAAAAAATCTCAATGTTGTAAGTTTACAATATTGTGTTGGGCTGAGTGTTGGATAACCCCTTCAGGGCAGAGACACAGGGAGGTCACCAGGCTTTTGTCTCGGCCCCTGAGAGTACAGAGCTGGGTGATACACAGGACAACCGTGGGCAGGGTAGGACAGAGGGTGGGCGGGAGGTGGCCATCCTGGACCACTCTTATTTAGAGTCATTCCACTGTGGCCAACCCCAAATTTGCCTTGCAGTTAACCAAGGAGTTTAGAGCATGCTCTTGGGGATTTTTTCTCCAGCTTGACAAGTTAAACTAGTCCTTGCCATCCCCAGTAACTTCCTAACACCGGTCCAGTGTTGTAAATACAACTTGGTCTACCTCCTCCCTTTTCCAGCGATGGTTGGCTGTCACGGGCTATAAACTTTTTTGACCGTCTGTTAACCTGGCTCGGGCTCCACATGGACTAGACCCTCCAGGGGAGGTCTCTCCCAGGCAGCACAGCGTTCACCAACGGACATTCAAGGTGCAATTTAAACCTGTTTCCTGGGGCCTGTGCCTCAGACTCTTCCACTTGGTATGGAGATTGCAGCCCAGGGCCAGAGTTCTGGTGGGTGACCCAGGGGATTGACTGGGTCAGGGAAGGAACCAGGCAGGTACCTCTCTGGGAGCAATTCAGTCCCAAGTCAGTAGACAGTGTTTCTTGAACTTTCTTACTTTAGGAGCCCCAGTGATTACCTGATGGAAGCTGAAGGCCCTCTATCTCCCCACAAAAGTTTGGGCAAAATCTTTGAGGAGTTCATAAACTGCTTGTGCACTAGCCAAGTCCACGGGTGCTGTACCTACAGATGCAGTGTGATGGGCACCCCCTGGGGGTGTGCTGTAAAGGAACCTATTCACCAGTCTTCCCAAGGAGGCCCCTGGCCTCTGCATTTCTGTGCTTCCTTCCTACCCACCTTACCCTCTCACTGAAAACCTCTCCAGCATCCCTGCTCAGTCTTCCTCTCTCTTGCCTTCACTGCCAAGTTCTGACCATTTTGCATTGCTGAATATTTTAGGTACTACCTCAGATTCTTTAAAACTGTTCCTCCCTGTTGCCCTAATGGTGCCACTAACTTCTGGGAGGGTAGGGAAGTGCAGAGCAGGGCCACCAGTGCTATGTGCCAGTGGTTGGTTGATCGTTATCCATCCTGTGCTGAGGCCCTCTGGGGATGGACAGAGTATCCCTAATCAGGTGGCCTCCCACCCTGGATGTTTTCAGAATGTAGAATGCCTGGAGGAGCTTATGTGTAAATTGATGTCACTCCTTCCCAGCTTACATGATTTTGTGCCCCTAAGCCCTCTGAAACCGAGCCACTTTTTTTTTTTAATTTTACAAAAACTGATTAGAAGGCAGTTGGTTCTCTGCTGCACTGGCTCGAACTGCTCTCCCCACACATGGGACCTGCTTTGCCCATAGTAGAGCAGTGACAGCCACTGTGGTTTGGTTGGGGCGAGTCCTACTTATTGCCTTGAGTCAAGGGAAACTTTGTGGCCAAGAAAAAGGGCCTGGGGAGGTGTCGGAAGCTGCTAGGCCTTTTGGCTGCATGAGGCCCCAGGAGAGCCATGCTTCTGTTCCTGTCTCCACCTTGCTGGTGACTTTGAACTTAATCTCCCAGTCTGTGGCCTCTGAAGTCTTGCCATCTCCACCTGTGCAGACCTAATGAAGCTTTCTAAGAACCCCTGCTAAACCCACCATGCTATGGGGCAAACTCACTGCGGTTGTGGCAGGGCTGCCATGGCTCACCCAGCAGCACACAGCACATAATAGTGGCTCCATGGGTGCCTGCAGTACATGTGCCCTCTGGCCTTTCCCTGTCCCTCTACTAGCAGGTTTGCCCAAGGTACTCGTCTTTTAACTGGAAATTCTAGGAGTCTGTAAAAGACCACTGGGCAGGGGAATTGAATTTTCTCTCTACCTCATCCCATCTCATCCCTGCCCAAGTGTTTGCAAGAAAAATGGATGTCCTCCCCATCCCCTGACTGTAAAGTGGTGAGACAATCACAATACAGTGCCCAGCAGTCCCTTCAAGAAATGCCAGTTTCCTCGTTACCCAGGTTCTGCAGTAAGTGCAGAAGGGGATCATTCCGACTAAAAAGGCATCCAGGTGGAGCACAAAGCAAGACTCACAGTAGCTCCCGTCAGTGGGGATAGTGGCTCCCTTCTGAGGGTAGGTAGGCTTTGGGGGAAATTGGTTTCTCACCTTAGGTGGTGATTACAAAGAAGTTTTGCATTTTGATCTGTATTGTATTTTACAATAAAGAGTTGTTTTAAGAACCTGTTTCTTTCCTTCCTCATTCTTTTTACCACGTAAACACAGGCTCCTCCTCTGGGACAGAGAGCTAGTGCTAAGCCTCACACATGTGGCACGCAGGGAACAGTGGTGCCAGCTGCCAATGGGCCCACCTTCCAGCCACTATCTGGGGAGGAGGGCCAGGCCCAGGTGGCTGTTCATGCAGCATGATCTGAGGGGACAGCAGCTGCAGCTGCAGCAGCAGCAGCAAAAGGAAAATGGGAAAATGGGCCCTGGCCGGTGTGGTTCAGTCAGTTGGAATGTCATCTCATAAACCAAGAGATTGTGGGTTCAATTCCCAGCCAGTACATATGCCTAGGTTCCAACCTGGTAATGCTGTCTTGAGAGGGAGGGCAGGCAGGCCCACAACTAGCAGCACGGCTCTCCATAGAATAGCTTGGAAGAGTGCAGTTCCTGCTTTTATTGAGAGCTGACCTTTCCCAGCTCGGAGTCCAGCTGCTCCACAGGACTTGCCACCATATGGTGTGATTTCAAAGAAAATGCTTTCACCCCTGAAATACCTATGCATTGGGATGGCATAGACGAGCTAGTGAACTGAGGAGGACTTGAACCATTGGAGAACATTAGGGAAGGGGGTGCCTATCACTGCCTCTCCTCACACAAGATGAAAACATTAAGTGCTTATCACCATTGGACTAAAGATGCCCTGGGTTTAGCCTTCCCAAGGCTGAGCCCCTCCCAGCTGGCAGCAGCTTCTGGAGCAAGCCCGCCTCTTCCCAGACCTTATCACATGCAGGGGTGACAGCTGTCAGGTCTTCAGCTGCTGCCCAGGCAGCCTGAGGTCCAGTGCTGAGATCCTGGCTGAGAAGGGACCTGGGTCATGCTGGAGTTGGCACACCTACCCTGGGATTCAAACATGCTTGACCTCAACTGTCCAGGAGCGTGTCACGCTGTTTTTTCTTTTGTGAGGTTAATTGGCCTGGTATAAATAAAGTTACCAGACAGAAACATGCCCTGCCCCATGGTAGCGCATCTACACACAAGCCCCCAAGGAGTAGCCAGGGAACTTTGACCTGGAAGGCCTTGCCTTGTGTTTAGGTCTCAATACAGTGTCCTGCAGTCTTCATGTGCCATTGGACTGCCAGCAGCCTGGTGACAGAAACTCCACGCCCTCTGCCTCACCACATCCATGAGAGGTAGTGCTGGTGCTCAGACAAGGCCTCTGCAGGCTCGGAACTAGCCTGGTCCCCAAGACTGCTCCGGGGCACAGGAATCTTTGGTGTGTCAGGGAAGACCGCAGTGTTTGCCAACATTAAACTTAGCGTTGTGGGCTTTGCATGGGTTATCACAAGACTAAGGGGAATTTCCTTGAAAGGGATCTCCATTTTACTAATTGTCAAAGCCAAGGGAAAAGGACAACATGAGCTTCACGTCTGCTCAGTGATGACGCAGCCTCACATTGCACCAGCAGATTACGATGACTGAACCTGTCAGGCACCCTCACAAGGTTTCTTAACTTAGATAGAGGTGCCCAATTCACTGTGTCTTTTGTAGGGAGGGAATAAAAGGGTCAGCTAAGACACCTCAGCACTTGGGTATCAATGACAAGAGACCAAAAATAGGTTGTTACCCACAGTGAAGGTCCTCAACTGCCTGTCACATGGCTGGGGGTTCAGCTTCGATTTCTCAACAAAATGACTCTACTGGGGCTTTTTCTAACATTCTCTCTTGACCTTGGTGTGACCAAACAATTTAGTTTTCTATACACAAGTTCGGAAGGAATACCAACCTTTATTTACACTTCAGTTCAGTTTAGAGCCATCTTAGACAGTATAGCAGAGGAGGAAAAAGACCTGATTCTAGAACCAAGGCTCAAATTCTAACACCAGCACATGAACTGTGTGACAACAGGCAAATGTTACCCATGGCTGTGCAGTCAGGCGGGGAGAGCATCACCCGAGCTCCCAGCAGCCCTGACAGCTGCCTCTGCCCCAGCCGCCATGCCTGGCACTAAACCTCACAGGGACCCGGGGAGTTACTGAACCTCTGCGGTTGCCCCTAGCCCCAGACATTCACCAAAGGAAAGAAACAGGAACCCGAATTGGCACAAGGACTGAGAAAAACTGTAGGTGTTCAATAAATAATAGTCATTTACAAGTCTTGCCTGGGATAAGGACAGAGGGCCTTTGTACAGAGGTGCTGAATTTGGACTCCAGTTTCGAGGGAGAAAAGCAGCTGGTATGAAGGTGCAACACTCCCACCTGGAACCCTTTTCATTTGGTGGGTCAAATAACGCGATTTTAAAAATCAAATACTTAATACTCATCTAAAATCCGCCCAAACACTAAATATGCACACTTACACCAGACATGTGCTGTGTATGCACACAGAAACTATGAGGCAGTTGAAACTATTAGACCAAAACGTGCCGTAATTGTCTGTCCCAGAGTGGTGACCAGTGGCTGCACAATAGCTGTTTAAAATTGGTGGTTAAATGAAAACCAGAACTCAACAAATCCTGGGAGAGCGTAACATTTACAAGTAAATAGTAAATACAATTGTATTTTAATTTCTTGGTCTCTGAAAACTAAGCTGTGACTGCTTTAAGTTAACGATCCAAGTTATATGTATTTCCTCTAGTACTGAGGGGCACAGCCTTCCAGTGTCTACACAACTTACTGAGTAGACTCAATAGATTCTATTTTACAGTCTCTATGTACAGAGTTCAAACATTATTTTTAAACTTCATTTGGGAGTCCTTCAATAAAAAAATAATCCCCATTCTCCACCTTCTTGGGAAGTGCCAGACTAACCCCTGACTGAAGCTGTAGCTCTGAGTATGTGGAAAAATCCGTCTCCCCCACCCCAGACCACAAAGTGCAACGAATTCACACTGAAGGGGGAGAAGCAGCATCTATTGTGTTAGAGTCTGAGTCTCTTCCCTGTAGCAAGAAAAGTCTCTTCCCAGGTGTGCCAGTGTTCTGAGTTGCCAGGGAAATAGGACTCTCAAGCCAGAGCAGGAAAGTCTTCAGGGTCGTCCGGGTTTGGAGCAACTTCTTGCATCTAAAAAAGAAAAGTTTCGAAACCAATTGTCATTTCTCCCATTCCTTTTTGGGCAGAACACTGTGACACATGGCGCCGTCTGCCACCTAGGGGACAGACAGGGCCCCACTGAAAGAGGAGAGCTTCAGGGTGGCAGGTGAGGTGCTGCCTCTGAGCTGCGGCGTCCAAGGGCACCTCCCCCTTCTCACTCCTTTCCCCTCTGCAACGTGCCAGGCAGTGCCCCCCACCTTCCCCGCTTTTGTATCTGGCACTTCCTTCAATCAGTACACAAGACAGAATGTTCACTATGTGGAACTATAAGGATGGCTCCAGACAACTCCTGCCCTGGAGGGGCTCATGGGGTGAAGGGAGAAACAGACTGGGAAAGTCAGTGGTAACTCCAGAAACAGATGCCCTGTGAAGTAGCCCCATGCTAGGGGTGTCCAAAGCAATTTGGTGGCAAAGTACACATTGCAATCAGGGGAAGTTTTTCAGGAAGAGCAGGTTCTCCTAGAGGTAAGCCACAGTGAATGAGCAAGAGATCATGGATTCTGGAACAGTGCAACTTGACTGTGATGGGGGTGGGGGCCTGATGGCAGTTCTGAGCTAGAAGAGCACAGGTGGGCAGCAGGGGGACAGGAGGAGGGACAGACACATCATCACACTCCACACTAGTGCTGAGGGTGGCTACAGCTCAGCTATTGCAAAGGAGTGAATATATATTTTCTATTCTCAGAACAGAACCCTTTTTCATCTTGCTCAAGTACAACAAACTAGGCACTCCTCCCTGGGGCTGCTTCCGGAAGCCAGGGAATTGGGCAGCAAAAGGAACATTTCCCAGACCAGCCATAGAAAGGGGGCTGCTCCTGTTGGACTCCATAGGGCCACACTGGCCACAGGGCCTTCTGCCCTACTCCCCTGAATAGGTATTTATATGTTCATAAATGTTTACAAAGCAGCTACTACATGTGCACTGTGCTAGGCCCGGGGAAACCGATGATGAGCACGGAAACCGAGGTGGTTGCTCCTGTCCACTGACACAATCGATAATCCAACCAGTGAGAGAACACAGTCACAAATGGAGATGTTGCTTCAAAGAGAAGAAACAAAATTCCCTGCTTAAGGGCTCTGAGCTGGTCTGCAAGGAGATGCAATCAAAGAAGCCTTCTCTGAGTAGACATGGTTACAGGAGCTGTTCAGGTGAGCAGGCAAGGGTCCTGTGGGGTAATGAGCAACTAGTCTACGAACTAGAGGCAGAGCATACTTGCTGAGGAGTGTGGAAGAGTGGGCTGAGCCGTCAAGCATTCTGTCTGTGCCATAAGGGTACAGGGCACACAATTAGGCCATCGTGAGTAGGCAACTGTCACTCGATCTGATTCAGTGAGGCCTGGGGATCTTGTCTGAGGCAGATTACTTTTTCTCTGGTTCGTGGGGAACCTTCAGGGCAGACAGTGGGCCTCCTGGAGACCCTGGAGGCCAGGACTGCAGAGGGGTTGTACCCAACAGATTCCCATGATGTTGACATCCCCATTCCAAACACCCCCACATCAGACCCACACTAGGCAGAGGAAGAGTACATGACAGAAATGGATGGCCCTCTGAAATTAGACTAGGCAGGGCCAGGACATCCTTATCCTCTGAGGTTCTTCAGAAAACCACCCAGGATTTAAAATACAAATACCTACCACCACTTCTGCTCTGGGTCCATAGTTCTCTGCCCTCCTGATCCTTCCCCGGCTGCCCCGTGTGCCACCTCTGGCTCCACGCCCAGGACGAGGGAGGTTACCAAAATTAATCTCCAGCTGGGATGTGATGTCATTGGCTGCTTTCCGGAAAACGTGGGTGTCATCCTCACAGTCATTCTTTACCATCTGAAACACAGTTACAGCATCAAGCACATACACACAGCTATTTCCATGAACACACATTGGGCTCAGGGTCCTAGCGATGGGCCACAAGGAAGCCAGGACAGCCTCATGGCCAGAAGCGGCCCTCCCTGATGTGCCATGGGCACTGGGCTGCAGGGCGGGCAGAGGAAGATGACAGTGCTGCTCTGGATCCAGCACGGTGGGGGTCACATTTCACAGCCACACATTCTTATATTCACAGTCTTAATCCAAACATCTTTGAAATTACTATTACTTCCACTGAGACCAAATTTCTACCAGTTTAGCAGGTTAAGATATAAGATTTGACATGACTAACAACTGAGATAAATGTTTTATATCCAAGTGTTATTTTAATAAGATTAAAACATTTTAATTTTTGCCTTTTATTTGTTCACAGACACCACCTTGATAAATAAGGAAATATTCTCCTTCCTTGAAGAGAACTTGCTGAAGAAACTCCTTTCAGTGTAGGTGCTGACTGTACAAAGACCGTATGTTAAAAACTGCATGATTTGCAGTGAACAATTCTTAGTGAAACTCTATGAAAATAGTAAAACAACAGAGTATGGGTATGTGAGGACTGCTACCAATGCTGCATAAAGAATGCCAACTGCTTTTTAAGAACTGCTCTATAAAATACTTTAAGAAAGTATATTTTATTGTAAGAGGTCAAATAAGTTCTGTCTCTTCTCAAAAGAAAACCATATTAAATAAATCTTCAATTTTGATTTGGCTTCAACTCTTAATAATGGATTTTAAAAACCCTCACATTTAAGTAAAATATAAACCTAAGGAAATAGGCCAATGATCTTGAATGAGAATCCCCATAGTGCTATAAGGTTAAATGTTCCTACAACTTGTCAAGGAAATAAAATCAAATTTCCCTGCCCTTGTCTGATAGCTCAATTGGTTAGAGCATTATCCCTATACGTCAAGGTTGTAGGTTCTATCCCCAGTCAAGGGCACATACAGGAAGCAACTAATGAATGCATAAATAAGTGGAACAACAAATCAATGTTTCTCTTTCTCTCCCTTCCTCTCTCTAAAATCAATCTATCAATACATGTTTTTAAAAAACAATCACATTTCCCTGAGCATATCAACCCCTTTTGACTATATGCTCATTATAGGTTTCAAGTTTGACATTTATGTCCCTTGAACATCCCAGATTAAAGTAAAGCAGAAACCTTAAGTAGATGGACTCTGGAAGCTAAAAAAGGTGAAGGAAAGAACGATTCAGAAGAACTGGCATTCTGGTAAAAAGATACACACCAAACAAATAGTAGACAGCAAAATAGTAAACTAATGCCTCCTGGTTTAGAAAACCACAGGGACCAGGCAGCACCTCCCCAGTAAGAAGGGACAATGTGCAACGGCTGCTGAATGAGCTAACAGAGGCCAAGTGCTTGGAGGGCCCAGCTCTATCTGCAGGCTAGTGTTAGTCTGACCTTTGCAAACAACAGAGCTCCAAGAAATGAGACGCATTATTCAAGTGTTTTTGTCTCTTAGGGTGCCCAGAACAAAGTAAACTGGTGACACCAAGATTTTTGGCTTATGCTACTTTAAGAACAATTCCCAGCTAAAATCTCCAATGTTGTAATATTACCAAGGACCCAAATTGTGTGTATGCTTCTCGCAGACCAAGCTTGATGACTCAGCTAACCCAGTTGCTTCAAATATTCCAGGGGCCCTCTCTCTGGAGCCAGGGAGGATGAATCTGGTATGGATTAAGGAAGAGCAGCTTCTATTTTTACCTAACATGTCAGTTGCACATTTGTTTTAGGCCAGGCTTTATTTACAATTCCCCAGAACAGAAAAGAACAAAGAAAGTGAAGAAGAGAAGAACTAACCCAGCTAACTGATGTACTTGTAAAAAAAAAAAATCCTTCCAGAGATTTCCATGTGTACAAAAAGTCACTGCCAGTGGGACAGCTCAAAACCTACTCGTAAGGCCTCTGAGGGCTTGCACTGACCCCAACAGGAGGATGGGAGAGGAATCTGTATCATAAATGACCCTTTAATGAAGGTATTCGTACAAAGAACACAGCTAACCTATGTGTAAATGGGAACACAGAAATCTACCTAATGCAACATTCCTGAGTGCCATTTCTGTTTGAGTTTCAAACAGAAAATAAATGAATAGCATCCAGCAGAGGAGGAGTCTGCTCATCACCATCGCTGACACAGAGATTGGAATCAAGATAAACAGCTGTGGCTGAATGGTGCAAATTATAAATTTTAAAATTAAAATAATTAACTTCAAAAACTTAAACAGAACACAATTAAATGACTCACTGACCATACTTATCAATATGTACTGATAGATATTTTCAAAGCTGAAGCCTCTGCTAAAGAGCTGAACACAAACCATGAGCACTAAGGCCCTCACAGGAGAGAGGCGTTGGGAGCAATCCCGGCTGGACAACAGGCTGCTGCTGGGCATGTCTAGGCACATCCAGGCGCCTGGTCTGAGTGTCAGCTGTTATGCAAAGGGAGCAAAGCTGCTGCAGGAACACAAGAAAGGCCTTAGAGGGCAAAGCACCCCGATCAGTTTAAAATGGTCAGCTCCTAGTGAAATGCTCCAAGGATTGGAGGTGAGGGTAATTAAATCATGGAATGCAGAATAGTCAGTCACCCTTTGAAATAGCATCATTCATGAAACATGCTGTATATCTCTTTTAAGACAAAAATGAGGTTCAGTTAATATAAAGTATTTGCATAGTCTCAGCACAGTTCTGGGTCCAGAGGAAAATCTACTGTCCTTCTACTGCTTTAAGTGTCAACAGGTCAAGAGTCAATTATTTGACAATAAAGATTCAGTAAATTAGGCACACGTCATCTCAATTACTCTTAGGTAGCAACTAGAATGCCAGCTACTAATGATACATTTTCAAAACATAAGTGCAAAGGCCCCTGTCCTTTCCAGTAAGGTAACAGTGAAAATTACCTCCACATATAAAACATCATGCTTACATCATCTCTATATTTAGACTTGTGGATCACCACTGCTTTGGAAGGGACAGAGGTCTCAGGTTTCCGGATGTTAAATTCAGGCTTTGGTCTGGTCTGTTCTTGAAGAGTTTTCCACTCATCTAGGGTCATCTCTTGAACTTGAGTTTCTTCTTCTACCTCCAATTCAGGAACTCTAGAAAGTACATAATCATAAAGAATAATTTTTGATGGGTCTGAAATGTCTACTTTATCAAAGAAAAAGTCCTAACCATTTGTTGAACATACTTTCACAGTACTACACCTCAAATCTAAATAAGGTAAGAAAATCTTTGAGCCATAAGCTTCCTTATTTTAATGCCATCATTGCCAACTGAAGATACTTCCTGTTTGTGTTCAAAACAGTCTTTGAAAAACAGAAACATTACCACCCCAGTTACATTAACATTGCACTTGACTACCAGGCTCTCCCTTCCAATACCAGGTGGCATTCTGCATAATGAGATAATTGTAGAAGAAAATGGGAGAAGATATTGAGATAAAAAAATAAAGGAAACCATGAACAAATTATAAAATAATGGGCCACAAATGCCTACTTTCATAAATATCCACTTTGAATTTGTAAGTTTTTAAAAGAAAACAAAATAAACATGTAAGTTAATGAAGTCCAGAAATAAACCCTCACATTTATGACCAACTGATTTTTTTTTGACCAGGATGCCAAAGACAGAAGGAGAACAGTCTCTTCAAGAAATGGTGCTGGGAAAACAAGATATCCACAAGCAAAAGAATAAAGTTGGGCCCTTACCTCACACCATAAATACAAGAGCTAGAAGTAAAAAAACTCTAGAAAACATAGGGGTAAACCTTCACAACTTTGGATTAAGCAATGGTTTCTTATATATGACACCATAAACACAAGCAACAAAAGAAAAAGCAAACAAACTGAACATCACCAAAACTGAAAACCTTTGTGCTGCAAAGGATACCATCAAGAAAGTAAAAAGACAACCCACAGAATAGTAGAAAATATTTGATAATCATATATCTGATAATGGACTTACATCTAAGAATATATAAAGGACTCTTACAACAGAAAATAAACAGAAAAGACCCAACTGAAAAATAGGTAAGGCTCTGAACAGATATGATTCCAAAAACAGGTCTATAAATAGCCAATAAGATGCTGCACATCATTAGCCATTGGGAAAATGCAAATCAAAACCACCACAACTTACACTACTCCAAACTCACTGGGGTGTTTAAACCCAAAAGGACATTTAACAAATTGTTGGTGAGGATGTGGAGAAAGTGGAACCTCACACATTGCTGTTGGGAATATGAAATAGTGTGGCCATTTTGGAAAACAGTCTGACAGTTCCTCAAAAACTTAAACACAGAACTGCCATCTGACTTGGCAATGCCACTCCTAGGTATATACCCAAGAGAAACAAAAATGCATGTCCATGTGAAAACTTAAACAAGAATCGTGCAAAAGTTCAATAATGCTGTTTAGAGTAGCTTCATCTATAATAGCCAAATACTAGAAACAGTCTAAATGTCCATCAGCTGATAAATGAATGAACAACATATGGTATACCTATATTATAAAAATTACTTGGCTATAAGAAGAAATGAAGAAGTAACATGTTACAACATGAATAAATCTTGAAAACATTGTTATATAAGATAAATCAGGCAAAAAAGTTTACATACGATTCATTTATATGAGATAATAATATAATGTGATCCATTTATATGAAATATCCAGAAAAGGCAACTTCACAGAGACAGAAAGCAGAGTAGTGGTAGCCAGGGGCTGGGCGGGGGGTGGGGGGTGGGGGTGGGGTGGATAGGAACCGACTGCTTATGGGTATGGGGTAGTGAAAATGTTTTAGAACTAGATAATTAGATAATGGCAATGGTGGCATAACGTTGTGCAATGTACTATATATCACTTAATTATACACTTAAAATGATTAAAATTATAAATTTTATTTTATACTTATTTTACCACCAAAAGAAAAAATATACAAAAAAGAAATGAAATATTAATATATCTTATGATATGGATAAACCCAACAACATATGCTGACTGATGCAAGTGAGACACAAAAGAACAAATACTATATATTCTACTTCTAAGCAGTATCTAAAACAGGCAAATTCACAGAGACAAAGTAGAAGCAGGTGATCAGAGACTGAGGGGCAGGGGGAATGGGAGTTACTATTTCATGGGTACAGATTTCTGTTTACAACAATGAAAAGTTCTGAAGGTAGATGGTGGAAATGGCTACACACAATGTGAATATAATTAATACCACTAAACTGTATACTTGAAAGTGGTTAAAATGGTTATGTTATATATACTTGATCACAATTTTAAAAAACTGATACCAAAAACCACTGAATTGTACAGATTAAACTGATGAAGTATATAATATAGGAATTATATAAGGTCTAAAAGAAAAAATCATTAAGGGTGGGAACAGAAAGGGAATCAAATCTATAACACCATCAGAGTTAAAAAGCAAATGTAATTTAAAGTTCTAGATTACAGGTTAATGATATTAAAAATATAAGTAAAATCAGAAGAGAAACCTAATCACAGAGGAAGCAAAAAGACATAGGAAGTAAAGTGATTTTAAATACCAAGCTGATACTAAACCACCCAAGCGGCAGATGTCTCTGAAGAAGCATGAAGGACCTTTCTGGGATGTTGTGTTACATTCTCTATCTGGATAAGAGTTTGGGTCACCCAAGTATATGCATTTATCAAAACAATGAATGTAAACTTATTTTTTTACATTTCATGTTAAGTTTTGATTCAGTTTAGCTGATGGGTAGAGGTGTTTATTGTAAAAACTTTAAACTTTGCTGTGTTTGAAATTATGAATAACAAGTGTTGGAAAATACTAATATTAAAATATATCCCAAACTAATATTGGAAAAAATATGAAAAGACATTAAAACTTGCAATATTAAAATGCTGGAAAGAACCCAAACTCATCCTGAGAGAAATTTGGTGGAAAAAATTAGATATTAAACAGCAAAATATTAAGCAGTTTAAAATGTAATGAGCCCAGGACTTCTGGCCAAGATGGAGGCATAGGTATAGACACATTGTGCTTCCTCACACAACCAAAAGAACCACCACCAAATTTAAAACCAAAAAACAACCAGAACTGACAGAAAACTGAACTGTATGGAAGTCCACCAGGAGTTAAAGAAGAAACATTCATCCAGACCAGTAGGAGCAGGGGAGACGGGCAGGAGGGCACAGAGGACTAGCAGCAAGGCAGCTGCTGGAGGACTGGGGCAGGCAAGGTGGCGGCTGGTGGGCCCAGGCAGTGTCTTGCAAACTAGGTGGTCCCACATTTGCATGCAGATAAACCAGGAGGAACAACTGGGGAGTGAGACAGACCAAGCAACCCTGGATTCCAGCGCCGGGAAATAAAGCCTCAAACGCCTGATAGATAACACCTGTGGGAATTGAGGCGCCAGGAGAAACTCCCAGCCTCATAGGAGAGTTCGTTGGAGAGACCCACAAGGTCCTAGAACATACACAAACCCACCCACCTGGGAATCAGCACCAGAAGGGCCCAGTTTGCTTGTGTGTAGTGGAGGAAGTGACTGAAAACCGGCAGAGAGAAGAGCAAGTGCCACTGTTCCCTCTTGGACCCCTCCCCCACCTACAGCATCCAACACAGCAACCAGGGTTGCCCCGCCCTGGTGAACACCTAAGGCTCCACCCCTCACTACATAATAGGCATGCTGAGACAAAATAAAACAAACAAAAAAAAAGACCCAAGTGAAAGAACAGATCAAAGCTCCAGAAAAAATACAACTAAGTGACCAAGAGATAGCCAACCTATCAGATGCACAGTTCAAAACACTGGTTATCAGGATGCTCCAGGAACTCACTGGGTACTTCAACAGCATAAAAAAGACCCAGGCAGCAATGAAGGTTGCATTATGTGAAATAAAGAAAAATCTACAGGGAACCAACAATGACAGGAAGGAAACCAGTACTCAAATCAACAGTTTGGAGCAGAAGGAAGAAAGAAACATTCAACCAGAACAGAATGAAGAAACAAGAATTCAAAAAAATGAGGAGAGGCCTAGGAACCTCCAGAACATCTTTAAACATTCCAACATTCAAATCATAGGTGTTCCAGAAGGAGAAGAAGAAGAGCAAGAAACCGAAAACTTATTTGAACAAATAATAAAGGAGAATGTCACTAGTCTGGCAAAGGAAGTAGACTTTTAATAAGTCCAGGAAGCTCAGAGTCCCAAAGAAGTTGGATCCAAGGAGGAACACACCTTGGTGTGTTCACATCATAATTATATTAGCCAAGATGAAGGATAAGCAGAGAATCTTAAAAGCAGAAAGAGAAAAGGAGACAGTTACCTACAAAGGAGTTCCCATTAGACTATCAGCTGATTTCTCAAAAAAAAAAAACTTTGCAGGCAAGAAGGGGCTAAAAACAAGTATTCAAAGTCATGAAAGGCAAAGATCTACATCCAAGATGACTCTACCAGCATTCTATCATTTATAATAGAAAGGCAGATAAAGTGCTTCCCAGATAAGGTCAAGTTAAAGGACTTCATCATCACCAAGCCCTTATTTTATGAAATGTTAAAGGGACTTATCTATGAAAAAGAAGATAAAAAATATGAGCAGTAAAATGACAACAAACTCACAGCTATTAACAACAGAACCTAAAAAAAAAAAAAGCAAAACTAAGCAAACTAGAACGGAACAGAATCACAGAAATGGAGATCACATGGAGGGTTATCAGTGGGGGAGTGGGTGGGGAAGAGAGGGGGAAAAGGTACAGAGAATAAGTAGCATAAATGGTAGGTAGATAATAGACAGAGGGAGGTTAAGAATAGTATAGGAAATGTAGAAGCCAAAGAACTCATATGTATGACCTGTGGACATGAACTAAAGGGAGGGAATGCGGGTGGGAGAGGGTGTGCAGGGTGGAGGGGAATAAAGGGGGGGAACAGGACGACAACTGTAATAGCATAATCAATAAAATATATTTTAAAAAATAAATAATAAAAATTTTAAAAAAGGAAAGGTATCAAAAATAAAAATAATCCCCTAAAAATAAACACACACATCAATAAATAAATAAATAAATAAATAAATAAAATGTAATGAGCCCAGAATAACCCCATGTCTCTGTGGTCAATTAATATTCAACAAATGGGACAGGAGCACAAAATGGAGTAAAAATAACCTCTTCAGCCCTGGCTGGCATAGCTTAGTGGATTGAGCGCGGGCTGCGAACCAAAGCATCGCAGGTTTGATTCCCAGTCAGGGCACATGCCTGGGTTGCAGGCCATGGCCCCCAGCAACTGCACATTGATGTTTCCCTCTCTCTCTTTCTCCCTCCCTTCCCTCTCTAAAAATAAATAAATAAAATCTTTTAAAAAAAATAACCTCTTCAACAAATGGTGTTGGGAGATCTGGACAGCTACATATAAAAAAAATGAAACTCAACCACCAACTTGCACCATACACAAAAATAAACTCAAGATGGATAAAAGACTTAAATATAAGGCATGACACCATAAAAATCCTAGAGAACACAGACAGGAAAATTTGTGTCCCCTAGAGCAAGGGACCTAAAAGAAAGAATAAACAAATGGGACTCCATCATATTAAAAAGCCACTGCATGGCTAAAGAAAACATTAGGAAAATGAAAAAAGAACCAACCATACGGGTAAATATATTTGCCAGTGATACCTTGAACAAAATATATAAAGAACTCACATGACTCCACACTAGGAAGACTCCACACAAACAACACAATTTTGTGACTCCACACAAACAACACAATTAAAAAATGGGCAAAGGGCCTTGGCTGCTGTGGCTCAGTGGATTGAGTGCCAGCCTATAAACCAAAGGGTCACTGGTTCAATTCCCAGTCAGGGAATATGCCTGAATTGTGGGCCAGATCCCCAGTGGGAGGTGCATGAAAGGCAGCCACACAGTGGTATTTCTATCCCTCTCTTTCTCCTTCCTTCCCCTCTCTCTGAAAATAAATAAGTAAAATAAAAATTTTTTTTAATGGGCAAAGGACCTGAACACTTCTCCAAAGAGGACATACAGAGGGCCCAGAGACATATGAAAAGATGTTCAGCATCACTAGCCATCAGAGAGATGCAAATTAAAACCACAATGAGATACCACTTTCACATGGGTCAAAATGGCCATCATAAACAAATCAACAAACAACAAGTGCTAGTGAGGTTGTGGAGAAAAGGGAACCCTAGTGCACTGTTGGTGGGAATGCAGACTGGTATAGCCACTGTGGAAAACAGTATGGAATTTCCTCAGAAAACTAAAAATGAAACTGCCTTTCAACCTGGCAATTCCATTGCTGAGATTATACCCTAAGAATCCTGAAACACCAATTCAAAAGAACCTATGCACCCCAATGTTCATAGCAGCACAATTTACAATAGCCAAGTGCTGGAAGCAACCTAAGTGCCCATCAGTAAATGAATGCATCAAAAAAACTATGGTACATTTACACAGTGGAATTCTACGCAGAAGAAAGAAAGAAGGAGTTCCTACCCTTTTCGACAGCATGGATAGAACTGCAGAGCATTATGCTAAGTGAAATAAGCCAGGCGGTGGAAGACAAGTACCATATAATCACACTTATAAGTGGAACCTAATCAATAAAACAAACAAGGGAGCAAAATAGAACCAGAGACATGGAAATAAAGAACAAACTGACAGTAAGCAGAGGGGAGGGGACAAGAAGATAACAGGGGAAAGAAGGAGAACAGTCATCAAGGAACATGTATAAAGGACACGAGTACAAAGACAATGGGGTGGGGAGGACTGAATGTGGGAGGTGGGAAGAATAGGGCAGGGGAGAGTAATGGGTGGAAAATGGGGACAACTGTAACTGAACAATAAAAAAAAATAAAAATAAGTTTAATAAGTTCCCTAAAAAATAAAAAAAAATAATAAAATAAAATAAAAGTAATAAGAAATACCTCTCTGTATATTGCTATGATGCACCACCTGGATGTATTGATGAAAAAGCAAGGTGGAATGCAATGTATGTTAGTATTCACCTGGAGAGAGATACCAATATATACACATATAGTTTTTTTAAATTGTAGTATAAACCAGGGAAAGACCAGAGATAGAAGTTATATCAGACTGTACTTTTGAAAACAGGTAAATGTTTCATATAGTTATAAAACAGGCTTAAATGAAAATTCAATCTCTAAAATAAAAAAAAAGAAAAAAAAATTAAGCCCTGACAGGTGTGGTTCAGTTGGTCAGGTGTTGTCCTGCAGAGCAAAGGATCACTGGTTTAAAAAAGAAAATTAATGACATTGTTTATGAAGTTGGTTTTTAGAGAGAGGAGAGGGAGAAAGAGAGAAGAGAAGCACTGATGTGTGAGAGAAATATCAATCAGCTGCCTCCCCCATGTGCCCCAACCTGGGACAGGGCAAATGCAGGCCAGTGTTCTGACCAGTCATCCAACTGGCACCTCTTCACTCTACAGGATGATGCCCAACCAACTAAACCACGCCAGTCAGGGCAGAAGAAACTCTTAAAAGTGCCTTTAAAATAGGAATTTACTTATTTCTCTCTATAGCAATCTCTATAACTGTGTAGCAATCATATTATTGGAGGTGGTGTGGGTAATACTACTTGTGACTGCAGTTTGTGTTACAAATGAGTAATAGTATAATGTTACTGACAACTGGGATTTTCAGCATGGAGGAAAAAGAAACAAACACACAAAAAATTTAACCCTGACCAGTGTGGGTTGGGTGTTGTCCCGCAAAGCAAAAGGTCACAGATTTGACTCCCGGTCAGTACACAAGCCTGAGATGCATGTTCAGTCCCTGGTCAGAGTGCATGCAAAAGGCAACCAATGACGTTTCTCTCTCACATTAATGTTTCTCTCCCTCTCTGACTCCCTCCCGTCCCCTCTCTAAAAATAAATAAATAAATAAAATCTTAAAAAATATATTTTAAAAATTTTAGTTAAAACTCTTGTAGTCCTAGCCCTGGCTGGTGTGGCTCAATGGATTGAGTGCTAGCCTGTGGACTGAAAGGTCACCAGTTCAGTTCCCAGTCAAGTCACGTGCCTGGATTCCGGGCCAGGTCTCCAGTTGGGGGCATGTGAGAGGCAACTGATCAATGTATGTCTCACACATTGATGTTTCTCTCCCTCTCTTACTCCCTTCCTGTCTTTCTACAATAAATAAATAAAATCTTAAAAATAAAGAAATAAATAAATCTCTTATAGCCCTAAATTTCAAATGGAAATATTAACTCATAATATATTTTATCTTAAAAATATATGTGTGTGTCTATTTCCCAGCTCTGTCAGTTAAATGTCTTAGCAGTGAGCAACCCCTAGTGCTCAGACTATGGTTTCTAAATACCATGTTCTATTATTAAAAAAACCATGGCTCTTTGAAAAGTGGCTCAGTATGAAGTATAGGATAGGAAGTATAGATGATGAATATGGAACAACATGTCTTACCAGAAAGCAAGGAAGCTACCTAAGACCAGTACATGTGTGTCAAAAGGATCAAGAGTCAACTTCAATATAAGTGGGTCATGATTTTTTTAAATGAGATATAATTGACATATATTACTTTCAGGTGTACAACATGATTTCATATTTATATATAATTGTGAAACAATCACCTCAATAAATCTCATTAATATCCATCACCAAAAAACAAACAAACAAAAAAAACAAACAATCAACCTGAAGAGACTCCTTCTACTCAAATAAATAAGCAGGTTAGTTTAAATAAAAACACACCAAATACGTTTAAGTCTGTAAGTTCATACTGACACTTAAAAAAAGATTTGGCATCTTTGAAGGATGCTAAGGAACCAGTTCATTCTGAAAATGGATAAACAAGGAACTTTTACCTCCGTGCAACCCACTAGTTCTACTGTAGACTTTTCCAGCTAATAAAGAATGACAGAAATTAGATGACCAATTTGCAGCCTCAATGGATAAATGTAATGATAATTGGTAATCTTCTACAACCTATGAAACAACCTTGCCAAAAAGTTGAACCTGAATTTGATCAAACTTTTCTCTCTCAATTATTAATTTTCAGGAAATACACAAACTATGAGGGACAGAGAAATACATTCATGTACTCTACAGGAAATGCTGTGCTGGAACTGGCTTGCATCATAAATTTCCAGGAATTTTGTGAACCAGCTATTAAACACAGTTGTTAAAAATTAAATGATATAAACTCATAATTAACTATATTTAAAAAGTTAAATAATACCCACAAATCACTATTCCCTAATTATTTCAGCACATTTTACCTTTATCTGTGCTCTTAGGGTTACTTATGCCTATTGTATGTGTATAATGGAAATACTACATAATGGTGTGTACTGCATATCTCTCCCCGACTCTGTGTTCAGCGATGTCATGTTGGTAGTTTTAAATCAGCCATGGTAAGAGTGTTTACACTACAGAAACCTGCAAGTGCAACAGATGTGGGATTTTCATCCCAGAGAACCAAACGTTGAATATTCATTGGCACACCACTGCCCGCCCACAGGGATGCCATCAATACAATTCTGACCCTGGGAAACTCTTTGGACATATGACCTAGTTTCTCAAACAAATAAATTGCAAGGGTGGAAAAAAAGAGAAAATTTATTGATTAAAAGTGGCTTAAGGAAAAAAAATGACTTAGGGTAATCAAGATAATGTGATATTAGTATAATAGAGTCAGACCAACAAAATAGAAAGTACAGAAATATACCCACACATACATGGGCAACTGATTTTCAGTAATAGTGCTCAGTGTGCTAAAATGACTGGATATGCAAAAAGAAGGAACTTCTATGAATACCTCAAAACTTACAAAAAATCAACTCAAAAGGGATCAAATATTACTTTTTTAAAAAATGGATCAGAAATGTAAGTATAAAACCCAAAATTATAAGACTGACATATTAAATTCACACTTCAAGAAGTTCTAAACCAAGAGGTGCACTGAATATACACTCTAACTAAATGTCAAAAGCTTGAGTGTTAGGTTAACATTCAGGCAAAGTCCAGATTAGAGAGCATCACCATTTTTTAGTGTATTTCTCACATACAAGCCTAATTTTGAAATTATCAAAAACTTGAAACAGTGCAATTAGAGATTTTAGTAACAATTTTAACACTTGACAACGCAGTGCAGAAACAAGAGCTCGGCATGGTCTGCCCCTAGACTGCCTGTGTGGCCCCTGTGATTCTACTAGATTTCCTGGCTGGCTATTCATTGTAACTTTTAAAATTTTTTTAAAGATTTTATTTTTTTTTATTTTTAGGTAGAGGGGAAGGAAGGAAGAAGGGGAGGGAAACATCAATATGTGGTTGCTTCTAGTGCACCCCCTACTGGAAACCTGGCCCACAATCCAGACTTGTGCCCTGACTGGGAATTGAACTGGCGACTCTTTGGTTTGCAGGCCAATCCACTGAGCCACACCAGCCAGGGATCTTTTTAAAGATTTTACTTAATTATTTTTAGACAGAGGAGAAGGAAGGGAAGAAGACAGGGAGAGAAACATTGATGTGTGGTTGCCTCTTGTGCGCTCCCTACTAGGGACCTGGCCCACAACCACCCAGGCATGTGCCCTGAGTGGGAATTGAACCGATGACCCTTTGGTTCACCGGTCGGCACTCAATCCACTGAGCCACCCAGCCAGGGTTCATTGTAACTGTTAATGTACATCTTTAAACTTATTTCTTAGTTGTTTTGAATGATAAGTTAATAGCTTTCAAAATCATCAATCATTGTAGCAATTTGCTCTTACAGTAAGTAACAATAAAAATAGCAGATATTTTTATATGGCACTAATGACGTGCCAGGTCCTACTCTACATAACACATATATAGTTTCCCCCAACCAACCCTTGTAACAACCCTCTGATGTAGATCCTATTATTACTTCCATTTTACACATGAAGGAAACTGAGACACAGAGAGTAAATAATTTGCTCAAGCCAGTAAGTGGCAGAGCTAGGATTTGAACCCAGCATACTAGCTTAGAGTCCATATTCTTCATCTTTTAAAGATTTTATTCATTTATTTTTAGAAAGGGGAAGGGAGGGAGAGAGGGAGAGAAACATTAATTATTTGTCTCTTGAGCACCCCCTACTGGGGACATGGCCTGCAACCCAGCATTTGCCCTAGACTGGGAATCCAACCGGCAACCCTTTGGTTCATTTGTAGGCCAGCACTCAAACCACTGAGCCACACCGACCAAGGCTGGAGTCCATATTCTTAAACCAATAGAAACCCTGCCCCTTAGAAGCTGAATGACGAATAAAAGTTAAATAAGTGAAGGGTGAAAGAGGATTTGGAACAGAGCTACAAGAAAAAAAAGGAAACAGTTACTTGTAAAAGCCCTATGGCAAGTGAGGGGAAGGGAACATAAAATAAGGGCCACCTGGCAATCCCAGAGAACACACAGTAACTCTGCAGGGTCCATACTACACAGGACCATGAAGGTCAGGACAAGGAATAGAAAAGGGACACGAAACTACAGGGGTCTTACCACAAGGTGTGAGGGCATAACAATCAGATTGCCAGTGTGAAAGCTACTTTGGTGTGGCAACAGGCTGGCAGAAGGTGAGCATGCAGGGAGCCCCATTAGGAGCTATAGTGACAGGTCAGATGGCAATAACTGAGACTATGATGGTGAGTGAAGGTAATGGATATTACAAAAATATACCAATCATCTGGGCAGAGTGACACACTGGATTTGGGGGACGAAGGGCATCAAAAAGGAGGAGGTCTCAAGGATGACCCCTAGGCTCTCATCTCTGCAACTGGTTGAATGGCAATGCTGTCCCCCAAGATGGAACACCTGATGAGAACTGGACATATGTGAACCTCAGTTGTGGACATGCTGTGCAGGAGGAGCACTGGGAATGCTCAAGGGGAAATGTCCAGTAGGAAGGTGGATACACAGGCCTGGAGTCCATGCTAAAGTTCGGAGCCCGGAGCCATGTATCCTAGAGTCAGTGTATAAATGGCAATTCAAATTGCATGGTCTGTGAGTTCCTATAAGACACTACAGAAAGGAAAGAAGATCTAAGGCAGAGCCCTTAAGAACTCAATATTTTAAAAGGTCAGAGAGACAAAGATAAGTCTGCAAAGGAGCTGAGAGGCAGAAGGAAAGCCAGAGAGCTCAGGAATCACAGAAACCAATGGTAGGGTGTGCTTAATAAGATTAATAAAGTCAGATGTTCTGAGAGGTCAAGGGCAGCACAGACCAAAACACTCATTAGGCCTGGAGACAGGTGGTGACTGTTTCAGAAAAGCAATGAGAACAAAGCCAGACCTAGAGTGAAGTGAAGATTAAGTAAGAAGGGAGAAAATGAAGAACACACACCTGAAAAAGGTTATCTGATTGAGAATGTGGGGCAAGAGGAGAAAACAGGAGAAATTGAGCATTTTTACAATGTTAAATTTTTTAAAGATTTTATTTATTTATTTTTTTAGAGAGGGAAGGGAGGGAGGGAGAGAGAAAGAGAGAGAGAAACATCACTGTGGGGTTGCTGAGGGCCATGGCCTGCAACCTAGACATGTGCCCTGACTGGGAATTGAACCTGCGATGCCTGGTTCACCGCCCACTCTCAATCCACTGAGCTACGCCAGCCAGGGCTGTTTACAATGTTAATTTTCAAAATGTTGATCGGAAGACCAGAGTTGGGAGGAAGGACCTGAGTACAACTAAAGAGGGAGAAGATACATGACAGCGTGAGATTTCTGTGAAGTTAGCAACAAAGAGGCTCCAAAGCCTCAAGAGGAGGGAGGAGAGATGGCACGTCCCTTTCACCATGAGGCAAGGACGCTAGAAGGCATACAGGTATAGGCAAGGTCGCACCTTTGGGAGCGGGAAGGTGATGAAGCTCCTATCTGGTGGCTCCTAATTTCTCTGTTATGCAGGGGCAAAGGTGTATCTAGAAAATGAAAGAGAAGGTCTAGGCAAATGGGGGCAGTGACAGAGATTTGAGGAGACAGAAAGGATTAAGCCAGTCATGGTAGTGGGGGACAGAAAGAGTGTACCCAAGAAATGGAGACTGCTGGGCAGTGTTGAGGGCTTACTTCAGAAGGCTGGTGATCAAGAATTTACAGGGGTTCCTGTCAGCCCCACTGTGACGTGTAGTGCTCAGCCTATGGGTGCAGGCAGAGGGAAGGGAGATAGCTAGCAGTCACCCAGAAGGCAGATTCTGCTAGCAAGGTACAACAAAAAATCCAAGGGGCAAAGGAGTATTAAGAATTGGCAAGAATGCTAGAGATGGACCAGAGACCTTAGCTCCATGAAGGAAAAGAGGGAGGAGAGAATAAAGGGACAGGAGAAGGGGTCATGACAAGAGAGAGACTAGTCACACTACAGACTGTTGATGGAAAAGAGGCATAGGCACAGGGCAGAAAGCTTGAATTTAAGCCATTAATTATTATTACTAACCATTCATTAGATTATTTGAATATTAATTAGTTCAATTTATTTTTCATTTTTTATTTTTTTTTAAACATCAATGTGTGGCTGCCTCTCACATGCCCCCACACTGAGGGCCTGCCTGCAAGCCAGGCATGTGCCCTGACTGGGGATCGAACCCGTGACCCTTTGGTTCTCAGGCCAGGGCTCAATCCACTGAGCCATACCAGCCAGGGCTAATTAGTTTAATTTTCTTTAATACATTAAGTAGATAAACCCTCTGTGATATGAGGAAAGGCTAAATAAGCTTTCTGCTCTGTGAAGAGCTCTTAGAAATCAGTAAGAAAAAGACCAACAACCCAATGGGATTGGAACCCAATGGGATGGGAATGAAACACTTACTTGGCTGGAGACCCTTCCTCCAGGGGGTCTGGGGGCTCCTCCACCATGGGGGGCTCCTCTGCAGGTGCAGATGGCTCCACATCACTGAAAAGCAGCAAGACCATTCTAGTCATACGAACTTGTTCACATCAATGCTGATATTCAAAATAGAAAAAAACATTTCAATGTCCTCTTTCCTCTATATACACATACAGGTAAACCACATCAAAATGAAAAAGAGAAAATGCTCTTATCCGCTAATCCATATCAATTATATCCACAAATGTGAAAGGTACTTTAAGAAACAGAAGTTTCTATGAGTGGCCTAAAGTTAAAAACAGATTATAAAGGCTCAGAAGAATTATTCAAAACTCTTAAAACTTAAGAAATTCCCAATGTTTCAGGGGTCATAAAATGACTTATAATAGGTAAGACTATGCGCTATCAGACCTTTTTTTTACTCTTTAGATTTTATTTATTTATTTTTAGAGAGAGGGGAAAGAAGAGGGAATAAGAGCGAGAGAAACACTGATTGACTGTGTCTTGCACGCCCCCAACTGGGGACCTGGCCTGCAATGCAGGCGTGTGCCCTGATGGGGAATCCAACCAGCAGCAGCCTTTTGGTCTGCAGGCTGGTGCTTAATCCACTGAGGCACACCAGCCAGGCCTTCATATCAGACTTCTAAAAAATGGTAAAAAAGTAAAAACATTCCACAAAAATAAGTGTGTAGAGTTACAAACAAGCAGGTAACAACTATACTAGAAATACAAGGCTTGAAACATCAATTTATATACCATCACATCTAAACACACAATCTACATATTCAAAAATTACAACACAATGTAAAACAATGTGAACTTTTCAAAATATGATCTTAATCTTCCTTTTTATGGTAACATTAATGCCATCTGATCATTACTTAAAAACAAAAATGCCCTACCCTGACTGGTGTGGCACACACCTGGGTTGCAGGCCAGGTCTCCTGGTGGGGGCACTCAAGAAGCAACAGATCAATGTTTCTCTCCCTCTCTTTCTCCCTCCCTTCCCCTCTCTCTAAAAAGAAATAAATATTTTTTTAAAAAGCCCCAGCAACAGGAACAAGTATAAAGGACACATGGACAAAAACTAGGGCGGGTGAAAATGGGAGGGAGATGGGGAGCACTGGGGGGTGGGCAGGGATGGGAGTAAAAGGCAGAAAACTGTACTTGAACAACAATTAAAATTTTAAAAATGTATAAATAAATAAATAAATAAAAATAAAAGACCCACAAAAGTAAAAGGCCCCAGCATAAGAAATTTCATTTTCAGGAAAATGCTAAAATTAGTCAATAATTATATTGACTTTGTATATAATGACTTGAGTATATAATGGATATATACTGTCAATATAATGGATATTAGATATCTATTAGAAATATTTTATACTACATACATAACCCAGCTTCATAAAATAAGCTGTTTTTTCAAAAGTAAACATAAATTGAACTATAACAGAATAACAGAATAGACTTTTTAAATATTTTAAAATTCTCAAATCAAAGCTATTGTAATCAACTTTTAATAAAACAACTCAGTTCCTCAACATAAAATTTGAATGACGATATTTTACTTTTATAAAGGATTCTAAATCAAATGCACTTGCATTTATTTTTATTTATTGATTTTTGAGAGAGGAAAGGGAGAGACAGAGAGAGAGGAACATCTATTTGTTACTCCATTTATTTATGTACTCACTAGTTGATTTTTTTTAAATCCTCACCTGAGGATATGTTTATTGATTTCAGAGAGAGAGGAAACAAGGGAGTGGGGCACAGAAAAATATCTATGTGAGAGAGGAAATTCTGAGAGAGAAACATCGAACAGCTGCCTCCCGTACACACCCTAACTAGGGACCAGACCAGCAGTCTAGGTATGTGACCTGACCAGGGATCAAACCCAAAACCTTCTGGTGAACAAGACAACATTCCCCACCAAATGAGTCCCCAGCCAGGGCCCCACTGATTCTTCTACGCACCCTGATCAGGGACTGAACCCACAACCTTGATGTGTTTGGATGATGCTCTAGCGAATGAGCCTATTCTACCAGGTCTAAACACACTCATGTTAGGAAGGACATCCTTGCTGTTCTGCCCAGCAGGGGTCTCATTACAAAGTCTGCCTCTGCACATCTGCCTGACCCTATGGGGTCATGGGAATTTTTAGCATCCAGGAGCCTCAAAGTCCAGCAGCAGCCTCAGCATTAAGTTATTCCAATTTTCTCTTTACTCCCTTGGTCACATAATAAACCAAGGGGATAAAAAACATAGGTGTACTGACAGTTCATAGCTTTCAACAATTAAAATTCATTCAGTGGCTACAAAGACACAGGGAAGGAAAAAAGCAACAGAATACAAAACAAAGATACCTTGTAAAATTCAGTATTTCTAAAACTTGAGCAATTGATTTCAATGAAAAAAATCACAGGTCTCCCCTGTATTGACCTAAATTATTTTTTAATTATTTTATTATGTTATGAATAAACCAAAATGAACACTGTATTTACAGCTCTTATAGAACCATATAACCACAACTACAAAACAATAATGTTTCAAAATTAGGTACAATTTATTCTGGCATATTTTATTATTTTGTTTAAAGTAATCATCAATGTTGGATTAGACGATCTAGTGCCACAGCTCAGTCTACATATTTTTTAATTTTTCCTTTATTTTGTTGAGAGAGAGAAAGAGCATGGGTATACAACATCAATTTGTTGTTCCATTTATTGATGCATTCATTGGTTGCTTCTCGTCATTGTCCTGACCAGGGGTCAAACCTGCAGCCTTGGCATATCTGGATGATGCTCTAGCTACCTGAGCTGCCACTCCAGAGCTCCCAAGTCTATATTTTGACTTCAGTTTTTCTAATATAGCACATACCTGTTTGCACATGCATGTTCCACAAAACAATGTTAAACACCTCAAGGCTTCATTTTCTAGTTCATTCAATCAGACTTCACATTTAACCAAATCTATGACAGTGAACAGATTTTAGCCAAATGTTTCTTGATAACTACATAAACTGTCTTGCTCTTCACAACAGAAGCTGGAAGGCAGAATTATTGAAAACTGCATTAACGGGTGTCTATTTCAATTGGTGACAAGCAAGTAATATCTGATATTATACTTCTTAAATTACTGTTGATGGAACAAATACTATTTTCAGCACAGGTACTCACAATCAAACTGTTCTGAAAACCATAACACTAGAAATGGCTCAGCCACACCATTTTAAAAGCAGCTTGTCCACAAATCTAATTATGTTGCTAGTATCTTCAAATAGAAATACTGGACTACAGCGAAACCCTCACACCTACATTGATCTGTGCAGCATCTGGCCTCGCCAGCTATGGACAGACACATCACTTCCTATGTTAGGCTCACCTCTGCTTTTGTTTATTAATCAAAAGTTGCACATAATTCAACTGTACTACATGGTGTTCTTGATGGCAAATCAAAATTTCAATTTATTAGGTAAGCAATTAAAATCTTACACTTAAGTAGAATCTTTAGATTATAGATTATTACCACCTCAGAGCTCTAACTCACAAATCAATCCAAAATGAGTGCCACAGGGCACCTTTCGTCTTCACATTAGACATGTCAGTCAACCAGAAGCACATGTGGTCACCTCTTAATGCTACAAGTCCAAGGCTGATGCCTTAGTGTAAGTTATCACTTGGAGCCAAAAATAATTTTAAGTCCAAACGCAAACTGAAATGGAGTGGTAGCATTAAAGTAGTAAATCAGATGATTCAAGAGTTGCCTGTATTGCTTTTTAAAAATATATTAACTATCTGTCTATAATCACAGTAAAATAAAACAAAATAAAAAGATTTAGAGTCCAGAGCCTATTACCCTGCCTGGCGTGGCTCAGGGGATTGAGTGCCAGCCTGTGAACCAAAGGGTCACCGGTTGTATTCCCAGTCAGGGCACATGCCTGGGTTGCAGGCCAGGTCCCCAGTGGCGGGGTGAGCGAGACACAACCACACACTGATGTTTCTTTCCATCTCTTTCTCCCTCCCTTCCCATCTATCTAAAAATAAATAAATAAAATCTTCTAAAAAATGCTCTGGAAAGAAAAAGAGATCATATGGAGGCATCTTAGCCATCAACACACCATCCAGACTGAGGAAAGCCCAGAAACTTTGGGGCCATGTGAGCCACAGCCACAGCCGCATCATCAAGCACAGGAAGCAACTGGGAGGCCGAGGTAATGCTGGTGCTGTACATCATCACAGGATCAGCTCCAACAAATACCACCCAGGTTACTTTGGGAAAGCTGGTATGAAGCATGACCATTTAAAGAGGAACCAGAGCTTCTGCCTCACTGTCAACCTTGATAAACTGTGGACCTTGGTCAGTAAGCAGACACGGGTAAATGCTGCTGAAAACAAGACTGGAACTGCTCCCATCATTGTTGTGATGCAATTGGCCTACTACAAACTTCCGGGGCATGGAAGCTCCCAAAGCAGCCTGTCATCCTGAAGGCCAAATTCCTCAGCAGCAAATTCCAAAGCAGCCTGTCATCATGAAGGCCAAATTCCTGAGGACAAGATAAGGAGTCTTGGTGGGGCCTGTGTCCTGGTAGCTTGAAGCTACACAGACAGTAGTTCATTAAATTCTCAAAAAAAAAAAAAATCCTATGGAAGCCCAGATCGAGAATATTTAACAAGTTTTTTTTCCCTTTCAAGGACAACAAATGTGCAATGGTAGTAAATCTGATGTTACACTTGATATTATTGTGTACAATTTGTCTTTAAAGATAACAATTTAAGAAAAATAAATTTATATAAAAAGCTTATATTCAAAAGAAGAAAATTGGAAGTCTGGATCCTCTCAAGAGTTCAAACTTGTAGAAAGCCTGCCCTGCAACATGTCCTAGGGTGACCTATTTGCCACCCTACACTGCCTTGAAGTATTTCCTGTCTATCCCATTGCAGACACCAGGAAGGCATCCTCCCTGCAGCGGTGAAACGACAGACACAGCAGAACCACGTACCTCCTTTAAGGAGCAAAACTGGAACAGATCTGAGACACCACGATGCCTCAGAGAAATGTCAAATTTGAACCTCAGGCAAAACTTGTCACTGAGCTTCAATCTGTAAATGATTTCAGGAAATGAAGATGCAATGTATATAAGAACTTTGGAAAAGTCACAGAAAAATGAAATATAGAATATCCAGGAATTTAAAAAACATTCTGAAGCTTTTGCAAATGTAATGTCATGTGCTTGGTGCATGAGCAAACACACAAATTTGTTTGGCTAAAATAAGACAAAATAAAAGAATTTTAAAAACAGTTTTCAAATCTAATTACGACATAGCAAACCCATTATTTAAAGTTAAACAAAAGCCTAAAACCTATCTCTACTTAAAGGAACACAAGTATAAAGGCACTGCAAGCACAGCAGAGAATATAATTTTCATGAAAGGCCAATTAAGATCAAGACTTCCACTTAGCTGTAGGTTCACAGAATGTACACATTTGCACCATACCTGGTATCTTTACCTGATCCCCAGGTGCGAACTCCACATCCACCCATGTTGTCTTCAGTTCTGATTGCTCTAGAGAAAGAAAGGATATTCCCTTAAACTGGAAGCTGGCCTCTAGTCAATCTCCAACTCAGAGTTGTTGATCTAAAAGTTATCCCAGGATCAGCTCTTTCAGGAATGACAGTATACCAATACAAAGTCAACTAAATATTAACATATAACAGATTCATATTATGATGACTAAGATCTCAAAGTGAAAATAACATTTACAAGGAAACTTACATTTTATCATTCCCACCATATCTCTCAAATTCCCGTTTCCCTCTCTGGTCAAAACGGTCAAAAGGTCTGTTCCCAGGACCACCTCTGCCTCTGCTCCGCAGGCCCCCTCTCGGGCCTCCACGTCCTCTCAGTGGTCTGTCTCGATCAAACCGGTCAACTGGTCTAGGAAAACATGCGTACAATAAAAAGTGGTGAATTAAAGAGCTAAGACTTTTTTTTAATAAAGAAAATTCTAGCAAGACATTATGGCTGTAGTATACTGGAAAGAATGGTGGCTTGAATGATAAATTAATAGTTAACTTTTACTGAACACATACTATCTCTGGCATTGTTCTGAGTGCTTCACATACAGCCATTTAATTCACACAAACAAATCTATAATATGTAACTATTGCCCATGAGGCAACGAGGAAACCAAGGCACAGAGGAAATAGGTAATTTGTCCAAGGCTACTAGGTCAGGGAGCCAGTGGGAAGCAGGTCCTGGGCAGGACTTACACTAATCTGTAGAGGGGTACCCCTTTCCCTCTCTGGATCTGGTTTCTTCATTTATAAAATGAGAAGGTTAGATAAACTAACTCTAAGGTTCATTCCAGTTCTAATACTAAACATTTAAGTTAAATTTGGAATGCTATGCATAATAAGAAAAATAGTTAAACTTCAAATTATGTCTCCTCCCAAATACATAACCAGTCAGTGACATATGCAGCTTTATATATTATCCTAGGACAACCTGACTTCTACCCTCATTGCTCCACATAAACTTCAAAGGACAAAGCCCTGGCCGGGTAGCTCAATTCGTTAGAGTGTTGTCCTGGTATGCCAAGGTTGCAGGTTCAATCCCCAGTCAGGGCACATACAAGAAATCACCAATGAATACATAAGTAAGTGGAACAACAAATCAATGTTTCTCTCTCTCTCAAATCAATAAGAATTAAAAAAATTATAATAGATACACAAACTTCCAAGGACTGCTAAAGACAACCTCTTGGTTGTGAAGTCCAATAGTAACTTTTATCTTTAAGTTATTTGACCCCTATTTACCAGGTGACACGGCCGAACACTAATTTTCCTCTGACCATTCTGGCTTCTCTTTCCCTGTCTGTCCCAAAATGATTATTTTTGTAATATATCATACCCATATATGGTACAAAATGACAAAGTACTTCCTGTGCTCCTCAGCCACTTACTTGCACTTCTCAGAGCCAGGCAGATCCAGAGTCACACAAGAGAAAGTTCTGTACCTTGCCTTTTTCACCTACCATACCTGGGTGCTCTGCACACAGCTGCCTCCTTTGTTCTTCGCGATGCACATCCCACATACATCACCCTCACCCCTATGCTAATGCTACCTGACCCTCGTTCATATGACCTCATGTCTCTCCGTTGGGGGGGGGGTCTCTGATTCCAGGTCATAAAACCAGGTACTTCCCGGACATATCCCTCTTTACATGCCCAGCCCTACATATGACCCACAGTGGGTGGGTCATATGTGACCCAAGTGACCCACCCTGCTCCCTCTGTGGTCCCTAACTCACAACACAAGAGTGCCCAAGCCAAGAACTGGGCCCTTTCTCCAACCCTCCCATTCCTCCTGCCACACCCACTGGACCCAGGGCCTGCCACACCTCTCTCTGCCTCACTGCTGGTTACCATCACTTTCCATGAGTACTTGCCTCTCCTCCACTAGACTCAAAGCTCCTGCAGGAAGGACCACATCTTTTCTCATTGTTAAACCCTAGTTTAGTTAGACAAATTACATTTCTTAATTTGTCAAGGCTTTTAAAAACATTCAAAGCTATAAAAAATCATTTACTGAAATCCAATGGGGCATTATTAATGGCTCTAATGCCAGAACTAGAGGTCTACTTTTATGGCTGAAAATGTTACATTAAATGTAAAATGTTACATTAAAAAGCTACTAGCCCTGGCCAGTGTGGCTCAGTTGGTTAGAGTGTCCATCCTGTGCACCAAAAGCTTCAGGATTCAGAAATTCTAGCCAAGATGGAGGTGTAGGTAGAAACCCTTTGCTTCCTCATATTCCATTGGATACCAACCAATCTAAAATCAATAAACAACTAGAAGTGCCAGAAAATCAAACTACATGGAACTCCAAAAACCAGCTAATTAAGGAAACAGGCAACTGGAACAACCAGGCCAGTTTCACAGTGGACAGGTGAGAACCCAAGACAAGGCGGCAGACTGCATGGGCGGGGCCAGCTGAGAGAAACCTCAGCAAGCCTGTGGACCACATGCACTCAGGACTTAATGAACGGGAAACTAGGACTCAGAGCTGACTGTGGACTACACCAGGGGCTGCTGCAGTGGGAGAAACTCCCAGTCTCACAAGAATTCGTTGGAAAGCAGGCTAGAGACGAGCAGGCAAGCTGCACTATTCCCTCTCTGGCCCCTCCCTAATAGGCAGCCCACAGTGCAGCGAGGAGGGGTGCCCTGCCCTGGTGAATACCTAACGCCCCACCCGCTCCCAACATATCAGCTGTGCCAAGACCAAGAAATATGGCCCAAATGAAAGAAAAGAGCAAAACTCCAGAAAGAGAGCTAAGTGATGAAGAGATAGCCAACCTATGTGATACAGAACTTAAAGCCATGGTAATTAAAATGCTCACAGACCTGATTGAACTTGGATGAAAAATGAAAAAACAAATGAAAGATACCCAAAAGAAATAAAGCAAAATACTTAGGGAACAGTGACAGGAAGGAAACCAGGACTCAAAGCAATGATTTAGAACAAAAGAAGAAAGAAACATCCAACCAGAATAGAATGAAGAAAGAAGAATTCAAAAAACTGAAGAAAGGCTTAGGAATCTCTGGGACAACTTGAAAAGGTCCAATATTCAATTTATAGGTGGACCAGAAAGAGAAGAACAACAGCAAGAAATTGAAAACTTATTTGAACAAATAATGAATGAAATCTTCCCCAATCTGGCAAAGGAAATAGACTTCCAGGAAGTCCAGGAAGCCCAGAGAGTCCCAAAGAAGCTGGACCCAAGGAGGAACACAACAAGGTACATCATCATTAAGTTACCTAAGGTTAAAGATAGAGAATCTTAAAAGCAGCAAGAGGAAAAGAGAGAGTTACCTACAAAAGAGTTCCCATAAGACTTGTCAGCTGATTTCTCAAAAGAAATCTTACAGGCAAGAAGGGGCTAGAAAGAAGTATTCCAAGTCATGAAAGGCAAGGAACTACGTCTAAGATTATTCTATCCAGCAATGCTCTCATTTAGAATGGAAGGGCAGATAAAGTGCTTCCCGGATAAGGCGTTAAAGGAGTTCATCATCACCAAGCCCTTATTATATGAAATGTTAAAGGGACTTATCTAAGAAAAAGAAGATCAAAACTACGAACAGTAAAATGACAACAAACTCACAACTATCAAAAAATGAACTTCAAAAAAAAAAAAAAACTAAGCAAACAACTAGAACAGGAACAGAATCAGAGAAATGGACATCACATAGTTTTCATTGGAGAGGGGGATGGGAGAAATGGCGGGCAAGATACAGGGAAGAAGCAGCATAATTAGTAGGCATTAAATAGATGGCGAGAGGTCAAAAATGGTATAGGAAACAGAGAACTCAAAGAACTTATATGTACAACCCATGGACATGAACTAAAGTGGGGAATGCTGGAGGGTTGTAGGGTGCAGGGCAAAAGGACGGTAAAGAGGGGAAAATTGGGAAACTAATAGCATAATCAATAAAATGTACTTTTTGCAGGTTTGATCCTAGTCATGGAAGCCTACAGGGGGCACCCAATCGATGTTTCTCTGTTATTCCATGTTTCTCTCTCTCCCTCACCCCATTCCTCTCTCTCTAAAAGCAATGAAAAGATGTTCTCAGGTGAGGACTTAAAAAAAAAAAAGCTACTATACCATCATGGGTAAAAAGATGTAAAACTCCTAATTTTCCTTACTCGAAAAGATAGAGCTAGAGGCACATGGATCACTAATTTCATGCCACTCTCTGTAAGAAATCCCATTCTAAATAAACTTTACAAGTTGGCTTTTGTCTCCCACCTCCCTTTATCAAAACTTTTTTTAAAGGGGGTTCATTAATTATTGCTGATCCAAATGTACAAAAAAATTAGAAAACAACCCCCAAACCAAATTTTAAAATAGAGTTTACTGTTTTACAATCTGACTTCCTATTGAAGTACCTAAAGTAGAGTTCTAAAACAATGACAAAAGAAAAGTAAGTTCTTAACCAGGAAGTTGGATAGGACCAGAAAAGAAAAAAAACCTACCTAAAAACTGAGCCCTGGCTGGTATGGCTCAGTGGATTGAGTGCCATCCTGAGAACTGAAAGGCTGCAGGTTTGATTCCCCATCAAGGCACATGCCTGGGTTGCAGGCCAGGTCCCCAGTTGGGGGCGTGCAAGGGGCAACCAATTGATGTTTCTCTCCCCCTCTTTCTCCCTCCCTTGCCCTCTCTCTTAAAATAAATAAATAAATAAATAAATAAATAAATAAATAAAATCTTTTTTAAAAATTAAGAGGAAATAAAGCAAAAAGATACAAGGAAATAATGCCAACAGTCAAAATCAGGTCTAAATGTACATAAAATCTAGATCAGGTACAGACAAAATTACAAATTCATTTAAACTGTAATAGCGATTGAGACTGCCATAAAAATAGCCCTGTGCATTCCGGTGTATTTTTTAATCCCTTAAATCATTTTTTCTCTACTCCATAAGTTTACCCCCAGTCCCAATTAAATATATTCTCAATTGTTTACTTCCTCTTATTATAAAATATTTCTTCTTGGCACAGGCTTCTTGGATATCGAAGAATCCTATACTCCACTTCAGAAGCTTTGTGATGCACTCACAAGCTAAAGGAAGGAAAATAACCTTTGAGCCAAGCATCCCACTTTACATACTTGTCACCCACTCTTACAACAATTCTGACAAGTAGACATGAGTATGTTTTACAGAGGGAACGAAGCACTGGGTAGGGCGTGGGGAGTTGGTGTTTAACGGGTACACCTGGGGAAGATGAAAAGGCTCTGAAGAAGGATGGAGATGATGGTTACACAATAATGTGAATGGACTTCATGCCACTGAACTGTATATTTAAAAGTGGTTAAAATGGTATGTATTATGTATATATAGTTTTTAAAAAATCCTTCCTTATGAGGAGGAAAAAAATTAAACATGTGATTCTTTCAGAACTGGAACTGACTTTAAACAACAAGCAGTAAATTGCAGAAAAGAGCCAAGTGTGTCCAGACAGAGGCAGACTAATTTCCTGATAGTCTATGTTCTCAGAGTTCACCTAAATTCATCATTTGGAGCCTAAAGGAAAATTCCTACTGCGTTAAGAACAGCATTTGTGCTCCCAGAGCATATGCAACAAGTGACGTGGCTGATCCTTGCCCACAGCTACACTGACAGTTACTCCCGGCACCATTTGTGACATTGCTTCTCTGTAAAAACATAGGTTCTGCCTTAGTGGGATAAAAATCCATGTCAGCTGACTGCAACCAGAACCCACATTGTTGAAATTCTGGGTCTTTATTTCTTCATCCATAAATTGAGAGAATCTAGTTAGTTAGACAGTCTGTTAAGGTTATCAAGATTCTATAACTCTGTCCAATAAACATGTTTAGGTGTTATAAGAATGAAGGTGATAACCATCTTCACTATCAAATAAGCAAGGATCAAACATTACCTTATTATATTTAAGTCTGGAGAAAATGCTATGAGAAATGCCTTTATAGATCATTAGTGATAGAGTAAATTGATAGGTTACTAGGATAGTGATTTGTCACTATGCGTCGATAGACAATTTTTGTTTATTTTTACACTTCATGTATCCATGCAATCTGCACTGAAGCACATCAGGGTCCATACTGGGATCCATGAAAAGGACTGCTCTGTGCCCCTAACTAGGACTCCCACTTCCAGAAGAACTCCATCTAGGAAAATCCCTACATATATGAAAAGCTTCTCACTGGGAATTATTTATAAAGCAAACAACTGGAAGCTGAGCGAAGGTCTAACACTACGGAAATGATTACATTATAATACACAGAAACAATAGGTGATAATAAAATGCTTACCAAACATTGTTAATGACATGGAAAAGACTTCCACCATGTCAAATGGAAAAGAATATAAAGTACTTAGTGTATATGCATTATCATCTTAAGCGCTAAGTATTGGGTTGGCCAAAAAGTTCATTTAGTTTTTTCTGTAAAATGAAAGACATTGTCATTTTTACCAGTAACTTTATTGATTTGGATATTTTGAGTAAGTTGGCTATCTCCTGCTATTGGCTTCTAGTGGGTAGAGGCCAAGAGTGCTGCCAAACATCTTCCAATGCCTAAGGCAGCCCCATAGCAAAGAATTATTTGACCAAAATGTCAACAGTACCAAGAAACTTTGCAAACTATTTTGGACACATTTGTTCAGCCACAGCACCTTCTCCATACAACTGCACAAATCTTTTTGTGTGTTTCAGTTGCATTTTATCTTTCTTAAAATAATAAAGTATAATATGCCCAAATGTGCATTTTCTCCCATCTTCAATATTAAAATGGCTGCACAAAAATTCACCAATTTTGATTAAGTTTTTTCTTAATGCACAGTGCTATTGCAGCTATAACAATACAATCTAACAAAATTGTTTCAAATGAAGTTAGACAACTACCGTATTTTTCAGACTATAAGACACACACACCCCAAATCTGGGGCAAGGGGAGGGTGCATTTTATAGTCCGAATGTATCTTACTTGGCTTGCTGTGGGGGGGTGGCGGTGGAGTGGGGTCACAAGTTATTAAATATTTTACCACATGTTTTGCCTCAAAAATTTTTTTTTCCTATTTTCCTCCTCTATAACCTGGGTGCATCTAATGGTCCTAAAAATACAATTAAGTATTCCTATAGCCATCATACAGAAAAAACTAAATGAACTTTTTGGCCAACCCAATATATAGCTATGTATTAAAACAAAATTTTTTTAAAAAGGAAGAAAATAGGCCAATTATTAAAAGTAATCATCTCAGATGGTAAGATAGGTGGTTTTAATTTTCTTTATAATTGTACATGTTTTCCAAATTGTCTGAAGAGACTATAAATTGCTTTTATTAAAGATCTGATGGACGTTTATTACAGAAAAGTACTTTTTCTGATGACATATGACTTATCAAAAAATTTCAAATTTCCTTGAAAGTAAAAATTCCTACATATTCCTAATATGATACAGTGAAGACATGGGACACCACTTCTGTGGTATTCCTGCCAAAATGATAGGGTTGCTCCATGAGGAGACACTGGACAAACTCAATTTTGGGCTATTCTATAAAACAACTGGCCTCTATGTTTCAAAAAAAAAAAAAGTCCAATTCATAAAAGATAAAGGAAGACTATGGAGCTGCTCCCAGTTAAAGACGACCAAATGCCATGCACATTCCTGGACTGAACCCTGAACCAGACTTTTTTTCCTTTGCTGAAAGGACATTGCTAGGACAACTGGTGAAATCAGAATACTCTGTAGATTATGTAATTTAGAGAATCAAATAGGATTGTACTGATGTTAATAAATTTGATAATTGTACCATGTTTTTAGGAAATACATTTAAAGTATTTAAGATAAAGGGATAGTTCTGCACCTTACTCTCATCTCAAATGACAAAGAAAAAAGGTATATGTATGTGAGAGAGAAGAGAAAATGTGTATGGGAAGAGGCTGAGAGAGAAAGAAAAGGAGAGAGAATGGTATAATAAAGCAAATGTGGTAAAATGTTAACTTTTGGGGAATCTGGATGAGGGTGTATGGAAATTCTTTGTATAATTCTTGCAACTTTTTATAAATCTGAAATCATTTTTAAAGAAAAAAGAAAAAATACCTCTACATCCCATATCCCACCCAATCCCTAGTCTTACACACATGTATACTTTCACTTAACAGGGATCTTTTCATGTTAACATGTAAAGACCTATCTTATCCTTTTTAAAGACTCGTAATTTTGCAACCAAAAAATAACTGGAAATATAGGCTTGTGCTTTTGACCTATAATTTTCTTATTTGCACAGAATAAATTCCTGAAGTGAGAAAAAAAACACACACACACAAATGCTTCCTAAAAAATAAGCAGCTCTAATCCAGAAGGCTTTTTGCAAGCATGCAGACTGTGGCCATTACACAGCAAATTTGAAGTAATCACCAAAAAAGGCAGAATTAAGCCTTTCTCTAACCCTCACCTCCAACATGGTGGCAGATGCACCATACCTTGATGTTTTGAGTGTGTAACTGCTAGGGAACAGATCTGCAGAAGTCACCATCTGCTCAGCCCTCTCATACTGAGCATATAGTTTTACAAAACCATATTCTTTGGTTAAAACTTGTAGCCAGGATCCTAAATGGGATTAGTAGTCAAGAAGTTGAGAGACTTGGGAATAAAGGCTCCCTGGAAATTATACTACACACTGCTCTAGTTTCCTTAACCTTTTTTTAAATGTGTTTTTTTTTAATCCTCCCCTGAGGTTATGTCCACTGATTTTAGAGAGAGAAGAAGGGAGAGAAAGAGGAAAAATATTGATCGATTGCCTCCCGTTTGTACCCCAACCAGGGATCGAACCACAACCTAGGTATGTGCTCTGACTGGGTATCGAACCAGAAACCCTTTGGCATATGGCACAATGCCCCAACCAAATGAGCTATTCGATCAAAGCACCTTAAGCCTTTTTTTACTTTATTTACCTTTAAATGTGATTCATAAGTTGTTCCAGTTTAGTCTAAACTCAGCGCTACGTGGGTTTAATAATTAAACAAAAACTTTAGGCAGCAAGCATCCATCCTGTTACTGTCAAGCATAAGACACAAAGAACTGTTACTACTGTGTACAGGTGAGTACAGATGGTCTGCATGATGCCACATCACTCAGGAGTGGTGCCGGACTGCACCAACCCAAGACCATTTCTGGGTCAGAGCACTTGCTAAAGAAGTATGGGAGCCAGAAACTGGTGTTAGACATCACGAGCTCTTCTTCAAATTTCATCATGATAGCCTATGGACCTGACTATGGGGCTAGCAATTTATTTAAATTCATCAGTGATCTACATTAGTAATCCTAAATAAAAAACATAACTATATCCCTAGTCTAAACTTCAGAAGAAAATTTAACCGCTTGAACATACTCCTGTGCAGTTTTTTTATGAGTACTTTTCATAGTTATCAAGAAATAATTCATCATGAAATCACTGCCTAAACCAAGACTTAAGGTCATTTAAGAGATATATGGAAGATCTTTCACATGGCACCTAAAGAAATATGATTTGTTACCTAACTTGACAAGCAATACCCAGGACCAGCACTACAAAAAGGTCACAAAGACTAGTCATTCTCTGAAAACCATTCTGGTTCTCAACCCTCATGGCCAAGATCTGTCTGCAGTACATACTTTTCATCTGTAAACTTCTCGGGTGTAGAGTCCGCCTGCCTCTCAGTCTCACAGGGTGGAAAGTCCCTGTAGGATCTCCGTTCTGCTCGATCCTGTGTCACCTCTGTCCCCCGGCTATCACTCCATCCTTGCTGCTCTCCTCTTCTGGGAGCTCGCTTATGGCCTGCCAATAAAAAAACAAAGGGGAGAGGTGGAACACGAAGTCTATGACAGCATGTTATTTACAGGTACTTTTACACTTCACTTTGCTAGAAATCAACGACATGGGAAAATCAGGAAATTTGGAAGTTTAGAGGAAAACAGTTGATATTACTATAGCCCAAAATCAACTACTTTTTAATAAAAGCTTTAAGTTTTATAAATGTTTTAAGTTACTATTGAATTACATGCCTTCCCTTATGTTTTAGAAAGTATGACTAAGGTAACTATACCAACCAAACTATACCAACTAACCTCTAATGACAGGTATCTCACAACGACTCTGTGACAGCTATGGATATAATTGCTAAACCAACTACATTTTACAAAAGCAGCTTTATCAAAACATGGTAGCTAAACTACATCTAGAAAAATTTAGGATAAAAACCTTGTACTTTAAATTGTATTTTTAGAGCCTCAACTGTGGTTTAGCATCAGCTACTAAGGCTTTTGGTTTTAAATAAAGCTTGTACCACTACTACCTCTTTTATTTAGAAAAAGATTTTCCTGCTACTTGATGGTATTTATGCATTTATGATCATACTTCTGAAATATAAAGCCAAAGTTGTACTGCCAAATCATACAAAGGCCAGTAAGCACCCAAAGAGACATCTCTCATCCATGGGACCAGCACGCAGCTGGGATGGGGATGACCACCCCAGTCCTTCCCTCTCTCCTCTCTCCTCACTTTACTCCCTGCCCCTCCTGTTCGATGCTTTAAAAATGTTACACAGATGTCTGATAAGCATCTAATACTGAAAATCTTTTTCCAATACTTAAATCATCTTCCAAAAATATTTATCTTTTCTTTGTATATATTTAAAAAGTCCCCATCTCAAATATTATGTACAATGTTTGTTACAGTACCTTTGGTTGTTCTATAAATTACCCTTCAGGTGGTTATATGGCTATAAAAATGTTAAATGCATTTGAATTAATGAGTATTTATGAAATTGCTGTTTCCCATTCCTGCTTAGATAAACATGATTCTTAAGGAATAATTGGGTTGGCTAAAAAGTTCATTTGGCTTTTTCTGTAAGATATCTCTAGTAGTGCTTTGTTGTCTTTAACATCATTCAAAACAATTTTGTTAGACTGTATTGTGACAGCTGTCATATTAGTGTGCATTTAAAAAACTGGTAAATTTTTGTATAGCCATTTTAATATTGAAGATAGAAGAAAACACATTTTCAGTACACTACGCTATATTATTTCAAGATAAAAACACAACTGAAACTCAAAAATAGATTTGTGCAGTGCATAGAAAAGGTGCTATGACTGACTGATGGAGCATGTCAAAAGAGGTTTGTGAAGCTTCATGCTGGAGATTTCTCCCTGGACGATGCTCCACAGTTCATAGACCAGTTGAAGTTAAGAGCAAATTGAGACACTATTTGAGAACAATCAATTATATCACATGAGAGATAGCCGACATATTCAAAAAATCCAAATCAATAAAGTTACTGGTGAAAATGAAAAATGCCTTTTATTTTATGGAGTAAATTAAATGGAATTTTTGTGCAACCCAATATTTATACATATTTTTCCATTTTACCACTTAATGTTTTCTATCTAAATTTTATAAACTGGGCACATGTATTAACACAGTTCCAATACTTTAATGATATCATTTTAAAGCAAAAATCATGTGTGTGATACCACTAACATAAAATTCTACAATTTATTAAATGTTAGTCAACATAATTTTTTCAAATGTGAAAAGTTATATGACAGATCTAAGTTCAACCTCAAGTTAACGTCCCATAACCTAGAAATGCTTAAATCCAGTTTACACCTTGTACTGAAGTCACAATCCAAGCTTGTGACATGTCCAGAATATGGGAGAAATGTGACAGAGCACTGTGCTTTTCCTGCAGAAACAAAATGAAGGCTGACACTCCTGCCCAGTGGCCCAGGAACACACCATGCCAGATCCAAGGGTATATACTTTCTAACAGAGATAAGATTTGGAAGATGCATTTGAAATGTAAGATAGAAAATATTATGAAAATTAATTATCTAACAAGTTGAAAATGATAATAGACCATGACAAAAACAGTCATAAGCAAATGTGTCAACAGTAATAATATCTTTCAATACTTTTCTCTCAATGTAAAAGTTATTTTAATACAGCTTCCAATTTCCTATTTATAACCAGTAATATTTTTTTTAATCTTAATATCTACACTCAGTTATAAAATTACTTAGGAGCATATACCACCTTCTTCTTCCTCAAGGTTATTTTTGAGTTGTATAAGTTAAATTTGGAATTGACCATTCAAAACTTAAAATGACATTTACTGCATACTTTGCATTAAAACTTCTTCCAAAGTTTCTGTGTATAAATTGAACACAATTCAACATGACTGGCTACTTATTAGAATAATTATCAATACCCTGCACATTTTTCATTCTATCTCCAAAACCCAAAAAACAGAGATAATAGGGGTACAGTTGTTTTCCCACAATTTAGTACTAAGAGATTAAGATTGCAACTGAACCTCCTTTGTTTTTCTCTACTGGATCAGCAGCTCCAAGGGGATACCCAAACAATGAATTTCAACAGCCCTTTCCAATAAAAGGCTGGCTCATGCAGTTGTTCACTGATTTAAATCCAAGCCCACGGAGGGGCATAATACAATAAAATTTGCAATGAGATTTCCTACAAAAGAAAGTTGACCTTTGACTCAAAAACAATAGTTCTGAAAAGCTAAGAAAAGTAAAGATGAAAAAGCCTCTGAGGACTTGAAGAAAGAATTTACTGAGCAAGGTTCACACAAGGATCAATGTACAGTTGACCCTTGAATTTGGGTCAACTGAAAAATTCACATATAAGTGGAACTGAGAAGTTCAAACCTGTGTTATTCGATGGTCAACTGTATATTGTTAAATAATGAAGGACATCAAAAACCTCTATGGGAAGCTCTTATGATTTCCACATTCTTTTCAGATTAATAAATGTTTCCATTATATGTCAAACATGTTTTGACTATTTCTTGACAACACTAAGCATTCACTCACAATATTCTAACTACTTTAAAATTTTTGAGTGTTAGAAAAGTAGTCCATATCAATTAGGGCTGCAAAACCTCGAGAGAACATCTCTCTAACACTCATTACAGATTAAGTTTAGTACAGCACTCAAGTAAATGGAAATGAATGCGCTGTTGCTCCTGAAATAACACAAACTTGAAAAAGAACTACAATGACAAAATTTCCACTTTAACTACAAAATTAATTACAGATCTTTAATATAGATATCAAAAGCCAGATCACTTGGCTCCTGAAAAATTGACAGAAAAAACAGGTTATCAATATAACAGATTACAATGCTAAGTGAAAGAAGCAAACTATAATCCAGTTTACATCGTTTAAATTTAGAAAAAAAGAAATAGCTTTGTGCATTTATGTCTATATATACAAGATGTTTACAGTAGGAAAGGTAAGAGATTTTCACTTCATACAATTCTAACCTGCTTAAGATTCTTATAACAAAAATGCATGACATTTTTAATTTTGCAAAGGTTACAAAGTGATGTTAGCACTAAATGCAGTTTCACACTATTCTCAAGGATAAAATATACATTTTCATTTGTTAAAAAATGAAGGGAAAGGAAAAGCTTAGCCTTTCCCTATTCTTTTATTACTATATTTAAATAAATTTAAAAGAAAAATAAAACATAATACAAAATGTACATATCTCATGTCTCACTCACTGTTTAAATATGCTCATAAATTTATGGCCTATGAAGGCATCTTGAGATAGTATTTTAAATAATTTCCAACATCTGTATTATAATGACTTGATTTTCTTATTCTCAAGTGATATCGCTGGACTGTACTTTTAAACATAAAGGTAAACATTACCTAGATGCAGGAGTCAAAGTCCCAATAAAACAGCTGTTTTCTTGGGGTTGGAATGCACATTTAATTTTTTTTTAATTTTTCAATTACAGTTGACATTCAGTATTATTTTAGGTTCAGGTGTACAGCATGATGGTTAGAAATCTATGTAACTTAGGGAGTGATCCCTCCCATAACTTTACTACCCACTTGGCACCATATAGTTATACAATATTATTGACTATATTCCCTATACCGTACTTTACATTCCCGTGGCTGTTTTGTAACTGCCAATTTGAGGGGTGCACAATTTTCATCAAGCCAGGAACTAGCCAGTAAAACTGAATTGAATATTGAATACACTGCCAAACACTGGCTGCAGTGATGGAGCTACACATCTTAATCTGAACACTATTAGGCAAATCTTAGGACTACTGCCTTGTTTTAGGAAAATAGTAAACACAGGTGTATTCTTGATGACTACACCACTGATGCAGTTCAGGTGAGAAACGAACTCTTAAACACCCTCTCCCTATATGCAAATAGTAGTACACCAAGCTCTGCGCACCCACTCCGACTAAACAGGGGGTGGGGAACTTTGAATATCCTTGTTGTGAGGTTAAAGAAAGCAGTCTGAGTTAATGACAAGTCACACATCCCATAAACACCACGAGCGGTACTGAAAAATAATGCCGGCTCAATACTGGAAACTACGTTGAGCGGACGAGTTGAAGGCTCCGGGGATCCCGCGGACACCCCTCCGCATTCCGCTTGCGCCGACGTCACATCCCACCCCAGCGGTCACCCAGGCCTTCACTCCATCACAGAGGCCCGCACATCTCACTCTAGCGATTCTTCACAAACCCTGGGCTTTCGCCGCCACTGCCAGGGGCCGGGTGCGCCCAGCCTCCCTAAAGTGGGGCTCCCTTCAGAGCAGGCCTCTCTTTTTGCTTCCCGACCCGGATCTTGCAGAGGGTGGGCTGGAGGATGGAGAAGGTCCCTACTAGCTCTAGACTGGTGAGACCCGGAGTAGCGACCCTAGTTTTTAACCCACACACCAACCCAGCAGTATCCCTTAACTTTGCCCAACTTGTGAAGGGTTAGTTCCAAGGTTTTGAGACCCCTTACTCCAAACCTGCAGCCCCTGTCCCCAGAAGGGACTGGGGAAGGTCGGAAGGAGCATGACACCCACCCCGCGCCCATCCTCTTTTTCAACCTTCTTCTGCCAAAGGACCCTCAGCTCAACGCAACTATTCCCAAAGCCCCCTCCCCTTTTTGGAACAGGTTCTAGTGACCAGTCTCATACTGGGAATACTGGGGCAGCTTTAGAACGGTGACCTCCGTGACCCCATCCCCCTCCCCCCCACTCGGAGGCGCCCAGGTACCCGCCACTGCACGCGTACCAGGTGTCTGCGGGCCGCCTCCGGGGCTGTCTGGCTGCTGCGCGCCAGGAGCCGGGAGGCCTTTGCGTTCCTTCTGGGACTCCCGCCGGCCACCGGCCGCGCCAGGTCTGTGGCCCGAGGCCCCGGCCGGGCTCCTGCCGCCGCGGTTACCAGCCCCGGCCCCGGTCCCGGCCGCCACCACCTCGTCTCGCCTTTTGCGCTGCAGCTGCTGCTGGCGTCTGCGCTCGGCCTCGCGCAGGATGTCGAACGGGTCCGACTCGTCGTCCAGCAGTTGGTGGAAGCGGTTGGCTACGACGCAGCCGAAACTCTCTTGCATCGCGGCGCCTGCGGCCGCCGCGGCCACGGGGCTCCCCAGAGCGCCCTTCATGCCGCCGCAGCCACTGCAGACCGGCCAAGAGCAGCCCACGCGAGAGAGTCTCAGCGAAGCTGGTGGCAGGGGCCCATTACGCCACGCCACCGCTCCCCGACCCGCCGGGTCCCCTCTTTCCCGGCGTCAGCCCCGCGCGGCCACCGCCCCTTGCCCTGCCACCTCAAGAGAGCCAATCAGAGCCCGTGGATACGCCCCTTTTCCTAGCGGGCACCCTGGAAGCCCAATCAAAGGCCGGCTGCTGTCGCATCCTGCAATCTTATGCCCCACCCCTCCACCCAAAAGGAGGGGCCGATCCCAAGAGGCGGGGCTACTGGGAGGGGCTCCAAGTTTTGTAGTCCGTGCAGGTCAACCTGTGTGGGTGGGTCACAGCCGTTAGGTTCTTTCAGGGACTGGATTCACATTCGTTATTCGCTTTTCTTCTCTGAAGCTTATGTATTCATTTTGCCATTGAACAACTATATATTGAACACTTACTATGAACCAGGCATTATGTTGTAGGAGATAGAAGCTCCGTGTTTTCATGGATCTTGCAGTACATAGAAAAATGTCCCGAAGGAAGGACACGGACTTCTCTATGATATTGCAAAGGAATCTGAAGCTTTCCCTAGGAAGTGCTGATTAAGCAGAGATCTGAAAGATGGCAATGAACAGAAGCAAGGGTAAGTGCAGAAATCTTAAGGTGGGGTGAGCACAGCCCTTTCACAAGCTCAGGAAAACCTGTGACCTGTGTTGCAAAGAGTCGGGGAAGGGCTTTATTTGCTCTCTATTCTAGGAGCAGTAGGGAGCAAATTTTAAACATGAGCATATGCTTGAAAAGGCTACTTTGGCTGCAACTTGAAGGACTTGGAGAGAGTTCAACTAAGCAGAAGATGGTTGCAGAGATCCAGGAAAGAACTGATGATAGTGACTTGGACTAGAATTGATGGCAGTGGAGGTAAAGAGAGTAGTAGATTCAGTAGCTATTTGGCAGGTTTTATCAACAAGTCTTGGTGATACATAGATATGGATAGGGAGGAGGAAGAGGAGGTATGATGACTTCTGTTTTTCTCTCTGGTACAGCTGGAATGGTGGTGCTATTCACAAAGAATTAGAGCACTGGTAGAGAACACTTTGATGAGGATCATAAGTTCAGCTTTGGACATGTTGAGGTTTGGGTTTTGTTTATTTTTCTTTTGAGACATTCAGTTGAGGCCTGTAGCTCAGAGAACACAAAGAGCTGGACTTCTTCCAGCAACTCTTGCCTAGGCCCCAGGGCAGACACTCTTGGCTGCCCATCCTACAGCTCGTTTTCCCTCTTACATTTCCCCAGAACCTGTATTTTGTTAGGGTATAGGTGGCTGTATGCTCCAGGGGAAGTGGGGCCCTCTTTCAGCCTCAAAGTTGATTAATCTTAAGTCAGGTATTGTACTTCCATTCCTTTGCTAATGATTAGTGTAGGAATAGGCTTGTGATGCAAATCTGGCAGAATAGACCCAAGGGGAAGTATTCTGGAGGATATCTGGGAGCGTTTTTCTTATACCTAAAAAGGGATTGGGAAGGCATCTGCCATCTTCCCACTTCTGTTCTTTGAGAAGAGTACATGATGCCTTGAGTTGTCATTCCCTATTGTGTCTATGAGGATGGCAGAGCAGAGGCAAGGAGAAAACCTAGTTCCTGAAGTTGAGCTGCTGACTTACCCTGCTCAGGAACCTTACTACTCAGACTTATTATTATATAAGATGATAAATGCCATTATTGTTTAAGCTACCCTTTCTTTAATTTATTTTATTTATTTTTAAAGATTTATTTATTTTTAGAGAGAGAGGAAGGGAGGGAAAAAGAGAGGGAGAGAAACATCAATGTGTGGTTGCCCTTCACATGTCCCCTACTGGGGACCTGGCCCGCAACCCAGGCATGCGCCCTGACTGGGAACCAAACTGGCAACCCTTTGGTTGGCAGCCCATGCTCAATCCACTGAGCTACACCAGCCAGGGCTATTTTATTTTTTTTCAAGATTTTATTTATTTATATTTAGAGAGGGTAAGGGAAGGAGAGAGAGAAACATCAATATGTAGTTGCCTCTTGAACACCCCCTGTTGGGAAGCTGGCCTGCAACTCAGGCATGTGCCCTACACTGGGAATTGACCCAGCAACCCTTTGATTTGCAAGCTGGCACTCAATCCACTGAGCCACACCAGCCAGGACTAAGCTACTCTTAATTGTACTTGTGTGTTGCATCCAGAAGAATCCTGTTAGAGCATCTTGCTCAGGTACATCATTACCCTTTTTTACTTTTCCTTTAATAGCAAATGGAAAAGGAACCCTTAATCCTGACTGCTGCCAGGTCTGTGTTTTACTCGCTTATTTAATTTTCTATCATTCCTCAGGAGGACAGGGATGATGTCTACCTTTTCATTGCAATTTATATACCCAGTGCTTAGCATTCTGTGTGGTTGTACAATAGATTCTCAAAAGATGTTGAGATATTTTGATCATCACCTTAGTAAGCATAGGTTTATGATTAAAAGGCTATAATGTTTTTACCTAAAGAATTGAGAGCGGGTGCTCAAACAAAAACTGCCTGAATGTTTATAGCAGCACTACTCACAGTAGCCAAAAGATGGAAACAACCCAAATGGTCATCAACTGATGAAAAAAATGTGGTACAATGGATAAATATTTGGCTGTAAAAAGGAATAAATTATTGATGCTTGCTACAACATGGTTGAATCATGAAACCATTATGCTAAGTGATGAGATATCATCATAGATATTTCACATAGATATTATATGATGTCATTTATATGAAATGTCCATAGTTGGCAAATCCATAGAGGCAGAAAGCAGATCAGTGGTTGCCAGGGGTTCTGAGGAAAGGGTATGGGGAATCACTGCTTAATGGGCATGAGGTAGTGTGTTGGGGTGAAGAAAACTTTCAGAAACTATATAGTGATGATGGTTACACAAAATGTGAATGTGCTAAATACCACTGAATTACATACTTTAAAGTGGTCATGTTACAGGAGAAATTCCCAGAAACTCAATTATTCTCGCCTACACAGTAAAAAATTACAGATCGGCAAAACTATTAGTGTGCAAGTAGGGTTTATTGGTGATTTGTCATGGAAGACAGTAGCCTAGGTCTTCCTAGATGGGAGGTGAAAAGCATAGGCAAAGCAGAGTAATGGCAGCGAAAGTTAAAAAATGGCCAAAGGCCAGGGTTGCAAGTGCAAGCCCAAGTGCCCTGAGGCTGGGTGGCCTGAGGCCAGGCATCCAGAAAGTCAAGAGAGTCCTTTGTTTTGTTTTATTGTTTTATTTTATTTTATTTTAATTGTTGTTCAAGTACCATTTTCTTTTACTCCCAGCCCTCCTTTGTTTTGAGGACTTACGTAGTTGGTAGGATGGAGTGAAGAAGTACACATTGATTGGCAGGTAAAAGTGGTACCAGCTTTTGGGGAGGGGGGAGGGGGAGGGACATGACTACCCAAACTTAGGTATATGTGGGGGTCTGCTAGCCCAAATCCTTATCTTGCTCCAGAACCTCTTTGTTCATCTTGTTATAAAATAGACACGTGACAGGAGGCAGTTGATTAAAGTTGAGGCAGCTACCCAAAGTTATTTGTGAAAGCATTAGGGACTCCTTTATGAAACAGATAGTGACCAGAGGTAGACAATTAACGAGAGTTGTTTTATGGGCTTTGGCACTCTGGATCTCCTACCATCTTCCAGACCTTAGGATGAATACACAGTTTCAAAGGCTTTCTTTCCCAGATAGTAGAGATGATTCATGGAATTTCAAGGACTGCCCTTCTCCATGTTAGCATGGTGTTTTCTGTGATGTTGGAACACCTGGCAACATTATCAGACCAGGCTCAGGGCTGCTGAGTTAGTGGGTGAGACATGTCTCCTCCCTCCTTCCTGTCTTGATTTTGCTATCCTATCCTACAGTTAAAATAACACATTTTATATATATTTTACCACATTGAAAAAAAAAACCCCAGCCCTGGCTGGTGTGGCTCAGTGGATTGAGTGCAGGCCTGTGAACCAGAGGCTTGAGAGTTTGATTCCCAGTCAGGGCACATGCCTGTACTGCAGGCCAGGTCCTCAGTAGGGGGTGTGTGAGAGGCAACCACACATTGATCTTTTTCTCCTTCCCTTCTCTCTCTAAAAATAAATAAATAAAATCTTTAAAAAACGAAATAAAAAACATGTATTTTGGAGTTAGACCATGATTTAAACCCTGGCTTCGCCACTAACTTTGTGACCTTGGTCATGTTTCTCATTTTTGTGCCTCAGTTTTCTCTTCTGTAAAATGAAGACAACAATGGTACCTACTTCAGAGAGTTATTGTGAGGATGAGGCTAGATAATGTATACAAAGTGTTCAAAAACATGCCTGGCACAGAGTATAAGTCTTCAGTCAAAGTTATGGTCAACATTGCTACTTTCATCATCATCATTTTGAATCAGGCCTAAGACTAGATACAGTTAGAACAATGCCTCATCATTATGAAGTGAGTGAAACTTTCAAAGATTCTTCATGCCACAGAATCACCATATGCACCAGAGACCACACTTTGAGAAGCATTTCTTCAAGCCAAAGTTGTCTCTGGCATTTTTAAGCTGCCCCTCACCAAGCCACAACACCGAAGAATCATAACCACTTGAGAGAAGTGCCTGTCATCTTCCTACTGGACATTTGAAGACATCCCACTCCCCCATTCTCCTTCTGTCATTTCTGAGATAGCCAACCACAGCAAGTTCTTAAGGTATGCCCTGTGAGCACTCTATTCTAATTCCCAAATCATAACTGCCTAAAACACTTATCGTTAGACTAATACTAGTTGCTTCAGGGTTAAGAACACTTTTAGCCCTGGCCTGTGTGGCCCACTTGGTTGAGTGTCATTGGCAGTAAACCTAAAGGTTGTGGGTTCATTCCCAGTCAGTGTGCATGCTTGGGTTGATGGTTCAGCCCTGGTTGAGTGTGCGAGAGGCAACTGATTTATGTTTCTCCCTCACACTGATGTTTCTCTCCCTCTCTCCATCCTTTCCCCTCCCTCTAAAAATCAATACATAAATTAAAAAATATATACCTTTAAAACTACTGAAATAGAGATGAGTAGCCTCTAGCTGGTATTAGCTCTTATGGGGCTATTCATTAATGTAGAACTTACTGATTATAACTTATTAAGCAGCCTCACATTTGTTCCTGACCATTTTTCTGGGAGATTGCATTCATGAATGTATTCCTGAAATATAACTTCACCACATTAGCACAAGTTATGTGCAACATTATATTTAATGTGGTCAGTTGAATAGACTAAACTTTCTAATAATTCCAAGTTATAAAAACTATGTCTAGTAATTATAATATCAAACAGAAAAAAATCAAAACCACACACACACACACACATCCGTACAGTTTAGATAAGACATACCAAAAAAACAGTGAGGTATGGATATTGAATAATCCCACCATCCCTTCACAGCCATTTTTTATTGGCACCAGTGGAAATGCAGTGAAGTTTAACTATATACAAAATGTAAATTACTTTGGGTTATTTAATGTATGAATTCTATTATGAATAATAAAATATACTAACATCTTCAAGATTGACTTAAATTCAGAGAAATCAGTTCAGAATTAAAAAGCATTTAGCTTTATTATTTTAATTATGTTCAGGGACCAACAACTGGGTGAGGGCCAAGGAGGATAGGCCCATAAGGCTGTGAAAGGTGTTGTTATTGATCACCAGAGTTGCATTCCACATACTCTGTTCTACAACTGGATTACTACTATCTCTTTGCTTACTTTGTCTCTTCTATAAAATTAGGATGATTATAATCAGTCCTATGCTCATATATTGATAGGAAGATAAAACCAAAGAAGTAAATTTTAAAAGGTAAAAAGAAATTACATTTCTTTCTGTTGTTTCTACTTGCATAATATACACAAAAACAAAAATATTTTTCTTAACTATGAGAGGATTTCTTCTGTCCTTTATGCCTGCTGAGTCTATTGTGATAAGATCAATGAAACTAAGTTTCTGATTTAGTTGGTACAAGATGGATAAGTAAATTCAAATTCAGTTTCTCACAGCAAATGAATAAAGCAAGTACATAGTCTCAAAGTTAGGGGTTGTAGAACCATAAACCATTAACAACCAAGATGCTATAAGAGAACTTCTAGTAAGCCAAAATCTATTTTAACCAGATATTTTAAATCTGGAAAGGACCTGTACCCAACCTACTAATATTTGTGTTGTTCTTGGTATCATTGAGGTTTTCTCCAGCCCACTTTCTGGTGGCAACTTGATCCTCAGAGCACTGTGCAAATAGAACAGTTTTTCTTTTTATTTGCTTGAAGTTCCTACTATTAAAATTTTGAGATTGGTTATAACTTTATTGCATCAAGGCTGAATAAAATAATTTGGAATTTAGAACATTTGAGTTCTACATTTTTCTGGGTCTTTCCAGTTGTAAGCCACAGAAAACCCACCTGGAATAAGTAAAACAAAGGACATTGGGGGTAAACCATGTTAGACCTGATCGGCTCTGTTACTGCCATTCTCTCTGCTTTATTTTCTTCTGTATTGGCTCCCTTTTTACAAGTTTCTCTCCACACATGGTGCCAGCACTGCAGTGTGTAAAGGTTTATAGCTGTTAACCCAGCCAGAAAAGAAAGGGGACTTTAATGTCAACATCGGCACCAGTGTCCCAGAATTGAACTAATTGCTATAACAAAGGGTATTTATATTGATTCTTTTTACTGAACAAAAGGCCTGTATTGTCCGCATTTATTTTCTTTTTAGTTATTGAAAAATGCCTCAACTTCTCATTTTAAAAACCAAAGCTATTACCTAAGTATTCTTTTTTAAAAATTTAATCTTTATTGTATATTTTTTCCATTACCATTTAGTCCCCTTATACCACGCCTCAGCAATCACCACACTGTTGTCCATGTCCACGAGTCCTTCTTCCTGTTTGCTCAATCCCTCCACCCCCTCACCTCCCTCCAGACTTTCTGTCATCCTGCTCTCTATCTATGAGTCTGTCCCCATTTTCCTTGTTAGTTCTGTTTGTTCATTAGCTTTCACATGTGAGTGATATCATATGGGATTTATCTTCTTTTAATTTGCTTACTTCACTTAGCATAATGTTCTCCAGGTCCATCCATACTGTTGCAAATGATAAAATTTTCTTCTTTTATGGCTGAGTAATATTCCATTGTGTTAATGTCCCATATTTATTTTATCCATTCATCCACTGATGGACATGTGTGCTGCTGCTATATCCTGGCTATTGTAAATAACACTGCAATGAACATAGAAGTACTTATGTTTTTTCAAATTAGTGTTTTGAGTTCCTTTGGATATAGTCCCACGGGTGGGATTGCTGGGTCAAAAGGCAGATCCATTTTTAATTTTTTGAAGTATCACCATACTGCTTTCCACAATGGCTGCACCAATCTGTATTCCCACCAACAGTACAAAAGTTTTCCCCTTTCTCCACATCCTTGCCAGCACTTGTTTGTGGATTTATTGATGATAGCCATTCTGACAGGTGTGAGATGATATTTTATTGTGGTTCTAATTTACATTTCTCTGATGATTAGTGATGTTCAGCATCTTTTCATATGTCTATTGGCCATCTGTATGTCCTCTTTGGAGAAGTGTGTGTTCAGGTCCTTTGCTCAGTTTTTAATTGGGTTGTTTGGTTTTTGTTGCTGAGTTTTGTAAGTTCTTTATAAATTTTGGATATTAACCCCTTATCAGATGTATCAACGAATATGTTCTCCCATTCTGTGGGTTGTCTTTTTATTTTGTTGATTTCCTTTGCTGTGCAAAAACTTTTCAGTTTGTGTAGTCTCATTATTTATTTTTTCTTTTGATTCCCTTGCCTGGGGAGATAAATCCAATAAAATAATCTACGAGCAATGTCTGAGACTTTGCTGCCTATGTTTTCTTCAAGGATTTTTATGGTTTCAGGTCCAACACTTATGTTTTTGATCCATTTTGAATTTATCCTCATGTGTGGTATAAGAAAGTGGTCTAGTTTCATTTTTCTGCACTTATCTATCCAATTTTGCCAACACCATTTATTGAATAAACTATCCTTAGCCCATTGTATATGCTTGCTTCTTCTGTCAAATATTAATTGACTATAAAGGTGTGAGTTTATTTCTAGGTTCTCTATTCTGTTCCGTTGATATATGTATCTGTTTTTATGCCAGGACCATGCTGTTTTGATTACTATGATCTTGTAGTGTAGTTTGATATTAGGTAGCATGATTCCTTCAATTTTGTTCTTCTTTCTCAGCTGTTGCTATGTGTGGCCTTTTGTGGTTCCATATAAATTTTTGAAATATTTGTTGTAGTTCTGTAAAATATGTCATTGTTATCTTGATAGGAATTGTGTCGAATCTATAGATTGGTTTGGGCAGTATAGACATTTTAATGATGTTAGTTTTTCCTATCTATGAACACAGTATGTGCTTCCACATATTTGTATCTTCTATTTCTTTCTTCAGTGTCTCATAATTTTATGAGTACAGGTCTTTTACATCCTTGGTCAGGTTTATTCCTAGATATTTTATTCTTTTTGAAGCAATTGTGAATAGGATTGTTTTCTTAATTTCCCTTTCTGTTAGTTAATTATTGGCATATAAAAGTTAAATTGATTTCTGGATATTAATTTTGTATTCTGCTACTTTGCTGAATTCATTTATCCGCTCCAGTACTCTCTTGGTGGAACCTTTGGGGTTCTCTATATACAGTATCATGTCATCTACAAATAATGACAGTTGTACCTCTTCCTTTCCAATTATGTGCCTTCTATTTCTTCTTCTCTGATTGTGGTGGCTAGGACCTCCAGTACTATGTTGAATAAGAGAGGTGAAAGTGGACATCCCTATCTTGTTCCCTATCTTAAGGGGAGCACTTGTAGTTCTTGCCCATTGAGTATGATGCTGGCAGTGGGTTTGTCATGTATGGCCTTTATCATGTTTACGTATGTTCCCTCTAATCCCACTTTGGTAAGGGTTTTTTTTTTATCATAAATGGCTGCTGGATTTTATCAAAAGCTTTTTCTGCATCTATTAATATGATCATACTGTTTTTATCCTTCATTTTGTTTATATGGTAAATCACATTTATTGATTTATGAATGTTGTACCAAGCTTGCATTCCCAGAATGAATCCTACTTAATCATGGTGTATGATCTTTGATGCATTGCTGTGTTCAATTTGCTAATATTGTCTTGAGGATTTTAGCATCTATATTCATCAGGATATTGACCTGTAATTTTCTTTCTTTGTAGGGTCTTTATCTGGTTTCAGAATTAGAATAATACTGGCTTCGTAAAATGAGTTTGGGAGCCTTCCCTCCTCATGAATTTTTTGAAATAGTTTTAGAAAGAGAGGTATTAGTTCTTCTCAGAATGTTTGGTAAAATTCACCTGTGAAGCCATCCTGTCCAAAATTTTTGTTTGTTGGGAGTTTTTTGATTACTGCTTCAATTTCACTAGGTATAATCTGTCTATTCAGATTCTCTGATTCTTCCTGATTTAGTTTTGGAAGATTTTGTGTTTCTAGGAATTTATTCATTTTTTCCAGGTTGTCCAGTGTGTTAGCATATAGTTCATAATATTTTCCTACAATCCTTTGTATTTCTTTTGGGTCAGTTGTTATTTCTCCTTTTTCATTTCTGATTTTATTTATATGGGTCTTTTCTCCTTTTTTCTTGATGACAGTGATTAAAGGTTTGTCAATCTTGTTTATCTTTTCAAAGAACCAACCCTTGAATCCATTGATCTTTTGTACTGTTTTATTCAGACTCTATTTGGTTTATTTCTGCTCTGATGTTTAGTATTTCCTTTCTTCTACTCACTTTGGGCTTTGGTTTTCTTTTTCAAGTTCAAGTGTGAAGTTAGATTGCTTATTTGAGCTTTTTCCTTTTTTTGTTTTGAGATAGGCCTCTAATGCTATGAATTTCTCTGTTAGGATTGCTTTCCCAGTGTCCCACAGATTTTGGATTGTTGTGCCCTTCTTTTCATTTCTTTCAAGGTATCATTCAATTTCTTCCCTGATGTCATTGTTGACTCTTTCATTGTTTAATAACATGTTATTTAGCTTCCATGTCTTTGCATGTATTTCAGTGTTCTTCTTGTGATTGATTTCTAGTTTCATAGCATTGTGGTCAGAGAAGATGCTTCATATGATATCAGTGTTCTTAAATTTACTGAGACTTGTTTTGTGTCCTAGTTGTCGTCTCTCCTAGAAAACATACCATGTGCACTTGAAAAGTATGTATATTCTGCTGCTTTGGGGTGAAATGCTCTGAAGATATCAATTAAATCCATTTCATCTAGTGTGTTGTTTAAGGCCGCTGTCTCCTTGTTGATTTCTACCTGGGAGATCTATCCATTGAAGTCATTTGGGTGTTAAAATCCCCAGCTGTGACTGTATTTCTGTCGATTCCTCCTTTTATGTCCATCAAGATTTGCTTCACATATTTAGGTGCTCCTATGTTGGGTGTGTAAATGTTTACTAGGGTTATATCCTCTTGCTGGATTGTTCCCTTTATCATGTAATGCCATTTTTCTCTTAATAGCCTTGGTTTTAAAGTCTATTTTATCAGTGTAAGTACTGCTACCCCAGCTTTTTTTCCTTTTCATTTGCATGAAATATCTTTTCCCATGCATTTACTTTTAGTCTGTGTGTATCTTTAGATCTGAGATGTGTCTCTCGAAGGCAGCATATACATGGAGTGTTTTCTTATCCATTCAGCTTACCTATGTCTTTTGGTTGGAGCATTTAAACCATTTACATTTAGGGTGATTGTTGATAGATACATATTAAGTGCCATTTTATTGTTAGATTCTTTTTTTTCTTTCTGTTCTTCTCCCCCTTCTGTCCCTCTTCCTTCTCCCCCTCCTTTCCATCCACCCTTCCTCTTCCTTCTTCTCCTCTTCTCCTTCCTCTTATTCTTCTTCCTCTTCCTTTTCCTTCTTCTTCTTCTTTCCTTCTTCTTCTTCTTCTCCTCTAGCAAGCTCTTTAATATTTGTTGCAGTACTCATTTGGTGTTAATAAGCTCCTTTAGCTTTTTCTTCTCTGGGAAGCTCCTTATTTCTCAATCAATTTTAAATGCTAGCCTTGAGATGACCAACTGAAAGAAAAATGACTTTGAGAGGGTAGAAGGAGAAGCAATAATAAGAGCAGGGAATCAGGGCAAGGCAACAGGAGAAAGAAAGTAAAACTTATATTGTAAATAAAAAATGGAAAATTATACTTTCAAGGATCATTTCTATAGTTTGTTACTAGAGAAGTTTCTCTGAATGTGTAGAGCACCTGAAACCATGAGGAGGAGGTGCAGTGTTCTCACCTGAGCGTGAAGCTGACTTTTGGTGTTGCTTTTGCAACTGCCAATAGCCATTGATGATCATTCTTCTCTTCCTTTGGAATAGTAAGAAGGAGAGAACACAGTCTAAGTGGGAAAAAAGGGAATAAAGGAGGCAGAATGGAGCAAGAGAAGAGAAGTGTATAGTATTACGTTTAAACAGAAATTTAAAAAATACATAGTGAAAAAGATAATGAAAAAGGAAAAAATAAATAAATTAAAAAATAGGAACCAAACTGTAGAAAAAGATCCACCACAGCACTATCAACAACAAATGAACTAACTCATTCATTCATGGGAATAAGAGGGGAAAAAGAAAGAAAAGCTTAAGAGGACATGGAAGTGACTTTGAAAGGCCAGACGGAGAAGGAATACTAAGAGTGAGGAATGAAAACTAGGCTAAGTCAGGGAAAAATTAAAATCTAAAATAAAAAAAGAAAGGGCAAGAAGAAGGCAAAATAGAGTAGGAAAGGGACATGGTAAAATTTGAGATTGAAATAAATAGTGAAGATCTAGAAGTAAATTGAAGAAATGCAACAACAAGTATCATATTCAGAACCAATGAGCAAGGATTGATAAAGGTGGAGAGAGAATAAGGATATTTTAAGATCAGGAAAAAGAATGTGAGATGACTAATGACAAGAAAAATGGTTTTAAGAGGCTGGAGGAGGGAGAAAGAATAAGAGTGTGGAATGGAAACAAATCATAGCAAGAGAGAAAATAAAATTTAAATGGAAAATAAGAAAAGGAAAGAAGGTAAAATGGAGTAAGAGAAAGGAGGAGCAAAATATGAGATTTGAAATAAATTGTAATATAAAAACTAGTGACCTAGTAAGCACAAACTTGAAGGACAAGAAAGGAATGTTCAAATGTTACGCGGGAGAGAAAAATAACACAAATCATGAAGAAAGATGTGGTGTAATTCATCTCAGTAGATTCTAGTGTTTACCACTGTCTTCAAGAGTACCAGTGATCCACAGTTTGTGGCTGTCTCCTTCAGCTGTTAATCTCATCAGCCTGTAATCAGCAGTCAGGCCTAAGCACCACAGGGTGGGACAGAGTAATTCCTTTGGGTGGGGCTATTGCTTCCCCTCAGGCAGCAGCCACTCAGAGGTGAATGGTCTACCTGAGCAAGATGGCTCCTGCGGTATGGGAGATGACAACACCAGGATCCTGGTGGCTACTCTCTCAGTCCTCTCCCCAAAGCCACCAACCCCAGACTCTCTTCAAGCATCTCTAGTCCACTCTGTCCCCACCTTTGCCAGAGCCCAGGGCAAATGGCTACAAGTAAAAATTTATGCATTGACCCTTTAAATGGTTCCCTGTGACTTTAGCCATCTGTGACTAGCAGAGAGAAACCCTGTTGCTTTTCAAAGCTGGATGTTATCTGGGTTCTTTTTGGGCTTTGGTGCCATAGGCTGGGGAGTTTAGCTTAGGATTTAGCCCCGACACCTCTCAGAGGAAACCCCTCAGCCCCTGAAATAACCCTCAGGTCCTTCAGTTGCCACCCATGGGAGTACAGCTGGCCCTCTCATGCCTTCCCTGGACTCCCAGTCTCATTGTGGTGAAGCTGTTTCTTCTGTCTGTCCATAGTTATAAGGCTTCTCTCCTGCTACTGTTAAGGTGTTTATTCTGGATGATTTCCTCCAATTTAGCTAATTTCAGATTGGTCCTGGGAGGAGGTTAGGGTAGCTACCACTCGCTCCTCTGCCATCTTGATTCTTCAACATGCTTATTGTTACTAGAAAGAGGGCAAAGGAGGGAGGGACAGAGGGAGAGAAACATCGATGTAAGATAGAAACATCAATTGGTTGTTTCTTGTACGCTGGGGATAAATCTCATCCCAGGCATGTGCACCAACCAGATATTGATCCTGTAACTTGTCAGCTACAGGACAGTACTCCAACCAACTGAGTCACACTGGCCAGGACAGAAAGCTTATTTCAAATATCGACAATCATGTGAATACAAGACACTGTGCAAATCATTCTTGAATCTTGGAAGAGATGTTGATCAGCTGCTGTCCTCTGTGGAAGAGAGAACTTGCTTTCTCTTCTACACTTTTCTGAATGACCAAATTTTCTTTCCTGCCCCAGGACTTTTCTATCTGTCATTCCTTCTGCTTGGAGCTAGCTTTCCCCAGTATGGCTCACTCCTTAAATTCTTTTACATCCCTGTTCAGATGTCTACTTATCAGAGAGACCTCACCTGACCAGCTTAATTAAAGCCCCATTTCCCACTTTATATTCCTCTCTAGAATTTTCCACTGAATACATTCATTTGTTTGTTATTTGTCTCCCTCCACTGGAGTGAGAGTTCCAGAGGATATCACTACCATATCTTCAGTGCTGAGGACCATGATGGGCACATACTTGGCATTTAATAAATATTTGTTGAATGAATGGGAGTGGGATGACTAAGAACTTTTGAATACTTTCAGCTAAATAGAAATGCTAAGCAATATAATGTATTTAATTCTTTTGCTTAGCATCACAGATCATTTCTGTCATTATAGTAAGTCTTTTAAAGTGGCTGGAATTCCTAAGTCATTACATAATTATCCTCTTAAGGCTGAGTGAGCATTTAAAAGCACAATATCTAAACTGTTTTGCAGATGTGACATCTCTGCTACTGACATTATTTTTGTGCAAATATTGTGATGGAGCACTAAACCATGGCCTGGGAAAAGTCAGGCTGTGATGAGCACTGCAGCACAAGGGGAAGAAGAGCTGACTTGGTGCCAGTCCTAACGCCACCCTATGTGAGCCAGATGTCCTGCGCAAAGGCATTGAATCTCTTTGAGATTTTTTTTCAGCTGTGAAATGCAGATACCCTTCCAAATCTACCTAATAGAGATACTTAATATATGGAGGTGCTTTGCATCATTATAAGGTGTTATGTCAAAGCAATAATCAACATTTGAGTACCTGGTGTAACCAGGGGACTCTGCTACTACTATGAAAGAAGTCTTCATCTAAGTTCACAAAGAGGCTTTCCATTTAGGTTGAGAAGAGGGGCAGCATATACATTAAGAATGTGCTCATTTAACTAATAATGTCATCATTTTAAAAATGTGCTCCTGATACAATGTAATTGTTAACACAATGGGCTGACTCATGTATCTTGACAAGTTAATTTGTAGAGCAGTATTTTGAGCCATAGGCCCTATATAGCAGACACTTAGCAGTTAGAGGCCATTCCTCTGCGTATACGTATGTCCTCTTGGGCCTTATTCTTTTGCCCATATGGCTTTTAAAAAATTTACATGACAACCTAGATGCCTATCAGTAAATGAATGGATCAAAAAACCATGGTACATTTACACAATGGAATTCTATGCAGCAGAAGGAAAGAAGGAGCTCCTACCCTTTGCAACAGCTTGGATGGAGCTGGAAAGCATTATGCTAAGCAAAATAAGCCAGGCAGTGAAAGACAAATACCATATGATCTCACCATTAACAGGAACCTAATCAACAAAACAAAGAAACAAGCAAAATATAACCAAAGACACTGAAACAGAGGACAGGCCGACAGTGACCCGAGGAGAGAGAAGAGGGAATTTCAGGGGAGAATGGGAAGGGTTTACAGGAACAAATTTAAAGGACACGAGGACAAAAACTAGGGGGAGGGTGGTAATGGGAGGGAAGTGGGGAGGGTTGGGTGGGTGGGCTGGAATGGGAGTAAAAGGGAGAAAACTGTACTTGAACAATGATTAAAATGAAAAAAAATTTACATGAGTAATATATGAATATGTCCACTGGAAAATGTAATATAGAAATGTACCAAGAAAAAGAAGAAATTCTCTTTGCATACTATCACATATCATATTAGGGTTCTCAACACACACTATAAATGACTATCTGTTGTATTTCAGATACTTTCATATATCTCTGATGGAGAGATAACCGTTGAGGCAAGAAAAAAAATATGAAATGAAACTGCTTTGCAGACATTAATGCAAATACATTTGAAAACCTAGAGCAAATTACCTGGCTGGTGTAGCTCAGTGGATTGAGTGTGGGCTGCAAACCAGGCATCACAGGTTTGATTCCCAGTCAGGGCACATGCCTAGGTTGCAGGCCATGGCCCCCAGCAACTGCACATTGATGTTTCTCTCTCTTTCTCCTTCCCTTCCCTCTCTAAAAATAAATAAAATCTTTTAAAAAATAACAATTAAAAAAGAGAAAGAAACATTAATATCAAACTATTATTTTAAAAAAAGAAAACCTAGAGCAAATTAATAATTCCCTACAAGAGTTAAAGAGCTCAGCCCTGGCTGGCATAGCTCAGTGGATTGAGCGTGGGCTGCGAACCAAAGCATCGCAGGTTCAATTCCCAGTCAGGGCACATGCCTGGGTTGCAGGCCATGGCCCCCAGCAACCGCACATTGATGTTTCTCTGTCTCTCTCTCTTTCTCCCTCCCTTCCCTCTCTAAAAATAAATAAATAAAATCTTAAAAAAAAGAGTTAAAGAGCTCAAAGAAACTAACATCTATAGAAGAAACAGAAAAAAGTATTAAGTATCTACACTAAGAAAAAGCACAAGACCCATATGATTTCACAGGGGAATCTACTAAACCATTAACCTAGAACATTAAAAAGGAAGGAAACTTCCTAATTTCTCTTATGAAGCAAATATAACAGATATCTAAATTAGATACAGTATAAAGAAAGAAAACTATTTTCCAATATCACTCATGAATATTGATACAAAAATTCTAAACAAAATATTAGCAAAAAGAATTCAACATCACATTAAGAAAATAATACACCATGGCCAAGTGGGATTTATTCCAGGAATGTAAATCTGGCTTGAAATCAATTAATATCATAGCCAATATTAATAAATTTAATAGAAATATCATTTTTCCATAGAAGCTGAAAAAGCCTTTGAATAAGTGAACACCTATATATCATAAAACACTCAAGAATGTAGTAATTAAAGAATATCTTCTTGACATGATATAAAAAATGTGTAAATATACTTTACTCCTAAAGCTAGTTTCTCATTTAATGGAAAAATACTACAGGTAATCCTTCTAGGATTTGAAAGAAGACAAGGATGTGCACTGTTTACTACTATTCACCATTGTACTAGAGGTATTAACCAATACAGTTAGACAAGAGTAATCAATTAGAGGCATCAGAATGGGTAGAGAAGTAAAAATATCTGTTGTGCAGATGATACTTGGAAACTTCCAGAAAAATCAGTAATAAAGTTAATTTAAACAATAAAAGAATTCAGTGAAATAGCAGGATATAACATTAACATACAAACATCAATAGCTTTTATATACACAAACAATAAACAGAAGACATAATGTTAGAGAAAATATGATTTACTACAGCAACAAACAAGATTAAGTATGTGAAATTACATTTTTTTAAAGATTTTATTTATTTTTAGAGAGTGGGAGGGAGGGAGAGAAACATCGAAGTGTGAGAGAAACATCAATCAGTTGCTTCTCACACACTCCCAACCGGGGATCTGGCTGACTCCAGGCATGTGCCCTGACTGGAATCAAACTGGTGACCTTTCATTTTGCAAAATTATGCCCAGCCCAATGAACCACTCCAGCCAGAGTTGTAAGATTAAATTTAAAAAGGAGGAGAAGAAGAGCTAAAACACTACTGAAAGGTATGAAAATAGACTTGAAAAAATAAAGACTTCCTCTGTTGTTGGATGTAGTGACTGAACATTATAAAGATATAAATTCTTTCCAATTTGTAAATTTAATGCAACCCCAACAAAAATACCAACAAGCCATTTTAGAGAGTCAGAAAAGTTGACACTAAAGTTAATATAGAAAAATAACCATGCAAGTATGACCAAGAAAACACTGAAAAAGAAAAACTGTGTGGGAACTAGTATTGCTAGATATTAACATACATAAATCACTATAATTAAAACATTAAGTCACTGGTGAATGAATAGGCAAATAGTGAAATAGAACATAAAGTTAAAATTAGACCCAAATACATAGGAAACAGTATATGACAAAGATGGAGTCTTAAGTTACTAAGGTAAAGATGAAATATCTAATAAATTTGTGTGACAATCTTTTTCAAAACCCTCATCCAAGGATATGTTTATTGATGAGAGAGAGAGAGAGAAAGAGAGAGAGAGAAACTTCAATCAGTTGCCTCTCCACATACCTCTACTAGGAATCCAACCTACAGCTTTCTGATGTACTGGATGATGTTTCAACCATCTGCACTCCCCTACCAGAGCATGACAAAAACTTCTTGAATCTAGTCAAAAAACAACTGACAACCTGGGAGAAAGTGTTTAGAGCACATGTGCCATAAGCAAAAGGCCAATATTATATAATATAAAAAGCTCTTAAAAATTAAGGTTTATCCCACTCATGAGGATGGCTGTAATAAAAAAGACAGATAATAGCAAGCGTTGGTGAGGATGTGAAGAAACTGGAACCCTTATAGACTCCTGGTGGAAGTGTAAAATAATGCAGTTGCTTTGAAAACAATTAGGCAGTACTTTTTTTTATCTCAACATTTCTAACATTTATTTTGATTATTTTTAGAATGGTGAAAATAAATACATCATTGAGTTGAAATAAAGATCTAAAAAATATAAAATGCATCATAAATGTACAAAGCTATCATTGAATATTTTTTAATTACTTTATTGTTGTTCAAGTACAGTTGTCCTCCCACCACCCCAACCATCCGCACCTCCCTTCCCTGATTCCACCCCCCTTGGTTTTGTCCATGTGTCCTTTATAGTAGTTCCTGAAAACCCTTCCCTCCTTTCCCCCCATTATCCCCTCCACCTCCCCTCTGGTTACTGTCAAATTGTCCTTAATTTCAGTGTCTCTGGTTATATTTTGCTTGCTTTTTCCTTTTGTTGATTAGGTTCCACTTAAAGGTGAGATCACGTGGTATTTGTCTTTCACCAACAATTAGGCAGTTCTTCAAAAAGTGGAACATATAGTTGTCATATGACCCAGCAATTCTACTTCTATGTATTACTCAAGAGAAATAAAAACATACACCCACATAAAAACTTGTACATGAATGTTCATACCACCACTTTTCATAATAACCAAAAAGTAGAAACAATCCAAATATCCACAAACTGATAAATGGATAAACAACATGCAGTATTTATCCAGGCAATGAAATACTTTCCAGCCATAAAGAAGAATGAAATATTTATGTATACCTCAACATGGTAAGCCTTTAAAACATGCTTAGTGAAAGAAACCAGTCACAAATGCAAGTTGAAGGGTGTTCAATGGTGTAATTGATTGATTCTCTTCAAAGGTGTCAGGATCATGAAAGACAAGGAAACACTGTAAAATTGTTATCGACTAGAGGGTAGTAAAGCCAAAGGATATCCTGTTCTCTGTGAGATTCTACACAGATTGTGCAAGAAGAAGAAAGTGGAAAAATTGGTGAAACTTGAATAAGGATTGTAGTTTACTTAATAATCCTAATGTTAATTTCCTGATTTTGATCATTGGCTATGGTGGTAGTATTAGAGGAAGCTGAGTGAGGGATATTTGGAAACTCTTTACTATTTTTGCAAACTCTCCTATAAATCCAAAGTCAGTTATGAATGAAAAATTTTAAAAATATATATATCAGCAATAAATGTACCAACACCATTCTCCAAAGTTAATCTCTGACCTCTGACACAAAGAAGAGGAATAGGACTTAAAAATGTATTTGTCCTTACTTACCTTAATTAAATGGCAATAATTAAGATAAAATGCCACAGCAGAAAGCTTCCATAGATACATAATGTACTGACTACCTCTGAGAAAAGCTTACAACTAGGGCATCCAAATATGGTCAGTGTGATAAAAATCCCAAGTCACTTCGATGACCTCTTTCAAGACTTAAGGGCTTGTTAAAAGTATTAATCAGCTGTCTCATTAAACTGCTTCATTTAAATCTGTTTTGGATTTTATTCTAACGTGCCAAATTAGTAATATTTAGTCAGTTATTTTAAACTTGATTCTAAATCCATCTGATAATTCATCACTGTAGGTCTAAAGTAATGAAGCTAATGTCTTTTGTGGAGCATAAGAGAATAAATATTAGTACCTCACAGTCATTAGGTTGCAGTCAAGGCTATGTGGAAGGGTAAAACTGCCCATCTCCTAATGCTGCCGACAGTGGGGGTGTAGAGATATGCTGAGAAGATGGGGTTAGCATGCCCTAATCACCACCTGTGTCAACAAAAACAATTGAGGGGGTAATGATACCAAAATCTATTTGTATGAATAATTGAAACTGCCTCAATCTTGTGTAAATTTTGCAAAAGTGTTTGCTATTTTGTGTTGTTATGTAACACACCCTAAGTAAAAACATCCTGTTTGCTATGAAAAGTAGTATCAGAGTAAGTCCCTTGAGGCTGCCTTCCATAAAGACTACAACTGTCAACACTCTCCTGTGAGAATTCTGGATCCCTCTTGTCCCTATATTACCATGAATGTGGCAGTCACAAGCTGAGGAGGTTTATCAGGTTATGCCTAGTGTCATTAAACTAACAATGATTTGTATCTGATTATTCAAGTTACACAGCCAAGAAAAATTTTACTGTGCTCCCATAAGGGTAAGACTGAGTAAGATGATTATTTTCTATGTGGTTTACATGGGCCCAAAATTTACAAGTGAAATTTACCATTGTGTTTGTATGAAATTATAGTCTTCTTGTTACAAAATGTCTTTTGTAAGGGTATGTGTGTGTTTGGGTTCACAAACAGAAATTTAATTCTCACAATTCTGGAGGCTGAAAGTCTAAGATCAATTTGCCAGCACCATCAGCTGAAGGCCATTTTGCAGGTCACAGGCTTCTGGCCGCATCCTCTCAGGGCAAAAGAGGCTATGAAGCTCTATTGGGTCTCTTATGAGAGTATTAACCCCATTCATAAGTTCTTCACCCTCATGAAATAATTACTTTCCAAAGGCTCTGCCTGCTAATAACATTACCTTTGGGAGTGAGGATTTCAAAATATAAATTTTGGGGGGACACAAACACTTAAACCAGAGCACAGTGGTTTTCTACGTAAAAGTCTAGAATTCTTCTCATTGATTAAAACCAAACAAGTCCTCCTGACTCCTTTTTTTCTGCAACCACATTATATAGCCCCTATATTCTCTCCAGACTCTTTGGCTCCCATTCCCTCAGCTCCAATCTCTTCCCCATGCCCTCACCACCATGGTAGTCAGCTTCTGGCCTGGAGATTATTTCAACCAAGCTGAGCTCTGGTCTGGATCGAGTTTCTGAGGACCATATTGGGGCAGTTTTTTTTGGAGGTTTGAGTCACATATCATGGCCTGTGTAGGTATAAAGTTGCAACTGTGCAGTGCAGAACATTTGCATCAGCATCTTTTCAACATGTAGTACTGGAGTTAATAGCCTGGGCACCACAGGAAGGCACTTACACATCCAGACTGTGATGACAGTAGAGGCTGACTCTTTACCCTTGCCTGGGAAGGGTCTTGGCTGGAGGAAACCTAGAGCACGAGCCTATAAAGCTGGGGGCCTAGGGCAGACCCAAGTATCCAGGTGTACAGGTGGTACTAGTCCAACAAAAATTGAATTTAAAAAAAGGAGACAGAACGTAGGACACAATAAACAAACAAGGAATCGATAAATATATCATGGAATAGAATAGGCTCATGCTTAATGGGATTTAACACATAATTATAACAACCTTGAGAACAACTAACATTTATTGAGAGCTCACTACGTACCACATTCCCACTGAACCCATTTTACTTAGGAGGGAACAGGCTTAGAGGTACGTACAGTGCTTAAGTTGAAAAAACAGTGCCATGGCTATTCTCTTACCCAATTAACTATTGTATGATAAAGGTAAAAGGATCTCAATTCAGTGGGGAAGGGATGAACTTTTCCATAAATATTGTTGGAAAAATGGGCTCTTATATTAGTTAAGGTAACACTAGCTGCTATAACTATAATGTTTAACAACCTAAAATATTACTTCTCTCTCACTTAAAGTCGAAAATGGGTGTTCGTCCTCTAAATATGATTCAAGGATCAAGACTTCTGCCATCTTAGGATATTAGCACTTTCTTTTTTTTTTTTTTTGTAAAGTAGCCTTCTTTATTTTTTTTTAAATTTTAATCATTGTTCAAATACAGTTTTCTCCTTTTTACTCGCAATCCAGTCCCCCCTTCCATCCCTCCCCACTTCCCTCACATTACCACCCTCCCCTTAGTTTATGACCATGTGTCCTTTAAGTTCGTTCCCGTGAACCCTTCCCACTGTCCCCTGAAATTCCCTCTACTCTCTTCTGTGAGCAATGTCAGCCTGACCTCTATTTCAGTGTCTTTGGTTATATTTTGCTTGTTTCTTTGTTTTGTTGTTTAGGTTCCTGTTAATGGTGAGATCATATGGTATTTGTCTTTCACTGCCTGGTTTATTTTCTTAGCATAATGTTTTCCAGCTCCATCCACGCTGTTGCAAAGGGTAGGAGCTCCTTCTTTCCTTCTGCTGCATAGAATTCCATTGTGTAAATGTACCATAGTTTTTTGATCCATTCATTTACTAAAGGGCACCTTGGTTACTTCCAGCACCTAGCTATTGTAAATTGTGCTGCTATGAACACTGGGATGCATAGGTTCTTTTGAATTGGTGTTTTAGTATTCTTAGAATAGAGTCCCAGCAGTGGAATCGCAGGGTCAAAAGGCAGATCCATTTTTAGTTTTCTGAGGAAGTTCCATACTGCTTTCCATAGTGGTTGTCCCAGTCTGCAGTCCCACCAACAGTGCACTAGGGATCCCTTTTCTCCACAACCTCTCCAACACTTGTTGTTTGTTGCTTTGTTTATGATGGCCATTCTGTCTGGTGTGAAGTGGTATCTCATTGTGGTTTTAATTTGCATCTCTCTGATAGCTAGCGATATTGAACATCGTTTCATGTGTCTTTGGATTTTCTGTATGTCCTCCTTGGAGAAGTGTCTGTTCAAGTCCTTTGCCCACTTTTTTAATTGGATTCCTTGTCTTCTTAGAGTGCAGTCTTGTAAGTTCTTTATATATTTTGGAGATTAAACCCTTGTCTGAGGTGTCATTGGCAAATATGTTTTCCCATACAGTTGGTTCTCTTTTAATTTTGATACTGTTTTCTTTAGCTGTGCAGAAGCTTTTAATTTTGATGAGGTCCCATTTGTTTATTCTTTCCTTTATGTCCCTTGCTCTAGGGGACAAGTCAGTAAAAAAGTTTCTGCGTGAAATATCTGAGATTTTCCTACCTACGTTCTCCTCTAGGACTTTAATGGTGTCATGTTTTATATTTAAGTCTGTTATCCACCTTGAATTTATTTTTGTATATGGTGTAAGTTGGTGCTCAAGTTTCATTTTTTTGCACGTGGCTGTCCAGTTCTCCCAACACCATTTGTTGAAGAGGCTATTTTTACTCCATTTGATGTTGCTGCCTCCTTTGTCAAATATTAATTGACCATAGAGACTTGGGTTTATTTCTGGGGTCTCTGTTCTGTTCCATTGGTCTATGTGCCTGTTTTTATGCCAGTACCAGGCTGTTTTGATTACAGTGGCCTCGTAGTATAGTTTAGTGTCAGGTATTGTGATCCCTCCTACTTTACTCTTCTTTCTCAAAAATTGCAGCAGCTATTCGGGGTCGTTTATAATTCCATATAAATTTTTGAAGTGTTTGTTCTATGTCTGTGAAATATGCCATTGGTACTTTAATGGGAATTGCACTGAATGTGTAAATTGCTTTGGGTAGTATGGACATTTTGATGATATTAATTTTTCCAATCCATGAACACTATATATGTTTCCATTTGTTTGTGTCTTCCTTGATTTCTTTCCTGAGTGTTATATAGTTTTCTGAATACAGGTCTTTTACCTCTTTGGTTAGGTTTATTCCTAGATATTTTATTTTTCTTTTTGCTATTTCAAATGGGATTTTTTCCTTGATCTCCGCTTCTGCTGTTTCATTGTTGGTGTACAGAAATGCCTTTGATTTCTAGATGTTGACTTTGTATCCTGCTGTTTTGCCAAATTCATTTATTAGGTCAAGCAGTTTTTTGGTAGAGTCTATAGGATTTTCTATGTATACTATCATGTCATCTGCAGACAGTGACAGTTTTGTTTCCTCCTTTCTGATTTGGATGCCTTTTATTTCTTTTTTCTTGTCTGATTGCTGTGGCTAAAACTTCCAGTACTATATTGAATAGAAGTGGTGAAAGTGGACAGCCTTGTCTTGTTCCTGATCTTAGTGGAAAAGATTTTAATTTTTGCCCATTGAGTATGATGTTGGCTGTTGGTCTCTCATATATGGCCTTTATTATGTTGCGGAATGCTCCCTCTATTCCCATTTTGCCAAGTGTTTTAGCACTTTCAAAACATGGTTTCCAAGGCTGTGTGCTCAACTGCATCGGCCAGAAGAGGAGAAAGAGTGTGGAAGGTGCAAAAAGGAAGTATTTATGGGCCGGGCCTAAATGAAGGGTAATAATTTCTACTGACATTTCCTCCCTACAGCTTAGTCACATGGTCACACTTCACTGCAAAGAAGGCTAAGAAAGGCAAAATGCTTTATGCCCAGGAAGAAGAAGTAATGTTTTGATGAGCATCTAACTGTCTCTGCTACAGTTATCCACTATGATTTTCAAAATAAGCTAGATTTGTACTTTATATCATATTCATGAAAACAAATTTAAGATGAGTTAATAAGCTAATACCAAAATCAACTATGAAAGTATCAGAACTAAATATTTTTTTTGTAATTAGGGTTGGAAAGGCCCTTAACAAATCACAGAACCCAAAAGCTATTAAGGAAAAGATTGTCAGATTTAAATGTATGAAAACTAAAAATATTTGAACAATAAAAGATACTGTAAACATTATAAAGAAAGTAACAAATAAGCCCTGGCTGGTGTGATTCACTGGACTGAGTATTGGCCTATGAACTGATAGGTTGCTGGTTTGATTCCCAGTCAGGGTACATGCCTAGGTTGTAGGCTAGGTTCCCGATTGGGAGCATGCAAGAGGTAACTGATCGATGTTTCCCCCCCTCTCTTTCTCTCTCCCTTCCACTCTCTCTAAAAATATTTTTTAAATCTGAAAAAATAACTTAAAAATAACAGATAAGAAAATATTTACATCATATATAATTGACATTAGATAAATATGTAGAATATACAAATACTTATACAATCATTGAGAAAAAGACAACTCAGTGGATAAATACACCAATGACATGAACAGAAAATTTTGTGAAGGAAAAAAATCAATAACCAGCAAACATATAAAACGTGTATAATATGAAATACAACATAATCAAGGAAACACAAATATACATGATTTTTGCCCATTAGTTTTCCAACAATAAAAAATATGTATAATGCTCAAGATTAAAATAAGTGTGAGGAAATAGGAACACTTTTATACTATTGGCAGGAATATAAATATAAAACCACAACATTTTAGAAAGGCAATTTGGTAATATCAGTAAAATTTCTATAGCTTTGGAGACTTCAAGCCAAGATGAAGGTGTAGGTAGATAAATGTTGCCTCCTTGCACAACCAAAAGAAGGATAACAACAAACTTAAAAACAAAAAAATGACCAGAATTTCCAGAAAAATTGAACTGTATGGAAGTCCGACAACCAAGAAGTTAAAGAAGAAACATTCATCCAGACCAGTAAAAGGGACAGAGATGGGCAACCAGAGTGGGGAGGACATGTGGCAAGGAGGACCAAAGCAGGCAAGACAACAGCTGGTGGAGCAGGTGGTCCCACATTTGCATGTGAATGAACTGGGAGGAACAACTGGGGAGCTAGACACTCTGTGCAACCCAGGGTAGCATCGCAGGGAAATAAAGCCTCAAACCTCTGACTGAAAATACCTGTAGGGGTTGAGGTGGCAGGAAAAACTCCCAGTCTCACAGGAGAGTTCACTGGAGAGACTCACAGGGTCCTAGAAAGTACACAAACCCACCCAACTAGGATCAGCACCAGAAGGGCCCAATTTGCTTGTGGGTAGCTTGGAAGCTTGCCAAGAGCTGAGAAAGTGGCATTGTTCCCTCTTGGACCACTGCCCCACATACAGAGCCACAACCCAGCGATGTAGGTTGCTCTCCCCTGGTGAATACCTTAGAACTTAAGTTCTAACAGGCTGTCCTAGAAAGAAAAATATGGCCCAAATGAAAGAACAAATCAAAGCTCAAAAAATAGAACTGAGCATTGAAGAGATAGCCAACCTATCAGATGCCAAGTTCAAAATACTGGTAATCAGGTTGCTCACAGAAATGGTTGAGTATGGTTACAAAGTAGAGGAAAAAGTGAAGGCTGTGCAAACTGAAATAAAGGAAAATGTACAGGGAGCCAATAGGGAAGGAAAGGAAACCGGGACTCAAATCAATGATTTGGAACAAAAGTAAGCAATAAACATTCAACTAGAATAGAATGAGGAAACAAGAATTCAAAAAAAAAATGAAGAGAGACTGAGGAACCTCCAGGACAACTTTAAGTGTTCCAGCATCAAAATCATAGGGGCACCAGAAGAAGAAGGGGAAGAGTAAGACATTGAAGATTTATTTGAACACATAATGAAGGAGAACTCCCCCAATCTGGCAAAGGAAATAGACTTCCAGGAAGTCCAGAAAGCTCAGAGAGTCCCAAAGAAGTTGGACCCAAGGGAGCACACACCAAGACACATCATAATTACAATACATAAGATTAAAAATAAGAAGAGAATCTTAATAGCAGCAAGAGAAAAGGAGAGAGTTACATACAAAGGAATTCCCGTTAGACTATCAGCTGATTTCTCAAAAGAAACCTTGCAGGCAAGAAGGAGGTGGAGAGAAGTATTCAAAGTCATGAAAGGCAAGGACCTACATCCAAGATTACTCTATTCAGCCAAGCTATCATTTCGAATGGAAGGGCAGATCAAGTGCTTCTCAGATATGATCAAGTTAAAGGAGCTCATCATCACCAAGCCCTTATTTTATGAAATGTTAAAGGGACTTATTTAGGAAAAAGAAGATAAAAAGCTTGTACAGTAAAATGACAGGGAACTCACAATTATTAACAACCATACCTAAAACAAAAACAAACTAAGCAAACAACTAGAAGAGGAACAGAATCATAGAAATGGAGATCACATGGAGGGTTATCAGCTTGGAGGGGAAGGGGGAGAATGGGGCAAAGGTAAAGGGAATAAGAAGCATAATTGGTGCATACAAAATAGACAGGGGGAAGTTAAGAATAGTATGAGAAATGTAGAAGCCAAAGAACTTATATGTATGACCCACAGATATGAACTAAGGTTTGGGAATGCTGGTGGGAGTGGGGTACAGGGTGAGGGGAATAAAGGGAAGAAGAAAATTGGGACAACTGTAATAGCATAGTCAATAAAATATATTTTAAAAAATTCTAAAGGTTTCAATGTAGTAATTTTCCAACCCAGCATCATTTTGTACATGCCTCTAATGTGACATAACTAAGAATGTTAGTTGGATTAATGTTTAAAATATTGGAAAAAAAACATTCTAAATGTCCATCAATAGGAAAACAATATGGAATAATATTATCAAATAAGTTGTACATATCATGGAATACTATATAGTGAATATAAAGAATGAGGTAAATCTCAGTGTATAATATAGAGAGATCTCCACCATGAAAAAGCAAGTCAGAGCAAAAGGAAAAGTTTAATCTCTATGTTTTTAAGAAAAGCCACAAAATATACCATACATATATGCATGTTTAAAAGTACAGTTTAAAAGGTCTGGAAAAGTACTAAACGAACAATAAACGTTATGTGTGGGGATGGGCATAGGAACAGAATTGAAAGGAAACCACTAGATTTTGCTATTGGGACATCATTGACTTTTGAAGGTAAAAAAGTCTCTTAGGAGTTATGAACACCGCCCCCCCCCCCAAAAAAAAAAACCCGAGGATGTGAATGAAGGAGGTGGGAAGGAGAAATGAACATATAAAGAAGCAAGACTCAAAGTTCCAGAGAAAATGGAATAGAAATGTACAATGAACACAAGGCACAGAAAGGAAGTGCTTGGTGAGGACAAGCTCAGCAGACCAGTTGGTGATGTCTGGAGATAAAGGGACTGGCTCCCAAATTCCACAGCAGTCAGAATTCATGTGAGATGGCTTTAAAGATCTGATTGGCTTTATCTCTTTCCCAAGGAATGAAAAAAATCATCATGATAATAATAGTCTATTCCAGAGGAATTTTAACAACATATTCTTAATTTCCTCTCTGACTGAAGACCAGGCAGCACTTAGGATACATGTTCCTATGAGAGTTTCTTCAATAGTATGAAGGTTCTAGTTTTTAAGTGTATTTTTAAAAATATATTTTATTGATTATGCCATTACATTTGCCCCATTTTCCCCCCTTTACTCCCCTCCGCCCTACACTCCCCCTCCCACCCACTTTCCCCCCTTTAGTTCATGTCCATGTGTCATAAGTTCTTTAGCTTGTACATTTCCTATACTATTCTTACTCTATCCCTTTCTATTTTCTGCCCACCATCTATGCTACTTTTTCTCTACACCTTTTGCCCCTCTCTCCCCCTCCCAATCGCCTGTGGCTAACCCTCCCTGTGATCTCCGTTTCTGTGTTTCTGTTCCTGTTCTAGTTGTTTGCTTAGTTTGCTTTTGTTTTTGTTGTTAGGGGTGGTTGTTAATGATTTGCTGTCATTTTACTGTTCATATTTTTTATCTTCTTTTTCTTAGATAAATCCCTTTAACATTTCATATTATAAGGGCTTGGTGATGATGAACTCCTTTAACTTGACCTTATCTGAGAAGCATTTTATCTGCCCTTCCCTTCTAAATGAAAATTTTGCTGAATAGAGTATTCTTGGATATAGGTCCTTGCCTTTCATGACTTGGAATACTTCTTTCCAGCCCATTCTTGCCTGCAAGGTCTTTTTTGAGAAATCAGCTGACAGTCTGATGGGAACTCCTTTGTAGGTAACTGCCTCATTTTCTCTTGTTGCTTCTAGGATTCTCTCCTTAATTTTAATCTTGGCTGATGTAATTATGATGTGCCTTGGTGTGTTTCTCCTTGGGTCCAACTTCTTTGGGACACTCTGAGCTTCCTGGACTTCCTGGAAGTCTATTTTCTTTGCCAGATTGGGGAAGTTCTCCTTCATTATTTGTTCGAATAAGTTTTCCACTTGTTGCTCTTCCTCTTCTCCTTCTGGTACCCCTATAATTCGGATATTGGAACATTTAAAGATGTCCCAGAGGTTCCTAAGCTTCACATTTTTTTTTTGAATTCTTGTTTCTTCATTCTTTTCTGGTTGGATATTTCTTTCTTCCTTCTGGTCCACACCGTTGATTTGAGCCCTAGTTTCCTTCCCATCACTCTTGGTGTACATTCCCATCACTCTTCCCTGTACATTTTCTTTTATTTCACTTTTCAGAGCCTTAATTTTTTCCTCTAATTTGCATCCATATTCAAGCAATTCTGTGAGTGTTCTGATTACCAATGTTTTGAACTATGCAAGTGATAAGTTGGCTATCTGTCCGTCGCTTAGTTTTAGGTTTCTGGAGCTTTGATTTGTTCTTTCATTTGGACCTTTTTTTTTTTTGTTTTTTTGTTTTGTCTCGGGACTCCTGTTACATAGAAAGAGACAGAAGAACACCTTTTCATTAGGTGTTCACCAGGGTGGGGCAACCCACATCACTGCATTGTGACACTGTATGTGGAGGAGGGGTCAGAGAGGGAACAGTGCCCCCTTGCTCAGCTCTCTGCTGGTTTTCAGTCACTTCCCCTGTTACCCACAATCATATTGGGCCCTTCTGCTGCTGATTCCTGGGTGGGTGGTTTTGTGTACATTCTAGGACATTATGGTTCTCTCCAACAAGCTCTCCTGTGAGGCTGGGAGTTTCTCCTGCTGCCACCTCAACCTCCACAGGTATTTTCAGTCAGAGGCTTTGAGGCTTTATTTCCCCATACTGGAACCCTGGGTTGTGTGGTCTATCTCACTCCACAATTGTTCCTCCTGGTTTATCTGCAGGCGAATGTGGGACTGCTCAGTCCACAAGCTGCCACCTTGCTCGGTCTGAAAGCTGCTACCCTGCCCACTCCTGTCCTCCTGCCACTGCATTGCTGTGAGTCCTGTCCACCCAGCTGTCCATCTCCACCCCTCCTATGGGTCTGGATGAATGTTTCTTCTTTAACTCCTTGATTGTCGAACTTCCAAACAGTTCGATTTTATGGCATTTCTGGTTGGTTTTTGTTTTTAAATTTGTTTTTGTCCTCCTTTTTGTTGTGTGAGGAGGCACAGTGTGTCTACCTACACTCCATCTTGGCCAGAAATCAGTATGAAGGTTTTAAATAAGTACTTTTCAACCAAAAGAGAAACTGTGGGTTTTTTTTTTTAAGTTTTATTGAAGTATAACTTACATATAACAAGCTTACCTTGTTTTTTATTTATTATTATTATTATTCCTCACCTGAGGACATGTTTATTGATTTTAGAGAGGGGGGAAGGGAGTGGGGCAGGAGAGAAACATCAGTGTGAGAGAGAAACATTGATAGGTTGGTTGCTTGTATCAAACCTGTAACCTAGGCATGTACCCTTGCAAAGGATCAAACCTGAGACCTTTCAGTTTACAAGGATGCTCCAACCAACCGAGCCACACTGACCAGAGTAAACTTACCTTTTTTTAAGTGCACAATTCATTTTAATAAACTTACAGTGTTGCGCGCCCATCTGTACAATCCAATTTTAGAGCTTTTCTTTCACCCCAGAAGGCCCCTATGCTGAATTACAGTCAATCCTTTTTCAACCTCTAGCCCAATTGACAACCACCAATTTATTATCTGTCTCTATAGACTTGTAAAAAGGGCAATTTTAATGCATCAAAATTTTTATAGCATTGTGGAGCCCTCACAATGTCTTCATCTGCAAATAATGTTCATTTTCATGAAACTGAACCCCACAGAAGAGAGCCTGGACAATAAGAGCTCTTGGTTCTCCAAGTCTGACAGAAATGTTGGGCCTGTGAGTGAGGGAACTTCAGTTCTCCAAATTTTAAGAAGAGTTTCGAGTAGCTGTGGATCACTTAAATCTTGGTTCTTTTGCTATTTATCCACTAGTAGGAGTTGACATATTCTCAGGACTTTCCAGGCTAACTACTGAATAAAACACACAAATACATAGCCAGGTTTATCTTCCAAGGGCAACTTTTAATTCTCAGTAGTGCCATAATCACTTGAAGAGGAATAGAAATGTTTTCCTGCAGACTCATAATTTATAAGCCACTTCTGAATCAGTGGAATCTGTCCTGTACATCCCTTACTGGATGTTATAATATTAGTATTGTCTTTTTCCCTCCTCACCCTCTTCTCCACTCTGCTTTCAAATTATAACCTCTCAGGTCTTCTATGAAAACAAAGCAATACTATTGTTATTACACGAACCATACCTTTCACTGGAAGCTCCCTTGACCTAGCAAATGCTATAAAAGCAGTACTTGTAAGTTCTTTTTTTATCCTCACCCAAGGACATTTTATTTTTTGAGAAAGAAAAAAAACAACATGAGAGAAAAGCATTGATTGGTTGCCTTCATACGCAAACCTGCAGCCTAGGTATGTGTCTTGACTGGGGGTTGAACCTGAAACCTTTTGGTTTATGGAACCATGGGTCAACCAACTGAGCCACCTGGCCAGGGCAGTACTTGTAAGTTCTTGATTAAATTCTTGGCCAAGGTCATACTCTGTCTACAGAGGATGGGAGGTTGTAGTAATTACTTCTAGTTATGAGCACATATACACAAAGTCTGTCCAGAAAAAGTCCAGCCATTGTTAATATGGACATTGTGATTCTAGGACATTGACAAGAACAGTGTGCATGACATCAATGTAACCTGGAAGCCAAGGAGAGTGGACTGGAATGCACATGCATAAACAGTGATGACTTCACTGTACTAGTTAGTGGGGGTGGTATGTGACATTGAGTGAGCCTGTGTGCGGTGTGGTCATTGTATTCAAAATGACTGAATGAGTAGAGCAGCAAATCTGTATCAAATTTTACATTAAGCTTGAACATTCCTTCATGGAAACTATTCCAATGATTCAGAAGGCCGCAGCTATGGGCAACTGGTGATTGGCAGGTTCATCATGACAACATGCCCATTCATGCATCCCATCTCCTGCAGAGTTTTTTTGTGAAAACCACCCAGATGACTCAGTTCCTCAATGGCCCATATTTGGCACCCCATGACTTTAGGCTTTTCCTGAAACTGAAATCACATATGAAAAGGAAGAGGTTTCAGTCTATCAATGAGATTAAGGAAAATATGACTGGACCGCTGATGGTGACTGGAAGAACTGTGTGAGGTCCCAAGGTGCCTATTTTAAAGAGGACTGAGGGATCGGTATCCTGTGTAGTTAGTTCCTTATATTTTGTATCTTCTTCAATATATGTCTCTAATTTTCATATTACGTGAGTAGATACCTCCTTGATAGACTTTGTATTATTATATACTCTCAGGCTACATTAAAAAATTATGTATATTTCATTGATTATGCTGCTACAGTTGTCATGATTTTTTCCCTCTGCTCCCCTCTGCCCTCTTGCCCCATTCCCTCCAGCAATATCCCCCACTTTAGCTCATGTCCATGGGTCATGCATGTAAGTTCTTTGGCTTCTCCCTTTCTTATACTATTCTTGATATCCCCCTGTCTATTTCGTTTCTACCAATTATGCTTCTTGATCCCTGCACCATTTCCCCCTCCCCGCTCCCAGCTAATAACCCTCCAAATGATCCCCATACATATCATTCTGTTCCTGTTCTGGTTGTTCACTTAGTTTTTAATTTTGTTTTCATTTTTTTTAGGTTCAATTGTTGATAGTTGTGTTTGTTTTCATTTTAATGTTCATAGTTTTTACCTTATTTTTCTTAAATAAGTCCCTTTAACATTTTGTGTAATATGGCTTGGTGATGATGAATTTCTTTAGCTTTACTTTGTCTGGGAAGCCCTTCATCTGCCCTTCCATTCTAAATGACAGCTTTGGACTTCCGGCCAAGATGGAGGCATAGGTAGATATACTTTGCTTCATCACAAAACCAAAAGAAGGACAACAACAAATTGAAAAACAAAAAATAACCAGAACTGCCAGAAAATCAAACTGTATGGAAGTCTGACAACCAAGGAGTGAAAGAAAAAATATTCATGCAGACTGGTAAGAGGGGCAGATAGGGGAAGCCAGGGCAGAGAGGATGCACAGCAAGGTGGCACCCGGTTGACCATGTGGTCCCACAGTCAAGTGTGGATAAACTGGGAGAAAAAACTGAGGAGCTAGACAGACTCCTCAACCCAGGGCTCCAGCATGGAGAAATAAAGCCTCAAAACCTTTGGCTGTAAAAGCTTATGAGGACTGCAATGGCAGGAGAAACTCCCAGCCTCATGGAAGAGTTAGTTGGAGAGACCCACAGGGACCTGGAATGTACACAAGCCCACACACCCGGGAATCAGCACCAGAAGGGCTTAGTTTGCTTGTGGGAAGTGGGGGAAGTGACTGAAAGCCTGCAGATAGCCAAGCAGGCAGCATTATTCCCTTTCGGATCCCTCCCCCACATACAGGCCACAACCCAGTGATGTGGGTACCTTGCCTTCTTGAATACCTAAGGCTCCACCCTTTAGAATGTAACAGGCAGCCGAGGCAGAAAAAAAAATGGCCCAAATGAAAGAACAAATCAAAGCTCCAAAAATAGAACTGAACATTGAAGAGATAGCCAACCTATCAGATGCAGAGTTCAAAATACTGTTAAGCAGGATGCTCACAGAAATGGTTGAATATGGTCACAAAATAGAGGAAAAAGTGAAGGCTATGAAAAGTGAAATAAAGAAAAATATACAGGGAATCAATATGGGAGGGAGGGAAGCTGGGACTCAAATCAATGGTTTGGAACAAAAGTAAGCAATAAACATTCAACCAGAACAGAATGAAGAAACAAGAATTAAAAAAAATGAGGAGAGGCTAAGGAACCTCCAGGACAACTTTAAATGTTCCAACATCAGAATCATACAGGTGCCAGATGGAGAAGAGGAGAAACAAGAAATTGAAACTTATTTGAAAATATAATGAAGGAGAACTCCCCCAATCTGGCAAAGGAAATAGACTTCCAGGAAGTCCAGGAAGCTCAGAGAGTCCCAAAGAAGTTGGACCCAAGGGAGCACACACCAAGACACATCATAATTACAATACATAAGATTAAAAATAAGGAGAGAATCTTAATAGCAGCAAGAGAAAAGGAGAGAATTACATACAAAGGAATTCCTGTTAGACTATCAGCTGATTTCTCAAAAGAAACCTTGCAGGCAAGAAGGAGGTGGAGAGAAGTATTCGAAGTCATGAAAGGCAAGGACCTACATCCAAGATTAGCCTATCCAGCCAAGCTATCATTTAGAATGGAAGGGCAGATCAAGAGCTTCCCAGATAAGGTCAAGTTAAAGGAGTTCATCATCACCAAGTCCTTATTATATGTAATGTTAAAAGGACTTATCTATGAAAAAGAAGATACAAAATATGAACAGTAAAATGATAAAAAAACTCGAAGCTATCAACATCTGAACCTGAAAAATAAAAACTAAACAACCAGAACAGGAACAGAATCACAGGAATGTAGCTCACAAGGAGCATTATCAGTGGGATGTGGGAGAAGGGAGAATGGGGGAACAGGTACAGGGAATAAGAAGCATAAACTGTAGATACAATATAGACATGGGCAGTTAGGAATAGTATAGGAAATGGAGAAGCCAAAGAACTTATATGTATGACCCATGGACATGAACTCAGGGTGGGGGGAATGCTGGTGGGAGAGGGGTTTCAGGGAGTAGGGTGATAAAGGGAGAAAAAATGGGATGACTGTAACAGCATAATAAAATATATTTAAAAAGATAAAAATAAATACTGAAATTAAAAAAATGATAGCTTTACTGGATACACTAAAATGGTTGTATGTCCTTTCTTTTAATCACTTTTATTATTTCTTGCCAGCAAAGTTTCTTTTGAGAAATAAGCTGATAGTCTTATGGAAATTCCTTTGTAGGTAACTCTGCTTTTTCTTGCTGCTTGTAAGATTGTGTCTGTATCTTTAATCCTTGGTATTTTAATTCTCATGTGTCTTGGAGTGGTCCTTTTTGGGTCCAACTTGATTTGGACTCTCTGTACTTCCTGGTCTTGCATGTCTAATTCCTTTGCAAAATTAGAAAAATTTTCTGTCATTATTTTGTCAAAGAGATTTCCAATTTCTTGCTCTTTCTCTTCTTTTGACACCCCTATGATGTGAATGTCAGACATCTTGATGTTGTCCCAGAGGTGACTTATCTTACCCTCATTTCTTTGGATTCTTTTTCTTGTTGTTTTGATTGGTTCTTTTTTGCTTCCTTATATCCAAATCATTGATTTGTTTCTCAGTTCATCCATTCTATTGTTGCTTCTTTGTAAATTGTTCTTTATTTTAATTAGTGAATCCTTTGTTTCTGATTGGATCTTTTTTATGCTCTGGAGATCCTCACAAAGTTCCTTCACCATCGTCATAACCTGTGTTTTGAACTCAGCATCTGACAGATTGCTTATCTCCATTTCATTGAGCTCTTTTTCTGGAGTTTTGATCTGTTCTCATTTGGACCATGTTTGTTGTCTCCTCATTTTGGCAGCCTCCCTATGTTTGTTTCAATGTATTAGGCAGAGCTTCTCTGACTTCGTGTCTTGGTAGTGTGGCCTAACATAGGAGGTGTCCTGTAGGGTCCAGTGGCATAGCCTCCCTTATCACTTAAGCTGGGTATTCGAGGTGCACCCTGTGTGGGTTGAGTACACCTTCTTCTTATAGTTGAGCCTTGGTTGCTGTTGGCAGATCAATGGGAGGGATTTTCCCAGGCAGTCAGCTGTAAGGACTGGTGGTGAGCACTGACCACCAACTTCTGCCGTCCATGGAGGATCAGCTGTTTTTAGGGACAGGGTGGAAGTGCTCCAATGTGGTCTGCAGCTGCCCACTGGATGCATTGGAACTGGGGTTTCCAGGGTGGTATAGGCCTCGTTCAGCCCCCACCTGTGTTTTGCCCTGGGCTGCCGTTCCTGAGCTATAAATATAAAGCAATCTGAGAAGGCTGCTGCTACTTGTGCTGGGCTTGGAGATTACCAGAAGCCAAACTGTGAAATTAATCTGGCTGCTGCTAGTGCACAGCCTAGAACTCACTGAGCCCAGCTGTTGCTTGTTTGATATGATTTAGGAAGTTATGTAGCATGAACAAAGTCCAGTCATTCATATGGAAAAGCAGCGTGGGGGGTGGGTGGGTGCAAGTTGGGTGGGGTTGAGTCTCTGGGGGCCTCCAAGGTGGATCAATAGTGTTAGACAGGTTGATGGAATCTCAAATATGGCACTAGCCTGCTGGCTCCTTGACTCTGCAGGGGAAGGGCTCAGAAAACGGACAATAGCCTCTCCTTGCTCTGATGCTAGACACCAGCCTCTCCTAGTATGTCACTGGTGCTCATCAAACTGCAACTCTGGCACTGGAGTTCATAGAGTGATTCTGAGTAGGTGAGTCCATTGGTGGGTTCTTTAAGAGAAACTGCTTGGGGCTCCAGAAGTTCTTTCACTGACTCAATCCCCACTGTTTTTTTTTTGCAGTAGAGGTTGTAGGGACCTATCTTCCTGGCACTGGAACCCTGGGCTGGGATCCTGGTGTGGGCCTGGGCCTATTCACCCCTGAGACATCCCTCCTGGTATTTTATCTACCACATGTGGGTGAGAGACAGCCTATTCTGTGCCTGTGCCCCTCCTACCATTCTGGATGTATGTGGTTTCTTTAATTCTGTAGTTGTCAGGCTTCCATTCAACTTGATATATGACAGTTTTGAGTGATAGTTGTTCTATATGTTAGTTGTAATTTTGTGTGGTTGTATGAAAAGGCTAGCCATGTCTGTCTATGCCACCATCTTGGCTGGAAGCCACTACTTGCCCTATTTACTAAAAGCAACTCATGGTTAGGGTGCTATTTTGTTCACCCTTTCAATTATGTATGACTCCCAAATATCACCAACAATCTGTTGCTAAGACAAAGCTGTGTTTATTGTTTACTTTGGTCAAAGAGAAACACAGCTTTTCAGAGTTTTGTCAGTCTCTTAAAGAGTGAAAGTCCTGTGAAAACTTATTAAGAATTTGAAGTTAGGCTTATGAAGGTCTTTCAATGCAGACTTGATTAGAATTGGGTAAGGGTCAGATAAATGGTTGATCAGATAGAGAGAGGAACTGAGGTTAGAAACCATGTGTCTCCTCAGGGTTCTGAAGACCAGTTCCAGGTTCTAATCCTGGCTTTGAATTTATTAGACACTCCTGTTTCCTTTTAGTAATTCTGTCTTTGTTCTCTAACCTATTCTGACCAGCATACTTTTGCTTGCAACCCAAGTTAGATCTCCTATTTGAAACTAAAAGAACTAGATCTAAGAAAAGTAGCCATACCACCATTGCTCATTAAAAGATATTTGGGCATTTGTGATAGTAGATATGGCAAATTGATGCTAAAAATTGTTTCTTTATTCTCTTGAATTGATGAAACTCCCATGGGCAAGGTTCTTGGGAAATATTTTGGAGAAGGCTCTTTTGGATGAAAAATGTACTTGGTCTGTGCAAGTATTTTCCTGTTGTCAGAGTTTAAATATCCCATTGAAATAATATGGGAAACCATTTCCCCCTAGATCTCTGTCTTTCTTGATGGATTTTCAGAACAACTCAGTTTTGAGTCTCTTGCAAAACAGAGCATTGAGAAAATTATTTTGGAGAGTTTTTATGGTAAAATATCTTCCTGTTAATCTCAAAACAAGTGTTTGGACATTTTATTCTACTTCATCTACATCTATTTGCAAAGCTTTTTTATCTGCACTTTATCTGTGGAGACAAATTATTGAAAAGGATTTATGTTATGCTCAGTCTCCTTTGCTAGCTAGGTTAAAAGATTTTATCCAAGCAGCTTCAAGTGCTCTTATTAATATTGTATTTCCAAAGTGAAAAAATTTTGTTTTGTTTTTTGGATGTTATCTTGAAATATTAAAGTATAATTAAAAAAGAGGGCTTGAGGTATATAGCTTTCTCAAAAGAGGCCCACATTTTTTACAACACAAAAGACTACTGTAATAATATATAAAGTGTTCTGAGATGGGTTTTACTATTCTTCAGAGTTGATATACACTGTAGGCTGTTGACCACTTTTGGGGCAGAACAAAGACAGCAGGAATATGATGATCCACTTACTTCAGACAGCTTTCTAGTTGCATTAAAATTGAGCCAAACAAGTAGACCTTGCAAGACTTCAGCTTTGCTCTTGGAATCACCCTCTGCCTACTTCACATGTTCCTGGCATGTTTTTTAGTCTCTTGTGGTAGAGAGAATGTGGAGTTGCCAGGTTACTGTCAATGAAGAATAATTTTTAGAAATAGAAAGTCAGTGTCCTGGCTCTGAATGATTCATATTGCACTCTGGGCCATGTTATGAATGTTAAACAGTTAACTATCAGTTGGTGCTTAATCTGTTAGATCTTCCTTGATCCATAATTTGAGTGTGCACTTTTTGTTTTTGCTTTAAGTATAAAATAGATGGTTTATATTTTCCTTCCAGCTGATTCAGAAGTAAAATGGTACACTCATTTGGCATTAAAGTGTAAAAACAAAATGTTTACTAAATTAAGTGAAATAAGGTGAACTTTCGGCTTTCCACATCAATTATTTATTAAATTATCAAATTGGATTTGCTCTAAAACCTGACAGTTTTGGAATATGAGAAATGTGATTCAGAAACATGAAGGCCCTATTTTTTAGCCTCTTCCTCCTTTTGCTCAGGAAATTTGAGGTATAATCCATGGGCACTTTTCAGAGACATCCTTTCAAAGGATTTATTTATCAAGTTATGTGATGTTGGATAAGTCTCAAGTCTTTTCATCTGTGAAATGAGAATAATAATATTTGCCTCACAAAATTGTTGATAGCAGAATGTAAGGCATCCATTCATTTTATTGTATATGTATATTTGTAGATATTATTATAATAGGCCTCCAGGAAATGTTAGCTATATACTAGTTTATTTATTGAAAAGATACTGTTGCTTGGTTCAATGTTCAAAAGATATGAGTTTTACGTTGTATCTTTTGAAATCTTTCCACTTACTTCCCAGCAACATAATTCTCCTCCCTGGAGTCAACAGATGCATCGTCTTCTTGGATATCTTGCTTGAGATATTCTGTATATCTGAAAGCAAAAATATGTTGTCTTTCCCTGACTTAAAAATTTTTTTGTAATTATTTATTTTTAGAGAGGGGAAGGGAGGGATAAAGAGAGGAAGAGAAACATCAGTGTGTGCTTGCCTCTCGCGTGCCCACAACTGGGGACCTGGCCAGCAACCCAGGCATATGCCCTGAATGGGAATGGAACCAGTGACTCTTTGGTTTGCAGGTCCACACCCAATCCATTGAGCCACACCAGCCAGGGCTTTAAAAAAACGTTTTTTTAAAATTTATCTTTCCCTGCCTTTTTAAAAAACATGAATAAAATCTTACTATTTTACGTCTTCCTTTTTGTCACTTAAAAATGAATCTTAGAAGTTGTTCATATCAGTAGAATGATTTTAAACAACTGTGACTAAATTAAAGTAGGCATAGCTGTATATTTGTGTGTGTGTGTGAGGGTGAGTGTGAAGGAAAGACTGAGAGAGCTAGAGCAAGCTGGCCTGTTCTAATTTAATTATCAATTCTAACCCCTAACTACTGGATATTCATTCATACATTCACTTCATTCATTCATTCAACAACATTTTTTGAAGGCCTACCATGATTCAGGCAAGGCTCTGGCAATACAGCCAAGAACAAACCAGTCACTTCTTTCCCATTGTAGTGAACATGAGGCTGGACATTGCATTTTTGCCTCATCTGCTGTGTGGTGCTTCAGAGCCCCATGCCGGCCCTCCACGGCTGAGTCTCAGGCTCAAACTCCCAAGATTGTCCGCATCCCTCTGGTTTGGGTTGGGGTCCTAAAGCGAGAGATGGCAAAGAGGGGAGTCTGAATCTACGGGAACATGGTGGGGAGCCCGGAGCTTCACGGGAATCTGGACACGGGGATGAAGAGGCCCCAGAATTCGGGGGGTACCCCTGGCGGGGCGTAGACCCTCGGTGCGACTTTGGGGTATCAATCCTGGGTGTGAGAGAGGACATATGCCTGAGTCCGTGTCTCCTCCTCGCCTTGAGAAGCACACGGGACCTCGGAGACTACTTCTTTAGCTATCCCATTTTACAAAGATGGAACACCAAGGCCCAGGATGGCAATGGTCCGTACAGTTGCCCACCTACACCTGGGATTGGAGGGAATCCGGAGACCCGAGAGCGGACAGGGTCAATTCACAGCGAGTTCAACGGTTGGGCTGACGGAAACCGATTAAGAAACTGGACACCTCTAGGCGTCTATTGAAAACTCGTGCAGTGGGAAGGATTTCGGACCTGCAGAGTGGTAGCAGGTTCGAAGAGCCAGGCGTGCAGTCTTCAGCCCTTTAAACTGCCAGTGCGCGGGAACCGCAGACCAACAGCCACAGGCTGACTAGGCGGGCGCGCACTCTCAGCAGCCTACATTTGCCCCAGCTCCGCCCCCTCGCCAATTGTTGTCCAATCAGCAACTTTCTTTCCTCCGGTCCCAGTTCCTCCCATCTCTTCGCGCCTCCGCCCCTACAACCCAGAACCTAGAAACGGAGGGGGCAGGGGGCGGGGCTCCCTATCGGGTGCCTGGGCAACTGGCACAGTCGCGCGCTCCCTCTGATTTTTCGAACGCAGTTGGCCCTCTAAGCAGAAAAAAATACAAGAGCGGCGGCCAATGGCTCTCCAGAAAGAACCCGCGCGCTGCCCCGGCCCCGCCTCACTCTGCTAAGAAAGAAGTGCAGGCCTGGCCATTGGTTCGAGTGATCTGTCACTCGCTGCTGCGGCCAGCGGGCTGGGGCCTTGTGGTGATTGGTTCCGCCCAGGCGCGAAATGTAACGCGGGAAAAGTCGGAGTGGGGACCGCAGAGGCAGGTTGTTATTTTCGGGGGGTCAGAGGCGTGAGCTCTGCTTTCCTGTCACCTCAAGCCAGGTCGCCCGCTGCTTCCCGTTGCTGAAGCCTACGTTGGAGCGTACAAAGAGCAGAGGACGGCTTGACCCAGGGTTGGAGTCCAGCACTGACCACCCGGTGGCCGCCTAGCTGCTCTGCTCCTTCGCTGGCCGCTGTACAGGAGGATTCCAGGAAACGTACGCTTGCCATGAGCCGGCGGGACTGAGAGCCAGCGACTCAGAGCAGAGCAGGCAAGCGGAGCAAAGGGCCAGATCCAGGCTCAGGGAGTGCGGCCGGCGGAGCTGCGGATCAGGGCAGGACGATGATTCGGGGCATGGAAGCGTCGATGGCGGAAAACCCGCCGCAGCCGCAGCCGCCGCCGCCGGTCATCTTCTGCCACGACTCTCCGAAGCGGGTGCTGGTGTCGGTCATCAGAACGACCCCGATCAAGGCCACGTGCGGGGGTGGAGGGGAGCCGGAGCCGCCCCCACCACTTATCCCCACTAGTCCTGGCTTCAGTGACTTTATGGTGTACCCGTGGCGCTGGGGAGAGAATGCGCATAATGTGACGCTAAGCCCCGGGGCTGCGGGGGCCATCGCCTCGGCCACCTTGCCCACCGCCGTCCCTCAAAACCCGGGGCTTCGGGGCCGGGGTGTGCCCCCTCCCACTGCCTCCGGGGGTGAGGACGAGGAGGAAGCCAGCAGCCCAGACAGCGGCCACCTTAAGGTGAGCGGGGTGGGGCGCGGGGCAGCTGGACGGTTAACGGCACAGCCCGGAGTCGGCAGCGCCCGGGGACACAGCAGGCGGGGCGGGGCCGAGTTTAAAACGCAAAGTAGCTGGGGCCAAGGCGGGGCGGGGGCCGGTGACAGGGCCCTGACGTCACTGCCGCGCGCCAAAAAACGGGCCTTGTGTGGGGGCGGGGCGAGGCGGTGGCCACGTGATGCGGGTTTGCAGCAGGGCGTGCGGACCCAAGGCGGGGCAGTCCTGTGGTGCTGTGGAAGGGATCGCGGTCTGGGGTAGCGGAGGAGGCCGTCAATCCTCCTTGCAAGGCGCTGGGCAAACCGCTGGGTCTTCGCTGGCCCGGGAGGGAGGGAAGTGTCTGTCTCTTTGAGTTGTTTACTTTGGGTGCTGGAAGAGGGTGACTGCGCAGTTTGTGCCCCATCTCTGTAGATATCTGGCCCGGCTAAAGATGCCTTGCAGAGATAGCCGAACAGTGAGAAGGGAGGTCGGGGAAACTTCAGGAGTAGGGAGTTAGGCCTTCCCTGCCTTTCACTCATCCAGCGTACTTTTTTGCTTGGTGCTGAAAGAACACTGTGGCATGGGTCTCTAACCTTTAATTGATCTTACTCTCAGACTGTTCAGAGCTGGGAAGGATGCGGTTACCTGGTTGAAACCTACAATTTTATGGATTAGGCAGTTAAGGCTTAGATAGAGGTTGGTGAAAGGACCTCTCCAAGGTCACACAACTAGGTAGTGGGAGAGCTGGAACTGTGGTTGAGTTTCTGTGGCTCCTAGTCCTGAAGCATGTGTTCGGGGTGCTTCTCCGCAGACATAAAGACTATTCGACTTGAATACCTTACACACTGTAAATGTTGAATAAAGGTGCTCAGTAAATAGTTATGTAATGAATGAATGGTGCTAATATACGGTTACTGTTCAGGTTCTATTTGTTAACTGGCTATATAAAATAGTTTGCCAAAGGTAAAACAAGTAAATCACCTAGTGTGTAAGTGCATCCGTATTGGCAAATACTGTATTTATAAATTGAAATAAGTTTGATCGTTTTACATGCAGTAGCAAAGACGTTGAAACTGTTGTTGGAGCCTGGAGGAAATTGATACACTTGCTGTTACTAATGTTATTGTTATTAAAGAGCTATCAAGTTAATAAAACTATGTGCTTTGACACACTTCATCTCTTGAAGCTGCACTTCAGTAAAAGTTTGAACGATTTATCAGTAGAAATGTTCATAATAGTGCTGATCTCTAGGTAGCCTTTAGTAAGATGGATAGGTATCCTAGGTATTTTTCTTTGTTTAGGCCTTTTTTAAAAAACACGTATATTAGAACCCTGGCTGGTGTGGCTCAGTGGATTGAAGCAGGGCCTGTGAACCAAAGGGTTGCCGGTTCAAGTCCCAGTCAGGGCAGATGGGCCAGGTCCCCAGTAGGGGGCATGTTTCTTCCTCTCTCCCCCCTCTAAAAAAAGTAAAATAAATAAAACACATATTAGATTATATAGTTGAATAACATAAAGGCATACATGCACAAATATTTGTGGAAGATGTTGGGTTTATTATTAAATTATAACTAATTTGGGGTTATCTAAGACAATATTATCATAGCTAAATGAAATCTGCAGGTATGTCCTTTTTATCCTGACAGACTTATTTTCATATAAGCCTTTTATAAAAGTTGCTTGCACAATGTGTAGGTTTGAATTTTATTTCCATGTTGTTCACCTCTTTTCAGGGGTAAGATATACCAGAAATTATGAAGACCATGTGAAAGTGAAAAGGCTGTTTTATATTTCACTTTTTTCCTCCTCACAATTTTTCATATTGTAACTTCGGTAAATTATCAGAGGAATTGGTTCTAACTTACCATCTTATCAATGAAGCAATCCAAATACAGCTCCAAAAATTCATTCATTTAGCTTGACAATCTTTCAGGGTTGGGAGGAGGCGGGGCCCAGGCGAATTTAGAATATGCCTTTATTTAAGGAAGTTAGCTAGTTGGATTTGTGATTAGTTCCCTCTAGACTAAAAGCAGGGAGTCCTAGTTCCCTATGTTTGCCTCCTGAAAGTGCTTGTGATTCTTTACCTCCAGGTGCAGCATGGGTTAATCATACTGACTGAATCTGCTCACTTTTTGGGAAGATGGGAGACAATTTTGCATTAAAGCTGATGCCAGTAACGTGCACCCCTCTACCCTCTTCTCAGTATGTAGGTTAGAGGCAACAACAGCTGTGGATTTGAGAACAACATTTGTGTTCATTTGCTATTTGCTGCTGCTGCTCCCGAGGGAGGTGTCTGAGTCCTGCACATTGGTTATCAGCTTCTGGTTGCTCTCTTGTTTGTTCCTGTCCAACACTGTCTCTCCTGCCTGTTGGGAGAACATCATCAACCTACTTATTCTGGGTTCTCATTGCAAGATTACTTAGCACTTTTGTGGGTATAATTACATATTAGCATTAGATCTTTTCCTGTAGAATTTGCGGAAGTAAGGGAAAGATCTAATTTTCCCCTTTCTATCACACGAACAATTCAACCATCTAGACTGCACATAGTTTTACAAATAGCTGATTATTACAGAGTAATTACCATGTAAACATAACATGTTAACATAGGAGTCACCATTTATTGCCTGGCACAACGACCTGCCAGGCTATGTGTTGAGTGTTTTTAATTCCTTTCCTAATTTATCTCATTTACCTGATGAAGGAGGAATTAGAGAGAAGAGTCCCCAAAATTAAGTGTAGTTATCATCATGGTAAGTGGCAGAACTGATTGGAATCTTCTAGAGCCCTTGCTCTTAAACCCTACATGAGATTGGTCTTGTGTATATCATGTGTGAATTGCCTTTAGGTGTTTATTATGTTTTTAATATTAAGCTAATGCAAGTAGACTTAACACATATTATTTACACCTACCTGTGTCTCAATGGAGGTGCTTTATGAGGGTACAGGCAATAATTCAAATTAAGACTTGGAAAGTTTGTCAGATAGGTCAAGTTGGGGTACAGCTATGGGAGTCATAGGAAGTTTAGATCTAAATCTGACTTCAAAACAGGAAATATGATACATTATATTTTCTCAATTACTTACCAACGTACATATGCCTCCCACTGAGTCCTATTTTTCTTTTCCTTCTAGTTTATGTCTGAGTAGTTTATTTGAATTTTACGTTGTATAAAAATGTGTTGAGGACTTAGTTTTTTTAGTAATCACATGAATAACAAGCTTGAGTATAACTTTTTCTAAAGCCTAGGTAAATGTGTACATTATACCAAGTGGTTTGAGAATAGCCCCAATTTGAAAACAAAAAAAATCCTCACCTGAAGATATTTTTACTGATGTTAGAGACAGAGGGAGAGGGAGAGAGAGGGAAGGAGTAAGGGAGGGAAGGCAGAAGAAGGAAGATCAGTTGCCTCTGGTACCTGCCCTAAATGGGAATCAAGCCTGCGACCTTTTGGTGCACTGGACAATGCTCCAACCAACTGACCCATCTGACTGGGGTAAGAAATAACCCAAATTTTATTAAAGAATTTTATCCCTGGCCAGTGTGGCTCAGTCATTTGGAGTGTCATCCCATACACCAAAAGGTTGCAGGTTTGATTCCCAGTTAGGGCACAAAATACCTAAGGTGTGGATTCAATTTTTGGTCCAGGCGCATAGGTGAAACAACCAATTGATGTTTCTTACAGCTATGTTTCTTTTCTTTCTCTGCCCGCTTTTCCCCGCAACCCACCCCCTGCCCTATCCCTCACCCCAAGCACTGGAAAAAAATGTCTTCTGATGAGGATTAAAAAACAAAATTTTAAAAAAGATTCTACTTATTTATTTTTACAGAGAGGGGAAAAAGAAGGAGAGAAACATTGGTCAGTTGCCTCTTGCATGCCCCCAACCAGGGACCTGGCTCACAACTGAGGCATGTGCCCTGACCTGGAATCAAACTGGTGACCTTTCAGTTGGCAGGATGATGCCCAGTTCACTGAGCTACCCAGTCAGGGCAAAAAATAATTTTAAAGTTAGTTATTGACATTGAGAACTCAAAACATTTATCATGAAATAGTTTAGAAAACATTTTCAAAATCACTAAGCTACTTCTAGAGATATTGAAATTCTATTAAAAAATGCTGAAATATGCATACAGTTTGGGTAGTTTAATCATTTAGCTTTATAGTAGCATATATTGCAGCAGTTGCCACATAATACCAGTGGAGTGTATTAGAATTTGTTAAATTTTTCTTGCAAATCAAGCAGTCTCAACAAGATTTCTCTCTTTTGCTACAGATATACTTGGTTGCTGGTGAGACTGTATTGTTGTCAAAATGTACCTTCTTATTGTTAAGGCCAAAATGAGAATAGTCCTTTTTAAGTCTACTTATTTTTTATATGTCAGTTAAAAGATGCTATTTATTCATTGATTTAGGGCATTAGATGAATACTTACTTGCCTTGCATAATTTTCTTAGTTCAAAGAATGCATTTAGTGAAGCCTTACCTGTATATGGCTAGGATGTTGTATTGTTTAGCTTTCCATTTCTCATCTGGTAAATGTAAATGTATGGCTTGTACCTGAAACAAGAGCTTAGAATTGCTCTGAAGCAGCCAAATGGTTAACTTTTTAAATATATCTTCCTCCCTACTAAACATGCTTATTTTTTTTACCAGAAACAGACAATGAGTAATCTTAAATTTTTGATATTAATTAATTAATCATTATTTAAAATTGTAGTAGTCGGCAGCATATCCCAGCTAGCCTAGTGATCCTGCTGTGCCTCTGGCCAAGACCTCACCGAGATGCCATCTCAAATGGAACACGCCATGGAAACCATGATTGAAAAGTTTTACAAACTTGTTGGGGATAAAGGCTCTTTAACAAAGGAGGATCTGAGAATACTCATGAAAAAGTTATTCCCTGGATTTTGGAAAATCAGAAAGACCCTGTGGTCTTGGACAAAATAATGAAGGACCTGGACCCGTGCAGAGATGGCAGAGTGAGCTTCCAGAGCTTCTTTTCACTAATTGCTGGGCTCACCATCATGTGCAGTGACTATTTTGTGGTACACATGGCGCAAATGGGAAAGAAGGTGGAAGCACTAAGCTCTTCTTCGGCCCTGATAAGAGTTTTCCCAATGTGTCACTTAAGGACTGTCTGCCCTACAGATTCCCTCTGTGTAAAGATCTCATGAGCAGATTGGGACCCTTAGAAAATGTACATATAAAATTCCACCCCCATTTGACAAGAGAAAGGAAACCCAATTAAAGTTAGATTAGTGGAGGGTATAGGGGACTAAATGGTAATGGAAAAAATATAATAAAGATTAAATTTTTTTAAAGCCAGATAAGCTTTTGATTTTTATATTGCTTGCATCCTCTTGCCCTCAATAAACACATTTTATTTTTAGTTCTTAAAAAAATAAATTAAGGAAGATTGTAATAATCAACAATATGTTTTTATGTATTTAAAATATTAATATTAGGAAAAGGATCCTTTCATGGCAGAGGAGTTGTATATCACTAAGGTTTCTAATTAACCTGATTTCATTAACAGAATCACCTATTTTTTATGGATCATAGATGCTGTATTTGCTTAGCATTTTAAAAACTATTAAAAAATTATTCATGATATGACCAAAGCCAGCAGCAATCTATACAATTATTGTTGCTCAATAAATGATGGCAGTGGATGGTATAATTTTACTCATGGTCAGGTCCCTCTTTGCTGATGCTGGGTGAACAATTTTATCAAGAAAGAGTAGAGCTAAATGTAGCTCCTGAGGATCACAGCCAAGGAATAAAGGAGGTGAAAACAAAAATGTCTGATAACCAGCAATAATTGCCAAATTGATTTGCTAATTTGACCTTAAACATAAATAAGTCAAGTTCCACTCAGGATCTTGCCTATTCTGAACTTCATTATAAATGGAAACTCAAGAAACCCAAAAAATGGAAACCCAATTTTTGGCTCATGTGGTAGCCTTCTGAAGCTTTTGCTCAGAAGTCAGACATGTAATTTCCACTCACATTTTAGTGGCCAAAGCAAGTTATGTGGCCAAGTTGGACTTATGGGTGCCCACAGCGAGAGAGGGGCGGTAAATATTTTTTACAATAATATAACCTTCCACAATGCCTTTGCACATTCCTTTTTTTTTTTTGTCAGTTGTGACAAAAGACAACATAAAATTTACCTTCTTAACCATTTTTTTAGTGTTAACTACGTGTATTGTTGTACAAGAGATCTCTTGGACTTACTCATCTTGCACAACTAAAACTCTATACTCACTGAACTCCTTCCTCTTTTCTCTTTGCCCACAACTCCTGGAAACCACCTTTTTACTTTATGTTTGTAAGAATTTGACTACTTTAACTACTTCATATAAGTGGAATCATGTAGTATTTGTCTTTTGTGACTGGCTTGTTTCTCTGAGCATAATGTCAGTCAAGGCTCATCCATGTAACATACGGCAGGATTGCCTTTTTTAAGGCTGATTATTCCATGTATTGTATGTGCCATATTTTCTTTACCCATTCATTTGATCATGGACATTTAGACTGCTTCCACCTGTTGGCCGCTGTAGAAATAGATTCTAATATCTAAGAAATTTTTTGGCCCTGGACAGGTAGCCCAGTTGGTTAGAGCATCATCCCAATATGCCAACGTTGCAGATTCCATCCAAAACCACAATAATTCTGAGTTATTTAGTTACCTTTACTGGTGTTCTTTATTTCTTTGTCTAGTTTTGAGTTATTGTCTAGTGTCCTTTCATTTCTGTCTGAAGAACCTTAGATTTATTATAAGGCAGGCCTCCTAGCAATGAACACTTCCAGCATTTGTTTGTGCAGGAATGCTTCTTTTCTTTATTTTTTATTCTTATTGGTTTTTTTTTTATCCTCACCCAAGGACATTCTTTCATCGCTTTTATAGAGAAAGGAAGGGAGAGAGAAAGACAGAGACAAACACTGGTGTGAAAGAAAAATATCGATTGGTTTGCAGACTTGGGATCATATGCCCTGGCCAGGAATTGAACCAGCAACCCTTTGGTTATGGTTCAATGCTCCCACCAACTGAGCCACACCAGCCAGGACTAATTTCTTTGTTCTGAGGGATAGTTTTGTTGAATATAGTATTGGTTGACTTCTGTTTTTTCATCCCACTGCTTTCTGTGGTTTCTCCTGGGAAATCAGCTATTAATCTTATCTGTGGACTTCATGTATATGATGAACTGCTTCACTCATGCTGCTTTCAAGAATCTCTGTATGTCTGTTGATAGTTTGATTTAATGTGTCTTAGTGTGTATCTCTCTGTTTATTCTTAATAAAGTTCATTAGGTTTCTTAGATGTTTAGAGTTTTGTCTTAGAAATTTGGGAAGGTTATAGCCATTGTATCTTCGAATATTCTTTCTGCCCCTTTCTTTCTTGCCTCTGGGTCTCCAATTATGTGTATGTTGGTATACTTGGTCTCAGTGTTTGTGTCCCCTCCCCCACAAATTTGTGTGTTCAGATTCTGACCTGCAAAGATGATGGTATAAGGAGGTGCTTTGGGAGATACTTAGGTCATGAGAACTCTTGTCGGAGAGGTTCTGGAGAAATCCCTTTCCCCTTCTACCACTGAGGACACAGTGAGAAGGCACTGGCTATGAACCAGGAAGAGGGCCCTTTCATGATTGTGCTGGCACCTTGATATTGGACTTCCCAGATTCCAGAACTGTGAGAAATAAATTTGTTGTTTATAACTTACCCAGCCTATGGTATTTTGTTATGGCCTGAAGACTAAAACACACAATGTTCTACAGGTGTCTTAAGCTATGTTAATTATTTTCTCCAACTGGGTAATTTAAGTTGGCTTATCTTTAAATTTATTGATTCTTTCTTGCCCTTTCAAATTTGCCATTAAAACTCTGTGGAGAAAAATTTCATTTTAGCTATTGTTTGTTTTAGCTCCAGTATTTCTTTTTATTTAAATCAGTTTTTTATTGACATGCTCTGTTGAAACCAAGTTCTCCTGATTTCCTGTTATTCTTTGTCCGTTTAAAGTGTTTTAGTAACACCATTGTCTGTTTCTATTAAATTTTCGTTTGTATGGACCATAATTTTGTTTTTTTGCATGTTTTATATTTTCTTGAAAACTGGATGTTCTGAATATTATAATGTGGTAACTTTGGAAATCAGGTTCTTTTCTTTCCTCTTTCTGTGTGCTGTGGATTGTAATTGTTTGACAACTTTTCTAGACTATTTTTTGTAAACTCTATTTTGTTGTCTAAAATCTGCTTCTTTAGCTAAAGTCTGGTCAGCTCATATTTTGAGAGAGATCTCCTTGAATGCCTGGTGCCAAAAAAGAAAGGGGAAAAAAACTTCTAATTTTTGCAGAATGGCTCTGTACTGTATCTCTCTCTCTCTCTCTCTTTTTACTGCTTAGCCCCACTATTTATAACTCTGCCTTAGCCTTAATTTCCTACTTGTGTGGAGTCTGATCAGCCAAAGGTGAAAGCCTAGTGTCCTTTCAGGTCTTTTCTGAGCATGATTCCTGACCTGGTCAAGTGTGTGGCTTTCTAAATATCTGTCTTTAGGATTCATGGGCACTTTTCAATGCTGTAATTTCCCAAAGAAACTCTCGTCCAGTTTTTCCTTCCAGGCTCTTGGCATATTTCTTTGCCTCAGTTGAATTCTTTTTTCCCAGGCAAGTTGTCATTTGCTTCACAGGGTTTTGAACAGTGAGCTCTGTGTAGCAGCTTTTCCACCCTGAGAGTTCTAAGTTAGGCAAAACAAAGACAAGCTCCTTGCCTCAGCCCTTCAGGTAGCCCCAAGTCAGGTCAAACGGACACAGTTCTTTCATAATAAGATGTGCTCTGTTCTCTCAGGAACCAGGGACTAGGTTCCCACGCTGAGAATGAAAGCTGCTGTCTCTAAGACCACCTTGTAGTAAGGAAGAGGGGATGGGCAAATAAAACCTCTGCAAAGCTTTCCTGCCATTTTCAGTTGCCTTTTTCTTAATTCATTGTTCACTGAGTTACTGTGAATCTCCATTTTCTGGAGTTGTGATAAAGTTGATTGTGACAGCTTGATTTTTTGGTGATCTATGGAGGGATGGGTCCTGGAAACTACCATTTTTTTGGTGATGTCACTCAAGAAAGATTTAAAAAATTATTTATTATGATATTTTGCTTTAATGAGTGGAGTCCAAGAAATATATTAATGTTTATACATACTGTTAACAGGATGGTATTCGACGTGGTAGACCCAGAGCAGATACTGTCCGAGATTTAATAAATGAAGGAGAGCATTCGTCCAGCAGAATTCGTTGTAACATCTGTAATAGGGTGTTTCCACGGGAGAAATCACTTCAGGCTCACAAAAGGACTCATACAGGTAAGTTATGCTCTCTAAAAATTTTAGAGAATGTCAAAAATAATACCTAACAGAAAGCTGATTTGATGTTTGGGATTATAAATTAATTTTTTAATTGCCTTATACTTATTGTATTTTTTTAAAGTAGGCACTGTGTATGTTATAGGACCCATGTTCTGTGCTTGCCACTTCTAAAGAAAGGCCAATATTCAACAGATGAGAATTTCAGAGTAAGGAAAGGTTTACTGATCGAGAAGGCCAGCTTGAGATGGGAGAATTCTCAAATACATTTTTTTCTTTATTGTATGTTTTTCCACTACCATTTATCCTCCTTAGACCCTCTTCCACCTCCACCCCAAATCACCACACTGTTTTCTGTGCTTATGAGTCCTTTTTCTTTATTGCTTTATCTCTCCACCCCAACCCCCAAACAATCTAGAGTTGGAAGGCAGGAGGGGCAAGGCAAGGGTGGGCATGTGCTCTAGACAGGTAGGTCTTGAAAGGGAGCCAAACAAGAGTGAATTTTCTCAATCCCTTCCTTCCTGGTTGGTTCATGGATCCTCCGGATCCTCACCCTCACCCCTGCTGATCTGAGCCCAGTTTTGGAGACTTCTGTGAATCTTTGGGAAATAATCATTACTTTGTGCATATTTCCCAACCTTCAGGGTTAGGGGAAGCACCCTCTATGGCAGAGGGCTGCTCTTGCAAAAACCTCAAGTAGAATTCCTCTAGTTAATTATATCTGTAGCAGGAACTATTAGCCGAAGGGCAACAGAGAGAGGAAGCATTTCACTGAGTTACAAGTAAGTCAGTTTCTTTATTGGAAAGGGATAGCTTTCTGAACCATATGACTTCTAAAGTTACAGGGTAATTAATCTACTAATCATAGGAATCTTATTACTAAATTTAGTTCTATCTTTCTACCTATTGAATATTACTTGATATGCCCTTGTCTGTATAATTGTTTAAACTGATCCGTCGGTCATATACTAAAATAGTAATTGTCAAGTTTTTAATAAAATTTCCAGAGCCCTCAGTGTGCCATGAGAGTGTTTTACTTAGCCACTAAGGCTAGCCACTAAGGCTAAGGTGAAGTATAACTTTTCAGAATTAAATGTATTTGAAGGTAGCTATTTCAAGACGATCATACATCTGTATTTGTGTAGAGAAATTAGACTTGTTTTTAAAATACCATATAGAAAGTGAACAAATAAATAATACAGAGAGAGTCCTTGTTCTTCCACAGAGAAGGTTGGCCTCAGGAAGAGGCTTATGGTTTGGTATTCTTTTATTCATATTGGAAGAACCAGAATATAACTATTGATCAAAAAATATTTTTTCAAGAAATAATTAATTATGATTGAGCAACATTTTTGAGCACTTTGTCCAGCCAAGCACTGTGTTGAATATAGGAATTGAAATGGAGTACAAGGTATTATGCATCTTTGTGTAAAGAGAATACCATGATACATGAACAACAAACAATACCAAGTTAGTGAGAGGATACAGAGCTCCATTATTTGGAGGTAGAGGGAGTTTCATTTGAGCCTATAGGATTGGGAAGATTTGAATGGGCAGAGAAGATAGGATTTGCAAGGAGTAGAGCAAGATGAGGAACTGTCTCTTGTCTGCAATAAATCTCAGGGGTGAAGTAAAGATAAACCCTGCCCCTAAACCCAGTAGTTACATTGCAGATTGTAGAGGATTATTTAGAAGTCAGCAGATAATTTTTATTTGCCTAAGGAGTGTAGTTAGAGTTTAGGTGATTTAGGGGGTAGTTGCTATGACAAAAGCAAGAGTTATGTGCCAGCTACTTGTGAAGTGTTGTGCAGGTGGATTGACTAGAGGGTTACCCAGGGTTTGTTCTAGGTGGAGGAGCTTCCTCCAGTCAACAGGGGAAGTTGCAGTGGGAAGTAGGAATGGGAGACACTTTAAAGAATCAGCAAGAGTTTGTGATTTGGATTATGGGGAGAAAAAATATGGGATCAGCTGAAGATGATAACTTCAAGGATTTCAACCTGGGTACCTAAAAGTTCAAGGCCTGAAGAAAATACTGTGGTTCCAGGTGGATAGCTGCTTGATATTAGGGAAGGACTGTCTTTGGCATGTTCACTTGCAGCTCTGTAGAGGTTAATGTGTTTTGTTGCTGTTTGGAATCATGATCTATATAAAGGTTGATAATCTCTACCTGGCCCTTCTTCTTCTCACCTTATTGTCTCAGAAATAATGTGTAACATCTGCCTGCTTAGGTGAGAGACCCTACCTGTGTGACTATCCAGACTGTGGCAAAGCCTTTGTTCAAAGTGGACAGCTCAAAACGCATCAGCGTCTTCACACCGGAGAGAAACCTTTTGTTTGTTCAGAAAATGGTATGATGTTAGAAGTTAAGTTTATATAATAACTAGTTGTGAGTTAGTTAAAATATCTTTTGCTTGAATTTGGGGGGAGGGTTTTTTGATAAAGATTTTAGAAAACAGCCCTAACTATTGTGGCTCAGTGGGTTGGGCATTGTCTTGCAAACCAAAAGGTTGCTTGTTGGCTTCCCCGTGAGGGCACATGCCTGGTTTGCAGGCTGGACCCCCAGCTGGGGGCGTGCGAGAGAGAGACAACAATTGATGTCTCTTTCATACATCTGTGTTTCTCTTCCTTTCTTTCTCCCTCCCTTCCCCTTTCTCTAAAAATAAATAAATAAAATCTTTAAAAAAAAAAGATTTTAGAAAACATGCTCAATTTCTGGGAACAGATTGATTTTTTAAAATAAGTATTCTTTTTAGGTAAAAAACTTAAAAGGTAATTTAAAATACTATATCCAGTTGTAGGCAGTAGAAAAATCTACAGCCTTTAGAAATAGGCTTTTAGTTTGGATTTAAACCTTTTAACTATTAAACTGAAGTAAGCATATTATTGTCTACATTTTCAGTGAAGGGGAAAATTTTACCATCTTAACACTGCCACTATTAGTAATTTCTTATTACTTAAGCAATTTTCTTAATCTCTTATCACAGTTTCTTAGGATATTTTTCTTGTGCACATTTTTATGGAGTTATAATTGAAATTAAATATTTTGTTCTGTAGCTCTATGGTTTTCTTGATTATTGTCAGTTGTTACAAATGTTTACAGGCTTTTTCATCTAGTGAATTTGTTTAAGCATATACTAGTTATATCTGGATATTTGTCCCTAATCCCCACGTTGTTCAGGGGGCAGCTGTATACAGTGATTGCCTCATTGTTGAATTTGATTTAATTTGTTTTAAAAATGTGTTTGTTACTAACAAAGCTGAGGGTCATGTTTTCCTACTGAAAGCTTTGTTTATCTTTTGGGATGTTATCTTCTGATAGATTCAAGAATAGAATTCCAGGGTCAGAGGGTTTGAACATTTTTTTGACTCACGCCAATGAATCACTTCCAGTGGGGTTGACTGCATTTATAATGTGATGACCAAGAGGTAAAAGAACCAGCATCCCATCCCCTTCACTAGCATTGATAAAATACTGTGCTTAGAGGTTTTTTCCCCCCTCCTCTAATTTATAGAATGCTAAATCTCATCATCTTAATATATTTTTCTTGGTTATCAGCAAAACTGAACATTTTCCATGTGTGCTGGATGTCCAGATTCTGATGAGTGTTTCCTTCTGTGTTTTGAAGGCTGCCTTAGCAGATTCACCCATGCAAACCGCCACTGTCCGAAGCACCCTTATGCCAGGCTGAAGCGGGAGGAGCCCACTGATGCTCTCAGTAAGCACCAGACTGTGGACAACCAGGCTGCTGCCGAGTGGTTGGCAAAGTAAGGCTCTTCCTAGAGTCCACTGCAGAATACCACCCAGTATATGGGCTGATGCCGGGGACTTTACAGTTCTCTCTTTTAAAATAAGTAGCTTTTACAGACATTTTATAAAGTAAAATAACTTGAAATGGTGCTTTATTTTCTTAAGCCACAGAATTGTTAGGAGTATTACCAGGATCTGTGTGTGATAAAAAACTTCTATATGATAGTCTTGAGTGCCCAGACCACAATTTATTTTAAAAGCAAGTTTTCCCCATTTTAAAAGAATGTTTTATATATATTTCATTTGTTGTTAGTTCCACCCCTCTTTATTTTCTAATACTAGAATTAAATATGTGCTGATTATTATAGGGATATCTATCTCCATATAGCCTCATGTATCTGTACATATAGATATGTATGGATATATACATATATATTCAAAGATGTTCTTCTGAAGTTCCAAAAAGCACCCAGTTTAATTTTTTTAAAAGGCAACAAGGTGGGAGGAGGCAGCATTAAAAAACTCTAAGGATATTTTGATTTAAAGAGTCATCTCTCTTAAACAAACCACCAACTGCTAATTGTGCCACTCTCGAGCTTCATCAGCTTCTTCTGCACTTGGCGATAAGGTCTGGAACCCCTGAGTGTGCTGGTGGAGCTCTGCCTTTCTCTGGCAATGCAACTGTCTCCAGCCATCTGGACTCCTGGTTCCTTAGTACCATTTCCTTTATGGTTTCTGGGCCTTTGTGCTCCTTGTGCCTCTGCAGAATATGTTTGCTTCCCTCTTCATTTAGCCCCTTGGCTCATTCTTCATTTCTTACTCAGGGTAAACATCACTTCAGGAGGTTCTTCCCTAACCTGCTCACCAACACCCAAAACAAATAAGGTTAAACTCAATTAACAGATACTTTTATAACATTGTATTTTCCCTTTCAAAACCTTTGTCATATAGTTATTCATTCATTCAGTGTCTGTCTTCCCTGCTAGACTGTAAGATCTACAAGGGCAGGGATTATGTCTGTCTTGCTTACCATAACACTTTGTACCTCTTTCTTCCTCCTCCTGGCTGGCCTCCACTGCCCAATTATTATCTCTAATTTTGTCCAAGCCAGAAACTTTTGGTCATCCTTGTCTCTATCCTTCCTATCAACTCAGTGACTAACTTTTGGAATGTACCTCAACAACTCTCAGATTCAGCTACTTTATCTCTCTCAATCCATTCTCCATGCTGCTGCCAGAGGGATCTTTCTAAAATGCTAATTTGATCTTCAGCATGAAGCCTAAACCCTATATTATAGTATTCAAGGATCTTCATTACTGGGTCCCTGCGGACCTGGCTAAACTTACCTTTTGCCAGTCCCCTTTTCTAGCTGTCCTTCAAGTCAAAATGAACTATTTATATTTCTTTCTTATACCTCTGAGTATTGCCAAAACTTTTCTAGTATGAGTAGTGTGAAGTTCCTGAAATCTAGTATTTGTACTTTTTTTGTATCTAATTTTAAAATAGCTTTACAGATATAATTGACATACAATAAATTGTACCCATTTAACATGTACAATTTGATACATTTGGACATATGTGCATATCTGTGAAATCATCACCATCATCAAGATAGTGAACATATCTATCACTTCCAACAGCTTCCTCAGACCCCTTTGTAATTCCTCATTCCCAGTCCTTCTTTCCCGCCTCCTCCCCAAACAACTGGTCTGCTTTCTGTCAGTATAAACTAGTTTGCATTTTTTAGAGTTTTATGCAAGTGAAGCCATACAGTATGTACCCCCTGGTTGTCTGGCTTTTTTCACTCAATGTAATTATTTTGAGATTAATCCATGTTGTTGACTTTATCAATAGTTCATTCCTTTCTATCCCTGAGTAGTAATCTGTTGTATGGATATACCTCAACTTGTTTTTTATTCATTCATCTGTTGGTGGGAATTGGGTTATTTTTGGCTATTACAAAGGAAGCTACGATGAACATTAATATGCAAGTCTTTGGGCAGTTTTGGATATAATGATACTGTCTTTAAATATGCATTTCTTTAGTTACCAAAAAAGGTGGAACATTTGCATTTTCTCTTATGAATTACCAGTTGGCCATGAAATAGAATAATGGTGCTCTTAAATTTTTGACTAAGCTGTGTTACAGATTAATCTGTAAGGCATATTTTGTGGATTTAAAGTTTCTCATAGTTAACTCTGGATAGGATAAATAGGTTTGTAATGGATATTTGTTCTCTTATTTCTATACTTTAGTGCATTTTACATATGACCTTTAAGGCCACTATATTTTAATGGCAGAAGGGTTGAGTATGAGACCCAGCACTGCCAGTTTTTGATTTTGGAAATCTGAGAAAATCTCTCTTGAGCTTGAATTTTTTCCTCTGTAATGAGAAAGATATGTAATATATATGTGAAATCACTTTATAAGCTTTTAAACCGAAGTATATTTAATACTGTGGTAAAGAATCTTTTTTAAAAAAGTAAACATTTGAAAATGTCAGGTATACCATTTAACTAATGCAGATGCATTTCCCATAGGTATTGGGAAACAAGGGAGCAGCGTACCCCAACCCTGAAAGGAAAGCTCGCCCAAAAGGCTGATCAGGAGCAGCAGGACCCTCTGGAATACCTTCAATCTGACGAGGAAGACGATGAGAAGAGCGGTGCCCAGCGCCGGCTGCAGGAGCAGCGGGAGCGCCTACATGGAGCCCTCGCTCTCATAGAGCTCGCCAACCTGACGGGGGCGCCACTGCGCCAGTAGCCTGCACACTTGACTTTTCCACTGTACAAAAGTACCGCCCAGAGTACCAAACGTAGATCCCTGGGCATAAGCTAAGCACCTTATTTGCTTATCATAGGCTGCTATTCTGTAGAAATTCATGAAGAATGTCATTGCCCCGGAATATGGGGTGAGAGAGAATTGCACTTTTTAAAATATGGTAATGGGTTGTTGTAAAGTTTAAAATATTTTTGTAAATATGGGACCTCTAGTACAGGGTAGGAAACTACATATTGTGGGAAGCTAGATTTTGCAAGTTTAATGCATTCATTGGAAGCAGTTCTCACAGGAAGCACTTTTTGAATAAGACACTTTTATTAAAAAAAAAAAACCAGAATAGAACATGTAGCCAAAGAAGGTTAAGATAGGTTATTTATAAGATCATTTTTAACAATGTATATTAGTACATTTAACAATACTGTAAACACTGAAGTAAGCAAGAAAATGTAAGGTCTATGTGAGATGTATATTTTTAAATTGCAAAATAGTGTGACTAACAATACTAGAGAAGTGGAGAACTGACTATTTTGGAAGATGTCCTAAGTTACAGACTTTGGAGGGAAAATAGATATCTGAGGATCTTGGTAGGTTGCATAATGGTTCAGGATTTTCAAAATTGGAGTAAAATCAGTCTTCTATCTTTATGAGGCTTTATATATACTATGATGTTTAGGTTTGAAAAGCACTTGTCATCTCTTGTTAACTAGGGAACTTTTGCACATTTCATATTTCTCATTTGCTGAAATTGAGTGATTAATCTTGCAAAGTCTAGGTAAACCTGGTAATTGCTTTCTTTCTTTTTTTTAAATATGAGCCCTGTAATGAGATTTGGCACTTGGATTGTTATTAATAAAATGGACATCTACAGGGTTGTTTTGTAGTGACCTGTTTTAAATCTTTTGTTAACAAACACTAAGTTTTAATTGTACTGCTTGTTTAGAATTACTAGCAAATGAAAGCCTCCTATTTATATTTTCAGTGCATAAAGCTACCTTGCTTTTCAGAATAACATGCCAAGCTATTTTGTGCTCACTAAATTTAGCTATCAGTTAAACACTGCAGAAAGTATTAGCTACTCAAATAAGTAGGTTCTGGAATAGTTTTAATTAACTGCACGTGTGTTAACTTGCGTGGTGGTTTTAAACCATTTTTTACAAATAGATGAAGTTTTTAAACACCACTTTATGTACTGAAGCATGATCATAAAAATCAAGAGCTAAGCAGTTCACCTCCTTTATGTAGGTATAAATATCCATCATTTTAGCTTTTGTTTAGGCAGGAACTAAATAATATACATAACATGGTAATTTTTTATGAATTGCTTAATTGGAGTAAACCTCAGAATAATAGAGGGAAACATGGGCTCTTCAGCGCCTTTATTTTTCTATTTTGAATTGAAGTAGTAGCCTACATATATAGTTTAAACATTATCTAAAACATAGGCTTCTTTCTCCCCAAATCCCAATGAGTTACAGTCACACAGTTTCACATATGTAGCAATGGGGAAGGGGAGGCATGTAAATGTCTTGAAAAGGAGCAAAAGTTTGAAAGATGATAGTAACAAATAATGTGCATGATGAGGACATACTTTACAAATGTAATCCTCAATACAGTGAATTACAAATCTTGAAAGATGTTTTTGTAATAAGAAAATTTATATTTGTAATGGTCTAAGAATTTTGTTTGTAATCTGATATATAGAATTTTAACTTGGAGCACTTAAAAGCACAGTGAGAGACTATAGCATTGAATTTTCCTGGTTTAGGTTTCAACATTTTCTCTAGATTTTCCCTCTCAAGTATGACTTAAATGAACTATAAGAGGCAACACTTACTAGTCTTAGGAAATTAAACATTTAATGAAATTACATAAAGAAGGAAAGGCAGTAAAAATTTAAAAAATACAAATACTTGTCAATTAAAAATAATAAAATTTAAGACCTTCAAAGGTATGGTTTTAATTTCTCTGGTCAGCTTTTGTCAACTTTAATAGTTATATTCACAGACATTTTTTACTTGTATAATTGAAAATTTTAAGAAATTAATACAACTATTTACTATAGAAATATTTAAAATGTTCTTTTTGATATAAGCTATGTACTTGGACAAAATACATTGGCATTTAAAATTTAAGGTGCATGAAGACTGCTTTTTGTTTTTAAAATGTGGTTTACATTCAGATTTTGAAGTGTTTTATGCTTCATATGGCTAAGTTGTAGTTTGGCAGAGTTAACAGCATAAAAATAAATATGCTGTAATCTTAAAAGATGCTTTGAATAAAATTTTATTTTAATTTACAGTTTAAAGTACATGTTCCTTATTGAACCATTTATTATTTGTTTTCCTATCAAAAATATAACAACCATGATATAAAAATTAAAAAGATTTAGAGAGAAATGTCTCCTATGGTCCTACATTCATCATTATTATTTTGATACATTTTATATTTCACTCCAGTTGTATATATATAGTTTTTAATCCTTACTCCAGGATTTTTTTAATTGATTTTAGAGACAGGGAGTGAGAGAGAGAGAGAAACATCGATTGGTTGCCTCTCTTATGCTCCCAGACTTGTGATCGAACCGCAACTTTTTAGGTATAGGGACCACGATCCAACCAACTGTCTCACCTGGCCAGGGCCCAGTCATCTTTTAAGCATAACTGGAGCCATAGTATGAATTGCTTTGTCTTACTTTAAAATAATGGCCTTTTATATCATAGATATTCATTTAACTTTCTCATCTGGTTGATTATTACAGTGTAAAAATACACTTGTGTAGATAAGTATTGCAAACCTATCGCATTAGGACAATCAGGAATGGGATTTAATTTTACTTATTCAGGATATATGGGATCTAGGGTCACCTCCTCAAGAATCTACCCAGAGCCTGTTTACTTTTTATCTGTGCAATTTTTTCATTCATTTTTTGTTAGTATATATTTGGTCTTGTACTTGAAATGACAAGGTTCAGCCAGGGGCTTTACAAAAGAATTTCACAAGCAACTCTTTAGTTGTGAGTTGTGATTTTAACAGTGGTTTAAGGTCTTGGAGTGTGGATGTATAGATGCACCCACCTAGATGCAAATTAAATGCAAAGTGATTAAGGATGTCAATTCAAAGTGACTACTGTTTGGCAATCAAAACTTACTTGGAGATTCACTGGAAACTATCTTTTTCAGGAAATTAATGTAATTTCAAGTTCAGGTTTTTTTATTCAACTTGCCTATGAATTTTTTTCTGTTTTAAAAAGGTCTTATGTATGTTTTCTTTCTTGCAGTGTGGACTCCTCCTTTCTATGTTTTTTAATGCTAGTTACTTGCCAAAAGTTATGCTTTAGTTCTTAGTGTTGAAAATGTTCTTGGTTGTTCAGTGCCTACAATAGAAAATTGTATGGCATGGATATAATTAGCACAAAGCTAAGATTTCAGATTTTTAAAGTTAATTATTTAGAATGAAAATATGGGACATTTGAAAAATTGCTCGAGCGGTGAACTGGTCAGAGTAGGCAGTTCTGGGACGATCTTCGGTTAACGCCAGTAACAGACACTTGCTTAGTTGCTATACCGCTGGATAGGAAGTGGACCCTTAGGTAAGGAGAGAACTTGCCAGAAAGCACCCAGTGGCAAGGGAAGCCTTGAGACTTTGTACCTACCTTACCCAGCCATTTCACTCTGAGGTACTTATGTAACAGAAATGAAAACACGCACACGAATGTTTATGGAAGCATTTTTTATATTAGCCCTAAACTGGAAACAACATGCCCTTCAATTGGTGAATGAATAAACAAATTGTGGTACTATTCAACAATGAGAAAACAACAACAACAAAACGGGCTAGTGGCAAAAATACAAAGGAAGTGGAAAAAGCCGGAGTCCTGACTTGGGAGTGTGGCTCGGTTGGGCGTTGACCTGTAGAGAGAGGCAAAGGTTGCAGGTTCCTCCCGATTGGGCCTAGATCTACAGAGAGAAAGGCCCCTGGTTCCTCCGAGTTGGGGTGCGTGTGAGAGGCAATCGCGGATCAATGTTTCTCACATCCATGTTTCCTTCTGTCTCCCCCTTCCTCTCAAAAAGAGAAAGCCCTAAGAGAACATACTCATGAATTTACAGAAAAGGCAAATCTAACCTATAGCAATAGAATCAGAATAACTCCTGATAAACTTCGGTGGGGCAAAAAGGGCACTTTTGGGGGTGATGGAAATGTTTTAATTTTAGTGGTTGCATAGGTGTATGTGTCAAAACCATTACACTGTGGGACTCGTGAAATCTGCATTTCATTCTATGTAAATTATACGTTTAAAAAAGTAGGGGAAAAGCAAAAATCATCCCTAAAACTGAAGCATTGCTCCACAAGAGCAGTCTGGAAGGAGGTAGGGCATTTGAACTCTTCCAAATCCATTTTTGATCTCCTTTTAGACTGCGAGTGCTCACACGCACTGTATTTCTAAGGACGAACTCGGCTGCTGCGGCTCCTCCCCCGCGGGCAGCTTTGGGGCGTCCGCAGGGCCTTGCAGACCGTGGGGTTCGCGCTGGGGCCCTTCCTGGTTAGGCAGCACTCGGTGGGACGACCGGAGGAGGAGCGGGAGGGGACGGAACTGGGGCGGGGCGGACCGCAGCACGGCAGCGGCGGGTGTCTAACAGGGTGCCGGTGGCCGGCGGCCGGCAGCGGGCCATGACTCGCCAGGCAGACGGCGCTAGTGCGGGCTCGGACCCCACCTCCAGCCGGCTACCCTCTGGGGTGGCCCAGCTGCTGTCGGCGCTCTTCTACGGGACCTGCTCCTTCCTCATCGTCCTGGTCAACAAGGCGCTGCTGACAACCTACGGGTCAGGCGGGCGCCTGGGGTCCGGGCGGGGTCCGAGGAGGGGGGCGTTCAGCTGCTCGGCGGCGACCTGGCACAGCACCTTTCCCGCACTCCTCCACACCGGAGCCGCGCTGGGACTGGTGGAACTCTCGAGGTCCCCGCTTGGGGGCACAGGGTGGGGGGAGGTGCGGAGCACCGCGGGGATGCCCTGCCCTCAGTGCACTAAGGCCGGGTCAGCAGGTGGGTGGGATGCAGAGTGCCAAAGTGGGTGGCTGTGTGCTCCGCACCTTGAGCGCATTTCACAGGGCCGGGAGCTTCGCAGCATTGTAAACACCCAACCACAAACCAACAAAAATCATTCTACCCGCAATGACCGCGGGCACACCTCAATACTACTTACTCCGCAGGACTCTCAGTACTTTCGAATGCACCCATGAGCTGAAACAAGTGAACATTCCTTTATGTGAAGCTAGATGTTCAGTAATCAGATCAGTCCTGAGGGATAAATTTATTTGTATTGTGTAATTATTCATTCTTAAATTACCAGCAGGTTTATAGAGACTGGGGAAAACAATGGGAAGTTCCCATGATGTAGGTTTTTGGATGACTGTACAGTAAACCAGCAAATTTGTGGTTCCTTGAATCTATTTGTAAGGACTAAAGAAATGTGTTTAACTCTATTATCACAGTAGCAGTATTGAAAGAGCTGTGAATTTAGACCCAGCTTCACTATTTAATAGCTGTGCCTCTTGGGCCAGTCCCATGGTCAGCAGTTTTCTCAGATGTAAAGCTGGGTAATTACAGGCCTGTTAATTGCCCCCCAGAGCTTTGCAGGAGCTGTCATAAGTGAGGACTCTTTGTAAGCTATACTCGCTACAAGATTTTAGCATTTTATGAAGAACACAAAGAGATGTCAGAGTATCTATCTTCATTTTGCCTTCTTATTTGATACTTGAGAAAGTGGAGACCTGCAGGAGCTTGGCTGGTTACTCTAACAACATACTCACTATGTGTCAAACCCATGGCAGGCACTTTGTGAACTGTTGTTCACAAAGCCTGTGTCCCAGAGATCCTTGGTCAATGGTGAGGACAGCAAATAAACAAATGGGTTCATGAATAAGTGAGGTGATTTCAGGTATGAAATGAGAGTGCCTGGGATGGACTGGTTGATGCTACAGCATTCCCAGCAGAAGGGAAGGTGTGGAAGGGGGCATGAGCTGGGCCAGCTGGAGGAACAGAGAGGGCACTGTGACTGGAACTGAGTGAGCAAGTGGGAGAAGGTAGGAGAGATGTCAGGGAGGTCAGCAGGGAAGGCAGGATCAGATCCTTCACTCAATAATACTTCTTAAGAACCTATCATGTGCCCGACACTCTTGTAGGCACTGGGATACAGAAGTGAATAAAGCAGATCAAAATCACAAGTGTCATGAGCATCCATCTATTCTTCTGGAGCTTGCATGGAGCTTTCTAATGAATTAAGAAATAAACTGCTAGAATTTATATTATGGCAGATGCAGCTGTGCAGTCAAGAGAAAAAAATAAGCAGGAAAGGGAGTAAGGAATGGAGTATGGGCATGGGAAAGAATTTCATCTTAGTATGGTCAGTGTCACCGTGGAGGTAACATTTGAGCTAAAATGTAAATGAGATGAGGGAGATGGGGGAAGAACATTCCAGGGATGGAAGAGTAAGTAGCTTGGATGGGAATGATACTAGATGAGTCCCAGGTAATGGACTGGTAGATTGTGTAGGGCCTTTGTGGCCACCAGAAGGAGCAGAGGAATACCACTGTTGATGGGAAAGACCTGGTTCTTCTTGCTGATGCATGAAAGAATTACAGATCAGCAAATCTATTAGCATGTAATCAGTTTATTAGTGACCTGTTCCCATGGAAGAGAATGGGACTAGGTAGAGTAGGGGGTGAAAGGCAAAGTTTCAGGGCAAAGCAGGACAGCAAAAGTAAGAGCTGGTGAAGACCAGGGTGGCAAGCTCCCAGGTCACCTGAGGCCAGGTGGCCAGAGGCCCGAGAGCCAAGAGCACCAAAAGCACCAAGAGCAGAGAGAGAGAGAGAGAGAGAGAGAGAGAGAAAGAGAGAGAACAAACTTTGTTCTGAGGACTTACATAGTTGCTGGGATAGGAAAAAAAGTCACATATTGATTAATGGGTAAATGTGTTGCCAGCTTTCCTGGGGGAATGTGACTACCCAAACTTAGGTATGTGTGGGGGCCTGTTAGCCCAAATCCTTATCTTGCTCCACACTCCATTTGTTCATCTTTCTGTAAAATAAATACGTACCAGGAGGCAGTTAATTAAAATTGGGGCACTTTCAAAAGTTATTTATGGGCTCTTTCTGTAAGCATCAGGGACTCCCTCCTAAAACAGATAGTGACCAGAGGTAAACAGTTAACCAAAGTTGTTTATGGGCTCCTTCTTAGGGCACCGTGGACTCTCTCCCGCATTCTAGGCCTTGGGATAAAAGCACAGCTTCAAGGCCTCCTTTCCCAGATAGTGGAAAGCTACAAAGAATTTCAAGGACTTCCCTTCTTTCTTGCTAACACAGTGTTTCTTGTGATGTTGGAACACCTGGCAATATTATCAAACCAGGCTCATGACTGCTGAGTTAGCTTGTGGAACATGTCTCTTTCCTCCTCTCTGCCTCTGTTTACTATTTATTTGACCTAAGTGGTAAAATATGTTGCCTGGCAACCAGGATGCTAGACACTGGTCAGTAATAGCAGTGCAGTCTCAGAATTCTTCTTATGCTGTCTCCTGCCTCATCATGATCTAAATCACTCTGGCTGCTGTGTTGAGAGCAGATATTGGGGGACCAGGGTGGAAGCAGGGAGACCATTAAACCAAACAAATCATTTTAATTTTAATCTAAGTGCAATAGGAAATTCCTTGGAAGGTTTTACAATGGGAATGACATGCCATAATCTGTGCAATTAAAAAGATTTCTTTGCCTGGCTGGTGTAGTTCAGTGGATTGAGCATGGGCTGCGAACCAAAGGGTCGCCAGTTCAGTTCCCAGTCAGGGCACATGCCTGGGTTGCAGGTCAGGTCCCCAGTGGGGGCCACATGAGAGGCAACCACACATTGATGTTTCTCTCCTCTTTCTTCCTCCCTTCCTCTCTCTCTAAAAATAAATAAATAAAAAGATTATAAAAAATCATTAAAAAAGATTTTTTTGGCTTGTGGGTGGGTAGAGAAGTGATGATTGGAAGCAGGGAGAAGAGCTCGGAAGCAATTGCAGTATTCTAGATTCTAAGAGATAGCTCTGATTGGGGTGGGGATAGCAGTGGATATAGAGGGAATCAATAGATTTAGGATTTTTTTTTGTTGGTTCTATGGCTGTTGACATTGTTTACAAGGTCTCTACTAGTGTGTTGCAGCTTGATTGCTGGTGTCCATGGGAAACGCAAACCCTGTTTTAAAGAAATTAGAATGACCATATGCTTAAACCTGGATCATTTAATACATACAATGGAAACTAATGAAAGAAAAAGAAAACATGAACACCTATGATAAAAAACAAGAGAATGCTACTAATAGGCTTGTTTGGGAGTGGTTGGAAGTTGTGTCAAAAGTGTGCTAATTTCCCAAGTTTTGAACTTGAGTGAGCAGGTGTGCTCTCTGGCCATGGTAGTTAGTGCCTCCAAGACACGTTTCCTTGTTGGAAGCAGGGAGCAGTAAACATTGGTTAGTGCTTTGAAAATGAAGGGTAGTGTTGTGGGGGGGCTCTGCCCACAGGCATCCCCTGCCCCCCAGCCACCACAGATGAGAATAAGTCTACTGAGACATGATCTGCTTGGTGAGGAAAGGTGGCCAATCTCTCAAAGGAGAAGGGTCAAGAGCCTTTTCCTCAATGGCCTTTCATTGGGTTCATTTGCACAGGAATGTAGATAAAGTTCATTAACCATTGTCAGGCAGTAAGGATCAAACAATAGGTAACAAAGAACTCTGAGGGCCTATTTTGAGTCTGGGTCAGATAGCTCAAGAGCTATAAAACTTTGAGGAACAAACTTACTTCTTGCTTGGACCCTTATCATTTAATTGAGAGCATTCTAAACAAAGCAGGTTTCACAGGATTTTGCATATTCTTTCTTAGGCCCGATTGCCCAGGGAGCCTGCCCTCTCCAGCACAGGGCTGCACCACCCTCTGTCATTATTTCAGGCTTAGGTGGAGCAAGGGAAGTAAGGCAGCCAGGAGATTAGGAGATTTCTGCAAACAGAATGAGGACTCAGGCTTTGTCAAAGCTGAGGGGCAAGGGTCCATTACCTCCTTTTGCTGTAGCCCCCTAAGTCCTTTCTTGGGGGCCTCCCATGTGATCGTGCCTGTCTTAGATCATTCCCCCCTTGGGGAATTTTACCCATCATTGGCTAACCCGCCAAGCATTGGCGGCCAGTTATGGATGAAGTAAAAGGAGCAGAAGCGGTGCTCCTGCCAGGGAGATAAGCTTTTGTCTCCTTGGTGGCTTATGGTCCAAGGTCGCTCCCTCAGCCTTAGCCTTGGCGGGGGTTACAGCTTCTGAAACCAGGCAGGGCGGTTCCCAACATAGTGTCCAACCAAGAAAAATATTATATGAGACATTTCATGCTGTAGCTTCTTCATCTTTCAAATTTTGAGGTCCATGATTAAAGGAGAAAGTCAAGTTTTTGTCTTAGCAAGACAAAGCCCTTATAACCCTTATTAGTAAATGGTTCACATTTCTGTAATGTAATATGTCATACAATTGGAGAACCCTATTGAAATAACATTGTTCTCTTCTTAAATGCTTTAGGAGCAGTTTTGAAAGAAGGAGGGTTGGTGTGATTTGGTTACAACAATAAACCATAGAAATCTGGTCCGAGCATTACCTGTTTGAGGATAATGTGTTGCAGGCTGGAAGGAAGGACCTTAATAATCACCTCATTCATGGGGTCATGGGAATGTAACTCAATAGATGTTTTTTCTTGTTAATTTTGAGCAGATTGTTTGTGATTGGGGTACAAGACTGATGGGTGGCCTTAGTTACTTGTGCTAGTGATTTTATTTGGTTTTAGTTCAACATAATGCTCTGTTTTCCTGGTTGGACAGAGAGATCACTGAAGTACTTGAACTGTCAGATGTCCTGGGAGGACAGGGAAAAGCAAGGTATTCAGATTCATGATGGTTGTGTAGGTAGTCACTTGTTCTTTGGTTGCTATTTTAATGCTATTCCTTATGATGTACAAGAATTTACAAATGATGCTTAAAAGATATAGAACTTAATTGTATTCAGTTCACAAGTATTTGCTGTGTGCCTACTTCTTTCTGCATTCCAGAGCTTTGGGATCACTTAACAGTGGTTTCCAAATCTGCCTGGGTCGTGTGAATCCTTTGCAAAGGTTTTTATAAAAGCTATTGAATCAGAATCTGGAAAACTACATTAAAAAAATGAAGCCAATTTTTAATTTCTCAAAACTTTGATGAAAATGTGCTGTAGCAGGGTGCAGCCAGGGGCCCCTCAAAGAGGGATTTGTAATGGGGTCCAGCACCCAGGGTGTCCAGAAAATATTAAAAATATGGGATGTTCTCACCCCCACAAGTCTGAACTGCAGGATGGGACACGTGGAGCAGGGCCATTGAGAGCTATTTTGCATAGCAACAGTTTTGCAGCTAACCTGTGGCATGGTCATTCAACATATCTATAACTATTCATGGCTATGTTAAATAGCTGCAGCTATGCTTTGAGCTAGGGAGATGGGAGTGAATTCCACATGGGAGGTAACTGGGAGGCAGCTCCTTGTTGTTACAGCACCTGTGTGAGAACTTGGAGTAAGGTTGGGACCACACTGTTTTGGTGAAAACAAGAGGGGACCATGCTTTTGGGGGCTCCCTTTGCCACACAGCTTAGGAAGCTGGGAAGCAAGATGTAGCAGTAATGCAGAACTCTCTCTTAACAGTTTGGAAGAATGCAGGAGAAACACTGTGGGAAGCAAAGGGGTAAAAGGACTCTTGCTGGTGAGACAGGAGAGGGTGCCATGTGGGTTTTATACTGAAAACTGGAGATCCTGGCGATATAGCTGATGGTGCTGGGAACTGTGGGGGGCCTGCCAGCCAAACACGGATTACTGGGAAGAATCGGGGGCTGCCCGAGCCAGGGACTTTTATTTCTTTTCCTGAGATATGATACCCCAGACTGGGCAAAGGGGAGAAGGAAGGACTGTGTGTGTGTTTGTGGTTTTTTTAAGGGACTTTGGGATCTTAATGAAGATATTAAGTCATTACTCTAAGTCTGTGTAACATTTGAATAAATAATTCCTTTCCTTTTCACCAGTCTCTGGCACTGAGAGATGTAATTCCCTGGCAGTAGGCAAGGCAAACCTAGTACAGGGGGACCCCAGGAGAAGTGGGGGTTCATTTGGTAACATTGTGTGACACCCTTCTCCAGTGGCCAATCAAGGAAAATCATGGGAGACCACATGTGTGGTAGCTTTAAAGTAATACAACTACTTGTACATGCATAGTAAAAAGCCCACCAAAACTAGCCAGGAAGGATCTACCCTATAAGAACAGAGTCCCTCCAGCCTATGAGGTCAATCTCTGGAGTTGGCCTGCTCCCATGTTCTCTGCTATAAACTCTGTGTGTTCAGTTCCATTCTTTGTCCTGATCACCAAGTACCTGGTTACCTGTGCCCACCTGTGACAGTGCCTCTCCAGAAGATGCTGCTCCCTTCTGCACCCAAGGTGGAGCTGGATTCTGATCTCACCCTGGGTGTGGCCAGGAGCCAGGGTAGCAGGCAGGGTCTGGTGGCTTCCACTGCACATGCTCCTTGCAAACTCCATCCTCACAGCACCTATTTGGAGTTCTTTGTGATGGCTCCAAGGTTCCTGCCACTCATTTGGTGAAGAGACCTGATCTTCTCAACTGGGACTGGCATCAGCCATCAGAGCTTCCAGCATGTCCGTGCTGAATCACCGGAGCTGATCTCATTCCACTTGCTGTGGTCACTCCCGCCTCCGCAGGGATGGCCGCCACCTCAGGCTCTGGGTAGCCCTTCCCTCCGATTCGGCCCTCCCACAGAGAGCAGCGCCAGCAGCCACCTGCTCCTTTCTGGCTGCCTTGACTGTCACTCGTCCAGTGCAGCCTCCTTCTTTCAACTGCCTCGGTCCTTCAGTGCTTGAGCAGCTCTGACTGTCCCGTCAGAGAAACCATTCTGGGCTGGCGGGTTTGACTTTAAATTGTTGATCACAAACCTCACACAGCTCTCCTTGTCCCAGAAATTACTCTTTCAGGCTTTGCCCTTTGACGTGAAACCACCTACACCCTCATTTTCCACCCTCCTTCTGTGATACTTCATTGAGAAAATATGAGAAAACAGAAACCATCACAGGAGGCCCGTCCCTGTTGTTCCTGCTGACATTGAAGGAGCATTTTGTTTTCCTGTGGAAGGGCCACCTCCCCACTTCTAGGCTGCCTGCATTTGAAGACTTAATTAAGGTGGAGATTGCAAGTAGCATGTATGTAGGAAATTATTTCTAACTGATTTGAATGGAAGACAGAGAAAGTTCAACAAAAAGAATTGTTGACTTTCAGATATATATATTTCTCCACTTGTAGTGAAGAGTTAATATTTCTTAAAAGATCCCGTTAAGATTAAGAGGTCATGAAAAACGTTCAGTTGAAGTCATTATGTTTATTTTATAAACACATTTCAATTTTGGATAGTATGTATGACCTCTGTGCTATGAAAGATGAGGACTCTTGCATACTTTTTCCCCTCTCCCCTCCCCTCCATAACTTCTTTTATAATTTAGCATCCTGTTCTATAATTATAATCCCACAGTTGTCTCCATTCCAGAGTTTATTGTTTTGATTTGACTCCTAATTGGTGGATTCCATTGTCAGTCAGTTTTTTCATGAAGAGTTCATGGCTGCTGTATTAATCATGTTGAGCATTCTTAACAGATTTTTCTGTAATAAGTGTGCTTTTAGATTTGAAAATTCAGCTTATTTTCTTCATATAATGGAAATGAATCCGTCTTTTATCTTTAAATCATTTTCTCTTTTTACTGAGTTCTTCACACCTGACTCAACAATTAACCCTGCATGGGGCATTTGTCTTCCGTATCTGTTTATTTTTGAATAGATACTTCAAAGTCTTCTGCATTTACCCTACTTCCAGGGTTGGTAATTCAATTTTCAGCAGTAGCCATTTAGTTTTGTGTTGTTTTTAAGTTACTCCTGTAGCAGATATGTTGTTTTGGTCCTCAGTTTGTTTCCATAGATCTATCTGTATACGCCCTCTTCATCTGACTGTTTTATCCTCTCAATTTTGAACACTTGTTTTATTGACCTCACCTTCTTACTAAAGTGTTCTGTAACCAGAAGCGATTATGAAGAGTTCCTTCTCTCCACATATTTTTTTTAGGCAGGGCTCTTTGTCTACCTTCTGTAAGTTTTTTTGTTGTTGTACTCTTTGTTTATATTGTCTTATTATTTTGTTTGATGTTCCAAATTGTATTCTCTGGGAAGCAGACTCTGAGATTTGGGGAAGTATTTGAGGAGCACTCTTGGGATTCATTTCTTTAGTGACGGGTGGGAAGCAGGGTTAGGCAGAGGGAGAGATTGGGCTATGTTGTGCTCACAACAAAGCCTGATCCCAGAGTCTCTTGACAGAGTTGTTCTGAGTTGGGGTGAGAGGTCTTAGCCCTTCTACCCCAGCAGAGACCAGCATTTGGAAAGCAAGTTGCTCTCAGAGAGGGAGTATGCTATTGGCAAGGCAGCTCTCTTCAGCTGAGGATGCTTTTGGGCACCTGGGGAATGAGTGCTCAGTCCAGAAGCGGGTATCTGGGTGGCACAACCCAGCATCCATCACTAGAGTTAATTTTATTCTCACAGTGTTCATGTGTTTATTCTGTTTTCTCTGTTAAGATAAGCTGATTTTTCATTTTTTTCTTGCCTGTCTGAAATAGGTGTCTCCATAGGACAGGCAGGTCAAGGGCTGAGGTGTTTTTTTAAAATTTCCCCCCTTTTTTAGTAGCCTTGAGAGAATGACTGGGAGCCAGTAGAAGGTTAGACAGTGAGTGAGCCCAGTGAGATGTTGATCTACCTTCTTAAGGATAGTATGAAATAGGGGCCAGGAATTATCCAGATTACCCAGTGCCATTTGTGAAATGGCATCTCTTTCCCCATTGCTCTGCACTGTCACTTTTGTCACAAATCAGGTATCTGTATATATGTGTATCTGTCCCCATCTCTGGTCTCTTCCATTACCCTATTGTCCAAATACCATACTACCTCATTTATTTTAAGTTTACAATGATGCTGACATCCAGTAGAGTAATTTCTCTGGCTTCATTGTTCTTAGAGATTATCTTGGGTAATCGTAGGAGACTGTTCTGTGTGGCGTGGGCCCAGCTCCCACTCAGAGATCTACAGGACCCAGGCCCACAGATAGGTTCTCTCATGGGGAATCAGGCCTGCAATGTGCCCAGGCCACTTTGAGTTTTGCTCTTGCTAAAAAACTCCCTCACCCTGAATTGAGGACATTTACTGCAAAGTAACTTCCTAAAATCCATGCTAAACTTTCCTAGGATGAGTGTAACCGGTTCAACCACTTTTGCCTTTTCATTTGCAAATATTCCTCTTCTGTGATGTGATTAGCGGCATTGGCTCCTTTGTTTTCTGTCAAAGGTAACCACCTAAAGCGAACCTGTGTATAGTAAATGAGGACCATCATGTAAGGTGCTGGGAGATAGAAATAAAGGCCTGTCATGGCGGAGGCCACGGCTTTTGCTCCTCTTGAGAGAAAAGCCATGCTGTCCCTTTTCCTCCACCGGACTCGGTAGTCTGTGTGAATGTCTCATTTCACCCATAATGATGTGGACAATACGGGCCAGTGTCTGCATCAGGTAATTTTTGTTCGTTGCCTTCTATTCAGTTTTAGGATCAGCTTGTCAGTTTCCACAAAACACCTGCTGATGTTTTTACAGAGATTGCATTGATTTTATAGCTCCATTTGAGTATAATGGACAATATTGGGTTTCCAATCTATAAACTTTATTTAGGGCTTCTTTAATTTTTTAAATATTGACTTATAGTTTTCTTTGTAGATGTGTTTCTTGGAAATCTCTTACTGGATTTGTACTTGGTTATAGTATTAATAACAAAATGAAACAAACAATAAATGAATCACTATGTAGCCATCACCCAGTTTCAACCACTTTGTTACATTTATGTCCCTCTGTTACTTAATCCCACCATATTCCCCCAAAGTATTTTGAAGCAAATTTAAAATATGTCACTATAGGCATTTCACTATGTAATGCTAAAAGATAAGAAGGACTATTTAGTTTAAAAAAAATAAACATGACCCAGCCCTGGCTGGTGTGGTTCAGTGGATTTAACACTGGCCTGTGAACCAAAGTGTTGAGGGTTTGATTCCCAGTCAGGGGACATGCCTGGGTTTTGGGCCAGGTCCCCAGTAGGGGGCTCGTGAAAGGCAATCACACATTGATGTTTCTCTTTCTTTCTCCCTCCAGTCTCCTCTCTCTGAAAATAAATAAATAAGTAAAATCTTTTAAAAAATAAACATGACCCAGAGTGACAAGGTGATGGCTCCTGAGCACAGCCCTGAAGCCGTGGGACCTAACATTGTCCCGTTCCCCCCACTATGGATGGCCGAGAGCAACTCAGACACCCGGACAGTGCTGTGAAAGAAGGGACCCCGGTCGCGCAGGCCCAGTCCAAGCAGACCATCTTAGCAGCTCACACATGAGATGTGGAGAATTCCAAGAAGTGGGCTGCTGGCCAGAACAAGCAGCATTCATGTTACAGAACAGACTGAGGGGAAGGGGCAATTATTGGCCCACCCAGGGATGCCAAAAACTGTTACAGAACAGAGGGACCAAGGGGGGTACACTGATATACTATTACTGAAAGGAACCCCCCAGGTTCGTTATGTCCACCGCCTTATAGGAGAGACATCTCTCAATGCCAGAGATTTGTGAAAAGGAAAGGAAATGTTTATTTAAAGCTATACAGACTTAAAGTAGTGTCCTAATGTCATCATTAAAATAGCAAAGTCCTTTTTGGATATCCACAGATGCCCACAGTGCTTCCTTCTCCCCCTGCCCTAATTTGGGGTACCATATCTCAGGAAAAGAATCAAATGTCCATGTTTCAGGTCGCTGGCACCATCAGCTGTGTCACCGTCCAGGCAGGACCTCCAATTAACCCAAGGCCATGTGGCACCTTCTCGTGGCCTACTGGCAAGAGTTCTTTCACCCTTCTTCCAGGCAAGGTCTCTCCTGCTTCCCAGGCCACATGGTCAAAGGCAGCAACCCAAAGCCTCGTGGTCCTCTTCTACCAGAGCTGCAGGGGTCTACACTCTGGCAAAACCATGTGGATCTCTCCGCAAAGCTGTGGGAAGGGGGCTTACCACTCTGACCAAAGCTGAGTGGTGGTTCTCTGCTAAAGCCGCATGGGGGTTTCCCCTACTAAAGCTGTGGGGGTCCCCACTGTGGTTCTCCCATGGAACTACATGGCTCTCCCTCTAATGGCTGCCGCGTCTGGGTTTAAATCCCCACGCCATTCCTCCTCTGCAGCCCCATTTCTGACTCCTCCCACACTTGCCAGCTACACTTGCCAGCACTCTCATATCCTTCCAGCTTTCCTGGGCTGCCATAGTGGGTCTGGGCAGGTGTGGCCCCATGGCATGGAGCCAATCTTCTCCAAGCTTTCACGCAGGCGCTGTAGCTTAGAAGACCTGCCCCTGAGTGGGTGGAAATCACTCCCTTCTCCCTGGCTCAAAGCATGGCCACAGCTATTTAACATATCTATGTAACCAGTTAAAGGTTATAGATATGCTAAATGACCATGCCAGAGGTTGGCTGCAAAGCTGTTGCTATGCAAAACAGCCCTGCATGTTCCTGCTCCATGTGTCCCTTCCCCCAACTCAAACCTGCGGGGGGGGGTGGGGGGTGGGGGGGGAGTGGTGGGGGAGGGAAGGGGTGAGAACATCCTAATATTTCCTGGACACCTTGAGTTCTGGACCCCATTCCAAATCCCTATTTGGGGCCCTTCTCTTGGCTGCACCCTGTTATATTCAGTCACCAAGAACACAGCCGAGCTGGACCGGGGAAATGCTGAAGATGGGCAAAGTGATCCAGTAGGCTCAGACCGGCAGAGCAAGGGACTGACGCAGAACACCTGGTGACAGAAATCAACACAAATTCACAGGTCATTGTAGACTACGAGAGTGGACAGGCCAGTCCTATCAGGTTCTGGGCAGAATTGAGAGCCATCAGCCTCAAGCTCTGGGAGGACATTGGGATGCTGATGAAAAGGGGCCAAGGGCAAAATAAGTACGAAGCCTTGAAATCAGGGCATTCCAGCTGGTCTGGCCTGCCTGGCTACCCTAGACCACTGGCGCCATCGTGGGTCTCTTTACATGGCCGAGTGTGATACTGGGTGTCAGCTCTGCCTGCCAACCCCCCTCCACCCAAACCTGCTTTCAAACATAACTTTGCATACTGTTTGCTTCTGCTGATTGTTTTTCATCCCTACCCCCATCCTCAAATTAGGGTGCAAAACATCATCCTCTTCCACAGTGTCAGCCCACTTGTGGGTGTGGCTCCTGGGGGAGCTACCTGCTAGCCCCTCACAGGGGGGAGAGAGAGAGAGATGATGGTGCTTCCAGTCCAGGGTGTTTGCTGCCCTTCAAACAAAACAAAAAAAAAAAACAGAACAAAACACTACCCAATATCATTTTATACCTAAAAATGTAAAAATAATTCCTTTTACCATAAAATGTCCAGTTAGTGTTTGTTGGTTTTTTGGTGCTAGTGTAAATGTCTTTAAAATTTTCTTTTCCCTTATGTCTTTCTGGTATATAGATATTTTTATATGTTTGTCTTGTATCCAGTATTTTGCTAAAGTTATTTATTCTAGTAATTTATCCCCAGATTATTTTGGCTTCCTATATACACAGTCATGTTTATCGATATGACAGTCCATCTCTGAGGACAATAAAATTTCCCAGGTTTAGCAACCATCCGTTTAAAAAGTGAAAGAAATAAACAGATGAAAAATGAACAAGTTTGATGTTAAGATGTCATCATCTAAGATGAAAAAAATTGGAGACTTTTTAGTAACTGTGTCACTACGTATTATACTATAGACTGTCTTCAAATTTTTAGGAATTGCTAAAATTATTTATTATTCTATGTTTTTTTGTAGTTTCCCATCACCAATTGTTCTTGGAGTTGGTCAGGTAAGTGAAAAAAAAATCAACCTCTTAATTAGTCAGTATGCATGAAATTTTAAGTGCTTTTGTTTAAGATTGTGGTTTACAAACTTATTCATGTAGTCTTGGTACTCTTGATGAAACAATGAAATAACACATTTTATTTAATTTTACAATTTAGGAAGAGTGTGTATTTGTAGGGAAAACAAGTACTTATTTTAATTTCTTTAATGGAATTTAATTACCCTAAGCTAAGCGGCTAGAAGACTGAAAGCCTCCATGGTCTGTTGGACGACAGAGGAATGGGTTGGGGGCTGGGGTGGGGCCCAAGAGCATAGCTGCCCCTTTTAGGTGTGCACTTGCGACTCCACTTAAGCCACTGTGCTGGAGAGGAAAAGGGTAGGGGAGATGAGGGAAGGCCCAGTAGGCCCTTATTATCAGAACTCCAGAGGTTTTTTTAAGAGAAGCAAGGAATTTAAAAATTTTACATCAGATTTCCCAATTTGTTTTTCTTTTTTGATGAGCAGGTTTATTTGGAAATTTAGTCAACATACATAACTGACCTAGAAACTTCAATAGAAGGATAAATTTAAAACACTTGGAAGGCCATCTCTATAAAGTGATTTTCCCAGGACCATACCATAGGTAACCTAACTGAACACCATGTTAACCAGCAGAGGATCAGTAAGCTGCAGCCACATGCCCCACCCCCACAGCAAGTTTACACTGAGGGTTGTAACACAAACTCCACGGGGAAAGGACTCAGGTGTTGTTTCCTCTTGGTAGAGGGAGAAGAACTCAATCTAGTTATGAAACCAACCACAAAACAAAAAAGCTGAACTAGTTCAATGTTAGTAACAGATGATGCTGGTGTGAATAATTTGTACTATATTCTAGAGCTCTTATAAATAAAATCCCTCTGATAGTTTGCATTATCAGCTAGAGGTTTAGTTAACATGTGGTAGAATGAGGACTTATGCAAGGCATTGATCTGCAAAGCATTTTACTGCTATGAAACAAGTGCAGCGTAGTCAGAGGAGAAAACCAACTGGACCCTAAATTACATATGCCTAATGACAAGACTCCCCACATGTGAATGTAAAATATTTAATTTAAAAATATTGACAGTACAGTATATAAAATAGATTTCCCAGTTTGTAAATGCTGGCAATGGATTCCAGTTTTTATAAAACTCTGTGGGCCAGATGGAAAATGTTTGTTTCCTGTGGTTTGTGGTTTTTGTTCTCAGGTATAAAGTTGAGCTTGGAAAAACTTTCAGACTAATCTGTTTGGCTGTTTCCCATTAATGTGAATTTGTGGCTTGTTTATATTTTTTGGTTACATGCTGGTGATTTCTAGTTGACAAGTGGTAACAGGTATTAGATTTTTTTTCCTGATTTGCTTTAATTTATAGGGAAAAAATTAAAGTTATGAAAATCATATCTTAACAAAATGTCTAATTGTGAATCTAGAAAAAGCTGTCATTTATATGATTATACAGTCTGGTTAAATGTTTTGCTAAAAGGGTACTCTTTGCAACATCATGTTAGGGAGAAAAAATAACAAGGAAACAATATATTTCCCTAAGTCAAAAAAATATGTTATCTTTATGTTTTAATGTGAAATATGTGGAAAAAAGTCATTTTAAAAAGTCAGTGAATATGTGATAATATGCCCTTTGTACAACCTAAGACAAATAAAATCCCAGGCTGTACTCAGCAAAGGTAAACTCTTTTTGATTTGTAATTTGTTGGTGGAAGGAGCCAGCAGACCTAATTTTAAAAGTTTGAATTGCAGAATATTTTAAGTAAGTGTTAGTATATTTCTGTAAGAACTATAAAGTAAGTTATAAATATAAACCATAATTATAATTCAGCATGGGTTGGTTTAGTTGTATAAATCTATTATGGGTATTATTAAGTTTATAAACTCAAGGATCAAGGTTTAGGATTATAATCGTATTGAAGGAGTGTTAAATTTTTGCATCCTAATATGAAGAAAATTGAGAAAGTTCTAAAATTTGCATAAGAAAATGATATTAAAATTTATATTTGATAACAATAATCTGGAGTATTACTAATATACCTGGTGTGCTCCAGGATAATAGGATTTGAATGAGACATTTTTGCAAATACTGGAGACATTGGAGAAAATATAAATCCCTTTTAAAATTTATTTTTTTCTTAATTTGCCTTCTGTATTATAGAAGTACTGGACTTTACCCTAAAGTGGTTTATGTGTGGAGTGTGTCCCCCTTCTCCGATCCCCATACTCACTTTATGGGAGAAGGTGACCACATGCTTAGTACATGGAGAATGAGGTCCAGGATTGAGGGTCCTCACTGACTGTAGTTACTCTGGTCAGTTTTGGGGACACCGTTCCTGTTTCCCCTTTGTCACCATTTCTTAGGTCCCTCAAGATAAAGGGTATGTGTGAGTCTATTTGATGTTATACTTTTTTGCCTGTATGTCAGCTGAAATTCATACAGTGGCAAGAAAATAAATTTTAATATTATAAGAAATAGTTAATTTTTCTTGTAATCTAGAAAATGATTTTTTGGTATATATTTCTTTTTTATGAATCTGTTTTCTTCTGATGTCTTTGTACCTCAAACAGTCCAGATATTTTGCTGAAGTTTCTTTTCCCCCTTTCCTTTAGATGGCAGCTACCATAATGATACTGTATGTGTCCAAGCTAAATAAAATAATTCACTTCCCTGATTTTGACAAGAAAATTCCTGTAAAGGTATGTGATAACAAGTGCATACGGCTATAATGGAAGATGTGAAAATGTTATGGAATTTACAAATTGATCTTACAGTACAGGTCCATTTCTGTATACACTGTGATTCCTGCCTGCACTGGGTAGAAACATTATAAATAGTTAAAAATTATGAATATGATCATACATAGGGAAGAAGGCATCATGTGTGAATGTATAGTTGAATAAGTAATCATTACCTAGGTCATAAAATGGGATCACAAAACCCTCCTCACCAAATTCTTTTGTAATAATAATTTCCTTGCTTTTCCATAATTTTTTGAAGTTTTTATGAATCCCTGATTTTTTGCAGTTTAGTTTTGCTTAGTTTTGAACATTATGTAAATGGAATTAAACTGTGTATTCTTTTGTATCTGCTACTTTCACTTAATATTATAACAGTAAGATTCATCTATGTTGTATGTAGGTGTATTCTTTTATTATCTGCTTTACTATGTAAGGTAATTTGGTTTCTAGTTTGGCAGCTAGAAAAATTAAAAGCACTGTTTTGAACATACTTACAGTTGGATCTTGTCCAGCATTCCCATAACAAAATACCACAGACTAGGTGGCTTCAACAGCAGAAATTTTTCTCACAGTTCTGGAGGCAGGAAGCTCAAGGTCAAGGTGTGAGCAGAGTTGGTTTCTGGTGAGAGTTCTGTCCTTGGCTTGTAGGTAGCTGCCATCGTGCTGTGTCCTCACACGGCCTTTACTCTGTGTGCCTCTACTCCTGGTGTCTTCCTTTTATAAGGACCCTGGTCCTTTTGGATTAGGGGTGCACTCTTATGACCTCATTTAACCTCACTTACCTCCTTTTAATGTCCTATCTTCAAGTACAATGATCTGGGAATTAGGGATTCAAAATGTGAAGTTTGAAGGCACACAATTTAGTCCAAAACAGCACATGCGTATAAATTTCTCTTGGGGGGTGTATCAAGACATGGAGCTGCTGACTCCTATGTATGTCTTCACCTTGAGTGGGTACTGTCAAATTGTCCTCCAAAGTGGTTGTTACCAGTTCACTCATGACAGAAGTACACTCCTGTTGCTCCTTATTCTTGCCTCCATCATTTTAAAATGTGCTAATATGGTAGGTGTATAATAACATCTTCTTAGCTTTTATTTGCATTTCTCTATTTATTAATTTATTTCATTTATTTCTCTAGTTACTTATTTTTAATCCTCACCTGAGGATATTTTTATTGATTTGAGAAAGAGAGGAAGAGAGAAAGAGAGAGAAACATAGATGTGGAAGAGAAACATATATTAGTTGCCACCTGCATGCACACTGACCAGGAATCAAACCCACAACCTAGGTATGTCCTCTGGCTGAGAATTGAACCTGCAACCCTTTGGTGCATGAGACGGTGCCCCAACCAACTGAGCCACCCATCCAGGGCCCTTTTCACTCTTTTAAAAAATATTTTATTTATTTTTAGAGAAAAAGAAAGAGAGGAAGAGAGGGAGAGAAACATTGATGTGCGAGAGAAACATTGAACCGTTGCCTCTGGCACACGTTCCCATTCAGGGACCTGGCCCACAACCAGGCATATGCCCTTACTGGGAATCGAACCAGTGTCCTTTCTGTTTGTGGGACAATGCCCATCCCACTGAGCCACAACAGCCGGGGGCCCTTTTCATTTTTTAATGTCCATTTGGATATCCTTTTTTGTGAAGTGCTTGTTCAAGACTTTTGCCCATTTTTCTATTGAGTTGAAGTCTTTTTCTTACTGATTTGTGTAGGAGTTGTAAAAAAATATTTTAATGATAGTCCTTTTGTTACTTATGTACAGTATTACAAGTACATTTTTTCTCTTTGTGGCGTATCTTATTTTCATTATGATGTATTCCTTATTGTGTAAAGGAATCTTAATTTTAAAATCGCTAATTTTATCAGTGTTTTCCTTTATTATTAATCTCTTTTTTCTTATTTAGATAATTCTACTGTGAGGCAGTAAAGATATTTTTCTAGATAAATAGTATATAGATTTTCAGAATTAGGTTTTTAATCTGATTGGAGCTGAGTTTTGTGGATGGTGTGAGGTAATAGTCCAATTTTATTTTTTTCCTAAGTGGGCACTCAGTTGTCACAGACTCAACTGAAAAATCTGTCCTTAATATTGTGCCATTGTCATCCACATGCACGAGTCTGTTTCTGGGCTCTGTCTGCTTTTTCATTTGTCTATTTGTGTTTTCTGCACCATCACCATACAATCTTAATTTCTATAGTTGTAGGAAATGTCTTGTTATCTGATAGTGTTGCAGAATGGACCTGTGGTGGGGGGGACAAGATACTGTTACTGAATGGGACCCCTCCCCTGGGGTCCCTCTGCACTAGGTTCTCCTTGCCCATCACCCTTAGGAACTATGACTCTCAATGCCAGAATTTGGTAAAAAGGAAAGTAACTATTTATTCAAAAGTCATACAGGTTTAGGATAATGACAGAATGTCACTGTTAAAAATCCCAAAGTCCCTTAAAACACCCACAAATACACATAATCCTTCCTTCCCCCCTTTACCCAACCAGGCCAGTAAGGGCTTCCATTTCTCAGTAAAAAATAGAAGTCCATGGCTCAGCTAGACTCTTCGTCCTTCCCAGTAATCCGTGCTCGGCTGCCAGGCCTCCCTCGTTTCCCAGCACCATCAGCTGTGTTTCCACGATCTCCAGTTCTTCCTCCAAAACCACATGGCACCTTCTCATGGCCCACCAGCAAGAGTCCTTTCACCCCTTTCCTTCCCTCATTGTCTCTTCTGCATTCTTCCAAATTACTAAGGGAGAGCTCTGCATGGCTGCTATACCTTGCTTTTCTCCTTCCTAAACCTCGTGGTAAAGAGAGCCCCAAAACCACATAGTTAGAAGCCACATGGCTGCCACGCCTGGGTTTAAATCCCAGAGTGAATCTTCATCTGCATCCCTGTTTCTGAGTCCTCCCACAGTCGGCTACACCTGCCAGCACTCCCACAGTTTTCAGCCTTTCTGGGCTATCAGCCTTTCTGGGCTATCGAAGTTAATCTGGGCAGGTGCGGCCCCAGTGGTGAGAGAGAACCATCTCCAAGCCCTGATGCAGGTGCTGTAAGGGGGAACTGCCTCCCAATTACATCCTGGATCCAAGTCATGCCCATCTCCCTGGGTCAAAGCTGCACCACAGCTACTTAACATGTCTGTGAAGCTAGCCAGCCATTATAGATATACAAAATAACCATTTTTGCATATCAGTTGTGAAGTTGGCCAACTGTTGATATGGAAAATAACTCTCAAAGGCCACGCTCCATGTGTCCCATCCCCCAGTCAAGACTTGTGGGGGTGGGGATATCATATATTTTCATAATTTCATGGACACCTGAGTTCTGGACCTGTTACAAACCCCTCTTTTTGGGGGGGCCCTGGCTGCACCCCATTACAGTAGAACAAGTCTTTCCTTCCTTGTTCTTAGTCTTTCACATTTCTATATAAATATTGGAAGCAGCTTGTCAGGCTTCAGAAAAATAGCCTTTTGGGATTTTGATTGGGATTGCATAGAAGTTATAAGTCAGTTTGGAATGCATTGACATTTTTAAAGTATTGAATCTTTCAGTGCATGAACATAATATATATACACCTTCTTAGTAAAATTTAATAGTTTTCTTTGTAGAGTTCTAATGTTTTTGTTAGATTTATTCTAGAGGTACTTCATTTTATCTCATTTTTTTGCTATGAATATATCTTTTAAGAATACATTATTTGGGAAATATTAGAGGGCATGTTTTTATATCACTTTTATATTGCAAAAGTGCAACCTATTAATCACAATTTATTTGTAGTTTCTTTTGGAAATTTCTACATTCATAATCAAGTAATCTGTAAAAAGTGACAATTTTGTTTCATTGTTTTCAACATTCTCACTTTTATTTCTTTTATTTGCTTTATCTATAACATAAGACCTCTAATGCAGGGTTGATAGAAATGGTAATACCGGGCATCTTTGATGTCAGAGGAAAAGCTTTTAACAGTTCACCATTTACTAAGGTTTTTGGGGTTTGTTTTTTTAAAGGTTTATTTATTTTTAGAGAGAGGGGAAGTGAGGGAGAAAGAAAGGGAGGGACCATTGATATGTGAGAGAAACATCAGTGGGTTGCCTGTTGCAACCCCCAACAGGGGTCCTGACTGGAATTGAACCTGCAGCCTTTTGGTTTGTGGGATGATGCCCAGCCCACTGAGCCACACTTGTCAGGGTTGCTGTTGGTTTTTTGTAGACACCTTTTATCTGTGATATCTTTTGCTGCATAACTTAACTTAGTGACTGAAAACAATAATCATTAACTGACTGGTATGGCTCAGGTGGTTGGGCGTCCTTCCGCAAAGCTCTGGATCGCTGGTTCCATTCCTGGTTGGGGCACATGCCTAGGTATTGGGTTCCGTCCCCAGTCATCTGGGGTGTGAACAGGAGGCTGCTGATCGATGTTTCTCTCCCTCTCTTGCCTTCTCTTTCAAAATATGTAAATGGAAAAAAACAACAACAACCCAGTAATCATTTAATTATTTCTCAGTTACTGTGGTTAAGGAATTCAGGAAGGTCTCAAGTGGGCAGTTCTGGCTAGAGTCCCTTATCGTTGCAGACAGATGATGTCAGAGCTGAAATAATGATGGGGGTGGGGTTGGTTACTGCAGCTGGGGGCTGGTTGTATATCTCCCTCTTCTGATAAGCTCAGGCCTCTCCATGTGGTCACCCATCTAGACTAGTTTGGGCATTTTTACAGATGGCAAGCTCAGGTAGTCATCATAATTGTTACATGCTGGCTGAAGTCTTCAAGGGTGAGAGTATTCCAGCAAGGAGGTGCCAAACTGCGTTGCTCTTTATGACCTAGCCTTAGAGGTCACATAGCATCATTGCATTTGTACATTATTTGTTAAATAGCCCTGCCCAATTTTAAGAGGAAGGGATGTAGACCCTCCCTCTGGATGGTGGGAAGTGTCAAAGTCACATTTTAAGAGCATGTGGAAAGGGAGATATTGTTACAATCATCATCTCTGTTTGTAGATTTGTTTATTTCTCTCAGTATTTCTGCCAGGCGTTTTGTTTTGTTTTTATTTTGAGGCTGTATCTTTACGTGCCAAAAAATTTACCTAGTTAAATGTTTCTGGTGATGTAAAGTGTTTAATTACATGAGCTGGATCACTTCTGTTTCAGTGCTTTTAGTGTTACCCTGGAAATTACAACAGGCATAACTAACTTATCATACTAAAGGTGATTAATACATGTACCCTGCCCCTCAACAGTACCAGGCCTTTCACCCATTTATCTCTCCTCACAGTTTACGTGCTTTTGTCAGCAGATACTTTAATATATACTCTACCTTTATTTATATTTCACAATATACTTTATTTTCTTTTTAAAAAATCTACCAATGTTTATTCATATTGTCAGCATAACAGTCAAACCTTTAGAGAATTTTTGTGAGTTTATTTGAGTCAAAGTGATGACAGTTGCTGGGAAGCAGAACCTCAGGAGAATGGCAGTCTTGCACTTTATTTTTTACATTACAAGTAAAAGAGGAGGTATAAGTGGGTTACCTGAAATCTACCGGTGATTAGGGAGGAGGGAGGAAGCAAAGTGGGGAAACCCCTGGGATTGGATAAAAAGTAAAATGATAGACACATCTTTTACACAGGTGGGTACAGGATAGTTAATAGTCAACAATTAACATGATAACAGTAACAATGAGGGGATCTGTGGTCTCCCCCTGGTGCAGTGCCTGTGCTTTGAGGGGTCCAGAAAAAGGAAACTTGACATTGCAAATGTATGCTATCATAGCTATAAAACGACAACAGACAGGCTCAGCTAAGGTAAAGATTGATTCTGTTAGTGGAAAAATACCAACCTAGCACATGACGACCTGCCATGAACTGTTTTTAGTTAATAAGTTTTCATTTCAGACCATCTTTTGTGGTTACTTTAGGTCTCTGTGTTTGTAAGGTCACCACGCAGGCCTCCCCTGAGGTCATTGCCTTTAGCGTGTGGCCCCCTTTCTTCCACAGTATTTACCCAGGTATTTATTTACTGCTTCCTTTGCTTTTCTTTCCCATTTTATCTCACACTTCACATTTGCTTCCTGATTGAAGCACCTACTTCAGAATTTACAGCTAGAGATGAAGTCCCCTAGTTTTCATTGGTCTGAAAAAGTCTAAATTTTTCTTTTGTGGTTGAAAGAAGTCTTTTTGGCAGAATTTTGAAGATAAAATTCTGCTCTCCTCTGGCTTCTATTGTTTCTCTCTGGGTTTCTGTTTTCTCTTTAAGTTTTGCCCTGGGAATTCCTATTTTTCCTGTTCTTTTGTGCTTTTATGAAGGTTTTATATGCTATTTTATCTAGCATTTTAAATTGTTTTCAGCAGCGGGATTAGCATAAATAATTTAGCCCACTGTTACCAGAAATTACAAGTCAGTATTGTTTTTATTTTGAATTATTTATGGAAATGAAGGTAACTGATCCTTTTCAATGCCTAAGACCCTCTAAAGTTGTATTATCACCAGCTGTGTTATTGTTGAGTCAGCTGTAGGCGGTTAACCTGAATAGCTGTTGATGACTAAAGGGGAGGATCTATTAGCCTCTCTTAAATCTTTCTTGTGCAAATCTCCTCATAATAGAGTTCTATAATGTTTTTAGCACGGTATTTTATTATTTCAAAACCCTTCAAAGGGTACCTTATCTGACTTGCATGCTTAATACCTTTTTAGAGGAAAAAGAAATATTAAACTCAACTTGATTGCTATGGACTATTATGTCAGTTAAAAAGTTCTTAAAAGTTATCATATGGGAAAGGATATATATTTTTCACTTAAGGAAGACTAGGTCTTACATTTTGTTTCTTCAGTATGTTCTGAACTGTATACCTCTTGACAATCTGAATATAATTCAAAGCTCAGAGCTCAGTAAACCTAATTCAAGGACAGAATGAGGGTGTGCATTGCTTGACTTATGTAGATAATTATTTTGGCTTTTAAGACAAAGTAACTTGAAAGTAATGTGGCTGGTATTCACATCTTTTTTGAATGGGTCACCAGTCTTGTGACATTCCAGTGAGATGTGAACCAACTTTGCCTTCATCCAGAAGAGTGCAGTGCATATATGCGTGGAATACAGAAGTTTGCACAACTTTCTACAGCCTTTTGAACTTCATGCATGAAATGTAAACACCCATCCTTAACTCACCAAGAGAGGTCCTTGTCCAGAGGCTTCCTTTAGGAACAGAGTCTATTTTTGTGGGCAAGGTCAAGATTTCTGTTTCTGTCCAGCTCCCCCATGAATAAGGATATCAATGCTCACCTAGCTATTTTGATCACGTGGAGAAATGTGTGAATGTGTTTTGGATTCTGCACAATTCACATTCATTGCAGAGAGAAGAACTCAGAAGCATTTGCTTACTGCTGGGGAGTGAATGTCACCATTTTTATATATGAAGGAAAATATGTTATTGGAATTCTAACCAAATATTCTTTCTTTTTTATTGAAGCTGTTTCCCCTGCCTCTCCTCTACATTGGAAACCACATAAGTGGATTATCAAGCACAAGTAGATTAAGGTAGAGTGCCAGAGAATGATTGACTGGAGACCCTTCGCTTGTTTGCTTCTGATGGTACAAAGGCTACATTTGATTTTTTAAGATATTGCTTGGGCTACATATAGAATACAATAATATTTAATAATTTGTAAAATAAGATAGAGTTTTGGGTTTAATTTGTTAGTGCTTTTAGAAATGTTAAAAAACTGTTTCTCTCTCTCTGTCTCTTTTTTGTTTATGTTCAAAGTCTGCCCCCAAAAAGTGAACTCTCTTGGAATCAAGATAGAGAGAGGGTGATTTATTCAAGAAGAACTGTGTATATAAGTATGGTTGTGTGTAACTTTTGGTTTCATCACAGTTTTATAAAAGCAGAAACATTCTGTCAGATTTGGTATAGGTCAGGTTTGGTACAGGGTAAAAGAAATAACAGACATTATTTTCAAGTGTGTGCTATATATTTCTGAAATTTGCCTTTAAACTTATTTCAGGGTCCTTTCATTGACTATGTTTGTTAAAAGTAACTGTAAAATATAAAAATGAAAGTGTAGGAAGACCCAGTCATCCTATAAATCAGGAAACTTGGTATGAAATATGTAGCCTAATGAACATACACTAGTCACTAATCTGTGACAAAGATATAAATAATAAAGTTTGTACAAATGGTGACACCTGCTTGTATAGTGAATGGAAAAGAGCAGGTAGAAGGTAGACCAGAAGGAGAAGGACATATAAAATGGAGAAGTGTGAAATTTGGCCAATGGCCTTTCTCTTGTTTAGAACGTAAAGGACAGGTGTGGTTATGAAAAAAAAAGTGAAATACTGTTTTCAGTTACATATTTTAGTTGATTTGTTGTTGTCTGCTGAGATCAGGGTAGTCATTTTTCCTTAATTACCTCAAATGTGTTTTGAGGCTTCCTGTGGTAGATGTTATTGCTGTGCTACCATGTACCCTCTTCAGTTCTGAGTTCTCCTGTGGACGGTACCCTTGGTCAGCAATGACGGCTGGCCACCTCTCACATTGGGGGTCTCTGCCTCCCATATGATGGTTTCTTTTTTTTTAGTGACCCTAGTAGAAACATCTTTTTGAAAAACCTTTAATTTGTTGGGGTAACATTGGTTAATAACTATATAAATTTCGTATGTACAACTTTATAATACAACATCTATGTACTCTATTGTGCACTTACCAGCTGGTGTCTAGTTCCCACCCCTCACCATGTATTTGACCACCTTTACCCTCCCCTTAGTCCCCTCCCCCTCTGGTCACCACCATTCTGTTGTCTGTATCTGTGAGTTGTTTTCTTTTTTAGATTTTATTTATTAAATTTAGAGAGAGGGGAAGGGAGGGAGACAGAGAGGGAGAGAAACATCAATCGGTTGCCTTTCACATGTTCCCAACTGGGGACCTGGCCCACAACCCTGGCATGTGCTCTGACCTGGAATCGAACTGGCAACCTAAAGCTTTGCAGGATTGTTGACGGGAGAGATCTGGTTCTTTTTGCTGATGCATGTAAAGAATTACATATCAGCAAATCTAGTAGTATGTAATCAGTTTATTAGTGGCTCCCTTCCATGAAAGAGAACAGGACTGGGTGGAGTAGGGGTGAAAGGCAAAGTTTCAGGGCAAAGCAGGGTGAGAAAAGCAAAAGAGGTTGGACACCAGAGTAGCAAGCCCCTGGGCAGCCTGAGGCCAGGTGGCCAGAGGCCCTGTGGCCTGAGAGCTAAGAGCACCCTGAGCCCGAGAGAGAGAGAGAGAGAGAGAGAGAGAGAGAGAGAGAGAGAGAGAGAGAGAGGGAGGGAGGGAGGGAGGGAGGGAGGGAGGGAGGGAGGGAGGGAGGGAGGGAGGGAGGGAGAGACCTTTGTTCTCAGGACTTATATAGTTGGTGGGATAGGAGGGGAAAAAATTACATATTGATTAATGGGTAAATGTGGCGCCAGTTTTCCTGGGGGTTTGCTAGCCCGAATTATTATCTTGCTCCAGACCCCATTTAGTCATCTTGTTGTAAAACAAATATCTGACAGTTAATTAAAATTGGGGCACTTTCCAAAGTTATTTATGGGCTGTTTTTGTAAGCATTAGGGACTCCCTCCTAAAACAGATAGTGACCAGAGGTAGGCAATTACCCAAAGTTGTGTTATGGGCTCTTTCTTTGGGCACTGGGGACCCTCTCCCACATTCAGGCCTTGGGATGAAAGCACAGTTTCAAGGCTTTCTTTCCCAGATAGTGGAAATGCTACACAGAATTTCAAGGACTTTCTTTCTTGTTAACACAGTGTTTCTTGTGATATTGAAACACCTGGAAATATTATCAGAACAGGCTTAGGACTGCTGAGTTAGCATATGAGACTTGTCTCCTTCCTCCTCCCTGCTCCGGTTTACTATTTATTCTACCTAATTGGTAAAGGGTGTTTCCTGGCAACCAGGGTGATAAATGCTGGCCAGTGACAGTATTGCAATCTCAGAGTTCTTCCTATGCTGTCTCTTGCTTCAGGATGATGCCCAACCAACTGAGCCACACTGGTCAGGGCTATATCTAGGAGTTTTTTGTTTGTTTGTTTTGTTTCTCCATTTGTTGCTTTTTTGTTTTATATTGTACATATGAGTGAAACCATATGGTTCTTGTCCTTTTCCATCTGACTTATTTCACTTAAGATTTCTCCATGTTGTTGCAAGTGGCAGTGTTTTATCTTTATTTATTTTTTTAAAGACACATTTATTCAGCGTCATGATCAGACTATTACATTTAGCAATCAACAGCATGGGTGCAAAAAAGGAAAAAAAAACTACATTAAAAACCCTTTGTTGGAATGCTTTACACTTTCCATAGAACAGAAACTAAAATAACCTGTTATACAATTGGTCACAAATACAGTCCTCGAGTTTTTTTGCCCATTCACATGAGTATTGACTAAAACATGTCTTCTTTGTAGCAGCTAGGCCCTGCCACCACTGTGCTTGGTTGAGTTCACAAATCTGTTGTAACCTGTAGCTTCCCTGTCACTTCTCTGGCTCTCCTCTCCTGCTAAGCTTTGTTTCCTGGCATAATTAAAACCTTCTGCCACTGCCATAGCTACTGCTGCTGCTGGACCACCATAGCCACCTTGGTTTCATGGTTTGGCAAAGTACTGGCCTCCACCACCATAGGGGCCAGAGCTTTTGCCTCCAAAGTTTCCTCCTTTCATGGGCCCAAAATTTGAAGATTGATTGTTGTAATTGCCAAAATCATTGTAGCTTCCACCACCTCCAAAGTTGCTTCCATCATTACCAAATCCATTATAGCCATCCCCACTGCCACCATATCCACCACCACCACAGCTACCACCAAAGCCACCTCGACCGCTGAAGTTTCCTCCACGACCAAAGTTGTCATTCCCACCAAATCCACCTCCACGACCACCTCCGAAGTTTCCAGAACCACTTCGACCTCTTTGGCTGGATGACGCACTAGCCATCTCTTGCTTAGATAGGGCTTTCCTTACTTCACAGTTGTGGCCATTTACAGTATGGTATTTCTGAATGACAATTTTGTCGACAGAGTCATGGTCATCAAAGGTTAAAAAGCAAAGCCTCTCTTTTTGCCACTGCCTTGGTCAGTCATGATTTCAATCACTTCAATTTTCCCATACTGTTCAAAATAATCTCTTAGGTGATGTTCTTCAGTGTCTTCTTTAATACCACCAATGAAAATCTTTTTCACAGTTAAGTGGGCAGCCAGTCTTTGAGAATCTTCTCTTGAGACAGCCCTGTTTGGTTCCACAACTCTTCCATCTACCTTGTGTGGCCTTGCATTCATGGCTGCATCCACCTCCTCCACAGTGGCATATGTGACAAACCCAAAGCCTCTGGAGCACTTGCTGTTTGGATCTCTCATCACCACACAGTCTGTGAGCATTCTCCATTGCTCAAAATGGCTCCTCAGACTCTCATCTGTTGTTTCAAAGCTCAAACCTCCGATAAAGAGCTTCCGTAGCTGTTCCGGCTCTTTGGGAGACTCTGACTTAGACATGACGACTGCAGAAGAGAGAACTTCAACGATGCTTACTCAGCGGCGTCCACCAGCAGAAAGCTTATCTTTTTTTTTTTTTAAGGTTTAGTATTATTTCATTGTGTGTATGTACCACATATTCTTTTTTTTTTAATATCTTTTTTTTTATTCAAATACCATTCTGATCACTCATGGTCCAAGGACATTGAAGTAATAAACCAAAAGGAAATAGATGTTAAAGATTGATCTTCAAACATTATAGCCAATGATGCCATGCTTGCCCATGATCTCGCTGACATAAAACCACATCCACACCTCAGTCGCCACCAAACCAGTCAGCACAGCTTCCTTAAATGGTAGCTGTTTGAAACTACCAGTTTGAGCACTATTGACTATAGACGACTGAGCACTTTTTTCAAGCTCTGAATAGCTGTTAGGATCTCAGCAGGGGCTGGAGGAATCAGCTCAACCTTGGCATAGTGCCAAAATGCGGCCAGTCGAGGTTTCGAGCAAATTGCAGCAGCATTTACCAGCACTGGGCCCTTCTCTGTGAGGTTACAGACAAATTGAGCCATGATTGCAGGATGGAAATTCTGTGGCCCTGCTGGCCAGCTGAATGTCACCCCTTGAAAGCTGTACCACATATTCTTATCCAGTCTTCTGTCAAAGGACATTTAGATTACATTCATGTTTTGGCTATTATAAATAATGTTGCAATAAATGCAGGAGCATATATAGACAAATATTTATGAATAAGTGTTATCAGTTTTTTCAGTGGATATCCAGAAGAGGGGTCACATGGTAGCTCTATTGTTAATTTTTTGAGGAACCTCCATACTGTACCATAGAGGTGGCAAACACAAGGCCGGAGGGCCAAATCCAGCCCTCCTCTGTTTTATCTGGCCCCGCGCCTTGTTTCTACCCTGCGGCAGCACTGAGCTCCTTGCCCCTAGTTAAGGAGTAGTTACATTTATACAGTCCTAAAATTACATTTGGCCCTTTGAAGGCAACCGCGAGGCTGATGTGACCCCCCGGTGAAAATGAGCTTGACAGCCCTGCTATAGCAGTTTACATTCCCACCAGCAGAAAAGAATCTTTCCAACAAATGGTGCTCAAACAGTTGGACATCACATAAAAAACTGAACCTAGGCATGGGCCTTACTTCTTTCACAAAAATTAACTTTAAAAAGATCATACACCTAAATGTAAAATGTAAAATAAAAAGCTTCTGGAAAAAAAACATAGGAGAAAATCTAGATGACCTTGGGTTTGACAATGAGTTTTTAGATACAACACCAAAAGCACAACCCATGAAAGAAAAAAATGAAAGCAGAACTTCATTAAAATTTAAAGCATCTGTTCCTAAAGACTATGTTAAGAGAATGAAAAGACAAGCCACAGACTGAGAGAAAATATTTGCAAATACATATCTGATAAAAGACTTGCATCAAGCAAATGAAAATTCATGAATTCATGAGAGCAAAAAAACAAACAGAAACAACTCTCATTGGTTACCAATGAAGATGACAGAACACTGTTATTTCTCTGAACATTTATAAATGATTCTCTTATCCTGCCTTTCCTATGTGAAATGGTGAAAATTTATACTTATTGAAGAAGTTTATACAATAAATACAGAAGGGGTAATATAGTTAGAAAACCATCATTTTACACTTTGTAGTGAAATAATGGGTCTAGATAATCATCATCAATGGATACTAAACCCATTAGGTGAAAAATTGATGTTTACTTGTCCCAGCATCATGTGTTCAAAAGACTGTCCTTTCCCTGTTGTATTGTCTTGGCACCCTTGTTGAAAATAATTGACCGTTATTGTAAGGATTTCTTTCTTTCTTTTTTAGATTTTATTTATTTTTAGAGAGAGTAGAAGGGAGGCAGAAAGGGAGGGAGAAAAACATCAATGTGTAGTTGCCTCTTGCAGGCCCCCCCACCACAGACCTGGCCAGACCTGGCTGGACCTGGCCTGCAACCCAGGCACATGCCCTGACTGGGAATCAAACCAGTAACCCTTTGCTTTGCAGGCCAGCACTCAGTCCATTGAGCTACTCCAGCTAGGGTGAACTTTGTTGTTTTTGATGCTATCATAAGTGGAATTGTTTTAGTTTCCTTTTGGATTGCTTATTGCTAATGAATATAAATACAACTATTTTTTTAATATTCATTTGTTTCCTGCATACTTCCTTAATTCTCATTAATTGTAGTAATTTGTAGTAATTTATTCATTTATTTATTTGAGAGAGGGGAAGGTAGGGAGAAAGAATGGGAGAGAAGCATTGATGTGGGTGACAAATATCAAAGTGACAGAGAAACACTGATCAGTTGCCTCTTGCACATGACCTTCCGGGACTGAACCCAAAACTCAGGCATGTGCCCTGACTGGGAATTGAACCAGCATCTTTCACTTTGAGGGATGATGCCCAACCAACTGAGACACACTGGTCAGGGCTATAATAATTTTTAAATGAGTTCCTTAGGCTTTTCTATATATGTCATCTGCAAATAAAGGTGACTTTATTTCTTCCTTTCCAAACTGTATGTTTTCTTTCCCACCTTGCTTAATTGCCTTGTCTAGACCCTCCAGTACAATGGTGAATACACTTAGTGGTGAGCGAGAACCTCCTGGTCCTATTCTTGGTCTTAGGAGGGAAAAATCAAACCTTTGATCACTAAGTATATCTTACCTGCTTTTAAAAGGCATTATCTAAAAATATTTTTTGAAGTTAATTGAAAGTAACAACACTTTTAGTTGACTGCTTTGACAAAGACAATTCAAACCAGTCTCATATCTTTTTTTTATTTTAAGCTGTTTATTAAGAAACAAAAGACTCAGAAAGAACCTTTGACCCTCTCCCCTTTCCTGCCCAAGAGATTAAGCTCTTATAAGAAATTTTAAAGTGTGAACATAAAGTTCACACTTGGTCTCTGGTTGTAGTGCCACTGTTAACATTAAATCTCTCCTCAGGTCTCAGGTCTGGTCCAGAGGAGCTGGCCACTCCCACTCTGGGTTGTGATTCTGACTTTCCTTTCCAAAGCCACCACCTTCTGAGGGTCCCATCTGGAAGCAGGTGGAGGTGGGCTGTCCCGACCCTGACAGTCTGTTGGCTGTGCACTGAGCTGTGTCCTAGAATCTCTGGGTTTTAAGAGTTGGTGGAAGTGTTTTTTTAAAGCATTGAATGTAACCTCATTACTTAAAGTTTTGGAGGAAAAATGACTGGCAATTCCACCTGCTAGCACACTATTTTAAATATTCATTTTTAGTCTTTTTAAAAAACATACAGAATGTACTTTGTTATAGTTGTAGGCTCTACATAATTCCTTGTTTCTTCCTTGTTTTATTTAATATTTTCTAATAGTGGTAAAGTTATCGCATACAATGTTTCCTCAGTGTATTTATCATAATTTATTTAATCATTGCTTTGTTGTCTGACATTTTGTTGTTTCTGATGTTTTTCCCAAAGATACTACTGCAGTGAACACTTTTGTACACATGTTTTGTTCTTTTCTTTGGTTGATTACCTAAGATAAGTCTCCCAACAAGAAGTAATTAGGTCCAGGGTTAGGCCCATTTAATGACTCTTGATGTATGTAGCCCCAATGTGTTTTGCCAAAGGGTGTATTGGTTCACCTTGTGGACTAGTTTAGCACAATTTTGTAGTAGTTGGATATTATGTTGTTTTAAATAGTTAATAGATGAAAGTGACTAAAGTTATTTAATTTCCCATTTTTAAATTATTTAACATGATTTGTTAGTAGTATACATGAGAATTAGGTCAATTCCTCATATTTAATTTGGAAAATTAGTGCCTTAATTAAAAATGTGAAACATGTTAAAATTTCTTTTGGTGCCTGATGTTATTCTTCTTAAATCTTTTCCTGACAGCTTGCCGATGTTCACTGTGCTCAGGAAATTTACCATTCCACTCACTTTACTCTTGGAAACCATCATACTTGGGTGATTTTTGTTTTTTCCTCCGTTCCTCTGATGTCCTGTTTCCCCTTCCCTGCAGTATTTTTACCTAGAAAATTCTCAATATCTAGTCTTCTTTCCAAATAGTTGATTTGAATCGCTAGTAGCAATAACTTTAGGACAAATAGTTTATTATCTTAAAAATAGTCTCCTATTTCCATAATACCCTATGAACTTAATGAATGATTTTTAATGATAATTTTATATTAGACAAATAATACATGTTTGTGGTAGAAGTTTATTTAAAAAAACCAGTAACCCCCAAACAGATGTAAATCTGTTTCCTGAGCGAGGTGGAATATACACTGATTTTGAAATACCGAGGAAAAATTGTGTGTATATATAGGCTAGGAGGGGAGACACTCAGGGAAATCCATTCTGATGCAGTGATTATGATGTCACATTAGAATAAGTTTGTTTTTGTAATGTTGGGTTAGAAATTTTTCATAAGGATATTGAGGCTGCCATTCATAAAGGTAATACCTGATTTTGCTGTGAAGGTTATTTAGGAGTGAAGTTTGGATGATGCCCCAGTTTTATCTTAATCTTTGGATGCTTGATATAAGTACATACCAACTAGACCAGCAGCAGGAGGTGTTCTGCATTTTGTCCCAGCATCTCTCTAGTGAGAACAGAGAAATGCATTTATAATTAGATTAAGGTGGTTCTTAAGAAATGCAGTAAATTTGGTCAGACTTACTGATCTACTTACAAATACTTTCAATGCTTTCTCTAGGTAAAGCATTATTCATTCAGTTTTAGCTATAAAACTGTTAACAGTGTTTATATTCAGTTTGTTTTAAAAATATGTTCTATATATTTTTTTACTCTCCTTCTTTCTTTGGACTGTCTGTCTCTCATCTGCCCATCTGTGTATTTATTACAGGAAACAGTATTCCTTGAACATCATTGTCAGTGTCTTTGCCATCGTTCTTGGTGCTGTCATAGCAGCTGGGTAAGACTTTGGACAGTTTCTGCTCAATAACTTCTTTGTGTGTTTGACAACAGTCCCAGCCTCATTCTCATTTTTTATTTTCCATCTGGCTGCCATTGAATTGAGCAGCCAAGGGACAATCTGGTGTTTAGGAACCTCTCTCGTGTTCCTGTGAAAGTCAAACTGGATTCCGTGTTGGCCGGAATGTTTCTAAGAATATATAAAGAGAGCATTATAAGATATTAATACAGCATTTCTTCATAGAAAAGGAATGAACTGTTTACTTTTATTACTGAATATTCGTCTTCAGTATAAAAATTTTGCTTGAAAACTTCTTAGGCATTTGATTAAGAAGAGTAACAGATTTATTAAGTACATACCAACTAGAATGCTGATTTGTTTTGTCATCCTGTGATGCCTTAGAAGTCAGTATTTCCAAGGCAGAATACTCTCATGAAATGTCTTGTAAAGTTTGGGACAGGAGCCAACAATACCAGTGCATGACTGCTACTTTACTGGCTAATGTGCAGGAGCAGGAATGAGAACTTGGAGACTGCATTTTAAAGCAGGCACTCAGATTCCTATGTTTTATAGCATGGTGGTTACAGCATGTGGGCAGTTACAGTACCTGGGTTTAAAACTTAGTCCTGCCTCTGTCAGCTCTTTCTCAGCCCACCTGTGCCTCAGTTTCCTCACCTATAAAGTAAAGATTATAATAGAAAAGAAAAAGCTACTTGACTGAAGGGAAGAAAGAAACTAGTGACCTTAACCCATTTAGAAATGAGAGTTCTGGATCATTACTTGCGAATTAAATAAGGGTGTGGGCTGCACTGCCAGGATATCTGGGATCTTAATTCCAGCTACCTCACCTACTAGCTACATAAGCCAGGACAAACTATTCAACCTCCCTGGGCCCAGTTATTTCAGCAGTACAGTAGAAATTAGAATAGCATCCACCTAATAGGTTCCTTGTGAGAAGTAAATGAAGTAATAATAAACTAGGGTTTACACTAGTGCATGACCAAAGTCAACAAAAATGTACTGAGTGTTTGCTGTGTGCCAGGCATCATTCTGGGTGCTGGGGAATCCAGCAGTTAACAAAACAAACAAGAATCCTTGCCTTCATAGAACTTCCATTCTAGTTGGTGGACAGAGAATAACCTAAAGAAATATACTAAAAAATATAGCACACCAAATGGTGACAAAGACCACAGTTTATTATTTATGTTTTCATGTATATCTCGCTCCTCCCCAGTCCTGGCGGAAGTGGAGGTCAGCCCCTTGGAAGCTGGGCCCTGGTGTCAGCCCTGTATTCCCTCCCTGTGGCATGTGCCAGTACAGACAGCAAGCAGCAGCACTCAGAGCCTGTTTTAGTCATGAAGACGTTTGCTCAAACAAAATCAGATGAATAAAATAGCTAAAAAAGGGAGGTGTTCTGTTGTAAGTTCTCTGCCCTCACAGCACCCTGGGGATCTCTCCTGGGTAGCCTCTCTCTTCTATGTTTCTTCGAGCTCAATTTGAAAACCATTGACTTAGAGCCAGTTGAAGACTTTTACAAAAAAATGGTTTATAAACAAGTCTGGAAGTCTTTGGTGAAGAATAGCACTTCAGGAGCTGTGTGTGTATAAGCACATTCCAGAACCAGTTAGTAGAAATTCATCTTATTTAATACATGTGATACTCTAATGAGCTAGAAGGGTAGCTGGTTTTACCTAAGAGCCAGCTTGGAATAGTAATTCTCAGCTTTCCCCTTTGTCAGCACCCACAGAATGGAGAACAACCTGGTGGGTAACAAGTACAGTTTTTAGCTGTAGGTCAGCTGAAACCCCACCCTTCTCTCCTCTCACAAAAATTAACTCATCCAAATGTCAGTAATCCTAGAATGGACTCAGTTGGATCAGCCAGTTAATGCTGCTGTAACAAACAGCTCCCACATTTCATATCAGTTGTTTAACATGTCAAATGTATTCTGCTCACACCTCTTATGCAAACCAATACCAGTTAATGCTGTGTGTGTGCCCTGCTCAGTGTAGCTGCTCAGGGATCCAGTTAGATGGGACCCTGCCTCAAAGGGGGCTTCTTACATATTCACGCTGGAAGAGGGCATGTGGAGAACTGTGCACTCACTCTGCAAGCTTTGGCCTTGGAGTGAGGTGTTAATTCCTCTTACATTTTATTTGCCAAAGCAAGTCAGAAAAAGTTGAAATAGAATGTCTGAACAGCCCTAAATGACAACCACAAGGCTTAACCACGAATCTGCTCATTTATAAACAAGTAAATTCCTCTCAGCCCTGGCTGACGTGGCTCAGCGGACTCAGTGCAGACCTGTGAACCAAAGGTTTGCTGGTTAAATTCCCAGTCAGGGCACATGCCTGGGTTGTGGGCTAGGTCCCCCGTAGGGGGCATGCAAGAGGCAACCACACATTGATGTTTCTTCTCTCTTCCTTAACCTCTCTGAAAATAAATAAATTAATTAATTAAAAAAATTCTTCTCAAACTTCTGTGCTTTCACTACTGGCCTAAATAAATGATGTTTGGAACTTCCCTGGCCCCTACTCCCCCAATCCCCAGAGAAAGAACTGAGAACTCTGGGAATTTCCCTCAGGCTCTCTGAGGAAGTAAGCAGCACCTCCCTTCATTCCTCTAGAAACCTGGCTGTTTTGCCCATTCTGCTCTTTGTTAGTTAAGGAAATGGCCAACTTTCAATCATTGAGCCTAATGTGAGTAGGCAGGAGGTTCGAATCCTCATTTTGAGAGATTCTATTTCTGTGAGAGAGCCAAAGAATTCTGATAGTGATGATCTAAAATTAACTTACATTTTCAAAAATATATATAGATAATAATGCCAGTGGAAGCTTCAAGCAAAATCTGGTTTAAATTGTGTACAGATCTTGATGCGGTTTTTGCCTCTCTCTACTTTCTTCTCTTTGGTTAGAAATAATCTTATTTTCATATTGAAGGGGATCAGGATATGCTGTTTCAAAATATGCCACTTTGGCATAAACATTGTTTTGAGCTGAAGGTAATTGAGAATCCACAAATGTAGCAATCTCTGCCCTCCCTTTTCTGCCTAAAAGCAGATCATAAGTTTCTTTTTGTGAAGGTGTCCCCTTTCCTGGACCTGGAGACAGGAAAGCAGTTCTTGTCACTGGAGGTGAGAGTCAGCATAAACAGACCTAACTAAAATAACACTTATCTTCTGTTAGTTTCCCCCATATAATCCCTAGTCCCTTTCCCATAATTTGTTCCTCAAAACCTAAACCCTCTTTGTTAAAATGGCATATCAGCCCCAGAATTGAACAGCTTCTTTGAGTTTCACTTCTCTGTGAACTCCTGTATGCATAAAATATTCACTATAATTTGTATACTTTTTTTTTTTTTTTTTACTGTTCATGTATCTTTTGTCAGTTAGATCCACAGGCCTCCAGTCACTGAACCTGTGGGGGCAGAGGACACCTCCTTGGCAATGTATATTTATGAATTATGACATTGGTCTTATAATGTCTGCAAGGTCATGTGCAGGTGGATGAATCACATCTTGGCTAAGCTGTTGTTCTGTTTCCTCCCTATGTCACATCCCCCCCAAATATTTTTATACTAGTATTATTTATTTAAAGTAAAAATTGAAGAGATGTTTCACAAGGATGGGAAGGAGGGAGCCTTAGAGGAGGCTCAGAGAAGGACAATGTGACTGTTTGGGTGCCAGATGTAGGTGTCAGTTTCTCAAATGACCCCTCTTGCCCCAGTCACTGCCCAGCTGTCTCCACAGGGCTGCACCCTGGGGATGGCCCTATTTACTACAATAAGCAACTGCTGCTCGGTGTGTTGTGTAAGTCATTCCCCTTAGAAAAGCAGAGCTCAGCGATTACTGTTGATTTATCAGTTAGCAAACGAAAGGACTTTGCAGTAAAAAGAAGATGCTTAATGTCCTCTGGTTCTAAGCCATTGGTGATTAAGTGGAAGCCACATGATGGCCTGGTTCTGTTTTTGTCTGGAGGCCAAGCAGAGGAATTAACCATTCACCACTGCTGAGGGGGAAGCTATACCAGAGGAAGGTAGTTACTAGCATCACCATTGGCTATGACTGGGGGAAGATGAAACAGGCAGACTTTTGAGGCCAACATGTGAGTTTCTGAATAGTCTTCCTTTTGTGTTCTCTCTCTCAGTTCTGACCTTGCCTTTAACCTGGAAGGCTATATTTTTGTATTCCTGAATGATATCTTTACGGCAGCGAATGGAGTTTATACCAAACAGAAAATGGACCCAAAGGTACCACATCTTCACTCATATGTCTTTTAGGCTTTGCCATCTGGCCCCTGAAATTACAAGAAAAAATAAAATGAATTTGTAAAGTTGGCATGTAATTTAATTTACATAATGTCACTAATTTATTTTCAGTGACCTTGTCTATAGAGTTTCTTGTTACCCCTTGTCTTGCAAATTTTTTGGTGGAAAATTAGAGAGGATGGGAAAAGATGCCACTGTTGTTGATGCAAAATCAGAATATATAAAAGGGATTATTATGAAAGGCAAATTAATAACAGTTTTTTATACCACCATCATCAGTGACCAGGTTGAAGTCTGAGAGCAACTCCAGCTTGAGAGTCTGGAAATAAGGGTTCCAGTTCCAAATTTTGTTGCTTACTGGTGGTCATTGTAACTTTGAACTTGAACTTCTTCGAACCTCAGTTTCTCCATCTGTGGATGAGTTGATTGGAGTGGGTAATTTATAAGGTCCTGTCCAGCAGTAACCACCTCTCACAGTCCTGAGGGGTGGTGGGCAGATGAGCTTTTCTGCTGAGGTGCCCGCCCCCAGCCCTCACCCCATCCCCAGCTGTTCTGGAAGTGCAGGAGAATGAGCCAGACATACGGTTCTTTGTACCAAGTCCTTTGTGTCAAGCGAGGGGTTTCCTCTGATGGATAGATAGGCTTATTTCTAGGAGCTGTTTTTATATTCTGCTCAGCCATTTGTTTTTTAATGGTGGCACTTTTACAAAAACAGTTTTGTTGCCTTTTGGGAATCACAATATGTCACCCTTTATGAAAAGTGGTGTAGCTCTTTTAATGAAAAGTAACTTTATGGAAGATTGGAAATGAGGTATCTAGTGTTTTAACCCTGCTGTTCTTTAATAGAAAGCACAGATGTTTTTAAGGAGTTCTATTCATATTAACATTTTTAGTTGCTTTTTATTTTGTTTTAGGTTTTCTATTTTGAATATCATGCTTTAAAAAATTAGAATATCAAGAGAAGGGTGGAACCTTGGAGGCCACCCATCTCCAACCATTTTATTGGTCATTTTTGTGTGAACCAAATATTTATTCTGAGATTACAGTATACCTGAAAGGAAGCATTTTGCACAAGAGAGTTGCTGAAAATAGTCCAATACAGAGTTGGTCAAGATGCATTTTGTAACTGCCTAAATGGTTTATAAATGGGAAGTTGATGCTTCACATTTCTAAAATCAAGTGGGGTTTTCTTTGTTTTCGCAGGAGCTAGGGAAGTATGGAGTACTGTTTTACAATGCCTGTTTCATGATTATCCCAACCCTCATCCTTAGCATCTCCACAGGAGACCTCCAACAGGTAAGCTGATGGCAGGCACTACATTCTTACTCAACATTCTTTTACATCTTTGAATTTAACCCTCAGTACTCACTGAGATACAGTGTGTAAAGGTTACTAGGATTCATTGAAAGCAAGATATCTGATATCCCATGAATACTTTTGGCACTGTCCTTTCATTGGCATTTACCTTTAGACACCTGGGAAGTGGTGGCAAGAGGTCCCAAGAACTCTGGACTGGAAGATTTTTGGAAAACAACCGTAAAAATCTGAGCTTGAGTCTCAGTACCCTTTATTGATGTGGGGAGCCTGGGAAAGCTACGTAATTTTAGAAGGGGATTTTGACATTAAATATGTTATTTATTTATTACCTTGATTATGGACATTTTATTTTATTTTTTAAATATACTTTATTGATTATGCTATTACATTTGTCCCATTTTCCCCCTTTACTCCCCTCCACCCTGCACATTCTCTCACTCCCATGGACATTCCCCCCCCTTTAGTTCATGTCCATGTGTCATACTTATTTTAGCTTCTATGTTTCCCATACTATTCTTATCCTCCCCCTGTCTATTTTCTACCTACCATCTATGCTACTTATTCTCTACACCTTTAACCCCTCTCCTCTTCTCCCACTCCCCTGTTGCTAACCTTCCATGTGATCTCCGTTTCTGTGGTTCTGTTCCTGTTCTAGTTGTTTGCTTAGTTTGTTTTTGTTTTTGTTTTAGGTGTGGTTGTTAATAATTGTGAGTTTGCTGTCATTTTACTGTATGTGTTTTTTGTCTTCTTTTTTTTTAGATAAGTCCTTTTAACATTTCATAAAATAAGGGCTTGGTGATGATGAACTCCTTGAACTTGACCTTATCTGGGAAGCACTTTATCTGCCCTTCCATTCTAAATGAAAGCTTTGCTGGATAGAGCAATCTTGGATGCAGGTCCTTGCCTTTCATGACTTGGAATACTTCTTTGCAGCCTCTTCTTGCCTGCAGGGTGTCTTTTGAGAGATCAGCTGAAAGTCTGATGGAAACTCCTTTGTAGGTAACTGTCTCCTTATCTCTTGCTGCTTCTAGGATTCTCTCCTTCATTTTTACCTTGGCTAATGTAATTATGATGTGTCTTGGTGTGTTCCTCCTTGGGTCCAACTTCTTGGGGACTCTCTGAGCTTTCTGGACTGCCTGGCAGTCTATTTCCTTTTCCAGATTGGGGAAGTTCTCCTTCATTATTCGTTCAAATAAACTTTCCACTTGTTGCTCTTCCTCTTCTCCTTCTGGTACCCCTATAATTTGGATGTTGGAATGTTTAAAGATGTCCTGGAGGTTCCTAAGCCTCTCCTCATTTTTTTGAATTCTTATTTCTCCATTCTTTTCTGTTTGGTTGTTTCTTTCTTCCTTCTGGTCCACTCCATTGATTTGAGTCCCAGTTTCCTTCCCATCACTATTGGTTCCCTGTACATTTTCCTTTATTTCACTTAGCATGGCCTTCATTTTTTCATGTAATTTGCAACCATATTCAACCAATTCTGTGAGCATCTTGATCACCAGTGTTTTGAACTGTGCATCTGATAGGTTGGCTATCTCTTCATCGCTTAGTTGTATTTTTTCTGGAGCTTTGATCTGTTCTTTCGTTTGGGTCATTTTTTTTTGTCTTGATGCTCCTGTTACGTAGTGAGGGGTGGAGCCTTAGGTGTTCACTGGGGCAGGGTAACCTACATTGCTGGATTGTGATGCTGTATGTGGGGGAGGGGTCCAAGAGGGAACAATGGCGCTTGCTCTGCTCTTTGCTGTATTTCAGTCCCTTTCCGCTGCTTCCCCCAAGGAAACTGGGCCCTTCTGGTGCTAATTCCTGGGTGGGTGGGTTTGTGTACTTTCTAGGACTCTGTGGGTCTCGCCAATGAACTCTCCTGTGAGGCTGGGAGTCTCACCCAGCAACCCCCAGAGGTGTTTTTAGTCAGTATTTTGAAGCCTTATTTCCCTGCACTGGGACCCTGGGTTGCGTGGTCTGTCTTGCTCCCCAGTTTTGCCTGGTTTATCTCCATGGGAATGTGGGACCACCCAGGGTCCACCAGCCACTGCTTTCTTTTTTTTGCCCTGACCCCTCTCTGCCCAGCCATCAGACTCCGCCCCTCCTTCCGGTCTGGATGAATGTGTCTACTTTAACTCCTTGGTTGTCGGACTTTCATACAATTCAGTTTTCTGTCAGTATTGGTTGTTATTTTGTTTCTAAATTTTTGTTGTCCTTATTTTGGTTATGGGAGGACGCACAGTGTCTCTACCTATGCCTCTATCTTGGCCAGAAGTCTGATTATGGACATTTTAAAACATGCAAAGTAGAGAGAATAATTTAATGAATTCATGTACTACCCCCCCCCCCACCCCCACTTCCACACATTTTGGTATGTTGCCATTGATATTTCATCTCTCCCCTCTACTCTTACTTTCCCCCACTGGAATATTTTAAAGCAACTTCCAGACAGCATGTCACTTTGTCTCTAAATATCCCAGTATTTATGTTTGGATTTTGAGAAGGTATTTTTTTTTCTGGTATCTGCCCCATTCCTTTATGTGGGCACACCAGCGAGGGACAAATAAAGTGGTGGACTAGTAGAAATATAGGTGGCCCAGCTGGAGAGAGTGGGGCCTGTCTCCTGGGAGGGCCAAGTGTGTTTTCCAGGACACCGACAGTGGCCACCTTGCAGTGTGCTGGCACTGCCTGCCCTGCTTCTTCAGAAAGTTGCTGGCCACACCACTTCTAGGAATGTTGCCTGTGTCTTGAGATGTTTAAAGTCAAGTGAAATGCTAGGATGTGGCCTCAGCCCACAGAACCAAACCTTGCTGGCCCGGGGTGGGGGGTGGTCAGAGAGTCCCTGTGCAGCAGCTGTTCTTCTCCCACAGGACAGCATTTCTGTGTCTAACAATCAGCGGGGTGGCGGGGGTGTGTGTGCAGGCTGAGTCAGTCTTATTTGTAGCACTTTAACAGATTTGAAGGCTGCAGGTTTCTGGGGGTGGGTGTCAGGGCTGATCGTCCTTTCTCAAAACTGTACTTTCTCACGTGTACATTTCCTCTCCAAGAAGCAGGGGGCAGCAGAAGGGTTTAGCAGCGGCATCCCTGGGTAAACAGCCATTTCCACGTGTTTCTATTGAAAACCTCCCAGAAACAGCAGTTTTGGTAAAGGGCTCTCATTGTGTGAGCTGAGGCCTCCTGTAGTTCAGGGTGTTGGAAGGTAGAGCAGGCACCCACCCCTCTCTAGTAATAATTTACAGGGCAGGATATCTGAAAGTACGATATTTACTTTTCAGGTACCATCAATTGATTTTAAAATGCATTTGGGGCTTTTAATTTTATTTTTTATTTATTTTTAATCCTCACCCAAGGATATGTATTGATTTTAGAGTGAGAGGAAGGGAGAGAGCAAGAGACAGAAACATCGAAGTGCGAAACACCAATTGGTTGCTTCCTCTGCATGCCCCAACCATGAATTGAACCTGCCACCTAGATATGTGCCCTGAATGGGGATCAGAAGAGAAGTTTTAAACCCTCAGTGAGGTAGCCCTAATAGCTTGTCTTATTTCATTATCATAGAGAAGAGGTTTTCTTTTAAAGTCACTGGAATGTATCTATTTTGAAATCCTGGTGCTTTAGAGCTGTTTCAGATATATTTTTATTTCTAGAATAGAAATCTAGAAATTCCTAGCAACCTTTAAACACCTGATTGGAACTAAAAGCATATTTCCCCATAGGAACAATGTTATGAATGGCATGATGACCAGAGACTTAATTTTAGGTGTTATGAGCAAAATAGACTACATAGTATATATGTATTAAATGTGGTTGTTTTCTCTTGTTAATCTGTGTCCTGTCTATTTGATTATTAGGCCAGCCAAAAGAACCTTGAAGGTAAAGGAAAAGTTGTTCCCCACACTCCCTACAACTGATTCAGGACAAACTTCTTCCAATCACTTTTGAACATGGCTGCCTCTGTGTTAGATTGTTAAATAGATACAATAAAGGAGCAAATAATATGCCAAGTGAAATAAGCCAGGTGGTGAAAGACAAATACCATATGATCTCACCTTTAACAGGAACCTAAACAACAAAACAAATAAACAAGCAAAATATAACCAAAGACACTGAAATAGAGAACAGGCTGACAGTGAGCAGAGGGGAGAAGAAAGGGAATTTCAGGGGAGAATGGGAAGGGTTTATAGGAACAAGTATAAAGGACACATGGACAAAAAGTGGGGGGTGGTGGAAATGGGAGGGACGTGGGGAGGGATGGGTAGGTGGGGAGGGATGGGAGTAAAGGACAGAAAACTGTACTTGAACAATGATTAAAATAAAATTAAAACAAAAAAAGAAGCAAATAATTTTACATAGGTGTGTTAGTCTGCAATATAAAATTGCATTTTACTTGCCAAGTTTGGTTTGATTTTACCAGAAGTTGATTGATGAATTAAATGAAATGTTCACTTCTCTTATTTGTGGAAGGAGCACTTTGATGAGTTGGTTTTCCTGGTTGACAGCAGAGGGTCAGAGATTGTGTTGGGAGTTGGTGCAAGTCACTGCACTGGGGTGTCCACTCCTGGACCTTGGACTTATACAGTTAGTTGGTAGGTCAGATAGCACTTTGATTCTATCTCTGATTGAGTTAGTGATTGCTGACAAATTAGGCCCCTGGAAACCATTCAGTAGGTGAACTAAAGTCATTTGAATCATAAAATTATTGAATCAAAGTACATTTATTTTTTAATAAGAATTTATTTAAAACTTCAATTATAGTTGCCATACACGTTGTATTAGTTTCAGGTGTACAAGATACTGATTAGATGTTTGTATAACTTAAGAAGTGATCACCTTGACAAGTCTAGTTTCATCCACCTAATACCATACATAGTTATTATGATACCATTGACTGTATCCCCTGTGCTGTACTTTACATTCTTGTGACTGTTTTTATAACTGACAATTTGTCAAAGTACATTTAGTGCATTACAGTTGATGAATAGGGGTAAATATGACTTTTTTCTGATTAAAAATCTATAAATGCAGAATGACAATGATTCACATGCCAATGTATGTTTATAGCAATAATAAGTCTAAAGGAAGAAGTACTTTTATTGTTATTCATCTTGAATTATTTTGTTTTAAAATAAATGTCATGCTGCATTATTTTTTAAAATGTTGCCCATACAGCCTCATCATTATTAGAGAAACAAAATAAAGCTGAAATCTGTCAAACTTTAGGTTGGCTAAGAATCCAGATGTTTTTATGAAAATTACTCCATTGCCCTCTATTCCTCATTAGGAATGTATGACTGTGATTTACTGTTGACTTGGTTTCAGTTTGCAGTGGATGGTCCTTCTAGTCCCAATTCCATTTGACTTTCAGACACAGAGTGTTTTCATGGTTTGTGTTTGGTTTTGCCCTTTGGCCCTGGCGTCAACCACTCCCAATACTTGCTGTCCCTTTGGCACAGGGCTTGCCAGTATGTCAGACTTATACTCATATTTTTCCTTTCACAAGTAAGCATTTTTAAGAATTGCTTTAAGATGGAAATTTTCAAACCTGTGCAGAAGGAGAGGGAATAGTATACAAACCCCATGTACCCAGCAGTCAGCTTCAGCAGTTGTTACCTTTTAAAGTGTATCACCTTTTTGGTAAGGGAGGCAGGCAGAGTATCACTAATGAAACAATGACAGTGAAGTGTGACAAGGTTATAGTAATCAGACAAGAGAACTCCATTTTAATTGGTTTAAACAATTTGAATTGTAAACTTAAGAAGAATTTAAATAATTTTAAACATACGAAGTTATTAGAACTTGGCCAGCAAAATATTGCTTAACAGGAAGTAAATAGAACTTTTATTCATGATATTCAGCAGTACTTGGGCATACTCTTTTTTAAAATGATTTTCTTTATTTTTAGAGATAGAGGAAGAGAGGGAGGAGGAGAGGGAAAGAAACATCCATGATCAGTTGCCTCTCACACGCTCCCCCACCAGGGATTGAACCCACAGCCCAGGCCTGTGCTGTGGTCAGGAATTGACCCAGTGACCTTTTGCTTTGCAGGATGATGCCCAACGTACTGAGCCACCCTGGTCAGGGCAAATCTTGAGTCCTCTTAAAATCATTTTTTGGAGGCAGGCAAGGGACAAATCATGAATAAAATACTTCTTTTTATTGTCACCTGTCATTTCAGGGTGGTTAATTTTACTTTCTCAGCTAGCGACTAAGAGCAGAAACTGAGTCTTAAACTTTTCTGTCTACCAGCACCTCCACCAAATTACTTTATTACTTTTTAAATAGCATATAATTGTGTATTTCTTCATGATATCTGCTAAGCATTTGCAAATTCTAGAAAACAGTAATGCCAACATTATTAATTTTATAATAAGCTTTGTTCTCAGGTTATTTTTATAGAAAGTAAACCTAACCTGATCATGTGACTACAATTTTAGTAAAGATTTAGTGATAGCCATAGTAACAATAGCTCTCATTTTGTTCTTGCCACCTGCAAGGTCCTAAACAATTTCATTAAATCCTTATGTTGATCTTTTGAGGAAATTAAAAAAAAAATCCCCATTTTGTAAATGGACCTCGGGTTTAGGGAAGAAAAGTAATTTGCCCAACATCACATAATTGGTACTATCTAGGGTTTTTAAAATAATGTTTTCTCTTTGGGAAATTGGTTCCTGTACTAAATAAAATGCACAATGTGGTAAAAGTAGATTTAAACTGTAATTTTATTGATCTAATCATTAGTTTTCTTTCTTTTGATACTAGGCGACTGAATTCAACCAATGGAAGAATGTTGTATTTATCTTACAGTTTCTTCTTTCCTGTTTTTTGGGGTAAGAAACCATAGGTAAATAAATACACGCTTTGGTCTATGGTATCTCTTGACAAGTCAAATCAAAATATGCATTCTGTCAAAATTCCTTTGTTTGTCCTTCAGTTTTCTCTGGGAAATACCCATGCAGCAGAAGAGTGGATTGGGACCCATGTTACATGCCACATTCTACAGATAGAATGTTGCCTATTGATTTTTTCTTCTTTTTTGTATGTGTGATAAAGGAAATAATTCTTTATTTTTTAAAACCATCTTAAATATATTTTATCGATTATGCTATTACAATTGTCCCATTTTCCCTCCTTTATTCCCCTCTGCCCTGCACATGCCCTCCCACCACATTCCCCCCGCCCCATTTAGTTCATGTCCATGGGTTGTACATATACGTTCTTTGGCTTCTCCATTTCCTGTACTATTCTTAACCTCCCCCTGTCTATTTTCTACCTACCATCTATGCTTCTTTTTCCCTGTACCATTTTCCCCTTTCTTCCCCTCCCCATTCCCTGCCCCCAGTGATAACGCTTTATGTGATCTCCATTTCTGTGATTCTGTTCCTGTTCTATTTGTTTGCTTAGTTTGTTTTTGTTTTGTTTTGTTTTAGGTTTGATTGTTGATAGTTGTGAGTTTGTTGTCATTTTACTGTTCGTATTTTTCATCTTCTTTTTCTTAGATAAATCCCCTTAACATTTCATATAGTAAGGGCTTGCTGTGATGATGAACTCCTTTAACTTGACCTTATCTGGGAAGCACTTTATTTGCCCTTCCATTCTAAATGAAAGCTTTGCTGGATAGAGTAATCTTGGATGTAGGTCCTTGCCTTTCATGACTTGGAATACTTCTTTCCAGCCCCTTCTTGCCTGAAAGGTTTCTTTTGAGAAATCAGCTGATAGTCTTATGCTAACTCCTTTGTAAGTAACTCTCCTTTTCTCTTGCTGCTGTTAAGATTCTCTCCTTATCTTTCATCTTGAGTAATGTAATTATGATGTGCCTTTGTGTGTGCTTCCCTGGGTCCAACTTCTTAGGGACTCTCTGAACTTCCTGGCAGTCTATTTCCTTTGCCAGATTGGGGAAGTTCTCCTTTATTATGTTTTCAAATAAGCTTTCAATTTCTTGCTCTTCCTCTTCTCCTTCTGGCACCCCTATGATTCTGATGTTGAATGTTTAAAGATGTCCCAGAAGTTCCTAAGCCTCTCCTCATTTTTTTGAATTCCTATTTCTTCATTCTTTTCTGGTTGAATGTTTCTTTCTTCCTTCTGCTCCAAACTGTTGATTTGAGTCCCAGTTTCCTTCCCGTCACTGTTGGTTCCCTGTGTATTTTCCTTTATTTTATTTTTCATAGCCTTCACTTTTTCCTCTATTTTGCAACCATACTCAACCAATTTTGTGAGCATCCTGATTACCAGTGTTTTGAACTCTGCATCTGATAGGTTAGCTATCTCTTCATCGTTTAGTTGTATTTTTTCTGAAGCTTTGATCTTTTCTTTCATTTGAGCCATTTTTTAAAATCTCTGCAGCCTTGTCATGTAGTAAGGGGCAGAGCCTTAGGTATTCACCAGGGCAGAGCAACGCACTGTGGAGCTGTCTGTGGGGGAGGGGTCCTAGAGGGAACAGTGCCACTTGATCTACTCTCCGCTGGCTTTCAGTCACTTCTTCCCCTACCCACAGTCAAATTGGGCCCTTCTGGTGCTGATTCCCAGGTGGGTGGGTTTGTGTACATTCTAGGACCACATGGGTCTCTCTAGTGAACTTGCCTGTGAGGTGTGAGTTTCTCCCACCACCTCAACCCTCCCATGTTTTTTCAGTCAGAGGTTTTGAGGCTTTACTTCCCCACACTGGAACCCTGGGTTGTGTGGTCTGTATCATTCCCCAGTTGTTCCTCTGGGTTTATCTGCACGTAAATGTGGGACTGCCCAATCTGCCAGCCTCCGAGTTGCTCCCCACCATCCTCCAATGGCTGCCTTGCCTCCAGTCCTCTCAGCCCCGCTGCCTGTCTCAGCCCCTCCTACCTACCAGTCTGGATGAATGTTTCTTCTTTAACTCCTTGGTTATCAGAGTTCCATACAGTTTGATTTTCTTTCAGTTATGGTGGTTTTTTGTTTTTAAATTTGTTGTTCTCCTTCTTTTGATTGTGTGAGGAGGCACAGTGTGTCTAGTTAAGCCTCCATCTTGGCCAGAAATCCCAGGAAATAATTCTTTATTCAAAAGCTTCACAATTTTAGAATAACAGCTTCCCACATGCATTAGTCTCATAAGCCTATCAATTAAGGCTAAACACTCCTTAGTTACAGCTTTAATCACTTAAGCCTATCAGTTAGGGCTAAACTTTTAAACAACTGAGTTCTCCAATCTGCCTCTTTAGTTTTAATTATATTATTTCTACAGGGTTAGTTTACAAACTAAAACAACAGAAGATACGAAAGTCACACAATTATGAATCAATGGCAGGTTTCTGCCTCAGAGCTCATCCTCTCTAGAACACCCAAAGAATAACCCTGCCACGCCCTGCCAGGCCAGCCTGATCCTAAGCTGTGCCAGGAGTTCCTTCCTATCCAAAACACCGTCCATTGGGAAACGCAGGCAGTGCAGCACCATCACGCTGGCATGCTCCAGGAAGAAAGAGCCAGCAAGCAAGCCCCAGAGCCAGAGCTAGCCACTGATTTCTGAAAGTCAATTTGACATGAAGCTAGCTGACATGTCCAATTCAGTACTGCGTTTGCCTTTGTCACAATGTGCCATGTTTTCTAAGTTACCCATTTTCTGTAGTGCTGTGCCTACTATAGTCAGGGAAATTTCTGAGCGATGTTGACCATTATGTTGTCCAATAATTTTAGGCTTTTGTTTTTCAAATTTCCCTTAGATCTGACTTCCTATCAGAAGCCATGCAGTTGTGTCTTTTTTCTTATGTTCCAGACTTAAAAATTTTCATGACTAGATAATAATGCAACTAGCAAATCATCCAAAAGCTGAAAAGGAATGCACAGGGGCACAAGCTACCCTCCCTCCCTCATTCTCATTCATTCACTTTCCCTTTGTCCCTGCCCGGTAGCACTGTAGTTTTCTTCTCCAGAGGCAGGCAGTGTTTGAAAGCTTGGGAGTAGCCTCCCTGGGCTGGGCTCCATGTGTATACAAGCCCCTGTGTCTTTTTGCATATTAAGGGGTCTTTGAATGTGTCTAAGGGAATTGCTTATTAAAAGGCTTTTTCTGTGAAGTAAAATGAATTTCCCTCTTATTTTTTAAACTGTGAATACCACAATTTTAATTATGTGTAAATGAACTAAGACAACTCTTGATCTCTTTGATCAACACTCAGTTATCAAACTGGGTTTTAATTGCATACTGTAGTCACATTCAGTAAAAATATTTATGTGTACATTCTCCAGTTCAGTAATCCTTTGTTTAGCTGTGTCTGATTTAATGTTTAACCTGATGGAGTTTTTGATTTTAATGTTTTATATTTTATTTGTCAACATCTCACAGCTTTTTTCCCTAACTTACTGCCTATTTTTAACATTCTTTCATTGGTGAACTTTGTGACTATACCTTTTATTTCTTTTTTTTTTTTAATTTTTAAAAGATTTTATTTATTTCTAGGGAGGGAAGGGAGGGGGAGAGAGAGAGAGAGAGAGAGAGAGAGAGAAACATCAATGTGCGGTTGCTGGGGGTTATGGCCTGCAACCCAGGAATGTACCCTGGCTGGGAATGGAACCTGGGACACTTTGGTTCCCAGCCCACGCTCAATCCACAGAGCTACGCCAGCCAGGGCTGTTTCTTTAAATGTTACGTGCATAGCTAGTCTGTATTCTGTATCTGATGATTCCAACACCTGCAGTTGTTAAGAATCTAAACATGCACTTTGTTGACTGATTATGTAGTTTGAGACTGTCTTCATGGTTTGCTTTCCAGTGTGTTTGGTGACTTGTGATTGTGAGCATGTTGCTTAATGTCAGTCAGTCCTATTGGCTGAAATTGGGAATTTGAGAAAACTTCCTGCAGGGACAAATGGATTTTGCTCCAGCTTGTTGCCAGGTGTTGCCCCTTACCTAGACCACTTCAGTCCTTTTTGAGGGCCTAGCTTCAGTGGGTTACAGTGGCCCATCCTCCCCACCTAGAGTCTGGCCGGGGCTCAGTTTCCAGACTGTGCTGTTGTGCTACGCCTCTGCTCTGAGGTGACTGGATCCTGTGCCGCTGTCTGTTGCTCTGACTGTTGCCTGGCCCTAATTCCTTACTACTGTGTACCCAGTTCCCCCTCTTTCACAGGGGTGATTTTGAATGATCTCTTGTGCCTCTTTCAAGACCAACAGTCTCTCAAGTAATGTGTCCTTTCCATTTATTTGTTATTCTGCAGTGGGAGAATACTAAGTACTTTAAGTACATAGATAGCCATTTTTGGAAGCATAAGTTTAGTAAGATATTTGTATTTTTCCCAGTTGTTGACTGAGAACTTCGAACTTTGGAAAAATATCCACTAAGCTGTGTTGTGAGTTATCCTTTGTCAAATCATCTTTTTTTCTCTTTACAATTAAAAAATAATCAACCCATATCACACAAATTCAGACCACTACCTTTCCCTGGTTCAGCCCATTCACCTATGAAGAAAAAAGCCAAGTTTCAAAGCCTTTTTCTCAGGTTATTATAAACTTGATGAGATACTCGTGCTTTATTATATAACCATTTCATGAGTGATATGATTGGCAGTGCCCGAATGTGAGCTGTCAGTCTGGGGCTTGTCTATGAGAGGCTTGATTTACTCTATCTGTGGACAATTCCATACAGTTTTTTCCCATTTAAAAATATACTTCTCAGAAAATTAATACTCTCTCATTCAAAGTTCTTAATATAGTATCAGTGTTCACTTTGCAAATGAAAATGTCCTAAAGGCATAGTAATTATAAATAAATCAATAAAAATGATGGAATCATTAACATTTCAGATTTCACCCACTTTTAAGGATGAAACAGGTAGGTCTCAGTTTTTTAAGTGGGTCTTTTGAGGCCACTATAATTGTCACACCTTTCCAACAGAGAAGTGCCTGGGCTCTGGAATCAGATGGTCTGGGTTTCAGTCCTGGCTTTGCCATTTACTAGCTCTGGGTCCTTGGGTAAGTTCTCTAACTTTGCTGACCCTCACTTTCCTTACCTTTAAAAGGAGAACAGTGAGCTAAAATGTCTGATTTATAAGGTGGGGTTCTGTGAATCGAATGAGTAAAGAGCACTTAGAACAGTGTGAGACATAGAAAATGCTCAGTAAATATTAAATATTATTGTTGTCAATAATTCTGTTTCTTACTCATAGAGAGCAGAATGACAGCTATGGCGGGGGTGAGGGGGTGGAGGGATTGAGCAAAAAGGAAAAAGGACTCATGGACAAGAATGGGGTGGTTGCAGGGGAGAGGAGAAATAAGGAGGATAAATGGAAATGGAAAAAATAAAAAATATTTCTGTTTTTTGAGGGCAGCCTGTTCAGTTTGGCTGTCTTTTTTTTTTTTTCACCATAGATACATTTCGTTCTCCCTATAGCCATGGATTCAGGAGTGTTCCTTCTGTTATGTGTTCTTTACCTTCAGCAGTTGTTTTAATTCTGAAACTGCTCTAGAAGGAGACTTCAATTTTGGTGTGGTAGATTTTTCAGAATCCTGCTTTCTCCTTAAAAGACACCATATGATGGGGTCATTTGCCTCTTTGAAGTAGTAGAGACCATTGTGAACTTCTGGGAATATCCTTGGTTTTCAGGACAACTGGCACTGGGTTCAGGCTGTCCCTTCTCTTAGGTCCCTGCTCAAGGAGCTTCTAATCCTAGACACCAGAGGGCCCTGATGTCCAGCTTCTTACTTACAGTCACTGCTTTCAAGTTTGCATTTCAGCCTTACTTTTTCCAACCACTCAACCTCTATTCCAAGTTGAAAATAAATTTAAGAAAATTATAGTACTTTAAAAATATACTTATACCTCAGTGGAATGGTGAAGAGGAGAGACTTTTCTGTTGAGTTATGATGAAGGACCCAGCTTTAAGAAATGCTACTGGTAATCAGGAGTTTGTACATAAATCATAACATAACAGTGAAATTATGTCAGAAAGATAAATTGGATTCTGGAAGCTAAGATAGTAAAATATAGACTATAATTTAAGTTGACCGGCTGGATTTCAAAAAGCTAGTTCTGCAGCTCTTTTTAATCTTGCTGAGAAGTGACAGGTTCATCCACAGCAGCCGCTGGCACCAGGCCCCAGGCTCGGAGGTGATTGTCCTAATCTGTTTCTGCCCCAGTAACAGGCCCTTTAGTCCTACTGAAACAGCAATGGATTCCTTAATAAAAACACCAATGCATCCAAGTTCCCGACTTATGGAATAGAAAATGTTGTGTTCTTTGAACTTTCATTGATAATACCGAGATGTAGCATACACAAGAAAACACAATTTTGTGGATTGCTGGGCACAGGAACCGCAGGAGCTTTAAAGATGGCAGATACCCCCATTGTTTCCCAGTGAACCGAATCTTAGTGAGAAATCCATGCTCCATGAAGGTGGGCTGTATTCATCCCATGACTTCAGCATCCTTGCCCATCGTGGAGGGCTGGGGTTGAAGTGAACTCCTCTAGAGGTGAGCAAGATGAGGCTTCTTGAAATTCTTTGAAACCTAGTATTATGAAAAAGTAATGTTCCAGGGCACCATTGTGGTCAGTGCAAGGAGTGTTAAAGTGGCCTTTTATTATTTGAACATTTGTTTGAATTTCTACATATGTTTGTGCATGGAATGGTGACTTGCAATAGGTTGTAAATGAGGTTGTAAATGAGATCATTTCAGTTCTGTTGTGACTGGCATGAGTGTGCCAGACAGGCTTAGGTAAATGTTAAACATATGTATGAGAGATTTCTTACAGGAAAGTCCCTCAAACCCTCACACATTCTTCTGTTGTTGTTGTTGTTTTTTTTTTTAGATTTTTTAATATTTTATTTATTTATTTTTAGAGAGGGAAGGGAGGGAGATAGAGATAGAGAGAGAGAGAGAAACATCAATGAGTGGTTGCTGGGGGTTATAGCCTGCAACCCAGACATGTACCCTGGCTGGGAATCGAACCTGGGACACTTTGGTTCCTGGCCCGCGCTCAATCCACTGAGCTACGCCAGCCAGGGCTTAATGTTTTTTTTCTTTTTGTGGTGGGTATGTCATTTACAGAAACAGGAGGAAACCTTGGGCAGGGGTGTGGGCCCAGGGTGGTCCACATGTCTACATGGGCACCTTTCTCCCTTGGGCCCTATCAGCCAAAACATGGATCTGGCATCTGCTATCTGAATAAATATGTATCACATATATGTGCTTTTATTTTTCAAATGTACACAGAAGATATATGATTTTAAAAATGCAGAAGTCCAAAGCTGCTGAGCAATTGCAGTGCTTTTAAGTATCTTTGCATTTTATTCATCTTCAGGTGCTAAAATAAAAATTACTGTCATGTGAAGGTTGACTTTTTAGTGTTAAAAGTGATGTGGTTTCCTTTGGACTGAAGTTCATAGATGTTCTTTTAGTTTAGAACCTTTGTCTTCACCAAAGGTCTGCATAGGTACTTATTTACATATAGAAATACGTTATGTTTCTCAGAAAAAAATTAGTACACTGCTCTGATCTTAGTGGTTTTACATTCATCCTCTTTGGGGACACCTAGTGGTTACACTATAAAGTGCAGCTGTTCTGTCTAGACACCGTCTGTTGCCCAGAACTACTCGCTAATTCAAACTCCACCTGAATGTTAGAGAGGGGTGCTCTTCCCCTGCTTATTCCAGCTGGTGAGTTTCTTAGATGCCCACACTTGTGGTAGATGGGTATTGGAACCTTAGATCCAAGGTGTCTGTGATTCTGAATGCAGGCCAAGATGGTTTCCCTAAAGTGTAGTATGGAAAAAATGCTGCATGATTGGAACACTGGAATAGGAATTTTTAAGCAAAAATAAAAATAAAGAACATCCATGCTTGTCGGGATTTAAGGCTACATTGCAGTTGAGGAAGCCTGCTGGGAGCTTTTCTGTGTTCCCAGAATTGGGTTGGTGCCCTTCCCTGAGTTGTAATCTCTATGATTTTAGTAGCCTCCAGGCTCCTCCAGAGTAGGTGCTGTGGCACTGTTCTCTTACTGCCCCGGCCCAGCGGGGCAGGCACTCATTAACATCAGGCTGAGTTTTTAAATCTTTATTTTGTGCATGAGTAGGATTATTTATAGTTCTGCAGAGCTGTAAATTAATGTTGAATTTATTAAGAATGTGAAAATTTTTTAAACTTAGATTTCTTTAAGCCTTTAATATTTAAATGCTGTTGCTCTATTTATAAAGCTAATAATTTAGTATAAATATAATAATTTTACTTTCATTATTTGATTAATGATTTGTTATTTCAAGTTTAACTGATTAAAATCTCCTAAACAATGTACTGTAGATTAGTCTCATTTACAACTTAATGAATTAAAATATTTTTAACCTTTTAAAACTGCATTTACAAACATGATTTACTTGTGTTTTTTTTTTCTCCCAGTAATTTCTAGCCCTAACAAGACCATAGCAAAGCTAATGAACCCGGTGCTTTACACACCCAAGCAACTCTTTGAAATCTAGTACACCAAAGTTGAAAATGTAGTAAATCACTTCTTTTCAACATTCAAGTCCTCTGCATCGATTTACTTTGGCTCTTTTACTCCTTTCAAATGAAAATGAAATGGGCAAGTCTAACATCAATTGCACATTTCAAATTAAAACCACAAAGACTGAGATGTTGGCTTCTCTAACTTGTCAAATTGTTGTGATTATCTTCATAATAAAGACACATTTTTCTGAGAATTACAAAATTTAAAACTGTAATTGAGTTTATTTTTCAACTTTATGTTAAAGCTTGGCATATTGTACTTTATCTCTAATTTTTTCTTTACTGCACCTGGTAATACACATCTTAGGCCAAAAGTGGTTACTGTGTTGATTTATGATTCTGATTCTGTTACCAACAATGAGAGATTTGGGCCTGGATCGGAGACCGAGTGCTAAAATTCCTGCAGGATTTACTTACCAGGTGCATAGGACGATCCTTTCTGAGAGCCTGGTTCTCTCTGTCAGTGGCAGATCCAAGTTCCTGCCTTCTATCTGGGATTTAGGTTTAAAATCCAACACGTCATCTGTGCTCTCTCTGTTTTTTCAGTTTCATTCTCAACCAGTTTTGATTATAATCCCTTTCACCATTTAATCACCTGAATCAGGTGGGCGGTATTTTGCACCCCACTTAGGGTGAAGCTAATTTTCTTCACTGCTTGATTGAAATGAATCTGACTGTAGATTCATTTCAATCAATTTTCTGGGTATGTATATATTCTTGTCTGGAACTTAGTCACAATTCTGCCATCATTTTGTTAACAAATTTAAGTGTCAGAATACTGGAGAGTGTCGAATGCCTGTTGAATTAACTTTGGTAATGGGTACAGGATTATCACTAAATGGAGAATCCATTTATTTCAGTCTCCTTTGTCTAAAGCTAGCGACTGCTTAGCCAATTTTCCTTTGTAAAGAATTTATTTATTTATTTATTTATTTATTTTTAGAGAGAGGGCAAGGGAGGGAGACAGAGAGAGAGAAACATTGTTGTGTGAGAGATCACTTGCCTCTCATATGCCCTCAGCCCAGGACCTGCCCCACAACCCAGGCCTGTGCCCTGACTGGGAATCGAACCAGTGAGCTTTCAGTTCGCAAGCCAATGCTCAATCCACTCAGCCACACCAGCCAGGGCTGATTTTTCTAACACCTGTAGTTCTTTGGCTGGCTGCACACGAGGGTCATCCGTGGGGCTGTGAGACTGCATGCGGGGCCCACCTCAAACCACTCGAAAGAGAACCTCTGCCTGCCATTATTGAGTGTTCCAAGCGCACCAGGTGATTCTGGTGCACAGAGAAGGTTAAAAACCAGTGTTATAATGTAGCTGTCAAGTGAAAGATTTCAGATCATTTTAAAAATCTCATTGTTCTTACCTCATTTTCAAAGAAACATGAATGGGAAAGACAGACAAAATGAAAAGGACACAAGGTAGAAGGTTTGGTGCATGTACAACTAGACCAATTTCCTGTAAAAGGTCAGAGTTAAGAATGTTTTAAGATGTAGGCCATAAAACTTTTTGGTATTAAAGTACCTGAGTGGGGGGCACTCGCTGGCTCTTCTTAAGCGATCTGTTGTTACTACCAGCACTGTCAGGCCCACACTCAGGGTTTGCCCCTTTGCCCAGGTTTCTGTTGATGTACTCCACGGTGCTGTGCAGCTACTACAACTCCGCCCTGACGACAGCGGTGGTTGGAGCCGTCAAGGTAACTGGGTGAAGCCTTGGGATGTATAATCGAATTGAGAACTTGACTGTAAACCCAATCTTTGCAGTAGAAGCTAAATTTGATTTTATTATTTATATGGTAGTCAGAATGGAGGTTTGTGACATATTCACCTGTGCCGGGGTGATCGTTTCTTCCGTCTTCCAACCTCCTTAGTGCATAAAACAGAGGGAGGACTCGCTAATTTAAAAAGGAGAGACAAATTATGATTTTCAATTGGGAGGAGAGAATGATCTGGGAGTGTAAAATGAAAAAAACAAAAAAAAACGCCAAATCTCTGCACTCACCAAGATATCTTGTCATCTATACTTTGGTTTTCTGGGAGGATCTGCTGACCAAGAAAGGGAATTCTTGTGAAAAACAGTTTCAGTCTCTATATATGCTCAATTACAGGGTGATAAACTCGAAGATTGGTGTGGGTATTTGCATGTGTGTGCCTCTGCATTTGAGTACACTCACGAATGATGGAGGGGAGGGGTGTTCCAAGTTTTCTCCTACAGGTGCTTTGTTTTTCTCTTCACATGACTCCTCGAGTGAGGAAACCTGCCTGCTTCCACAGCAGGCTGGTCTATTGGCTGCCCAAAGGCCTCTTAGAATACACTGGACAGAGAAGTGCTTGGAATTTATGAAATGTCTCTAATCTGTTAAGTTTAGGATCAATATAATTAAAATTTACTGTCCAGTAATGGTGAAGAGCTGGGATCTGGAACACTGGTTACAGCCCAGCTCGTGCGTCTTCTTCCTGTGCACGAGCGCAGGGGCACGAGTGATGCGGTGTGCTTGTGTGTATCATGCGCAGTTCACTTCACTTTCCAGTGAGGCCCATGCAGTGGTTTGTGTTCCTTCATCTAACATTCTGTGATCACCTACTATGTGCAGAGTAACTGAAATACTTAGTTTCCGATTTCATCATATTTTTCTCCTAAATTCTTTACTTTTAAAGTGACCAGTCCTGTCTTTTCCTGCAGAATGTATCCATTGCCTACATTGGGATGGTAGTCGGTGGAGATTACATTTTCTCTGTGTCAAACTTCATAGGCTTAAATATTTGGTAAGTGGGATTTTTTAAATGAATTTGTTTTAGCAAAATATGAATTTTTAAAAGTCTGATAAGTATAAGTGAAAGAATAGGTGTTTTGACATGACAGTTTTTAAGATAATTGTACCTAAACTACTCAGTTCATCTGTTTTTGTGACATACTCCCTCCTGTAGAGCATGGGGTCATGAGTAGTTAACATTCTGGGGGCTGAGATCTAAATTTAATTCATGTGTCTTCCTCACAGAAAAGTCCCCTGCATTCTCTGTCTTCCTCTTGTGAAGTGGGCCTCAGTAAACCTGAGCTCTGTCAGAGCCCCACGTGCTGAGGGCGCCGAGAGGAGTGACTGAGTTACTTGTGAAAGGCCATTCGGGGTTCCAGACATGGGATGCTTTTTAGGATAGTAATGTATAGTTTCTTCAGTAATAACCAAGTGTTTATTTTCTCAATAAGGTTCTGTATTAGATTTGACCTACTCTTTTTTTTTCTGCCCCAGAAGATTTTTAAAGTAAGAGGGGTAATTCCAATCAAGTAATCTACAGATGAGGAAAACCAGGGGGCTCATAATTCCCTCAAGTTAGGCTGACTCTGTTTGTGAAGGTGGCGGTGATTGCTGGGGATTTTCTTTATTTTCACTTTTTTTTTTCTTCCTTTCAGCATGGCAGGGGGCTTGAGATACTCCTTTTTAACTCTGAGCAGTCAGTTAAAACCTAAACAACCTGTGGACGAAGAAAACATCCCTCCAGATTTGAAGAGTTAGACACTGGGGCAGGATTGCAGGCGGACCTGCGGTCTGGTGGCTATGAGGGCAGTCCTTCCTGGATGTGGGAAAGTGACACCAGACCTTTGAGGTGTGGGACACCCTCTGGTGAAAGCAAGAAAAGAAATGTCTGAGAGAATCTACCTCACACGCATTGCACAATGAGCCATCATTGCCCTGAGAAATGTGTTCGGGCAAAGCCTTACCAGCCAAAAGTGAATCTTCTCAAAATAAGCCACTGTTTAAAGGGATTGTTTCCAGGGGTCCTGTGCGGTTGACCACTCCCCTGCTGTTCACCGCTACTGCCTGTGCTTACGAGGAGGTACAAGGTCGACTCTGTGAAAGAGATTACTTTCTTACCAGCACCTTCGCCTTAACTTCAAAGGCCCCAGCCAAAGCAAAGTGACAGTGAGAGCATTTTTTCAGTTTAAACAGACATATTTTTATTTTCATTAAATTACCTGATTAACTGCCAGTAGTTATCCGTTAGCTTTGATTTGACCTTATATTTTTCCCAATCATCAAAGTAAAATAAAAAATAATTTATATGCATGCCTCCTACTGTGTGTGATATTATGGCAGACAGGCAGAAAAACAGTAAGTCAGTTCTTCAGTCTGCCTTCAAGAGTGATACTCCTTTTAAGGTTGTATTGAGAAAAATTACAAAATAACTCAATGGAACATATTACAAGACTTACTATGCCCTGTCAACATTTAAGTAGGTCATATTTCTCTCCTCATCTCCCTCCAAGTTTGCTCCGGGGGCTATGAAATTCAGATCACGTGGACTTTAACCAAAGTTATGTATTCTTCTAGGCCTGCCTGACCTCCCAGATCCGTGATCTTTGGGAATGAGCCTTGAGTGGGTGAGAGTCGTCATTACTCTCCCCATCAAGAAATATGCCATCCCCACGGGGTTGTGGTGAAGCTAGGGTGCCCGTCTGGGAGACAAGAGCCCTTTCTAATACCCGAGCTAACTGGGGCCTGTGCACATGGCACCTTGGTGCACAACCCAACAATTACTATTGAGGGAAACAGATTTTTATTCACGGGATTCCGGCCTTGGAGCTCGGAGTGCTCCTGCTTGGAGCCCAGCTCTCCCACGAGACCGTGCACTGCCTTTGCTCCTCACCAGGCTATAAGCCAAAAATAAGCCCAGTAGTTCCCCATCTCCTTATCTGTTGTTAAGCTGGCTGCACAAACAGTTCTCTATCCCCTCTGGAAGGTACACTCATAGGTTTCAGAATTGCCGTCCTTTTGCAGCAGCCCTCTCCTTCAGGATCTGGGGTACTTCTCCTCAGCCTCCATGTGGTTGGCCAGAAAAATGTGTCATGTTACACTGGATCATGGTGAAGTCTGGGAAAGCACAAGTCCCAAGAAAGTGGCTTCTCTGTACATCCTTCACGGAAGCAAAAGTCTCTAGTCTCAGCATTCCCAGGCACAGTACAGCATTCCAGTCATCTCCTACTAATCCGTGTTTGGTTAGGCAGGTCCTTGCAATTCCCAGCACCATCAGCTGTGCCCTTCTCCAGGCAGGTTTCCTAGCAGGTCTCTTTCTTACTCCAGCTCCTTCCTTACTACACCAGGCCACATGGCAAAACCTGACTACAAACTGCTCAGCTGCTTGCTGCTTTCTCTCTCAGACCTCATGGCTCCTTCCTTGTGGCTGCCTGTTCAGAGGAGCAGATGTAGCTCCTCCCTCACCACAAGCAGCATGGCTGAAATTCTCTCACAGGCTGCCCTCTTCACTGTAGATCACAGCTGCTACTTACTCTCTCAGCCCTCAAGGCAGACCAGCCTCTCTCTCTGTGCCTGCCTTAGTTTAAATCACGACCCAGAGCTTCCTACCTGACCTCATCTCTGGCTCCTCCTACAATGAGTTATATTGGTCAGTTTCCGGTGCCTTTTAGCTTCCCTTGGCTGCCATCTTTAGTCAGGGCAAGAGTTCCTGTGATGCAGGGGCTTCCGGGGAGGACAGTCACCTCCCAGGGCTTTATTAGGAGTCACTAATTGCTAAGTCACTCGGACACCTTTTGCCTGGAGTGGTAGAACAGCTTCCCTTCAGAAAAGATGTGGCTACCCACTTGCCATTGTAACACAAAGTATCTTAAATGACTGTCAACTTATCTCCCCCCATCCCCCAAAAATGGGCTGTGGGGGATATTCCTACATTTTTGAGGACCCTTGCTTTGTTCCCCATTTCACTTCCTTTTAGTCTTCACTGCTAACCCACCAAGACCTTCACAGGTCACCTTACATTGTGACCTCCATTATTTTAACCTGTGAAGTTGAGCTGGATTTTTAAATCCCCACCAGCTCTAACTTTCTAAGTTTCTAGAAGCTGAACCAGGTGTGGGCAGGGCAGCAAATGAAGGAATGATTGTACTGATGTGTTGTTTCAATTTACTTAAAAATTTTAAAAAAATTAATTGTAAAATACACATAAAATTTACTATCTTAACTATCTTTACTATCTTTTGAGTGTACAGATCAGTAGTGCTAAATATATTCACATTTTTGAACAACCAAGCTCCAGAACATTTTCGTCTTGCAAACCGAAACTCTGTATCCATCAAACAGTAACTCCTCATCTGCCCTGGCAACCATCGTTCTACTTGTCTGTATGAATTGGACTATTCCTGGTAACTCATTTAAGTGGTGTCACACAGTGCTTGCTCTTTGTGTCTGGCTGACTTCAGTTAGGACAATGTCCTCAAGGTTCATCTGTGTTATGACGTGTGTCAGAATTTCCTTCCCTCTCAAGGCTAATACTACGCCATCACAGGGACACACCACACTGTGTCGACCCATTCAGAGGGCGCCCTGTCAGTGGGTGTTTGGATTGCTCCCCCTCATCGCCGTGCACAAGTGACGCTGCCATAAACATGGGTGTACACATGCGTCGTTGAGACAGTGCTCTGACCATATGTTGCCATGTATAATGCACATCCATGTTTTTGGCTCAGACTTTCAGGAAAAAAAATCTTTTGCTTTAACTTTTAATTCAATTTTTATTCATATTTAGAAACAAAACCTATTATCATATTCCAAGGTATAATTTTGCATATGTGTATTGTTATTACTCTCTAGAGTTACACTTTTAACACATAAGCATAAATAAAAAAACATTTATATAGATACAGAATTAGTACTACCCATGTGTAATGCACATCATTTTATTTTTCCCTCAAAAATTTGGGCAAAAAATTGCTCATTTTACACGGAAAAATATTAAAATAAAATGTGTTTCCTATGCACAGAGCACTTCTGACAGCAAATATGTGAGGTCTTTTTTTTTTTTTTTCATATTAAGCAGTTCTCCAACTCTCTGGACACCAACTGGGTATCCTACAGTTGAATTCTGGTACTACCTGCAGTTACCACACACACCCTGCATGTTAAGACTCAGACTGCCTCCCCAGCACAGATGGCAATCCCAAGTCCCAGGCTATGACTGGTGCTCTGACTAACCAGCCATAAATCAGGGATTTCCCCTTCCTTGGGTTCAGTAATTTGTTAGAATGGCTCACAGAACTCAGAGAAGTGTTCTATTTTGTTACCAATTTATTATAAAGGATACAACTGGAACAGTGAAAGGGAAGAGATGCAGAGGACAAGTATGAGGGAAATGGTTTGGAGCTTCTAGGCGCTCTCCCAGCCAGCTGCTCTCCCAGCACATCCTTGTATTTGCCCACCGGATGCTCTCCAAACTCCCTCTCTAGGCTTCATTACTCTCAGCCAGAGTAACACGGACCAGAGCTGCATGATTTTGCTTTCCTTGTACAGCAGCACACAAGATTTCCAATTTCTTCACATCCTGTCTGACACTTGCTATTTTTTTTGGTAGTATCCATCCTAATGGTTGTGAGGTGATATCTCACTGTGGTTTTCATTTGCATTTCCCTGATGATTAGTGATGTTGAGCATCTTTTTAAGTGCTAATTAACAACTTGTATGTCTTTTTCGGAGAAATGTCTGTTCAAATCCTTTGCTCATTTTTGAATTGGATTGTTTGGTTTCTGTTGTTGAGTTGTAGGAATTCTTTATTATTTCAGTTTATTTTTCACTTTTTAAAAGGCTTGTGGAATGTGACCTTGAGGCTCCCAAGCTGTGTAGCCACCATCTCTTACACCATCAACATCACTTCTGAAACCCAGAGACCAGACTGCTAAGATTTGGAAAATGTAAATATAAATTTCTTATTTTTCTCAGTGACAGAAAACAAAAAGAGTCTTTTGCTTTCTTCCCATTTTTTTTCTAATTTTATCCTTAGAAATCTTAAAGGAAATCATTTTTGTGTTTTTATAAAGTTTTAATATGGTCAGTATTTTGTTTTCATAACTAGAATGCCGGGGGTGGGAGTTCTTATTGGAAATTTTTCTTTGGCAATCACCCAAATATTGTCACCTTTTCTTCTTCTTCTTCTTCTTTTTTTTTACAAGCATATATCAAAGTGTTATTTTAAATGTGTTTCCAAGCAGGCTGATAAAGGTCCCTCTTTTCCAAGGCATTTTGTAGGGAAAAAGCATGCCAGGATCCTTGTTGTTAGTTTGGATACAAAGTAAAGACTGTCTTCAATCATTACTTATTTTCTAAGACTGGTCATTTAATGGTCATTGTTCTCTGTCAAGACTGATGGCCTTCTAGATGAAATTTCTGGATGGTATGCCCATTAATCTCTATCACAAATGATAACTTTCCCAAATGAACAGCTAATAACGTCAGACTACAAAGCTCAGGTTTGAAGCATTTTCTTTCTCAGTACAAAAGGACGTACAGAAAGAGCTCCTATTCTTGCTGGTGGCTCTCTAGTGAGATGCCTAGGAGCAACAATGTTACCAGTCTCTTGAAATATGCTCAACCTGGAGATCCACCTCCATCAGCAGTGAACTATGACCCTAAACTATACAAATATTCCAAAGGATGGGGGGCGGGGAGTGTCTAGCTCATAACCTGAAATGATTTTTTTTCCTTGTTTATCTTTAAAGATCAGAGTAAAATCCACTACCCTCACCTGGCTTAACATAAATGTCCTCCCATAAGGCCGTCATCTCCCACTGTATAAACCCTTTCTTAAATTGCCTTGAGAAACTATTTTTTTAAAAAGATTTTATTTATTTATTTTCAGAGAGAGGGGAAGGGAGGGAGGAAGAGAAGGACAGAAACACTGATCAGTAGCCTCTCATGTGCCCCTAACTGGGGACCTGGCCTGCAACCCAGGCATGTGCTCTGACTGGGAATCAAACCAGCGACCTTTTGGTTAGAGGGATGATGCTCGGTCCACTGCGCCACACGAGCTAGAGTGAGAAGTTTGTTTCGACATTCCCTGTAGCCCTTCACATTACTTTCAATTGTCCTCTAAGATCAGGACAAGTGTGGGCATTTCTTTTTATTTTTGGAATAGACTCAATTGATAAGTAAATACTAAATAGATATAGTCTGGGTGGGGGTAAATGTGAGGATAAAAAATAAAGACTGTTTACAAAATATTAAGAAATACTTTCAAAACTATAATGTTATCTCATTTGATCCCCAGCTGAACCCTAGAGGAAGATATTCTTATTACAATGCTGCCTGCCTCTCAACTCATTATTTTTTAAGTATATTTTATTGATTATGCTATCACAGTTGTTCCATTTCTTTCCTCCTCTTTATCCCCCTCCACCCTGCACCACCCCTCCCACCAGCATTCCCCCAGTCTCCCCGACTTAGTTCATGTCCATGGGTCATATATATAAGTGCTTTGGCTTCTCCATTTTCTATACTATTCTTAACCTCCAGCTGTTTATTTTGTACCTACCATTTATGCTTCTTATTCCCTGTACTTTTCCCCCTATTCTTCCTCCACTCTCTCCCCACTGATAACCCTCCATGTGATCTCCATTTCTGTGATGCTGTTCCTATTCTAGTTGTTTCCTTAGTTTGTTTTCATTTTTGTTTTTTTTTTAGGTTCAGTTGTTGATATTTGTGAGTTTGTTGTCATTTTACTGTTCATAGTTTTGATCTTCTTTTTCTTAGACAAGTCACTTTAACATTTCATATAATAAGGGCTTGGTGATGATGAACTCCTTGAACTTGACCCTATCTGGGAAGCTTTTTATCTGCCCTTCCATTCTAAATGAGAACTTTGTTGAATAGGGCAGTCTTGGATGTAGGTCCTTGCTTTTCATGGCTTCAAATACTTCTTTCCAGCCCCTTCTTGTCTGCAAGATTGCTTTTGAGAAATCAGGTGATAGCTTTATGGACACTCCTTTGTAGGTAACTCTTTTCTTTCCTCTTGCTGCTTTTAAAATTCTCTCCTTATCTTTCATCTTGGGTAATGTAATTATGATGTGTCTTGGTGTGTGCTTCCTTCTGTCCAACTTCTTTGGGACTCTCTGAGCTTCCTGGACTCCCTGGAAGCCTATTTCCTTCACCAGATTATGGAGTTCTCCTTCATTATGTTTTCAAATAAGTTTTCAATTTGTTGCTCTTCCTCTTCTCCTTCTGGTACCCCTATGATTTGGATGTTGGAACATTTAAAGTTGTCCTAGAGGTTCCTAAGCCCCCCCCTCATTTTTTTGAATTCCTGTTTCTTCATTCTGTTCTGGTCGAATGTTTCTTTCTTCCTTCTCCAAATCATTGATTTGAGTCCCGGTTTCCTTACCTTCCCTATTGGCTCCCTGTACATTTTCCTTTATTTCAGTTTGCATAGCCTTCACTTTTTCCTCAATTTTGCAACCATACTCAACCAATTCTGTGAGCATCCTGATTACCAGTATTTTGAACTGTGCATCTGATAGGTTGGCTATCTCCTTGTCACTTAGTTCCTTTTCCGGAGTTTTGATCTGTTCTTTCATTTGGGTCATATTTCTTTGTCTCAGTGCATCAGTCTGGATGAATGTTTGGTTGTCGGACTTCCATACAGTTTGATTTCTAGAAGTTCTGGTTGTTTTTTTGTTTCTAAATTTGTTGTCTTTCTTTTGGTTGTGCAAGGAAACAAAGTGTATCAACCTAGGCCTCCATCTTGGCAGGATCCCCTCAATTTTTCTTAAATGACTCTTTTTACCTGTGTGGAGATTTCTACTCCTGTTTCCATCTGTGGCCAGCAGAGGGCACCCTAAAAGCAGCCCAGCAGCCCTTGTAGCTGGGTTGAAATTTGGCAATTTCTGCTATTTCACTAAAGAACCAGAATCTGGAGGTGTGGGGTTGATGGCAGTTCCAATCTGGCTTTTGAATTAAGGTTCGTTGAAGGTGCTGGATGCAGAGAGGTGGTACAGAAAGGGTACCACCTAAAGAGGCTGAAGAAATGTAACCCAATGTTTTAGGTCTCCAGATTTCTTTTTTCTTAGTAAAAATTACTCTGGATAGGACAAATAAAACTATCCTTCCTTGATATTTTGCTTACTTCTGGCTATTGTACTGCTAATAATAGCAATTTATTTGTTAATTTGGATTTTTTTCCCTTGTTTAAAAATATTTTTTTTCTAAAGCCTCACCGGAGGATATGTTTGTTGCTTTTAGAGAGAGGAAGAAAGAGGGAGGAAGAAAGAAACATTGATGTGAGAGAATCATCCATTGGTTGCCTGCCCGCAGGTGCTCCCTGACAGGGGTTGGAACCTGCAACTTTTGGGGTGCATCAGATGATGCTCCAACTAACTGAGTCACTTGGTCAGGGCTTTTCTGATCTTTTAGTATTTTTTTTCTGTATATTAAATACATCTCAAGTACAAGGACACTGGAGTTTTGTGACAGCTGATTTTGCATCAATAAAAGAACCAAGTTTAGAGACTAAGTTTATATATATTATGTATTTTATATACATGTGTTATTGTATAATGCATGTTATATATTATATATAATTATATATTATATATTTGATTTATGTGCATTTTCTGTGCCTTCAGGAAAATAATGAAGGTACATATGTCAGTAACTTAAGAATCTTTAGTGACTTTATTTCCTTTTCCATGACCATCTCAACTTTTAAGTCCTGGTGAACCCTTTTATCCTTGCGAGTCACTTCTGTGCTCTCCAGATGGATGTGAGCACTCGTGCTGAGGTGGACCAAGGGTTGGCAACTTAGCTGACCATCAGCTCTTACTCCTGGTAGTTTTCTGAAAAGGGAGGGTGTCTAGCAACTCAAAATCTCCACTTTTCTTTTTTGTCATCAGGTACTGAAGCACATGGAAAAAGACAGCATGCCCCTGTAGGATGAAGCCAGGTGAAGTCCCCAAGCCATTCCTGGGGACTTCCTGTTGAAGAAATGCCATCTCTGTGGTTTCTGACTCTCACCTCCATGCAGGTTGAATTCTCCCACGATAAACCTCGGACCTTTCTGTCCTCACTGTGTGCTCCTTGGGCTGGAATTCGGGCATTAGCTGGTGGCTTGTTAGAAATGCAGAATGTTAGGGTGCACACACCAGTTAGCATCTGCATTTAAACTGGGTAATCTGAGAAGTGTACCCCAGTCCAGTGTTTTAGACCTAATTTCAATACCAGGGGTTCTTATCCTGGGTTCACAGAATTTGGGGGTGCTGGTTAACTTGGGTAGGGAAACAGTACATCTTGATTTTCCCTGCCAAAATTTAGCATTTATTTTCATTTGAATGTATGCAAAACCACAGTTGTATTAGCTGTACTTAAGTGTGACTTTGTTATTAATAGAAGTTGGGATATTTTCATATCACCTTATAGTTTTTGCTGAAAAATCACTTATGCCCTGATCAGTATTTTGGTAGTTATTAGAGCCTCCACTAGTTCTTGTTATAATATTTCCAGGATTCTTTCTTCTTACTAAAAGCAGTATATTTTAGTACATCATATTTAGAATATATTAGAATAACATTTTCTTTGTAATGGTTTCTTTTATAGTTTTATGTATTTTATTTTATGATTTGAAAGTTATTCAGCTCTGGCTGGTGTGGGTCAGTGAACTGAGGCATCAGCCTGTGAACTGAAAGGTCACTGGTTCAATTCCCAGTCAGGGCACATGCCTGGGTTGCGGGCCAGGTCCCTGGTTGTGGGCATGTGAGGGACAACCAGTCGATGGTTTCTCTTGCACATGGATTTTTCTGTCCCTCTCTTTCTCCCCTGCTCCCCTATCTAAAAATGTATGAATAAATAAAATCTTTAAATTTACACCAATGTCTAAAAATTCTTTTTCAGAGAAGGAGGCAATAACCATCTCTAGACTGCCAGTGTGGCCTGCAACCTGTGTCAGAAGAAAAGAGAAAATTCCAGATTAATATAGTTTTTTTTCAGTAATTGTTTCGTTTTTGGCCTCAGTACCAGTGGAGATTTACTGCCTGAATGTAGATGAGCCCTGGGCATTTTTTTTGCATCTGACATGGTGGGAGGGGGTCGTCCTCAAGCCAGTGGTGGTCAGCTGTCTGCCGCTGGAGGGGGGGATGGGGAAAGAGACCGAGGGGTAGGGGAGAGAATGAGACAGGGCCGCCAGGCTGCACTGCCATATCCTCCTCATTCAAAGATGTGGCTCCTCCATGTTACTGTACAGAACTTTATTCTTCAAATTCTGTGACTGCTCACTTGGAGTATGATGTTAAAAGACTGAAAGGGGGATGGCAGCGGGAGGAGCTCTGTGAACCCACTTCCCAGGGAAACAAGGAAACTTGGTATAAATGGTATGCACATGTGGTAGGTAGCTTCTAAAACGGCTCTCAGGGATCTCCACCCCTTATATTTGCATCCTGTTTAAGGTGGGCTTGCTTCTCCTACAGAGAATGCAGCAAAAGTGATGGGAGTTTCCTTCCAAGATTAGGTTACAAAGCAGTGTGTCTTCCCCCGTTCTTGTCTCTCTGACTCTTCCTACTTGCCCAGTGTGATGAAGCGAGCAAGAGTCCATGTTTTGAGCTGCTTTGTGAAGAGGCCTGTGTGGTGGAGCAGCTGTGTGTGGAAGAACCCATCCCGGCAACAAGCGTGGGCGGGCTTGGAATGTCTCTTTGCTCAGCTGAGCCTTGAGATGATACTTAGGGTTTTTAGTTACCAAAGTAATACATGTTCATTGTGAAAATTTAAAAATATTAAAAAGCACAAATACGTAAGTTAAAAAATTTTTGGTTCATATCCTTATAAACTTTTTTGTATAATCATCACATTTGAGCAACAATTGGGACTACACTATCTGGTCACCTGCATTGTTATAGATGTAATTTATAACCCTCACAATAGTCCTTCCCGTACAGTAAGAGTGATTCTAAATCTCATTTTGTAAGAATGACTCGAGGGACACACAGTTAGCTTGTGCGACTCACCTGACAGAATGGCAGAGCCACATATATGTCAGGCTGTTTTTCTCCAGAGCCTGTGCTCACCCGCATCCCAGGTGCTTCCAGGTGAGCTGGACCACGGAGAGGACAGAACATGAAAAGGAAAAACATCACTGAGAGGAATTGTTTTTAATGTTGATTTTGGTGACTGCTTCTATCTAGGAAAAATTTAAAAATGACTCTTATTTTTCCAGCCTGGGTAGCTGGGAGCAGGATGATCCCACAAATGATACCAATTTCATGATCTGTTCAATAATACAGGTAGCTTCTACAAGGCAACAAGTATTGCCTCATTCAGACTTGCCTCTAACTCAGACAGGACTTCACACACTGTGTGGTCCAACGAGGACTTATTGTAACTGCAGTCCAGTCACTCTGCACCAAGGAGACCTGGCCTTGTGGGAGCCAGGGTGGGGACTGGGCACCTGGTGTTTGCCAGCATGGCCTACCCACACCGTGTTTCCCACAGTGGCCCCACCGTACCCAGAGGGGCACCTGGAACAGAGGGGCACCTGCAATACAGTGCAGTCAGGCAGAATGGTCCCTCCCCAACTCCACACCAAGTGGACTCCATTTCTGCCCCAACAGGGATGGGAACAATAAGTTTTTGCCAAAAGAAAGGAAGAAATCAAAACATAAAATGTACTTTTTCCCTGGGCTGCATGTCCCTGGCTTGACCTATATAACTTGTGTAATAGTGATATTATTTGTTAGAACAGCCCAGATTGTTTCAGAAAAGGCCAGAAGTCCCGCCTGGGATTTGGTCCCGAGAGTTCCCATCTTGGAATGTGTAATGTTGGAATGTGTTATGTTGATGCTGGGTCATCTGCCAACCTCAAGAACATTTCTGTGCAACGAGGTGCGCTGTGAAACACCAGGCAGTTCCCACTGAGGCCTCATCCCTGTGGTAGACCTCATCACCAGGGGCTCCCAGCCCCCATGCCAGCCCCTGCTGCCAATCCGGAAGCCTAATGGGCAAGGGTGGCAGCTTGTCCAGGGCTTAAGAGCTTTCGTGAGGGAGCCGTTCCCCATTCCCAGTTGTTCCGAACCCAACGCCTTTCAGTCACAGTTTCCACCAGACTGAGGGTGGGTCCCTGCTGCAGACCCCTGTCAGGCGTTCTCAGGACCCCTGTAGGCCCCAACGGCCAGCGACTCTGTGCTGCCACAGTCTGTGCCGCAAACAGTGCTGCTGCCAACCACAAGCCAGGCGAGGGGTTGCTGTCCAATAAGATTCTGATGACACCATTGACTGTCGGATGTCACAGCACAAGGCATGTCTCACTGCTTGTGGTGACGCTGGTGTGACCCAAGTGACTGTGCTGTGCCGTGTAAAGTCCAGCACATTCACTCTGGTACAGTATACAATAGTGTGCTTGATAATGATAATAAATGACTGTCCGTGGTTTATGTGATTACTATATTTTTCATCATTATTTTGGAGTGTTCTCTTTCTAAATATAAAAAGAGTTCTCTGCAAACCAGTTACTGGGCTACACTGCAGCAGCCTCACACATCTCTCAGTTGGGTCATTTTCCCCTGTGCTTGATTTAATCTCAAGTGGTTTTGTACCGTAACAGGCTGCTGGGCTTGTAGCCTGGCAGCAGCGGGCTTTCCTGTGCAGCCTGGGTGTGCAGTAGGCTGCACTCTCTGGGTCCATGTGAGTGCACACTATGACGTTCGTACAGGGAGGAAATCGCCTAGTGGTGAATTTCTCAGAACATGTCCCCATTGTGAGGCAGCACCTGACTGTGTGTGGAACAATTGGCAATATATCGGGACAGTCATGCCCCAGGGGTTCGAGAGGCTCCTTCTTGTTTCTCCCAAGTACTCTTCCTGGATGTAAACTTCCTTCAGTTCCCTGGGAAACACACCCTTTTACAGTTGGTGGACAATCTCTGGCTGAGCTCAGTTACCAAAGTGGTGTCTGTCGAGGATTCCATTTATTTGCTACAACGGCTACCTGAAAGAGACACAACATCTCTAAAGAGAAATCACAATTATTCTAGGCACTGCTCATTTCCTAGATCATAATCTAAGCATTGAAAGTAGATACTCAACTACCTCCAAAAAGAAGCTAATCTAAGAATTTCCTAGGCTCACAACTAAGCAATAGCTTGGAGTCATGGATTGTTAGGTCTAGCTGGCTCTTGTAGACGATGGTTTCTAGTTTTTCTCATTGGCTTCCCTACTCTACGAATTCACTAAAATTTCAGCGAACATGAGCCCTTCCTGGGGCAGATAAACCTGAGCAAACCTTTGTAAGACTGCAACGAGTGCTGTCCGAACCAGGTGGCACTGGGCTATGGTGACCTAGCTCTCTAGGACTTTTCACCATATTTGTGCATGAAAGAGATGACCGGCCCCTGGGAGTGCTCACATGAGAACATGGCAACGAACATGGGCCTAATGCCTGCCATAGTGCCTATCCTAGCAGATGGCTGGATTCAGGTGGCTGGTGCCCATCCCAACTGCCTATGGGCACAGCTGCAGCTGCAAAGTGAGTAGAAACCTCTGGGGATTTCACTCTCGGAACTAACATTTTTTTCACACATTCCACAGGCTGCCTAATGTCTTCTTAACCCTGAATTGACTCAGCATTTCTCTGAATGCAGACTAACCTCCTATGAGATCCTTCTGCCATCATCACCTAACCTACATCTTGCATGTTGCAATGTTTTTATTCCTGCTACATTACTATTCCTGACTAAGGTGAGCCCCATGATTGGGAAGTAATAATGTCCCATTTTGTGACACTGTGCCGTGATTTACAATATACCCCTTTACTCATCTGAATCTAATTTTGTTTGTTGATGGTTCGTACTGTAAAAATGAAAAAGGGGATTTCCAAGCTGTTACTACCCAACAGGAGCCACTTGGATGGGGAAATGCCCACAAGCCCAGTTGGCCCAATATTCAGAGGCCCGTGCTCTCACCAGAGCATGCCCGTTACCAAAAGGGTGCATTGCTGAGACCGGTGTGCCTTTGAGGTCATCCATGATGTTGGGCTGTTATGGAAATAAAGGGGTCTTCTTATTTTACAAGGACCCCAATAAAAATGGGCAACAAGTAAACAAACTTCTTACTGCTATTCTATTACCCTCTGAAGTTACTGTCACCAAAACAGAGTCATACTAACAGGACTGAGCCTGAGTGTCAGGGAAATGCCCTCGCTGACTTTCACACAAAGGCAGCAGCAACTGAATGTAGAAAGGTCGTGACACATGTGCATAAAGTCTACGCTACTTCTGCAAAAATAGACATGGACTTTTGCCATGATGAGGTCCTTGCAACACGAATCAGAGAAGTCGGGATGAGCAAACAATGGCTGTAAATTAAATGAACAGTCTAGACTATGGGAAATCCAGATGGCTGCTTGGATCTTTCAGGGTCCCTGGCAAACCCCATTTTTAAAAAATTTTTGCACTCCTTCACTCACCACGGTGCAATTAAGATGACTCAAATTATAAAGAAACATTGGCGGGGAGTCTTCTACAAAATTGCAAAGACAGTTTTCCACCAATGTCTGACTTGCCAGGTTCGTAATCCTGGAAAAACTATTTTTGTACCCAGAAGTCTCAAACCTCTTCCCTCTGGACACTTAGAACACCTGCAACTGGACTGCCACTCAGTATAGGTCACCAATATGTCTTTGTTACTGAATGTATGTTTTCCCTATGGGTGGAAGCTCCCCTTTCTGCAAGGTTGATGCCCTCACAATGGCCCAGAAACTGGTGGAAAATGTGCTTCCCACTTGGGATATACTTTCAATGACCTCCAGAGACAGAGACACCCACTTCACTGGGAAAACTGTATGAACCTAGTAAAAACATTACAAACTTTGGAATTATTGCTGTCTCTATCACCCTCAATCACCAGGCAAGGTTGAGAAAACTGATGGGATCCTCAGACTTAAAATCTCTAAACTTACTAAAACTGCTGGACTCACTTAGCTTAAGATAGGGGTGTCAAACTCATTTTCACCGGGGGGCCACATCAGCCTCGCAATTGCCTTCAAAGGGCCCAATGTAATTTTAGGACTGTATAAATGCAACTACTCCTTAACAGTTAAGTGCGAGCTCGGTGCTGCCACCTGGTAGAAGCCAGGTGGAGGGCCAGATTTGGCCGGTGGGCCTTGTGTTTGCCACCTATGGCCCAAGGTGTTGCCTCTGGTCTTGCTGACTTGACTGTTCACAGCAACCCATTTGGGAAACTAAGTTACTCCACATGAGATGGTCACTAGTAGACCAGTGTATACTGGTCTACACTTGCTGCTGATCCCTTGTTATCTCATACCAGTAAGTCTTTAAAGTGTTATACTAAAGCTTATCATCAACAGGTTAAAAAGCTTTTCCAGATTTCAGTTCAGAGGGTCCCGTTGGTCATGGTCTGGGACCTGGTGACTGGGTATTCTGGAAATATCACCAGAGGAAGACAGCCCTGGACCCCACTGGAGGGGACCTTACTGAGTGCTCCTGACCACTGATGCTGCTGCACAGTTAAAACGCATTTAGCCTTGGGTCTACATCTCACAGCTAAAGGAGGCTCCATCTGACAGCTGGCCCTGTGCGGGTGCTGGAGACCTTCGAATCAAATTGACAAGGAAGAGAGTAGCTGGCATCAACTTGAGACACTGGATCAAGGCTTCATAGTATAACTAACCACGGAACACTTTACTTTTCTTTCTTTCCTTTACTCTGGCATTGCCTGGAGATAGCATCCTCATTCGTACCTCCCAGGCTGTTGCTAAGGGGGGTAACCTTTCAGACTGCTAGGCTTGTCCTTAGAGATTCTGCTCTATCCATGATGCTAAAGACACCTGTTACTCCCTGTGACCCAGTTCACTTCTATCTCAATGTCGCCACAACCTATGTATGATTGACCCCTCCCCCCACCCCACAAGTCTCTTAGCAAGTTCAATTTTTATGGCCAGAGCATCCAGTGCCTTGTTTTCACCTTTCTCTAATCACAACTGTACTTGCCGAATTAGACATAAATACCCATGTAACTCTCAGTACATTTGCACCCCAGTGTTTGCATGGTTATCTAAATCAGATTTATCCCCAATTACGAGAAGATCTCACCAGCACCACTCATCTTTGCAAGGGATTTAGAACAGCTCTTTTTAAAAAATATTTTATTGATTATGCTATTACAGCTGTCCCATTACTCCCCTCATCACCCTCCACCCTGCACAACCTCTCCCACACACATTCCCCCCCTTTAGTTCATGTCCATGTGTCATAAGTTCTTTAGCTTCTACATTTCCCATACTATTCTTACCTTCCCCCTGTCTATTTTCTGCCTACCATCTATGCTACTTATTCTCTGTACCTTTTCCCCTCTCTCCTCCTCCCACTCCCCTGTTGCTAACCCTCCATGTGATCTCCATTTCTGTGGTTCTGTTCCTGTTCTAGTTGTTTGCTTAGTTTGTTTTTGTTTTAGGTGTGGTTGTTAATAATTGTGAGTTCCCTGTCATTTTACTATACATATTTTTTATCTTCTTTTTCTTAGATAAGTCCCTTTAACATTTCATAAAATGAGGGCTTGGTGATGATGAAGTCCTTGAACTTGACCTTATCTGAGAAGCACTTTATCTGCCCTTCCATTCTAAATGAAAGCTTTGCTGGTTAGAGCAATCTTAGATGTAGGTCCTTGCCTTTCATGACTTGGAATACTTCTTTCCAGCCCCTTCTTGCCTGCAAGGTGTCTTTTGAGAAATCAGTTGACAGTCTGATGGGAACTCCTTTGTAGGTTACTGTTCCCTTATCTCTTGCTGCTTCTAGGATTCTCTCCTTCATTTTTACCTTGGCTAATGCAATTATGATGCGCCTTGGTGTGTTCCTTCTTGGGTCCAACTTCTTTGGGACTCTCTGAGCTTCCTAGACTTCCTGGAAGTCTATTTCCTTTGCCAGATTGGGGGAGTTCTCCTTTATTATTTGTTCAAATAACTTTTCCACTTGTTGCTCTTCCTCTTCTCCTTTTGGTACCCCTATAATTCGGATGTTGGAATGTTTAAAGATGTCCTGGAGGTTCCTAAGCCTCTCCTCATTTTTTTTGAATTATTTCTCCATTCTTTTCTGTATGGTCGTTTCTTCCTTCTGCTCTACTCCATTGGTTTGAGTCCCAGTTTCCTTTCCATCACTATTGGTTCCCTGTGTATTTTCCTTCATTTCACTTATTGTAGCCTTCATTTTTTCTTCTAATTTGCAACCAAATTCAACCAATTCTGTGAGCATCCTGATCACCAGTGCTTTGAACTATGCATCTGATAGGTTGCTATTTGTTGGTTGCTTAGTTGTATTTGCTGTGGAGCTTTGATCTGTTCTTTCGTTTGGGCCATTTTTTTTTCTTGTTGCGTCTATTTCGTATGAGGGGTGGAGCCTTAGGTGTTCACCAGGGCGGGGCAACCCAGTTGCTGGGTTGTGACGTTGTATATGGGGGTGGGGTCCGAGAGAAAACAATGGTGTTTGCTCTGCTTTCTGCCAGATTTCAGTCCCTTCCATCACTTCCCCCAAGCAAACTGGGCCCTTCTGGTGCTAATTCTCGTGTTGGTGGGCTTGTGCACATTCTAGGACCCTGTGGGTCTGTCCAATGCACTCTCCTGTGAGGCTGGGAATCTCTCCTTATGTGTTAACCCCCACAGGTGTTTTCAGTCAGTGTCTGGAGGCTCTATTTCCCGGCGCTGAGATTCTGGGTTGTGTGGTCTGTCTCACTGCCCAATTTCATCTGGTTTAACTGCGCTCAAATGTGGGATCGTCTGGACAGCCAGGCACTTTGCGCGCAGTGCCTCGCTTCATAGTTGCCGCCTCGCTAGGTCTGCCAGCCGCCTGAGTGCCCAGGGTCCGACCGCTGCTGTCTCGTGCCCGGGATGCCTTATGTGCCTGGTGTCACTGCTCTTTGTGCCACGACCCCTCTCCACCTGGCCGCCCAACTCTGCCCTTCCTACCAGTCTGGGTGAATGTGTCTATTTTAACTCCTTGGTTGTCCAACTTCCATACAGTTCAATTTTCTGTCAGATCTGGTTGTTATCTTGTTTCTAAATTGTTGCTGACCTTATTTTGGTTGTGTGAGGAGGCACAGTATGTCTACCTACACCTCCATCTTGGCCAGAAGTCCTTGCAAAAATTTTTGAAGAAATTATAAAAATTTATTGAGCCACATTAAGAAGAACTAAAAGGAGAGATATGCCATGTTTATAGGTTTAATGACTCAAAAGTATAAAAATAAATGTTAGTTTTTCCCCAACTGTGCCCCAGTAGAGCTCTCCCCTGTGATTTCAGCAGTGCCCTGCTGACTACATCCTCACAGGTTTTGTCAGCACCCCAGTGGGGTCCCTGTCCCAGGCAGTTGCTCCTGGGAACCAGCCTTGTCCTCCTGACTGTAAGCAGCTGTCTCATTGCAGCCCAGAGAACTTCACCATTGCTTGGCTGCAACCACTCTCTTTCCAGTGAGGTCTGAACTCCAGCCTTGGGTCCAGGGCCTCCTTGCAAATTTATCTGTTCCTTAGACAATCTCCAGCCCTTGAGCATTCTTTTGAGTTCTCTTTTATGCCCTTTTAGTTGCCAAATTCCTTATACATAATTAGTTTTTTTATATTGCATAGCCCTTGTTCAAATGCTGTGTTGTTTGTGTCTCTTAAGTGGATCTGACTGATACACTAGTAAGAGTAAAGTTGAAGTTGCACATATGTAATATGTGTGATCAGAAATTGTGTGTGTGTGTGTGTGTGAGAGAGAGAGAGAGAGAGAGAGAGAAACTTGCACATGTACGGCCAAGAGCAAATACGAGACTATCCATAGCAGTGTTGTTCAGCATAATCTGGAACTGAAAATGAATCCACCAGGAGATAAACTGGCTGTGGGATGTGAAAGGAAGAGATGAGTTAAAGATATCACCAAGGTTTTTAACATGAACAACTGGAAGATAAGAGTTGCCATTTCCTGAGATTGGGGAGTCTGCAAGAGGATGGAGGTTTTGATGTTGGAAGGGAATATCAGAAGACAGTTTTAGACATCTTAAACTTGAGATGAGGCATTCAAATGGAGGTGTCAACAGGCAGTTGGATATGCCAGTCTGGATAGTGAGCCTGGATTATCATTGAAGTTGTACATTTGAGGGTCCTTGGCATACTGAGGGTCCTTAAAGTCAAGAGTTTGCATAATGTCACCAAACATATGTGACACTGGGACACTCTTCTTGGATGACTGTCATAATCTCACCCCTCCCACTAGTTCAGTGGTTGTGTCCACCCCCCATCTCTACCCCAAAAAGGTCATCTTCCTTTGGCACCCAGAGTGACCATCTAAAAGTGTAAATCAGATTATATAACTTCATTGTCTGAGTCTCTCCAGTGGCTTCCTGCTGCCTGTAGACTATGGTCCAAACTCCTCACCAAGAGAATCTGGCTGTTCCTCACACCTGCATCTCACTTTATTCTTCTTCCTCTGTTCTCTCCAGACCAGTCCCCGTACTGGGCTACGTTGTTTATTCTTCAAATTCACAGAGTGTTCTCATTCCAGGGCAGTTGTACCAGCAGCTCCTTCAGCCTGGAGGGGAACCTCATCTTTCCTGCTCCTCCTTCTCACTCAAATTTCAGCTCAATGTGCCACATCTTTACACAATCCCTTCCTGGACACTCTGGCTAGAATATTTGCTCACTAGTCTCTTTAACAGGACACTCAGTAGCACTTTCTCATGGCACTGATATGCACCATTGTGTCAGCTCTTTGCATATCATCCATCTCCCCTTCTGGAAGCTCAGCTCCCCCAGTCTTGCCTATGACTGTGTACTCATATTCCCAGTGCCTTGAACAGCGATGCCACCTGGTAGACAGTCAATAAATGCTTGCTGAATAAATGACTTACAGGATACTGCATCCTTTTTAGCTTCTAAATCAGGGACAGTCCTCACTAGCGTGGCTCAGTTGATCAGAGTGTCATCTTGCAAACTGAAAGGTCACAGGTTGAATTTAGGGTCAGTGCACATACCCAGGTTGCAGGTTCAGTTCCCAGTCAGGGTGTGCATGAGAAGGAAACAGCTCATGTTTCTCTCTCTCTCTCCTTTCCACTCTCTCTAAAACCAATGCAAAATATGTCATAGGGTGAGGATTAAAAAAAAATCAGGGAAGAACCTTGGGCTGCCATTTTAATTTTGTCCAAGCATTATCTTTCTTCGTGTTAGCCTTTTAGTCCTTCACCAGCTCCCCCGCAGGCACAAAAGCCCAACAGTGTTATAAAGATATTAGAAAGAACACTTTATTCCGAAGTCTGTGAATCAGAGGATTGTGTAAAGAAGTTACTCTAATCTGAAGGTCTGTACGCAGTGGATCACACTGGATGACTCCAAAAGGTGACGGTCAGCCTCCCCAGCAGCCACTCCCCAGAGGGTCTGTGGAGGCTCCAGCCAGATCTGCAACTGCGGCTGCTGTGGTGCCATCATGGGGGAGGCTCTGGAGCACTTCTTTGTCTTCGTAGGATTGCTGGTGTGCCTGGTCTACCTGGTAAAATGGGTGAGATTCTCCAAATGCGTTTTCCTGCACTTCCGGAATGTTTTGCCAAGGTCTTTCTTGAAGTCAATGGGACAGTGGGCAGGTAAAGAAAGCATTCCATCTTTTGGTTTCTGTTGTCCTTGCTTATTATTATTTGTCTCAAAAGACACATTGCATCTTTTCCCTTTGAGAGCAAAGATGTAATTCCTTTGCATGATTTTAAGTTGGAGGGTTCTGGAAAGCATGAGCAAAGTTTGAATTGTTGGAAAACAAAGGCTGGGCCTGAGGGGGTGAACAGGGAGGACTGTACCTGTCTGCCTGTCCTCACCAGCTGCGCTTTCTTCCCCGTGCGGCTTCTGATGGTACAAGTAGTAACTGCTTCAGAAACTGCTGTATCCTGTTCTCCACATTTTCAGAAGCCTGGAGTGTTTTGTTAGTGTGTTTCAAAATTTTGAAACCTGAATCATTTCAATTCACTTTATTAAAAAAATTTTGCCAAGTCCTTTTGGAAAGTGAGTGCATTACGAAATCAAGGCAGGAAAGATCTCTATGGAGACACCTTTATAAGATAGTTAGACAGAAACTCAGTCTGGTGGGTGTCCTAAGTGGGTTTGTTGCTGCCTCCCAAAGGGACTTATCTCCTAGAACCGCCACGTGGAATTCCAGCCCATGGCTGGGTTTAAGGTGAAGGGCATGAGACTGGCTTCAGCATTTCCTCAAATAAAGTACTAAGGTTACATTTCCAAGTTGGGCACCAAGAAATCCAATGACTGAAAAACAACTTAAGCAGCTTTAGAAATACCATGCCAGGAGACATTGTAAACAACCCTATAGAGCTGCCAGATAAAATACAGTTAAATTTGAATTTCAGATAAACAAAGAATAATTTTTTAGTATATGACAACCCAAACACTGCATGAGACTTGCTTATACAAAAAAAAATTATTCACTGTTTACCAGAAAAATCAAATTCAACTGGCATCTTACATCCTTATTTGCTAAATCTGGCAATCTTATAACTTTAGCAATGGAAATAAAAAATTTTAACATATGAAAATTGTTTGAAATGGAAAATAGGTTTGTAACTGTGGCATGCTCCACTTGCAGAGTGTGAGTGTTTGCTCCCTCCCAGGGCAATGTGCTCTGGATTCACATCCAGTACTCGCCGGTGAACTCGCCAGGTGCTGGAACTCAGTGGTCTGGATTCACACGCTCTGCTCTACACAGATGTGAAAGCCCATACTGGGGGGCTTGGAACTCTGTGCATGTGCTGCCCATCCGTGCAGGGAAGAGCCCCTTTAAGAACATACATTGCAGAAAAAGTTCGCAGGAGGCTAGAGGCCAGAGCATTTGTTGACTCAGAAAACATAATCTCAACCTGCCTTTTGAGTCAGTATGAATAATGTTATCATTAGCAGGAATGCAATGTCTTTGAGCATAAGCAGGTATTGAGGAGATAAGTGGAGGGGGTTGGAGAAAATCTAATTATTAGAAACTAAAATTTTAACCCCCCTAGAGCTCTGTGGTTGATTTGCTAATTATGCCATTGGTATATCTTAAAAGACTTGTAGCTGCAAAGTCAGACAGTTTGGGTTCAAAACCCATCGTCATAACTTTTAGCAGTGTGACCTTGATAGAGTTAAGAATGTCCCCTCTTGGCTTCTGATCTGTAAATTAAAAATAATGATAGTCCCTACATTAGAGTCTTATTCTGAATAGTAAGTGAGATGATGCATCTATAACACTTGAAACTGTGCATGGCGGAAAGGAAGCACTCAATACATACCAGACATTGATTGATATCATTATTTTAACTATAGTACAGGCCTTGTGCCGGGTGATTTTGAATGTCCCTGTAATAGAGGCAAAGGCGAGGCAGAAGATAACTCTGAGCATATGTCGCACAGGAGCTCCAAACTCAAACCAGGGAGCTGCTTAAGTATTGGTAATGTTATAAAAAAACAACACAAAAAACACCAAGTGGATTAGCTGATATGGACAAGCCATTTATTCCTCACATTACAGGGGAGTGTGCCAACCACGGACAATCGGTGCAAGAGAGACAGCCCCTCCTGCTGTCTGAGGCTCTGTTTATAAGGGGTCCCAGACAAAGGGGGCACATGTCCTAAGAGGACTCTAAATTACATTACTTCAGTGGGTAAAAGGTCTCAAGAAGCAGTCACAGGACAAGAAGCTGCTCCCAAAGGAGATAAGGAGGGAATTACAATTGTTTTGGGAGTGGTCCCAAAACAATACACATTCCTTCTGACCAGCCTTCAGTCATGGGAGGGAAAGGGCCATGTCCACTGACCCCACAGCATAACAAGCCCTTCTACTAAGATGAACAGGTAATGTGCATAGATCCACTTAAAGTACCTAATTAAACGCATAACCACTAGCAATTACTGAAATCAGGGTGCTTCTGCCAGTGTGCTGCTGGAAGCTCATACAACTTCATGTGCTCTTACTCTCAAATAAGCTAAATGTATATGTATGTTTTGTTCACACTTTTAGAAAGCACAACTTTTAATTGTTGGTGCAAAGGTAAATTGCAGGTATGTGTTTATTGAATTGTAGCACATTTTGATATTATGACTGAATGAGGTCTATCCTAGAGCTCAGCCATTAAATATGTATGCAGTATTGAATATAAAAAAATTAGAAGGCCAATCGATTGTTCTATATGAAACAATAGCATCATTGAATGCAGGCTCTTCAGGTCCCTTCAGTTTATTTCATCCTCCTTTTGCATTTCTGTATTTTCATCTTTGTTAAGTTCCCTACCTTTCCTGGGCTTTGATTGTCATAGATCTGTAGGAGTGGAGAGGGGAAGGAAGAGGACTCAATTTTTAGAAGGAACCTTGAAATGTCCTTACAGTACAGTTGGATGTGTGGATGGAGATAACAAGGTGCACTGCTTGCCCTTGATGAATCAAGGCTTATGGGATCTGAATGAAATGTGCCCTGGCTGAAGTTTTTTATTTCATTTTGTAGTGTGTTTTCTCTAGCCTCACCAACCCCTGTGCAGGGGGAACAGGTCATTTTGAATGTTCAGTGAGGGAATTTGAGGGCTGCAAACTTCCCAGTTGGGTGGGGTGGGCTAGGAAGCAGAAGGGCGCTGCTTTGGAATACAGTTTTGTGTCTCAGAGAGCAGGCCTGTGAGGAGACATAGCCAGTGAGCAAGGGGACTTACAGGTTAACTCTGTGCTCTAAACCGTGTCTGCTTTTCGCAGTGATCACTGGAGCGGGAGATGGCATTGGGAAAGCTTACTCATTTGAGGTGAGTTGGGTTCTTGGAGGCGGTTCTCTGCCTCTCGTGCTGAATGCGTCGTGGTCCTGTGACGCCCACCCTGAGCACTAGTATCTGAAAAAATACAATGATATGCAAAGGTGGCAGCCTCTCCCCTCAGGACTTGTTTTAAAATTTAGGGGCCACTGTTATTTTCTAGTGTAATTGTACCACAAGCATTTATATACTTGAACACAATTTTTAAAAATTATAAACTACTTTTATTTAAACTTTACATTATAGTTAGAGCATATATTGATTAAAAATTATTTGTGTAGGCAGAACATATTATCTATGACTATAATTTCAAGAAGATTAATGGGCATTACCAAATATTACATAAAGAAATGATTTGATAGGGCTGAGAGTCACCGGAATGTGATGAGCATCTTTTAGTATTTCTTCCCAGGCTTCCTATTTCTCTGCAGATAGATAGATAGGTAGATAAGTAATAGATGAGTACCTTTAAAAATACATTTATAGCATATGTAGTTTTATATGCTGTTTTTATTATTATTACAAATTCCATGAAGGAAATATTGTTTCCTAGAATTCCTACATAGTTTATTTCTTCCTAGAGTCATCACACTGACCTCTACAACCAGGTAAAACACAAAAGAAATAGAAAGGGCCTTAGAAATTATGAGGATGGCTGTCAAAAAAATCAGTAACACCTTAAAAATATGAAATGCACGTCAATGATGAAAACTACACTGAACACCAGCGCAGCACCCACGTGTCGCCTTGTCCCCAAAAGCCTTCATTGTGATAGATGCTAAACCACCTGGGGTGAAATGGACAGTGTAAGGTGGAAACACCTGGGGGCACATGGTGGAAACTTCTGGGACCTTAAAAAGCCTAAACCACCTCAGCTAAAGAAGCTCCTAGTACTGGTCTCTTGGGTCTGCCCTCCCATTCTTCGTCCTCTGATAGTTTCCTCGGTGCCGACATTCTCCTTCTGTTCTTGCTCTTACCCCAGTCCATGTACAACACCTTTCTGATGGTGAGTGGTGCCCAGCGCTCAGCGGGTGAGTGCTCATATGTGTGTTGAGGTTGGGGAGACCACTCAGCAACCATTTTCTGAAACCTCGTGTCTTCCATATCCAAATACGAGGAGGAAAGCTTTTCTAGCTGTGTGCATTAAAACTGTATCATCTTTTATGTAACCATTTCCTACCTTAGACCAGGTTCCTGGAGAAGGCCTAATCCCTCATTCAAAAGACCCCTGGCCTTACCTCTCAGTTCTGCGGAGTGGTGAGAACTTTAGGTCCTTTGCAATTTTCCTTAAACTCATGCTGGCTTGACCTACTTGTGGTCCTCTCGATATCTTAAGACTCAGGCCCATGTGGAAGTTCCCCTCAGTCATTCGTTTCTCCACTGTTTCCAAAAGCAAACAGACTGGGGTTTGGGAGCTGGGGGTGGCAGTCCTCACTCTGACACTAACTGGAGATTTTGGACAAGTTGCACATCCTTTCTGGGCTTCCAGTCTTCACCAGCACAAAAGATGCCTCCCAAGAACTTTCAAGTTCTAAATTCTGTTTCTGCTCTAGATTAATTCTTGTTTTGTTCTTCTTGTATAATCTTTTTCTTTGTTTCTTTTTGTTCTTTTCTAAGGCAACATGGTAGGCAGTTTTCTGGGCTCCTTACCTCTCCATCATGCAGGCTTTTCTCCCTTCCAGGGAGCCTGCTCTTGTATCTCTGGTGCATGTCATCCCAAGGGGAAGCAGTGTGGAGCCTGGGAGACTGTGGACTTAATGGCTGAGCCCAAGTTTGGGAACTGATTAGACATGTTTGTGTTCAAACCCTGGCTGTGATGCTCACTGCAGAGTTTACCCATCAATAAGCTGGATGTGAAGACCATCCCGCCTGGGCGACTGCAAAGGTTAAGTGGCACGAGGAGGGCAAAATGCTTTCTTTGCACAGAGTAAGCTCTTCAAGCTCAAGCTAGTGACTATTATTATTGGATGTTTAAACTGTGCTTCCTTTCCCATGTAATCCTTTTGTGCTTACCCATATTTTTACTCTTCCCATTTTCTTCCTTCCTTCCTGATGTTCCCAAGATTCTGTCTTTTGTTATTTTCTTCCTATTCAGAGAACTCGTTTAGCTATTCTTTTAAGGTAAGTCTGCTGGTGACTAATTCTCTTTATTTCCTTCATCAGCAACGTCTTGACTTCCCCTTTACACCTGAAGGATAACTGCTGGATAGTTCATGGTTGACAGTCCTTTCTTTCAGCTCTTGAAAAATGTGCCACTCGCTTCTGGTCTCACAGTTTCTGATGAGCCTAATGTCATTCAAATTGTTTTTCCCTTTTAAGGAGGGCGTTGTTTTTCTCTCCCACTGTTTTCAAGGATTTTTTTTCTTTATCTTTAGTTTTCATTTTAATTATGATGCTTCTTGGTGTGCATTTCTTTGGGTTTACCTTGTGTGAGGGTCACACTGCCTCTTGAATTTGTAAGTTTATGTCTTTTCACAAATTTGGAAAATTTTCGCTCATTCTTTCTTCACGTACGTTTCCCTCCAACCCTCATCTCTCCTTCTGGACTCTAGTGACAGAGCTGTCAGCCCTTTCTTACAGCCCAACGAGCGTTCAAGAGGCTTCCTGCTTTTTTTTTTTTTCAGTGTATTTTTCTTTGTTGTTTGGGCAATTTCTACTGTTTTATCTTTGAGCTCACTAATTCTTTCCTTGGTCCCCTCCTTTTTACTGTTGAGCCCATCCAACTGGTTTTTAATTCTGGGTATTGCATTTTTTGTTCTAAAATTTCCATTTTGTTATTTTTTTATATCCTCTATTTCAGGGGTGTCAAACTATTTCCACCGGGAGCCACATCAGTCTCGAAGTTGCCTTCAAAGGGCCAGATGTAGATCTTCTTGCCCCTAGTTAAGGAGTAGTTACATTTATACAGTCCTAAAACTACATTTGGCCCTTTGAAGGCAACTGCGAGGCTGATGTTGACCCCAGTGAAGATGAGTTTGGCACTCGTGCTCTATTTCTTTGCTAAAACTTTCTATTTTTCATTTGGTTTAACTGTGTTCATCATTGCTTATAAAAGCATTTTTATGATGGCTGCTCTAAAATCCTAGTCATATAAATCTGACATCTGTGCCATCTTAATGCTGGCATCTGCTGATTGCTTTTATTTCACTCAAATTGAGATCTTCCTAGTTCTTGGTGCGAAGAGTAATTTTTGAATGAATTTTGGACAGTTTGGTTTTATGTTAGAGACTTTGGATCTCATTTAAGTCCTTTTTAGGGCTACACCAGCACTGCTTCGGCAGGGGAGTAGGACTGACTTTTCCCTACAATGTGAGGTAGAAGCCCAGATTCCTGCTTGTTTTCATGGCAGTGCGTTGCCTCCTTGTTACTGTGGGGAGGGGTGAGAGCACTGGCTCCCCCTTCGGCCGCTCTGGGTGGGGAAGGTGAGAGTGTCTCCTCACTGCTCCCCAGGAGGCCACCAGAGGTGCCTGGGGAAGACAACAGGGTGAGGGGGAAAGTCCTGGCTGTCCTCGATGACTTTCCTGCCACCATACCAGGAGAAGGGAGGGAGGGGAAGGGGTGCTTGGCAATAGAAGTTCAGGTTTCTTTTGACATGGTGGGTGGGTGGGATGAAAGTCCCAGGTCTGTACTTGGCCTTCTCTGAGACCAGCCAGCCTGGCTGGGGGATGGGGTCATTGTTACAGCAGTCTCACCCAGATGAAAGTCTCAGCTCATCATGCAGCATTTATAGGCAGTGGTGGCTGTAGGACCATAAAATGTTTGTGAATTGTTTACCTGGAGTAAAGCAGTTTTTGTTTAAAGTCTTCTGCCTTGCTGGTCCTTCGGTCAAGAGAAGAGGCTTCTGTTGGGGCTTATGTCTGCACTTGCTGGTGTTTCTGAAGTTGGGGATATGTGAGCCCTCTAGTTAGCTGATCTTCTCTCCACCTTTTGGAGTTCCTTTCCTGTATTATGCCCAGGTTGCCCTTTGTAGTTGCATTCAGTGGCAGGAATGGGGAAAAGTACTTCTACTTCATCTTTCTGGAAGCCTATTCTATATTGCATTTTAACTTAATCTGCAGTTATATTTAGAGTGGCAAAAGAGGCTTCACCTCCTGCTAAAGGGATTTCAAACATTACTGGGAGCAAGTGGGAAAACATTGTGGGAAGGGATGGGCCTGGGAGAAAGGACCAAAGAGGGCCTGCCTTCTGTGCCCCTGAGGCTGCTGCGCTGCCCTGTCTCTCACACCATTTCTCCTCCTTTAGCACCTGAATCCAAGCCTCTGCTTTATTCACTGTCACACAGAGGGAGCTCTGTCTTTCCTGGCAGTCCCACCACCTGTTATAGATTAGTAGTGACAAGCACCTTCCTTGACCAAGGCCCTAACATGCAGTAGAAGGAGAAAGGCCCATTCATCAGCGTGGCAGCCATTCTTCAGGCTGGTACCCTGCAGTGAATTCTGGGAAACAGAGAAAGTGCTTCTGTGGCTTAACTCCCGGGAAAAGGGGGACAGCAAAACCCGCATATGGAGCCTGTCATCCTGGACATTCTGGAAATGGATTGAGCTCTGCTCAAGTGGACAAAGGGGACAATGCTGGCCCAGACAATTGAGCGCTCTCTGCACCCCCTCCTGGCCCAGACCACTTCACATGGAACTTAAAAATGTTGATGGCTCTTGAGAGGATGGAAAGCCCACCAGACAGAGAGCATCCTTTGTGCCGAAAATGCAAATTGTTTCCCATTTAATGGACAATCTCCCCTTCAGGAGGCCAGTGAAGTGAACTGAGACAAAGGTGCTACATTTTTAGCCATCCTAGGATGGATCCCAGGACTCAAAGATGAGGGTGGGGGGGGGGGAATTTCCCATGTAGAAAAGAGAGGGAAGACTCTAGGGTACCATTGGCAGGGTCCCCCTGGAAACGGGACAGTCCTTGGTTTTTATTTTTTAATAAAATTTAAAACTTTAAATTTTCTACTTATTTTTAAGCTTGTTATTAAACTTTATTTCTCAGAGAAGTTTTAGGCTGACTGTAAAATGGAGTGGAAGTTACAGAGATTTTCTGTTTGCGCCCTGCCCCCACACACCCATAACTGCCCCGTTGTCAACACCCCAGCCCCGTCAGAGTGGGGCGTTTGTTACAATCAGCGAACATACGCTGGCACGTCATTATCACCCAGAATCCACGGTTGACCTTAGTGTTCACTCTTTTTGGTTAGTTTTCCTGTGGTGGTTGTTTTTCAGAGGAAACAGTCACACAGGCACGACTGAAGATGCGTTTCTTTGAGGGAATCTGTCTCCTGCCTCCCGCTCCTTTGCTTAGTCTGGCCAAAATGGAGCCTTATCTAGGGTCCATCGAAACTGACATCAAATCTTTGGCAGATTTTTCTGTGGTTTATTTTTCATTTAAACCAGAGCTGTGTTCCAGTTTTCATTTTTGAATAAACTTTTTTGTATGTCACATTTAAGTACACTAGGAAATTGACTATTGAAAGGGAACAACAGATGCAGAGAATCACCTCTAATTATCTTTTAAAAAAGATTTTATTCACTTATTTTTAGAGAGAGAGAAAGGGATGGAGAAAAAGAGGGAGAGAAAAGTCAATGTGTGGCTACCTCTTGAGTGCCTCCTACTGAACCTGGCCTGCAACCCAGGCATGTGCCCTAACTGGGAATCCAACCGGCAGCCCTTTGGTTCACAGGCCAGAGTTCAATCTACTGAGCCATACCAGCCAGGGCTAATTATCTTTTTTTAAATGTCTAGATATTGATTGATTTTTAAAAAACTTTATTGTACATATTCCAGGTCAAGGACTTTATGGCTGAGGATCGTCTGTTAGATTGAATGTAATTTACTTTAAAAACTTCAGCATAGATGATATGATATGCATGTGGGTCAGTTAATTTTTATATTTTAAACAGTTTCTTGAGATATAATTTACAAAGAAAAAAATTTACGTAAGTGCACAATTCAGTGATTTTCCTAAATTAACCAAGTTGTCCACCATCATCACCATCCAGTTTTAGAACATTTCCATCACTCAATACAATCGTAATAAGTTTCCTCACGCCTGGTCACAGTAAATCCTTCATTCGCATCCCTACCCCTAGGCCGCCGCTAAGCCTTTCTGGTTACTTCATGCAAAAGCCACCACACAGTATGCAGTCTTTTGCGACTGGTTCTTTCACTTAGCACAGTGTTTTCGAGGTTCATCCATATTGTAGCATGTGTTAGTGGTTCCTTCATTTTTATTGCAGAATAATATTCCATGGTCTGGATATACCATAGTGTGTTTATTCGTTTACCAGTTGAATGTTTGGATGTTCCCATTTTTTGACAATATGATAACATCACTGTTAACATTCATATGTGAGTCTTTGTGTGGACATATGTTTCCATTTCTCCTGGGTAGATTACTCAGGAGTGGAATCACTGGACTATCTGGTAAATTTATGTTTAAGGTCCATGAGTTTTAGCCCCCATTTCTGCAGCACTTGGTTCATAGCTGAGGTTAACACCCACAGGTGATGTCTGCTGGGTTTCTCTACTTGCCTCTCCAGACCCACTCTCTGTCCTTCCTCACTCTGCTCTGTGCCCCACGAGGCTGACTTGCACCAGCAAACTCAGGTGGACTCTGGTTTCAGCTGGGTTTGGCCAGTGGGGAACCCTGGCAACAGGTGAGAGGGAGGGTGGAGAGTGAGGTCGGGTTCTTTTCTGTTCTCTCTGTGGGTCACGCAGCGTTGGCTGTGACCCACTGCTGAAGATAGCAGCGCTGCTGGGCAGCCCTCTTCACATAGTTCTTACTCTGGTTCTGCTAACAGTTCATTCCTCAAACTTTTCAGGCCCACAAGTGATGACAGGCCTATTGTCATTAGCCTCAGAGTATCGTGGTTTCTCTACACCCTACACACACCTTGTTAATTGTCCTTTTATTAAACTCTCTTCAAGTTACCCAACTTGAGTATGCTGTTTCTGTCAGGACCCTGCTACCTCCAGTGGTTAGTTAATTTTTTTAATCCTCATCCAAGGACATACTTACTGATTTTAGAGAGAGGGGCAGAGAGGGGGAGAAAGGGAGAGAAACATGGATGTGAGGGAGAAACTTCGATTGATTGCCTCTTGTATGTGACCCAACCAGGGACCGAACCCTCAACCTGGGCATCTGCCCTGACCTGGGAATCTAACCTGCAATCTTTTGGCCTACTGGACCACACTCCCAACTCACTGAGCCATAACAGCCAGGGCCAGTTTTTAGTTAATTTTTAAAGATACTAAATTGAAGTTCATCAACATGTATGCGTCAGCAAATTGGACTTTCATTAGAGGGTTTGCCAGTTAGCCAAGAGATGTTATGAATGATTTCCCTCAGAAAATGCAGTCCAAGAAAATGTGGATTAGCTAGAAATATTGTACAGGCACTTTTGTTGTCCTCATTAAAAAAAAAAAAAGACGTGATATCTTGTTTGGCCATGCATCTTGACACTTAGTGAAGGATTCTGTCACCCAAACCACAAGAAGGCTGACTGCATCCTGCCCCAGGACCATATCTACCCATCTGGAATGAACCTTCATCAAGGTCCTCACAGAATGCCTAAGGGGCAGAGGGCTAGGAGTCTGCTGAGCTGTAAGAACAGGTTTGTGATGGTTTTTGGTGCCAGTTTACTGGCAGATGTTGGTGTGGTAGGATTTGGTTTGAGGCTTGCTTGCATTTTGAAGCACGCCATCTGCTGGCTGGGGTGTGGGGAGAAGACATGAAGCCCTCATCTACTCATTACTGGAGGATACAAGAAAGGCCCAATGATTATGAACAACCGAAGCATTTAGAACAGATAAAGACATCAGATTTACTGCCTGATGTCTAGGGTTCCGGCCATCCAGGGCTCCCGTTAGCTGTGCCCAGGTATAGGACCCCCGAGGCAGCACGTGCAACTGCTCTGGCCTGTACAAAAGCAACCTACTGTCCTGAAGCAGGGCCATGACTGCTGTTCTCCCAGGTCTCCTTGGCCCCAGCTGAGCCCCATGTGGGAACCACCCAGTCCACATCTCTTGCTCTCTTAAAAACCACTGTGACCTGCTTTTCATGTACTTGTTTTGTTCTCCTTTAAAAAAAAAATTAAAGGTTTTATTTTGAGATCATTGGAGACTCATATGCAGTTGTAAGAAACACAGAGTTCCCACATACCCTTTCCCCAGTTTCTCCACAAAGTTACCGAACAGTATCAAGTCAGGGTGTCGGCACAGAGACAGTCAAGCATAGAATAGTTTCATCACCCCAAGGATCGTTTATGTTGCTCTTTTACAAACACCCCACTCCCTCCTACTCCCACTCCCTCCTTAATCCCTGGCAAGTACTAATCTGGTCCCCATTTCTATAATTTGGTCATTTCAAGCATGTTACATGAATGGAATCATATGCTTTTGTAACATTTTTGGATTGACTTTTTTTCACTCAGCATAATTTTCTGGAGATTTATCTAGGTTGTGTCAATAGTTTGTTCCTTTTTGGTGCTGAGTAGGATTTATGTTACAGCTGTTTCAGCTTGCTCTAACCTTTCACCTACTGAAGGACATCTAGGTTGTTCCCAGTTTTTGGCAATACAAATAAAGCTGCTATAAACATTTGTCTCTAAGTAATTGTGAGAGCGGAAGTCTCTATTTTTCTGGGATAAATGCTTAGGAGTGCCACTGCTGGGTGCTATGGTAGTTGCATGTTTAGTTTTAAAGAAAACTGCTGAACTATTTCCCAGGACGTCTGTACCATTCCCACCAGCAATGGCTGAGTCACCCAGATTCCTCATATCCTTGTCACACTTAGTGTCATCACCTTCTTTTAATCTTATTTTATCCATTCTGCCTGATAGCTGCATAGTGAGATCTAATTGTGGTTTTAATTTGCATTTTCCTGATGTCTAATGATGTTTATGATTATATTTTTAATTCAAAGAGGCATAAAGAAGAGAACAGCAAAGGTCATCATCTCTTTGCCTAGATAATCCCTGTTAAAGATAAAATAATGCATGCACAAAATGAGAAAACTTAAGTACCACAGGAAGTCATAAAAAGAAATAGAGGCCTTTCATCATCCCTGCCCATATCCTGCCCTTCTCTGTCAAGGTCTCTGTGTTCAGAATGTTTTGAGATTTTTTTCCAGAAAGTGTAAATAAAACCCATGCTTATGCCCACACTTCCATGTGGATAAGGATGTTGATAGAGTGGTGGAGGATGGCTGCAGTGACAGACGGAACAGCAGTCCAGATTTTCCTGATTGGCAGGTGGCTTTGTCCAGGCTCCTTCTGTCTTGTCTTGTGGGCCTTTGCTCCACTCTTCAAAGCTGGAGCTGGGTCATGAGGCTGCACGTGGGTGTCCTGCAAGCCCACTGACAGTCCTGTGGCCAAACCTGGGGCAAGAACAGCCAGGTGTCATTTAGTCTCATGCCCACGAAGACGTGGCAAACAGGTTTCAGTAGGCCACCAGCAGCCTCCCTCAGATGCATGCCTGCATGTTAGTTTTTGCTGTGTCAGCACCATGGGATCCTACTTTACACAGCCATGAACCCTGCTCTTATCTTTGTGCGGTCCGTTGAATAATCTAGGGTGGAGATCTTGCCACAACAAAGGCATACGGGTAGATGGCCTACATTCTTTTTAATGATCTCAGGGATATTCCTCTCCAGGGATGTACCGTGTCTCTTTTATCAGCTTCTTAGGTGTTGGCACTAAGGTTGAGTTTCATTTTTGTTTTTACAAATAATGCTTCAAGACACACCCTTGAACATATACACGTTCAAATATACATCCCTATCAGTAAGATAACTGGCTCATGGGTATGTACATTTAAATATTGGATACTATTGCCAAATTGTTTTCTATATGACGGAACCAATTTTAACCCATCCTATATTATTATACATTTTAATATTTATATAACATGAGTTTAATATATTTAAAATATTATGCATTTTACTTTTTGTCAGTCTGATATATGTAGGTAAACCTGTATTCTTGGCTATTAATGTCCAGAGAGTGCTAGAAGCAAAATACACAACTAAACATTGTCTGGTTTTATTCCTCCACATCTGGGCAGCTCTAGTGCCACCCCCAAAACCTGGGATGGTATGGATACAGGCACTGCTCCCAGCTCCTATGTGACAGACAGAGCAGTCAGAATCCTTCTCAAGACAGTTCTCCAGGAAGCTACAGGGAATGGCACAGAGCTGGCCCTTGGAGTCTATTCACTTGCCTAGCTCTGCCTCAGACCAGCCCAAGATATCCCCACTGTGACCTATTCTTGACTGTCATCTTACTTGGCAATGTATGATGGTACTTTATGTTGTTTCGGCAAGAAAATTCTTCTTCCTAATGTCCAAATTACTCAAGTTTAAGTTATTCCAGCTGCACTTTCAGCTTATTCTCTTTCATCTTGCCTTAAATGAAAATAGTAGCTTTTAATTATTTTTGCATTCCCCTGGATTTATTGCTTTGTTCTTGTGTGGCTTGACTTCAACCCTATAATTTCTGATTTAGGCTTTGACTGTCCTAGGTTCATTGTAGTATGCCATGAATGTGCATGTGCGTGTGTGTGAGAGAGAGAAAGAGAAGGGGGGAGAGAGAGAGAGAGAGAGAGAGAGAGGAGAGAGAGGACAGAGAGGAGAGAGAGAAAAATGTATTAAACAAGAGTGTATATAATGCATAGATGTGTTTTAAAAAATAGTGACATGAGTACTGTGTCCTTTATCATCCAGCTTAAGAAATATAATATGACCCAAGTCCTTGAAGCATGCCATACAGTCACATGTCATGCCTTTGTGTTTCCTCTCCCTCACCCTACAGATGTAAGCACTATTATGAGCATTGTATTAATAATTTTCTTACTCAAAAATTCTATTACATATGCATGTATCCTTAAACATGTCGGTTGCATCGCTTGTTTTGAATTTCACGTAAATTGGTTCATATATTGATATTTTTTTTGTTTTTTTTTAAGGTGTGGTTGTTAATAACTGTGAGTTTGCTGTCACTTTACTATTCATATTTTTTATCTTCTTTTTCTTAGATAAGTCCCTTTAACATTTCACATAATAAGGGCTTGGTGATGATGAACTCCTTTAACTTGACCTTATCTGAGAAGCACTTTTCCTGCCCTTCCATTGTAAATGAAAGCTTTGCTGGATAGAGTAGTCTTTGATGTAGGTCCTTGCCTTTCATGACTATGAATACTTCTTTTCAGCCCCTTCTTGCCTGCAAGATCTCTTTCGAGAAATCAGCTGACAGTCTGATGGGAACTCCTTTGTAGGTGACTGTCTCCTTTTCTCTTGCTGCTTCTAAGAATCTCTCCTTGCCTGTAATCTTGGGTAATGTAATTATGATGTGCCTTGGTGTGTTCCTCCTTGGGTCCAACTTCTTGGGGACTCTGAGCTTTCTGGACTTCCTGGAAGTCTATTTCCTTTGCCAGATTGGGGAAGTTCTCTTTAATTATTTGTTCAAATAAGTTTTCAATTTCTTGCTCTCCCTCTTCTCCTTCTGGTACCCTTACTATTTGGATGTTTGAGCATTTAAAGATGTCTTAGAGGTTCCTAAGCCTCTCCTCATTTTTCTGAATTCTTGTTTCTTTATTCTTTTCTGGTCAAATGTTTCTTTCTTCTTTCTGGTCCACACTGTTGATTTGAGTCCCAGTTTCTTTCCTGTCACTGTTGGTTCCCTGTGCATTTTCCTTTATTTCACTTAGCATAGCCTTCATTTTTTTCATCTAATTTGTGACCGTATTCAACCAATTCTGTGAGTGTCCTGATTACCAGTGTTTTGAACTGTGCATCTGTTAGGTTGGCCATCTCTTCATGGCTTAGTTGTATTTTTTCTGGAGCTTTGATCTGTTCTTTCATCTGGGCCATTTTTTTTTGTCTTGGCCCATATATTGATATTATCTGCAGCCAGCTTCTTGTCAATCAATATTATGCTTTTGAAATTCATCCATGCTGATGTATGTGGAACACAGTTCATTCATTTTCAGAATTGTTTAGTAGTTCTTTATGTAATATATACCAATTTAGGCTTCCAATCAAGAGGGAGGTGTAGGTAGACATGCTTCACCTCCTTGTACAACCAGAAGAAGGATCACAACTAACCTCAAAACAAAAAACACCCAGAGCTGCCAGAAAATCAAATTGTGTAGAAGTCTGACAACCAAGGATTTAAAGAAGCCATATTCATCCAGATGGGTAGGAGGGGCAGAGAAGGGGAGCTGGGGCAGAGAGGAAGTGGTGTTGTGGCTGTGAAGAGGTGGTGGTGGTGGCTGGTAGAATGGGTGGTCCCACATTCATGTGTGGTGGATAAAAATCAGGAGGAACACATTGGCAGCAAGCGATCCCAGCCCCAGGCTAGATTGCACAGCCCATGGTTCCAGTGTCAGGAAAATAAAGCCTCATAACTGCTGGCTGTAAAAAACAGTGGGGGTTGGGGCAGCAGAAGAAATTGCTGGTCTCTTGGGAGAGCCTATTTAAAGGGATAGTACAGCCCCAAAATGTATGCAAATTACCTACTCTGGGAATCATCACCAAGGCAGCAGCTAGAAGGGTGCCAGTCGCACACGGGAAGGGGGTGAAATGACTAGAAACAGGACATGTGCCAAGCAAGCCTCCAGCAGCCAGACAGCAGCATTGTCCCCTCTCCAAGCCCTCCCTTACATACACAGCCATGAAGTGATGAAGGAGGTTGCCCCACCTTGGTGAATACCTAGGGCTTTGCCCCATACTTTAACAGGTACACTAAGACAGGGAATAAAAGCAGCTCTACCTAATGTATAGAAACAAACACAGGAAGGCTGCCAAATTGAGGAGACAAAGAAGTATGGTCCAAATGAAAGAACAGGACAAAATCCCAGAGAAAGAACTAAGCAAAACAGAGATAGGCAATCTATCAGATGCAGAATTCCAAATTCCAGTGATAAGGATGCTTGGAGAACTCACTGAATATGGCAAAAACATAAGGGAAGAAATGAAGTGAAATAAATTGAACACTAAGTGTATATACACTAAATGAAATAAAGAAAAATCCACAGGGATCCAACAGTGAAGGGAAGTAAGTCAGGTTTAAATCAATGATTTGGAAAACAAGGAAGAAATAAACATTCAACCAGTACAGAATAAAGAAATGAGAATTCAAAAAAAATGAGGAGACTATAAGAAGACTCTGGGACATCTGCAAATGTGCCAACATCCAAATCATAAGTGTCCCAGAAGGAGAATAGGAAGAGCAAGAAATTGAAAGCTTATTTGAAAAAACAATGAAAGAAAACTTCCCTAATTTGACCAAGGAAATAGGCATACTAGTCCAGGAAGCACAGAGAGTCCCAAACAAGATGGACCCAAAGAGTATCACACCAAGACACATCATAATTAAACTGCCAAAGTTAAAGATAAAGAGATAATCTTGAAAGCAGCAAGAGAAAAGCAGAGAGTTACTTTCAAGGGTGTTCCCATAAGACTGTCAGCTGATTTCAAAAGAAACTTTGCAGGCTAGAAGGGAGTGGCAAGAAGTATTCAAAGTTATGAAAAGCAAGGACCTACATCCAAGATTACTCTATCCAGCAAAGCTGTCATTTAGAATGGAAGGGCAGATAAAGTGCTTCTCATACAAGGTAAAACTAAAGGAGTTCATCACCACCAAGCCCTTATTATATGAAATGTTAAAGGGAATTATTTAAGAATAAAATCAGAACTATGAACATTAAAATGACAATCAACTCACAGCTATCAACAACTGAATCTAAAAAACAATAACAAAAACAAAATCAAACTAAGCAAACAACTAGAACAGGAACAGAATCATAGATATGGAGATCATTTAGAAGGTTATCAGCGGGGAGAGGGAAAGAAAGAATAGAGAAAAGGCTACAGGGATTAAGAAACATAATTGGAAAGGTATGAAACAGACAGAGGGAAGTTACAAATAATACAGGAAATGGAGAAGCCAAAGAACTTACATGCATGACCCATGAACGTGAACTAAGGCGGATGGGGATTGCTGGAGGGAAGTGGCATACCAGTTTAAGGCAGGCAAAGGGGGAAAAATTTAGACAACTATAATGGCATAATCAATAAAATATAATGAAAATATATATCCCAATTTAGTTATCTTTTCCTCTGTTGACAAACATTTCTGTAGTTTCTCTTTTGCTGATCTGAACACATTGTCCGCGTCTCCTAAAGGACTTGTGTGAGAGCTCAGAACATGCCTGGGAGCAGAATTGCTGGCTTATAAATTGTTCAGAGCCTACATTACTAGATAATGTTTCTTCCAATTAGTTTCTAAAGTTTTGGTGTTGAGGTTATATCAGCCTCATAAACTGAGAAGGAAAATTTTACCTCTTTTTACTTTTTAGGAATTATTGCTTTTTTTAATGTTTAATAGAGTTTGTCTGTAAAACCACCTTTGTTTTAAACTACTTATTTATATCACTATCATTATCACTGCATTATTGTTATTATATTTTAGTGGTTATTGAGCTATTTTTGTTAATATTTTTAAATAAGTCTTAGATTTATATTTTCTAGAAATATATCCATTTCACCTTAAGTTTTCAAATTTATTGACTTTTTTTGGTAACATTTTTTTACTATGCTTAAAAAACTTCAGCAGGAAATGTGTTTATCCAAGGCTATGAACTAATTCACAAAATTACTGGTCAACAGCTTTGTTCTGAAAGTGAGCCTAGATATCGAGAGGCAAGTAACGAGAGACATTCATCCCCCTGCATTTCCTCTCCTTTTTCTAGGACTGCAGTCACTCAGATGTTGGGCAATATTATTTCTGAAAGTCCTATTGTGAAGATCCTGAATTCATCCTCTATTTTTCTTTTTTTCTCATAATTTCTGTTTCTTTGCCTCTTTGCTTTCTTGTTTGCAAAAGGATTTCATCAATTTTGTCCTCCAACTCTTCTACTACATTTTTCATTTTTTGCTCTATTTTCTTTAAAAATTTTACATTTCTAAAAACATTAAAAATGAAAACTTTTAAAATAAATTAAAAATTCTTCACCAATTCTGATGGGTATTTTTCAACTATCTTTGCAGTTCTATGTGAAGATATTTTATTAGGTAATCCAGAATTAGAATTGCTCTATCTTTCTGATGAATTGCACCTTTTACTAATCTTTATTTCTGGTAATACTTATTTTCTTTAATACTTGTCTTGGCTGATATTAATAAAGCTGTGCCTTTTGTCTTTTGATTGGTATTCACCTTGTATATATATATTTTTTTTCTCATTTTAGTTTCAACCTTTTTGTGACCTTGTGTTCTAGAGGTGTTTCTTGAAAATATCCTAAAGCCTGATTTTAATTCAACTCCTCTCTGGTGTTCTTTGTCTTTTACTAGGGCTTGGTAGTACATTAATTTCTGAAATCTTGCAGATATTATGGTTATAGTATAACTATTGTGTTCATTTAGTCAAATGACTCAAAGGATTGCTAATATTTTATCTTCAGTATTTTAGAAGCACAAAGATACATGCTAAAACTTGTCAATCTTTTATTTAACTTAGTAAGGAAGGATACAGCAGGAAGACAAATGAGCTGATTGAGAACATTTGAGAAACGAGGTCATATGTAATCAGTCAGGAAAGGAATGTGAAATAACATTGCCAAGTTAGATACCAGATGAGCTAACTTTCTACAGGGTGATAATCATGTCATCTTTGGGTTAGCTTCTCTGCCAGGCTATGAAGTCCCCCAGACTGTTCTCTTTCAAACCTTGTTGGCTATGAGTTCTCTGTACCTTTGTCAGCTGAGGGTTGTTAAACAAAGATTCTGTAACAGTGCAATAACCTGCCCCAAGTGTCAGATGAGGTCAAGCAGGTTTATTAGAAAACATTCTAGGGTGATATTAATAAAAAAGTCAAGCAATTATCATTTTACCAGTGAGACAATGCATGGTGCTGTGGTCTGTTTTCTCTCTTTCCTGACTTAGCATCTCTCCTTCCCTGGTTGCTGAGGTGCCTGCACCTTCCAGGGATGGAGGAGCAGGAGAATCAGAGAGGATGGGCAGAGAGGAGAAGGGAGATCCTACAGGTCTTATGCACTTGGTACCCTCCCTCATGAGAGAGCACCTAGCTCACTGGTCTTGGTGACTGACACCAAGTGTCTGAAGTGCCAGGTGACTGAAAATTACTTACTGAGTAATTTTCTGAGTTATGCACCACAGTGAGTATCCCTCCCCTTGGCCCTGGTGAACCACCCTCATCCTGCATTCTGCCTCACACTCTTCATCCAGCTGTGCTTCTGTGGAGGTCTCTTTGCTTTGAGATAATTGGTGTGGAAAGAATGTAGTCCTATACCAGTTCTCTCCCACATATGGTCAAGGAGAAAGCTCAAACAACTCTGGGTGGTGGCAGCAGAATGTGCCACTATCAGAGCACCAATAAGCTCCAGTCTCTGCTCATAAGCTTGGGAGTTGGCCTTTGTCAGTAAGTCTACAGTTCAAGCACAGTGAATAAGAAATAAGCCTTCTTACGTTACTACACTGCTGAGATTTTAGTGTTAACTTGTTACAACAGCACTGCCTATGTTACATTAACCAATTCAGGCAAAAAAGGGGGGCAGAGATAAAGAACAGGAAAGTACAATGTATGGAAAACATACAATAAGATGGGATGCTACTCCTCTCTGTTGACTCAAGGTGAGAGGCAGGTAATGCTCCTTCCTCACGCTGCCCTTGGGGATGGGAGTCACAGTTAGGAAGCAGGAAGAACCAAAGCAATCCTCTTGACAAATCCTTCCTCATTGCCACTCTGTTATATATTTATATGAATGTGGGGTCCATCAGGGAAGGGCTCAAGAATGATATTACTTTATATTTTTTCCTTGGTTTTCTCTTTGAAATCACTTTGTGATCTGATTATCTTTTGAGTCTTAGTACTTCTGCTGAAATTTCTAATTTAACATCTTATTACATAAATCAAAAAAATTTAAGGGTATAAGAAATTTAAATAGCCTCTCATACTGGTTTAATTAATATTTGGTAAGCCATTGTAGTGTATTGAGGTAAACCTCAAGTTTTGTTTAAGAGACAACAGTATATAAAACCGAGTAGCCAAAAAGATCAAATACACACTCCTTAAGGACATTTATGGAACAATCATAAAAGTTGTCTGCTTATTAGGCTACAAAGAAAACTGTGATAAGTTACAATAGCAAAAAACATACCTTTACATTCACTGAATACTATGCACTAAAATTAAGGATAATCTTGGAAAATGATATCCATATCCTTATCTATATTGAAAAATTATTCTTCAGTGTAGCTTTAAGACTAAAGAAAAAATAAAAATGGACACCCTTGTGTATCAAAGTATTATGCAGATGAAAAGTTTTAGTTTTGAATGCACTTAGTAGAAAATAAAAAAGACTGTAGTTGTCTTAACTGTCAAGAAATTGTAAAAAAATAATAAAATAAATCAAAAAGAAATAGAAGGAGTAATTAATAAAGGGAAAAACAAAAATTGATGACATAGGAAACACAGGAATAAATTAAATCGATCAGTTTAAACTGAAGTAACTGATCAGCCAAGCTGATTCTTGAAAAAGACCAAAAAAGAAAACAAATCTTTAGAAAAACTTAAGCTAAGGGGAAAAAAAAGAAAACTGAAAGAGAAATAACAACATTAGGAACCTAGCTATAGACAACATTTTTAAAAACAAAGAAGAGAAGCCCTGACTGGCTTAGCTCGTCGGTTGGAGTGTGTCCCATAAACCAAAAGGTTGTGGGTTCAGTCCCCAGTTGGGACACATACAGGAGGCAACTGACTCTCTCTCTCTCTGTCTCTCTCTCTTTCCCTTCCTCTCTTTCTAAAAGCAATGAAAAAGTGTCCTTGGGTAAGGATTTAAAAAAAGAGAGAAGGAAGAAAATATCATTTAAAACTTTGTATCAATAAATTGAAAATTTAAATGAAAGAAATGATTTTCTTCCTATGGAAATGTAATCAAAGTTGACTCGAGAGGAAGTAGGAAAACAATAAGAGACAAGTACTCAAAGAAGAAACGTGAAAGGTTATACTTAAATAAAACACCTAAACATTTCCATAAGTAAATATTAGTAAATTCTCAAGGAATAGGTAAAACAAAATTTAAGATGACTAACCATCTTGATTTGCCTGGATCCGAGGCAGTTTCTGGGATGTGGGGATTTTAGTTTTAAAATTAGGAAAATCCTGGGACAAGTTGGTTACCTACATGTTTCATGAATTGAATAGACAGATTAACATGAATCATACTGAAATGGGATAAAGATAGCATAAGAGTATTAGAATCCAAGTTAAATACTAGCAAATGGAAGTTTTAAAAAGAAGTATTTAGAAAAAAAAAGAATGCATGAAGATATTCTGAAATCGATAAATGTTATCTTCCAGAAATACTGGAAACATTGTGCATCGTATTGAGAAATTTGTTCTCAGTATAGTAGGAAACAGACAGTAATGTTTGCTTAACATTGTTCAGGAGGTGTTAATCAAGATAATAAGAACAAAGTATTCAAATCTTGTAAAGGAAGGGATGAATGATACTTTGTAGAGTATATTATTGTCCATGATAAAAAGTCAAATGTTGATGAACAAGTTATTAGAATGCATTTTTTTTTACCTAGGTAGCTGGGCAGAGTTTCTAATGACAAATAATAACAAATTAGAATATATAGAAAAAAAGGTCGTGGCTGGGTAGCTCAGTTGTTGAGAACATTGTCTCAGTATGCCAAGGTTGCAAGTTTGATCCCTGGTCAAAGCACCAATGAACGCATTAGTGCATGAAATAACAAATCAATGTCTCTGTCTTTCTGTCTCTCTCACTCTCTCCTTTCTTCTCTCTAAAATCAACTTAAAATATATAGAAAAAAGAGCTAATACTATTTGAGGGTTTCAATATGACAGGTTCTATGCCATAAACTTTTAAATGCATTTTCTAATTTAATCTCAGAACAAGTGTATAAAGTAGGTCTATTGATGTCCTTGTTTTGCAGACGAGGAAACCAAAGGACCAGGTTGTGCACACAGGTGCAAGTGAGGAAAACAGGAATTGAATCTAGGTATTTAATTCTAGCCTTTCTTCTTCTTTCTATAGTAATTTAATTCACAAAACCAACAAGTAAACTTCAGATTATTGGACTCAAGGACAACTACATGTCCTCCATATCCTTACTCTTCCTTCTGTTGGTATAGAGTTGCAGCTGATAAGTGGTTGCCCGGCCAGGAAATTTCCCAGCCTCCCTAACATCTGGGTGGGGCCATGTGACTAATTGTGCTAATGAAATCAAGCAGAAATAATGTGTGCCACTTCTTAGCCAAGGTGGCAAGGGCAGGGCATCTTCTCCACCCTCTTGGAATTGTTGCACTGGCTGCCTGTCAATGCCCTGGGCAATCTTCAACCCAGTGCTGTGTGGTAAATAAAGTCTTTCTTAGCTGTGGACTATTTACAATAGAGTCTGTTATATAAGACAAAAAGCCAAACTTCGTTGTATTAAGCCACTGAAATTTGGAGTTATTTGTTACAGCAGCTAATATTATCCTAACTAATGCAAATTAACAAGAAATGTTCCAAATTTACATGAAGAAACTTCTAAAAGTGTTTAGAAGAATTACAAAATCTGAATAAATGGAGATCATATTTATGGCTGAGATGACTGATCACTGCCAAGGAGTAACTTCCCTCCTGAATATCTCTAATTTCAATATAATACTTTCTAAAAAGACATAATTTTACCTGGAAAATTACATTAAGAAGATAAAACAAAAATGTTTTGAAAGAGCATAATAAATGGTGGGGATTTCCTCTATCAGACATCAGATACCAAAGCTTATTATAAGATTATGATTAGATTGTAAGTGGCAGTGGTATATAAATTAACAAATAGGTCAATGAAACAGAACAGGCAGAATGGAAGCAGACCCATGTACCACTGAAAATTTTGCATATGACTAAGTTAGCATTTTAAATCAGGAAAGAAAGGACAAAGAGAAAAATATTGTTGAGATAATTAGCCACCCATTTTGGAAAAAATAATGCTAGATGATTTCAATCTCACCTTATTTTCAAAAATAAACAAGAACAAGAACAACAACAAAACAAACTATGGAGAGTTATAGGAAAATCTATTTATATTCTTGGAGTTAGGGAAAATCCTAAAGAAAATTTTTTTAAACCTTAAGGAAAATATTCACAAACTTGATGACATTAAAATTAATATATCATGTATGCTAACGTTGCAAAACAGACCTAAGGGGGGTGTACGATATACTATTACTGAAAGGACCCCCCACTAGTTTCCCTATGCCCACCACCAGAGGAAAGACATCTCTCAATGCCAGAGATTTGTGAAAAGAAAAGGAAATATTTATTTAAAGCTATACAGACTTACAGTAGTAACTTAATGTCTTCATTAAAATGTTAAAATCCTTTAGGATACCCACAGATGCACACAGTCCTTCCTTCTCCCTCTGCTCTAGTCCAGGGTACCGTATCTCAGGAAAAGAAGCAGAAGTCCGTGATTTGGGTTCCCAGCACGATCAGCAGTGTTGTCGCCAGTGATCTCCAGTTAATCCAAAGCCGTGTGGCACCTTCTCATGGCCCACCAGCAAGAGTCCTTTCACCCCTTTTCTTCCAGGCAAAGTTTCTCCTGCTTCCTAAGCCACGTGGCAAAAGGGAGCATCCCAGAGCCACATGGTCCTCACTCTCACCAAAGCTGCAGGGTCCCTACTCTGCCAAAGCCACATGGTTCTCCTCTCACATGGCTGCCAAGTCTGGGTTTAAATCCCCACGCCAATCTTCCCCTGCACCCCCATTTCCAACTCCTCCTACAATCAGTTACACCTGTCAGCATTCCTGTATTCTTCCAGCTTTACTGGGCTGCCATTGTAAGTCTGGGCAGGTGTGACCCCATGGCGTGGAGCCAATCTTCTCCAAGCTCTCACGAGGGTGCTGTAACTAGGGGGGAGCTGCCTCCCAGTTACATCTTGGGTGGAAGTCACTTCCATTCCCCTGGTTCAAAGCATGGCCACAGCTATTTAACGTACCTATGAAATGAGTTAAAGGTTATAGATATGTTAAATGACCATGCCAGAGGTTAGCTGTGAAGCTGTTGCCATACAAAATAGCTCTGCATGGTTCTGCTCCATGTGTCCCTTCCCCCAACTCAAACCTGTGGCAGGGGAGGGGTGAGGATATCCTATATATTTTTCTAATATTTCTTGGACACCTTGAGTTCTGGACCCCATTCCAAATCCCTGTTTGGGACGCCCTTCTTGGCTGCATCCTGTTACACCAAGACACCATAAATAAAGGAGAAAATGCTATGTACATAGTAGGCAAAAAATTAATACACAGAACATATAAAAAACTCCCACAAATAAAAAAATAAAAAAATTATTAAAAAATGACAACCCAGTAGAGGAATGAACAAAAGGTACATACTGATGTTTCATCCATAAATATACAAAAAGGTACTTAGCCCCACTGTTAATTGGAGAAATGCAAATTAAAACAAGAAAGGGATTATAATTTATTGACCATTAGGTTGGAAAAAGTCGAAAAGTTTATTAGTATAAAATATTGGTCAGAGAAATAGCTGTAATTGTATTTTTAATGGTACAGTTTTAAAGGAGGGCATTTGGGCAATACTGTTAAAATTTAAGAAACACATACCCTTTGACACAACAATTCTGCTGCTTGTCTATTTACTCTAGGGATTAATTCACTTGTATATACAAAGAGCTATTTAAGGTTTTTTCGTGTAGCAGTATTGGTAATGAGAGAACTTGACAATCTCAATGCGCACCGAAAAGTGAACTATGAACACCCTGGAGCAATAAGAAGAAGCAAGGGGCTCAACACGGGCGGATGTAGAAATGGGTACCGTACTTAGCAATAAGATAAAACAGTAAGTCAAAAAGACAATACTCACAATGCTATTTTTAAAGTATGAAAAGAGAGAAAACCCACAAAGTAAACATTTGTTTCTGCATGTATTTATACAATACGTGAATGCATGTATATGCTGAGATGAAGTTAGGAAGTCGGAGCACCAAACCGGAGATAGCAAGAGCCTGTGGTGAGTGAGGGTGTGGACTGGTGGCACCAGGGACACCTTGAGAATGCATTTCACAATGAGAATGCATTTGTGTATTTAATAGTATAATTTAATAAATTAAATTAGAGAATATGTAAATGCTGAGGCTTCAACCCCAGAGATGTTTATTTGGACGGTTTGATAAGAATTGGTGTTTTTTGACATCTTCCTAGGTGATTCTGAGACCACTGGCTTGAAGATCGAATGAGTGGTTCTTGTAGACCCTATGTTACAGTCTTTCATTTGGCATCTTCTGTATTTTCTAAAATACATAATCCTTTATGAAAATACTGGTGTAGTGCTTGCTTTGGCAGCATACTATATGTACTAAAATGGGAATGACATAGAGAAGTGAGCATGGGCCCTGTGCAAGGTAATGTGCAAAGTCATGAAATATCCCATATATTCATTAACATTGAAGATTTCCTGTCATGTGTAATTTACCACAATTAAAGCAGTATAAATCATTTAATTAAAGCCATAAATATTTTTTATTAATTGGGTCCTTTGTCACAAACTCAAATGTCATCAGTCTCTGTTTACATGAACATCGGTTTTCCCTCTTATCTTCAGGAAAACCTGTAATTTTCTTCATGAGTAGCATTTTTAGGTGTGATGCCCAGCACAGAGTTTCCATGTCCCCTGTGCCATGTTATGCATACCACTTCCGCACTATGTCACTTGGCCCCCATGGGTCTCAGTCATATACATTCCAAAGAGAATGCCTTGCTGATCTCATGGAAGCATCCACTTATCCTGTACTTCCCTATTTCATTTTCTGCCCTGTTGGAAGCCAGAGAACAGCGAGAAAGGGCTCCAGTCCATGATCATGGCTATATAAAGTGAACCACAAGAAGAATGTCCATGTGAATAAGAAGCAGCTCAGAAGTTGCTGCAGAAATATGTTTTTTTATTAAGGAGTGCTGCCCTGGAGCCTGACACATGAATTATAATACCCTCCAAGTTCTGATTTCCAGCACACATCCCATCCCAGGAGGTTCAGATGAGAGGGCATTCAGAAGGTAGGAATCTGCACAAAAGGAAAGGTGAAATAGTTCCTGGCACATCATAAACGCACACACATGAACTACTATGGTTATGTCACATTTAGCCTGACCTGATGTGGCTCATAAACCAGAAACTTTTGCCACATTCTGCACATGTAAATCCAGGAGAAGCAAGCACATTCCCTTGCGACCAGTGGGTGATATTCCAGTTCGCCCTTAAATCAAGCCTTCCGGTCTACTGATAAGCTTTGTCTTTTTTGGTTTTCCCACCCCCAGCTAGCAAGACAAGGGCTCAACGTTGTTCTGATCAGCAGGACGCTGGAAAAACTACAAACTCTTGCCATGGAGATTGGTGAGTGACCCCAAGGAATAAGGAAGATGTCTGTGGGGCCCACTGGTCAGGTCTGCTCTGGTTCTTTCCTCAGCATCCCTTCATCTGCTCTCTTAGCCTGGGTTCCTGGTGCTTCTGCGGGAGCTCAGTTTACAAAGTTAAGCACTGACTGATAAGTGAGGGGCTTCAATTCACCAGTGAGTCTTTGGGCTCGATGAAGCAGGATCAGATTCACGCACGAATAGGTCTACTCTCTTCATCTCTAGCTCCGGTGTCTTCATCTCTGGAATCCGACCTCCTTATCCAGAGGCCTAAGCTTCCTGGCTACATCTGCCACTCCCTTCAAAAGCAGATCTGTGTTTCCCTATGTCTGTGCTCTGCTTCATGCAGGAGGGTGAGGGGTGATGCTTAGCGGTGGTTGTCAGGTTTTAAAAAAAGATTTGATTCAGGGCTGCTCTGTATAGCTGTGAAGGTTGCATACTGTACAATACTGTCCTAGGGGGCAGCATTCATGTTACAAAGTTTTATTATTATGATCCTCTCTGAAGTATTCTTAGTTAATAATGATCATAATATCCCTTTTTGGGTATTTGCATTTTAATCATTAATTATTTATTTAGTGATTAATAAACTCCTTAAGTTAAAGGAACCGTCTTCAATTATACAAAGACCATGAAGACCGTGGCAGGCTGTCTGGGAGACGCCTTTGTGCTCCTCGGGCGGTTTGGGTTCGGAGAGTGTGGGAAGCCCAGGCTGAGCAATCGCACCAGGAGGCTCCGTGCCATTGGACCAATGAATTCTGCTTTTGTTTTATGTCTGGATATCAGAAGTAACTTTGACCAAGATTAGGACATTCTTCAGTGTTCCTCTCACAATGTTAAAATGTGCTTTTTATCATCCTCTTGAAAAGCAAGCGGTGCCTTTAGTATGAAATCACTCCCCCACCCCCAAATTATGCCTCAAGATCACTTGCCCTTGAAACACTGGGTCTGAATCCAATGCTGAGCAGGCAGCAGCTGGTGAAATCTGTCTATTGCTTTCAGATCTGACTGAAGGCTCCTGCACAAGGCAAATCTGGGGGAAGGACCGGAAGAGCCCTGGCTGGGTGGGAACAGGGTGTGTGTGCCCTTGGGCGAGGTAGATAGCCTCTCAGAGCCTAGTTTTCTCCCCTGAAAAGCGGGGGATAATACTTGCTTTACAAGGCTGTAGAGAGGATTAAAATGTATTGTGTAGGTAAATGCTTTATGAATCCTAAAGTGTTGGACAAATGCAGAGCGTTGCTGTCTCTGTGGAGGGGACTGATACAGCACAGGCAGTGTCACTGTTTGCTGTCACAGCTCTTGGTCTATGTGTTTCAAAGTTGAGTGTGCAACAGTCACCTGGAGTGTGTGTGCAAAGGGATCCCTGGGCCCACTCCCAGGTTTTTCTGGATCTGTAGGTCTGGGTGGAGCCTGAGATTTTGTGTTTCTAGTAAGTGCTCATGCTGAGAATCATGGCATTAAATCATTGTAATGCATATACCTGTTACTGTAGTAACTCTTAGACTCACAGAGAAACCACCATTCACAAATCTTTAGCCCATCCCAGCATTTATCCAGGGCTATTTCTTGTTTCTTACGGGGAGTTGGGCTTGTGCTCTTTATAGTCTGCTCAGGTTGTGTGGGAGTGCCAGGGAAACTCCCTCGGGAAGAAGGGCATTTGGGCTCCTGTTCATTCAAGAGTAACCGCTGTTTCTAATGCAGAGCGGACTACAGGGAGTAGTGTGAAAATTATACAAGCAGATTTTACCAAGGACGACATCTATGAATATATTAAAGAAAAACTTGAAGGCTTAGAAATTGGGATTTTAGGTAAGTTGATTGCAAAGTTTGTTGTAATACATCAGTGAAATAATTATCTTAGTGACATTTGATTATTCCATGGTGGCTTAAACTTAACTCATAACTGTATTTTAAGCTGTAGCATTAAATGAATATTAAATCTCAATTCTTCAAGAGGCATTACTGGATTAATAAATTTATATATAGCTTTAGCATGTATCAGATTTACACATTTCTACTTACCCAACCATATTTCCTAATATTGAAATGAATTTTCTTTCACTGAACTGATATTGGCACTCTACAGGAAGAGGGATTCTCAGAAACAGCAGCCTAAAGGAGTTCATTTAGCAAACAAACATTGCGTGGATGATCCATGAAAGTGGCAAGTCAATGTGATTATTTGAGACTTGACTACCTTATTCAGGAAACAAGATAATATTTTTTCTGTGCTGATTTATAAATGAGCTATTTTATAACTAAATACACCTTCTGGGGACAGTGTTTGTATTGTTCATAGAAGGAAGGTTTGATTCTGAACTTCCTGCTGAATTTTAAAAATATGTCCTGGCTGCTGTGGCTCAATTGGTTAGGCATCATCCCACAAAGCAAAAGGTCACAGGTTCGATTTCCCATCAGGGCACATGCCTGGGTTGTGGGCTTGGTGCTTGGCTGGGGCAAATGTGAGAGCCAACCAATCCAAGTTTCTGTCTCTCACTTTGATGTTCTTCTCTCTCTCCTTCTCCCTATCTTCCCCTCTCTATAAATAAATAAATAAATAAATAAATAAAATCATAAAAACATAATTACTAATTCTTTTTACTAATAAAAATGTAAAACATCATTGCAGAAAAACTGGAAAGAGTAGAGAAGCACATAAAAGAATTATAAATTTCTCAAAATCCTGACAGCCTGAGATAGCATTTTGGTGCATATCCTTCTAGATACATAGTTTTATATATTTACATAAATTTTACATATTTACACATATTTTCAAAACAGGATTTAATTTACTGTTTCGTAACATTTTCAAAAACGGTACAGCACAGACCTCTCCCGCGTCTCTCAGGGGGCGGCAGCGGGACAGACTGCTCATGCTCCAGACCAGGCTGCATGCACCCCAGTGCGCTCAGGGACTTCCTGTTGTCAGACCACAGCGTGTCCCTCAGACTTCCTCGCTGTCATCAAATCATGCTGCAGTGAACAACGTCATAGAAAAACCTTTTTGTACATTATTTCTTTAGAAACACTTTCCAAGAGAAGAATTTCTGGGTTGAATGTGATTCTTTTTAAGGCTTTCAGTAAACGTTTGCCACTAGCTCTTTTGACGTCTCTCTGCTTTGCCTCTCCTTGTCAGTCAACAATGTTGGAATGCTTCCAAGCCTTCTCCCGACACATTTCCTGAATACACCAGATGAAATCCAGGTATATCTGTGCTTTCTGGGGATAGTGTCCTCTCACCGGGTACTGGGCTCCCTGGCTGGATCATTGCCAGGACCTGGGAAGGGTGTTCTGGAAAAATTCTGAATTCCAGGTGGATATCTGGGGGTTTCCCTTTCCTTTCATCTTAGTGCTTGACAGACAGTCAAGGGTACCACTGTTCACAGCTACCTCTAGGGTAAGGTCATCTCCCCCCTTCTCTGCACATCAAAACTTACTTGCTTACTGTCTCAGTCTTTTGGGGGCTCTGTGCTCTGCCTTATAAGGGATCGTACTGCCTGAAAAATTTACAATTGTGTATGCAAGTGGGAGGCCAGCTTTTTTTTTAAATTGTCATACTAGGTAATAACATTTGTTCAATTTTCAGTGTGAGGGAAGTCAGTAACACAAACTCTGTGGTTGAGGGTATTGTAAGTTCAGCAAGCTCGGTTCAGAACCATGGCCACCCTTGTTGGTCATGAGTAAATTTGATATGCATTTAGCAGTCTTTGAAGGTACTATTTGTTAAGTTTTTCCCAGGCCTGACCTTTGACATCATGGGGTTATACCAATTCTGAGGAGGCTGTCATGTTTCTGCAGGTATTCCTATGTTCCTGTGGAAGCCCTGAGCCTACTGAATGGGAATAGAATGCCAGACTGTGTGGACGTCATTGTACATCCTTGCCAAACGCTGCTTCACCATTCCTCTAGCCCTGTGGTCATTGCTTCTGGCATAAATATGTGTCTTTTCATTAAGCAGATTCCATTCTTGCTTCTCTTTCTCTATGTACGCCTGTATTTGTGCTTGTTTCTGTGTCTGTCCCCCTTTACCTCTGTCTTGGGCAATTCTAGTAGCTTCTTATCTGGCCTCTGTAGCCCAGAGTCTCTATCTAGAATTACACAATCATCTGCCTTTCTGTTCTCTATCTTGTTGTCTTCTAGACCCACACATGCTAACCTCTCTCCCTGCAGCTAGAAATTAACTATCTCCCTTTGAAAAACCGAGTCCATATTCCTCTTTAAATTTTTGAGGATACTCTTAACTTCTATTCAAGATCACATTTTATAGAAGCACACAGTGTGGATGTCAGATGTGCCCCAGTTCTAGGGCATACTTGCTGAACTTCAGTTAGGAGTCTGAAATGAGTGAGCAAGCAAGGAACAGCTCACACATATGCGTTTGCCCACTTTATGGTTCTTTAGCACTGACTGCATCTCAAGAGAATTTCTGAAATGATCTGGATGATTTGTGGTTATGATTATTTATTACAGAGCCTCATCCACTGTAACATCACCTCGGTAGTAAAGGTATGTGGTCCATGTATGTGCTAAGTGCATAAAATGAAGCAGCTATTAGAACGTGACAACTCGGGAGAATTGGCCCCTTCCTTGTAGAAGGAGAATTCTCTGAAATTGAACTGCACTTGACTGAGAGGTAACATAGCGTTACCTCTCAGTCAAGTCTTTTAATGTCTTATTCTGTTTTCATCAAGTACAATGATGAGTTTATTCTCCCTAGTGTTTAAAGCCTATTTCTGCATTGTTTTGTCACCTATCAGAGCATGTTAGACCTGATGATGCTGAAACTGATTCTGGATTCCAAGGTGACTTTTAAAAAATATTCAGTACTGTCCTCTGATTTTGTTCTTGTAAACAGAGGAAAACTCACTCTGTTTGGAGAAAAGACAGAGGGTGTGGTGTGGATTTTATAGACTCTTGTTGTTCAATAAATATACACACACAAAAACAAAACCCCACCCAAACTGGAATTGTTTTCTGGAGGGCAGGCCCTTTGTAGTACAGGCTTTTCCCACTAGGTGAGTGTTGTAGGAATCCATCTGTATCAGTGTACCAGCTGGCATTATTGTGAGAGGCTGCATTCTTCTGCAGTGAATTTTTTTTGAAGACTCTTTCAATGCCCATTTCATGATGAGTGATTTATGAGTACTCACTGTGCTTGAGTGTTCAGCAGTGTTTGACCCAAAACGGCATGACACCCATGCCCCACACTCTCTATTTACCTGATCTTGCCCCAAATGGCTTTTCAGTTTGTTAGTTTCTCCGATGAAAAAAGTCCTCAAAGGGAAATGTTTTGCCAAAATGGAAGAGGTAAAACAAAAATGGCAGAAGCACTAAAAGGCATCAAAATTGACAAGTTCAAAACTGTTTTGAGCAGTAGAAAAAGTGTCTCGATAGGTGTATTACATCAAATGGAGAGTACTTTGAAGGTGACTGAAATTTAGACATGTAAGAATAAATACACAATTTTTAATAAATAAATTCTTGGGGGGTTTGGTTCCCCCTTGTGTTTGTTGAACTGAAGTTCACATTCAAGTGTATTTCTGACCCCAGCTCAGCTACTAGTTAGTCAGACAGTGTTGGGATGCATTTAACTTCCTTGAATTTCAGATTCTTCATCTGCATTAAAAGTGTTGGGCTAAACCCTGGTCAATGGGGCTCAGTTGGTTAGAGTACCGTCTTATAAACTGGGAAGTCATGGGGTCAATTCCCAGTTAGGGCACATAGCCAGGTTTTGGGTTAAGTGTCTGGTCAGGGTGCATAGGAGAGGCAATGGATCAATGTTTCTTTCCCTCCCTTTCCCTCTCTCTAAACTCAATAAGCCTGTCCTTGGGTGAGGATTATTAAAAAAAAAAAAAAAAGAAGGATTGGACTAAGTGTTGTGTCTGGTGCCATTCAGCATAAGAACTTATAAATATGACTACCACAAGGCTGTCCTATACTGTACCCTTGATTGAATTAAAAAAATCACCCTTTTTGGGCAGTTTGGCAAAAGGTGCTACTTGAGAATGGACACAACCCGCTGCTTGGTGAGTAGATGGTACTTTTGTGTGAACACAATGTTTTCCTTTCCTCTGAATGGCGAGAGCCCTTTAAATGGCTTGTGAGTGAACCCTGGGCTTTCAGCCCCCCTTAGCCCACAGCTGGGCACCTGGCTCAGCACACAGAAATCTCAACTGCATGTGGCAGCCCTTGTGACCATTCCATTCTGCAGCAGTGAATCAGGTATGATCCCTGATTTCATGGATCTAGATTGTGGCGGGGGAGCAGCAGGAGACTCAGTCTCATCTTGAAAACATGGCTGTGGGGCTGAAAACATGGATGGGGCTGGCTGTGGAGGGCTGCTTTCCCAAAGGAAAATCAGTTGCTCTCAACCTAAGAGAGGGGATGGATGCTGAGAAGACAAAAAAAAAAATTCCAGGGGAGTAAGTTGGGCTGAGAATTCTTTTCTTCTTCTCCTCCTCCCCTCCTCCTTTTTCTTCTTCCTCTTCTTCTTTTTTTTTAATCATTGGTTGTTTTTCTGTAAGCACATTGGTATTTTATAGTTTCCTGCTCAGTTTTTATTGATATGCACATTCTTTTTTGCTGAGCAATCAATGGCTTTTTAAAACTCCCAGTTGATATAATTGTAAGTTTTATATGTCCAACTGTTGGCAGACTTACCACTAAAATCTTCCACATTATTTTACATGTTGATCTTTCGGTTTTGGTTGATTTGATCACAGGGCTTCCCAAATGCATTTGATAACCTCTGATTCCTATAGCAGAGAAATTTGATTTGTTAAAAAAATAGTTTACATATTGCTAGACACCAGTTTCCCTAAAAACAGAGAAAACGCATTGCAGGTTAGGTTGTAAGTATGCCATCTCCAGTTGTCCATGCTGGTTGGAGGCATGACAAGTATCACTTAATCATTTCAAAGGAGCCATCTGGAAATAGCAGAGATCTCTGTCAAGGGCAGAGATGGGAGATGAGTTTGAGGGCAAAGGAAGGTGCAATCAGAGAATAAATGCTGGGAGCGTTGTGACAGAGACGCACAAAGTCTGATGTTCCCTCTCTAATTGGTATTCCCTGCCCAATGAGGCTGGAGAATTCATGTGGGACACTCTGAGGATGTGCTCCATGGACACCCTCAGTGAAGCTGGAAAAGCCCAGGAATGGTAGTGACACAATCTGGCCCTTGTCCTTCTTTCACCTCCATTAAAATCCAGGACTTCAGGAGGCAGTCCCATGGGTTCCAGGGAGCCTCCTCCCCACTACTCCCACCCCTCCAGCTGACCCTGCGCAGTGAAACCATCGCTCTGGAGGCCCCTGCAGTTGGGCGTAAGGGCCTGGCCTGTGAGGTGGGAGCAGTGGCAGGACTCCCAGACAACACAAAGAAATAGGCAAAACTTGTCTTCTGGTCCCGAGTCTTTTTTATTTCTCTGCCTCTCTGCATCCATTTGGTTCCTCTCTGTCTCAAACTTGCTCTCCAGACAGGACCCGAGTCCACAGAAGTGCACTTTTGAGAACATTTTAGACACACAGTCGCCTCCTCCTCAATTCTTAAAATGTGGGCCTTATAATCATGGCATGCAAACCTCTTTTCATGGGACATTTAAGCTCCAGAAGTGGCAGAGAAGACATCTTTGACAGCAGAAGGTTGGGAGGGGGAAGGGACTTCTTAATATTGTTGCAATTCTGACAGACAGATAGACAGACATGTTCTGTTTAGGGAGATATTTCACAGACAACTTGCAGGTTGCTTATGTGGCTGATGCTGAATTGACAGATGTCCTTCTCCACCTCTTCCTATGAACTTGAGATGCTTGTGGATGCTTGCATGGTTTCCTGATGGTCCCCCAGTCCTAACTCATGGCCAAGGTTTATGCTGGCCAGCCTACTTTTCCCTCTCTCCCAAAGTAAAGAGTATCTGGGGACCTCAGTGTTGGTCCCACAACAAGAAGCCAGTTGCCATAATTTGTCACTGACCTCATTTTGCAGGAAGACTTTAGCTTTATGGAGGAGAAACCAGAGGCCTCTGAGCAGTTTGCCATTTGTCTGGCTGCCTCTGTGGGTTCCAGCCAGGCTCTGGTGTTGCCAGAACGACCTCCAATAAGTGTCAGCAGAGTTTCAAGCCCATCTGAGGTTGAGCAGTTCTCCAGCTTCCTCCCACACCCGCTTCCCCAAGTCACGCTGTCCACTGCTGTTTTCTTACTTTGTCCAGGCTTAACTTTGGTCTTCTCTTATAGATGACACAGCTGGTTCTGAAACACATGGAATCAAGGTAAGGCCTTTCTTTGAAAAAGAGTAGAGTGGCAAGGTCTTCCAGGTCTGGCAGTCAGACTTGGAGATTGGGGGGATGGAGTTCATCTGGCTGCTACTTTAACAAATGATAAAACTATGATGAAAGGACATGGAGATTACAGAAGAAGAAAAAAAACCCACATTCTGAGCCTGGCCAACTTTGCAAACAGATAAGCATGTTGGAAGGTCAAATGTAACATATACTGGAGGGAAGAGAACAGCAGATTCAGCATACATTGTATTAAAAAGATTAACTTATGTTGAGCATAAAAGAAACTTCAGAAGTTGGCCTGAGACCACAACCATCTCTTTGTTATTATGAATTTCAGCTCTTGTCAGAATGAATATTCCAATTTAGTGGTAAAAATCACCACCCCATCAGTGCCTCCATTTATTCCATGTTTTTATCACCCTATTACAACACCCATTTGGGAACTGTTTTTTTTTTTTTTTCAGATGGTATTTATTAAAAGCAAATGGTCGATAGTTTTATCTTCCCTAGAGGAAGAAAGGGCTTGGCTATGGATTCTGAAGTGCAGTTTCTTGGTTTTTCTGAATTGAACTCATCTTATTGGGATGGATTAAAGAGATTAAATTTCAAAAGGAAAAATAAGGACCCCAGAGACTTGTGTGGGGTGCCTGTGCAAGCAGATGATGGACTGTCAAATTCCACCCAAGACACATGGCATCTGTCTTGTCATGGGTTGTGTCTATGAGTCAAAAGGGAACTTGAGTTCCTGTAGCCACATTTGAGAGAGAAGGATCTCTTCCCCCGATCTTGTCTGAGCTCAGCTGGTTTCCTGAATTTCGGTGGGGGAAGCTTTGTTACAGCAGAGCCCATTTCCAGTCACAAGCCCTGATGTCAACTGACTGACGGGTGATGTCATTGTGTAGTGTCATAGTCCATGACGAAGGGAAGCTCCACTCCAAGTCCTTGGAAGCAGAGCAGTTAGTGCACGTGCAAGCCTAAAGAGGGTGGAGTTTCTCCAGCGTTCACAAGAGTCCCTTTGTTCCCTTCCTTCTCAAGGTGTGACAGGCAGCAAAGCAACCAAAACTTTGCTTCTTTGCCTTTTAGGCAGAAAGGGCTCATCTTGAACATTTCTTCTGGGGTGGCCCTCTTTCCCTGGCCTCTATACTCCATGTATTCAGCTTCCAAGGTGAGTGATAGCATGTAGTTTGAGTTCCCTTCCCCTTCTTCCTCTTGTTTCTCCTAATCGGCATTTTCTTTTGGATTATCTGACCAGTAGATGGACAGATCTGCCAGGAGGCACTCTTCTGTGCAGAGGGTGGAGCTTTAGTCAGCAGGCATGTGGGTGCACACTGGGAGAAGGCACTGCTGCCAAGCCGACTAAGGCCTGCATGCCCTGCAAGCTGGGCATGAACAGCCCCTGGGGCCTCCAGCCCTCACTCACTTCCTTGCCTGGGAGCCCTGTTGCCTTCCTGTCAGCAAGTAACACTGTGCTTTCCTTCCTGCCCTGGAGGTCTAGCCAGGTATCCTCAGGCCTTAGTCTTAAAAACAAACTCTCAGAGGAGGGGTTAATCTACACAAGGGACTGTTCCCCCTGGTTTAGGTCACTTATGTGCAGTGATTGGAGGTATGCATCTGTCCCCAGATGTATGTTCCCACTGATTGAAGGAGCTCGTCTCAGACTGAGAAATGAAGTCCTAACTGTCATTAAGAAAAGCTGCTATATTTTAAGATAAGCAAAGGCTCCTGTGGCACCCTTTAAAATCTGAGTAAGTGGGTTCTGATGGAGAACCCAAGTTCTGGGTCCTGAGGTGTTTCTCCTTCTTGCTCCAGGCTTTTGTGTGCACATTTTCCAAGGCACTGCAAGCAGAATACAAAGCAAAAGGAATCATTATCCAGGTGAGGGTAACAGTTCTGAGTCCATGGAAATAAGAACTCCAGATCCTCATTGAGCTGGGGCCACTGCCCCCTGCAGGGCTGGTGGTGCAAGTGCAGCCGGGAGGAAGGTGGTTTGAATGACGTTCCCACAACCATTGCAATGGCCACTGTGCCACCTTGGTACCACCTTCTGTGGCCCTCCCCCATGCCCTGGGTGCTGGTGCAGGAACTGGACAAGGTGAGTGAGTGCTCATGATGCTGTCGATCCTCTTGCTACCTTTACTCTCTGATAGAGGTACAGAGGACAGGCTTACATGGGAGGAATTGGGGAGAGAGAACAGAAGAACACTGGGCACTCGGCCCATGTTGGGAGGAGTGGGGCCTCCCTTGCAGGCCTTCCACTTGTGGTGGTCCACAGAGAGCCTCCCACTTGGGGTCCTGAGCAGTCGGGGAAGAGGAGCTCTGCTTCCCCTTTCACCAGCAATGACAAGACTCTCATGGAGATGACCTTGTCCTTAGTGCAAAGTGTTTGGGTTGTCACTGCTGTCTGCAGGCTGAGCAATATGGCACCTTGAGGTGTCAATGATACACATGTGGTTGGCTCAGCAACACAGTCTACTGGTTTCTAGAACCTGGAACAAAAAGTTTACAGAGGGTTTTGTTGTTGCTTGGGCAGCTGTGTGACATACTATTAGAAATGTGTGATATACTATTAGCAATACCTGCTTACCTCTCTAGGTTATTATAAAGATTTAATGAATAAACAAGTATGCAAGTTTCATCACTATTTTCTACAATAAGGTGTTTTGTCAACCAAATCTCACTGCAGGAATGAAAATACTTATTATTTCCATGTCTGGAAATGGGTTGGGAATACATGCTCCTATATCTCTTGCTTGAGAGTAATGCTTTGAGATCTTTGGAAGAAAAGTGTTATGCAAATTAATAACTGCATTCATTTCCATGAGAACAAATTCAATTGGATTGATTCATAATTATATTCAGTTATATACAATGTTATTTCAAGTGTGATGTGAAGAAAATGTGATATGACAAAAATTACAAATGTGATTTGAAGAAAAAACAAACCAAGCATGGATCTTTTTTTCTCTCTAAAGATGCTGCTAAGGTCTTTATGTTTGGGAAAAAAGTAAGAAACCCCTTGTGAAACCTCATGCCAGACCACATGGTGGTGCGACCATGGGCAGAAACAGTGTCAGATTTGGGGGTACAATATGTAGTTGGTTTCTTTTCCTTATCAAGACACGACAGATTATGAGATCTGTGCCACTCCTGGCTCCTAACTGAAGTGTGAAAGTGGGAACCCAGAGTGCTTTAAAGTGCTCCAACTTTGGCCATATAGGTTACAAATGAACTTCTGAGGTAGCGTTGCCAGATAAAATACAGGAGATCCACTTAAATTTGAGTTTCAGATAAATAACAAATAAAATTTTAAATGTAAGTATAGCCCATGGAATACTTAGGGCATAATTATACTGAATTATTTTGTTATTTGCTTGGATTCAGTTTAACCAAGTGTCCTGTGCTTTTATTTTCAAAGTCTGGCAACCGTATTCTGAGAGATTTCCCCGTGACCTCAGTCCCCTGTCTGAACCCCCTGGTGGTGTGTGGCTAAAACCTCCCCTTGAGTCAGTGGCAGAGTGAAGCTTGAAACCCGATTGCCCACTCTGGGCCAGTTCCATGCCTTTTTTGGTGCTCCCTTATCGTTTTGGATCCTGAAACTTGTTATGGGAAGGGCAGAGTTGTAAAATGAAGGGATGGGGGTTCATTTTTCAGGGTTGGGCAGACTACTGCTGTGTTATGGCTTTATTTCCCATTGTAGGTGCTGACCCCATACTCTGTTTCGACCCCAATGACAAAGTGTCTCAATACCAGCCTGATAACCAAGACCGCCAATGAGTTTGTTAAAGAATCACTAAATTATGTCATGATTGGAGATGAAACTTGCGGCTGCCTCGTCCATGAAATCTTGGTAATTCATAACTAACTTCTCCTTTCTTGAAGCAATGAGGACAGGTGTGCAGGTGGCCCTCGCAGGGTTGGGCTAGCTTTTCCTTGCTATTGGAGGCCTGGGTGCTCAGCCCACAAAAAATCTCCAAGCTGGCAAAACCTCTGGCTGCCTCCCCTCTTGCCTCAGAAAGTAAGGTGGCTTCCAGAGGTCCTGGGAAAAGTCGACCAAGACACAGGGAGCTTCTCTGAGGGGGTCTTGTCATCTCTGACCCTCTATATTCACAAATAATTAATTCTCTGGCTCTCCAGAAAAAAGTAAAACAAAACACCTCAATTTGTAGCATTTGCTGATTTTCATCATTTAACTCCTCCCTCACAGTTGATTTTAAGCTTCCAGTGTGTTGTCCGTGCAGAGGAATTTAGGAGCGTGCACGGCCGGCTCTTGTGAGCAGCACAAGCTGGCGCCTGTGCTCCACGGACTCTATCGAAGGTGGAAATGGGCTTCACTGGCATGTGTCTCCAGTTCTCGCCATTCCCTGGCCACTTTTAGCAACAAAAACAAACATGAAACAAAAGTAAATGCGAATATTGCATGGTAATAGTGAAAACAAAACAAAACAAAACAGTTTCCACATAGTGCTGTTTCGAGAATCACCAAAGAATTTTAAACAGATCTTTTCTTGCAATCTCATTTTAATGGAGCCTTGGTAGGAAAGACATGCAGAAGCTGGGAGATGGAACGCCAGGGAAAGAAAGTGCTCACAAAGAGAAAGAATGGAGGGAGGGTGCTTTACCATGGACACAGTCCTCTTAATTTAGAGTGTACTCAGGGCTGTTCCTGTAAGTGGCTGTTTTAGTCTCGAGAAAACCTTGTTTGCTGAGAAAGTGTCACAAAACCTTCATATTTTAGCAACTGTAGTCATGCACTGTATAACAACTACGTATCTGTCAACAACAGACCACGTATGTGATGTAGTCTCATGGATTACAATGAAGCAAAGGTTAAAATTGGCATTGCCTAGTGACCAGGAGCTATCATAGTGTCGTAGCACAATGCAGCACACATTTATGGTGATGCTGGTGTGAACAAACCCACTGTGCTGCCAGTTGTATACAAGTGTAGGACATATAATTATCTGAAGTGTGTATTACTTGACATGATAATAAGTGACTATATTACCAGTTTATGATATATTGTATTATGCTTGTTGTTATTTTTTTAATGCATACCCTTTCTATTTATGAAAAGTCTGCTGTAAAACAGTATGCCGTGTTACAAGGGCATCCACCTTGTACATGTTGTGTCTGCCATGACTCTTGAGTACATTTTCTCTAGTGCTTGTGTTAACCTTGTGTTGTTTTGTTTGCTGTGGCCCCTAAGCACACAAAGCCCACTGTTAATGTTGCCACTTTGAGTGATTGACCTGGCAATGAAATTAACTGTGATTAAGGACTACAAAAGTGGAAAATTGGTGATGGCTATTGCTCACCAGTCAAGCATGCCCCAATCCACCATGGCTATGATCTTGAATAACAAGAACAACGTGATGGAAACTGTTAAGGATCTGCCTTATTGAAGGCAACAAGACGACAAGTTGTGAAGGGACTACACTACACAGAGAGAAACTTCTACTGACCTGGGTAAAGACTGGACACAGAAGTGTATCCCTCCCAGAACCACAATGATCACAGCCAAGGCAAAATGTTTGTGATCTTGAAGGAAGAGGCTGCACCTCACTATGATGTCAAATTTGCTGCTAGCTCTGGGCATTTTAAATAATTCAAGGACCATTCATTATTCATTCCATAATGTGAAAGTGAGTGGTGAGTCTGCAAGTATTGCTCTGAAGGCAGCTGAAGAACTTTTGGAAACTCTAGATAAGCTGATTGTGGAGGAAAATTACTTGCCAGAGCAACTATTCAGTATGGATGAATGTCTCTGTTTTGGAATGGATGCCCAAAAGGACTTTCATCCATAAGGAGGTCAAGTCATTGCCAGGCTTCAAGAATTTAAGGACAGAATGACAGTCTTGCTTGTGGGCAATGTCACACAGGCTACAGACTGAAACACTGTTTGGTCTGTCAAGGTGAGAACCCCAAGGCCCTTGAGCACATCAGAAAGCACACACTGCCAGTGTACTGCAGGAGCAATGAGAAGTCCTGGGTGATCTGGCTTCTCTTCCAAGATGCCCTCCTCAATGGCTATCCAGCAAAATGGAGAAGTACTGTTTGGAGAATAACATACCTTTCAACATTTTGCTTATTGTTGACAATGTCCCCAGATATACTCCTTTTACTGGTGATTTTTATCCCAATATCAAAGTGGTGTCTCTCCTTTCAAACACAACCTCTTTGGTTCATCTAATGAATGAAGGAGTCATAGCAGCTTTTAAAGCCTCCTACATGAGGAGGGCCTTTGCCCAGGCTATTGCTGCAACTGAGGAAGACACAGATGCAATTTTGGAAAAATTACATCTATGGCTGCATCAAGAACCTTGCTTGGGCTTGGTCAAAGGGTGAATGACATCTAGAAGAAGACACTCAAGAAGATCCCCCCATGACTTCAAAAGATTTGCCAAGAATGAGGAGGTTGCAAAACCAGCAAGGCTGTGGTTGAGGGGACAAACGCCTTTCACCTGGGTGTGAGTGTGGATGACCATGAGGAGCTCCTAGTGGTGGTTCATAAAGAATGGACTAATAAGGAGTTGCTGGAACTGGAACAGGAACACATAGCTTAAGATGACACAAGGGAAAAGGAAACTGCAGGAGAAGAAAAACAACCTTCAAGAAAATTCCCAGTGTGGAGGTTAGCAGAAGTTTTGCAGACTTCAGCAAGATCCTTATAAAGTTTTTAATTAAAAAAAACACCAAAAGGTTTTTATTTATAGAGAGGAATATTTGGATTGCATTATCTGCTTACAAACGTATCTATAATGAAAAAAAGAAACAAATTAAATAAATCACCATGGACCTACTTCTGAAAAGAGTGACACCTCCTCAAGAAGAACCTAGGCAGGTCCTTCAGAAGTTACTCTAGAAGAAGGCATTGTTTTCATAGGAGATGACAACTCCATGCATGTTATTGCCCCCCAAGACCTTCTAGTGGGATGAGATGTGGAAGGGAAGACAGTGGTATTAAGGATTCTGAGCCTGTGTAGGCTTGGGCTAATGTGTGTGTTTGTATCGTAGTTTTTAACAAAAAAATTTAAAAAGCAAAAAAAACTTTTAAATTTAAAAATATGAAAAAGTGTACAGAATAAGGATTAAAGAAAGAAAACATTTTTGTACAGCTGTAAAATGTGTTTGTGTTTTAAGCTAAGTGTTATTGCAAAAGAATTGAAAGATAAAACAACTAAAAATTTGATAAAGTAAAAAAGTTACAGTAAGCTAAGTTTAATTTATTATTGAAGAATGAAAATTAAAAAATTAATTCAGTGTAGCTTAAGGAAATAGTGTTTATAAAGTCTACAGTGGAATGCAGTATTGTCCTGGGCCTTCTAATTCACTCACCACTCACTGATTCACCCAGAGCAACTTCTGTTCTGGTGAGTGCCCTATGTAAATGTAGCATTTTTATCTTTTACACTGTATTCTACCCTATTTTAAATGTACTTTTGTACATGTACTTCTGTACATGTTTAGATATACAGATGCCATCATGTTATAGTAACCTACAGCATTCAGTACAGTAATATGCTGTACAGGTTAGTTGCCTAGGTGAATAGGCTGTACCACACAGCCTAGGTGTGTAGTAGGAGATACTATCTAGGTTTGTGCAATGTTCGCACAATGACGCACAATGACAGCATCATCTAATGGTGCTTTTCTTAGCACATGTCCTCCTACTTAAGTGACATATGACTGAACTAGAAGATTTTGGGGCTTAACTTCAGTAGTCAGAAAAAACATTTTAAAAGTGATGAACATAAAAGTGATGAGATGTTTTAGTTATAACTTCCTTGCTCTTTTTCTCACCCAGACACTCATGTTTTTGTCTATTTAAGGCGAGATTTCTGAGCCTGATTCCATCCTGGGTCATCTACAGCAGCATGTTCAAGAAGCTACTCCTGACTCATTACACCAACTACCTTGAGCAGAACACCAACATCAGTAATCTAGGTGGGCTGATGGGCCATCCAGCGTCATTTTCTTCACCAAGTTCTTCACTGGCTGCTGAAAATAAAGAAGCAGACCATCACTCATCACCCTCTGAAGCTGGAGGGCCACGCCACAGACACAGTACCTAGAATACAGTTTTTGTGTCATTTTGCTCATGTTAAAATTGAGGACAAATGGAGACCAGTCTTGAAAATTCCCTGAGCAGATAAAGCCAGTTTACTCATACAAACAAAACTTACTTTAGCTTATTATGTAAGACTAATGATGGGATTCAGGGTAGGCTGCCCCAAAGTATGTTGCTTTGGTATATTGATTATTTTGAATTAAAGTTACTTTAGGAACAGCAAGAACACTTTGACCCTTCTTTGCCCCTCGTGTAATAGGAAATATTGTTGTGACCATCTTTGGGAAATACAATGAGCCACACTAATTAATCTTACTGCAAGTGTTTGTCCTGGCATATATCAATTATGAGGAATTACTTGACATTTCAACTACCGGTGGAGTAACTTATAAAAAGTGTAAGCATGGTGTTTCTAAACCTTTACATCAAACCCTGGTAAATTAGCCTTTAGGGAAGAACTTCCACAACCAGCAGCTTAAGTGAGAAAGGAAATATACTTTAGCTTATATAGCCTGGGGCAGATTTTAGAAATAATCTTTAGTTGGTTAATAGGGGTTTTCCTAATGCATTATCCTGGCTTGATTCGAGTGATTGTCTACAACCTTTTTAAGGGTCTTTAAAGTAAGAAAGAACTTCCTCAAAATAAAGGCCCCAAGATGTTGGACTGGCTTATGAAACAAAGATAGAAAAGCTCTATAGTTTAAGATTTTTATACCCATCACCACTAGCACTAGATAATAGCTAACATTTGTTGTACACTAATCATGTGTCAGGGGCTGTGTAAATTCTTATAACTTAGAAAGTAGAAACTATTACTATTATTGCCTTCATTTTTACAGATGAGGAAACTGAGGCACAGAAAAACTGAGTAACTTGCACAGATTCACCTGACCAGTGAGTGGCAGAGCTGGGATTTGAACTTGGGTCATCTTCCAGCATACATAGTCTAAAGCACTACAATAGAGCCCTACCTGTCTGAGATTAGGTTCTTTAATTGGACTTAATGCAAATGGGTGAGCCCAATTTCCTCCAACTTGTATTTTTTACTTTCGTATTTTGTGAAGAGAGGTGAGGAATTGGGTTCTGCAGCCAGGCCCACGTGTCTCCACTCAACACTGACCACTTTCCCAATTTACCATTGTCTGGGAATCATTTCAGAATAGGGAGGCTTGCCAAACTTCACTGAACTTTTGTTTCCATTGAGGAGTACTGAGCTCTTGTTTATTGCTTGATTCTTTTCTTTTTGTTTGGGGGGTGTGGGACCCCAAGGAGCAGCATCAGCAGCTGGTCATTTTTATGGAAGCATTCACTCTCTGTTCCTCCAGCCTTCCATCTGTGCTGCCTCCCAGCATGCCAAAAGCCAGAGGTTCCTTCTGACAGTACTTGGAGCAGGGAAGTAAGGTGATTATGGGCTGCTCCTCTGAAAAAAAGTTGGAAGCTGTTGCTGGGGCTGTTTCCTGGTGTGTCATTCATTTCTTGTTCTTGCAGGATGGGAACCAGAATGCCCTACTTCAAAAAGACTCCTTTAGCTAATGCTTGCCAGAAAAAGCTGAAGACGGTCATCCCAGGGTCAGCATGATTTTAATCATGTTTGTTTGCTTCTGATGCCAAAAAAAGATGATTATTCTCACTGTAGTTTATCCACTGTGCTTGGGACTTAGCCTGGCTTGACTTGCTAGTGCCCTCTAAAGGTGTGGGAGAGAGACTGTTGGGTCTTTTGGTCTAATCTTGCAGGAATTTTAGAACAGAATCCAATTTGGGGAAAGAAATCCCTCAAAAAAATTTAGTTCTTTTTAAATAAGTTGAGATGTAATTGACACATAACATTATATTAGTTCCAGGTGTTCAGGTATATAACATAGTGATTCGATGTCAGATTTTGCAAGACAATCACCATGAGTCTAGATAACATCCATCACCACACCAGGTTACATTTTTTTGTTCTTGCGATGAAAGCTTTTAAGATCTGCTCTCAGCAAGTTTCAAATATACAATAGAGTATTATTAACTATAATCACCATGCTGTATATTATATCCCCAGGACTTATTTATTTTGTACTGGATGTTTGTACATTTTGACCATCTTCACACATTTCGCTCACTCTCTACCCCATCCTGCCCTCTGGTAACAACCAATCTGTTCTCTGTCTCATTGTCGTCGTTGTGTTTAGTTTTCACAGACAGGTAAGATCATATGGCATTTGTCTTTCTTCTTTCTGACTTACTGTACTTTTTGGACCATAAGACACACCTATAGAGGTTTTAGAGGAAAATAGGTAAAAAAAAATTGAAGCAAAAAATGTGGTAAAATATTTAATAACATAATATTTCACCAATGTAAATGTAAACAGAACTCAAAAGCAGCATTAACAACCATTATTTCTCCCAAATTTTTTGGGGGGGGGGTGCGTCTTATAGTCCAAAAAATACATTACTTGTCTTAGCATAATGCCCCCAATGTCCACTCCTCAATTTTTTTTAGCTATGCTTTGAGTGTGTGTAGGGGAGTCATCAGAAAGAAAGACAAGGGGCAGAGAAGAGGAATGGAATTGTCTGAGTTTCGCGTACTCGACCGAGATGGCTGACAACCACCAGGACACAGCCTTTTTGGACCCTGGTTACTTCATCAGTAAAACTAAAGTTTGACTACATAGTCTATAATTTTCTATTCAGCTCTTATAGTCTATACATTTCAAGTACATTTTGGAAATAAACTCTCTCAATCTTTAAAAAATAATTTCATTGTTTATATATTCAGTAGGAAATATAATAATTATAGAAGAAAGGGAAGAAAATAAAAATTACTATTTATTTCACCAGCCAATATTAAGCATTCTTCATTGATTACAGATTTTCTTTTATAAATTTCTTGTGTGTGTGTGTGTGTCTAAATGCAGATGTTACATTTTGTCTTTTCCCTTAATATTACAGTATAAGGTATCTTGGTGTTGAAAAGTATTCGACAGATGAATTACAATGGTTACTTAATATTTATTCACATGACTGAATGTAATAAATTTTACCATCTCTTTCACTTTTCATTTAGGCATTTTCTGATTTTTACAATCTTATAAATAGCATACAATCTATACCCTTACATGTGCATTGTCTTCTTGTTTTGAGTATTTTTTAAAAGATTTTATTTATTTATTTTTAGAGAGGGAAGGGAGGGAGAGAGAGAGAGAGAGAGAGAGAGAGAGAGAGAGAGAGAGAGAGAAACATCAATGTGCGGTTGCTGGGGGCCATGGCCTGCAACCCAGGCATGTGCCCTGGCTGGGAATTGAACCTGCGATGCCTGGTTCTCAGCCCATGCTCAATCCACTGAGCTATGCCAGCCAGGGCATTTTGAGTATTTTTATGGTGGTTTTATTAATTCCCATATTATACAATTCACCCACTTAATATATACTGTTGATTATTTTTATTATATTCATGGAGTTGTGTAAACATTACCATGATCAATTTTAGAACATTTCATCACCCTGTACAGAAACCTCTTATCCATTGGCAGTCAATCCTCACTGCACATCCCCCTTCCCAAGCTCCAGGTGACCGCTTATCTAGTTTATGTTTCCGTGGATTTTCCTATTCTGGGCTTTCAATATAACTGGAATCATATAATATGTGGATTTTTGTTATTGGCTCCTTTCACTTAGTGTAATGTTTTCAAGGGTCATCCATGTTGTAGAATGTATAAGTACTTCTATTTTATTGCTGAATAATATTCTGTTGTATGGACAGGCCATCTATATCAGTTCATTAGCTGATGGACATTTAGGTTGTTTCCATTTTTTGGCTATTATGAATTATGCTGCTATGAGCATCCATATACAAGTTTTGTGTGTGTATATGTTCTCATTTTTCTTGGGTATATACTTAGGAATGGGATTGCTTCATTGTATGGTAACTTTATCTCTAAACTTTTGAGGAACTGTCAAGCTATCTTCCAGAGTGGTTATACTGCCCTGGCTGGTGTGGCTTAGTTGGTTGGAGTATTGTCCTGTAACCAAAAGGTTGCAGGTTCAATTCCCAGTCTGGGCACATGCCTAGGTTGCAGGTTTGATTCCCCACCTGGGTGTGTGATACTCAGTCTGAAAGCCTATAGGAGGCAACAAATCAATGCTTCTCTCTTGTACCCATGTTTCTCTTTCTCCCTTCCTCTCCCTCTATAAGCAATGAAAAAAATGACCACAGGTGAGGATAAAAAAAATTAAAATAAACCAAAGTGTCTGTACCATATAGGTAATAAACACAAGGCCTGTGGGCTGAATCTGACCCTCCACTTTGTTTTATAGGCTTGGTACCTTGTTTCTACCCGGCAGCAGTGCTGAGCCCCTGCTTAACTCTTAAGGAGCAGTTACATTTATACAGTCCTAAAATTACATTCGGCCCTTTGAAGGCAACTGCAAAGCTGATGTGACCCCTGGTGAAAGTGAGTTTGACACCCCTGGTATATACCATTTTTACATTACCTCCAGCAGTGTATGAGGGTTCCATTTTCTCCACATGCTCACCAACACTTGTTCTTATCTGTCTTTTTGATTATAGCGATCCTGGTGAATATGAAGTGATATCTCATTATGATTTTGACTTCTGTTTCCCTGATGGCCAATGATGTGGAACATCTTTTCAGGCACTCATTGGCCATTCCTCTGTCTTCTTTGGAGAAATGAATACTCCAATTGTTTACCCTTTTTTAAAGGAGGTTGTTATTTTTATTGATGTGTACATCTTTAAAGATGTGTGTACACCTTTAACTTTCTGTTTTGTTCCCTTGAAGTAGGATTTCTGGATGAAACATCTAAACATTTTTTTAGAGTTCCTAATACTTATTACCAAGTTGTTTCTAGAAAAGATGTATAAATGTATACCTCCATCTTTAGCAGTGGTTCTCAATGAAGGTGTGATTTTGCCCCTGAAGGGATATTTTGTAATGTCTGAAGACATTTTTGACTTTCCCAACTCAGGGAAGGAGGATGCAACTGACATCTCCCACTCTCTCTCTTTTTCAATCTCCACCCAAGGACATGTTTCATTGCTTTTTAGAGAGAGAGGAAGTGTGAGAGAGAAACACTGATGCAAAAGAGAAACATTGATCGGTTGCCCCCTGTAAGCACCCGGACTGGGGAAGGAACCCGAAACCCAGGTATCTGCCCTGTCTGGTAATTGAACTCACAACCTTTTGATTACCAGACAATGCTCCAACCAACTAAGCCACACTAGCCAGTATATGACTGGTATCTTTTATAGGCAGAGGCCAGGGATGCTTCTCAACATCCTACACTGAACAGCACAGCTCCCTTCCTTCTACCTAAGATGGAATTATCTGGCCCAAAATATCAATAGTACTAATGTTGAGAAAATTTGATCTTTGTTTTATGAAGGTGTTTGTCTCAATATTCCACTATTTACACCCAGCAAGTCTTGGTTTTAGAATTATGTTAAATCCTGCCTGTTGAAATGATTAAACATTATACTTTTTAATTATTCCCCTTTGGATCAGTATGTCTTCTGTTAAGAAAACTGGAGTGTGATACATTTAATTTACTCCCAGTAGCATTTGTTGAGGCCTACAGCATGTTACTTATTGCTAGACCCACAGTGGTTTACAGAAAACCAACAAGACATTAACTATTACTAAGGGTGTAATGATAACAATTATTTACTGTTTTTGATACCTAATATGTTTTATAACATGTACATTTTCACTCATCATGATACACTATGAAGTACATATTGTACTAGTTAGGTTTAAGTTCACTTGTGAACTTGTAATTGTGTCATAGAGACTTGGACAGTGGCTTAAAAAAATGAAGACATTTATTTTTTTGTTGCACCACAGTCTGTAGATAGGCAGTCCAGAGCAGGAATGGCAGCTCTGCTGGATGACGTTTTAAACATCCAAGTCCCTGTAGTTTAACCTCTATTCCAGGGGTATCCAAGGTGGTGGCTGGAACTCCAGCTATCACATCCACATCCAGGCAGCAATGTGGAAGAAAAGGATGTCAAAAAAGGAGCAAAGAGTGAATGCCAAGTTCACTTTAAGGAAGATGCCTAGGAGTTGTTGCATAACATATTCTTTTACGTCTCATAGGCAGAACTTAGTGGTGCAGCCACACCTAGCTGCAAGGAAGGCTGGTGTTCTGCAACACCATATGCACAACTCGAGACTTCTATTACTGTGAAAAAAAAGATATGGGGAGACAACAGCAGTCTATGCACGGTTTTCCCCTCCTTTTACAGGTAAAGACATGGAAGTTCAGGGACATTTAACAGTCATAAGTTACATGGATTAAAAGTGCCAAACCTGGGATTTGACCCTAGCTCTGTCTGATAATAAAAAAATCAAGTCTTTGCCCTGGCTGGATAGCTAAGTTGGTTACCCAGAGCATCAATCTGATATGCCTAGTGTGCAGGTTCAAGAAGCAACCAATGAATGCATAATAGGTGGAACAACAAATTGATGTCTCTCTCCCTTTCTCTCTCCCTCTTTCTCTAAAGTCAGTAAATATAAATTTTAAAAAATTCATATTTTTTGTTATATCACATCATGTTTCACTTAAAATTTTAATGAGGTTCCAAGACATGAATTGATTATAAAACAAAAAATATTTTTACTTTTTTATTTTTTAAATTATACTTTATTGATTATGCTATTACAGTTGTCCCAATGTTTTCCCCTTTGCCCCCCTCCATCCAGCACCCCAAACACCTCAGGCAAACCCCACACCTTTGTTCATGTCCGTGGATCATGCGTATAAGTTCTTTGGCTGCTCCATTTCCTACATGGTACTTTACATCCCCATGGCTATTCTGTAACTACCTATTTGTACTTCTTAATCCCCTCACCTCTCACCCATTCTCCCACACTTCACTCCAATCTGGTAACTATCAAACCCTCTCTGTATCCATAATTCCATCTCTGTTCTTGTTTTCTTAGTTTGTTTTTTAGATTCAATTGTTGATAGATATGTATTTATTGCCATTTTATTGTTCATAGTTTAGATCTTCTTTTTCTTAAGTAAGTCCCTTTAAAATTTCATATAATAATGGTTTGGTGATGATGAAACTCCTTATCTGCCCTTTGATTTTAAATGATACCTTTGCTGGGTAGAGCCATCTTGGCTGTAGGTCCCTGATTTTCATATCATTGAATATTTCTTGCAAATCCCTTCTAGACCGCAAAGTTTCTTTTGAGAAATCAGCTGACAGTCTTATGGGAACTCCTCTGTAGGTAACTAACTGCTTTTCTCTTGTTGCTTTTAAGATTCTCTCTTTATCCTTATTTACCTTTGGCATTTTAATCATAATGTGTCCTGGAGTGGGCCTCTTTTCATCCATATTGTTTGGGACTCTCTGTACTTCCTGGACTTGCATGTCTATTTCCTTTGCCAAATTAGAAAACTTTTCTTTCAATATTTTTTTCACATAGATTTCCAATTTTTTGCTCTTTCTCTTCTCCTTCCAGAGCTCCTATGATGTGAATGTTGGACCTTTGAAGTTGTCACAGAGACTGCTTATCCTATCCTCATTTAAAATTTTTTTTTCTTGTTGTTCTGATGGTTGTTTTTTGCTTCCTTATGTTCCAAATCATTGATTTGATGTTCAGCTTCATCTATTTTATTTTTGTTTCCCTGTAAATTGTTCTTTATTTCATTTAGTGAATCCTTTGTTTCTGCTTGGGTCTCTTCTATGCTGTTGAGGTTCTCACTAAGTTTCTTGAGCATCCTTCTAACCAGTGGTTTGAACTCTGCATCTGATAGATTGCTTGTCTCCATTTTGTTTACTTCTTTTTCTGAAGTTTTGATCTGTTCTTTCATTTGAGCCATGTTTCTTTGTCTTCTTACTTTGTCAGCTTCCCTGTGTTTGTTTTTATGTATTAGGTAGAATTGCTATGACTCCTGACTTGGAAGCCTGGCTTAATGTAGTAGGTGTCTTATAGGGTCCCATGGCACAGCCTCCTCTATCACCCAAGCTGGGTACTTGTGGTATACCCTTTGTGTGGGCTGAGTAAACTCTCCTCTTGTTTTTGAGCCTTGGTTGCTGTTGGCAGATCAATGGGAGGGATTTACCTAAGTCAGTCAGCTGCAAGGACTGACTGTGACCACTGGCCATCAACCTCCACTCTCCTTGAAGGATCAGCTGTGCAGGGGCAGGCTGGTGGTGCTTTGATGTGGTTCTTAGCTGTCCACTGTGTGTGTAGGCTCTGGACTTTCCTGGGTGGTACAGGCTAAGGTCAGCCCCCACCTGTGTTCTGCTCAGGGCACCCTGCATGAGCTACAGAGCAACTTGAGGTGGCTGCTACTTGTGCTGGGCTTGGAGATTCCAAGGCGAAGTCAAGCTGTGAATCTAGGCTGGTTTCCACTAGTGCTTTTCCTGGGGCCACTTAGCAAGTGGTAGGGAGGCTAGGGGCTCACTGAGGCCATCTGTTACCTGTTTGAGAGGATTTAGGAAGTTGTAAAGCATGAGCCAAAATCAGCTACTCATATAGAAATGTCACTGAGGTGGGGCCATAAGTTGGGTGGAATGGAATCTTAGGGGGTCTCCAGAACAAGGCAAACAGTGTTAGCCAGGTTGATGCAGTCTCAGATATGGCAACCACCTGCTGGCTCTGTGGCACGGTGTGGGGAGGGCCCAGAAAAGAGACAGTGGCCTCCACCCACATTTCTTCCTGTGAGAAATATGTTCCCCTGCTCTTGCCTTGATGCCAGACACTTCAGTTCTATGTATGCCACTGTTGCCTTTCAAGCTGCTACCCCAGTGCTGAAGTTAGAGGGATTGTATCTGAGTAAGTCAGTGTGTGGGTTCTTTAAGAACTGCCTGGAACTCCAGCAGTTTCTTCCACCAATTCAATCCCCACTGGTTTTTGCAGCCAGAAGTTATGGGAACTTACTGTATTTTACCATGTATAATATGCACCCATGGCTTAGTGCTACCCATGTGTAATGTGTACCCTTATTTTTCCCTCAAAAATTTGGGCAAAAGGATGCACATTATTCTTGGCAAAATATGGTATCTTCCTGGCAATGGCACCCTGAGCTGGGGGACCTTTTGTGGGGCTGGAACTCCTGTCTCCCAAGATATAACTCCTGAATTTTACCCACTGCACACAGAACCAGTCCGTTCTGCATCTCCACCCCTCCTACCAGTCTAGATGGATGTGATTTCTTTAATTCTGTAGTTGTCGGACTTCCATTCAACTCGATTTCTGATGGTTCTCAGTGATGACTGTTGTATTGTTTAGTTGTAATTTTGATGTGGTTGTGTGAGGAGGTGAGCTGTGTTTACCTATGCCCTATCTTGACTTGAAGTCCTTAGATATTTTTAAAGTGTTAGACTATGTGGTAGAGAGCTATCCTGGCTGTGGTTTTAAAAGCTCCCATGTGCTAACCTCAGACTATAGCTGTGAGTCAGCCTGCTAGAGAGAGTATGCAGTACCCTGAGTGGCAGAGGCCCCTTACTGGGGCAGAGAGTTAGTCAGCTCATCAAAAAGGCTGGTTAAACAGCAGAAACAGAAATCAGGAAAAAAATCTCATTTGACATAGCAAAAAGAAAAATAAAATACCTAGGAATAAATCTAACCAAGGAAGTAAAAGACCTGTATAAAGAAAACTACACAACACTGAAGAGAGAAATTAAGCAAGACACAAACAAATGGAAACATATAGCATATTCATGGATTGGAAGAATTAACATCATCAAAATGTCCATACTACCCAAAGCAATTTACAGATTCAATGCAATACCTATTAAAGTACCAATGGCATATTTCACAGACTTAGAACAAACACTTCAAAAATTTATATGGAACCATAAATGACCTGAATAGCTGCTGCAATTTTGAGAAAGAAAAGACAAGTAGGAGGGATCACAATACCTGATACCAAACTGTATTACAAGGCCACTGTAATCAAAACAGCCTGGTACTGGCATAAAAACAGGCACATGGACCAATGGAACAGAACAGAGAGCTCAGAAATAAACCCAAGTCTCTATGGTCAATTAATATTTGACAAAGGGGGCAGCAACATCAAATGGAGTAAAAATAGCCTCTTCAACAAATGGTGTTGGGAGAACTGGACAGCTACATGCAAAAAAATGAAACTTGAGCACCAACTTACACCATACACAAAAATAAATTCAAGGTGGATAAAAGACTTAAATATAAGCCATGTCACCATTAAAGTCCTAGAGGAAAACATAGGTAAGAAAATCTCAGATATTTCACACAGAAGCATTTTTTACTGACATGTCCCTTAGAGCAAGGGACATAAAGGAAAGAATAAACAAATGGGATCTTATCAAAATAAAAAGCTTCTGCATGGCTAAATAAAACAGTATTAAAATAAAAAGAGAACCAACTGTCTGGAAAAACATATTAGCCAATGATACCTGAGACAAGGGTTTAATCTCCAAAGTATATAAAGAACTTACAAGACTCCACTCTAAGAAGACAAGCAACCCAATTAAAAAATGGGCAAAGGAGTTGAACAGACACTTCCCCAAGGAGGACATACAGAGGATCCAGAAATACATGAAAAGATGCTCAATATCGCTAGCTATCAGAGAGATGCAAATTAAAACCACAATGAGATACCACTTCACACCAGACAGAATGGCCATCATAAACAAAGCAACAAACAACAAGTGTTGGAGAGGTTGTGGAGAAAAGGGGACCCTAGTGCTCTGTTGGTGGGACTGCAGACTGGTACAATCACTATGAAAACAGTATGGAATTTTCTCAGAAAACTCAAAATGGATCTGCCTTTTGACCCTGCAATTCCACTGCTAGGATTATATCCTAAGAACCCTAAAATACCAATCCAAAAGAACCTATGCACCCCAATGTTCATAGCAGCACAATTTACAATAGCCAAGTGCTGGAAGCAACCTAGATGCCCTCAGTAAATGAATGGATCAAAAAACCATGGTACATTTACACAATGGAATTCTATGAAGCAGAAAGAAAGAAGGAGCTCCTACCCTTTGCAACAGCATGGATGCAACTGAAAAACATTATGCTAAGCGAAATAAGCCAGACAGTGAAAGACAAATACCATATGATCTCACCTTTAACAGGAACCTAAACAACAAAACAAAGAAACAAGCAAAATATAACCAAAGACACTGAAATAAAGAACAGGCTGACATAGTTCAGAGGGGAGAGGAGAGGGAATTTGGGGGGAATTTCAGGGGAAAAGGGGAAGGGTTTACAGGAACGAGTATAAGGACACATGGATAAAAACTAGGGGTGGGTGGAAATGGGAGGGAAGAGGGGAGGGTTGGGTGGGTGGGTTGGGATGGGAGTAAAAGATAGAAAATTGCACTGCAACAACAATTTAAATAAAATTTTTTAAAAATTCACCAATTAAAAAAAAGGCTGGTTAAATAATAACAACAAAATATTGGTTAAATCTGGGGAAAATAGAGGGTCACACATACCTTAATATTTTTACTTAAATTATTGTTTAAGTAAAATTCCAAACACAAAGCAATCAGAATAGAATAAAGTATCCTCATGATACTATTCAACAATGATCAACACTTGCCATTCTTCCTTTATCTCTAACTTCATCTTCTCCCCATCCCCACTCATGTTTTTAAATTCCGTTTTCTTTAGGTAAAATTTACATACATTAAAATACAGTAATCTGGAACTGTACAATTTTGACAAATGGAGACAATGTATGCTCCATAATCTTATCAAGATATTGAACATTTCCTGAGTCCTATCACTGTAGATCAGTTTTGCCTGTGATAGAATTTTATATTAATGAAATCATGTAGTATGGGTTCTTTTATGTCTGGCTTCTTCCTCAGTGTCATGTCTGTGAGAGTCACCCTTGTTGCTACATGCATTACTTTTTTGCTGCTGAATATTATTTCATGTAAGAAAATATCACAGTTTGTTCATTCATTCTTCTCTTAACGGATATTTGGTTTTCCATTTTGGATTATCATGACAAATGCTGCTACGAATATCTTTGCCTAGGGATTTTTGTGGATGTATGTTTTCATTTCTTTAGGTTTATATCCAGGAGTGAATTTCCTGGGTCAGAGGGTAGGTGTATTAAACATTTTATTTTAACTTAAAGCACATAAAAGTATAGTCCTTTTCCAACCTTTTGATGTGGGGCTAAGTCTTTCCTTTTAAGAATGGGTCCACTGATTGGAACTGCAGCTTGTCTATCTTACATAAATCACATCATCAACTACAAGATGTAGTTTTTATTTCTTTAAAAATAAGTGAGAACTTAAAGACATTTAAAAGCAATCTGAATGCAGAATCTTTTTGAATTTTCAAAATCCTCCTATAATTTCTTACAGTTATCTTGTCCACATGTAATTCTACTATAATATTTTTTATCAATCTGCCCTTATTGATTCTTTCCAAAGCATTCACTTTAGTTTTTATAATAGTAACAACTCTCTTTTCATACAAGATTTTATTGGTTTATATCATTTTTAGTTCAATTGAGTAAGCATACTAATAAATACAACTGACATAAACAAGGTTCGGAACAATACAATGCTTCTTCATAACCACAGAATGCAACTGGCAGGAAGAAACACAGGGTACATAATAGAGGGGAGGAACTTTATATTTGGTAGTAGATATTTAGTAAGCATACTCACTGATTTGTAGACAGTTTGTTTTGCAAAGAACACAAAAAATGCCAGTTTGCTCTGGTTACTGTTACTAGATAGTGAGTATTCCCACATTTAACAGCTTAATGTAATTATTTTATTACGCTCATGGGTTCTGAGGGTTATAAATTTGGACAGGGTTTGGTAAAAAAAGACTTATATATGCTTCTCTCAGCTGGGAAGCCTTGATGGATGAGGGTGACAATGACTAAAGACTGGAGTCATCTGAAGGTCTCTTTATTTCACATCTGGCAACTGATGTGAGCTACTGGCTGGGACCTCAGATGGGGCTGTGAATTGAAGCCTCTCCACATGGCTTGGACTTCCTCACAGTACAGAGGTCTTCTTACTTGATGACTCAGGGCCTCAACAGAGTGTCCCAGTGAATTTGTAGAAGATAATTGGTTTTTTGTTTGTTTATTTTACCTAGTGTAGAGTTACTTCTTTTCATTAAAAATAAATGATATTGAGCATCTTCTTATGAATATATATTTTTTGCCATCCATGTATCTTTTTTGGTGGAATGCCTGTTCCAATCTTTTACCAATTTTATAAATGGATACCTTGCTTTCTTATTGTAGAGACTAGAAAGTTACCAATGTATTCTGTATAAAAGTGCTTTGATTTTTGCTGATTTGATTTGCAACTTCCCTCCCAGCCTGTAGCTTGTGCTCTTTTGCCCAACAAACATTTTAATTTTGGTGAAGCTCAATTGAGCTCTATTTTCTTTTATGGATTGTGCCTTTGGTATCATATTTAAATTTGCTTTTTTTGCCTAATCATAGACCACAAACATTTTTTCCTGTTTTCCTCTGAAAATTTTATATTTAGATCTATGATGCATTTTCAGTTCATTTTTTAAAAGATTTTATTTATTTTTAGAGAGGGAAGGGAAGGAGATAGAGAGAGAAAAAGAGAAACATCAATGTGCGGTTGCTGGGGGCTGTGGCCTGCAACCCAGGCATGTACCCTGACTAGAATCGAACCTGCGACACTCAGTTAATTTTTATATAATGTGTAAATTTAGGTTGAAGTTCATGTGTTTGTGTATGAATGTCCAATTGTTCAAATACCATTTGTTGAAAGAAATGATCTCTTTCCTATTGAATTGCTACTGCATGTTTGCCAAAAATCAACTTGCCATCCTTGTGTTACTGAACCTTCTATTCTGTTTCATTGATTTATGTGTTTATGCCTCTGCCAAAGCACATTAATTATCTTTACTTCTATTGCTATAGTAAGTTTTAAAATCAGGTTATACTCTTAGAACATCATCTAGTGATTTAGTTACTTTACCTTTTCATATAAATATTAGATATAGCTTGTCTGTGTCTACAAAGAATTCTGCTAGGATTTTTCATAGGAATTGTGGTAAACCTATAGATTAGTTTGAACAGAATTGTCATTTTTACTCTGTTGAGTCTTAACAATCCACAAAGATGATATGCCTGTCCATTTATTTAGATCTTTGATTTCTTTCATTCAGGTTTTGTAGTTTTTAGCATACAAATCCTGTCATGTTTTGTTAGATTTATACCTAACCTTTTCTGTCTTTCTTCTCTTTTCTCCCCAGCAATTATTATTGTATTGTGTTTTACTTTCACTTTCCAAGTGTCCATTGCTAGTATAAAAAACACAGTTAATGTGTGTGTGCTGATTGTACATCCCATGGCTGCACTAAAACCACTTATCAGCTCTAAGAATTTTGTTTTCTGTAGATTTCTTGGGATTTTCTACATTGGCAGTTATCCATCTAAAAAAAAAAGAGGACAGTTTTATTTCTTTTTCTTTTTTTTTCTAACCTGTGTCCCTTTTATTTCCTTTTTTCGCCTTATGGCACTGGCTAAGACCTCTGACACTACACTGAATAGGCATTATGAGAACAATAATCTTTGCCTTATTCCCAGTCTTAGGTCTTTACCACTCATTAAAGTGTTAGTTGTAGGTATACAATGTCACTTTTTGTGGCTGCATAATGTCCTGGGATATTTAGCCAATACTTCTATTAGGCATTTAGCTTGTTTCTTATTTTTTTGCTATTATAAACAATGTTTCAATGAATGTTCTTACAGCAAAAGCTTTATGCACATCATAATTGCCAAATATGTCAAATATTATCTACACTCTCTACTTCCCTCCCTTTACTGTAGATGAAAGGTCCTTGTTCCCTTGCAAGGCCACTAGTCCTCTGGCTTCCATCTCATCTTGCATGTTATTATCTCCTTTCTTTTTTTATCACCAGTTTCCCTCTCACTCCTGGATCCTTCTCATCAGCATACAAACAAACTCTAGTATGTGCCATTAAAAAACCTTCCTTCTTTGTTTCTTTGTTTTTCTCCAACTTCTGCATCCTCTCTCTGTGCCTTTCATGGAGCTTCTTGAAAGAGTTTTCCTTTATCACTTTCTCTACTTCCTCACTTCACATGCTTTTGTCAACCCGTTCCAATCAGCCTCTGTTCTCACCTGTCCACTGAGACTGTTTGCCAAGGTTAGCAATGACCCTTATGCTGCCAAACCAGTGGTCACTTTCTGGTTCTTATTTTGATGGTCACCCGTTGACTCTTCTTGGAACACCTTCTTTATGTGACTCATAACACTACACCCTTATTTCCTTCTACTTCACTGGCTGCTGCAGAACACATCTGCTAATTGATCTCCCTACCAGCCACGGCATCAGGATTGTGTTACTTTAGTAAAATCAACCTCTTTATAAATTACAGAACAGTTTATATAACAAAGACATTTTATGATTCCTAAAAGGTTTTAAAGAACTTGTCTCTAAAATTACATGGATCAGCATATTTTTTGGAGGTGATTATTAATTGATATAGTCAGTTTAATATATACCTATTAACCTATCAATATTTTCCTATTTCTCTTTTGCCTGATTCTTCTCTCCTTGTTGGACATTGACTTAAAGCATGGATTAATAGATGGTTTAATTTATTTATTTTGCATTTAATAGACCCTATTGTTTTCATTCTAATCTATTTTATTTCGGTCAGTCTATAGGATGTTGTTCTATAAGATGAATGAGAAGGGCTGCAATGCTAAGCAGTGAATCTTTCCCACACAGACTGTAGGATTAAGGGAAATAAAGGAAAGTATAAGATCTCTGGGGTTTTTCCATACTCCTTTTCCATCTGGCACCAGTTGCAGAATTGTTTGAAATGACCCTGGGACTTTGGAGATGAGACCTTTAAAGAAGAGATTAAATTAAAATGAGGCCTTTAGGGTAAATCCTAATCCAATCTGACTGGTGTCCTTATAAGAGGGAATTTGGACACACAGAGATGCCGGGGTGCTCACACAAAGGGAAAGACCATGTAAGGACCCTAAGAGAAGGAAGCTATCTGCAAGCCAAGGAGACAGGCCTCAGAAGAAACAAAACATGCTAACATCTTGATCTTAGACTTCTAGCCACTTGAACTATGAGAAATACAATCCTGTTGTTTAAGCCTCCCTGTTCGAGGTATTTTGTTATGGCAACCAAGACACCAAGTAAAGCCTGTTCCTTAGCTCATGATATGCGATGTGTGGAGTTTACTCGAAGCCTAGTGGTGGACAAGTAGGTGGTGTTTGGAATGGGCCTCATATGCATGATCTGAACCTAAACTCCTGCCAACTCCCACAGTAAAAAAATAAAACAAAACAAAACTCATGCATATCAAGAAATGTCAATAGAAGTTGTCAATAGTGTAACGGTAATAGGAGTAGCTGAGGGAGAGGAGCTGCTATACTAACAGCATCAGCGCTTTATGGCAGCCAGTCCCAAAGATCTCATTATGTTAAATGTATAGGTAAGAAAACTGAAGCTCAGGGAAGTTAAGTGGACTGCCTAAGTTCTACCCTAAGTGTTAGAAGCAAGACCAGTACCATTACAACATGGTCTTGAATATGAAACTACTTTACTGATCACCCCGACCAGGAAAGATACCACAATGCATGCTGGGAACTTTTCTGTAGCTGAGAGGGAACTATAAAGATCCAGCCACTACTCCCCCCTGGTGGCCAATGGGTGCATGTACAGCAACAGAAAGATAGTGAGTGGGATGGCAATATGAACCAGGTAAGGATGTTTTAGTTCCCTGAAGATTTTTATGGTCATGAATCACTGTGTAATGAGTAGTGGTAGTAGTGTCAATGATCAAAGCATAAATTAATTCCTAAAGAGAAGAAAGAGCTTTATGGCTGAGAATTTTTATTTAAGAAGAGTTTTAGGAGCAGTCATCTGGATGGGAGTTGCGGCTGGATGCACAATTTTACTTAGATTATATGTGTTACTGGGGTGGCTTAGGATGTGGGGAGATTTTGTCCTTGCCAGGTTTACTTTCCCAAACTGCCTCTGCAGTGTTTCCCCTGCTTGGTGTTGCTTGCCCGGACTCCAAGCAATTGACTCTCTGCAGACATTTCTGAGAATGCCTATGGAGGGTGATGCTGGGTGTGGACTTGGGGCTGCGGCTCTCTCCTCTTTGGTCCACCTAATCCATTGGTTCCCAAACCTGACTGTTCACTGGAGTCATTAGGACAACTTGGAAACAGGTTTTCAGGCTCTATTCCAGACCGCCTGAATCAGCCTATCTCTGAAGGGTGTGGCCATGGATATGATGTTTATTATTGTTTCTTTAAACAGCTTTATTGAGGTGACATTCACATACAATAAACTTGTACATAATCTGATAGGTTTCAAAACTATCACCACAATTTCTATTGCTGCCTGTTAAATTGTTGTTTAGGATACCCAGTCTGTGGTATTTTGTTATGGCCACTCTAGCAAATGAGGCCGCCCAAACTTCCTTGTACCCCATGCCAACCTACCTCAGAAACTCAGTGATCTGACTTCTGCCATTATAGATTGATTTTCACTTTCTACAAATTTATATAAATGGAATCATTCAGTATGTATGTACTCCTTTTCAGTCTGGCTTCTTTTATTCCACATAATAATTCTGAAATGCTGTTGTGTGTATAGATCATTACTTTTTACTGCTGAGTAGTATTCTGTAGATTGGCTACAGAACAATTTATTCATCCATTCACCTGTTGATGGACATTTGGGTGTTCCTAATTTGGGGCTATTCCAAATGAAGCTGTTATGAACATTCATGTTTAAGTCTCCATATGGACATATGTTTTCATTTCTCATGGGTAAATTACTTAGGAGTGTGCGGGAGCTTTGCCCGCAGAGTCCCCCCATCTGCCACAGATGAGAATAAGTCTACCAAGACATGATCTGCTTGGGGAAGAAAGGTGGCTGATCTCTCACAGGAAAAGGACCAAGAGCCTTTTCCTCAACGGCTTTTATTGGGTTCATTTACACAGGAATTCAGGTAAAGTTCATTACTTATTGCTGGGAAGTAAGGATCAAAAAACAAGGAACTCTGAGGGCCTATTTTGAGTCAGGGTCAGATAGGTAAAGAGCTGTAAAAAACTTTAAGGAAGAAACTTACTTCTTCCTTGGACCCTTATCAGTTAATTGAAAGCATTCTAAACAAAGCAGGTTTCACAGGATTTTACATATTCTTTCTTAGGTCTGATCACCAGGGGAACCCGCCCTTTCCAGCACAGTGCTGCACCACCCTCTGTCATTGTTTCAGGCTTAGGTGGAACAAGGGAAGTAAGGCAGCCAAGAGATTAGGAGATTTTTCTCACAGACAGTGAGGACTCAGGCTTTGTCAAAGCTGAGGGGCGAGGGTCCATCACCCCCTTTTGCTGTAACCCCCAAAGTCCTTCCTTGGGGGCCTCTCATGTGATCGTGCCTGTCTTAGGTTGTCCCCCCCTTGGGGAATCTTACCTGTCATTGGCTAACCAACCAAGCATTGGGGGCCAGGCAGGGTAAAGTAAAAGGAGCAGAAGCGGTGCTCCTGCCAGGGAGATAAGCTTTTGTCTCCTTGGTGGTTTATGGTCCAAGGTCATTCCCTCAGCCTTAGCCTTGGTGGGGTTACAGCTTCTGATACCAGGCAGGGAAGTTCCCAACATAGGAGTAGAGTGGCTGGATCATATAATAGTTGTATGTTTATATATTTGTTAAGTAACAAACAGACTGTTTTCCAAAGCAGTTAATACCATTTTATATTCCCACCAACAGTGTGTGAGGATCCCATAGCTGCTTCACATTCTTGTGGGATTGGAGTTTTTAAATAACTCCCTGGTGATTGTGAAGCAGCAGGCCCTGTACTGGTCTGAGACTGTTCTTGGGCCACCACAGATGAAGGCCTAGTGCTTCCAGGGACTGCAGTCAGCTGTATGGAGGCAGGTGGGCATAGAGAAGGTTTGGAATGCAGTGCCTCCAGCTGAGACATGATGAAACATCCCATATACCTGAGCTGTGAACTGCTCCAAGATCCTGTAACTTTCCCCTTCTAGAACATCCATAGCATCCCTGCCAGTTGAAATCCTAATATCGAGGCCTATCCCAAACTCTCATCTTGTCCCTCAGAACCTAATTCTCACTTGGCACCTCTTTAACGTGATGCTACAAAAAGAATATAGAGTTTAGAGTTAGGCACATGTGAATTTTAAATATTTAATCTCTTATGCTTAGTTTCTTTTTTAAAGTGTATTTTATTGATTACGCTATTACAGTTCCAATTTTTTCTCCCCCTTATCCCCCACCCCCCACCTCTCTACCCTCCAGCATCCCCCCACTTAGTTCATGTCCATGGGTCATACATATAAGTTCTTTGGCTTCTCTATTTCCTGTCCTATTCTTATCTTTGCCCTGTCTATTTTGTGCCTACAAATTATGCTTCTTATTCTCTGTACCTTTTCCCCCTCTCTTCCCCACCCACTCCCCACTGATAACCCTCCATGTGATCTCCATTTCTGTGATTCTGTTCCTGTTCTGGTTGTTTGCTTAGTTAGGTTTTTTTGTTTTTTTGTTTGTTTTTTAGGTTCAGTTGTTGATAGTTATGAGTTTGTTGTCAGTTTACTGTTCATAGTTTTTGACCTTCTTTTTCTTAGATAAGTCCCTTTAACATTTCATGTAATAAGGGCTTGGTGATGATGAACTCTTTTAACTTGACCTTCTCTGGAAAGCACTTTATCTGCCTTTCCATTCTAAATGATAGCTTTGCTAGGTAGAATAATCTTGGATGTAGGTCTCTGCCTTTCATGAGTTTGAATACTTCTTTCCAGCCCCTTCTTGCCTGTAAGATTTTTTTTGAGAAATCAGCTGAGAGTGTTATGGGAGCTCCTTTGTAGGTAACTCTCTCCTTTTCTCTTGCTGATTTTAAGATTCTCTTTTTATCTTCAATCTTGAGTAATTTAATTATGATGTGTCTTGGTGTGTTCCTCCTTGGATCCAATTTCTTTGGGACTCTTTGGGCTTCCTGGACTTCCTGGGAGTCTATCTCCTTCACCAGATTGGGGAATTTTTCCTTCATTATTTGTTCAAATAAGTTTTTTATTTCGTGCTCTTCTTCTTCTCCTTCTGGCCCCCCTATTATTTGGATGTTGGAGCACTTAGAATGGTCCTATAGGTTCCTAAGACTCTCCTCATTTTTTTGAATTCTTGTTTCTTCATTCTGTTCTGGTTGGATGCTTATTTCTTCCTTTTGTTCCAACTCATTGATTTGAGTCTCGATTTCCTTCCCTTCAGTGTTGGTTCCCTGTATATTTTGCTTTATTTCACATTGGGTAGCCTTCGTTCCTTCCTTCATTTTGCTACCGAGCTCAATCAATTCTGTGAGCATCCTGATTACCAGTGTTTTGAATTCTGCATCTGATAGGTTGTCTGCCTCCTCATTACTTAGCTCTTTTTCTGGAGTTGTGATCTGTTCTTTCATTTGGGCCATACTTCTTTGCCTTGGCACACCTGTTTTGTTGTAAGGGGAAGGAGCATAAGTACTTGCCAGGGTAGGGCAACCCTCTTTGCTGCACTGTGGGGCTGTCTGTGGGGGAGGGGTTAGAGAGGGAACAATGTTGCTCACTTGTTCCACTCTAGTCCCACTTTCCAACCAACTCTTCTGTGAGACTGGGAGTTTCTCCCACCATGGCAACCCCCACAGTATTTTACAGCTAGAGGTTTTGAGTCTTTAGTTTCCCTGTCAGCCAGACCCTCCTTGCCTGTGTGGTCCAAAGCCTTACTGCAGGTCCTCTCTGCCCACCTGGCTGCCCGTCTCCACCCCTCCTACCAGTCTGGATGAATGTTTCTTTAACTCCTTGGTTGTCAGAGTTCTATGCAGTTAGCTATTCTGGTAGTTCTGGTTGTTTGTTGTTTTTAAATTGGTTGTTGTCCTTCTTTTGGTTGTGTGAAGAAGTAAAATGTTTCTACCTATGCCTCCATCTTGGCCAGAACTCTATGCTTAGTTTCTTAGCTGCAGAATGGAGTGAAGAAGATGTGGCATTTTGGGCTCTTGTGAAATAACACAGACAGGTAAAGTCTCTGGAACCTGGCTCACAAGAGGCACCCAACAAATGCCATCTCTCTCCCCTTACAACCTGCTCAATGTAGTTAGACATTGATGTGCTTGGCTTGTTTTCCCTCAAGGGCAGGAACTAAGCACCCCCCCCCCCCCCCGCAACTTTATTACCTACATTGACTTTGTGTACCTATACCACATGATGGATAAAGGTGTGCAGGGTAGAGGAATATATCTGAGGAAACTGCCAGATCTTCCCTCTGGGCTAGGACATTTTGGATGACATCATTTGGAGGCTGTTAGAATCCTCTGCCCTCCTGGGATTCCCATTCTCATGACTCTGACCCTACTCCAGAGGTTTTGTCATCTTACTGAGTTCTGCCCCCTCCCCAGTCAATCAACACATATTTTATTGTGTATCTAACGTACACCTGACAGTGTGCAAGGCACTGAAGATCTGATGAAGCTCCTGGAGCTGGTGGTCCAGTTGGGGAGACACAACCAATTCACCACAGAAACAAAGGTAGAATTACAGCTGCAATGAGCACGATCGAGAAGAGGTGCCAGTGTTAACTTGTCTACTGACGATCTGTGTTCTTGAAGGAGGTTCAGAAACAGGGCTGGGACTAAAGCGAGTCTGGTGAGGTTCCCCGAGTGTGTAATTTAAGGAGTACTCACTCTCAAGTTCATGGACTTAGTGGCCTCAACTCTAGGTGTTACTTTTACATGGGATTGGAAATAAAGGTCAGCCACTGTTTGGGCACAGAAGAACTTGTTCTTATTTTGCTGTGAGCAAAAAAAGTTATGGGAAGAATAAGATATAGGAAAAGTAGTTTTTGATAATCGGAATCTTTTTAATCTTGGCTGAAGACATACAAAGTGCAAGAAGCCCAGGGCTCAGGTCTGCTTCAGGGAGGCTGAGAAGAGACCGTCTTTTCTCTTTCTTACCTTGCTGGCAGGTTTCAGAACACATCCGCCAACGTGCTCAGAGGCGCTGCTCCGCTAGGGGGCGCTGGAAGACAGGCCAGCTGGCTCCCAGCTACCAAGACTACCGCTGTAATGGGACGCCATCTACCCTCAGGAAAGTCTATCAGTCCCAGAGGCTTATAGAACTTTGGCGAGGTGCAGTTGGGCCCCACTTTCATAGTCACGAAGCTCTGCTGCCTGCTTCAGAGTACCTTTATAGTTCCTGGAGCTCAAGGAAAATCAAAGAAAAAGCATGCATGGTTAGCATCCAAGAAGGGGGTGCGGCCTTCACTGACCCCACTTCCACCGTGGTCTTTAGCCCAAGCCACCCCACTATTTGGCTCATGGCCCTGTAGAAAGACACAAGCATTTTTATGTGAAATCACACTGTTTCCTGGCACCTAAGTAAGGTCCATCCAGTGACCGCAGTAGCCTGGCTCTATGAGTTGACTAGGGCTGATTAGATTTCCAGTTCAGGAGCCTGGGGATGGGAAATGGAGAGTCTGAGGCTGGTGGCAGGTTTTGTGAATGCGCAAGTGTGAGCGGCAGGGTGTTTTAAACTAGGGCACAGCCTCTCCAAAGTAAAAGTCATGAACACAGCACAGCTGTGGGTCAGGTGCAGGAAGGCCACTTACAAGAGCCGTGATGTGGCACAGGTCCCAATGACACGGGCACCCTGACGCTAGTTGCATGGCAGTTGAAGGACTGGCTCTGTCCTGGGATTTCGCCAGGCCACATTTCGGAAACTCTCAGTGGACACCCTTCCCCATCTTTGAGCCTTGTGGATCCCTGTTCCTTACAGCCAAAGACCCAGGGATAGCTGGACTGGGCCGTGCAGGAGGGGCGTTAGAAAGGACAGTGTTTTTTGTTCATAATTCCTTTGAAACGGGACAGTAACTATCTTGCTATGTGCGCATGTGTGTAGGGAATGGTCAAGCCTATATCACACGCATCACTTCATGTAATCTTTATAACAACCCTGTGATGAAAGCAACACAACTTATTTTTTTTTCCCTTCCCTTTGCAGAGGGGAACAGAGATTTCCTGCACCTTACCTAGAGTTCCAAAGCCAGACCTTAAACCTGCGGTTTTAATTCCCCATTTGGAATGTTCTCCTTCCCAGCCTCAGATCCACCAGATGCCCATGCACTAGTCTTTAGTTATAATGCAGATGAGTCATACTGTAGTTTAACTGTCATACCTCGGGAAGACCCGGGTAATGAGTGAGGGGCCCCACTGGAAAAGCCCGCCCTGCCTGGCGTTTCCCGAGCCCCCGCACGAGGGCAGTGTGCCTCCGTGCTAGTGCTCCAGACGCCAGATAGTTGTCTTCAGCCTCTTGGTTTACCCAATTCCCCTTTCACAATATGATTGTGAGGCAGGAACGGGTTTGTTTCATGGATACATGTCCCAGAAGTTAAAAGCAGGGGGCTGGAGAAAGGTGGCCCCCCAATTAAAGTGGAGGAGAGGAGCCTCTTGCATCTGTTGTAAGCATGGCCTCTGTTTTGGTTGATTCAGCTGGGGCCAGTCTGTCCAGGGTCCCACCAAGATGCCTAGCTCCAGCTATTTAATTGGGGACCAGGCACAGACCTGGACAGGACAGTGTTTCCAAGTAACACTTCCTTGGGACAGCTACTCGATATGGTCGGGAAAAACTTTCTGGGTTGTTAGGGAGAGTTTGGTCCCCAGGGAATTGGTCTATTGACCTATAAGGAGCAGTGTCCAAGGTCAGTGGCTACTAAACGGGCTGCAGCCTCTCCCCAGGCCTGGTGGGCATTGCCAAAGGCAAGCGAAGGACATATTTTTCTAGGTCTACTCTGCACTAGGTTTGATGAGAGAGACACAGTTTAAGTCATTCATTGCTTTTGTAGCTTATCTTTTTAATGAGTAATTGTTTTTTATTTAAAATTTTTAAAATTACAGTTGACATTCAATATTATATTAGCTTTAGGTGTGCAGTGGTTAGACACATATATAACTTATGAAGTGATCCCCCTGATAAGCCAAGTACCTCCCTACCCCCACCCCAACACACACACACACACACACCATTTCTGGTTTCCTGAACTGATCCAAACAGAGTGCTCTCCCTGTAAATCTGAAGGAGATGTTGGCTGTGACCTTCCTGGCTTCCCTGGGAAGGGGCCCAGCAGTGTCCCCATTCTGGCAGGCACCCCGCCCAGGGGCTGCTCAGACCCTGGGGGGAGCACCAGCTGCTGCTTTCTGCTCTGGCTTCTGTCGGATGGAGCTCTGGAAGGGCTGGCTTCCGCTCAGCCAGCTGGGGGGCCGAGGCTGCTGGAGACAACCTGCAGGCCTTATCAGCACTTATCTTTCAGCAAAGCCCCTCAGAGGCCTAGCTTTGTGTGTGTCTGGCACTCTGACAGCTCGAGGGCAGGACAGAGCTTTTGTTCCTTGTTCTTCCTGGCTGTTGGGAACTTTGCTGACAGCAAAAATCTATCCCGTGAGTTTGTGGTGCAGGCTATGAATATAGACACATTTTCCTTCTGAAAAGTTTTTTTAATTATAAAGTTAATACACATTTTATTTTTTAAAACTTACTCTTTTAAAATAATTTTGGGCTTATAAAAATGTGGGAAAGTCGTGCAAAGACTTCCCGTATGCTGTTCCCCCAGAGCCCCTCAAGAGCAGCATTTGAGAGTGAGTCGCAGACATGGTGCTCCTCTAGCTTTCAGTGCCTCAGTCTGTGTTTCCTAACGCCCTGACCACAGGCTGATGATCCAGCCAGGAAGTTAACACGGACACACGGTTTCATCTACCTATTCGTGTTTTCCCGTTGCCCCACGGATGTCCTTTTCTGGACTATACTCTGGGTTGTTGCTGGGTCTCGAGTCTCTAATCTGGAACTGCTCCCTTCTGGCTTTCTCTGTTATGACTTAGACATTTTTGAAGAGTCTAGGCCAGTTATTTTTTAGAACGTCCCTGAATTTGGGCTTGTCTGACCTTCTTTCAGGATTAGTCTGGGCAGAATCCCACAGGACATCCTGTCAGGAGGCCCATAATGTCCTCACTTGATTAAGTGGTGTCTGCCAGTTTTCTCCAAAGTCAAGTTACAGTTTTCCCTTCATGATCAGTAAATATCTTGTGAATATCCTATTTTTCATGCACCTTGTACATTTTAGATAACTTCACAAGTACAGTCCAGGAGGAGGGAAAAACACCATTCATAGACAATATCCGCCCCCCTCCCCCATCATCACTATTTTCACAGTGAGTATTCACTCTTCTTGCTTTCACTAGAGGCTCTGTTCTCTTTTACTGCTAATCCTCTAACAGCAGAGATAGTGCTTTCCTGCACTGATGTGCTCACATGGCCCTTTCCGCCCTGGGTCCCATTCCTGGTGGAGAGGGGGCAGAGGGGGGAGTGCTGTGGGGACTGCCTGAAGCAGAGGTGTGACTCTAATCTAATTTTTAGGTCTGGCCCAGGGAGGAGGGAGATGTTTTAAGTAGGTGGAGCCTTTTCATTTCTCAGAACTCAGCACCCTGGGGCCTCCCTTCAGGTGGAGAAGAGGAGAATGGAGGCAGCCACTCAGAAAACCTGGGTCCTCATCTCTTGAGGACTGCAGAAGGGCCTCTGCCAACCTTGTGTCCGTGAATGCCACCAGGGAGTTTGGTACTTCCTGCCTATCCTCCTGGAGGGACCTGACAGGAAAGAGGGCAAGGTGGCCAATAACAGGTGAGCACTGAGCTGGCTAATGCAGTGGAAGATCAGAGCACTATTCCATGGGAAAATTTAGGGAAACTCATGTCTCCAAGTTAGCCCACCCAAGGTGCAAGGCAACCAGGCGATTGACGCATCAAGCTTGAGAGCCACTGACTCAGGGCTATTAGTGAGGGTGACTGGGGTGTGGTAGCTCCCCAGGCCTTCCTGCCTGCTACAGGCACGTGGCAGATTGCCTTCTGAGGTTCAGGGGATGGAGTGACTTCTGAGAGGTAGGGGTGGGGTGGGTGGGACTATGAGATGTACACGGTTCATCAGCAAGTCCAGTGAGCTCTACATCCAAAGTATGACCTGTCCACTAATTTCCCTCCAGTTCACCTGCTGCCAGGGCCACTATCCTGGCCTGAGCCAATTCCCTGCCCACTGTCCTGAGGCAGGAGCCTTCTATTGCATCTCAGTCTGATGATGAATTTGCCACAGCCAAAATGATTTTTTAAAAATATGATTTAGACTAGCCATTCCCTTGCTTGAAACCCTGCCCCAGCTATCAGGGGTAGGGTGACATCCGGGCTTTGCCCTTGCCTGGTGGCATGGCATGATCAGGCCACATCCGACTTTACTTGCAATGCAAGAAGTCGGGGAGCATGTGGATGCTCCTGGACAGAGAAGGAAAGGGAAAACAATTTTACCGAACAGATGCTGGTGCCAGTCCCCAAGCTATGTTGTCACGCACGTACGTTTATTTAGTATTGCATCCTGTTCTCCTGCCATACCTCACTCATTCACCCCATCCAGGGCACTGGCCTCCTTTCTGTTTCTGGGATCTGCTAAGCTGGCCCCCACCGCAGGACCTGTGTACCTGCTTCCCATTCTGCCTGGAAGGCTCCTGCCTCCAATTATGCACAGCTGCTGCCACTTGGCATTCAGGTCTCAGGTCAGAGGTTAGAGAACTGAGCACAGATGCCCCCGGTAGGGCCAGGAAGTCCAGCTGGAGGGAGTCAGTATAAAGAGCGATGGGGAGTCCAAAGCAAGTGGAGCCCAGGGCAGTGGAGGGGTGGGCAGGCCCTGCTGTAGAGCATGGCTGGAGGAGAATGACCCTACAGCCCGCTTGGTTCTGGGAGCCTTGGGGTGGTGGTGCTGTGGGCAGTTGACTCGAGTGCTTATAAAATTTGCAGGAGTCAAGAAAATAGATTCAGAGCTGGACCTCATGGGGTTACGGATACTGTTATTGAAGTGGGAAATGGTTATTCAGAACAGAGTGCAGAGATCTTCATGCAGATAAAAATGATCTTGGATCACCTTTTGCCAAACTGGTTGGCATAGCAGAAAAGTCATTAGTTTCCATGGAATGAGCTTTGACTAGATTAATTTTTTTAAGATTTTATTTATTTATTTTGACAGGAAGAGAGGGAGAGAAACATCAGTGTGTGGTTGCCTCTCTCGTGCCCCCAACTGAGGACCTGGCCTGAGACCCAGGAATGTGCCCTGACTGCTAATTGAACTGGTGACCCTTTGGTTCGCAGGCCGGTGCTCAGGTGCATTGAGCCACACCAGCAAGGGCCGGCCAGATTAATTTTGAGGGTATCATGAATTAGGGGAGCCCTCCAGGTCTTGGGGCACTAAGAGCAGGTCCTGGTGGGCTCCTTAATGAAGGAAAGTGGGCTGATTATTCAGGGAGCAGCAGAGGGCCCCAATCGTTGGAAATATAAGCAGTGCAGTAGCTTCTCTTGTGATTCAAGTGTGAGTGAAAACAATGTGGGAACAAGGAAAGGGACAGAAAAGCCACCCCATTGCATCTTTAATTTTCTAGCCACTTTCAATGTCAGGGAATTAAGCTACTGGTCCGCTAGTGTGCACCTGTATGTTGGGAGACAGTCCCCCTATTCTAATACTCTGTCTTTTTTTGCTAAAATGTTCTTACGCCTTGGTGTGGTCAGATGTGGTCCCTGGTGGTTCTCCTGTAATAGGCCCCGTAAGCTTTAAATGAAAGCCTGGCACCTTAACCCTGTTTCTGCTGCTTCTCACTCATGATGCCCTTTTGTGGTATGCTTGATTATTTTTCACTGGGTCACTTGTTGCTTATTTGTAGGGATTCTCCCCTCTCTCTCTCTCTCTCTCTCTCTCTCTCTCTCTCTCCCTTTTTAAATCCTTATGAAAGATATGTTTATTGAGGGGAGAGGGAGAGAGAAAGAGAGAAAGAGAGAGAGAGAGAGAGAGAGAGAGAGAGAGAGAGAGAGAAACACTGATGTGAGAGAGAAACATTGGTTGGTTGCCTCCCATATGCGCTCCGATTGGGGGTTGAACCCATGACCTAGGAATGTGCCCTGATTGGGAATGGACCCCGTAACCTTTCAGTGTATGGGATGATGCTCCAACCAACTGAAGTGCCAGGCCAGGGCTTGTAGGGATTCTTTGAGGCTTAAAATGAGGGAATGTTTTCAGGTAGCACCTGTAGTTTCCTCTGCCACCCAAGGCCTCTGTCCATCTAGAACACTTTTAACTAAATTCACAGTTTGAGGTTTTGTATTTTTGGCTGCAAACCCCAGCGAGAGCAAGCCTGTGAGTATAACTTTTCAGGGAAGATTTTCCCTCCTGCTCAGCACGAAGACAGCTTTTCTTTGCAGCTTCTGGAGGAGGGAGGGGTGGGGTGGCCCCACCAGTCCCACTTGCATATTAGACTCCCCGCCTTGGGTGGTCCTTAGGTGTCGTCTTTTCCCCTCAAGAGCCCCACAAGGCTTTAAAAATTGGAGCTCAAATGTGCCAAGTTCAGCAAAACCCTGGGGAAAAAGAGCTTCAAATCACAGCTATCCCTTTGGGTTTGTGATTTCATTTAGATTTGGTGTGATAATGATCAAATCTTTGATGCTTTTAAAAAGTTAAAAGAAAAGAAAACATTATCAGCATTTTTGGTGTTCTCAGTGGGAGGTGGGGTTAAGTATTAGCCAACCACAGCACCGGAATTCTTAGCAACTCCTCATTGGGGCCTTCATGCCGGTCACCTTTCCCTTGGGTGTCATACCTTATCAGCCACATGGGCAGTGGCCAGGAGGTAAAACTGTGTGGCCTCTCCTGGATTTTGCCCCCTCTGCTCCTCGTCGGTGCCTTGCATGGTGGCTCACGGGCTGAGTGATTCCTGAGTACTTAGCAGTCGGGTCAAGCAGCGAGCTGTTGGTGGTTGTGGGGAAGCAGCTTTCTTCCCCTTGCCCCTCCCATTCTAACATGTTTCAAGAGGCCTGCTTGGAACAGAGTGGCTTCTACTCTAGAGATCTGAGACAATGCCAGAGAAAGACAATGTTCTTTTGCTGGAGGCAGGAGACAGAGTCCAACAAAGGACTTTATACTCCAAGGTTTTCAACCAAGATCCCAAAGACAGCATTTCCCCTTCATCTGGCTTTAAACAGATTTAAATAACTTGCCCATGCCATTCCCAGAAAGGAGGACTTCATTTTATTATTAAGGATTGTGCCTGTCACAATCATTCCTAGAGCCACTGGCCTATCATGAGTCCTTTATAGTTTCTGTGTGCTTGTGTGCATGCACAGGTGTGTCTGCTACAGGTAATGGAAGACTCAGAATTCCCCTGTCCATCAGAATTCTCACCATAGTCCCAGTTAAGAAAAACTCTTTAGACTGGTAGTTGGTAAACAAAGTTCAGGACTCAGAAATGCCCTGCAACTTACTAAGTGGTTTTTAAGTAATTTATTTAACTTTTCCATTAGTTTAAAGTGGTGACAACACATCCCTCATTGGGTGGTTGTAGGTGTCTGACTAGATGGAGTGTGTGGACAGGCTCTGGAGCCAGCCACCGGGCTCTGCTGCCGTCTTGACTAACCACACTTCTGCCTGTGCTGAGCATCTCCTGGGTTAGGTTCTCTGTTCTAAATGCAGGGCATCCAGAGCTGAGTGGGAGGTGGCTTTGTGTTTCTGGTCAGCCCGACTCATTGTGAAGCCTTGTAGCGTGTCTTCAGTATGGCACTTTCAAACCACGAAGAATGATTTCAAGAATGATTGTGAGTTTAAAAGTACAGCTTCTCACAACAGTAATTAGACTTCAAGAAAAATCATAGACAATATGAAGATAATAATACTTTGAATTTTTAAATTTTCACAGTATTTGAATGTTAACTCAATTGAACCTAAAATTAGTTGTGAGTAGTGGGTAAAGTAAGTGTATCTCCATTTTACAGCTGAAATCAGAGAAAACCAGGTTTTCATGTGAGAGTGACCTGCCAGGCCTGTAGGTCGGGGCCTAAGTGTGGCCAAGCGGCACTGCTGGTGCTCCGAGCAAAAACCGCCCTGGGCTGGCCTGGCAGTCCGGTGTCTTGTCAGAAACAACGGTGTCAGGAATTCTTTGGTGGAGGAATATGGTCGTTTTCTTCTGCCATGTTAGCTATGAAAGCTGACTGACCCTTCCACAATAATCCCTCGGAGTCCATCTTCAGGTCTTCTGAGATGACATAGTTGAGTACACTCTCAAGGTGAACTTTGTCATGCTGGGAACTCATATTAAAATTAATGATCAAGTTTCCCTGTTCACATGGACTGTCAGAAAAGCCAGTTTTGAGGTGGCTCCTTCGAGAGGGTTGGTAGGACTCGATACATGATAGTACGTGGTTTTTTTTTTTTCGTTTTATGTCTTTGCTCTGGCTTTTCCTTGTCCTTGCATACTCTTCTCATGTGTGTCAGTTATACGGGGTGCTTTATGGTCCCTACTGAACTGGCTAAAGATTTTTAGAAACAAGTTCTCCAATGATAAGAAAAGAAATTAATGTATGCATGCATGCATGAATGGATGAATAAATAAATAAATAGGGTTGAATACATGGTACAAGCAGTAGAGGTTCAAAGAACTTGAGAACCAAATGTTATGTGGGCTAAACTAGTCATCGAATGCTTAATGGAAGCAAGCAATATTTGAGGTGAGATGAGTTCAAAATAAATATGGAAGTGATACCAAGTGCAGAAAAAGCAATCTGAACAAAAGAATGAAATTGGGAGTGGGTGTGGCATTTGCTTAGATTTAAAGGCCTGTATGAATACATAGTGGGAGGCAAGAGTGGTATGTAAGTGCAGCCAGTTGGTGGATAAAAGCTGGATAGAGAACTTGAATTTGATTAAAAAAACAAAGAAGTCTTCTTATTAGACATGGTGGATTAGACACATGTATTTATCTCCTGTCCCTTCAAAGAAACTCACTAAGATGACAATAAAGGAAACACAAGGGCCAACATTTCAGTGGGAGAGAGATTGGAGAAGTCTAGGAAAGACAGAGAGCTGCTAGGGAGGTAGTGACAGACAGAGTGGGCCCCAAATGTCTCTTCTAAGTGTTGGAAAAGGGGAGAGAGGTGAGAAAAAGACTCATTTGTCGCTCAGAGCCTGTCAGTTCTCAAGGGCACCAGGTGCCATGAAAGGTGGAACCAAAAATCAAGGGTCGATATAGGTCTGGGTCAAGCTGCCTATTTACCCCAGCAACTACCTCCCTCCCCTAGGGAGGCTGGAGGCTTATCTGTGAGACATTGAGCAGAGGACACCCAGCCCTGCAGAAAGAAGAAGGGTCAGACACTGAGCAGGTAGTGGGAAAGTCTTCATAGTGAGTGGTAGGAGCTCCAGCTTTCTCTTAAACTTTGCTCTCAGAGCATCGGAAGACAAACACATCACGCTCTATCACAGGCAAAAGTGCCCTGTCACCACCGCTGCCTGTGGGCTGTGTCCTGGGAAGGCAGGTGTCTTTGATTTGAGCTTTGACCCATTGCAATTTTCCCTATTGCAGCAATTAAGTGCATGGTAAAAACTAGAAGCCCCAAAGGAATGATCCTTCTCCATGACTGAATGTCAAGAGTAACAGGTCTAGATGATTTTAAGGGAAGGTTTTCTAGCATTGCCCCAAGACAGCCCACAGTCACACTTAATCCAGGTGACTCCCCAAACCAGGCCCCATTCATTATAGGGGTGCCTTCTGCTGGCCCCCACTCATGGCTCTGTCCCTTAGCAAAGCGACTGAAGGCTCTGAGGGAGGGTGGAGGTGGAGGGGAGAAGTGATGACTCTTGCCTTGAACTCAAGAAACCTCACTGCTTCCACTGCTGGGTGGTGCAGAGGGAGGAATTCAGAGCTGAGACCCCTTTCAATAAAAACTACAAAGGAGGCCCCAGCTGCAGTATCTAACTTAAGATACGCAAGCCTGTGGGAGGCTTTAACGTCTCAAAACCTGCCTGCAGGCTGCTACCCTGCTTGCCCCAAGTTTCAGAAGTTACTTCCTTTTCTATCCTTTTGTTTATTTGTGCTTCAGTCTAAGGTACTTCAAAGTGTGGCCATAGTGCTCACTTTCTCTTTACAACTTGCTCCTTTTCATATTGCTATTAACTAATTTCAAAGACAGTATTAGATTTTGATACTAGTACTTTTTTTTGGCTATGAGATTGAAGTTTATTCACAGGCAAAAATAACGGGGCATGGGTGGCTCCGAGTTGAGGAGGCAGGAGGGCATGTGAGGTGCATGTCAGAGGTAAGGATGGGACGGGAGGGCACAAAAAGGCCTCAGACACTGCCATGGGGAGGAAGAAAGAGAAAGAAAGAAAAAGTAGAAAAGTGCTGCCAGATGATTCTTTTGTGGCAAGGCAAACGTTTCCTCATTCCAGAGCCACTTGCCACTCACAGGGGCCACCCTTGCTTGGCCACATAACACTGCTGCTGGGGGGACAGATGTCCCTGATACCCAGTCTGAACCACACCGGAAGGGCCCCGCCCTTGTGGCAGAAGGAGTGTACCCATGTTTGTTTGTGTGCACAGTGCGTGAGCCGCCAGTCCACAAGACTTGAACCTGCTAGGAGTGCTGAGTTGTTAACTAAACCCGAAATCATGCGCAGGGTTTTCAGGGTCTCGTTTCAATAGGGTAAGCCCACTCTCAGTAACTGACCGCACAAAGGGAAACATGAAGTTCAGTTCTGAGAGCCTATTGGGGGCCTCCGGGGAACAGCTTGGGAGGAAGATATCTGACTTTTCATGGCCAAACTGGAAATGCCCTGATAACTGACTGGGAACCTTTTTGGCTGCAGGCAAGTCCCACTGTTCTCTGCCAGGGCCTGGAGGCAGAGGTGAGCAGTAGTTCTCCCTCTTGAAAGACTCACTGATAAGCTTGGCAGTTGATTCAGAGGAGCAGAAGCCTTTTTCATTAACCAAAGTAGGCACTGTTGTAAGAGTTTGATTTTTACCAATCTACCTCCAGCGAGATTAGATCAGACACCAGGATGAAAGTGTTTGAGATGTTATCCGATGTCAAGAGAGCCCACAGATGTGTAAAGCAGAGAGATGTGTCATAACCCACAAGTACATTCTGCCCAACCCCCTCTCTTTGCTCTAAATCGGGACCCTTACCCTCTGACATCAGTGGTGGGGAAGTTTGAGGCTTTTTTTGGTCTGGATTCCCAGATTTTATTTATTTTTGTTACTGACACAATGCCTCTTAAGCAGCTTTTTTTGTGGTTTCAGGCCTGATGCTGTTCTTAGTTACCCATTAGGTAAAAACCTAATGGGTGACAGACTTTCATTAAATCTCCTCCAGTTTTCCCTCTGCATTTTGTTGCTGCAAAGACATTTTGACACCTCCCAATGGAAACTTCTAACACCTTGCAGGGTGTGTGAAGGGCATGGTAGTGGTGTGGGCCAGTGGCATATATGTAAGGATATGCTAGGATTTGCTACAAAAACAATCAAGCCCCAAATCTCAGTGGTTCAAAAAGAAAGGCTTATTTCTCATTCACATCATAGCATTGTTACAGGTTGGCCACTGCTCTGCTCCACGTGTGCTCTGGGATCCAGCCTTAAGGAGGCCCTCTGGCTGGAACTTGCTGGGGTAACAGAGGGAAGAGAGATGCAGCCAGCCACATGCTTTGAATGCTTCTGCCTGGAGAGGGCACATCTGACTTCTGCCTGCATTACAGTGACCAATGTGGGTTACTTGACTAGTCCCAGCTTCCATGGGAAGGGAGTACCAAATCCTCCCTGAAGGAGGGCACTGTAAGGAGGGCAAGCCCGGTAGTCCATGGAGCCAGCAGGACGAACACTGAAGAGGGTCCTTCTGTCCACTCTTGGTCTCTGGCCTGAAATTAATGGACAACACTTATCTAAATATACAAGTTCTTAGGAAAAGCCTAAAGATGATTATTCTATTGTGGGAGGCACCCTTCAAGCCTGGCATTACTACTCCCCAGAGGAGCATACAGAGTGAAGAATATTTTCTTTCAGTCCCACCCTGTCTTTGAAGATGAGCCACACATAAAAGTCCCAGCTCAGGCCTAGGCCTGCCTGGCCCTGGCCAAGCCACACTCGCCTCCCAGGCCCGGGAGAGCCTGCCTGTGTAGCCTGGGTGGCCCAGCCCTCTGGAGGCATCTTCCTTAGGAGAGCGGAGGCCCCTCCATCCCATCTGGACCCCAGAGTCCAACCATCTTGGCCAAGGCTGCCCAGGGTGTCAGTCAAACTCAAGAATATTCTTTTAGTACTGAATAACCATGTAGGGCTGGCAGGGCTCCCTCCGCCTGACAGATGGCGAACACATGCCTCAGGCAGCCCAGCTCTGCACATCAATCTCTCTCTGCTGGCTTTCAGCACATCCTTTCAGCCAAGGGCCCTCTCTAGCTAGAGCTCGTGATTGTAACGCAGGGTCTCTTCTGAGGCCTGGGGCGTGTGGAGAGATTTTGGGGAGGAGGGGCAGGAAGTTCGGTGTTGCTATCAGATGTTGTTAGGTAGATAATCAGATTTTCCCCTGGCTGGAGCTGGCTGGCCCTCTGCTGATTGGCCACCATAGCGGCTCCTACTGTGTGGGCAGAGGGGCCTAGAAATCATGCCAACAACTGGGAACCATTTTGGGTTTGTAAGATCGGACTCTTCCCATTATAACCAGGCTTTTCTTGTACTTTGGGTTTCATAATCAATCTTCTTTCACATCCTCTTACGAGGCTGGAGCATGTTGGAGAAGACAGCTTGTACAATTTCTCGGTGATTGTTGGGGGGGGGGCGGTTCTGTGAGCCCAGGTGGCACCTGGAGACACAGGCATGCAGCACAGGCAAACAGCCTACTCAGTTGTGGGCCACGCACCTGGTGAAGGTCTCAGCACCGAAGCCACCCCAACTGCTTGGCTCATCGTCATGGCCTGAAAGACCATTCACACATTCAACAGAGTCCAGACACTTTTCCCCAGAGCTCCAGCTCTACTTCTGGACATCCATCTGTCTTCTGGATGTTCCCATTTGGGTATTTTGCAAGCATCTTAAACTTCCCATGTCCAAAACCAAACTCATGATTTATAATCCAAAGCTTGCTTTTCCTCCAGTTTTCACAATCTCAGTAAAAGTTGCCACCCTCTCCCTTTGCTCAAGGCAGAAAGCTGAAAGTCAATCTTGGTTTTCTCCATCTCACTCCTCCATCCACCCTACCTTTCACACATCTGTTTCACCAGCAAATCCTTTCCAATCTGCCTCCGACCTGTATCTTGAGTCTGTAAACTGCTCTTTGCCTTCAGAGTCACCTGTCCTACGTCACTTCACCTGTGAAGTGAAGCCTGTGTCACTTCACCCCAGATGTTACAATAGGATCACTTCCACCCTTGTTCCATCCCCAAACCGTCCTGATCCATTCTCCTGGCAGTTGCCACTGGGATCTTCTGACTTAAACGGGACTCTGTCAGCATTAGGTCAGGAGCCCTACAGTGATGAGAGCTAACCTCTTCTTTGTGACGTGCTCAGGCTTGCAATCCCGCCCCAGGGTGAGCTGCTGTGCTCCCTTTCTTCCAGAAACACAGGTCCCCTGCAGTTCTTTGATTTTACCCAAAGTCTTTCCAGTCTCAGGGACTCTTCACATGCTTTAGCCACTATATGGATTGTGCTTGCTGCCTCTCCACATAACTGACTCTTTTTGGTCATTGAGGTATCAGCTCAGAAGTCTGTAGCTTGAGAGAGATGCATAGCTGACCCAGGAAGGGTGATTGGAGGCTCAGTGCCAGGCAAGGATTTGTAGGAAGGCTGAATATCTGGGGTGGACGGGCTAAAGCTGCCCTGTAAGGCAGGGGTGTCAAACTCATTTTAACTGGGGGCCACATCAGCCTTGAGGTTGCCTTCAAAGGGCCGAATGTAATTTTAGGACCGTATAAATGTAACTACTCCTTAACAGTTAAGTGAGAGCTCAGTGCTGCTGCCAGGTAGAAACTTGGTGCCAGGCTGGATAAGACAAGGTGGAGAGCCGGATTCAGCCCCCAAGCCTTGTGTTTGCCCCCTGTGGTGTAAGGCATTAGTGGGGCATGTTGGAATACAGACTTGCTCAAGGCAGTGGACCAGATAGAAAGGTGATACAATAAGCCAAGTGAGAGTTTTAGAAAGGGCCTGAACTGGGCAGGTGGTCTAACTTCAGCAAAGTAATACGGGGCCCATAGCGGGTAGGTGGTAGAAATGGGTCCACCTGTAATTGCTGAACTATCATCTGAGAACAACCTGTGTCTGAGGTGGAGGAAAACTGTACCAGCTGCTTTTCTCCTTTCCTCCCTCTCACTGGCTCTCCCCCAGGGGCTGGCATTTCCAGTTTAGTTGATTCTAAGGGATCATTATACAGCTATGGTTTGGGGTGGTTACATCTATGGTTTGGTCTTCCTTGCCTGAGATTTGGGGTAAATTACCAATGCTTAAGTTAACTGACTCTGGTGTCTTGCACTTATGCTGGAAGAAAAGAAAGCAAGGGCAGAAAGTGGCCAAGTCCTTCCAGAGGAAGAGCTACAAGATTCCCAAGAGTCCTGTTTGCCCCTCACACAGCCCCTGAGGGAAAGCCTATGATCTCAGGAGTACTCTCTGCTGGAACACCCTGCGGCCATCTATCCAACACCCCAGTCAAGTAAAAACCTTCCAGAAAGCGACGTGAATCACAGCTTACCAAATATAGTATGGTGTGTATGTGTGGGGGGGGAGGGGAGGGTCCAAAGTCAGGACCAGCCCTCCATGTACCTGAAGTCTGTTTTCACATTGTTCATTGACACTGAATTTTGCTTTCCTGTATTTCCTCCTTAATGGCTCATCTTCCAACTTGATGCATCGCTTGTCTTTTATGTCCTTGGCTTGTCTACCTCCTGGATGAGTGGTGAGCTATCTAAGATAGCACCAAGGCAAAGGTCTTATTTTTCCCCCCTTAGTTTGAATTGATCTGCTGACGAGAAGGTTTCATTATTTTATAATTCTTTATTCATTATGGAACATGCAAAGGCATATTTATTGGGGAATAAAAAGAAAATGCTAATTTCGAGAAATAGCCCAGAAGCTCTAACAAGACATAGAGAGGTAGGGATGGACTGGGAGAAACAAGGAGTCACTGGTCACTGTCTGGGTCACATTCCACTTAAACAGCTATGCAAATGCAGGGCTTAGGGAATTTAAATATTTATGATGCTTGAGACAAAACCATCATTAGATATTTTGAAAAAAAAAAAAAAAAAACAACATGCATAGCGGTACTCTGTTCTACAGGTACTTTTTATAGACCGTGAATGATTTCTTATTCTGTAGGACATGCTCAAACCCTAAGTAAATTCACATTTGAGCAGATCATTTTATTTTAGGTAATTTATCTACTAACCAAGATTTGCCCCCAGAGGAGCAAAAGGCAGGAAGCTGGGATTGGTCCATTGTGGTACCGTATTTCTCCTCGCCTGGCTCATTCAGAGGTGATACGGGGAGACATGGGTTTCACCGAGAGTTACATCGCAGATTCCCCTAGTGCTTATCCTTGTATGAAGCTCAGAAAATATACATGAATTTTTTCAGGGGCCTAAAATTGTATCTATTTCCCCCCTCCATTTCTGTTTTTAATAGGTAAAATGTACAATATTTAAAAAGCATATACAATATTGAAAAAGGCACACAACGAACAATAAGTTATTTTTCTCCTCCTGCCTGCCCACTAATCTCTGTTGCCAGTTGCTCTTCTCTCAGACCAGAGACGACCACATGTGTGTGTGTGCATGAATGACACACGTCTATGATACACTAAAGAAACCAGCTGGTAGCATGCTACATCCACTGCTCTGTGCCCTTCATAGTTTACTTAAATGTTTCCTTTTGGGATTGAAATTCCCTAGTAAGTAAGTGAGCCCAACTAGGGAACACTTCTGTGAGCTACTAGTAGTAGCAGCTAGTATGAGCTTGGTTTGCACCACGTGTTTCATATCTCAGTTGCTGAAGGAAAAGAATCACGATGAATTTATTAATAACTAAGTAAGCTGACTGACTTTCTTTCAGCTTCTTTAGTTTATTAACTTCCATTTTCTCATGACTATTCAGTGTCTCTCGTTTTTCCTTCTCTTTTCTCCCACAGCTTCTGCCCTTCTCTCTCTTATATGCTCTCTATTTCAGCTTGACCTCCTAAGAGCTGTTCCTGCTCCTTCTGACATGTTCTCATTTCATTCTGGCAACTTTTCTTCTCCCTAATGAGCTAGCCGAGCTTTGCGTGAGGCAGCCTCTTCAAGACAGTGATTGACACAAGATGCTCTTTTTGGCAATGGAAAATCTATCTTTTTGGTAAAATAGAATAGTACAGAGGGTTCTACTTGGAGCTGATGCTATTGCTGCTCTGTAGGGAGGGGTTGCTCATCCTCTGGCTTTTCAGGGGTGGGGTGGACAGAAGGAGGTAGGAGTGACTTTTCTAGCATGTCAGAAAAGGTGTCAGCCACTAGGTGAAATGAAGGTTTGTTGTCACCTTGTCCCCCTTATCCAACAGTAAGCAGTTGTCTATGAGACACAGAGAGAAGGAAGAAAAGAGAAGCAGCTGGTCATGGGAGAAAAAATAAAGGAACATGGGAGACACTGAATAACCTTGAGAAAATGGAAGGTAGTTACAGACGGAAGCTTCTGCAGGAAGGAGATGACTCAGTGCACCTTTAGTCCTCCTACAGGGGTGTCCAACCCACATCTACAGGCTATGTGTGGCCCAGGATGGCCATGAATTCGGCCCAACACAAAATCATAAGTTTACTTAAAACCTTTTTTTTTTTGCTCATCAGTTTTCGTTAGTGTTTGTGCATTTAATGTGTGGCCCAAGACAATGCTTATTCTTCTGGTATGGCCCAGAGATGCCAAAAGGTTGGACACCCCTCCAGGATTTCCTGTCTCTATCCTTGCATAGACCCTGTATTTAGATATCAGTTATGAGTGTGGCCTTTGTGCACCCAGAGGTCAAAAGCAGTGTAAACAAGTGGAGAAGGGGTCAGCTGGTAGAAAAGAGCCAGGGGGGAGAAGCAGAGCCCTGAGGCAGGGAGAGAAGTCTGAGGAAATGAATCTGTAATATAGAAAACAGGGCATTGCGTTTGCTGCTAAGCTAGGTCTTGGTTCAGAGGCCAGAGGTGCTGGGTGCATGGGCACTTCTTCCTCCTGTCAGGCTGCAGCGGGAGAGAAACCAAGATGCTCTGCAAACATAGTTTGGGCACAATGGACATGTCCTTCAGGCGTGGCCCCAAGAGCTTTCCCTCACCGAAGGCTTCCCTGAGCATCCTGTCCGCCCCCATATTTCTGATCCCCCGAGCTGTGTTTTTCTCCCCAGTAGTGGTCACCTGCTAACATGCTCGTTTCCTTGCTATTTTATTGTATTTATTGTATTATTTTACTTTGTAGTGCTTTCTACCTTCCTCCATTAGAATGTAAACTCTACCAGGGAAGAGATTTTAGTCTGATTTTTTTTCTCCCTATTTTGTTCTCTGCAGTATCCCCAGTGCAGAGGGAAGGGCCTGGAAACGTAGTAGGTGCTCAGTAAGCATTTGTTGAATGAGTGAGTGATTGAGTGAGTGAATGAACAGACAGTTAATATGACGACACTTTGTGATATAACCAGGGCAGGGAGGCAATGGGTACTTCCTTAGCAAGATCTTGTCAGGCTTATTATTCCGTAAGAAATATGGCCAACATTACATGAATTGAAAGAATATGAGCCTCTCGTAGAGATAAGAGCATCTTAGGAATGAAATCAGTCCTTGCTGAAGCATGACATATTTGCTTTTGGATGTTTTCAGAGCAAATCAGCTGCAGTAGAATGGAAGCTGCTCACCATCGCTGCACTCACCCGCCCCCTCCCTCCCAGAGCCCACCACTAAGGACCTACAAGGCCTGGGCCTTCCTCATCTGAAGGGTGGGATGGCTCTTCTCAGGGAAGAAAAGAGAATGGGGCAGGGAGAAGGTGACAGTTTAGGAGTTCTTCCCTCCTCCCAGGAGTGAGGTCTGAGGGGTCTCCCACCCTACTGCACCACTTCTACAGAGCCTAGAGAAAATGCAGAGGTCCTCAGAGAAAACATTCAGGGCTGCAGGTCTGATTTTCTCATCTCCCTCCCAGACTCACAATGGGCCTCATATTCCTGTTCACCTCAGGAACCTTGGCCCCCCCAGTCATTCTCAACTTCCTCAGCTTCTGGCCTTGTCTTCCTCACTCTCCCATGCTGTGATGGGCTGATCCCTCACTTTCCCAGTCTTCTTTGAGCATCATCATGGTGTCCAGCCTTTATGGGAGCTGGCTTCCTCTGAACTGAGTGCAAAGCACCCCACTTGCTGTTGTAAAGGCAGATTTTTCTCTTACACTCTGGCCCTGAGGGTGGGAGGTGGAGCTTAGTGGCTTCCTCACTCTGTTTTTGCTTCTTAACGTCTGTGTCCCTCTTCTTATGCAGAGTCCTGCTCCTTTGAAGATCAAGATATGCAGCTATGCCCCTTCTGGCCTCTTATGGGGACAGTGGGACTCCTAGTCCTGTCCTCCTGGTTGCGACTGTGTACAGACTTGGGCCTGCAGTCTGCCCCTCCACCCCAGTGCAGGCCCATTCTCAGGGACTTCAATATCCCTGTAGATGACCTGTACAACCCTTTGCCTATTTGAACTTGACATTTTTCCATGAATGACCCTTTCTTTTCCTTCATTTTAAGTAGCCACTCCCAAGGTCACACCCTGGATCTTGTCATTCAGAAGTAGTTTTATTCAAATCTCTTTTTAAAACCTCCCATTCTCTGGCAAGCCCTCCCTATTGTTCTGGTTTTCTAACTGCTAAATACTCTATCTCACTGAGACTTCTAATCCTTGTATATTCCACCTATCAGGAAGTCTGCTCAGAGGTCCACTTAACTCCTTACTCACTTGAATTTCCTGGTCATGTGAGGAACCATATCCTTGCTCTCCCTCTGGAATGCTCTGTGAGGAAGACTGCATTTCCCAATCCATGTGGCCCTTCCACAGGCTCATCTGTGCCTTTGTCACTGTCTGTTGAGAGCTGCAGTCTAACTCTCTGTCCTTGAATATGAACTGGCTATGACTCAATTATAAGTAAAAGAATGCAGTGGAAGTAGCAGTGAGTGAATTATAAAGCTGGCTTAGAGATGGCCATGCAGCTCTCCTCTCATTCTTTTGGGTTCCTCACTCTGGGGAAGCCAGCCAACCAAATAAGGAGTGCATTGCACTAAAATGTCCATGCTCCTCCTACAGTGATGGAGGACCATGTATATGTTACAGGGTGCAGCCAAGAGGAGGGACCCCAAACAGGGATTTTGAATGGGGTCCAGAGCTCAAGGTGTCCAGGAGATTTTAAGATGTCTTCACCCCTTCCCCCACAGGTGTGAGTGGGGGGAAGGGACACATGGAGCAAGAACATGCAGGGCTGTTTTGTACAGCAACAGCTTTGCAGGTAATCCATGGCATGGTCATTTAACATACCTATAGCCTTTGGCTGGTCGCTTAGATATGCTAAATAGCTATGGCTATGCTCTGGGCTAGGGGGATGGAAAGGGAACCCCCCCCCCACACCCAAGATGTGACTGGGGGCAGGTCCCCTGAGTTATAGCACCTGTGTGGGAGCTTGGAGAAGATTGGCTCCATGACATGGGGCCACGCCTGCCCAGAACTACGATGGCAGCCAGAAAAGCTGGAAAGGATGGGAGACTGAGGGCAAGTGTGGCCAAGTGTGGGAGGAGTCGGAAATGGGGCTGCAGAGGAAGATTGGTGCAGGGATTTAAACCCAGACACGGCAGCCATTGGGGAGAGAACCACGCGGTTTTGGCTGAGTGGGGACTCCTGTGGCCCTGGGAGAGAGGACCATGTGCCTTTGCCAGAGTGGGGACCCCCGCAGCTTTAGAAGGGGAAACCACCACCCAGCTTTAGTAGAGATCCCAGCGACACAGCTGATGGTGCCGGGAACCCAGGGAGGCCTCCCAGCCGAGCATGGATTACTGGGAAGAACTGGGGGCTGCCTGAACCATGGACTTCTATTTCTTTTCCTGTGACATGGTACCCCAGACTGGGCAAAGGGGGGAAGGAAGTCCTTTGAGGAAGGACTGTGTGTGTTTGTGGATGTTTTAAGGGACTTTGGGATTTTGATGAAGATATTAGGTCACTACTTTAAGTCTGTATAGCATTAAATAAACATTTCCTTTCCTTTTCACGAATCTCTGGCATTGAGAGACAGCTTTCCTATAGGTGGCAGACATAACGAACCTGGGGCTTCCTTTTGGTAATAATATATTGCCTAGGCCCCACCTTGTTGTTCTGTAACATATAGGCTCCTGGATCAGCAGTCTTGGTGGACCCAGCCTTCCAGCCACCCCCACCTAGGTGCCAGATGTGCAAGTGAAGCTGACTTTGATGCTCCAGACCAGCCTATTTGCCAGCTGAGTACCACTGAGTGACTTCTGTCATGTCATGAGGAGCAGAAGAATCACACAGCTGAGCCCTGCCTGAATTCCCAACCTGTGAAACAAAATAAAAAAAAAATATATAGCCCTAGCTGGTGTGGCTCAGTGGTTTGAGCACTAGCCTGGGAACCAAAGAGTCACTGGTTTGATTTCTAGTCTAGGGCACATGCCTGGGTTGCAGGCCAGGTCCCCAGTAGGGGGCATGTGAGAAGCAACCACACTTTGATGTTTCTTTCCCTCTCTTCTCCCTCCCTCCCCCTTCCTAAAATAAAGAAATAAAATCTTTAAAAAATTATATACATTTTTTTAAGTCACTAGGCTTTGGAAGATTTTTCATGCCATAATCATAGCAGTAATACTCTACTTGAAAACTTTAGCTTGGTTGAATACAATCTGTGTTCCTATGCCTGAACAGCTAGAGAAAATTACAAAGTAGGGATGACTGACCTTACTTTAAACATTAGATGGACATCAAACCTAACCATCCTGCTGTGCTTATCTGTGAGCTTACCCCTTCCAGAGTCATCTATTTCATATAGTATCCCTGCCTCAAATCTCCTCTATTTCCTTTCCCAAGTCATCCAAGGAGAGATGTCAAACAGGCAGCTGGATCTCTTATGAGTCTGGAGTTCAGGAGAAAGGTTGAGGATAGAGATAAAAATTTTAGAGTCACCAGGATATAAATCGCATTTAAAATGGCGAAACTGGATGATATCACTAGACAAAGGTGTGAATGGGGAAGAGAAAAAATTCAAGAAGTAGCCCTCAAGCTCTTCAAGGTTTAGAGTCCAGTGGAGAAAGCCACAAAGTGCACTGAGAAAGATGCCCATGGTTAGAAGACAGGGAGGAGAGCATATTCCAAAGACTGACAATAGAATGTTTTTCAAGGGCAAGTTCCTTAACAGGTGCAAGGAGATAAAGGGAAAAATGGAAGTGGAGGGATCAGTCTTTGAAACCTGAAACTTTCTTCGTGTCAATAGGAAGTGGCAGCCAGAAAGTGTGCACAGGTGCTTCTGGATTCTAGACTAGATGGTGGGAAGATGAAGGAGCTCCCAATTGACATTGTCTATTTTCTCTGTGAAATATACATGTTTAATAAGCATCTCAGCCTTTATATGTCTACAACACAACTCCTTCCTCACCTCCAATCCTACTTTTTCCTCAGCCTTTCCCAGCTCAGTTAGTGGTTTGCCCACCCACCTGCTGCTTTGACCAGAAACACCTGGTTCCTTACTTTCTCTCACACTCCACATCCAATCCAACAGTAAGTGTTTCTAGTTCTACCACAAAAGTGTGCCTCAAAAATCTGATCCAGGCCTGGCGGGTATGGCTCAGTTGGTTGGAGTGTAGCCCCATAATGAAAGGATTATGGGTTTGATTCCCAGTTAAGGCATGCACCTGAGTTGTGGGTTAGATCCCTGGTTTGCATGTATATGGGAGGCAACAAATTGATCATTCTCTCTCTCTCTTTATCTTCTTCTCTCTCTAAAAGCAGTGAAAAAATGTCCTTGGGTGAGGATTAAAAAAAACTCTGATTCCTTCCCACTGATTCTGTCACCTTCTTTGAGGTACCCTGTCCATTACCTGATTACTGCTCTTGCTTATCTCTCTCCCTTTTCCCAAATCCATTACCCACAGTGCTGTAAAAGGAGAGAAACTTAAAAACCACAAATCAAATTTGACACTCTCCTCACATACCTAGAACTCTGCACTGGTTTCCATCATACTTAAAATCTCAATGCTATGGGGATGAATAGGCATTGATTTTGGATTTGGTAAATGTTGGATTTGGTGAAACAGAGGACTCAGCTGGAGAAATAGAAAACTGAGACTCTGACAATGGCCTCACCAAAGTGGACAGGTCCTAAAATCAAGGTCACAATTAGAATTATTTTTGCAGTTGTGGCTGTCATTTAAGGCTATTCCAGCCACATGAATGAGGTCTTATAAGACAGTGGGGCAGGCTCATCATGAGAAAATAGTGGCCTGGTAAGGGTATCCTCTATTGTCTCCCATCCTCAGGCCCAGGCTTACAAGCTGGGGCCACAGAGTCTCTTGCAGAATAAACAATATTTAAATTTCAAAATGTAAGCTCCCCACTAGCCTTCCCTGATACCATTCTGGCTGGGATGGGGTGGGTTTCCTTGATGCTGCTCCCCACACAGCCTCCATGACCATGTGGATGTGGCCTTATTACTGCTGCATGGTGGTGAAGGCCCTGACTCTGCAGGGGGCCTCCTGTTGCTACCCTAGTGAGGAAGGGGATCTACCTTGTTATTGCATGTGATGGGTGGGAGGATATCCAAACTCCTGGCATGGTCTCCACTGACACTGTATGGGACGTGGGGGCTGGGGTCAGGGAGAGGCTTGTGGTCCCATTGGGTTGAAAGTTCTGGCTCCCCACTTGGCCTTCTCTGACCCATCCTGGTGAGAGGGTTGGGTGCCTTGTTACAAGTTAGTGAGAATGGAAGTCTAGGCTGCTCAGCCTTTGCTAGCAGAAGAGTTTGCAGTCTCCGTTTTGTTCTGTGTGTTTGCTGGAGGAGAGCTGTTGTTATCTGAATGTTTTCAGCCTTCACAAGCTGCCCCTTTTCTGTTCCTTGGCTAGAGAGAGCAGACTTTCCTTGCAGACGGCTGTTATCTGTGCCCACTGGTATTTTTGGATTGGCAAAAGAGCATATGTCTACCGCAGAGCCGCAGCTTGCTGATGGTGCAGGCAAGGGCACAGATGCTGGGGCTCACTTCCAGAGTGGTTCTCCTTCACCTAAAAGTACTGAAGAGAAGTACGATACACTAGAGGCCCCAGAAGATATGTAAGTATAAGAGCAGAAGACTTTCCTAGTTAGCTGTGATTATTCAGAAAGGTTTGATGAATCCTAGTCTGCAGGATGTCTGCAATACAGGCTCCTGGCTTGTGATCATAGCCCACTCAGTGGCATTCTGACCATGATTAATTTTGAGAATCTTCTAGGGGTGGCTTAGCGTGAGTTGCTGTGATGCTGGGCAAACAATGCTCAAACAAAGATGGCACTGAGTTTAGTTGCCGTTACAAAAATTTTCAAACACATCTGAAAAAAAAATACCCCAAATAAAACCAGTTATATCCAGAGGCAATTGCTCCAGTTCCACCAGCCACATTTTGCCTCAGAACAGCCAACATCACTCCTGTTACCTATTAAACCTTTTTTCCTCAGAGAAGGAGCTTCCTTTAGTGGAGCAGCTATGAATGGCTGTAGACCCAGTAAGCTCCCTGAGGTTGACACTTCTTTCTTGAGTTGTCAGCTGCCAGTCCGGCTGTTAGATTCTCCACTTGGGATCATCAGTATTTCTTTTTATAGAGTCAGACTGTTGGATGCTATGATCTGTTTGCTTCACTCAATCATATGAACCTATTTAGCTTTAATTTTTAAAATCAGATAAGTGTAAGTCCTAGAGTCAGGAAATTACTGTGGAATATAACACATTTCCCCCCACTCTTCTCTGAGGATGAATTTTAGAGAGGGGCTGACTATTTAAGATAGACTATTGGGGTCTTTGGAGCTGTCCACAGGAAACTGTTATTTAAAGATAATCTCTTCTGATTGGACCTGGAAGCTTTAATGGACCCTAAATTTTACTAAGGCTATTTGTCCAGTTTTGTCTAAAACTTACTAGGTGAATCCCAGGTAGCAATCATGGCAATTCCGGGAGAATGACCCAAGTGCCGCTCTGCGGAAGGCCCAGTTGTGATGCTCTCAAGGAGACTTAGTCTAGCCAAGCAGGTAGGATCTCAAATGCAAAAATGTGAACAGCAATAACAGATTTAAATAATTTGAAACCAATGAGTGTCATGTGGTTGATTGATCAATGGCTTGTATCTGTTATGCTTTGCAGGAAGGAGAGTATGCTTTCTATTCTGGAGGGGTTGGTATTTGAGCTGGTTCAGGGAAGAAAAGAAGGTGAGATTTGGGAATGTGGAGTGACCAGAGGTGTCAGCCCAGATATACAGGAAGCATATTCCTAGAGTGGCCGGAAGCTAATAGGTTCTCAGCAAAGGCCAGGTTTACTGTTAGCTTATGGTGAATACTTACTTTGGAGTGCTATTCGACACTCAGACTTTTCCTGAGATTGCATCTGGATCTTGTTCCTTGGGGACCACAGAAAAGCATTACCAAGTGTCCCAGATATCTGAGTTCAGGCACAGCAATAAGGGTGAGATGTGGTGACTATAACTCCCTCCAAGAGGTTTTGGGGGTGGAGGGCTCTGATCCAGTTGTGTGGAACTTCCTACTGAGCCCAAAGGAGCTGGTGTCCTGCCAGTGGGGTTGAGAAGCCAGGGGAATAACATTCACTTATTTTTTATTCATTCACACAACCTGTGTTAGAGAGTGCTGTCCGTGTGTCAGGAGCTGAGCTGGGTGCAAAGAATACAGGCAAACTGCTCTTATGTAAGTTAACATTAATTATTGACATCGTTTTAGATGCCTGTGTGAATAGAGTAATGTGACAAGGAGTAACTAGGTGGTGGGGAGAGATCTGAATTCATGACAGGTGGGATGAAACTAAAGATTCAAAAGAGATGCACAGGTGAGGAAGAGGGCGGACATTCTTGTGTACCAAGAAAGTGCAATGGCCCTGAGGTGAGGATAAGCCTGGTGAGTTGGAGAAAAGAAAAGCCAGTGTGGCTGTCGAGGACGAGTGTAACAGAGAAACAAGAAATGAAGTCTTAGAGAGGTGGTAGAGTCAGGCCAGCTAAGGTTGGTTAGTTTGCAGTAAGGACTTTGGGTTTTAGTCTCTGTGTGATGGGAAGCCATTTAGGTTTTTAATGTGGGGAATAGAGGAGACTGATTTCATTAACATGTGTCTAGAGGAGTTTAAATAAGTTTTGTCAAACTGCCCTTCTGTGAAAGAGTATGGTACAAGTAACTGGTGACACATATCTGCTGTTATAGGTAGTGGCTGGGTGACAGGTGGGTGTACTTCCATGAAGCATCCTTTAAGGTGGGACAGGGGATAGGTAACCTTGGACTCTTCAGTCACTGGGAGGACCAGGGAGCCAAGGTTCTGAGGGAGCAGTTCTTGAGAATGGTGGAGGCTTTTTGTCCTCCCTCCCTCCCTCCCTCCCTCCCTCCCTCCCTCCCTCCCTCCCTCCCTCCCTTCCCCTCCCTCCCTCCCTCCCTCCCTCCCTCCCTCCCTCCTTCCTTCCTTCCTTCCTTCCTTCCTTCCTTCCTTCCTTCCTTCCTTCCTTCCTTCCTGATGTACTTCACATGGGCAGGTGGGATCCATGTCCCCATCCCTTGAATCTGGGCATGTTTGTGACTGTTTAGGCCAATAGAGTGTGGTGGAGTGATGCTTCAAGAATTCTGAGGCTGAGTCATAAAAAAAAACCACGTGTCTGGGAGAGGTACTCTGGAGCCCTGAACTGCCAGGAGAGGAGTTCAGATCTCCTGAGTTGGCCAGGCCATATTGGCCACATGGGCCACATGGGCGACAGACCCAGGTGAGCCCAACTTTGCAACCATTCTGGCCAAGGTGCCGGACATGACTGTCAGGCTGTCTTCCCACTCAGTTACCATGGAGTGACCTCTTGTCTGCCTCAGGAGACCCAGGAATTGCTCTGCTGAGCTCTGCCCAAATTCTTGGCAATAAAAATCTCACCCATGTAATCATGAGATATAAAAAAGATGGTTGCTATTTCAAGTCACTAAGTTTGGGGGTAGTTTGCTAAGGTGTGATATTAACTGGAACAAGGTTGTCTTATTACCAACCCTTCCTCCCTTCTTTGCACCACCCTTAAGGGAGAAGTAGATCTCCTGAGAAAGCCTGGAGAATGTAATCCTCTGTGAGAGTCCACACCAAGGAAATTGACCCTCCCACCTGTTACCTGGAAACAGACTGTGCTGGAGGCAGGGATTGGCTCCAATGAGACCTAAAATGGTAGAGTTACCTGAAGATCTCAACTTGCAGGTACATCCAAGACAGGGAGAGGGCTGCACTTAAGATAAACTCAGGGAGGATCTATCTTTGAGTCCCACAGTGTCCTACATAAACACTTAGATATAGTGAAGGAGTGGCAAATTAAGGTTAGATGAGGAGACTTCAGTGATCTGTATTTCCTCTCAGGTTGCATCATACAAGGATGCTGGGAGGAAAAGGAAGGGCAGTTACACAGGGACAGGAAGACTGCAGGGTCCCTGGGGCTTCTTACTATAGACTTCCGTACTCCAGAGTACGCCCCAGGCAGTCTCTCTGCAGAAGGCCGGGCTCTTCAACCATGGCTGGCAGGGGGGTTATAACCAGTGCTCCAGAGGAGGGCAGGGAAGGCCCTGTGGCTCCAGCTAGTCAGAAGGGCCCTTGGGCATGTGTTTCTTAGGATCATTTCCTCAGGGACTTTCCATGAAAACACAACTCAGTGTTCAAAAGACCCTTTGCACTACCTTTGGAGGCTACTGCTCCAGGCCACAGTACACAGCAGAATCCTAAGTGGGACTGCTGCAAGATCTAATGGGTTATGGCTTTTGTGTAATCTTGGTTTGAGAAGTGATTCCATTCTGAGACAAAAAAATATGAGTGGTGCTTCCAAATAAGACAAATCAGAACTCACAGTTTTTCTTCATAGGGAATGTTTGTGAAAAGAAAAAGCTGTGTCGGTCTCAGGCCGCTGGGTTGGCAGGGTGCGCTCAGGCTTGACTGCCTCTGTGTGTCACAAAATGAGTTTATAAATGCATGCTTAAGAAAGCCCCTGGAACAAAAGAGAAAACCTCTTTGGCAAGATGATCGTGAGAATGGAGCTATCTTGCTTCGGGACAAATTTCTTATAAGGGTTCAGTGTGGCTATTCCTAGTGGCAGTATGAGTTGGGTTCCCTTTATTTCATTTATGTTTTATAACTGGTTCTTAAATTGGCCAAGGACCTTATCTTTTTTTCCAAAGGAGGAAAGTCTCAGGACAAAGGCAGGTGGCCTATGAGAGTCAGACATGAATAGAGTATCCCTCTGTAACTGGATAGTCCCTGCAGGGCACTCCACTACATCCCTGATGAGAACAAGGTTGTGCCAACAGGTAGAAACTAATAACCAGTATGGAGATTTCCACTTTCCAGCATTTGTTGACTGCACTTTGGTCTTTTTATCTTTAATCTCTCTTATATTCTATTACTTATTATTAAATACTTTTGGGAGCATATTTCAGTTATGTCTATAAAAATAGTTTTTCAAGAATATTCATATACATACACACATGTGCATGTATTTTCTTTTTAAAGATTTTATTTATTTATTTTTAGAGATGGGAAGGGAGGGAGAAAGACAGGGAGAGAAACATCAATGGTTGCCTCTCAAGTGCCCCCTCCTGGGGAACCTGGCTGGCAATCCAGGCATGTGCCCTGACTGGGAATTGAAGTGGCAACCCTTTGGTTTGCAAGTTGGCACTCAATCCACTGAGCCACAGCAGCCAGGGCACATGTGCATGTATTTCTATTAGTTTTCTCTCAATGTTCCATTGTTCACTGATTCCAAGTTGGCATATTTATTTCTATAATAGCTGGTAAGTGTTGAGGCATGGGGGTTTTATGGAATTAGAAATATTTGAAACCATAACATGGTTTTCCCATTTCTCGAGTCCATACCTAATATGCCCTGATGGCATTACACATTGTTATTAGCCACAAGTGGATGCAGATAGTTTTAACATAGGCAGAACATCTTAGTAATAGTAGAGGAATAATTTTGGACTCTGAAAAATATCAGCTGATTGCTGGTTATTCTTAGGTACTAAGTCCTTCAATTGTTGTTAATCTTTTTCTGATTTATGTAATTCCACTGAAACCCAGAGATGGGAATCTAAATGACAAAATGGTCTTCTCAAAGGATACTGTAAAAGGAGATTAATGGGTCTTTCTCTTCCCTGCAAAAACTTAGTGAAACACATTCTTAAAATATACTAATAACCAAGTTTCTGACAATCAGTTTGCTGAGGACAGTTGTACTGTGAATTAACAGATCCCAAATAGTTGGCTTTCGATTTCATCTGTTCTAATAGTTTGGTTCACTGGGTTATGATGTTCAGAATCCATCCTGTTTCATTTGCCTTTCATTTCTCATGCTCGACCAGGATGCCACAAACCTGTGCACAGTCTCACCATGAACACAGTGTTGATGGACTTTTGTCTGAGGTCGCCTGGAGGCCGTGTTAGAGGGCACGTCGTCCTTCCCTTCCCTGGACAGGGGAGGCTGCTGTACAGAATGGTTAGGTGCCTGTGCAGATTTGGCAGGGCAGCTGTCCCCTGAGCTCTACATGCTGTTTCGTTTATTATTTCTGTTTATTGCCTCTGTGTTGGCAATAAAGTCGGGACCATAAAATTAGAGTGCGGTCACCACGTCCAGTTTCCCAGATTTCCATGTCATGTTGGGAAGCCCGAAAGTTCCTGATTGGTGCCACTGGGTATTTTCAACTGTCTTAGTTGAGGGTTGTGGAGATTGACAGAGTATAATTTTTAAAAAGGGGAGTAAAGCCAAGGTTGACATTTTGGAGCAAACATATACCATATATGGAAGAAAGGTTAGTTACTTAAGGCAAATTTGCCATCTTGACAGCCCTTCCCTTGCATGAGGACAGTGTAGGCCGCAGGCAGCCCCAGGACCCTGCAGCTGGGACCACACAGGGAGAACCCTCGACCAGCAGGGTGATCACAGGCAGAACCAAACGGAGTGCAGGCCCGGGCGGCTGCCCCCAGACTGTGCACTGAGGCCTGCATGGGCGGCCACCCTGGCCTGTCACCGAGCAGGCTCCCAAGCCCTCAGCTAACCAGCATGTTGCCTGACTTTTGTCTCCACTAGCCACGCCTTTCTAAGGGACAAGGAGAGGCTGTCTTTGAAGGGGGAAAAGTTGAGGAGGTCTAGCCACAAAAATAGTTTTCAGAGAAGTTTTCTTTGTTGTTCTTCCAAAAGCAGGGCTCTGATTTAAAAAGAAAAAGACAAAGAAAAACAAACAATCGAACACTCCCCGACACCCTGCTCTTGCAAAGCACATTCTCCTGAAACACACAATTTAAAACTGTCTCTTTTTGTTACAGTGCCAGAAAAATAGCTAATGGTATTGATAACCACCTTGGGGTGAGGGCTGTGTATATGTGATTTCATGTAATTTTTCAACCACCAGGTGAGGTACAGATGAAAGGAGGTAGACCTACTTGTCCAAAGTCACACAGCTGCTAAGTTCACCTACAGCTCATGCTTCTGAATCCCATGTGCTATTTTCATCCTTGAACCTAATGCTGCTGCTGGGTGGCAATGGCTGACTCCAGAGTCAGCCCTGCAAAGCAGTGGTTCTTAACGTTTTTGATTGCCACAGCTTGCACCTGGCCAGGGCTGCCACTAAACACTTCTCAGGATAATCCCCACGACAAAAAATTATCTGGCTAAAAATGTCAATAGTGCTTTTATTTTGTGACATTTAATATGATTTGCCATGTTGTGAATAATTAGAAAAAGTAGAAACTGGAAGGCAAAAGGGAAACAGGTCCCCAGAGCTGTTAGCCAATGCAATGCCAACACATATCCTTATGCACAAAATGCTTTGGAAACCAAATGAGACCCACAATATCTCCTTAAACTTGGGTGAGATGTGCATACTATGGGGCTCAGTGTCGTGGACAAATGGCTGTTGCCTTCCTACTATTGTTGTGTCCACTCTCTCCTCCTCTTCCTCCTCTGGATCTCCAGGAGATTCCAGGTGAGCTGATGTCACCCTAGATCCTGGGGCAAAGAATATTGACCTAAGCAAAGGGAACATATGGGTATTTTCTGGGAATGCTGGGACAGCAGTTCTCCTCCTAAGGTGGGTGGGAGTGAGGTCAGAGGTCAGGAGCAGCTCTGGTCATTTTTCAGCTGTGAGGGGAGCCCTAGTGCTGGTCATAGCACTGCGTGCTAGCCTGCTGCCAGCACCTGTCACCTGTGGTATTGTTCCGTCTGCATCCTGCTTCCTCCAGCACCTGCAAGCCTTATCTTAAGCAGTTCCCTCTGCCTGAAACAGCCTTCCAGGGCTAATATCCCGATCTCCTTCAAGACTCAGCCCCATGCCCTTTCCTCCAGGAAACCTTTCTTTATTACTCTGAATTTTTAGTCTGTTTATTGACAGTAAGGACTGAGGTATATGGTGTACTTTCATTACCTACCCAAGTAGATTTTAAGCCTCTGGAAGGCAGGCTTGTGTCTTGTATTTCTTTGTATTCTGTGCAGTATGTACCAATATGTGTTGTCTGACAGGTCAGAGGGCTGCTGCAAGCACAGAGCCAGCCACACAGGGCGGTGTGACTGGGTCCCACTTTGCATGGCTTTGTTTGGGAGCAGAGGACAGATGGGTGGTAGGGAAGACAGGCTTTGTGATGCTACACTTCCAAGTCCCTCTCTTCCACCCAAGGGACCCAATTATCTGTGTAACATTCATGGGCTCAGATGGCTGTAGCGTCTCAGCCTACTTACTGCACCTGTCTTCTTTTCTGCTCCTTTGTTTGTGATCATTTCTTACTGCTTCATGTAGCCTCCCTACTTCTCAACAAGGGAACCTCTAGCAAGGTCTTCACTTCCCAGGTCTCCTTTCTTCATCAGGATCTGGCTTGTCAGGTTGTTATGAAGCTTAAATGTGCCATTCCATATACTGTGGATGCTCATTGGAAGCTGTCATGAAGAGCAGTAGGGCAGGTGAATGCACAAGAAAAAAAGGGAAACAAGCAATTCTGGCTACTAACCTGCAGTTATTCCAGGTTGGGGCTGGCTCACTCGTAGTCACTCAGTAGACCTCTGCTGTCCAGTGCCGCAGCCACCAGACACATGTAGCTACTAGAGCTCAAGACGTGGAAGGTGCAAACTGACAGGAGCTACAAATGCAAAACCTGCACTGGGTTTCAAAGGCTTAGTATGAAAAAAGAAATGGACAATATATTATTAATATTTCTTTTTATACCAATCACATGTTGAAGTAATATTTTTGGATATATTTGGTTTAACAAAATATATTATTAAAATGAATTTTATCTGCTCTGTTTTTTCCTTTTTATTTATTTTTATTTTTTAAGTATATTTTATTGATTATGCTATTACAGTTGTTCCATTTCCCCCCTTAACTCCCCTCCCCCCTGCATACCCTCTCCCACCCATATTCCCCCCCTTCGGTTCATGTCCATGTGTCATAAGTTCTTTAGCTTCTACATTTTCCATACTATTCTTGCCCTCCACCTGTCTATTTTCTACCTACCATCTATGCTACTTATTCTCTGTACCTTTTCCCCCTCTCTCCTCCTCCCACTACCCTGCTGCTAACCCTCCATGTGATCTCCATTTCTGTGGTTCTATTCCTGTTCTAGTTGTTTGCTTAGTTTCTTTTTGTTTTTGTTTTAGGTGTGGTTGTTAATAATTGTGAGTTTGCTGTCATTTTACTGTACATGTTTTTTGTCTTCTTTTTCTTAGAAAAGTCCCTTTAACATTTCATAAAATAAGGGCTTGATGATGATGAACTCCTTTACCTTGAGCTTATTTGAGAAGCACTTGATCTGCCCTCCCATTCTAAATGAAAGCTTTGCTGGATAGAGCAATTTTGGGTGTAGGTCCTTGCCTTTCATGACTTGGAATACTTCTTTCCAGCCCCTTCTTGCCTGCAAAGTCTCTTTAGAGAAATCAGCTGACAGTCTGATGGGAACTCCTTTGTAGGTTACTGTCTCCTTATCTCTTGCTGCTTCTAGGATTCTCTCCTTCATTTTTATATTGGCTAATGCAATTATGATGTGCCTTGGTGTGTTCCTCCTTGGGTCCAACTTCTCTGGGACTCTCTGAGCTTCCTAGACTTCCTGGAAGTCTATTTCCTTTACCAGATTGGGGAAGTTCTCCTTTATTATTTCTTCAAATAACTTTTCCACTTGTTGCCCTTCCTCTTCCCTTTCTTGTACCCCTATAATTCAGATGTTGGAATATTTAAGCCTCTCCTCAGTTGTTTGAATTCTTGTTTCTTCATTCTTTTCTGTTTGGTTGTTTCTTTCTTCCTTCTGGTCTGCTCCATTGATTTGAGTCCTAGTTTTCTTCCCTTCACTATTGGTTCCCTGTACATTTTCTTTCATCTCACTTAGTGTAGCTTTCATTTTTTCATCTAATTTGTGACCAAAATCAACCAGTTCTGTGAGCTTCCTGATCACCAGTGCTTTGAATTGTGCATCTGATAGGTTGGCTATATTTTGGTCATTTAGTTGTATTTGCTGTGGAGCTTTGATCTGTTCTTCTGTTTGGGCCTTTGGTCTGGTCTCACCTGTTACCTATGAGGGGTGGAGCCTTAGGTGTTCACCAGGGCAGGGCAGCCCAGTCGCTGGGCTGTGACGCTGTATGTGGGAGTGGGGTCCAAAAGGGAACAATGACATTTGCTCCTCTCTCCATTGGATTTCAGTCCCTTCTGCTGCTGCTTCCCCCAAGCAACCTGGGACTTTCTGGTGCTGACTCCTGTGTGGGTGGGCATGTGCATGTTCTAGGACCCTGTGGGTCTCTCCAACACACTCTCCTTTGATGCTGGGAGTCTCTCCCTGTACCTCAGCCATCACAGGTGTTTTTAATCAGTGTCCTGAGGTTCTATTTCCCAGCACTGGGACCCCAGGTTGCACAGTCTGTCTTACTGCCCAATTTCACGTGGTTTAACCGCACACAAATGTGGGATCACCTGGACAGCCAGGTGCCTTGCATGCAGTGCCTTGCTTCACAGTCACCACCTCACTGGGTCTGCCAGCTGCCTGGAGACCAGGGTCTGCCCGCTGTGGTCTTGTGCCAGGGATGCCTTATGTGCCCGGGGCCACTGCCCTTTGTGTGGTGACCTCTCTCTTCCTGGCTGCCCGACCTCGCCCTTCCTACTGGTCTGGATGAATGTGTATATTTTAACTCCTTGGTTGTCTGACTTCCATACAGTTCAATTTTCTGTCAGATCTGGTTGTTATCTTGTTTCTAAATTGTTGCTGACTTTATTTTGGTTGTGGGAGGAGGCACAGTGTGTCTACCTACACCTCCATCTTGGCCGGAAGTCTGCTTCTCTTTGTTTAATGTGACTATTAGAAAATTTAAAATTAAATTTTACATTAGTGATTCCATTGTATTTCTATTAAACAGCATTGGTCTCAGCAGAGCCTTTAATAGTGTGACTTTTGGGTGTTGAATGGAGTTTGTGGCTCTCAAAATGTCTCTTGCGTTGGACTGTGATGGCTAGAATCCCATCTTAGCAGCTTCATGCCTTAAAGGCTTGAGTCCTGGGAAAATTTCAGTCTCCTGGGGGAATTTAAACTGCTACCAGCAATTTATACCCTAATATGAATGAGTCTGTGGTGTTTTTCCTCCCTTCTTTCCTTTCTCTCTTCCTCCCTCCTTTCCTTTTTTCCCTTCTTTCTTTCGTGGAAAGAAGACTTGGTTTAAGGAAGTAGAGCTGGAGGGAGGTAGAGGTGAACAGGAACCATGTGAAGGATGAGTGGGTAATGGTGAGACAAGGGTCCCCACACAAGTGGGTGAGGGGATGCTGATGAGGCAATGGTGGAATTGACCCACAAACATTTCCTGTACAGGTTGGTGTCCTTATTCCTTTTGTACTTCTCACAGTACTGTCACAATGGTCTGCACATGCAGGGGAGCCCACAGTAACAGTATAGACTTGGTGACCAAAAGTAAGATTTGAAAGAAGAATCTGCTGTATAGGATAATTTCTCATTTGACAAGATTCGGCCTTGAGCCTGCAAACCATGACTGGATGAGTAGGTGTCATTCTTCTTTGGGGAAGGAGATGTATTGAGAGTTTTCCTTCTTATCTATTTTCACAGAATATTGAGATGGGGTCAGGAACCTGAGAATCAGACAGTAGTGAGTGACCCACTTTTAATCACATAGGATCTAAGACCAAAATTTTGGTTTCTGTTATTGAACCACACAATGGATGGGACATTTGTTTCTTACAGATTTTCAAGGGAGGTGAGTGCTAACAGACTCCCTCATTCAGAATTTTAGGGAAGCACCTAGTTGGAGGGATGGGTCATTTCTAAACTGGTCACTTCTTGAGATAGCAAGGCTTCCTTGAGCCTCAGTTTTTGTTTGGTGCCACTGAAGTGACTTCAGTTTCCTGGTATAAAGGATTGGGTTATTAAATTCTGAGGACAATACTACTGGTTTTTCCAATTGTTTTTTAAAAAGAACTTAAGTGAGGAAAATAACTAGTTCCCCCAACGAGAGATATGGAAAAGCTAACAAGTCCATGACATATGGTAAGCCCCTTAGAATTGCCTGTGCTTGCAAGGCCTGAGTCTTGGGAAGAACAGGCTTACACAAGATTCGGCGCTTTAAATGCAATTCCAATCTCTCTTCCCCCTCTCTTTAAAAATGTCCTCAAGTAAGCTAACTCAGCTAACTCCTTCTCCTCCTAAACACGAAAGATGATGAGAAAACACTTTAGAACAGAGAAACAGTGAACTCAGTTCACCAACTTCCTTAGGAAACCTTGAAGGAAACTTTCCTCATTAAATTCTTCTTATTAAAAAGCTGTGAAGTCATAAAGTTACTGAACAATAGCTCACACAAAGGGGCACTTCTCTCAGCCCTTCCCCCTGAGCTTTAAGGGACCTTCCCCTCAGGGACCAGCGGGGAGCTGAAGGCTTTGTGTGAGTCCCCTCTGTCCTCTATGACTTTCTTTGCATTTGGTTTCATCACCATTTTCTCCCCCTTGTTCTTTTCCTTCTCTGTCCATTAGAAAGGCTATGAGAAATGTGGCTTTTAAAATTTTTAGTCAAGACATCTGTTTTGAGCCACATGGTTGTTAGGGCTGTGACTGGAGTTTTTTCTAAAGTCCGACACTTGACTGGAGAATATTGTCTGAAATCTACATCAGAAATATATTTGTACAGGTGATTTGCCATCTAGTAAAATGGTTTTGCTTTCTTTTGTTTCATTTATTTATTTTTAGAACACTGCCAGGAAATCATGAAATGAAATAAAAGATTTTCCGTATTTAGAACTTGAAAGGAATAGATCCCTGTTGGTAGGAAGTTTTTGGTGGCTTCCCTTCCTCCCTTTCTTTCCTCCCTCCCTCCCTCCCTGTGGTGACTCATGGCCTCTAGCAAGGGTGAATAGTTTGCCTATCTGGACCATTTGGCAACCCTAGGTACACTTGCAAAGTCAAAGGTGACAAAGATCTAGTCCCTGCCCTCAAGAAGCATTCAGCTGTTATTTTGGCAGGCTGGGTACCAGGTGTATGAATTTGCTGGTATCTTGTGTACTAAATGCTCTCCCTGTCATGCCCATTTTTCTGGAAACATTTAGTGCATTCTTGCCAACCTCCAACTACTAGTATCTTTACCTGTGTCATTTCCCACCAATCCTGTTCCCTAACTACCACAAAGCACACAGTTCACCTGTGACCCACAAGAAGTACAGAAGAACAATTCATCTTAGGAATGACCCTCAGCAATGACATTAGGGAGCAGCGGGTGGTTCTGGGAAAATCTTTTGAACCTCACAAAAACACTGTGAGGAAGGCCATTGTTTCTCCTGGTTAACCCAGGGAGACAGGGATGCTTGGAGACTTAGGAAAGTTCCTCAGGAGACCCTGACTTTTGAATTTAGGACTGCCTGACCCAGCAATATGAGAGCAGAATGAGTGGCAGCAGAATGAGTGCACGTCCCTTACCAGTTCCAGTTTCAGTGACACAACCCTAGTAGCTTGAAATTGGCCACGGTGAGAGTATTTATACCACAGAAATTGGCAAATACTACAATCAGGGCTTTTTTCTTTTCCTTAGAGAGTCTGCTGTTAAACATTTACCAGCATACCACTGGGCTGACCTGCGCTCATACTTTAACTCAGCCGTGCACGGCCATCTCCCCCAGGGGCCAGGACACGGAGAAGACGAGGTGGGCTGAGTGGGCCCCTGGTGCTCTGGTGAGCCGTGTGCCCTTCTAAGGGAGCAGCTGATACCAAGCTCCAGCTGACGCTTGTTATTCTGTGGGATGTGGACCCAGTGTTAACATCTTCTAAGTTCTTCAAGAGTAGCCACAAAATCCAGAATTTTATGTGAAATCTCAATTTTAAAATGCTGGCAACTAATTCAAAAAATTTTTTAAACATTACTCTGGCCAAACAAAACACATCTGTTGGCTGGCTTTGGCAATGGGCTGCCAGTTTGCGAGTTCCCATTTTAACCAATAAATTCCATTGCTCTGTGCTTGTGTTCCTTTCCCGAGATGCCCTCCTATGTGTCGAGATCCAGCTTAAATGACAGCTTCTCCATGTTTTATCCTTGTGTCTTCCATTGAGAAGTCATTTTCTGAACACTAAGAAGATGGTTCTGAATATATATTTTCCCTCAAAGAAAGTACTTATGTGTTTGATGTTATCTGTACACACATTTCTTTTTCTCCTTTGGTAGGTTGTAATTTTCCTCAAGATCAAGATTTATGTCTTGCCCTGGCTGGTGTGGCTCAGTTAGTTGGAGTGTCATCCCATAACCAAAACATTGTGGGTTCGATTCCTGGTCAGGGCACTTACCTAGGTTGTAGGTTTGATCCCTGGTTTGGGTGTGGACAATCCCAGTGTGATCTCTGGTATAGGTGCAGGTGATCCCCGGTATGGGCACATATGGGAGGAAACCAAGTGATGCTTCTCTCTCTCATCCATGTTTCTCTTTCTCTCTTCCTCTCTCTCTAAAAAGCAATAAGAAAAATGGCCTTGGGGTAGGATTAAAAAAAGATCTCTATTTTGGGCATCTTTGTTTCCCTGGAAATGGTCAGCAAGTCCCCTGTATTTAGTAGACATTCAACAAATATTAGGTAAAACTTAAAATTGGGTACTTAGTAGATGTTTACTTGAATCATATTTTATACTTCCCTTGAGAGCTGTGACTTGTCTACTTGGCCAGGAAGACTAAGAGTTTAGATGGGAAATGTCAAAGCCACATTGACAGCATCAGGGACATTTCTTATCATTCCTACTTTTATGAGACATGCTAAGAGAACGTTTTATTTTCCTGTGTGTTGATGCATGTGAGTGGGGGTTTCTGCACTAAGTTTTGTGCTTCAAAGAAAGACATTTCCTGACCGAGGTGATAGAATATAGAACATTTCCCTACTTAGGTAGGCTTTTCTTTCTAAATCAAAATAACACTTATTAAAACAAAAATCAATGTTTTTAATATTGGCATTTATAAGCATTTTTAAATGCCTTTTAATTTTAAAGAATAATGTCTCAGAGTAAGATACAATCACTTTGGCACAAATCTCAGATTAAAATTTGATACTGATGATTTTTCCTTCTTATTTTCCTATGCTATTTTAAATGAAGACTCTTTAGATCTTTCTCTCACTTTCAATATCATAGATTTCTAGAGCTGGTAGTAGCTCTTTGTCCCTTAAACCTTCAATGTCCTTGGATAGTTTTTTCCTGACTGCTTGCTGCTAATTTCAGGAAAGAATTGATTAGTTATCTCTAAATTCCAGGAATTACAAGCATTCCTTTTTTTCATGGGCTTTGTTTTTTTTTCTTTTTTTTCATTTGTTTGGTTTTTTTTAGTGGTATTTTTCCTAAGCAGGACAATTAGAGCCTTTTGCTCTCAACTGATTTCTGTTTTATGTTAAAGAGCTCAGAATTAGAAAAACCCCAACTTATCAGTACTTTGTGTTAAACATAAGTTGAAACCAAACAGTAAAATAATATTAAATAAAGATTCAAAGATTGTCTTCTCATTTAATCATTAACTTCATTTATTTGCATACTGTGGGACAAGGTGGTAAAAAATTAAAGTGTGGGCTGCTCATTTTTTTCAAACAGACTTACAAGTGTATTTTAAATTTTGACCCACTGCACAATTTTTTAAATTATTAAAATTCATCCAAAAATAGCATAGAAACAACCTGTGTCATTTAAGTTGAATTTTCTTCTCATGGTTCAGAAACATTTCAACTCTGCTAGCCACTCCAGTTATCTTATTTCTAAAATTTTGGAGATTCCTGTACATTGTGTACAGTAAGACACTGTACTTACTACTCACACAGGTGCAGACGGGCACTCTGGGGGTGAACTGAATAGAAGGGCCTAGGCCCTGCCCTGTATCGTCAACAGTGTGCAGCCACGAGAGAGGCTACCTCATTGACATTGTTACAATCACACTCTAACATTGATTGATCAATTGTTTTGAGGTATAATGTGATTACTTTTAATTGCCAGTAAGAGGTGATTTCCATTAGATCTAAGACCTAATTTATTAAGTTCAAAAGGACAACTTACTGCTAGTATCCATTCACTCCACTAGCTGAAGTCCCCAATCTCTGCTCTTTACGCATTATCCTGTTTTGCCACGTGAAACTGGTCATCCTTAGAACAGATAGACAAACACTGGATGTGTGTGGTGGAGGCAAACTTGTCACCATCAAGGGGCTGATTGCCCTTTGCTTTTGCTCCTCTTAGATAAGCCCTGCCCCCAGCACTGGAAGGATAGGAGGTTTCCTTCCTCAGGGCTAAAATTCTTTTGAAACAATGTAAGTTAAACGATGAGTCTTGTGGTTATTTATGTCATTATTGTCCATCTTCTCAATCCCCCCTTTCATTATTTAATATTGTGCTTCAGGACAGTAATGGTATAGCTCTAGAAAGTCATAGACAAGCGGTAAGGATCCGCCTTAGATGACCTGAATCCAGTCCTGTCCTTTGATGGAGACTCAGAGAGGTGAACTGAGTTCCCAAGGGCACAGAGCTGGTCACGGAGTAGGACCCCATGTTTTGGTCCACATAAAGAGAATAATGCTCTCAGTATTGCAGTCCCATATTTACGGCTCTTTATATTGTTGCGCTATCACATCTTGTTATAGGTGTAGAATATTAACTTCTCTGATGTGATGTGTTTATTTACCAAATATGAGAGTTTTAAGTTTTGTCCCATGAAAGACAGTTGTTTTCCTTCTCACGGCTGGTTCTGAGTTGGCATCTTCATGGACAATGTTCACCATTTGCTGCTTGAACTTTACCAAAAGAGAGATTCTGTTTATAGCAGTTGATTTTTCAGAGGCCAAAGGAAAAGGGAAACCAAAAGGTGCTAGGAGTTAGCACATGCTGCTTCTTACTTATGCTCTAGGTGAGTTAGTGGACCTGGAGACTTTACATCTTCTGTTTTTGTTCCACTGACTTAATAGTGGTCACGTGACCAGAAGGAAATGGTTGGAGGTAGAACTGCCCAGACTCTGGGGGAGGAGAAGTATTATATGCCTTTGGGGAGTAGGTGAGGGCTTCCCTCATCTATTAGATTGGTTGGACCAAGTGAAATTGTTGATATTGGACTGCTTTTGACTTACAAAAATGATAATTTTATATGGCTTAATCAAATATGATCTTCCTTTCCCTCCTTTCTTCCTTCTTATCATCCTAAGACCTTGCAAATATTTTTCACGGGCCTGGTGGTAGGGTCATTTCTTTGACTTACTATTAAATTAGTGTTTCTTCTCCTTTCCTTATCATGAAAGGCTTTTAGCTCTTTTCAAGTGTCAAAGATTAGCTCCTTGAAAGGCACAATCAGTTTCAACCTAAGTTCAAAGGGGACACGCAAACACAGCTATCAACCCTAAAGCACTCCTTTACTGAGCCTTTGCCTGGTGCCCCTTGATGCTTGCAGGGGCTTGGAAAAATCTAGTTCAGCATTCTTTCCTCATTAGCCTAATGACTGGGTCCAATATGCTTAATATTAACATATCTTGAAAGATGAGCTCTTTTTTTTTTCTTGGGCAGTTTGAGACATGGTCTTCTATTTTATCATCCAGACGAATAAATATTATAGTTGGATCTCTACCATCCCTGGACCTTAATGGAGGTGCCCTGTGTTTCATCTGAAAAGGAGGCTGCTTAGTTGTACTTAGCAGGTAACCAAATTTGTGTGTAGCCGATGGACAGCAGGCCTTCTGGTGGGGGTCTGTGGGCCACGGAGAAACAGATAATTTTACCACAGTCTTCTGAGGGACCAGTTCCTCAGATGAGCCTCAAAATCTCAGTTAGTTGCTTCAGCCCCTTCATCCTTAGGATAGAGGAGCCAAGGAAACTTGCTAAGATCAGAAATAAATGCAAGCTTGGCTAAGAAGACCCATAAGCCTATTATGGAACTAGTGTTTGTAGAAATAGAACAATACAACAATTCTGGATAAGTACTCAGTGTCAACTAGCGCTGGGGAAGGAGGAGGAAGCATAAATTGAAAAGCTTTTGGATACTATTACTTTTCCTTTATACATGGAGTAGATTTTGTTACTAAAACCTAGCCTTAAGGAAACTCCTGGCCTTGGCTGTTGTTGGACCAGTGACGTTTAAGATTCTTCTTGAGTTCCAGAAACCCTGCAATGCAGCCCAAAGCACATAGCTTTCTCCACTCTTCACTGACAGAAACACAATCCAAGACACTGCCTTTTCCTGGAACCAGCACATGTTTACTGAGCACCAAGTCTTACACTAGGCCAATGGGAATCAAACATGGTTGTCGGGTGGGCAGCATCAGTATTGCCCAGAAACTTGTGAGAAACATTAACTGTCAGGTCAACCCATGACTGGAAGGACCACCAGCCTGGGAGTGAGGCCCTGTATCTGTGTCCTAACAAGCCCTCCAGGTGACCCTAAAGACCCAGAATGACTGTTCTAGGCATGGGACATGGATGGGCGAACAACACTCTTGGGCATGCCTTCAGTGGCTTTGTTCTTGTGTGGTGAGGATCATAAAATGTGCCTGACAAACTGTTGCTTAGAAAAAAAAAATTTTATATTTGCCAACCAATGAAAAGGAGGTTGCATTGAGGAAATGATGAATTGGTGTTTTGATGAAATGTCACCATGTTCTCTGAAGCTAGGCCACATATTAGGAAATTCTGGAATTGTTTAGCCATGATGTAATGTTGTAGTTTTGCTGTGAACAAGTTTAAGAGCCTTGATGAAGATTTTTCCTCTTTCTCCTAGTTTCTAACTAGAGCCTGAAATGAAGTTTTGATACTAGAAAGTAACGTTGCGCGGCATTGCCTCCACCTAAAAACTGGGGGTACAGCTGAAGAACTCCTCCGTCAGTGTTGTCAAAGAAGCATGGCTATTTTTGGTTTGGGTTTTGTTTCCTTCCTCCTCTCTTTCCTTCTCTTTCTCCTGCCTTCCCTTCTTCCCTCACTGCCTTTCTTCCTTCCTATTTTTTATCAAAAATTTAAAATCTGATGAGATGTCTCTATCCTCAGGCACTCATCTAAATTTATCTCACACATCTGGTTTCTTTTATAGAAGAGAAACAATAAAGGAATAGGGCTGCTTTATACACATTCATTAAAAGAAAACACATACTATTATGCTGAAGGAACATTTCTATATATTGACTTTCTATATCCCCATGCAAGCTATGCCTTCTGACTATTCCACTTTGCAGGTAAATGACAGTGGAATTGGAGTCAATGTGTTGTTGCCCCAAATTTCTCCTTTCCCAGTGCATGCCTGCTAGGCAACATGTTGTGATGTGCCAGCGTCTCACCTTTTGCTTAGCCTATTTCCACCTCTGCCAAAGGAAAACTAGGTCTGGAGCCCCCTCTGAAGTCAGCTGGGTTAATCAACAGCTTTTCTATCCCTTTACCCTCTCAGGTGCTTCCTCTTGTTCCACCTCTTCGGAGTCACCAGTCAGATATGCTGCCAGAGAAGGATCTGAAGTTGTGGTACATCCATGGCATCAAAGAAAACTTTGATGGTAGAATTTCAAGTGTCAATCATCAGGTGGGGCACTAGGGGCTCCCGGCAACCCTTCTTAGCATTGGGTGGATGTGGTAGAGAGGGTGAACCTTAGTGCCTGAGCTTCCAGCAATGGCCAGGAGTCGGATTCCCAGCCCAAGTGATGTTGGTGGCCTGTGTTTCAGACTTCCCTTTTGGGAAGTTGCAATAGCACTTATCTAGCAATTGGGTTAGCTAGTGCTCTTCAAAACTTTGAGAATTAAAGCTTCAACAGTGAAGACATTTCTCTCCCAGCAGATGAATGGCATTTAGTGTCAAATTAGGAGATACTTCATACACTGAACTTGATTCTCTTTGAAAAATAGGATTTATTTAGGTGGAGCACAGACAGAATTTTTAGGGCAGTGAAACTACTCTGATACTATAATGATGGGTACATGTCATTATATGTTTGTCCAAACCTATAGCTTGTACCACACCAAGAGTGAACCTTAATGCAAACTATGGATTCTGAATGATGATGATATGTCGACGCAGGCTCATAGATTATAACAAATGTCCCACCCTGGTGGCGGATGTTGATTGTGGAGGAGGCTGTGCATGTGTGGGCATAGGAGTGTAAGGGAAATCTCTGTACTTTCTGCTCCATTTTGCTGTGAATCTAAACTGCTCTAAAAATAAAATCCTGTCTTCAGATACTTCCGGCAAGATGGAGGAATAGGTGGACGCACCGTACCTCCTTGCACAACCAAGAATAGAACAACAATAATTTACAGATATAATATCACTCAGAACTGTCAGAGGATTTATCTGAATGGGAGTTGGACAGCCAAGAAGTTGAAGTAGACCCATACATCCAGACTGGTAGGGGACGACGAGCCAGACGGGCGAGGGGCTGGCGCAGGTTGGCGGCGCGCGGAGGTCGGGGGAAATTTGGCACAAAATCGGCGTGACAGCCATCCGGGGCGCAAGAATGCAGCGGTGATCCCTGAGTACGCAAGCAGCGGCTGGGGGAACCAGTGAGGCAGCGATTGTGGACCAGAGCAGAGCTCGCAGCTCAGGAGCCCAGGGAAGTGTCTGAGCCCAGGAGAACGGAGCTGCCGCCATTGTTCCCACCCGTCCCCGATCCGGCCCCCGCCCCCACATATAACGTCACAATCTAGCGACTGGGGTGCCCAGCCCCAGTGAACAACTAAGGCTCCGCCCCCCACTGTAACAAGAGCGACCAGACCGGAAAAATAAATAAATAAATAAATAAATAAATAAATAAATATGAGAGACAGGGAAAGACATAAGATATGTTTCCAGCAGAACAGATCAGTCCCCCAGGACTCATCCTTTTGAGCGACCAAGAAATAGCCAATCTATCAGATGCACAGTTCAAAACACTGGTGATCAGAAAGCTCACGGAATTGGTTGACTTTGGGCACAATTTAGATGAAAGGATGCAGGTTACCATAAAAGAGATGCAGGAAGATACGCGGAGGAGAGCCAATAGTGAAAGGAAGGAATCTGAGTCTCAAAACAATACAGTGGACCAGAAGGAAGATAGAATCAACCAAGCAGTAAAGCATGATGAAATAAGAATTCAAAAAATCGAGGAAAAACTTAAGAGCATCCAGGACACCTTTAAACGGTCCAACATCTGAATTATAGGGGTACCAGAAGGGGAGGAGCAACAAGTGGAAAAGTTATTTGAACAAATAATAAAGGAGAACTTCCCCAATCTGGCAAAGGGAACAGTCTTCCAAGAAATCCAAGAAGCTCAGAGAGCCCCAAAGAAGCTGGACCCAAGAAGAAACACACCAAGGCACATCATAATTACATTAGCCGAGGTAAAAACGAAGGAGAGAATCCTAGAAGCAGCAAGAGATAAGGGGACAGTCACCTACAAAGGAGTTCCCATCAGACTGTCAGCTGATTTCTCAAAAAAGACCTTACACGCAAGAAGGGGCTGGAAAGAAGTATTCCCAGTCATGAAAGACAAGAACCTACATCCCACATTGCTCTATCCAGCAAAGCTCTCATTTAGAATGGAAGGGCAGATAAAGTGCTTCTCAGATAAGGTCAAATTAAAGGAGTTCATCATCACCAAGCCCTTATTTTATGAAATGCTAAAGGGACTTATCTAAGAAAAGAAGATAAAGGAAAGACATGTATAGTAAAAGGACAGGAAACTCACTATTATTAACAACCACACCTAAAGCAAAACCAAAAGAAACTAAGTAAACAACTAGAATAGGAACAGAACCACAGAAATGGAGATCACATGGAGGGTTAGCAGCAGGGAGGTGGGAGGAGGAGAGAGGGGGAAAAGTTACAGAGAATAAGTAGCATAGAATGTAGGTTGAAAATAGGGGGAGGGCAAGAATAGTATGGGAAATGTAGAAGCTAAAGAACTCACAAGTATGACACATGGACATGAACTAAAGGGGGGGGAACGTGGGTGGGAGAGGGGGTACAGGGTGGAGGGGAGTGAAGGGGGAAATGGGACAACTGTAATAGCATAATCAATAAAATATATTAAAAAAAATAAAATCCTGTCTTCAAAAAAAAAAAGACTTTATCCTTAGAGAATGAGAAAATGGACTTTAAGGCAAATGTTTTCCCTTTTGATCTGTGTAGTACTCATCACCCTGCAGTTGGGAAATTATTAGAGGAATCTGGGTATCAGTCAGATATCATTTTTTAAAAGCATAGTTGATTTAGTGGATGAAGGACGAATGACACAGAGAAGGAGGAAAGGCCAAACTGACACATGTTGCTATGCACACAGCCATGTAGCTGAGTCTCAGAGGGCTTTAGAAAAATGGAAAACAAAAACAAACACCCAACCCTCCCTCAACTTTGCAATAACAGAAAGATCTGGTCAGCAATTCCTTATTCAAGACATTGGTGATCTGTCAGAAAGAAAAGATATAGGACATGGTAGGAAAAGTGGAGGATAATAAAGGGTCTTATATTTTGTTTCGTTTCAGTGAGGTTTGAGGTTTCCAAGATCGCCTACATTTTCACAGGCTGATCTCGGGGGTTAGCGTTCTGATCTAAATTACTGACCGGTCAACCCCCGCAAACATCGCAGGCTCAGCCGTCGCGCCCCCACCACGTAGCTTCTAGAAGGTTTTGGAAGTCCATCTGTTTCTTTCAGACTCAGTCTTGTTTGTCTTTTCAGCGACATTCTGTTTATTCAACAAGGTTTTCCCTTCTGAGGGAGAAAGCTTAACATCTTTTTCTTTCTAATTTTTTTGGTCTGCTTTTCCTTACCGCCAGGGAGAAGAATAAAAACCACGGGCGAAATGAAGGGAGACTTAGAGCCGGGCAGAGAAAGGAGGGCCCGGGCCAGGGAGCTCGCCTCGGGCGCTCGCAGCGGGCGGCTCTGGCGTCACCCACATTCCTGGGCCGCCCGCGCCGCCCAGCGCGCAGCCTGTCATTTCCTCGAACCGAGGCGGGGCCGTTGAACCCTAGGGGCGACGTGGGTGGGCTTCTGTGAAGACAGCGTCTCGTCCCGTTCAGGAACTGCCCTGGGCCTGGCCCCGCGGAGGGCGGGATGTTTGTTGTTTAAGTAAATAAACTGGTCTGGAGACGCAGGCTGGCCGCGCAGGCCCGCCCGCGCCCCTCCGTCAGCCCTGCCGGAGCGGGAAAGGGCCCCCCCCCCCGCCGCCCGCTGCCGGAGCCAGCGCCGCCACCCACCGCGACTGCGTCCCCGCGGAGGCCGTGGCCGCAGTCTTCCTAGGCGTCCGGTAAACGGGCGAGAAGAGGAGCTCGGTCTCCGCCCCGCGGCACAACAGCGAGGAGCGTGGGCCTGCTCCTCTTGTTTTCTCAGATGTCCCCTTGGGTTCTCTTCCTGGCCCACCTACGTCCCCAAGCCCTCACCAAAGGCCCTTTCGGCTCTTTCGCGTGTAAGCTGGAGTCCGGGATACTCACAGGCTGGTCCCGGGGCCAGCAGTGCGGCTTCTCAGGGAAGCTTGTTAGAAATGCCATTCTCGGGCGCTGCTCCGACCTGCGGGGGTCGGAAAATCTGGGACCGAGGGGGCGGCCATCGCTCTGCAGCCTCCGCAGGTGACTGGGTTCACCGGAAGCTGTCGGGCCTTGGCTGTTGGCTTCCCAAGAGCAGGGTTTTTTCCTCTGTTCTGTGCACTGTTGGGCTGAGGTCCCGGCCCCCATGCTGTCCAGCACCGTGCAGGTGCTAGTGCACACACTCTACAAATAACGAATGATGCATGTGGGGGCAGGGGTGGGAACAAGCCGATGGGTTTGGATTCGTTTTCTCGTCTCTTCCCAGCCAAGAGCCTTGGGGTGGCCACTGGGCTTTGCCTTGCTCTTGCCTTGTTGAGGCTTTGCCGTGCGCTTGCCTTGTTGAGGGGATCAAACGCAGACAAGGGCAAGATGGAAGGACAGGAGGGTTGTGGGAGAGAGAAAATGTCTCTTCTGAGACTGCCTCTGAAATTTTGCCACACATCTCCTTCATATTGCTGAGTGCCCACTCACGCACAAACACACACATTCTCTGTCACACACATTCTGGCTCAAAGCCAGGGGATGCATACAGGGTGGGGCAAAAGTAGGTTTACAGTTGTGGGTCTGTGAGTCATTATTGTATTATTTTCCATAGGAACAACTGTAAACCTACTTTTGTCTCACCCTGTACATTTATTTTCTCTTTTTAAAATTAAAAATACTTCAAAAGTCTCTGACCAAATACAGTCAAGCATTCAGGATGGCCCAGCCCACCTGGTTAGCAGTTGAGTACCTGAAGCCACCTGGACAGAATCCCCTTCAATGCTCTTCTTCCCCTGACAGTCTGACCCAGTGCACGGCTGTCCCTTGGTAAGCAGAGATCAGGCAGTGTGTCAGACACTGCAGGGGGTTGTCTGTAGTCAACAAAAAAGGTTCAGTGTCTACACTCATGGTACCTTCCTTTTACATAAGAAGACAGATAATTAAATAATTTCAATATAATGCAATGTAACAAGTGTTAGGAAAGTGTTACTTAAAACCCTATTAATTACATACCATCTCTAGACAGCTTTTGTTACCTTGACCTGTTATCATTTACACATTTTACTGCAAGGTTCAGCCGGGTTACCTCTGTCTAGCTGGCTGTTGAGCAGCTAGAGGATGAGAACAATAACTTCCACGCTCTCACCCTCTGGAGGTTTTGGTCCGGAGTGTTCCTAGACTCCAGTGGATATGGGGGCAGTGAGGTGGAGGTGGCACGTTTTTGCCCCTAGGGGACATGTGTCAGTGTCTGGAGACATTTTTGGTTGTTACAATTTGTACAACTTGGGGGGAAGGTACTAGTGACTATGGGTGGAAGCCAAGGACCCTATAACACCCCACAGGGCACAAGACAACCCCTCCCCCAACACAGAGTCACCCAGCCCCAAAGGTCAGCAATGGGAGAGGAGATGCCCTGGTCCAGGGAAACTTATGGGTTCCTTCTGGCAGCTGCCTCCTTCTAACAAATCATGCCTGGTAAACCAGAGGAGCCACAGCGACCAGTGTGATGCCAGCAGAGCTCTTCCCAGTGCTCCCTAGTGCCTCCCCAGGTCCTCCTCTACCTGCAGACACTTGTGAGTGACAGCAAATCTGACTTGAGCTATGCAGGTGGGGACGGGGCCTCACACTTCACTTTCTTTAGCCTTCAAGACCAGATTTCTGGACACTGGGCTCTGAGGTCATGATTATACTGATTGTATTTCAAGGTATGTCCAGTGTCTCCAGGCCCAGCCATCATGGCTCCACCTGAAGCCTCAGGTAGCCTTGTGCGAAAAAAGAGTTACAATGCTGAGATGTTGAGAGAAGTTTGAAAAGCACCACTTGTGATTTTTTGGCTCCAAATTGGTTCTTTGAAAGTGGCAGAGTAGGGGTGTTGCTGGAGTGGTAATGCATAAGTGCTACTCTTATAATGGGTATCCCCACTACCAGGATGGTTCAATGGGACAAAGATCAAACCTGGAAATTTCTTTGCTCTAAGCTCCACAGAATTGAAGTAATGAAAACCAGATGTTGTATTTTAAGGCTGTGTTGACTTTGATTATGGTAGCTGGTGTAATGCTGAGAAGGAACAGGGTACTGAATAACCAGGCAGGGTGGGGTGGCTTTGTGACAATTGCTTCATGTGGCTCAAGAGACTTGGTAAAGACCAAGCTCAGGAAGCTGCTCGTGAAACTCCTGCTCACCATCTTTGTAGGAGTCCTCCCAAGGGAGACTTCCAAATGCAATTGGTTCACACACCAGGCTAGAATGTTCCATATGCTGGTTAATGAAGGGCAAATGCTGGTCTTCGCCAGGACAGGGTGCATCTCTGCAGAGATTATTGACCATCCTGGAGTGGGGATGGCAGGGGCAGGGAAGAATGACACTCAGTTTACAGTGTGCTAAGCTTGCGGTGGAGGGGACACACCAGGTAGAGATTCTCCCATGCAAAGGAATGGTCCCTGGAGCTTAGGGGTGAGAGAGAATATCTATGCCTCTTCCCCTCCTTTCTTAAAAAATCTGTAATTCCTCAAGATTGCTAGCTAAGGTTGTTAAGCATGACCATGTTCTTCCACCATGGCTTAGGGAAGACCCTGTCCCTATGGTTGGACTGAGTGACGATGTGGAGCAGCATGGAGGTGATGAGAGGGTTGGGAGAGAGTGGGGAGCTGCCATTTGCAGAAATGCCCAGAGAGGTGATTCTTGCCATTCCTTTAGAAGGGCACTCAGACTAAAGCAATTTGAATGTCAGTGGGGAAGGGCAAACTTGGAGAGCTGGAAAACTCAAGGATATCTGCATTAACAGGTATTGTTAAACACACAAGAGTTTTAGTGTCTGAAGATTGTATTGAGAGACCTTAGTCAGGTGGGGTGTACCTGCTGTCCTGGGGAAAAGCAGCTTGAGGCCATCAGAACTGGACAAACTTCACCAGCCAGAACAGTGGTCCTCCTTCCCAGGGGACATTCAGCAATGTCTGCAGACAACTATTGTTTGTCACAACTGGGAGGTGGGGGCTACCAACATCCAGTGGGTCGAATCCAGGGATATTGCTAGATATTCTACAAAACACAGGACAGTCTACACATCAAAGAATTAGCTGGCCTGAAATGTCAATGGTACCACTGTTCTTGAGTCATGGGCTAGAGCAGAGAGAGAAAAGCTTCTTGAGAAAGACTTCCAGACAAGGCTCCTGTGGGAGGGCCAGCACTAAGGAGGTCTGTGCAAGTCCCCATTTCCCTAAGGAGTGCATTGCAGACATGAACCACCTGAGTCTACTTGAGATGTACTGGCCTGTGTCCTACTCTGCGAATTTAGTGTCACTGGAGGGCTAAATCCCAGAATATTTTCTTGCAAGTATGATTTGAGCCAGTCTCTTCTAGCCAGGCCCTTTGAAGCGGATTGGATGATTTTCTGTAGTGAGGGGAAGTGAAAATGCCCACTACTTCCTTGAAGGACCTGCAAAGATATGTAAGCTCAAATGCTGTCTGACTCATGCAGAGCAGAGCTGGGCCTAAAGTCTGAGGTATCCTAGGCTTTGAGGATCAGCCCTTCTTTTGCCAGGAGCATCAAATTCACAACACAAAATAGCTTTGTCAGTGCCAGTGGCAAGAGCCAAGTTCAGGGTCAAGGGGAAAGCAGATAGGAGAATGTCTCACTGAGGGAGGGATGGTGTAGATGAGCAAGTGGGAGAATTGCAGGTCCTCCTCTGAGGGAGGCACTTCCTTTTATGTTTGTTCTGAGTCAGCATCTTTATACTGCCTTGTCCCACGCTGCCCAGGGTCTTGGGCGAAGAGCAGGCATCCTCACTGATGTTCAGAGTCTCCTGAGATTCCCAGTCAGGAGTCTGTGTGAGGTCATCATTAGGGTGGGCACACTCTTTGTAACCCCTGTAGTCATGCCATGAGATGTGTGCACAGACACCAGGGGTCCAAGTGGTGTGCAGCCGTCTCGTAAGTAGCTGCAGAGGATGCAACACCAAGCACACTTGGAGAATAGTGATAACTATTAACTTTGTATCTTTGTATTAGAAAAGCAAGTTTTTAGAAATAAATGGGCTCAATTTGAATCCAGTTCTGAAGGACTTTTAATCATCACTTCACTTTTTGAGCCTTTTTAAGAAAAATCTTTAGAATTGTTAAAGGATTGAAAGAATGCATGGGATGTAGTTTGCACAGTATCTGGGCCAGGGAAGCTGCTTTTATTATTATTTTACTGCTAATATTGTTGTTTCATTTAAGGCCAGAGATGTCTGAACTCATTGACATTTTGCAACTGGCAAATAGGGTACGTGTAGTTACTGCTCTTTAACTATAATTGCCTTAAAACTTCTTAAAACTTTGGTGGTATTTGTAATATCTAATGTGCATACAGATGAATAGATCAACACATAAATCCAACTATTGCCTTTAAAAAAGGGATATAAGATGGATAGTTTCTTTAATACAGTTGGTCCCCAATGCTTGGAGTTCCACATCTTGGAATTCAACCAAACCCTGTATTTGTTACATTGTTGCTGATGGGTACTAAGTAGACAGGCCTAGGATGGTTGGGTCTGTACTGAAAGTGTCCAGACTTTTTCTTGTTATTATTCCCTAAACAACGTAGTATAACAACTGTGTACAGAGCATTTACATTTTATTAGGTATCATAAGTAATCTAGAGATGATTTATAGTATATGAGAGTACGTGCATAAGTTATACGTAAACACTATGCCACTTTATACAAAGTGAGCATCTACAGATTTTGGTATCATTGGGAGATCCAAGAACAAATTCCCCTCAAATAAAAAGGGATGACTGTGACTACTTGAAAATAAATTCTCTTTGAAAGACTCAGACTCTAATATTACTCAGACAGTAACATTACCTGGGTCAAAACATTGCTTAAATTTTTGTCATTTGGTGAAGTGCTCAGTGAATTATCTCAGAGGTTATTGCCATACATTGGAACCCAGAAGGGTAATTGTATAAAAATGCTTTTACATTTTAAACTTTAGTTTTTCAAACCTTTCGTTAATTTTGCATTAGCTATCTGAGAAACAAAGTGTGAGTATAAATGAAGCAGTTTCTCGGGTCCTGTATTTGAATAAGTTGGGGGAGCGGTGTGTGCGTGAGTGTGTGTGTGTGTGTGTGTGCGTGCGTGTGTATAGGTCAGGAGAAAGGCAGTCTGAAAAAGTCTTACCTGTTCAGATAATCTCTTAGAGTAACTTTTCTAAAAGTAAGTACATAAACCCTTTTAGGTTTAGGACCCAGTAGTTTAAATTTTAAATTCAGCACTGATATGAAGAAACTCAACATTATCTACAGTTTCCAAAAATGTCTATGTATCTGTTTTCCTCTTCTTTAATACCTATATATTCATTCTTTAGTATTTATTGAGTACATTCAATGTGTATACAAGGATGCTGAGGTTGGACAGGCATTGTGGGAGACACAATATGTGAGACAGGGTCCCTTTATTCCCAGGTCTCTATATTCCAAGAGAGATGAGAGAAAACGCCCCTCTCGCCCTTTTCTTTTTGAAATAGTTAAATGTGGAGAAGACTGCTAGTTGTTTTCCAAACACCCATTCTCATCTTGCTGGTGGGATATGACTGATGTAGAGGGTGAAGACTATAAATGGAAAGGATGTGTCCTTTTCTCCTCCTCCCCCCTCTTGGTGGAACACAGACACTGGCGCTGACCACTGTCTACCACAGAGAGCATGGCAGAGCAACAACGTGGAAGGAACCTGGGTCCTGCACTGTGGGGTTGCCACAGCAGCCCAGAGTACACATGCTTAGACAATTCTGGCAAGAGAAATCAACTGGTATCTTATTGAAGTTACTCTTGTCTTGGTCTCTGTTCTGGCAGTGAAACCTGTCTGTTAATTACTACAGGAAGTGGCAGGGCCTGAGTGAACCTTAAACATGGTCCTGAGGTGAACAGTCAAAGGAGAATTTGTGGAAGAGGCGCACTTGACTTCATTTCTGTGGTTATATGTAGAAGCAGAGGAGAAAGTCGAGGTCACTTCAGATGGTTCAAAGGATGATGCCTGTTTGGAGATGGCAAGGGGGTTGGGCCAGGTGGACAGAGTTGGGGTACAATAGAAAAGCCTGGGTGTCTAGGCTAGAGACAGGATTTGGAAAACCTGGAATTCCCAGGGCAGGATTTCAGAACTTATCCCACAAACAACCAGAAACTTTGGAGTTTTGGAAGCAAATTGGGAAGAGACTCTGGAGCTGGCAGTTTTACCGGTGGAAGGAGACCAATTAGGGACTGGCCCAGGGGTTTTCCAACTGTGTTCCACAGATGATCCAAGGCTCTCAGGAACCTTCTGGGGCACAGGGAGGGGCTGACTGAAAGTGGGGAGAATCAGGCATCCTTTCCCCTCTTCCTAATTCAATCCATGTTTTTCTATTTCATGCATAGATTTGGGGCTTCTATGCAATGTTTTACTTGAAGTAAGGAGCCCACAGGGCCAAACCCTCTGAAAGCCATAGGGCTGCAGGTAGTCAGGGAAAGTAGCAAACCCAGCCTGAAGTCTTGATCCCATGGATGATGCTTAGTGTTTAGGTGTTCTGTGTTCATGTGGTTAGGAGGTCTGGATTCACTGCCTGCTAGCACATTTTGCTCCCCTGAAAGCTGACTGAGTGATTTTACACCTCAGTTTCCTTACATGTGAAATGATAATCAGATAGTCCCTTCCTCAAGGAGATGTGGTGAGGCATGAGTTAATATATACAGAGCACAAAAATCATCGCATCACACATATTAAATGCTCAATAAACATTGGCTAGTATTGTTACCTCTATGATTATTACACTTATTACTGTAATCCTCTCATAAGGGGGTGGACGACAGACAATATTGGTTAAGGCTAGCAGAAATTTGTAGCTTTCATTGAAAATTCCCAGTGGGAATTAATTCTGGGTCTGGGGAATGTGGGTATAGTTGATGTTACTTCAGTGGCTGTTAGCTATCTTGAGAGACTGAAGTATGGTGGAAGAACTACTGGAGTACAGCTCTGCACAATCCAGTGTGCTTAGCACTCAACAAAATCTATTAGGAGTTTTTTGACTTGATGTCAGGAGGAAAATGAATTTCATGGAGATGAATTCCCTTGAGACAGTTCTTCCCAAGCCAATCCCATGCTTCCTCTGTTTCTTTTCCTCCCAGAGGACTTAGGGAGTTGCCTTTTCCCCTAGTCTGTCTTCATCTGTGTTTCCTCCAGAATTCTCTCTCCTAGTTGTATAGAAGAGTCTTGAGGGAAGATGTCTCTCTCCTGCCCTCCAAAATAAATTTCATAAACCTTCTGCCATGTTTGGTTTGTTCCACAAGTTGTAATGGCTTGTAACTATAGGGAACAGACAGGATCAAAAAAGAAAAAAAAAACCAAACCACCAATGAGAACATTACAAGTTCCCAAGAAATCTATAAAATTCTGCTTAGTATTTCTGGCCTCCATTTATGTGGAGTAAAGATATTGCCCACACCCACTCCATAATGTCTTTTCTGTCTTCTTTCTTAGATGTATCCATGAATTTCTTCTTATTCTTGTCTTGGAAATGGATCTGCCCAACTTTTTGTAGGTGGGCCTTAGATCTACCAGTTTAGAGAAGCTGAAGAAACACACACACACACACACACACACACACACACACACACACAGGCATGTTCTAAAACTCTATTACCAACAAGAAGATGAGAAAAGGGAAACATCATCTTTTAGGCTGTGTGTTATATAATGGTTACATGAGACAGAGAAAGTGAAATCTCTCATCTCCTGTTTCTCGTTTGCCAACCATCCCTTCCTCCCTTCCTTTCTTTCTTCTGTCTTTCATTTTGTCCTTCTCACTATAGGTCAGAGGTTCTCAAGGATAGACATTCCCACCAGAGAAGTCTGCCTGCTGCATCTTCTTCCTGCTTCCTCCTGTTTTCCCTTCATCTTAGACATTTCAAGTCCCCCTCTCTGTGTGATGTGCCTAAACTCCATGGATGTCCATCATTTGCGGCTCTCCTCCTTCTCTGATGCCTGGTGATGTTTGCCCATCTCCTTGGTAGTGGCCTTTACAATGCAGTCACCAGCCTAACTGTGCTTTTCTGAAACAGTTCTCTACAAAAAGATATATAGGAACCTTTTATTCAGAGCCATGCCGGTGACTTATTGGCAAGAACCACCTCACATGACAATGTTAATTTAACAACAGAAGGAGGGTGGGAGAGGTTAAGGGAAGATTAGATAATGTATCAAGAGATGATTATTGGAATAACTATTTTTACGTAAGAAAGTAAATCAATATATTTAGTACTTAAAGCCTCAAACATGCTGTAAAAATAAAGTTTAGTTCCCAAGGGAAGAAAAGAATTGTTGCTTCTCTAGCCATAATGGTGTTGATAGGGTCACCCCCAATTTTGTATAGCTTTGAGTCATTTCAATAAACCAGTCACAACACAATGGCGTAAACTTGAAAGCTATGATGCATATGGCCTCAGGGGTTAATGTGACACAGGTATTGATGTCTGTGCTTGTGTCCCCAGACTTGGTCTTGTTTGGAAAGCCACATTTATTGAAGTGATTTCTATCACCAACTTAATTATTAGAAAAGTTACTCTTAGCAGAAGAGGAACTGATTCACTGCGGCCAATAAATGTCTTTGCAGTTTAGACCCGTCATAGCTGAGCTTAATTCTTTTAAGAGGAAACCACAAACAATACCTACAGCTATTGTGTTGAAGGCTCTTGAGGCAGACACTGTGAGAGGTAGAGCAGGCAGGGCTCCTGTGGGGTTGTGGCTGAATCCCCCCAGGACCGGTGGGAGGTCACCAGGACTTCTCACCTTAAAGACATTTATTTCTCTTCTAACTGGATCTGAAGTCTTGCCAGGGTGAAATGAACTTGAATTCTTCCTGGCCTGTTGTTTTAATTTAAATTTTTCCTGCTGTTTGGGAGTGTGGATGGTCTGCGTTGTGCTAAGTCTGTGGAGTGAAGACTTTGTTATTTGTGGATTGTCATGTGACCCGGGTGCCTCTCAGGAGAGCCATCTTACATGTGATCACATGAACCAAAGGGGTTAATGAACCCAGAAGCAGGAAAGGACAGTGTTCACACCCTCTAAGAGGGCTGAGTTAGCGAGGTTATTAGGCCAACTCCACACATTTACTGAGCACCCTTTGTATACTAGAGCTCAGGTCAGTGTTAGATGGGTTACATGCACTGGATAGAAGGCAAAGAGAAAGCCAGGTGGACTCTGATTCCTGAGCCAGGAAACTGTGAAGCAGACCACAGCTGTGGTGGGAACTAAAGGCTTTTCTAGTTTGTGGAATTTGTTGAAATGCACCAGTGGGACCATCCCTTGATGGTAGCATCCCAAGCTGATGGAAAAGCCACATTTTCTCCCTTCCTTAGCCTCAGCTTCAAATCTATGAGCACTGCCTTACCCACCTGTTCAATTTCAACACAACACTAATGCTCATCGGAAGGGCAGGGTCTGAGAGCCAGGGACTGGGAGCAGGTAGCTCTGTTCCCCAAGCCTAGTGTTCTGGTGAGGGGCTGTGTCTGTCCACAGGGTGCGCTTTTTTCTCATTCTCACAGAGGTACCCCGCAGGTGCATGGCTGTGAATTTGACCCCCTGTGGGTACTGAAGTTCCCTACTAGACCAACTCTCTCTAGAAACCTGAATAAGGAGATAGAGGAGCAAATGACATCTGTTACCAGAGGCAGACAAAAGTGGAGACCTGGAGACATTCTGGGCTTTTCAAAGGCCACATGGCAAATCGACATGCCCATGCACGTGCACACGCACATGCATACATGCAGGCATTTCATCCTCTTCCTCTTCTGACTTTATTTTTTATTTGGAAAAGCAGCCAAGTTTTCATTTTGGGGGAACTCTGATAAAGGCCAAAATGTTTAATATCTTAGGATAAAAAATGGAGCCATCAATGACTGAGTGCTTCTTTCTGCCTTGGGCCTAAAACATGTTACTAAGCTCTCAATTTGGCCATTGTTTCCAGTTCTTGTGATTTGCAGTGCCTGATAAGCTTCCCCCACACCTGGCCTTGGAAGATTTTCCTGCTCAATAAACCATGCTTCTCCCCCTAAAAATGCTGCATTTTTTGAGCATTTGGGGCTTCAGGAGAGGACCAGGGCTAAGCTCCCCAGCAGGCAATTCCTGAGGGATGACACCAGGACTGTCTGCCAGGGCCAGACACACCTGGGCCCACCAGAGAAGTCTTAGCTTGTAGAGAAGTTAAAGGAAGTAGCTCTTCTGTTAGTGGGGCTAATGTTGCAGGCATCTGAGGAAAGAACAAAAAAACAGTGTTATTGCAACTTCCATCCATTTTTGAGAGAAATAACATCCTGCGTTAAACACAGCAAACACAAAGAGAAACAGGGCTCTCCCACGGGGCATGACATAGAGGACAAAAGTTCTGTGATTCTGTTTCAACACAGTTAATATTTGCACTAGTTATGAGTGCATTCCTGCCTTCACGGCTGCTGCTTGGCGGTCCCCAATCATGGCATCTGACTCCTGCCTTTGTTCCAAGAAGCAAAGACCCATAGAACCCATCCTTGCCTTCCTTTCTGCTCCTGCGTGCACACTGTCTGCCCCTCCAGACACACACAGAGCCCTTTTAGTATTCAGAGGTGCTGATGAAGGCTGGAACCATCAACACCTGGCGTTTCCAGAGCCAAAAATTCCACCAGACACTGCCTAGCTGGGCTGTCAACAAGGTCATGATTTAGCCATTTTTGGAAAAGCAAATGGACTATTCTTGAGCATTGCTTTCAGTGACTAATGAGCATACTGTATACATTGGTTTGTACACACATTATGTGTGCACACACTCACACCTAGGCCCTCAAGCCCGCACTCATTGCATCTCAAAGCTGTTGTCAATTCACTTTCTTCAGCAACAGAAGTGATTACTCTGATGGGAAATGCAAAATTAAGCTCTGAAGTGATTTCCTTAGAAATCAGTAAGACGGGTTTACTGGAACATTTTTTTTTTTAAAGATGAAAAGTTTGTTTTCCCCTGAGGGTTTGCTCCAAAAAAACCAGCTCTCACCATATGTTTTCCTGGAGGGAGGAAGGAGGAGAAAGAGCGTACAATCAGAATGCTGACTAAATACTGTAGCCCTGAATTCCAGTGGCTACTTGTCACCAGGATCCTGGAAAGGCCTTGGCTGGCCAGTCAAGTTGAAGGCTGTTTAGGGAAAGTCCTGGGCAGACTCATTGCCTCATAAGTATTGGAGTGGCCAGTAGTTCAGTCTATTATCAATAAGCGCAATTTCTGCCCCCAGGACAGGTGAGAAGGGGATAAATCTATAAAGAGTTTTTAAGATTTTCAGAGCCAGAGTTTTACACATTTTAAAGCAAGATGATGGTCAGCCTTTAAACAGTGACACGAACATGGTAAGTGGCCTGGCCCAGGGCACCAATACTGAATAGAGAGCCATAAAACCATAGAATCAGGACTCAAAGTGACAGTCAGAGATTTCCTGTTTCACTCCCTGCCTCCTGGTAGTATTGTCACTAACCTCATTTAGATAGGGATAGGGTCTTGCCTGCTCTTCTCTTAAAGTTCTCCAGCAAATAAAATTTTATGGTCTACCTTGGTCATTCCCTAGAGGGATTATCATCAATTAATTTATTCATTCAACAAATATTTATCAAGTGCCGATTTTGTGGCTAGCCTTTTTCTGAGCTCTGGGGAAACAATAATTAATAAACTACCCCAATCCCTGTTTTCATGGGACTTGCATTCTAACTGGGGGGTGGGGAGAGTTGGAAAAATGTGAGGATAGAAGAGAAACAAAATAGATGAAACATATAGCACATTATATGGTGAAAATGCTATTACGTGTAATACTAGTCTACACCTTACATTTGCATGAGGCTTCATAATTTCCATGGACCAGGACATATAATTCTGTGTGATCTTCACAAGAATAAATGGCTGGAATGTTAAGGAAATTCTCCAGGTCACAAGACTAAAAGTGACTTTTCTGGAATTAGAATGCAAGTCATTGGAAGGATTACTTAACATCCTTCCTTTTTATTTAACTTAAGAAATGAGTAAGCAACTCAAATACCTGTCTCTTTTGGCTTCTCAATGGAGACAGGACAAGAACTGCTTGCTTTCCTACCTCTGGAAGACTGGGAATTCAGGTGGAGAGCTGGTGAGGCAACCTGTTTTCCAGTTTGAATACCATGGTCATTCAATAACAGTGAATCTGGTTTCAAGGGCCTATGAGGGCTGGGCAGAAATAACAACAGAGGGATGGCATCAGAGCAACACCAATACAGGAAGCCAAGTCTGTCCCCAGTCAGAAGAATACTGCTGGGGAGAAGGCAAACGTTTGCTCTCCATCAAACATTTTCAAATGGGAACGTGACAATACAGCCTGGGCCAGGCTCTGCCCATGTTATGTGGCTGTGACACAAAGTTAGCCACCAGAGGGGGTTTAGAAGAAGCAGCTACTATTTACTTTCATAATATGCTGTGATTCCTTGTACCAGGAAATCAAATTCCCCTTTTATTCCCTTACCACTTCACCTGTTCTTCCTTGCCCCAAATGTGTGTGTGTGTGTGTGTGTGTGTGTGGAAGAGAACCAGATATTCTAAAATAGTTACCACACAATTAAATAATTTCAATAGCTTTCTTTGAATTCAAGTTGGAAAGAACCATGGACTTTTCACTCTTGAGGGTAGCAGGGAGTCACGAGGAAACATGAGTCTTGAAGCTGACATTGGTACCCCACATGGTATGGGAAATAAAAAAGTAGGAGTTTTGGAATCAGGCAGAACTGAAGGTGAGTTCCAGCTCTGCACTCATTTAGCCTCAGACCTCAGGCTCATTGTTTGAACCTCAAGTCCCTTCCTTATTCACAACCTAGAGATATTGCCTACCTGGCAGGACAGCTTCAAAGAATGAATGGGATAACCTGACACCCACGAGCCAGGGAAGCAGCTCAGTAACTCAGTCACATCATATGTGAGTTCAAGTCTTGCAAATGCAACTATCCATTCCTGGCAAGGGAAGAGTGCAGGGAGAGGCCAAGTTAAAAATGTGGGTAGTTCCAGCTTGTTCAAATATCTTTTTTAAAAAATTATATTTTATTGATTATGCTATTACAGTTGTCCTGATTTTTTCCCCCTTTGCCCCCTTCTACCCAGTACCCCTACTCCCTCAGGCAATCCTCCCACCATTGTTCAGGTTCATGGGTCATATGTATAAGTTCTTTGGCTGCTCTAGTTCCTATACTGTACTTTACATCCCCACACCTATTCTGTAACTACCTATTTGTACCTTTTAATCCCCTCACCTTTATACCCATTCTTCCCTTCCCCCCTTCCACCTGGAAACCTTCCTGTAACTAACTTCTTTTCTCTTGCTTTTAAGAGTCTCTCTTTATCTTTAGCCTTTGGCATTTTAATGATGATGTGTCTTAGAGTAGGCCTCCGTCATAATTGGGACTCTCTGCACTTCCTGAACTTGCATATCTATTTTTTTCATTAAATTAGAGAAGTTTTTTTTTCCTTTTATTATTTTTTCAGATAGATTTCTAATCTCTTGCTCTTTCCTTTCTCCTTCTGGCACCCCTATGAGGTGAATGTTGGACCTCTTGAAGTCATCTCAGAGACTGTTTTTACTATCCTCATTTTGTTGGATTATTTCTCTTATTATTGTTCTGTATGGTTGTTTTTTTTGGTTTTTTATGTTCCAAATCATTGGTTTGATTCTCAGCTTCATCCATTCTACTGTTGTTTCCCTGTAAATTGGCCTTTATTTCAACTAGTGTATCCTTTGTTTCTGGCTGGATCTTCTTTATGCTGTTGAGGTTCTCACTAAGTTCCTTGAGCATCCTTATAACCAGTGTTTTGAACTGTGCATCTAATAGATAGCTTACCTCTATTTTGTTTAACTCTTTTTCTGGAGTTTTGATCTGTTCTTTCATTTGGGCCATCTTTCATTGTCTGCTCACTTTGGCAGCCTCCTTGTGTTTGTTTCTATGTATTAGTTAGAGCTGCTTTAACTCTGTGTCTTGGTAGTATGGCCTAGTGTAGTAGGTGTCCTGTAGGGTCCAGTGGCACAGCCTCCCCTATCACTCAAGCTTGATATTTAAGGTGCACAGTTTGTGTGGGCTGAGTAAACCCTCCTCTTGTAGTTGAGCCTTGGTTGTTGTTGGCAGGTCAATGGGTGACACCCAGGCCAGTCAGCTGCAGGGAGTGGCTGTGACCACTGACCACCAACATCTGTCCTCTGTGGAGGATCAGCTGTGCAGGTGCAGGGTGGTGGTGCTCCAACATGATCTAATGCTGTCTACTGGGTGTGCTGGCCCTGGGGTTTCTGGGTGGTACAGGCCAAGGTCAGCTGCCACCTATGTTTTGCCTGGGGCCACCCTGCATGAGCTATAAAGCCATCTTAGATAGCTGCTATCTGTGCTGGGTTTGGAAATTCACAGGTGAAACCAAGCTGTGACTCTAATCTGGCTGCTGCTAAGGCTCACTGAGGTCAGCTGTTGCTTGTTTGATAGGATTTAGGAGCCAAGACCAGCCATTCTTATGGAAAAGCAGCGTGAGTGGGCCCATAAGTTGAGTGGAGTAGAGCCCTGTGGATCTCCAAGGTGGGTCAAACAGTGTTAGCTGGGTTGATAGTCTCAGATATGGCACTAGCCTATGGCTCTGGGGGAAGAAAGCTCAGCAAAGGGACAAAGGCCTCTGCTCACCCTGATGCCAGATAACACAGTCTCTCCCTGTATACCACTGGTGCCCTTAAGGTGCCACCCTGGCTAAGTCTGAGTAGGTGAGTCTGTGTGTGGGTTCCCCAGCAGCCTCATCCACCAACACAAACCCCGGTTTTCGCAGTCAGAGTTGTGGGGATTTATCGTCCTCACACTGGAATTCTGGGCTGGGAGACTGGTGTACATCTGGACTCTTTGCTCCTGAGATGTCCCTCCTGAGTGATGTTTGTTCTATATTTTAGCTATAATTTTTATGTGGTCATGCAAAGAGGTGAGCCATGTCTGCTTAAGTCACCATCTTGACTCAAATATCTTGTTCAAACAAGGCAGCTTGAAAGCCTCTTTAGTTTATTCACTCTTCTACTTAGTGAACTTGTATTTGGGGGCTCAGCATCTGCTGTTCCCTGGCAAATCTCAGTTCCCTCACTCCCGCACCCCCAACCCAGGGTGAACATCTCACCATGCCAAGCAGGGCTCTAGTGTGTAAGGTTCCATGTGTTTCATACCTCATGCACCCTAATTGCAGTCCAACAATGTCATCAGGGGTTCAGCTAAAGAAACAATGAAAGATGGTCATTTGGACACTGCAACTTTTGTAGTTTGTCCTAAACCAAAGAAATGTGAAATAATAATAATGAAAAAGAGAGACAATGTTCCCTTAACACATTAGCAAATATCTTTGAAAAAATGATAATTCCCAGGGTTTGGCAGTACACTCATTGCTGATGGTATAAATAAATTTTTCTGAAGGACATAATAATAGATATAAAAAAGCATAACAATGTTGAAAACTTTTGATGCTGTAATTCCACTTCTAGCAATTTTTTGAAGAGGATAATTTAATAGGACCTTATTTCTTTTTAATTAAGAAAGTTATTTGCAAGGTAATTTATAAAGCCAAAATATTGCAGACAACTTCAGTGTTGAGCCATGTGGGATTGTCAAATTGCATCATCTGTCCAGCAGACATCACTGGGCGTTACCAGGGCCTTGTGGTGGCCTTGGCCCTGCTTCTGCTCACACATGTGTGCTGAATCCAGCCTGACCCAAAGTTGAATGCACACGTTTGTAAACTGGAATTCCATCAAAGGCACAGATGGCCATTTTAGAACTTTCAGGTTACATAGATACAGCTGAAATTTACTTTGAATATCTAGCTAATGTTTCAGTGTTCACTTAAGAACTTTTTTGTTTAATTTTTAAAATTTTGATAGTATTGTGTGGTATCAAAAATCTCAGCAGTGTGCTCCTGTGACACTGTGCTCATGTGTGTGAGCCAAACAGAAGCCCATTTCTAACTGGAAGCAGTGTGGGAACGTGGTGTGTTTTGGCAGCTTTGTCGGTGTTGGGTTCCATAAAAGACGCTAGTGTGTGCAGTGCATTGATAGCAACATCTTTATGGCAGGTTATCATGTAAAAAAGGTCTGTGCCATTGGTTCAGATTTCCTTTTTTCTAAACAAGTGAGGTTTAGAAAAGGTTTTTTTAACCTTTTTCTTCTCATGGCACACATAAACTAATTACTAAAATTTTATAGCACACCAAGAAATATATTGTATTTTTTGCTGATCTGACCAAAACAGGAGGCATAATTTTGATTCATTCACACTGGATGGTTATTGTTGTGTTGGCTGTTGTCATTTTTCAAAATTTTACAATCTAAAAGAAAAGAGGTTAGTGCCCCTGACTAAACAGGTATTGCATGTTTTAAAAATTCTTGTGGCACACCGATTGAAAATTTCTGATTTAAACCAATGGTTCTCAGAGCAATTTTGCATAGGGGACATTAGGCAATGTCTGGAGACATTTTCAGTTATTATAACTGGGGCAGAGGTGTTATTGACATTGACTGGATAGAGGCCAGGGATGCTGCTAAACATGCTATAGTGCAGAGGACAGCCAGCCCCTCACAATAAAAAATCATTAATTCAAAATGCTCAATAGTACAGACATTGGGAAACTTTGCTCTAAACATAAGTAACCAGCTAAAGTTCAATCTTCTCCCCTCTTCATCTTCTGGAGCAGAAGATTTGATCTGTGAAGGTGAAGCAACCCCCAAACTGAAGCTGTATGCACTGCTTGGAGAGGCCTTCTGAACATCTCAGAAGCAGACCTCAGGTTGTTGCCTTCACTTAATCATCTTTATTTCTAATGTTTTTGCATGCACTCAAGCAAAAGTTTGTCCTTAAATATTCCACTTACAAGCAAAGCAATGTAATTGGCTCTTATGAGAACACTATCATCTGTGAATTTCCACATGCCCCTCAGCTTCTCTTGCCCCCGTGCCAAGCCCGGCATTGGTCTGGCAGCAGGAACTGACCTTAAAGCAGTTTAAAAATGAGATACTTGCCTTCTCCAAGCCCGTCAGGTGGTTCGCTTCTGCAGGTTCTATCAATGGGTTACTTTCTCTGCAAGTGACATTTGGTTGTTAGTGCCATGCTGAATTGGCACTATTTTCCACGTGGTTCAATTTTAAAATCGAACTTTTTGGCTTTTTTCCTGTTCAGGCAGCCTTTGAACATGTAATAGCTGCTGTTCCAGTTTGTTGAAACATTTTATAAAATTACACAATAAGGCAGTTCCAAAAGCATGTCTATGTCATGTAGTTTATCTTTGGATGAAAAAGAATGATGAAAAGGGCCCAATCACTGGTGATTACAGGCAGCAATTTGGTGCCATAATAGCTTTGTCAACACACCACTGAAGATTGCAAACAACCACGCACTGCTGGTGACAACTGAATCACTTATAGCCTTCACTAAGTTTGGTTCCTTGTCAGAGACAATTGCCCAACACTTTTCTTGATGAACTTTTCATTTGATAAATATTTCCTCAATAAAATTCACTCTGCTGGGAAGATCCAGGGCCTCTTGGCACCAAAGTAAAGATGAAGGTCACTTGACTTTCATCATTAATCCACCAAGCCATCAGACCAATGGAAGAAGTTCAAAAGTAGCACACTGAATAGCACCATAAAACTTGGTGTGAAGAGCACAATAGAATTCAGAGAAAAAAAACCTTTTAATTATATGTTTTCTGGAAGAAACTTTGTACTGAATTACTTGAGTAAATCATAGAAGTTCTTTGTCTTCATCTTTTGAAAACAGTTTTCAGTAGGGTAACATTTTGACAAGCTTTTTGTTCAAAAGTTTAGTTTCCAAAGACATCAAAAAATAATGAATTGTCTTTCAGAAAAGTTCATATAACGTATGTTATTTTGAAATATCGTGGTGATGAAAATGAGATTGTACCTTCAATTAACCTTTATAGCCCTGACCAGTTTAGGTCAATTGGTTGTGTGTTACACCATAAACAAAAGGTCGCTGGTTTGATCCCTGGTCATGGCATGTGCCTGGGTTGTGGGTTCAGCACCTGTATGTAGTCCAGGGCATGTATAAGAGGCAACCAGTCGATCTTTCTCTCTCACATCAATGTTTTTTTCTCTCCTTTTCCCTCTACAAATAAATAAATAGACTTCTGGCCAAGATGGAGGCATAGGTAGATATGCTGTACTTCCTCATATAACCAAAAGAAGGACAACAACAAACTTAAAAACAAAAAACAACCAGAACTGCCAGAAAATTGAACTGTATGGAAATCTGACAATCAAAGAGTTATAGAGGAAAAACTAATCCAGACCAGTTGGAGAAGTGGAGATGGGCAGAGAAGACGCACAGCAAGATGGCGGACTGGGTGGGCAAGGTGGCAGCTGGTGAACTGTGTGGTCCCAAATTCCTATGCAGATAAACCAGGAGGAACAACTGGGAAGCAAGACAGACCACACAACCCAGGATTCCAGCATGGGGAAATAAAGCCTCAAAGCCTCTGGTGGTAAAAATCTGCGGGAGTTGCAATGGCAGGAGAAATTCCCAGGCTCAAAGGAGAGCCCATTGGAGGGGCCCACTGGGTCCTAGAGTGTGCACAGGCCCACCCACTTGGAATCAGCACCAGAAGGGGCCAATTTGCTTGTGGGTAGCTGGGGAAGTGACTGAGAGCAGGGCAAGAGCAGAGCAAGTGGCATTGTTCCTTCTCTGATCCCTCCCCCATGATGCGGCAAACTGGATTGTCCTACCCTGACAAATACCTAAGGCTCTGCCCCTTACAATGCAACAGGTACACTGAGAGAAAGAGATATGGCCTAAATGAAAGAACAGATCAAAACACCAGACAACTAAGCAATGAGGAGATAGACAACCTATCAGATGCAGAGTTCAAAACACTGGTAATCAGGATGCTCACAGAAACGATTGAGTACAGCTGCAAAATAGAGGAAACAGTGGAGGCTATGCAAAGTGAAATAAAGAAAAATATACAGAGAACCAAAAGTGAAGGGAAGAAAATGGACTCAAATCAATGAATTGGAACAGAAGGAAGCAATAAACATTTAACTGGAACAGAACAAAGAAACAAGAATTCAAAAAAAATGAGGAGAGGATTAGGAACCTCTGGGACAAGTTCAAACATTCCAACATCTGAATCACAGGAGTGCCAGAAGGAAAAGAGGAAGAGCAAGAAATTAAAAACTTATTTGAAAATATAATGAAGGAAAACTTCCCCAGTCTGGTGGAGGAAATAGACATGCAAGTACAGGAAGAACAAAGAGTTCCAAATAAGTTGGACCCAGGGAGGAACACACCAAGACATATCATAATTAAATTACCCAAGATTAAAGGTAAGGAGAGAATCTTAAAAGCAACAAGAGTAAAGGAGGCAGTTACCAATAAAGGAGTTCTCATAAGACTATCAGCTGATTTCTCAAAAGAAACCTTATAGGCAAGAAGGGGCTGGAAAGAGGTATTCAGTCATGAAGGCAAGGACCTACAACCTAGATTACTCTATCCAACAAAGTTATTATTTAGAATGGAAGGGCAGATAAAGTGCTTCTCAGACAGTTAAGTTAAAGGAGTAAAGTTAAAGGAGTTCATCATCAGTAAACAGTAAAATGGCAACAAACTCATAACTATCAACAACTGAACCTAAAAAAGAAAAACAGAAACAAACTAAGCAAACAAGTAGAACAGGAACAGAATCACAGAAATGGAGATCACATGGAGGGTTATCAGCTGAGAGTGGGAGAGGGGAGAATGGAGGAAAAGGTACAGGGAATAAGAAGCATAATTGGTAGGTACAAAATAGACAGGGGAAGGTTAAGAATAGTATGGGAAGTGGAGAAGCCAAAGAACTTATATGTATGATCCATGGACTTGAACTAAGGAGGGGGAATTCTGGTGGGAGAGGGGGTGCAGGGCAGAGGGGGATGAAGGGGAGACAAAAATTTGGACAACTGTAATAGCATAATCAATAAAATATACTTAAAAAATAAATAAAATCTTTAGACTTCTGGCCAAGATGGAGGCATAGGTGGACGCACCATACCTCCACACACAACCAAGATAGGAACAACAACAATTTAGAGGCAGAATAACACCCAGAACTGATAGAAAATTTATCTGAATGGAAGTCAGACAGCCAAGAAGTTGAAATAGACCCATTCATCCAGACCAGTAGGAGGGGCAGAGATGAGCAGCTGGGCGTGGGTCACGGTGCAGTGTGGAGAACAGGGAGAATTGGGCACATAAGGCAACCAGGAGCGGGTAAGGCATCTGGGGCATGCAAGATTGCAGAGGGTGGACCCTGAGTACGCAAGCGGCAGCTGGTAGACCCAGTGAGGTGGCAATTGTGGAGCAGGGCAGAGCGCACAACCCAGGATCCCAGGGAAGGGACTGAGGTCCAATGGAGAAGGGAGCTACAGCCATTGTTCCCTCTCAACCCTGCCCTCACATACAACGTTACAATCTAGTGACTGGGGTGACCAGCCCTGGTGAACACCTAAGGCTCCATCCCTCACCGTAACAGGAGTGATCAGATCCCCCCGCCCAAAAAGAGAGAGAGAGAGAGAGAGAGAGATGGCTCAAATAGAAGAACAAATCAGTGCCCCAGAACTCATCCTTTTGAGCGACCAAGAAATAGCTAACCTATCAGATGTACAGTTCAAAACACTGGTGATCAGGAAGCTCACAGAACTGGTTGATTTTGGTCGCAAATTAGATGAAAAAGTGAAAGCTACGCTAAGTGAGATGAAAGAAAATGTACAGGGAACCAATAGTGATGGGAAGAAAACTAGGACTCAAATCAATGGAGCAGACCAGGAGGAAGAAAGAAACAACCAAACAGAAAAGAATGAAGAAATAAGAATTCAAAAAAAAAAACGAGGAGAAGCTTAGGAACTTCCAGGACATCTTTAAACGTTCCAACATCCAAATTATAGGGGTACCAGAAGGGGAAGAGGAAGAGCAACAAGTGGAAAAGTTATTTGAACAAATAATAAAGGAGAACTCCCCCAATCTGGCAAAGGAAATAGACTTCCAGGAAGTCCAGGAAGCTCAGAGAGTCCCAAAGAAGTTGGACCCAAGGAGGAACACACCAAGGCACATCATAATTGCATTAGCCAAGGTAAAAATGAAGGAGAGAATCCTAGAAGCAGCAAGAGATAAGGGAACAGTAACCTACAAAGGAGTTCCCATCAGACTGTCAGCTGATTTCTCCAAAGAGACCTTGCAGGCAAGAAGGGTCTGGAAAGAAGTATTCCAAGTCATGAAAGGCAAGGACCTACCCCCAAGATTGCTCTATCCAGCAAAGCTTTCATTTAGAATGGAAGGGCAGGAAAAGTGCTTCTCAGATAAGGTCAAGTTGAAGGAGTTCATCACCACCAAGCCCTTATTTTATGAAATGGTAAAGGGACTTATCTAAGAAAAGAAGATTAAAAAGAAAACATGTATAGTAAAATGACAGCAAATTCACAATTATTAACAAGCACACCTAAAGCAAAAGCAAAAGAAATTAAGCAAACAACCAGAACAGGAACAGAACCACAGAAATGGAGATCACATGGAGGGTTAGCAACAGGGGAGTGGGAGGAGGAGAGAGGGGGAAAAGTTATGGAGAATAAGTAGCATAGATGGTAGGTAGAAAATAGACAGGGGGAGAGTAAGAATAATATGAGAAATGTAGAAGCTAAAAAACTTATAAGTATGACACATGGACATGAACTAAGGGGGGGATGTGGGTGGGAGAGGGTATACAGGGTGGAGGGGAGTGAAGGGGGGAAATGGGACAACTGTAATAGCATAATCAATAAAATATATTAAAAAAATAAATAAAATCTTTAAAAAATCATCTTTATGGATAAGAATTCCTAAGTAGGATCTTTTCTTAAAAGACTAATGGCATATGTGAAATTCAGTAACCAAAAGTTAAATACAGGGAGGGGCAAAAGTAGGTTAACAGTTGTTCATATGGAAAATAATACAATAATTAACAAATAATACAAGAATAAACTGTTTTGTGTACTCATAACTGTAAACCTACTTTTACTGTGGCCTGTATAGTTCTTAAAGTTTGTTTTGTTAAATATTAGTAATACTCCCATGCCAAATAATTCTCTAAATATTAGAATTAGAGTAAATTTAATATTTTTCTTATGTCATTGAAACTTTTTAAGTTATCATCAGCTCTAACAAAAACCAATATTCTTCCCAAGGTTATTGGCTAACACACTTTCTTAATATTTGTATTAAGTATTTCTCTATTTCTTTATTTTAGTATTGGAAAGTTCTTAATAATTATTTTTGCATGTGAAATTAATATTTTTAGTAATTTATTATTTATTTCATCATTTTACTCTTGAACTGGTAATTATTCTCTTATATATCAGTTAACCAATAGAATTTCAATATATAAACACAAGAAGATTTTAGTACATATTATATTTAGAAACATATGTAGATCTTAAAGTGAAGAATAAGATATTAATAATCAATTCAAATGATGTCTCACTTTGTTCATATTACTGTGGTCGTTGTACTAATTAGTATGATGAGAATCTATGGATCCTCACAACTATTGGTCATACCCAAGGAATGAGGTTGAAGTCAGCATTCAGTTCTTCAGCCTTCCAAAGTCTGAGGTCAAAGGGGAATAGTAGATTTTGGCAAAAATCCAAGGACAAGCCCCAGTGTTGGAGCATTCCTACATTTTAGTGGACACTATTATATGTGTATGTATTTATATTTATATGTACATAGACACATGTATAATACACAAATATATCCATAGAGTATTTTAAGATAAGGCTGTTTTGGATATGGAAATATGCCTACATTACATTCATTATATAAAAGTAGGCTATAACACAGTGTTAAGAGAATTACCTCAAAATGAATATTAACTAATGTCTTTTTTATTTTACTTTGTTCTGATGTATGAAGGAAAAATGAAAATATCTCCCTTCTTCTTGAGGTGGGGCACCTCCTACTGAGGGGGAAATCAAAATTAAACAGCCTTTTAGAAATCATGACAGGAACCATGTGGATTTCTGTTGAGAAGGGTTCAGTCCTATGAAGAAAAAGCTAGAAGGAACTTTCGTGCTTCTTGGGTAGAGAGGGCCAAGGTAGGTGGTGGAGAGGGTGGGTTGGCAGGTACCCCAGACTTTATCAGAGGTTGGAGACCTTGACCCCAGCATAGTCCCAGGTGGGTGGTGGCCTGGGTGTCTGTGGGGGTGGGACACTAAGCCATGGCTTTGTAATAGCAGCAAGGGTCTTCGGGGCTCAGCAAGTGGCCTGCAGAGAGGACCCCTGTGAGAGGCATCCTGATGCCATCTGGGGCAGCAGCAGCAGCACCTGCACCTGGTGAAGAACTGCTGCCTGGTAGCAGCAGCACCTTGAGTTGATAGTAGCAGCAATGACCACCCTGTCGCCAGGACCATGCTTGGCCCTTTCCCCAGAGCACAATAGCCCAGGTCCTATGTGGGGCATAGGATGGAGCCCCCAAATGACAGACTTTAGCCTTTTCACCAGGCTAAGCCAGACTGAGCTTTGATTTGGAAAAAGAAATGTGATGTCTCTAGTACCTAAATGTCATGGAACTGTTAACATCTGACACTTGGGTATGTGTCTACAGAGAGGAAACTGTGCTAGATGCACATCAAAGCCACAATGCCCATTCCTCTATGGAGCAGGGGTCAGAGGAAATTTTAACTTTAAAAATTTTCCCACTCTAACTTCTGTTCCAAAATCTCTAGAATGAACTCGTATTTATTTTACAATCAGAAAAAGTAATTCAAATAAGCCAGCTCATGACTTAAAAACAAAGAATGTTTTCTTTGTGATCATATTCTATAGTAATCAAGAATGGTGAAAAGGTGTCTTATTGTCTATTACACTTCTTTGTTTCAGCCCAAAATGATGGCTGCTGTTTTTTCTAAGAGGTTTTTATGAGCCAGGCACTGTCTAAGCACATCATGTTAATTGAATTAATTAATCTTCACAACAATAAGATGGGTACTATCATTAGCCCCTTTTTAAAGATGAGGAACATTATAAAACAGTACTGATAGAAATAAAGTAGGATTTGAAGAGATAGAGAGACATTCAAAGATCCTACAACACAAGGGTTGGCAGCCTTTTTTCTGTAAAGAGCCCGAAAATAAATATTTGAGGTCATGTGGACTATAGGGCCTCTGCTGGAACTACGAAGATGTAGTGCAAAAGAAGTTATAGACAACCTGTAAATGGACAAATGTGACTGGGTTCCCCTGCAATGTTGTTTTGGAAAACTGGTGATGGGGTGGGGATGGCCCATGGACCATAGCTTGCTGGCCTCTATTACAGAGGAAGACAATATTAGAAATACAAAACTTTCTAAATTAATACCCAATTTAGTGCAATTCTATTCAGGAATCTAGAATAATGTTTTTTAACCTCTAGGAGGGAAGGCCTTTTTAAACAAGACAGGAAACAAAAACATCTTAAGGAAAAAGTCTGACAAATATGACAAACATAAAAATTAAGGACCTGAATCAACAGAATCCCAGTGTGAACTGGATAGAACTGAGTAAGAAATAAGAATGAGTTTTTTCTTGCCCTGGTCCGATGGCTCAGTTCATTTGAGTGTCCCATACACCAAAAGGTTGCAGTTTTGATTCCCCATTAGGGCACATACCTAGGTCGTGGGTTTGATCCCTGGTTGGGACATATATGGGAAACAACTGATTGATGTTTCTCTCTCTCTCTCTCTCTTTAAAAAGAAAAAAAAATGAGTTTTCTCTATATTGCTCTGTCTCTGGAAATGGGTGGTCGGAAAAATGGGCACAGACTTGGACATGCAAATCATACTCTGACTGCTTATCTGAACTTCTTTAATTAATAGGAAAGCTGTTCCTTTATATCTGCTTGTTACCTCTAGTCATGACATTGGTGCTGTGCTTTCCATTCCCAGAATTGAGATAGGGGAGTATGAGACCCTGTATAGGATATTTTAATTTCATTTCTTATGACAGTTTGTGACAATAACCTCACCATGGAAAGTTAGGAGTCCAGTTCTGTTCTGAAGTGAGAAATGGGCAAGGCTTTGTTTCAGGTGGTCTACTTCTCACCTACTGTTCCCGTTTCTACCTTTCCCTCTAAAGCTGGCCAGCTGTCCTCCCCACTCCTGGCAAGCAGGGACCCTCCAAGCTCCTAGTTCAGCAGTGTCACAGGAGGGTGCCAAATGGGGGATAACACACAAAATCACTTTTGTGGGGGCCCAACCTTCAAGGGGAAAATAATCATCATTGAAACATCACAATGTGAGCTTCATTTGGGTCACACATGTCCCAGGGCATGGCCGAGAATGTCCCTTTGAGCACCCTGGAGTGGCCGCCCTCCTCCCGGAGATGGTCTGCAGCAGGCTCTGTGTGGTGTGGTGTTTCAGATTCCATCAGAAATCTAAAACCTGTAAACACACTGACAGCAGTCGGCCGAGGGATGTGAGAAACTCACAAATGAACAACAAATGCAGGGAGAGAAAGGACAGACCAAATGGACTGATGTTTTTCACAACTGTGGAGGAGCCTAAATCCACTGGTCTCAAACCATATGGCACACTGAACACGAGCCGGGAGAGGCTGGGAGGTTCTTGGCGGCAGACCATGGAAACATAAACGCAAGGCATTTTGTTTCCTTGTGTGTGCTTTTTTCCCTTTAAATATTTACTTTTTGTGTTTTGCCAGGACACAGTTTCCATCCCATATGCAGAACAGGCTGTTTTTGCAAGTGGGGGCGGGGGTAGGCAGGGGACAGCTTGGCTCAGGGGACCTGAAATAGGATATTGATTCTGTCAGATCTAGGTTGCTGGCTTTCCTCCCCAGGTGATGTTGAGCAAAACCCTGCTACAGTCTTCATGGCTAGGTTTGGTGGCTCCTGGAGGAAGGGTGCTTCCTTGCAGGAGTCCAGACCCACACCCATATGTTTACATGTGCACCCACGGGGAGAAGGCTGACTGGCTTGGGGAAAAGACAGGCTTTCCTGGGTTGGTGGTAGGTGGTCTCTGCCTGTTAGTCTGAGGCTGTGGGTGGGCAGGAACGTGCGAGGGAACCACACTGGCAGGAAAGAGTCTCTGGCTTGGAGGCTGCTGATGGGGCATCTTTCAGAACTGGGAAGAAGGGTGGCAAGGGGGGTGGGGGGGGTGAAGGCAGAGTAGCTGGAAGAGAGAATGGGGGTGGCAAATTCCCAAGTGAAACAGAAATGTACCATGTAAAAATAAATAAATTAGTCCTGGGCCATGAGCCATGTTTGAACCAAAATAATGTAAGCAATCAAATGCTTACTGTCTCTGAGTCACTCAGGCTTCCAAACACATTACTTAACAGAAAATGGAAGGGTTTGTAATAAAGGAGTATAATAGTTGTACAATGTGGGCCACGTGGTTAGCAGGAGGCAGGGAACTGGCAAATCCAGACGTCCTAACTAAAAATACACAGCCCTGGCATGCTTTCATCAGTTATGAGGGATGAGGGCTGTGTGAAACATCCTTATGTTCCCAGGAGGTCTCTGAGGGATTCCATTTGTTCCACACGCAACCAGAGGAGAAGTAGGTGTGAGAGGCATCAGGCTAAATACTGAGGCAGAAGGGAAGATGGGAAAGCAGACATTCCTCAGTGAGCCCATGGAGGTAAGATGTCTGCCAGGAAGATGGAGACTAGTTCACACTTGCGAAACTACCCAGAGACACTGATTATTGTCCTTATTTTCTAGTGCAGCGCTTCTCAGGCTGTAGCGTATATAAAAATTCAGACAGATTCATTGGCTCACTCCCAGACATCCTAATCCAGGAGGTCTGGGTGGGACCCGAGAACCCACAGCTCTGACACGCTCCCAGGTGAATCTCATGCTGCTGGGCCACAGACCACACCTGCAGGTTCTACTCTTCTCAATGAGCTTATGTGACCAGAACATTTATTTGACCTGGATTCCAGATCCAGGTTTCCCATCAATACTGTGATGCTTCTTGTGTCTTGCACACTATCCCTGCTGGTCCTGGGGCCCACATCAGCTGAGCGTGGACTTATCTTCAGAATCGCTCCTGATACAGTGCTCTGGGTTGCCACCAGTGGTCAACAAGAGTTGATGTGCAGATAAACCTACTTGTCATCTTTCAGTTGGTAAAATGCGCAATGGCCTGAAAGTCAGAGAACCTTGGCTTAATCATGACTGGACTATTAACTAGATATAGTGGTCACCAGATGAGATGTTTAATTTCACTGTACTTCAGTTTCCTTCCCTGTAAAATGAGAGGGCTAGATTGGATCAATGGTTCTCAATCAGGAGGATTCTATGAATCATATTGTGTTAGTCAGCTCAGCCTGCCATAACAAAATACCACAGACTGGGTGGTTTAAACAACAGGAATGTATTTTTCACAGTTCTGGGGACTGAAGTCCAAGATCAAGGTGCTAGCTGATTGTGTTCCTGCTGAGAGCCTTTTTCCTGGCTTGCAGACATCTGCCTTCATGCTCTGTCAGTTCTGGAGGCTAGAAGTCAAAGATCAAGATGTCAGCAGGTTTGGCTAACCCTGAAGCCTCTCTGCCTGGCTTGCCGATAGTCAACTTGTCACTGTGTCCTCACATAGAAGTTTATCTGTACATGTGTGTGTCTGGTGTCTCTTTTTATAAGGGCACTGATCCCACCCTCATGATCTCATCTAAACCTGATTACCTCCCAAAGACCCCATCTCTGAACACCATCACATTGGGGTTTAGTCCTTGTTCTAGAGGCTCTGAATCTGTGTGGAGTGGGACCCAGGGATAGATTTTTAGCAGGCATGCTACATAATCCTCAGTGAGGCTTAAAAAGCTTTGGGTGAGTTGCTCATGGAGTTCTCTGACTCCCAATGAGCAACCTGTAGGTTCTTTCTGAGTTGCAAAAGCCACTTGGTCACCTCTCTGCATAAGCACTTCACCCACCTCACATGTAACTGCTGATGATAGATGGAGAGTGTAGCTTCTTAATACGCAGATCTCTCACCTAGCACCCCTCCTAGGGCCAAGCAAACAGTAGGCATATAATCAGTGTTTATTGAGGGCCTCACCCAGGACCCCAACTTCAAAGACTTCAAAGTCTTTGCAATATGTAAATCATCTTTGAAGAGTTCTCAAAGGGGTTATCTGACATTATTTAGGCAAAAGGCAGTACGGGTGTCTTGGCTTTTAATGTCTAGGAGGCTTAAACAACAGCAAGTGCATTTACATTTCCCTCTCTCCCCAAACAGTGGAAAGCAAAACAGCTTGAGCTGTGACTAGAAAATGAATATACACAGGCGCAAAGAACAGATCCACTTCTCTTAGCCCGCCTGCCAGCTGCTTCTTTTTTTCATTCTCTGCTGACTACAAGGCTGATGGTGAAAGCAAATGGAAGGTGATAACTAAGGCTTCATCAGGACAATATAATCCAAGTGAAAATGGGGAGGCTTTTCTACATTCCTTTAGTCTCATGAAGAATAATAAAGTGTAGAGGATGGAGTGCAGAGTTTTCTCTGTTACTACAAGGAAGAAGGCAGTAACACAAAGTAGTTGAACTGATATATAGCAAATTAAAAACCCTTCCAGAAAAATCACAAGATATCACTACACACCTATTAGAACAGTTAAAATGAAAACTGGTGACAATAGCAAATGCTGGTGATGATGCAGAGAAATTGGATCTCTCTCAGACATTGTTGGTGGAAATATAAAATGGTATAGCCATTCTGGAAAAATGTTCAGCAGTGTCTTATAAAACTAAACATACCGTATGGCTCAGCCATCACACTCCTGGGCATTTATCCCACAGATATTAAAATTTATGTTCACAAGACAAGGCTGTCCACTTTCACCACTTCTATTCAATATAGTACTGGAAGTTTTAGCCACAGCAATCAGACAAGAAAAAGAAATAAAAGGCATCCAAATCGGAAAGGAGGAAACAAAACTATCACTGTTTGCAGACGACATGATAGTATACATAGAAAATCCTATTGACTCTACCAAAAAAACTGCTTGACCTAATAAATGAATTTGGCAAAACAGCGGGATACAAAGTCAATATCCAGAAATCAAAGGCATTTCTGTACACCAACAAGGAAACAGCAGAAGCAGAGATCAAGGGAAAAAAATCCCATTTGAAATAGCAAAAAGAAAAAATAAAATATCTAGGAATAAACCTAACCAAAGAGGTAAAAGACCTGTATTCAGAAAACTACACAACACTGAAGAAAGAAATCAAGGAAGACACAAACAAATGGAAACATATACCGTGTTCATGGATTGGAAGAATTAATATCATCAAAATGTCCATACTACCCAAGCAATTTACACATTCAATGCAATTCCTATTAAAGTACCAATGGCATATTTCACAGACATAGAACAAACACTTCAAAAAATTTATATGGAATTATAAACGACCCCGAATAGCTGCTGCAATATTGAGAAAGAAGAGTAAAGTAGGAGGGATCACAATACCCGACACTAAACTATATTACAAGGCTACTGTAATCAAAACAGCCTGGTACTGGCATAAAAACAGGCACATAGACCAATGGAACAGAACAGAGAGCCCAGAAATAAGCCCAAATCTCTATGGTCAATTAATATTTGACAAAGGAGGCAGCAACATTAAATGGAATAAAAATAGCCTCTTCAACAAATGGTGTTGGGAGAACTGGACAGCCACGTGTAAAAAAATGAAACTTGAGCACCAACTTACACCATATACAAAAATAAATTCAAGGTGGATAAAAGACTTAAATATAAAACATGACACCATTAAAGTCCTAGAGGAGAACGTAGGTAAGAAAATCTCAGATATTTCACAAAGAGACTTTTTTAATGACGTGTCCCCTAGAGCAAGGGACATAAAAGAAAGAATAAACAAATGGGACCTCATCAAAATTAAAAGCTTCTGCACAGCTAAAGAAAACAGTATCAAAATTAAAAGAGAACCAACTGTATGGGAAAACATATTTGCCAATGACACCTCAGACAAGGGTCTAATCTCCAAAATATATAGAGAACTTACACGACTGTACTCTAAGAAGACAAGGAATCCAATTAAAAAGTGGGCAAAGGACTTGAACAGACACTTCTCCAAGGAGGACATACAGAGGATCCAAAGACACATGAAACGATGTTCAATATCGCTAGCTATTAGAGAGATGCAAATTAAAACCACAATGAGATACCACTTCACACCAGACAGAATGGCCATCATAAACAAAGCAACAAACAACAAGTGTTGGAGAGGTTGTGGAGAAAAGGGGACCCTAGTGCACTGTTGGTGGGACTGCAGACTGGTACAACCACTATGGAAAGCAATATGGAACTTCCTCAGAAAACTAAAAATGGATCTGCCTTTTGACCCTGCAATTCCACTACTGGGACTCTATCCTAAGAATACTAAAACACCAATTCAAAAGAACCTATGCATCCCAATGTTCATAGCAGCACAATTTACAATAGCTAGATGCTGGAAGCAACCTAGATGCCCATCAGTAAATGAATGGATAAAAAAACTATGGTACATTTACACGATGGAATTCTATGCAGCAGAAAGAAAGAAGGAGCTCCTACCCTATGCAACAGCGTGGATGGAGCTGGAAAACATTATGCTAAGCGAAACAAGCCAGGCAGTGAAAGACAAATGCCATATGATCTCACCTTTAACAGGAACCTAAATAACAAAACAAAGAAACAAGCAAAATGTAACCAAAGACACTGAAATAGAGGACAGGCTGATGGTGACCAGAGGGGAGAGAAGAGGGAATTTAAGGGGACAGTGGGAAGGGTTCACAGGAACAAACTTAAAGGACACATGGTCATAGACTAAGGGGAGGGTGGTAATGGGAGGGAAGGGGGGTGGGTGGGAGGGGGAACTGGATTGGGAATAAAAAGGAGAAAACTGTATATGAACAATAATTAATAAAAAAAAATATATATATATATTTAAAAAAATAAAATTTATGTTCACATAAAAACAGGTACAGGAATGTTCATATTAGCATTAATTGTAACAACCTCAAATAGTAAACAACCCAAATGTTCTTCAGTGAATGCACGGTTAAGCAAACTGGAACGTCTATACTTTGGAATTGCACTCAAAAATAAAAATGCACTGTTGATATGTACAACAACTGGGATTGACCTCAAGGGAACAATGCTGATGAAAAAAGATAGTCTTAAAATGTGGCATACTGTATGATTCCATTATGTAACATTTTTAAAGTGATGAATTCAGAGATGGAGAAAAGATTAGTGGTTGTCAGGGGTTAGGGAAGGGGAGAAAAGGGAGGGAAATGGGTTTGGCTATAAAGAGTAACATAAAGGATCCTGGGTGGTGGACCTGCTCTCTGTCTTGATTATCATGGTGGTCACATGAATCTATATGAATGATAAAAGTTCATAGAACTACACACACACACACACACACACACACACACACACACAAATGCATATAAAACTACTGAAATCTGAATAAGACGTGAAATTCTACTCAAGTCAATTTCTTGGTTTTGATATTGCACTATAGATAGGTAATATGTACCATTGGGGGAAATTGGGTGAAAGGTACATGGGACTTCTGTACTATTTTGAGCTTATAATTATTTAAGACCAAAGAGTAAAAAAAATCCTGAAGAGAAAAATAAATAACAAAAGGGATGCATTTTCTCATACTGGAAGTTATTAGAATTTTCAACAAAAACAATTTCTTTCTCATGGTTTCTTCAACACGAATAATATTATTAGTCATTTAAAAGGTAAACATTGTATAGAATAGACAGCCCAGAAATAAACTGTTCCATATATGATCAAATGATTTTCAATAAGAGTGCCAAGGTCATTCAGTGGGGGAAAGGATGGTCTTTTTCAACAAAGGTTGCTGGGATAAGATTATACTCACATGTAAAGAATGAAGTTGGACCCTTACTCTATATCATGTATAAATATTAGCTTAAAATGGATCAAGGATATAAATATAAGAGCTACAACTATAAAACTCTTAGAAGAAAACATAGGGGGAAGCTTTATGATATTTGGATTTGGCAGTGATTCCTTGGATATATCACCAAAACCAGAGGCAATATAAGAATAATAGAGATAAATCAAACTTCATCAAAATTAAAAGTTTTGTGCATCAAAGGTCAACATCAACAGAGTGAAATGCAACCAACAGAAGAGAGTATTTGCAAGTTATAAGCCTAATAAGAAGTTAATATCCAGAATCTATAAAAAAACTCTACAACTCAACAATGAAAAATACAGTTTTAAAAAATGGGCAAAGGACTGAAATAGACATTTCTCCAAAGAAAATATACAAATAGCCAAAAAGCACATAAAAAGGTATTCAGCATCACTAATCATTAGGGAAATACAAATCGAAACTACAATGAGAAACCACTTCACACCCATTAGGATAGTTTAAAAAGAAGTGTTGATGAGGATGTGGAGAAATTGGAACCCTTGGTCATCACTGGTGAGAATGTAAAATGGTGCAGCCATTGTGGAAAATGATATGGCACATCCTCAAAAACTAAACATAGAGTTACCACATGATACAGCAATTTTACTTCTAGGTATATACCCAAAAGGAATGGAAAGAAAGGACCTGAACAAATATTTGTACACTATTGTTCAAAGCAGCATTATTCACAAATAGCCAAAAGATGGAAACAACCTAAATGTCCATTGATAGGTAAATGGAAAAACAAAATGTGGTCTGTTTATACAATTAAATATTACTCAGCCTTATAAAGGAAGGACATTCTGACACATACTACAACATGGATGAAACTTGAAGACATTATGCTATAAGACAGACACAAAAAGATAGTGTGTGATTCCACTTACATGAGGTACTTAGAGTTGTCAAACTTACAGAGAAAGAACAGTGGTTACCTGAGGCTGGGGTAGGAGAACTGGGCATTACTGTTTAGTGGGTATCAAGTTTCAGAGTTTTGGATGATGAAAAATTCTGGAGACAAATGGTGGTAATGGTTGCCTAACAATGTGAATATACCTAATGACTCTGAACTGTATACTTAAAAATTGTTAAAATGGTACACTTTATGTTATAGTAATGTTACCACAATTTTTTAAAGAAACATTACTAGAGATAAATAGGTTCACATACACACAAAAGACAAACATTGTCAAAATTTTCTCTTCACAATATTATTTCTTTCAATCCCTAAGAAGAGTCTGTTTTACTACAGGTTCAAGTACAATCATAACAGGATTCATTAAAAACTAAAATGGTGCCAAGCAATAATTAGTAAAGGTAAAACTTTCAGCCTGGCATTTGCAGTACTATGCATTTCAACCCAAAGTCACTATTCCTGTGGTAATTAACCTCTGCTCCCCCAAGGAACTCAGTCTCATGAGGCTGAATGTTCTGAACAACTTACTCTTTCCTGGTTCACACCATCTGTCCTTTCTGAGAAGCACCTCTATCCTCTCTTCTCTGCCGGTGCAAATGTTACCCGGGCCCCCCCCCGCCCCCCCGCCACACACACACACACAGACCAAACTCAAGTTCCATCTTCATCATGATGAGGTCATTCGGTGATTTCTCTCCTTTTTCTACTCACCTGTTACACTTCTTGTTCACACTTATTTTTGGTATCTGCATTTTAAATTTAATTTACAAATGCAAACTTCATATTCCTTCCATTCATGTGTGCAATCCTCAAAGTACAAACCAAATTGTTAATTTCTTTTCACCACCAAAACAGAGTGGATACTTGGTAAAATTTTGGAGCTGATTGAAAAGACATTTTTATTCATTTCTCAATACAATTCTGAAATATTTGAAAAAAAATTTTAAATGAGGGAACTTAATGAATAAGGACCTAGTCTGTGAAACATGGAGAAACATTACAAATTCAGATATAGAAGTACTTTCTGATTTCTGGGACTAGTGTATGAAATGCTAGGAGAGATGCAGCTCTTTATAAAATCACAGACTGCTAGCCCTGGCTGGCGTAGCTCAGTGGATTGAGCGCAGGCTGCGAACCAAAGTGTCGCAGGTTCGATTCCCAGTCAGGGCACATGCCTGGGTTGCAGGCCACAGCCCCCAGCAACTGCACATTGATGTTTCTCTCTCTCTCTCTCTCTCTCCCACTTCCCTCTCTAAAAAAATAAATAAATAAAAATCTTTTTAAAAATTTACAGACTGCTAGAACTACAGGCAGCCTTAGCCATCATCAACTCCCATGTCCATATCACACCCAACAAGAAACAAACTCCCAGAAAGCTGAAGATTTTGACCCAGAACACACAGATGGTGCAGAGCTGGGACTAGAATCCATGTCTTCTAAGCTACTGCTTTTTCTTTTTAGTTACTACAGCTGCCTGATGGAATGATTTTATTTATGTGTGAGACATATGGTATGTAGAAATGGTAAATGTAAATTATAATTTTCCACCTGTGGATGAAGCACATTAAATTGATACTAAAAATAATCTTGCATATTCAGATTGGCAGGTCTATGGGTGTAAATGTGTTCATGCTGGATGAGCAGAGACATAGATAACTGTTTGTGGTGTGGAAATAAACAAAGAACACCCAAAGACAATAAGCGAAGGCTATTTACTCGGAGCTTTCTCTAGCAAGGCAGTCAGTCCATTGCTGCATTAGGCAGACTCAAAGGCAGGCAGAAGAGTTGAAAAGCTTTATAGTAGAAAAAAGGGGACTGCTTCAGGTATGCCCTGTTTGGAGGCTGTGGCCCTGAGGAAGAACTAAAAGGGGAAGCATCCTATATTATTGATAGGGGTGCACATTTGGCTCTCTCTGCTTGGTTAAAAGCTGGAAGCACGGACAAAATTAGGGAAGCTGTAAGTTATTAATCAAGTCCTGGCTATTTGGGGACAGCTGTCACACAGGTTATTGTTTGACTTCCTAGACCAGTTGCTGGAGAGAGAGTTCTGCTTTCCTACAAACCTCAAAAATAGCAGTCTGGCTTCCTGGGCTGGTGACTATAGACAATTGGTTTGTTTCCTGGGTGGTTGAGGGAGATCGTGGGTCAAAATTCTATTTTTATACATGGCCTGGCCATTGCCTGCTTGATATTCAATCTCTCAGTGTTTATACTTAGAGTCATGGTCTACTTCTTGCTCTCTGAATAAGCATTACTGCCTTTCCCAGGCTGAAATGGAGAAGCACATTTAGCAATCAAGTATGTGCTCATGGTTTCACTTCACAGGTCCTGTGCTATATCTATTCCATGTCCACATAGCCTTCCTTAAAACACTACTATTCTTACCTTAATTCTCTGCTTAAAAAATGTGCACTCTGAATTGAATCTGTGATCAGGTTCTTTATAACCCACATCTGAGATACTCATGAAATCAATTTTTCCCTCCTTGACTTCAGTCAGGTGGGATCCTCACCTCCACAGGCACTCCCATGCTATCCCTACTTCCCTGCTTCCCCCCCATGGCTTCCTGCTTCCTGGAGTGCCTTCTGTTCTCTTCTCCAAGTCCTGCCTGTAGTTCATGTTTCAGTCCAGAACCCACCTCCTGTAGAACCAACTTCTCAAGACTCTATGTGTATGATTACATTCTGGACCTGTAGGGCAGGATGAACCTTCCTCACTCATGGTTGTGCATCAGAGGCTCACCTGGGGAAGCTGACTTAAAGTGCATAGTCCTGGATGCCCCCCGGAGATTCTGATTTATTAGTTCTAGGTAGGCTAACTAAGTCATATTTGAAATTGCAGGGAACAAGGGGAAAGAGTGCTTTTATTAAAAAGTAGACAACATGGGCATAGAGGTGGGAAAATGTGAGTGTACATTTTAAATATTAGGGAAAATTGTGGAAGACTTAGAAATGGACTGATAATTGGGTGTCATCAATGAAAAACTAGGCATTGTCTGATAAATTCTTCTCCATTATTTGATTCTATGGGGTCTCTGCTCCTTTCACTGTCTTTGAGCTTTTTAGAACTTTGTAAAGTGTAAATAACAAATAGCAATTCAAATGAATTTTGCATGTGGATGGAGATCCCATTGGCCTTCCTCCCCTGCTGTGGAAGGAGTCCCTTTTGCCTCAGTTCAGTATTTTTGGTGGTTTATAGATATGTCTGTTCTTTGGGTTCTTTTTTGAACCATTTCTAACATCTTATTGGTTCTCTCATCAATTAATATGTTAAATAAAATCCTTGGCTTGTGTTTGTTTTATAATTCTATGAAAATCATGGTTTTACCTTTTCAAAAAATCCTCTCTCTCGCACATGCACATTCATGCACATATATAGGACCTGAGCAGCTTAGCCATCAATCCTGAGTAGAGTTTAGTGAGAAAGATAGACTGGGAACTGCTGAAAGGCCAAGCTATGCAACCAGAATGTTATTAGGTAATTAGTTTTTAAAATGGTCATTCAGCCCTGATTGGTGTGGCTCAGTGGACTGAGTGCTGGTCTGCATTCTGAAAGGTTGCTGGTTCAATTTTTAGTCAGGGCAAATGCCTAGGTTGTGGGCCAGGTCCGCAGTTGGGGGCACGTGAGAGGCAACTGATTGAGGTTTCTCTCACATATCAATGTTTCTCTCTCTCTCTCTCTTTCTCCCTCCCCCACCTCTCAAAATAAAATGGTCATTCAAAATGTGGGCACTACCATTTTGTAATATTCATCCCTTTTGCTTGACTTTGAGTGACAGTGAGTAGGTAGCATCACTCTTTGCTTTTCCTATTTACCTGTGGGCACTTTCCTCTGGAAATCTCATGGTTCCATACAAGATGGAGCCGAGTAAAGCATCAGGTGGTCTGACCTCCAGTACAGCCCCAAATGCTACTGATTCCTCTGAATGTAGTCACAAAATATCTTGACTCTTTTAGCTGCAGGAAGCCAGGAAGATTTTGTGTCAGGAATTCTTTCCACCTGGTTCTCATGTGGCCAGCTGGAGCAGCTTAGCCAACCCGAAGCCAGCAGCACACCTGCCAAGCCATGTGCACACTGATGAACACCCACCTCTCCTGGCTCAGAGCTGCTTCATTCTGTTTCTGGTCCTTGTTTTAAACCATTAGGCAACAGGTCCAGGTGCTTCCTGCAACTTTTGCCTTTTAAGTTTCCACAGACAAAGACTCTTTCCTTGACCAAACTTTAGTTAGAGTCCTCTGAGCCCTCTTCTCAGAGAGGCCTCCCTCTTTAGGTCCTGTCTTCAGCCAGCCTCATGCAATTGTAGCAAGAATCCTGCTAAGTCATTTTAGTGAGAATCCTACCACCCTTGATGTTGGGTCACCCTTGAATTTGATCACCCTGGCCTGCCTTCAGCAAAAATCTTAACTTGAGTTAGCAAGAGTCCCCACTTGATGTCTCCTCTTAGTACTTTTCCATCCACTGACCCTGCATTCTGCTCCCTGGCTGCAAATCCCCAGCTGTCTTGGCCGGATTCAGAGTTGAGCCCTCTGTCTCTCCACTACTGCCACAGTCATTACATACATCACCACAGTCCTGAATAAAGTCTTCCTTACCATTTAACAAGTGTCAGAGTAATTTTTTTCTTTAATACCACTAGGATCTCAGCTCAAAGGAATGACTTGCCCCAGCCATTCTGACCTCTAAGCAAAGCTGACTCAAGCTGACTTGGACTGCCTTCTGCTTTCTGAGACCTGCCCAAATGAAATAAACCATCTTTTCATTTTTCAAGGCATCCTGTCATTGCATTGTCAAGAGGATACCTCTAGTTTGAACCCCTGGAGGAGGATCACCTATTCCTATCCTGTCCTGGAAAACTGTCCAAGTGCAAACCCTTGTTTCAATTGTGAGGATGTCCTAGAGTTAAAGGCCAAGTGAAAGCATTCTGACCACCTGGTGTGGCTGAGCTCTGAGTAGCCAGAACCTTACAAGCTATATTTCCATGTGCTTCTCCACGTGTGGAAGGGGTGTGATAATTTTGTGATCCTCCTTGCAGTGCTCCTTGAAGAGATGTCTGACTTTTTAGAAAGGGAGAATTCTGCATGCTTGAGACATTAAAATATTTTTTCTCAGTCTCATAGAACCCAAACAGAAGTTAACCCCCAAAATGTGCAAGAACAAAAGGGGGCTAAGGAAATGTGCCCCAAGGGCTGAAACAACAAACCATTTTCCTAAAGGGCAAAGGATAATTTCCCATGTTAGAAAGAATTTACAACCTCAGTTGCTTTCCTTTTTTTCACCCAGCTTCCTCCTCCTTGTGTAATAAAGGAGATCAGTTTGTTCAGCACCCTTTCTTTTTGATGAGAGCCTGTCTCTGGGAAAGGGACGGCGCTTCAAGAACACATAAAAGTAAGTAGTAAAAACACAACACACAGCACAGTCTGCCCTGACTAGCAGGCCCAGGGCCCAGCATGGTCCTTATGTCCCAGGCCGCCATGTGCAGAGCGATAAGCAGTTTGCAAGTGAGGTCAGCCTAATTAGCCAGGCTAATGTCTGGTTTCCTGGGGAGAGCTTTTGTGAAGTAATTGCCTGCTTTGGGGTCAAAATGCAGTAATTACAGGTCTTTTTTTAACTAAATGAGATAAACAGCCTTTGAATTGTTCCTGCGAATAAGCCAATCACACCAAGAAACTTCTCTTTGCTCCGTAGAACTGCAGTGGATATTTTGACAGGTGATTTCAATACCATGTAGTTATTTATTTATTCTGGACTGGGGATATAAACACAAACATCTTGGACTGCAATTCTCTACGTTAAAAGACTATCAGACTCTGTCAGACCCAAATGTGGGGGTTGCATTGCAGAAGGTCTCTTAAAATGCTGACTGAGAATAAGGTTGATGGGTATTTTGAGCTAAAGCAGAAATTCCATCACAATTTTAAATGTTAACAGAACAGCAGAATTATCCATGTAAACCAGCTCCCTTTCTCCCAGTTGTTTGCTTATTTTCTCTGTAAAAATCAACAAGAATAGTCTGGAAAGGCCACAGAAAGCTAAGGAAGTATGGCAGTGTCGTTTCCAGTTCTGGAGGTAGACAATGGAGGCCTGGAGAATGGATTAATTCGGAGCATGAGCTGAACATATTTTTACTGGTTCTGGTTAAGGTGAGGGTGACTGACCCCACAGAGAGTGAATAAAGTGGTGTGGAGACCTGGAGGTAGGAAATGGGGAAACATCTTATAAATGAAATGAGCACCATTTCAAGGGTTTTGTTGCCTTGTGGGGTCCCCTCTCCAACACCGCCCCATAGCCAGCTGGCTATCCCTTTAAACCCCAAACTCATGTGTTATTCCCAGGCTAGCAGCAATAGTATCAGTGGGAAGTTTGCTCGAAATGCAGAGTCTTAGGCCCCACTGTAGCCCTACTGAGTCACAGTCTGCATTTAAACATGATCTGCAGGGGATTTCTGTGCTAATTCAGGTTTGAGAAGCTCTGGTTGAAATGACCCCATGATAGGGCTTGTTCCAGGTAGGAGTGGATGTTTTCATTATCACCTTACCTAGGTAGTGTGACACCCAAAGGGAAGGGATATAGGCTCATTCCATCTTGGTATCTGATGATGCAACTTAACACTCTAAATCAATTATTATTTGAACACATGTCTGGGGCAGGAATGTTATCACTTCTCCCCATACATCTTTTAAGACAAGTCATGCATATGGAAGTCTGGTAATTAAAGACACAGGTAACCCTTTCAGTATCACCACTAACCTTAACGATTGGAAGGAACTGCCTGTGGGGTAGGGTCCAGATGGAGGTTTGGCAGTTCAGACTATTTCCAAATCCCACAATTTGCTGCTGTGCCATCATGGTTGGGAGCTCTGCAGAATTGCCTGTGGGATACCCTTGACATTTCCGTAGCAGATGGATGGGAATTTTTAAGACTCTGCCTTAAGTCAGTGTTGATAAAGATAGGCAACACCTCAGGACACAGAGCATGGATGTTTTTATCCATTTAAAGATGTTTACTAGAATCAAGTCACTATATTGTATAGCTTGCATCTATACCCTAGAAACCAGATCTTCACCACAGTCAGCATTTCCCTAAGGAAGACAGAAGGAATTAGATTACACTATAATATTTCTATTATTTTAATGTGTGTTTGAGAACTTGAAAGCCAAAGTACTTCCAAAGCATTCTGCAAGTAAGCTACCCCAAAATTGTCTCTTCCCAAGAAATTCTTGCTGTATCTATTGAAATATTCTATTTCTGAAATCAGAATCTCTTTTTTAAACCATCCTATTGAAACTCCATTCTTAGTTCTAATTACATAAATACATAAAATACATACAAGTTACTTACTCAAGACTCTCTGCCCAGCTATGGAATTGAAGTAGCACAAATGGTAGCTAGCTGCTGGGCATAAGCAAGCCACCTACTAAGCAGGATAAAGGAAATTTTTTATTCAACATGTATTTATTGAATGCATAATGTCTAGATACTGGTCTAGAGTGAATAAATATAATAGCAGTTAGCATTAATAAGGGTCAGCCATGTATCAGGCTATGAATGTTCTCTGCTGCCCTCACATATTATCTAACTTAATTCTAAAATAGCCTCATGAGATAGATTTTGTGGGTTTGGAGGCAGAAGCCTAGAAAGCCCAAATGATTTACCTGCAGTAACACAACTAGTACGTGGTAGAGCTAAGATTCAAAGCTAGGGAGTTGTCTCACTAGTGGGCACTCTTACTCCCGATACAACCCACATCTCTCAGAGGACAGACTCTGTCCTTGTTCTCACAGTGCTTACAATTCCATGGGGCAGACGGACATCAAACAACTATAGCTGGCCCTCTGTATTTGTGGATTTTGCATCTGCGAATTGAACAAACTATGGATCAAAAATATTCAGGAAAAGAAATCCCAGAAAGTTTCAAAAAAGCAACATTTGAAATTTACCATGGTGCCAAGCACTATGCCGAATCCATGCAAATGAAGTGTTGGCACACTCTGCTGTAGCCTATAATATGCATATATAGGTTGTTTGCAAATGCCATGCTATTTTATAGAAGGGCCTTCGAGAACTGTGGATTTTGGTACCCTGAGAGTCTCGGAACAAGTTCGCTACAGATACTGAGGGATGACTATAATTGCAAGTCAGATAACTTTTACAAAAGGTTGCTATGGAAGTATAAAGGCTTCCTGCATAAGTCATGTTAAAGTTTCAACTGAAAACTCCAAGGGTAGGGTTTCCATGGTGAGGCTGGAGCATGAAGCAGAAGCCATGTAATGATGTTGATTTTATTTGAGGAACAATGGGAAGCCATTAAACTAAGTGAAAGAGTGATCCAATCCTGTTAAAGCAGCAGCAGGGCTCAGGCTCAGTGAATGGATGGTTCTGAGGTGGTGAGGGAGGCCCCCGTGGGAGGCTATTGCAGTGGGGGTGGTGAGAGCTGGACCAGAGCATTGGCTGTGGGGGTGGGACACATGGTTGTGAGATGGGGTGAGTGGGACTTGATTTAACACGGGGAGCAAGGGAAAAAAGAGTTTGGGCTTCAAGATGTAAAACATAAACTGTAGAGTTTTATAGAGACTCATTAACTTGACAGAATATAATCAAGTATTAACAAATCATGCTGTAGATAGACCCTCCTCCATATTTTATCACTGACACTCTGGGCCAGACACCCTGCAAAGTGGTTTATGTGTATTTTATCATTAATTTTTATAACAACTCTGTGAAGCTAGCAATGGTATGATGCCCATTTTATAGATGGGGGTGGTGAGGCTTAGGAGGTTTAAGCAGAGGGTCCTAGGTCATAAGAAAAGTGATAGGCGTGAATCTAAAGTTCCAGTCTATCTGATTTCACAAATCACAGTCCTCACGCCTCCAGTTCTTAAACTTGTCTGATGATAAGACTCACCTGGGACACTTGCTGAACAAGCACACCGTGCACTCTGTCACCCCGGATGTGCTGGCTCACTGAGAGCGGCTCCAGGATCGGTAAATTGACAGCTTCCTCACCAGGCCCCTTTGGGAAGCACCTGTGCTTTCCCCGGCTAGGAAGCAAAAGGGGTGGAGGAGTCAGCACTGTCAGTTCCTGTCTGGATTCTTCTCTCTATGCCTCAATTTTCCTCATTTGCCTTCTCCTTTCCCTTCACTCTCCTTTTTTATTCAAAGAACTTATCACAACTTGAAACTTTACTGTATTATGTATTGATATACAGTCTGGCAGACTGTATATAAGAACATAAGCCCCAAAAGGGCAAGATCTTTGGCCTGTCCCTGTCCCTTGAATGTGCCAGGACTAGCGCCACCTAGTCCATGCCCCTTCTCTCCCTGGAGGACCAGGAGAGCCGCCCTCCTGCGGTCTCCCTGCTGCCATCCCTGCCCCTCCTTGGGCCAGCCTCCATACAGAGCCTGGGGGACTGAGGGAGGGTAACTCTGACCCCATCAACCCCTTGCTCATAGTCCTTGAACCATCTGAATCCCTCTTCCCCTTCCTTCACTCCCTCTGTCCCTAAGCTCCAGCCAGGTACACAAATCTCCAGGGTATTTTTCAGTCCCTCAAGTGATCTGAGCCATCAAGGGTCACATGGGAGGTTCCCAAAGACTCTCCCGGGAAGTGTGGGTGCCAGGTGGAGGCTGTGAAGCTGCAGGCGCACTCACCGGTGGCCACCCGCCTGCCACTCCCCTTCCTGGGCTTTCCCTGGCTCTCAGAAAGGCTCGGTAGAACGCGCATGTGGCCCGGCGCGGCCGCCGGCCTGAATGGAAGGCCCAAGAAGGTGTCCTGAGTAGGAGGTCAGGGAGGGCTGTTCCACGGGGCCGCCAGTGGGGAGCAGCCGGGGCGGGTCGGGGGTTGGGCGCGGAGAGTCCTGGGCGGCCTCCGGCAGGAGACCTGACTCTGTGGAGGCTGCACCCTGGGTGGCCGCCACAGTTGGAGGAAGCTGCGGGTGGAGGGAGCTGCTCGGCCGGACCACGGCTTACACCACACATGGCGAAAGTACACAGACGATTAGCAATCAAGGGAAGGACCTCCCTGCGAGGGAAAATGACACAGGGGTTACTTCTCTGTAAACAGTCCCAGAAAAAGCACGGGTTCCTTTTACGGCTGTCTTTGCTTTGAAAAGTTGCAAATGCCCCCATTGAGTGCTTTAACTCTCCGTTCACAAACAGGGCCGGAAGGACGCGTGTGTACACACACTGACAAACCTACACAATCTCCCAAAGAGAAAACCACAAAAGCACTTGCCAGCTGTCTGTACCCTATGATCGAATCTTCTGATACCCAGAACCCATGCTGTCTGAAATGGGAGACAGGTTTGCCTGCAGGTAAATGCAGCTCTCGTAGCTAGGAACCATTCGTTTTAAGTTGCCTTGTCCCAGCACCTTTTTACAGGTTGCTCATAAGAGAACAAAAGAGAGTATTTGCCAAATTGACTCTAATTTATTCCAAATTTTAATCACCTGGATAATCTGTTGGGCATCTGAAACACAGACTTCCGGGGTTTTGAGAACCTCAAATTCTATTCTCATCTGTGAGGCCAGAGCCTTTGAAGTCTCTGCAGTGGAGTGATTATAAGTTGTCCCTTTATCTGGGAAGCCCCAAAGCAAAGTTCTTTGGGAACAAAGATTTCTGACACACAGGTGACCATGAGAGCCTAAATGGCTAAGTCCCTAAATGCTACTCAGTCTCACCTCCAGTGTCCTTAGGTGTACTCTTTCTTTTTCTTGGATCTGCCACCCTCTGAATATGCCCTCTTCTCCCCTGCTGGGCACAGGCTTCCTCCCTGAGTGGAGAAGCCCCCACCAGGAGCTACAGGCGAAGGCAAGTCTTTCCCAGTAGTTTTCCAGAGCAGGGAGCAGGGCCAGGCAGGAAATGTAAATGTGTGACAAGGGCCATGTACTGGGCACTTTGACAAATGGAGATTCCACAACCAGCTACAGCCACTTTAGGGACATGACCCAGGGTCACCAGATCCTCCAATTTTCAAGAAAAGCCAGAAATCTGGACTTTTCATGTAAAAAGTTTCTGCTTTTGAAAATGCTATGCAGTTCTAACAAAATACTCTCAGACTCACCAATGTTCAACCTCTGTTCTCCAGAAGAGTTGGGGAAAGTAGCCTCAGCTGCTCACCCATCCTAGGAGTGGTTACTCTGGACAGGCCAGGGCCTGGGGTCCCTGTAAGTCTGTCTGGGAGCATCTACTGCCTGGTAGAGGAGGGGCCATGATTGACAGACCCAATGAGATCACCCCGCTTGTGGATGGAGACCCAAAGGAAAAGTGATTGAGTAAACTCTACAACAACTGTGGATCCACTTGTATGAGCCCACAGTCCCATAGAACAAATCATCAGAGAGAGAAAAAATTCCACTGAAAAGTTAAAGTTGGTTATTTTTTGGAATAGCCTCAAAGCAGAGATGAGTACGCTGGGCTAAGAGATGGCTGATGTATGCAATCTGTTGCTCCAGCCTCTAAGGAAGTCCCTTGGTCAGAAATTAGGAATTCTCTGAGGTTGAGCTGGGTGCTTGGTTTCCATTTTCTATACACATTTCAGCCTGTCTGGTGAGATAAATGCAAAGGAACCAGGTGTGGTCCCTGTGTAACTTTTGCAGATTATACTGGAGACTTTGCCTATAAGGCATTTTCACCTGAGCAGGGTCTGGACTATGATTAGCAATGTTTGGGGCCTTTTTGACTTGGGTTCTTACTGAATAGCCTGGCTAAAAGAAAGCATGGTCTGTGTACACATGTTTTGTAAACTTCAGACTCATAACTGAATAATTCTGTGGGCATAAATCTAATACTCTCTTGCTCTTGGTAGGGATCATCATTTCATAAGAAGGTGCGGGGTCCCTCTGCCTTCAGTCCTCATGTCCTAGTCTCCTTGTTACAGAGCCTATGATCACACTAGTACTACTTTTCCTCAGTCTTACCACATTGTGCATCAATTCTAAGGTCAAATGGGTCTACGCTGACCTGAAAGGATGGTGTGTTGGCACAGATAACACTACCTGCTCTGTACTAAGTGTCTGCCCTGCTTCAGGTGCTATATACAACCCTTCCTCTTGTAAAGTATCTAATAATAAGCATTATTAACTCATTTTTCAGAGGAAGAAACTGAGCCTCCAGTGAAGAGTGAAGGTGGAGTGAAGCTCTACTTATCATATAGCTGATAAGTGGCAGAGGTGAGATTTTAGGAGTAACATATAAGACACTTTGGCTACAACTAACAAGTCTCTAATTCAAAATAATTTAATGAGGAAAATTATTATCTGACATAACTATGAATCTGGAGGCCAGATGGCTCTAGGGCTGGTTCATTTCACAGGTCAGTGACACCATTAGGAATGTAGGTTCTTCCTTTCCATTGGCTGTCTTCCACCGGCCAGCCTTGACCTCAGTCCTCATTGTCCCTAGTTGGCTGCCTCCCACGTAGACATAGCCACACCCAGAGCAAGGGAGGCAGTGAGAGTGTCTTAGTGGGCACTCATTCCCTCCTCTTGTTACAGAGCAACAAGTGGGGCCTGGGACAATATGCTACCGAAAGGAAACCCCAGGTCTGTTATGTCTGCCGTCCGTAGTAAAGATGTCTCTCAACGCCAGAGATTCGTGAAAAGGAAAGAAAATGTTTATTTAATGCTATACAAACTTAAAGTAGTGACCTAATGTCTTCATCAAAATCCTAAAGTCCCTTAAAACACCCAAAACATACATAGGCCTTCCTTCCCCCTTTGCCCAGTCTGGGGTACCGTATCTCAGGAAAGGAAACAGAAGTCCTTGGCTCAGGCAGTCCCCAGTTCTTCCAAGTAATCTGTCTTGGCTGGGAGACCTCCCGGGGTTCCCAGCACCCTCAGCTGTGTTGCCCGGATCTCTGCTAAAGCTGGGTGGTGGTTCCCCCTACTAATGCTTTGGGGGTCCCCACTCTGGCAAAGGCACGTGGTCTTCTCTCCACTGCTCCAGCCTCGCGGTCCTCTCTCCCCAAGGCCACGGGAGTCCCCATTCAGCCAAAACCGCATGGTTCTCTCCTCAATGGCTGCAGTGTCTGAGTTTAAATCCCCCCGCCAGTCTTCCTCTGTAGCCCCACTTCCGACTCCTCCCACACTCGGCCACACTTGCCCTCAATCTCCATCCTTTCCAGCTTTTCTGGCTGCCATCGTGGTTCTGGGCAGGCATGGCCCCATGTCATGGAGCCAATCTTCTCTGAGCTCCCATGCAGGTGCTGTAACTTGGGGGACCTGCCCCCCAGTCACATCTTGGGTGTGTGTGTGTGGGGGTCCCTTTCCATCTCCCTGGCCCAGAGCATAGCCATAGCTATTTAGCATATCTAAGTGACCAGCCAAAGGCTATAGGTATGTTAAATGACCATGCCATGGATTACCTGCAAAGCTGTTGCTGTACAAAACAGCCCTGCATGTTCTTGCTTCATGTGTCCCTTCCCCCCACTCACACCTGTGAGGGAAGGGATGAAGACATCTTAAAATCTCCTGGACACCTTGAGTTCTGGACCCCATTTCAAATGCCCATTTGGGGTCTCCCCCACTTGGCTGCACCCTATAACACTCTCACACTTGACTTTGAATGGTCTGCACCTCAGGTTCTCTTATTTTTCCTGTAGAGTTACATAGTAATGCCCCATTTTCTTTTAATTAGCCTCTAAGGTGAGAAGAGATCTTGGTCTATGTGTTAGACAGGATGTGTATCAGTCAGGGTTCGTGAACCAATGAGAACTATCTGCATCGCAAGTGACTCGAGTCCCTTCTCCCCATTTCTGGCTTCTGCTCTGTGTGTTGATTGAGAGTTTGGATTTGGGAATCTGGCTGCAAAAATTACTTAATGTCTTTGTGTTTCAGTTTCTGCACCTGTAAAATGAGGGTCAAATTTGAACCTGCCTCAGAAGGTTGCTTTAAGAATTAAACAAGTTAGTTAGTATTTGGGAAATCCTTAGGATAGGGTCTGATCTATTATGAGACCTCAGTAAGTTACAGTTATTAATGTTATTCCCCAATCTTTCTCCTCTATGAGGGGACATGGATGAAGCAGCTCTGATTTGGTATCTGTACAGCTGTGCTCCAAACGAAGAGAGAGAGCGCTCCCATCGCTTCTGATTCCAAGGAGGACACTATGGCCTGACATGGTCCCCTCCCAGTTCAGGCTGGGTGATGAGCCAACGCCCCAGGATAGGGTGTAGTGGCTGGTGTCTCACCCAAACCTCCCCAGGGTTTGAGAGAAAGGAGCAGTTTCTTAAAGGAAGTCAGGAGGAGTTGGGACCAGAGAAAGAATTTGAGGTGCGGTGAGTAGACACTGCTACTGAAGTCCCACTACCCATTTGCTTTCCCTTTGATTCCAGGAGACCTGGGGTTTTGATGAAATGTGTTGACTGTATTAGATTCTGTGTTAGGAGCTATGATTGTAAGAAATCCTTGGGTCATAATACAATCTTTCATTCTGAGCTCCACATTACAATCTCACATCTAATAATTTTCTCAGTATTTGGTATTATTTGGATTACTGAACTCTTTATAATGAAAATTTGGAGAGGCAAATGACACCTTCAGAGGCTAACAGCTTAAGTAGATGTAAAAAACCCCCTTTATTATATTTCTTTGATTATATAACATTATACATGACAAGAGCTTGGCAGAAATAAAGCAGACAGTGAACATCTGTGTCAGGGTAGTGGTAGTAATGTACATTGGTTAAGAAACACATGAAGCGCTTTTGTCAGAATGGCTGCCTCAGAATGTTGTGCTTCTCCTGCACTGCGGAGGCGTCACTCCAGCACCTACTGCACCCACCACAGGACTGGGCGACCCCACCAGACTGCGAGGTCTTCCTTCAGCTGTGAAGACAGAGCTTTAGCACCTTTGTACATAGTGACGGAACACGGTAGGAGTTCTGTAAAGGTTTTTGAACAAAACTAATAAAATATATAAAAACACATTTTCTAAGGAGTAATACAATATAAACTTTTTTTGAGGCCTAAAATTTGTTATATATGAGGCAAGTACTTAGTAAATACTCTTTCATGCTAGAATTTTTTCTGAATGTAAGAGCCAGAGACCTACAAAAAACATTTTACATTTACATTTAATTTTCACTTTTTTTCAGTACAGGGACATAGTTTTAAAAATGCAACAGGCCCTGGCTGGTGTGGTTCACTGGATTGAGTGCCAACCTGTGAACCAAAGGGTTGCCAGTTTGGTTCCCAGTCTAGGGCACATGCCTTGGTTGCTGGCCAGGTCACCAGTAAGGGGTGTGTGACAGGCAGCCACACATTGATTCTCTCCCTCTCTTTCTCCCTCCCTTCCCCTCTCTAAAAAATACATAAATAAAATCTTTAAAAAAATAAAAATGAAACAGTTTACAACAATAACAACACCAAGTAAAGCAGTTTTTGCTCACCCCACCTCACCCACCTGTCCACTCGTCTGGCAAACATTTTCACTCTTTTAGTTCTGTCTTCTGATGTTTATCTTCATGTTATAAAATAATAAGATTGCACTGCAATTTTTAATTGTACAGTTTAGATATTGTCTTAGTCACTTTGGGCTGCTCTAACAAATTACCACAGACTGGGTGGCTTATAAATATAGAAATTAATTTTCTCACAGTTTGGAAGCTGCAAGTCTGAGATCAGGGTCCTAGCGTGGTAGGGTTCTGGTGAGAACCGTCTCACAGGTTGCAGACTGCCAACTTCTCAGTGTGTCCTTACAAGACGGAGAGTGGAGGGAAAGCAAGTTCTCTCATGAGTCTTTTGAGAGCACTAGTCCCAGTTATGAGGGCTCTATACTCATGATCTCAGCTAGTCCTAATCACCTCCCAAAGGCCCCAGTTCCCAATCCTATCACATTGCAGGGTAGGGCTTCAGCATGTGAATTTTGGGGGAAGCAATCATTCCATCCATAATAGATATCATCTATTTGCTTCTCATTATAGAATATAAATGTAAACACCTCCCCACATTCTCTCAATGTAGTTAACTCTATAGATTAATTTTTGGTTAAAAAAAATTTCTGTTTTTGCAATATTATGCTCATAGTATAATATGCTCAACAACCTAGCCATGTAGTGTACTATGATTATTTTCTTTCTTGGTCACTGTTTTGTTTCCCTAGAAGTTAATAATTGCTTCATTTTTAAATTTACTATATTTTGAAAAATGTACCTACCATTTATTTATCCTCAAATTCTTTGTTGGAGTATAAATTTCTCAAAACATTATAACACATCAGATAATCAATGTGATTCATATTTTTCTTGGTGATTATTCTTCTAGAGATTTCTGTTGCAATCTATCAGGTATTTCCTCAGTCCTCCTTTGCCCATATGGTATTTCTTTTCCAGAGCTTTCATGTTACTTCTTGCAGTATGAACTGGTGTTTTCTTAGGTCAGCTGAAGAGCTATTGTCATCGACCTGGGGTTCTCATCCATCACACTAGGAATTCTCACTTGTGTTGGATATCGTATTTCCTGGATTCCATGTTATGCTCATTCTTGGTGTATCTCCTTGCTTTGGTGAATCACAGCCTCCAATAGCTTCCTGGTTTTTTTGGTTTCCTGAGTCTGGCATGTCTGAAAATGAAAATGTATTTCTTTTATTTTTCATATTTTGATTGATGGTTTGGGGGACTATAAATTCTAGGTTGGAAATACCTTTGAAGGCATTATTCTTCTGGCTTCCAGTTTTGTTCCTGAAAAGTTCAATGCCTTTCTGATTCCAGACCCTTCATGGACCCCCTCTTTTCCTCTACAGAACATAGTAGAGGCTTCTTGCTTTTGCCAGGATTCTGAAATTTTAAGGTGGTCTGCTTTCACCTGTTTTATTTGTTTGTTTTGTTCATTGTGCCAAGTAGTTGGTGGGACAGTTTAATCAGGAGTCCTTCATTTCTTGAAAGTTCTCTTATTTTATTTTTTGATAATTTTCTTCATTCAGAGCGGGAAAAAAATGTCTAGCTCTCAAAATTGGTGGACTAATCTAATTTTCTCATATTTTATCTCTTATTTTCCAATTTCTTCATTTGGAAAGAATTTCTTCTTTACATGTCCTTCATTTAAAGGACAAATCTCCAACTTTTATAATAAAGTTTAAAAAATTTATGTTATCATCTTTATTTGCTCCTCTTTATATGGTATCTTGATCTTGTTTTGTGGATGCTTTTTCTCCTTTTTCTCTCACTTAAAAATGAATTACAGATTTTAAAAAGATATTTTGATCTCTACATTATCTCTCCTTTTTTTTCTGTTGGTTTTTGTCTTTCTTTACAAAGACATTCCACAAATATCTGTTACTTTTTAAGTTCTTACATATTTAAGAGTAAGCACCTAAAACAGTGATGGGAAATTCTGCATGTAAAAGTTTTCCTTTTGGTAGAATTTCTCAGAGGGTAACTGGCTATTTCACTGAGGAACTCAAGTGTCATATCTGCAGTCAAGCCTCTGGGGTTGATCAATTTCCCTGAGGAAGGATCTCGAGTTTCCTGCCCTGGGATGGGGTGGAGAAAGGAGGGTCTGAGCCTGGCTTACAGAGCTTGAAGCCAACTGTGGTTAGGAACTGTGGCAGGGCTTGTGTTTGACCTTCCCCACCGTGTAACAGATCTAGGGCTTGGGTTCATGCCCCTCTGCTTTCTCCTCACTGGAGAGTGATCCCTCCTTTTGGATGAGGGGTGGTGGGCAAGGGGACCCATACATTTTTATACAGAATTTCATCGAATCCTCCCATTTTCAGCTCACTCATACCCTCCCCAAGAGAAACACCCTCTGCTTACTGAGACTTCCTGGGCCTTGTGGTGTGAACTGACCCCCAGCCCCTGGCTCAGCCCCGACACCGAGGGCTCTCTACTTCTCTGGCTGCTCAGTTAATCACCACTAGATCTGATCACCCTCTCAGAAGTTTAGCTGACCTCTCTCTGCTCTGATGCTTTTCATGTTCTCTTTATTTTTGTGGGTAGATGCCTTTTTATCTCTTTTCTGTCACTTTAATGGGGTTTTGGGAGGGAGTGGAGAGGAATCTCTGAGTGCAATTCATCATGTTTACATACATTTCCATTAAGCCATAGCATTCATTAACTGACTCACCTGAATGTCTCTCATCCAGATTTGGGACAATCCCTTTGTCTCCTAGCTGCCCACATTTCCAGTGAATGGACTCACCCATCATTTGGAGTTGAGGAGATTGGGGAAGGGGGAGGTAGGATATTTATGGCAAGAGCCCCTACTTTCAATGCAGAATCCTGGTGGAGGATGAAGCAACCCTACTAGCTTCCAGAGTACTGGACATTGCTCCTGGGTCCCAGTAATTTTGAGTAGGCCAGTCTTTTATCAAATTAACTGAAGTCTTTGTTAAAGCTCCTAAATTTAAAATGATGCTGTATGAGGGAAAAGTCCCACAATAAAACATTCCAGTGCCCATTTTAAAGAACAGTCATTGCTCTTTTTAGCCCTTCACCTCAAAAAAGAAAAAAAGTTCCCTGGCTATACTGGAGGAAAAGTAAGACTGGGGAGTCCAGGGCTTGAAAATTCCACCCTCAGTGCTCATATGAAAGGCAAGAACTCCCTGGAGTGGTGTGACGGGGCTGAGAGTGGCACTCCTAGTCTGAGCCCAGTTCTCAGCTGGATGGTTTAGACCAGCTGTGTCTGTTTCTTCCCCAGGCTGACTTGCACTGGTAAAGACAGTGATAAAGGACTCACTGACAGTGCACTGCAAAAATAGCTACCCCAGTAAAGGGACAGAGTTTTAATCCTAGAGCTGGGTCCTTGGTAGTCCCTGAGGAGTCTGTGCTGATAGGTTGCCAGGAGGCCAGTAGTATACTGGGAGTGGGGACTGGCCTCGCTCTTGGACATAGAATGTTTTATTCAGTGGGGGGAAAGGTGCCAGGGCATGTGAATAAAGCCTTTAGATTCTTGGTTGGGAGCGGGTGCTGAGCTATTTAACTCTTCCCTTCTTCCTCACACTGTGAACACAGCTAAATGCATTTGGAACTTGGCCCATTGATCATATCGAAGGCGACAATGGAATCTGTGCCACCCAAAAATCAATGAATCTTTAACAAGGCACAACTGGCTGTTGGGACTTGCCTGCAGACTTGTGACATTGCCAGCTGGGTAAGTAAATATTCTTTGTATAAAAACACTCATATTAATGTGTAAACTATTTCCTTCCCAGTGAGGAGAGTCATTTTAAGACTGCTCTTATGTTCTTAGTTGGAGACTGAAAACATTGTCCTCCCTAGGTACTGATGTCCTGATGTGAGGACAAGATGCAGTGTCTCATCCAGCAATGTCTGCCTCTGATCCAGCCCAAGGTTCTGTTATCAAGGCTCAAGAAGGGAAAAAAGGCAGCAGTGTTGTGGAGATGGGAAGAGATCTATGATGGGGGTGGGAGGGAGGTGTGTGGAAGGACTGAGTACAAAGTTGTCCCCAAAAGATATATCTAAGTCTTAACCTGCAAAACATATGTATCTGACCTTATTTAGAAATAGAGACTCTCTAAGTGCAATTATGTTAAAGATTTCAAGATGAGATCACCCTTAATTTAGGGTGGACCTCAATCCAATGTCTGATAGGTATCTTTGTAAGAGAAAAGAGAGGGAGATTTGGGATGCAGAGAGACAGAGGGAAGAAGGCCATGTGAAGAAGTAGGCAGGGACAAGTGATGTAACCACAGCTGAGGAGCCACTGGAAGCAGGAAGGATTCTCTTCTAGAACTTTGAGAGAGTGTATGGCCCCACTGACACCTGGATTTCAGACTTCGGTCCTCCAGAACTATGAGAGAATACATTTCTCCTGTTTTAAGCCACCATGTTTGTGGTCATTTTTTACAGCAACCCCAGGAAATGAATTCAGTGAGGGAGACCTGGAAAGAAAGAGGCAAGAATGTAGAAAGATGAGGTCAGGGCAGGGACAGCTGTGGAGGCTGAGGCAGGGAGACACAGGGCTCCTGGAACAGCTCCTCTTTTCCTGTTTTAATCTGCTCAGACCATAATGCAAAACCATAGACTGGGTGACTTAAACAACAGAAATTGAATTTCTCGCGGTTTGAAGGCTGGAAGTTAAAGATGAATGTGCCAGCATGGCTTATAGATGGTCACTGTCTCACTGTGTGTTAACATGGCAGAGAGCACAAGAGCAAGTTCTGTGGTGTCTCCAAGGGCACTGATCCCATCCTGAGGGTCCCCACCCTCACATCCTGACCTAAACTGAATTATCTCTCAAAGCCCCCATGTCCAAAACCACCTCATAGGGCTTCCAGATATGATTTTGGGGGAGATACAATTCAATCCACAGGACTCCCCCACTGCATGGATCTCCCAGCATAGGTCTGGCAATTTAGTAGCTGGAATTTGACAGAACTCCATCGCAGGAGACAGGCCAAAACACTGTTGATTGAAGCGTAATTTAACCTGGAGGTAATAAAAACTAACGCAACAGTGTGAGCAATGGTGAAGGCAGGTATGGTAGTTATTCATCAGATCTATGAAATGGGGGCTGAGGGAGCTCTCTGTTTGGGTACCCCTACCTTCCTTTTCTGACATTCTGCTGACAGAAAAGGTTTCCTGGCTGGTTACTTTTGTGTTAAGGCTGAACTGTGTGCCCACCTCTCATTCTTATGTTGAAGTCCCAACCTCAAGTACCTCTCAGAATGTGATTGTTATTTGAAGATTAGACCTTTAAAAGGTGATTAAGTTAAACAATGTCATTAGGGGTGGCCCTTATCCAATCTAACCTGGTTCCTATAAGAAGAGGAGGTTAGGACACAGGCATGCAGAGAGGAAAGACCCTGTGAAGATGCAGGAAGAAAATGATCACCTACAAGCCACAGAGGCCTCAGAAGAAACTAGCCCCGTTGACATCATGGTTTCGAACTTATAGCCTCCAGACTATGAGAAAAGATATTTCTGTCGTTAAAGCCACCCAGTCTGTGGTACTTTGTAATGGCAGCCCTAGCAAATTAAACACTCTCTCCAAGCCCAATGCTTCAAGTTATACTCCATGCTCCCCCAAACAAACTCCTAGTGCCCAGACCACCCCCCACTTCAGTGCTACTAATCCCCTCAGCCTGTTGGAGCCACCAGAAACATGAATCCCTGTTCACTCTCTTCTAACTGAGGGACCTTTAGCAAATTACTCAGTCTCTTTGAATCTTGGTTTCCTTATTCATAAAACTGGAGATGATGAATTCTCCCTGGGCATGAAAATTAACATATGTAAAAAGACGTTATACAGCTGAGGCCCAACCACTCTGGCCCCTTCGCTAATTTTGTCTACTGTAGGGAACATTTGCCATGTTTGCAACTCAGCACAAGAGAGCCTGTCTCTTTGAAAGAAATGCCAAGATCTGTGGAAGATTGGGGCCTTTATTTCATTGTTTCATTATGTGCAAATGAATCCTGTAGCCACTTATCTTCTGGAAGTGAGGCAGGCCGTGTGACTGGTTCAGCCAGATTCTCCTATTTAAGCCTTGGGCTCTTAAATGAATGACATAAAGAACGCATGGAGATGGTGGTAGAGACGAGATCAGAGGTGAGGCAACAAGGGCCTAGTGACCCAGTGGTGATGTCTACTAAACTATGCCATTGGTGGTATCTCCAGCAGCAAGTCCTGTGGGGTGACTTTCCTGTATCCCCTGTTTATTTCTGCCTATTACCAGAACATGATCCTCCAGTCCTCCCATTCATATCATATATTGTCTTCCAACAACTTCGGTCTTTAAATCCTTCTAATGGATACCCTTTCTGCTCAAGTTGAGATTGGTTTCTGGTGCTTGCCACCAAGTGTTCTCACTGGCATGTCAATGTTTGTGTTCCTGCTTGTAGCCAATTTCCCTGTGCTTTGTTCTCTTTGGGCCTGTCTCAGCTGGCAATCAATCACATCAAAAGTTGTCTAACAAATTATTACACACTAAAGTGAGAATGATTTGCATAAAATAGTATTTTTTCAAAGGCATTTGCATTTTGAAAGGGTAAAAAAATAGGTAAAGTTAAAAAGCTAGAATTTCATTTAATTGTCAGTGCAAGAGATGATACCTTGCTCTGCACTGAAAAGTCAGGACCCTGAGGTTCTGCTAGTAGGGCAGTGTGGGTAATGAGACCAGACCCCCAAATATAGCAATTAGCCAGAGCCTGGGGAGAAGATCAGCTGCCAAATAAATAAAAAAGCAGTCATCTTTTCACATTCCTGAAGGAGTAACTTTAGGGTCAACTCACTGTGCTTGGTGAATCTCACTGGGGCTTTAAAATGGGCTTTTAGCTCTTGTGACATTTACTCTTGTCTAAGGACAATTCCGGCCATTGTAGCTTCCTGAGGTGCTTTTCGAATGCCAGCCTGGAGCCTCCATCCTGTTGAATTTGGAGAGAGGGGAGGGAGGAAGCAATCTTCATGAAAATATTACAGACTCTCACCCTTCTTACCAAATTTTCATTAATTTTCTTAAGTAGAGAGTTTTTCTTTTGCTGTTTTTTTCTTTAGAACCATTTCCAGAAGCTTTCAAAGCTTGAAATGGTTGGCTTGTTGTTGTTGTTGTTACTGTTCTTTTTTAAAGTAGATTTCCATCAGTTTCACTGAGTCAGTGGAACTTCTGTCATGCTGGAAGTTGATCTTACTCTGGGTAGTTTTGAGTATGTAAATATTGTCAATACCATTTCTGTATCAATAACAAAGAATTTCTGGTATGCTCTCTTGAGGGTGATACTGTGGACTACAAATAAGGTGATGAAGTTCTAACCTCCGGTACTTGTGAATGCAACCTTTTTTGAAACCAGGATTTTTGCAGGTGAAATCAAGTTAAGATGAGAGCATTCTGCATTGGGATAGACCTAATCCAATGACTAATGTCCTTATAAGGAAAGAGAAATGTGAACACAGACAGACACACAGTAAGAGCACCACATGATCACAGACACAGAGACAAAGGGATGAAACTAAGCCAAGGAAGGCCAAGGGTTGCTGGCAACCATCAGAAGCTTAAAGAGGCAAGAATCCCTTCTTAGGTTCTTCAGAGAGTGCATAGCCCTACTGACATCTTGATTTCAGACTTCTAGCCTCTGAACTGTGAAACAATAGGTGAACAGGCCATTTGGTGGCATTGTCCAGCAGATAGATTCCTTGAAATGAGTTTCCAAAAATGGAAGGGTCACCCCTGTTTTGTTTCTCATTTAGTATTATCCTTTCTCCTTTTTGTTTCATAATCTGGCTTCATGATCAGACTGAATTTCTGTAAATTATTCTTTTAGTTACTTCTTAAATTTGGGAAATTCTTGGTTTCTAAAAACTTGTTTTATAAATTATGTTTTAACTGCCTTACCCAGAAATCTACAATAACCCCATCTCACTGTTTAACAAGGCAATAATTAGTCCTGAAGTTGGCATATCCTCCAAGACTTTTGTTCAGATTCTCTTCTCTTTGGTGACTAGATTACTGCCTATAAAACAGCACAGCAGTGCTAAGAGCAAAAGGAAGAGGCCATCCAGAAAGCTGATTAACCAGTGCTTTTTTCCCCTTGGTTTGGCATATTTTTATTCTTGGAAGCAGTATATAAAACTCACTGTTTGCAACATTCATATTTTTCTGACACCTAATAATTTACTCTTTTATGGTGTAAAATCTCTTTCTACAGACTTTTTTCAACTTATCTTTTACATCTTTGTGTCTCTCTACTATATGGCTAATCCCCAAACACTAAAATTAAGAGTGTTCACAGTGATGTATATAATAGTGAAGAAAAGTTTCCTAGTTAAGCTGACTCTAATATCTTAAATGACTAATGGTAACTTTTGCATCTCTGGACATTCTCTGGATCATCCTCGAAAGTGATCACAATGATGGTGCACACCCAAAGGTTTTGAGAACATTTGGATCATCTTACCCTGTTGAGAGTGTTGGACTATAAAAAAAGTATAAGAAAAAAGGGAGAAGAGAAGAGGGGAGGATGTCCAAACTAGATGACCATTAATACATCTCCCCCATGTCTGTTGTACTTCATAGGATAATGGGCAATAATCTAACAAGGAAAAGTAAAGTCAAAAGAACAAGGCAATCTTGAAGCAAAATAATTTCTCTAGAAACCCAAGAGCATTGATGATTTTGGTATGTAAGGAGACTGTGTGTGTCTCTGTGTTTTTGTTGCTACCATTTGAGCATGGGCTGGAAGAGAGGGCATCATCACCACTCTAGCTTTCTCTACCCCTTCCTTTTCCATACCCCCAGCTATAGCTTACCATCACTTAGCTGCTCCCTCAGATGCCATCCAGACACATAATTGTGATCAAATGGCTAACAAATCTAAGGAAGCAAACATGTTAAAATGTATCTTCATAGGGCTTGCATTTTTTGTTTTAAGCATCATCATTTGGGTTCCATTGGACATGTATCTAGAAGCAGAATATTCTGTCAGTGGCAACTTTTCCAGTTTTCTTGTTCTTCTAGGATACTACTCTTTCTCAACATCTGTTAGAATCTTGGAGGCCTCCAGAATTCTGTAATCCAGAACACAAGTCTCCCCTCTCCCCAGGGCACAGAGGCTTTTTTCTTTCCCCACAGAGGAGGAGAATGTCAATGTTTCTCATCCTGTCCAGAGCCACCCATTGCTGAGACTAAATTCCACATGAGTGTGATTGAAGGTAGGACTCCCTTCTGCCACCTAGCTCCCACTGGTGGGATGCAGAGTCTCTCCTGGATAAGGCATGCTGAAGAGACTGACCCTGGTCACTCTTGCCCCAGCTTGTGAGGTGGTGATAAGAAGATGCAAGCTGAGAGAAGCTCTGGCTGCCCCTACTCTTCCCACCAAGTTCTCAGCTCCCAGAGTGGGATTGTCACTCAGAAAGAAACTTGCCATTGTGCCTACCTCAAGCTCCAGAGCCCTGTCTCAGATATTTTGCTGGAGGATGGGGTTGAGAAGAGGGGGAAACAGGCCATTAAGGAAAAAAAAAGGTACTTCTTAATATTTTTCCAAAGGGATTGAATTATTTTGCAAGGGTGCATAGACAAAGTCAAGTTTAAGGATGCTCTCAAAAATAAGGAAGGTTGTGTGAAAGACAATTGGGAAGAGATTCAAGATACAGATTGAACTGCAAGCCTACTAAAACCCAGAACGAGTCTCTTGGGAGGAGCCCTCCTGAAGTTCAGAACAAATATCAAACACTGACCTCAGAATCTATTCCTTCAAAGGAACCACATTTTACTGGATTAGTTTGTATAGCAACTAAAGCTCCAGGGCATTTTTGAAAATAATAAAGCAACCAGTCACCAATTAGAGGAGCTTAACAACTGGGTATGGTCAGAAAAGAAGGGGCTGAGAAGCCTAGCAAAACTATTGTTATCCAAGCATGACTGCAATCATACCCAAAGCTGTGCCTCCTTGAGGAGAAATATCAGAGGCTTCATACTATGGAAAAGGAAATAGACTTCAGAAAAATATACCAGCCACTGACTTAACAAATAAACAAGCAAATAAAATGACAAATTCTGGAGAAGAGGAGGGGAAGGTCAATAGCCAAAGTTGATACAATATTTTATCTAAAATGCTCAATTGTCAACACACATTAAATATATGACCCATATACCAAATAAATAAATAAATAAATAAGAAAAACAAAGAAAGAAAAAGAAAAAAGCAGGCAAAGAAACTGCTTGTGAGAGTGACCAGTGTTGGGTTTATCAGATGACTTCAAAACATCCACTATAAATATGCTCACAGAGCTAAATGAAATCTTAATTAAAGAAGAAAGGTATTATGGCCACTTTGCAACAGATATGGAATAGAAACGAACAGAAACAAGTTTAACAACTTGAAAAAAAAAGTCACCAGAGAAGCTCAATAATAGATTTGAACTAGCAGAAGAAAGAATAAGTGAAGTTGAAAATAGGTTAATAGAGACTATGCAGTTGAAGAACAGAAAAAGATACACCACCACCACACACAATAGAAGTACCAAAGGAAAGGAGAGAAGGGAGCAGAAACAATATTTTCTGAAATAATGGTTAAAAACTTCCCAAATTTATTGGAAGATATTGGCTTGTATTTTTCTTTTTTTTGTAATGCATTTATTTGGTTTTGGTATTTACTGGGGTAGCGATGCCCTCAAAAAAAAAGAGTTAAGAAGTACTTCAGGGGTGGTGGGCTGGGATGGGAGTAAAGGACAGAAAACTGTACTTGAACAATGATTAAAATAAAATTAGAAGAAAAAAAGAAAAAAAGAGAAGTATTTCATTTATGTCTAGGTTCTGACTTTCAGGGAATTCATAATTTATTCTTTAAGTATTTGATCTATGAATCAAATTCATTTGATCTATGAATATTTGACCTAGAATTCAACATTGAACACATGTGGGCCTCATGCTTTCTGTTTTAGAAAACTAGTCCTTGATTCAACTTCTTTAATAGATTTAAGCCTATTAAGATTGTCTGTTTCTTCTTGTGTTTTAGCAGATAGCGTCTTTCAAGGAATTAGTCCATTTCATCTAGGTTATCAATTTGTGGCCATAGATTTCTTCATAGTGATGCTGATAGCCTGGTGGGACAGGTAGGAATAGGCGCAGGGCAGAGAACAGGAGGGGTCATTGGTGGAGACTGTGGGAACTGTCTGGGTCCATGGGAAGATGCAGCAGGAGGGGCTGTGTTGCCTGGGTAACTGAGCTTGTGCCTTGCCAACACTCCACCCTTGGTGCAGAACCCCTACCACCAGGCAAGATGGTTGCAGGAGGAGGCATTGCACTGAGCCTGCACAAGGCTAGCAAGATAGTTGGATAGGAGGAAAAGCCTTAAACTCCCTTCCAGTACCTGAGTGGGGGTGGGACCAGGGGAAGGCAGGCAGATGTGCCATAGAAGTAAGAATGGTGGTAGCAGTGCTGGGCCAAAGAAGGCTGTCAATCTAGCCTGGGAAAAACAAGGGATTAGTTGGGTGGTGGACTTTCCTAGAGCATCTGGAAGTTTGGGAAGTTAACTGGACATTTTGAGAAAGCACTTGGTCTGTCCTACACCCAAAACTAACGTAAAACCAAAGGAAAGAAAGGATGCTCTCTGATCCACCTGGTGAAAGTACTGGCCAGGGTGTTCACTGGCCATGGAAGCCACATGGCCAGTGGTGACACTGGCCCCACAGGTAATTTCTAGGAGTGAGCTTGAAGCTAGACAATGGCCAGGAGCAAGCCAAGCTGTGTGGATAACCACTCAGCAGCTGCCTGTGGTTTCCAAATGACACTACTTTAAATGGAAGGAAGAACTCTGGACTGCCTCTCATTTTGGTTTGGTTGAAGATGGCTGGGCTTTCACTGGGATTTTCAGAGGAGATGGGCTTTGAGGCAGGGTCTTCCATTCTCCCAGACTGTGCAGCATTTGAATAAAAACCTTTCTTTTCTCACCAGCCTGTCTCTAGAATTTGCCTATTGGTGGTGGTGGGCAGCCAAATCCCCACTTTGGTTCTATAACAATAGTATCCCCAAATTAATTGACAAATAATTAACCTACTTATCCAGGTACCTTAGCCAACTCCAAAGCAGAATAAATGCAAAGAGAGCCACAGATACATCATGGCAAAAATGTTGAAAGTTAAAGACAAGGAGAAAATCTTGAAAGCAACAAGAGAAAAATGACATTACTTACAAGGAAACCTCAATAAAATTAATAGCTGGTTTCTCAGCAGAAACAATGGAGGCCAGAAAGCAGGAGGATAACATCAAAATGTTCAATAAAAAAAAACTGTCAACTAAGAATTCTATATCCTGCGAAACTATCTTTAAAAAATGAAGGTGAAATACTTTCCCAGATAAACAAGATCTGAAAGACTTTCTTGCTGGCAGATCTAGCTTAAAAGCTAGAGGAACTTCTTCAGGCTGAAAGCAAGTAACCCCAAATGGTAATCTAAATTCACATGAAAAACAAAGACTACAGGTAAAGGTCATTATGTAATTATAAGAGATAGTGCCACTCTGGCTGGTGTGGCTCAGTGGATTGAGCACTGGCCTGTGAACTGAAAGGCTGGTGGTATGATTCCCAGTCAGGGCACATCCCTGGGCTGTGGGCCAAGTTCCCAGTTGTGGGTATGTGTGAGGCAGCTGAGTGATGTTTTTCTCCCTCTCTTCTTCCTTTCCTTCCCATCACTCTAAGAATAGATGAATGAAATCTTTTAAAAAGAGAGATAGTGTAAATACATATTTTCTTCCTCCTCCTCTCCTAATTAATTTCATTTTATTTTACTTTTTAAAAGGTTTTATTTATTTTTTTAGAGAGAGAGTGGAAAGGAGGGAGCAAGAGAGGGAGAGAAACATCAATGTGAGAGAAGAACATTGACTGGTTGCCCCTTGTATGCATGTCAACCAGGGACTGAACCCACAACCCAGGCATGTGCTCTGACTGGCAATTGAACTGACAGCCTATTGCTTTGTGTGATGACACCCAACCAATTGAGCCACACTGGTCAGGGCTGTTAATTAATTTTAAAACACTGGTATAAAACAATATGTATATAATGTATTTGAAAGCCTATACATATTCCACATAAATATGTAGGATATGTATAATATATTTGCCAATAATAGCACAAAGGAGATTGGTTGGAGCAAAGCTCTATTGGCTTAAGAAATGACTATAGATTATAAGTAATAATTATAATGGTGGATTGTTAGATTTGTAGCATTAATAAATCTAATATGTATAAAAATAACATGACAAAAAGGGTGAAAGGAGAATATAACTACATAGGAGTAATGTTTCTATATATCAATGAAATTATTCTAGTATGAACCAGAGGCCAATTCTGATAAGATATATATGATAAAACTTAGAGTAACCACTAAAAACCTAAAAATATATAGTGAAAAAATCAATAAATAAGTTAAAACACTACATTAGAAAATATTCACTTAGTGTAAAAGAAAAGTGAAGGTGAGCTTGCAGAAAAGAAGATGAGACATAGGAAACAAAAAGCAAAATGGCAGATATAAGTGAACGTGATCACATTAAATATGAGTGGCTTAAACAATTCAATCAAAAGGTAGAGAATGTGAGCTAGATTTAAAATCGTTTCCAACTATATGCTATCTACAGGAGACACACTTTAGGTTCATAGCTACAAGCAGATTGAAAGTAAAAGGATGAAAACATTTCATCAACAACCACATGAAAACTGGAGTGGCTATACTGGTATCAGACAAAATAGACTTTAAACCAAAAAATGTTACTAGAGATAAAGAGGGACTTTTATAATTATAAAAATCCATCATGGAGATATAACAATTATTAGCATATATTCACTTAATAACATGGCACCAAAATATATGAAGCAAAAACTGACAGAAATAAAGGGAGAAATAAACAATTCAACAATAATAGTTGGAGACTTCAATAGTCCACTTTCAATAATGTACAGAACAGTTAGAAAGAAGATTCAAGGAAATAAACAGAAGACTTGAACAACGCTATAAATCAATTACACCTAACAGGCATCTAAAGAACACTCCAACCAACAACAACAGGATATACATTCCACTTAAGAGCACATGGAACGTTCTCTATGTTAGACCATATGCTAGCATACAAAACACACCTCAGTAAACTTAAAAGACAGAAATAATACAAAGTATATTCTTCAACTATAGTGTAACAAAAGTAGAAATCAATAGTAAAAGTGAACTGGGGAAATTCATAAATAAGTGGAAATTAAACAATACACTCTTAAATAGCCAATGGATTAAAGAAAAATCGAAAGAAAAATCTTAAAAGAGTCTGAAATTAATGAAAATGAAGACACAGTACACCAAGAGTTATGGGGTGCAGCTAAAGCAGTGCTTAGAGGGAACTTTATAGCTCTAAATGTCCATATTAAAAAAAAAGAAAGATCTTAAGTCAATAATATAACTTTCTACCCTAAGACACTGGAAAAAGAAGGGGAAACTAAACCTGAAGCATACAGAATAAAGGAAATAGTAAAGATTAGAGCACAAATTAATGGAATACAATAGTGAAAATTGAAACCAAAAGCTGGTTCTGATATAGAACAAACATTCTAAAAATTTACATGGAACCATAAATGACCCTGAATAGCCTCAGAAATTTTGAGAAAGAAGAACAAAGTAGGAGGGATCATAATACCTGATATCAAACTATATTATAAGGTGACTGTAATCAAAACAGTCTGGTTGTATCATAAGAACAGACACATTGATCAATGGAACAGAATAGAGAGCCCAGAAATAAACCCATGCCTCTATGGTTAATTAGTATTTGACAAAGTAGGCAGAAGCATAAAATGGAGTAAAAATAGCCTCTTAAACAAATGGTGTTCAGAGATCTGGACAGGTACATGCAAAAAAAAAAATGAAACTCGACCACCAACTTATAGCATACACAAAAATAAACTCAAGATGGATAAAATACTTAAATATAAGTTGTGACACCATAAAAGTCCTAGAGGAGAACATAGGCAGGAAAATCTCAGATATTCCACACTGACATATCCCCTAGAAAAAGGGATATAAAGGAAAGAATAAGTAAATGGGACTACATCAGAATAAAAGCTTCTGCACAGCTAAAGAAAACATCAAAATGAAAAGGGTCCCTGGCTGGTGTGGCTAATGGAATTGAGTGCTGGCTTGCAAACCAAAGGGTCGCTGGTTCAATTCCCAGTCAGGGCACATGCCTGGGTTGTGGGCCAGGTCCCCAGTAGCAGGTAAGTGAGAGGCAACCACACATTAATGTTTCTCTCCTTCTCTTTCTCTTTCCCTTCCCCTCTGTCTAAAAATAAAATAAATAAAATCTTTTAGAAAAATTAAAAGGGAATCAACTGTATGGGAAAATATATTTGCCAATGATACCTCAGACAAGGGTTTGATCTCTAAAATATATATAAAGAACTCACATGACCACTCCAGGAAAACAAACAATCCAATTAAAAAATGGGCAAAGGACCTGAACAGACACTTCTCCAAGGAAGACATACAGAAGGCTCAGAGACATATGAAAGGATGCTCAGCATCACTAGCCATCAGAGAGATGCAAATTAAAGCCACAATGACATACTGCTTCACATGGGTCAGAATGGCCATCATAAACAAATCAATAAACAAGTGCTGGCAAGGTTGTGGAGAAAAGGGAACCCTAGTACCTGGTTGGTGGGAATGCAGACTGGTGCAGCCACTGTGGAAAACAGTATGGAATTCATCAAAAAATTGAAAATGGAACTGCCTTTTGACCTGACAATTCCACTGCTGAGAATATACCCTAAGACTCCTGAAACACCCATTCAAAAGAACCCATGCACCCCAATGTTCATAGCAGTATTATTTACAATAGCCAAGTGCTGGAAACAGCCTAAATGTACATCAGTAAATGAGTGGATCAAAACACTGTGGTACATTTACACAATGGAATACTACACAGCAGAAAGCAAGAAGGAACTCTTAACCTTCACGACAGCATGGATGGAACTGGAGAGTATTATGCTAAGTGAAATAGGCCAGGCAGTGAAAGACAAATACCATACGATCTCATCTATAAGTGGTGAATAAGTGGAAGTTAATCATCAAAACAGGTAAGTGAGCGATATAGAACCAGAGACATGGAAATCAAGAACAGACTGACAGTGACCAGAGGGGACGGGGGAGGAGGATAATGGTAGAAAGAAAGGGAAGGGTCAAGTCAAGGAACATGTATAAAAGACCCATGGCAAAGAGGACAGGGGGGAAGATTAAAAGTGGAAGGTGGGGGGTAGGTAAGGCAGGGGAGAGAAATGGGGGAAATGGGGACAACTGTAACTGAACAGCAATAGCAAAAAGAAAAACACAACATACTATTAAGACAGTGTGGTACTGGCACAGGGATAGACAAATAAATAAATAGAATAGAATTGAGATTCCAGAAATAAACCCATATGTCTCTGGTCAACTGAATTTTGACAAGGGTGCCAAGACTATCCAAATGGAAGAGAATAGTCTTTCCAACAAATTGTGCTGGGACAATTGGATTGCCACTTGCAAAAGCTTGAGGTTGGATTCTTATGTCACACCATATCCAAAAATTAACTAAAAAATGGATCAAAGACATAACTGCAAGGTTAAAATTATAAACTGTTAGAAAACACAGAAGTTTGACCTTGGATTTGACACAAGATTCTTAGGGCACTTAAAGTACTAGCAACAAAGAAAAAAATAGATAAATTGAACTGCATCAAAATGGTAGACTTTTGTGCTTCAAAAGACACTATGAAGAAAGTGAAAAGACAACCTATAGGATGGGAGAAAATATTTAAAAGTTATATATCTGATTAGGGGCTTACATCCAGATTATATTAAAAACTTGTGTATCGATACTAAACAATCAGCTAACCAATTTTAAAAAATAAGCCAAAGATCTGAATAGGCATTTTTTCAAGGAAAATAAATTTATGGCCAATAGCACATGAAAAAGGTGCTTGCCATCATTAGTCATCAGGGAAGTGCAAAGCAAAACATTAAGATATCACTTCAAATGTATTAAGGTGGATATAATCAAAATGTCAGGTAAATACAAGTGTTGGTGAAGGTATGGAGAAATCATACCCCTGATGGGAATGTGAAGTGGTGTAGCTGCTATGGAGAACAGTCTGGTCATTCCTCAAAGGAATAAACATAGTTATCATATCACCCAGCAATCCCACTCTTAGGTGTATTCCTAAGAGAAATCAAAACATATCTATAGAAAAGCTTGTACATGAATGTTAATAACAGCATTATCCACAATTATCAAAAGGGGTAAACAACCCAAATGTTCATTAATGACAAATCAATAAAAAAAATGTGTTGCAACAATGCAATGGAATAATATTCAGCCGTAAAAAGAATGAAGTACTGATACAACTACAACATGGGTAAATCTTGAAAACATTGTTTAAAGTAAGTGATTTGCAGCTTTTTTTATCTCATGGCACATATAAACTAATTACTAAAATTCTGTAGCACACCAAAAATCACATTTTTTGCTGATCTGACAAAAAATAGTTATAATTTTGATTCATTCACACCAGATGGCTATTGTTGTGTTGGCTGTTGTCACAACTTTTATTTGACAATCTAAGGGGAAAAAAGTCAGTGTCCCTGACTATATAGTCAGGTATTGCATATTTTAAAAATTCTTGCAGCACATCAGTTAAAAATCGCTATTCTAAAAGAAAGAAGCCAGTCACAAAAGATTATATGATTACCTTCATATGAAATGTCCACAGAGGGAAATCTACAGGGGCAGAAAGTAGGTTAGTTGTTGCCTAGAGGTGGAGAACTAGGGGCTGGTAAATAGAAGGTGATAGCTAAAGGGCACCAGGTTTCTTTTGGAGGTGATGAAAATATTCTCAAATTGACCATGGTGATGGTTGCACCTATTTGTGACTATGCTGAAAACCATTGAATTTTATACTTTGAATGGTATTGTGTGTAAACTAGATCTTAAGCTTTAAAAAAACTACCCAAAGTGAAAACAGCTTAGCACCAGAACTTTAGCAACATAATGTACCCTCCTAAAATAAGGGCAGATGAACCAACACATATAACCATCTGTGAAATCCCTATCAATTGGAGTATTGCTTGAGATAGGGGAGGGGACTGTTTTAATGTACTTTTCTTTATTGAGTGTGTGCAGATGCTGAGGGCAGTCCCACCTACCTTCTTATCTTTGTTTTCCTCTTATTCTATTATTCTTCTTCCACTTAGTTTCATAGCATCTGAAGCAGGGGATCAAATGGGATTAGAATAGTCCTGGTACATAGAGCTGGGGTAAAAAGAAGCATTTTGTTTCCCATTTGTCTGGCTTGAGCATGTTTTGAGCAAAAGTTGGTTGTAGTGATAGAGACCCTGGTCAGGCACACAGTAGATCCATCTAGGATCCTTTCCCATCACCCACAACTCTCCCCTAACTTATAAGCTCCATAATATATTTGTAGTTTTAAAATCCTTCCTTTTTTTCCTTTACTTTATGTATTGCTCATTTGTGTTATAATAGAGGCTGATTTTCTACAATAGGCTTTCTGTTTGGTTTTGATTCAAATACCAAAAAGCTCCACTTAACATAATAAATAAACACCTAACCATTATTATACTAAGTAATTTATAGTCCTCAAACTCACTTCCTGTCCTCCCTGCCAAAGTCCACCAGCACTTCTCCCTTAATTTCATTAAAGGGCTTGATAACAAATCATTGCACTCTGTAGACAATGAGTCAGTGTTTCACTGTTTTTTTAAAAATATATATTTTATTGCCCTGGTTGGTGTGGCTCAGTGGATTGAGTGCTGGCCTGCAAACCAAAGGGTCACTGGTTCTATTCCCAGTCAGGACACATGCCTGGGTTGCAGGCCAGGTAGGTCCCCAGTAGGGGGTGAGCGAGAGGCAATCACATATTGATGTTCCTCTTCCTCTCTTTCTTCCTCCCTGCCCCTCTGTCTAAAAATAAAATAAATAAAATCTTTAAATATATATATAATTATTTATACTATTACAATTGTCCCACTTTTCCCCCCTTTGCCCCCTTCCACCCAGCTCTCCCCCAACATCCATAGTCCCCACACCGTTGTCCATGTTCATGGGTCCTTCATATATGTTCTTTGACTAGTCTCCTCACCTTCTTTCATCAGTCCCCATCTCCTTTCTCCCATCTTATAGCTGTCAGTCTGTTTCATGTTTCTGTGGTTTTGGTTCTGTTTTGCTTACTAATTTATGTTGTTCCTTAGATTCCTCTTATAAGAGAGATCATATGGTATTTGTCTTTTACTGACTGGCTTATTTCACTTAGCATAATACTCTCCAGTTCCATCCATGCTATTACAAAAGTTAGGAATTCTTTCTGTTTTTCTGCTGCATAGTATTCCACTGTGTAAATGTACCACAGATTTTTATCCACTCATCTACTGATGGGCACTTAGGCTTTTTCCAGCACTTGGTTCTTGTAAATTCTGTTGCTATGAACATTGGGGTGCATAGGTTCTTTTGAATTGGCATTTCAGGGTTTTTAGGGTATAATCCCAACAGTGATATTGCTTGGTCTGAAGGCAGTTTCATTTTTAATTTTTTGAGGAAATCCCATACTGTTTTCCACAGTGGCTACACCAGTCAGCATTCCCACCAACAGTGTACTAGGGTTCCTTTTTCTCCACTTCCTTGTCAGCACTAGTTGTTTGTTAATTTATAATGATAGTCACAGAATTTTACTGTTTTGAGTGTAAATAGATTTGTAGTTGGAGCTTTAACTTGTCTCAGGCTATGCCTGCTAGATGCCAAGCACACAGGGCCTGGATTCCAGGTCAGCATGTGCCACAGTTTCATTTACAGGCTCATCTGTTTGGAGCATCTCCTGTGCTCCAAGCAAGGTTTTCCACTTACACTCCCATGTGCTGTGGGAGATGTGGAGACAGAAGTCCTCCTGAGTCTATCATGTAGGTGACTAGGTGACTCTTGTTTCTTTTTCTGACACTGAACTCACCTTGGCTTCTGTCCTTTGTCATATATTGGGCTCCTCATCTTAATGGATGGAGCCACTACATCAGTCCACATCACTAACTTTTCCACTGTACACATGATAGAGAAATAAACTTTTATTTGGTTTAAGCCGCCATAGTTGGGTAGCCTCTTTGTTGCTTGATCTAACCTCTATCCTATTGAGTGTACCTATACAATGGGCTCAAGCTGGTAACCACAAGGAATCCCTGATTTGTCAGAGCTCCTCAGAGGTGCTCTGTGTTGCTCACCAAGGAGCCAGGATTTGAACAGATTCACACAGAGGCTACAGAGCTTCTGCAATGCAGGGCTGAGTGAAAGCCCTTCAGCTGCTGTGCCAACCACTGCAGCTGCCAGTACCCCTCAGAATGCTGCTGACCACTAGGCATGGCTGTCCCCAGAGATGGCCAGAATGAAACGTGCCATTTTCCTCTGTACCACTGACTGGTTTATCCCCTTGGTTGTCCATACATAGCACAGACCAGACTGTACCTTTTTATGAGAATTGCCTTAAGTTTGAGAAGAATGAGATGAAAATACAATAGGAAGAGAGCCTATAGTGAATGCCCAGACCTTTCTAGAATTCTTTATCAGGTTACCCCCTTTCTCTTGTTATAGGAGGTGATATAAGTACCTTCAGATTTAAACTCTAAAAACTGACTTTAAGAACCTGGGGAGGAGAAATATATAATGTCACCTCTAAGACCCACTTCTAGATCTCCTGTTCTTTATATAACATCTCTCTTCCCAGGGTGTTGACATCTATTCCCTACAGAACCAGCCACGGGTGTGGTCTTGAACCATGGTCCTAATAAGAATTACACAATCATCAGACAGAACATTTGCCAAAGTCTGAACTATTGACCGTAAGTACCCTCAGCCCAGCCAAGTCGGCTAAAACAATTTCAGCCTCATCTCATCAACTATTTAATCTCAAACACAGTCATAAAAAAACTGCCTTCCTTTTTGTCCACAGGACTCAGATTTAGTCCACAGATCCTGGCTGGCAAACCAGACACCAGACTCCCACGTTGTTCCCTGCATTTCTCTATCCCTCTGACACAGGATCTTTATCAATTACGATGTGTGTTTGAGAGCAAGTCAAGCCTTTTACTGTCAAAGATTCTAAGGTTGGCACTGTTCCTGGGGAGGCAGGGAGGTAAGACGTAACAGTAAGCTGTACAGTGGCTGTACAGTTTAGACATTTGCATTCTGGGATTGGCCTTCTGGTAGTTCTGTCTGCCTCATTTGTGGTGATAATTTCTCCAGCGAGAGGACTAGTGGGCAGATATGATGGCATTTAGGGAGGGATATGTGTCCCTCTGGACCCAGAAACTTGTGTAAGCTAGAGCACCTTCTTGGAACTGTTTCTGCCTTGTAAAGTAATAACTTCCCAACCTGATGCATTAAAAACACTTGAGAGATTTCCTTTGAGAATTCTAGAAATAGAAAGACATGTTCTAGCTGCAAAAGGGCAGCCCTGGGCTGTACCTAATTTCATGTGGGTATTTGTGCTTGTTTTCATGACACCAGTGCAATTAGAGTGTTCATCAATCAGAAATGTAAAAAAAGTGATATGAATATTAATATAGAGTTTTCTGCTAATAGCAGACTGCAGTGAAATCCTCAGCACATCTCAAACTCCCTGGTCTCCTATCATGGGAATGTCCAATGCTTATTTTATGAGAAGGGGGAATAGACATTGAAGTCATAAACCCTTTACATGTTTGAAATTGTGCCTTCTCTTCTGTTTGGTGGTACATATGTATATCATGTGCCCCCTGCTTTTATGCCTTTTATTATTCATGAGAATGACTGGAATTTGAACTTAGAATTTCTTTAGCTGGAATCTCATCTGTGGGCAAACAGTAGAGGAATGTTCTTACTTTTGCTGGTGGTGATGCTTTTGGATGAAACAAATAGTAAAAGGAAAGGTGAAAGGGAAGAGACTGTGGGGCCTTGGAAAGAGGTTCTTTACTCTTTTTAGCAGAAAATGTCAGTGCCCAATGTAACGGGAGAGTAAGCTGCAGGGGAACCCAGGGAGTGATACCCAGTGGGGAGCTGAAGTTCTTACTCCAGGGAGCTCTCTGCTCCCAGGTCTAGGACAAGAAAGTGGGAGTTTTCTCCCCTTGGATATTTTTGTTGTTCAATAATCAGTAAAAAACACACACAGAGAAATAGAAGATAATAAACAGACATCCACAAATCAGCCATACTAAATGAACAAATGTTAACCTGCAGACATATTTACTTCTAATCCTTTTTTTCCTACAAAACACAACATTATACAATAGATCATTTGAAGTTTATGAAGTTCCTTCTCCCATTTCCTGTTTCCCTTGCCACCAGCAATTCCTCTGGTATCATTCTAGCCCAGGTATCAAAACATTTTATACATTTATGTGTCTATATAGAATAAAGAGTTTTATTTTGTTGTTTTAAAAAACGTTGCTACAGAAATGGCATCCAATTTTATCAGCATTCTATAGCTAACCTTCTTCACTCTAGGTTATTTTCTCGATCCATCCATGTTGAAACATATAGATCTGGTCATTCACTTTGACTGTTGCATAGTATTCTTTCACATAGCTACACTACATTTATTTATCCATTTCTCTACAAATGGACATTTGGGGTGCTTTCTTTTTCTGTTGAAATAGTGTGCTTGTGCTCTTATTCCTCAAATTGGAACTACTGGGTTACAGAGTTTAACTTAGGTTAGCAAGAGACGCTGTAACAAACTCAAATGTATAATGAATGACTCAGCCGAGATAGAAGCTCGTTTCTCCTTACGTGAAGTCTAATGTGGGTGCTCCTGATCAGTAAGGCACTATCCTCCCAGTGGGTTTTGGGGACCAGGTTCCTGTTCTGGGCTTTTTACCACAGGCCTTCCCAGGCGGCCCTGCTGGACCACACCCAGCTGGTGGGAGGGGAAAAGCCTGGAAATGACCCACGTCATGGTTGCATGGCCCACTTAGATGCCAGGAGACTGGCAATCCATCAATAAAAAGGTATGGAGAAATGTAAGAAAATAGAAACTCTTATACGGAGTTGGGAATGTAAATTAATATAAAACTTCGGAAAGCAGGCATTTACTGAAGGTTTGGGTTATGGAGAGAGATTAAGTTCAAGGCTAGGAAACAAAAGACATGTCGCCCCATCTCACCCTCTCTCTCGCACTCCTACTGCCATTCCTGCTCTACTTCTCTCCCTCACTGTGCTTCTGCTGGCCATTCCTCTTCCAGGCACCCTGGGTCAGTTAGATAATTTAGTTGTTGCAACAGAAATTGCTTCTGACTACGCAAAAGAAAAAAAATTTAAGAAGGATAAGGGATAAGTAAAGAAATTGAAGGGACTAGCTAATAAACCAGACCTCAGAAAGGATGGGACCAACATTTTGGGGATTTAGGTGTCAGGACCTAAGGGAAAATTACCGGATTTAATCAGCTCCCATTCTTCCCAGTCCTTCCATCACTCTGAAGAGAGGTCTGATTGGCCAAGGAGGACTGGAGCACAAGTGAATGACAATCCCACCACGTTGGATTTAAAGGGGCGGGGCGAAAGCCAGAGTCATTACCAAAAGGGGGCTGATTGGTGCTGGGCGAGCACTGGCGGAAATCTCAGCTCCAGCCACCTGGCCTGTGTGCTCTGTCTCCCCAGCCCTCCTCACAGCCACTTCCTTTTGCATACAGTACCTCGAAATTCTCTTCATACTGCCTTTTAGAGCAATTTGCCTCTTTCTCTTAACCCTCACCCAATTTGTCTAGGGTTTTTAAATGTAGACTTTCTTGGCCAAAGGGTCCTATCAAATATTTTCCTAAGCAGAGAACAATTCACCCTAAAGACAAATGATGCCACTCTTCTATAAGACACACTTGGCTGCAAGGAGCTGTGGTTCTCAGGAGAACCTCACATTTGGAAAGAAGTGCCTGTGGCAGTGTCGTGTTTTGCTGCTGGAGTACAGTGTTGAAGATGAGAGCAAGAGAGAGAGAATAAACATTAGACAGAAGAGAGAAAAAAGGGGACTGATGAGGAGACAGGAGGGCAGTAGAGGAAGGGGTGTACCTCTCTCAGGAGATGGGTTAGGTTGAGATTTTTAACCATTTTCTTGCCATGGACCTCCTTCAGCCATCTGAGTAATTTCTAGTCCCTTTTTAAAGGTCAGTTTTTTAAAAAAAATGCATAAAATGAAGTACATAGAATTACAAAGGAAACTAATCATATTAAGATAGAGTTATGAAAATTTAAACCTCTGTCAAATAGTAGTATTTGTGCTTCTTTATTAATGTTTTAAGAGACAAGGCCTAGCAGTGGGTCTGCTTGCTGTAGTGTGAAGACGTGATGAGCATATGGAATATGAAGATTGCTGTGATTCTATTGGTGGCAAAATTGCAGGTATTACTGATACTATGGTGGCTAGTTTCTCCATTCATAGACAGAAATGCTTCATTTCCGGTAGAGGTTAGTGAAAATAAAGATATGTTTCTTTCCCATTCAAGCCTACCATGCCCCTGAATTATTTTTGTAGATACTGAGGTAAGAATTTCTGCTCTGGGCAGAGAATGAAGAAGCTGTTTCATGAAACACTTTGAAACAGGGAGCTTAGGAGGTACTGCTGCAAGGTCCTAGGTGTGGCCCAGAGGAAGGCAGAGGGCCGTGTCCTCCTCTGGATAGACTCCTCTATGATGTGGCACCTGGGGAACAGTGGCTTTATCACAATGGGTGCCCTCAGTGGCTCCTTCATGTGGCTCCTCCAAGTGAAGCCTCACACAGGACAGGTGCAACGCAGTGGTCAAGGTCCACGGTTGGGGCAGGAAGGGAGTGAGAGGCCTGCCTCTCCATAGTGGCACCACCAGGAACCTGGATGTCCCCTTGTGGAAGGGAGCTGCTGGTTCTTGTCAAATACCCCCAAGTCAAATTTGTGAGAATTTTTGCCCAAATATACAGGGATTTTAACTGAGTTTTCCTACCCAACAAAATCAGCCAAATTCAGTTATTGCCTTCTTCCTCATCATCTTTCTGGGGTTGATGCTAACTAAGCTCTGGCAGTTCACACAGGTCCTTTGAGGGCTTTGGTTTGAAGGGGCCTCTGCATCTTGATCTTGACCTATCTTGGTCTACCCTGAGACAGAAATCAACTAGTTGGGTCCTTGGGTGGTTCTGAAGACGTGTGAGGATGCCCTATACAATCCCAGGCTTTGGAATCCCCTTTTCTTGGATGCAAACCTTCTGTCTGTCTGTCTCTGATCACCTTTCAGCTTGCTTCATGAGCTCAGGAGATGCTCCAGTGCCTTCACATGGGGGAAAATGTGGGACTTTGTTATCTCCTTAATGCCTGGACCACATACATGTCACATGAACTTTATTAGTACATCACCACAATGGAGTAGAGGCTTTTCTATGAGGTCTGATGAGTTCACTTGGCAAAGACTGTGTAGGTGAACCCTACCATGGCATCTCAGAACTCGAAGAGGTATTCCATCATTTCTCCTCCTGGATGAAGCTGGTAAATGGGAAGGGCGAGCAGGGACACCACTCACAAGAATTACCCTCTGGCTTCTTGCTTCCCCAGTTTCCCCTCCCTAGTACAGACTATACTTATCCAGTCTACCTGGAACTGGGCATGTGCCCTCTGTCTACTTTTGTTTCCAGTCTGTTGTGATGACACAACCTTTCAACTTTTATGCTTTGTGGGGGTGGGTGTGGGGTTTGGGGGGTTAGCCTTTTGAAATTTAACCCTCCACCTCTTTTTTTCCCCTCAAATTTCTCAACTTTTAAAAATTAGGGCCTGGGCTTTTAAGGCTATTTATTCTGAATTTTAAGCACCTATTTAGAACTGAACATCTAAAACTTTGATTCTTTAGTCTTTGCAGTTGGCTTTGTTCATGCAACCATGAATAAAGCAGGTAGATGACTAAAGACAGAGAGGGACTGCGGTAACTTTTGTGTGAGGAAGTTACTTAGTATCTCAGGATGTTGTACCAATATCCTGGGTTATATGACTTCTAGACATTCATAGACATGTGAATGTTGTAATATCAGCCACATTGTTGCCCCAGGAATGACACTATTCCTTTTCTTATAGCATAAACATATTTATTTATTTATTTATTTATTTAACTTTATTTTTCTTGTTGACACTATTACAGATGTCCCTATTTTCCCCTCTTTGCCCACCTCCACCCAGCCCTCTCCCCCACTTCCCTCAGGCCATCACCACACTGTTGTCTGTGTCTATGGGTCATGCATGTATGTTCTCTGACTAATCCCTTCACTTTCTTTCATCCAGCCCCCCTCCCCACTCCACTCTACCAGCTGTCAGTCTGTGTTCCTGTGCCTCTGTTTCAATTTTGCTCATCAGATTATTTTGTTCATGAAATTCCACATATAAGTGAAATCACATGGTATTTGTCTTTCACTGACTGATTTATTTCACTTAGCATAATAATCTCCAAGTCCACTCATGCTGTTGAAAAGGTAAGGCTTTATTCTTTTTTTACTGCCATGTAGTATTCCATTATGTGAATATACCATAGTTTTTTAATCTACTCATCTACTAATGGGCACTTGAGATGTTTCCATATCTTGGCTATTGTAAATAACACTGCTATGAACATAGGGGTGCATCTATTTTTCTGAATTCATGTTTTAGGATTCTGAAGGATGTATTCCCAGAAATGGGATTGCTGGTCACAAGGAAATTCCATTATGATTTTTTGAGGAAACTTCATACTGTTTTTCACAGTGGCTGTACCAGTCTACATTCCCACCAATAGTGCACTAGGGTTTCCTTTTCTCCACATCATCTTCTACACTTGTTCTTTGTTGGTTTATGGATGATAGCCATTCTGACAGGTGTGATGTGGTATCTCATTGTGGTTTTAAGTTAAATCTCTATTTTATCACATATCAATTTGTTAGGAAGAGAAGGAAGAGGAAGCATCTAATGATGACAATGAGACATCTGTTTTGTTCTGTTTGGAGATATAACAAAGGTGTTACTAGAAAAAAAAAGAAAGAAAGAAAGAAAAGAAAAAAAAAGAAGAGCAGAGGAGAGGAGGGGGTGGGGAAGGAGAGTGAGGGAGAAGGAAACAAAACAATGTTAGAGGTTCAGCCAAGCTCTTGCAGAGGTGTGGTGAACAGAGCAGAGATGGCAAGATGGGTAGTTTGGCCTCAGAGAGTTTCAAAAGTGAGCAGGGTCAGCTCCTCTCTCCCCACTGGTGTTTGGAAATGTGAGGAGACACCCTTTGTTGTCACAATATGGGCCCCATGTAATCAGAGCAGAGGGGAAAGGGTGGCTGTGTGCACACGCATGCAGAGTGCCAGCTGGGAAGCTTCCTTGGTGGAAACAAATTACGAGTGTGGATGGACCTCCAACAAGCACATGGGCATCACGCACCAACAACCTCCCAGTGTTGTGGGCTGTGGGGATGAATTGACCAGGGCCCCGCCTCCAGCAGAAAGCTATGGATGCAGTTCCAATAGAGGCTCTTGCACTTTCAAAATTGACCAGTGCTCACTTGAATTCTGCTTTCCATGGATTTCCTCATCTCAGTAAGCCAACTACGCAACCTCACCCAGACTGCAGGAGAGGTGCAGGTGATGAGCTACACGTGACTGAGAGTGATTGACTTTCTCTGCCTCTGCATTTTGGTTTCCTCCTCACCTGTATGTTTTTAAAGTTATTTTCTCCCCAGAGGCAGGACTCTCTGGGAAGTTCTTATATTGCAGTACCCTAGAGAACTAGCATTTCACAGAAATATGAGCATGGGCACCTCAGCATCTGGAGCCTCTGTTTTCTCAACTCTGAAAGGGGGCTGCTGCTAGTACTTACTTCACAGGGGATGAGAGACTAAGTGAGCCAACACATGAGCAGTGCCTTGAGGGGGCACCACTACACTGAGCACTCACAGCTATTACCTGACTCTGCTCCTCAAGCAAATTCAAAGCCACAAGGCTGTAGCCAGGAGCAGAGATGCTATTTAGATTTCTTGGAGACAAAGCAGATGTGGTTAAGCCATATAATACAGGCAAATTCCTTGTTAGCCTCTTATTTCCTTTCCCCAAAGTTTCCCACAGGTCGTCACTGGTTGGAGCTTCCCCTCACATTGACTGTCTTGGATATTATTATCATACAAATTTTAGCCTGTGATAATAATGGAAAGTCTTAGCAACACCTTGTAAATTCAGGCAAGGGTTGTCAAAGGCAATCTAGCAGTTCTAAATTAAATTAATTTCACCAAAAGCCCACATCCAGCAATTCTGCTTCAATAGGCCCACAGGTTGTGATGCTTGCATACCCCAATGATGTGGTTCTTAGAGTGGAAGGCAACATGTGAGAGCAACAGGCTAGGTACAAAGCCAGCAAGGAGTGAAAAGACAGAAACAACATACATTTAGAGGCTCACTGCTCAAATAAGGGTGGGAGAAGGAGGGGAGAGGCCACATGGGCCTTATCTGGTTGCTTGTTAGAGGAGCAGACCCTGCCTGCAGACCAGATCTCCCAAATCTAGACCTCTGTGTTCACAATCTGCCTGTGTGAGCACACTGAGGATGCAGCAGCACCATCTAGGGCACACAGAGCCCTAGAATGCTCTTTCTACAGCCACCAAAAAGAGAAGGCCACACAGCAACAATGAAAATGTTTGCCTTTAGGGGGAAGGGCGATGGGAGAAAAGAATGGAGAGACAGGTTAATAAATAGAACTAAGATGTGAACTACACAAAGGCAGTGAATGTGTTTTCCATGGGGAGGAATATCAACGTAGGCATCTTTTGCAAGAAAGATTGTTGAAGATGCAGTTAAGTTTCTCCTTCTCCCTCCCAATCTCTATGCCCCAAAGGGAACCTGTGACCTGAGGATAAGCCTGGGTTCAAGGTCTCAGCATCTTGTGGTCCTTTCATTGCACTGATTTGCTGAGGCTGGGTTCTTATACCAGACTTGTAAAAAGACTCTCATGTTCTATGTATGCCACAGCTGTTCAAGTCCAAGTGCTCATATGTGGAGTCGTATGGAAAAGAAGGAGGGGCACTTTAAAACACTTGTAACCAGAAAAGACACCAGCGTTAGGGCTGCCTGTCACTACCAAACCCAATAAGCAATGACAGCGATTGAATCTTAATGAGCACTTTATTCAGATGGCCGGTGATCTGAGAAGATGGTGGGTTCATATCCTAACAGACCATCTTGTTTTTTTTTTTTTTCTAGACCAGACCTTTTATAAGGGAAGGGGTGAGATAAACAAGGTATGATGAGGGCTTTGAGATTCAGAAGCTGCAACATTCCTGTCCTGGGCAGTTAGCTGTTCCCAGAAGAGGGTGGTCATCTGCTCTCCCTGGAAAACAAAGACCTGGATGCCTCCAACTTGTCCCTAGGCGGTAATCTCTGGCCAGTGCCCCGGGAGGTCAGCTGTTTTCCCAGGAGCCAGGGCCGGCCTTATCTGTAGTTTCTGAAACAAAAGCTTTAACATACACATTACTTGCTAGACTTACAACTTTTTACCTTAAGCTAAAATTTTCCAGGTCTTGAGTCCCCTATCAAACCCACTGAGCCACACCATAAATAATTTTGCCTTCAGTGTCTCAGCACTCTACTTCCAGTCTGTCTGTTGCCTTATATAGTTGCTTCAAGGCTCTGGATGGAGGGTTGAGAAGGGACTATTAGTAACAGAAGCATGGTTTTAAAAAGAAAGGGTGGGCAATGGAGGGTGGAGATGGGGAGTGGAAGGAACCCAGATCACTGTAGGAGTGCCCAGAATATCCACACTGAGCAACTGGTTTTGGAGCTGGCAATGCCCACAACAGGACATTTTGACATCCTTATTTGGATTTTTTTGGTGTGTTTATTTCAATTCTTTGAAAATTTGGAGTAATCAAACACAAGTTCTGAACTCTCTAGCTCAGTGTCAGAAAAACGCTGGAATGAGAATGTATTACTATTGACGATTACCCTTCCAAAATGGTTTACACAGGAAATGTTGCTAAATCAACTTTGTGAAACACAGGCCCACCTGCTACTCTTCCTTTTCATGGCCAGTGACAAAACTCCATGGTGGTGACAGGCGAGATGGAGTTGTAGCAAACTGGAAAGAAGGAAACAAAGGGTGGAAGGATATGAGAACTGATGCGGGGGAGGGTCTAGGAGCTCAGGAGAGAGGAGATGGTTGGGGACCTGCCCTGTGAGGAAAAAGCCTGAGGCCTGGAGACAACATGAAGATTCTTTCCAGTCAGCTTTTCCTTTCATCAGAGGAGCTCAGGCCTTTTACAGAAATGAATGAGGTCCATCTTGTCACTATTATTATTCATAAGGTTATGAAATGGAGTTAATCCATGTAATCCAGGAATCTTGATTCTCCAAACCCAGTGCATGGGTGTTGAATAGGAACTGTAGTAAAAAGTCTCCTCAAATGAAGAAAAACTGTGTGAGTGTGGTTGTGTGTGTGCTCTTTTAGAATTCTGTTGTTGAGATTGTTTTATCTGTAAGATGCATGGAGTATCTTTTGTGTTTATCTAGTAGAGTTTCTGAGAGGATCAAAAAAGGTAAAAGGGATGTGCAAATATCTTTCAAACTCCCCCACAAGATGCAAGCATGAGATATTAGCCCCGATAAAGGATGCTTCTTGATTTGTTAATTCCTCTTTCCCAAAACCCTTTGGGGATGAGAACTCCACTTCTAGTGGGTCCCCTGCCAGCTGTTGCCATGCTGTCCCTTGTGCTCCATCCCTCTGTTTTGGTCCATACCTTTCATTACCCAATGCAACTGCCATGAGCCATTTCATTTGTCCAGGTCCCAAAATGCTGGCCCTAGAGCCTCTGCACTAGAGGCAAACTTTTTACAGTCCCTGACAGCATGTTAAAAATAAAGGTGATTGGGCTTTCCACCCCCTACAAAGCCAAATTTATTCAACTGAAAAAAACTGTCCTTAATTGTGAGATGCTCCACTCTTTTTGACATTAAAATTCCATTCTAACATTTGGTATTAAATTGTTGGTGCCAGTGGATAGTAGTTTTTTTCCCCCCTTAATGTCTTTACTTGGAAAAATACATGTTGACCACTTTATACAGGTCCTCCAGTTTTTTGGTTTTGTTTGTAAAAAATCTTATTGGTCCATGAAATTCCACAATCTGGGAATCACTGCTAAAGGCTCCGTTGCTTGCTCTCTGAAGGCCTGAGCTTGTGGCTATAGGAAGGAATAAAATCCTTGTGAGACCCTTTATTGTGATGCTGATGAAGAGAGAAATTCAAAGCTCTCCCAGAATGCAAGTGAACAGTGGGCATGGGAGTTCCTTCCAGCAAGGGGCAACTGCCTGGACCACAATGCAGATCTCTGAGGGTGGCCTCCCTGCAAAAGTTTAGGGAGGTCCCTGCATCGTCCTACTGCCCAGGGCCAGAGTTTGTTCCCAGAATTCTTAGTTAGAGTTAACAGAAAATAACATTTTGCATGATCATTAGGGGTAATTCAAGCCACTGCTGTGTTCGACAGGTATATTGCCCATTAATTAGAGCTTTGTGGGAGAGCCAGGCACTTTAATAGCCATTTACAGTGTTGTTTTTAAGGAAAAATGCATTCTGAGTTCCAAATGACTAAATTAAAATCAAACTCTTGAAATGATTTATACAAGGTAGGACCTGGGTCTCATTCAAGAGACCCAACTGAATCAGAAACCAATAATTAGCCTTTCTATCATGTGTTGTTATGCAGAGCTCCATAGCCCTGGTGAACCAGGGAAGGCAGGTAGAAAGGCTGGGTTTTAGAGTTGGAGGTTCTCTAGTCAGTCACGAGCTAGCTATTTGTGGTCTGAGTGGTGATGGGCTCTATGCATAAAAGACACACTGGATTTCAAAGACATAAAAAATTGGGAAATATCTCATTAATAATTTTAATATACACATTAAATAATATTTTAGATATATTGTGTTTTAAAAAGTATTAATATTAATTTCAACCATCTCTTTTCACTTTCTAAAATGTGGGTAGGAAACTCTAAATTACATATGTGGCGGCTCACATTTGTGGTTCACACTATTTCTATTGGAAAGTCCTGTTCTAGACTAGAAGCTACATCCCACAAGTCAAATCCAGCTCATCGCCTGTTGTTGTAAATAAAGTTTTATTGGAACACAGCCATACCCATGTGTTTTCATACTGTCCCTGGCTGCTTTTAAGCTGCAACAGTATAGTTGCAGAGTTGCATAAGGGCCACAAAGCCTAAAATATTGGCCCTTTATGGAAACCATTTGCCAATTCTTGGTCTAGACCAGAGATTTTCATCTGGTGTCCCGCAAGAATTTTTAAACCTTGCAATACTTGACTATTTACTCACAGTCACTGACCTCTTTTCCCTTAGATTATCAAATAAAAAAATAAAATAAAAACTGCCACACAACAATAGCCATCTGATGTGAATGAATCAAAATTATACCTTTTTTTTGGTCATGTCAGCAAAAGATGTATTTTTTGGTGTGCTGCAGAATTTTAGTGATTAGTTACAGGTGCCATGAGATGAAAAAGGTTGAAAATCACTGGTCTACACTATTGGGACTCAGATCCTGGTTTCCTGACATACGTGCTATGGGACTTGGGCAAGTTCACATGTGCTTTCATGTCTTTTTTATTTTTAATTTATTTTATTGATTATGCTCTTACAGTTGTCCCATTCCCCCCTTCACTCCCCTCCACCCTGCACACCCTCTCCCACCCACATTACAACCCCCCATGTGCCATACTTATAAGTTCTTTGGCTTCTTACATTTCCCATACCATTCTTACCCTCCCCCTGTCTATTTTCTACCTACCATCTATGCTACTTGTTCTCCATAACTTTTCCCCCTCTCTCCTCCTCCCACTCCCCTGTTGCTAACCCTCCATGTGATCTCCATTTCTGTGGTTCTGTTCCTGTTCTGGTTGTTTGCTTAGTTTGTTTTTGTTTTTGTTTAGGTGTGGTTGTTAATAATTGTGAGTTTGCTGTCATTTTACTGTACATGTTTTTTATCTTCTTTTTTCCTAGATAAGTCCCTTTAACGTTTCTTATAATAAGGGCTTGGTGATGATGAAGTCCTTTAACTTAAGCTTATTTGAGAAGCACTTTATCTGCCCTTCCATTCTAAATGAAAGCTTTGCTGAATAGAGAAATCTTGGATGTAGGTCCTTGCCTTTCATGACTTGAAATACTTCTTTCCAGCCCCTTCTTGTCTACAAAGTCTCTCTTGAGAAATCAGCTGACAGTCTTATGGGAACTCCTTTATAGGTAACTGTCTCCTTTTCTCTTGCTGCTTCTAAGATTCTCTCCTTATTTTTAATCTTGGGTAATGTAATTATGATGTGTCTTGGTGTGTTCCTCTTTGGGTCCAACTTCTTTGGGACTACGAGCTTCCCAGACTTCCTGGAAGTCTATTTCCTTTGCCAGATTGGGGAAGTTCTCCTTCATTATTTGTTCAAATAAGTTTTCAATTTGTTGTTCTTCCTCTTCCCTTTCTGGCACCCCTATAATTCAGATGTTGGAATGTTTAAAGTTGTACTGGAGGTTCCTAAACCTTCCCTCATATTTTTGAATTCTTGTTTCTTCATTCTTTTCTGCTCAGATGTTTCTTTCTTCCTTCTCGTCCATAACGTTGATTTGAGTCTCAGTTTCCTTCCCATTACTATTGCTTCCCTGTACATTTTCCTTTGTTTCACTTAGCATAGCCTTCATTTTTTCATCTAATTTGTGACCAAATTCAACCAATTCTGTGGGCATCCTGATTACCAGTATTTTGAACTGTGTGTCTGATACGTTGGCTATCTCTTCATCACTTAGTTGTATTTTTTCTCTAGAGCTTTGATCTGTTCTTTTGTTTGGGCCATTTTTTTTTGTTTTTGTCGCACCTGTTAGGCATGAGGGGCAGAGCCTTAGGTGTTCACAAGGGTAGGGTAATTTGAGTTGCTGGGTTGTGATGCTTTATGTGGGGTGGGGGTCTGAGAGGGAACAATGGTGCTTGCTTTGCTCTCTGTCAATTTGCAGTCACTTCCCCCTCTTCCTGCAAGGAAATTGGGCCCTTCTGGTGCTGTTTCCCAGGTGGATGGGCTTGTGTACGTTCTAGGACCCTGTAGGTCTCTCCAACAAACTCTCCTGTGAGGCTGGGAGTCTCTCCTGGCACCTCAACCCCCCATCAGTGTTTTCAAAAGGTGTTTTGAGTCTTTATTTCCCAATGCTGGGACCCAGGGTTGCTTGGTCTGTCTCACTCCCCAGTTTTGTCTGGTTTATCTGCACGCAAATGTGGGACTGGACGCATGGTACCCCTCTACAATCTGCCGCCTCGCTGGGTCTGGGTCTGCCAGCTGCCCTACCTCAGGCCCTCTTGGTCTCAGCTCCCCTTCTCCCCTCCTCCACCCCTCCTACCAGTCTGGATGAATGTGTCTACTTTAATTCCTTGGTTGGCAGACTTCCATGCAGTTCAATTTTCTGTCAGTACTGGTTGTTTTTTGTTTTTAAATTGTTGTCCTTATTTTGGTTGTGTGAGGCGGCACAGTATGTCTACCTACGCCTCCATCTGGGCTGGAAGTCCCTTTCATGTCTTTTTATGCCAGTGGGGCAATGATGAGCCAATCTTCCTCCAAGAGGCTGTTGTGAGAATCAGATAAGATCGTGTGCATCAACTGCAGAGTCGGTGTTCAGTATATTCATTGTCATCATCACCATTTTCTGGGTGACATGATTGGGGGTCAGAAAAGTTGTGTGGTCCATGGTCATAGTCACACAGCTCAAATCCATGTCTTCTAACTCATACTTAGTTATTTCATCAGAAGGCCTCTTAAAAACAAAAGAAAACAAAAATCCCTTTAAAGAAAAGACTTTCAAGTGCTGGGAGGGGAAATTTGCAACTTGCATGTCTGCCTCTCTCTTCTCAAGTGTGGTTTCAGAATCATCTTCAACACAGTTCTCCAGGTAGTAAACACAACTGAATTTGGCGTATGAGCTGAAACCTCTTTGTCTTCTCTGCTCCAGAGGCATGGACTTCAAGGTCAGTTGGCTAGAAAAACTCTAACAGAAATCACTCTCAGCACATCAAATAAAAATGTGTTATGCGTTTGGGGTCCCCCAAGAGTTGTAGAGCTTTTTAAAAATTCTGGAGCATATAATGCAAACAGCAATACTTTGCATTTACAAAGTCCTTTGCAGTTTGTAAGACATCCATATAAAGTTAACAGGGCAGATACTGTTATTTCATTTTCATAGATGGGAAAATTGAAAGCCAGAGAATTGATGCTGGCTTACCATTAGAAAGCTAGTGAGAGGCAGAAGTGGCTCTGATATGCAAGTCCTATGTCCCATATCTATGGCTATTGTCCCTTAGACCAGAATCCTCAACTGAAATGCTTTAGAGGCCCACCAGTGTGAATTTGTGAAGCAAGCTGAGTATTTGTGTATAAATTCAGTGGGAAGAGTCTTTGGTTCCAAAAGGTTTATTTTCTTTCATTTTTCTTGAGACATGTAACCTTCTGACCTACCTTTTCCCTTCATAATTATTGATAACAGTAAGGTGTTGTTAGGTTAGTTATTGCAGCAAACAAATCACCCCAAAACTTGGAGACATTGACTGTCTCTCATGATTTTATGGGTGGACTGGGCTCTGTTGGGCATCTCTTTTGTTCCGTGTGGTTTTAGCCATGGCAATGGTCATCTGGTGGCTTGACCAGGTGGGATCATCCAGGATTGCTCAGTAACATGACTGTTGGCTGGGTGCTCAACTGGCACTGTGGAATGGAATGTTCCAGCTCTTTCCAGATGACCTCTATCAGGGGCATGGGCTTCTCACAGCATGGTGGCTGAGTTTCATGAGAGAGTGCTACACATATGTGAAAACAGAGACTATAGTGTCTTAAGGCCTAGTTTCAGAAATTATGAGCATCACTTCTACCACATACTATTGGGCAGAGCAAGTCCCAGGCCAGCCGTGATTCAAGAAGAAGGGAAACTGACTTCAGTTTTCGATGGTGGCAGTGACAATGAGTATGAGGCCATAAATCCACAACACATGGGTACAGAGAAGTATGTCTGTGCTATAGGAAAAATGAGAGAGCAAACACAATGACAGATGACAACTGGCATTCAGCTTTGGTTTCACATAAGAGGGAGAGTGAGACCATGGCATTTGGGGGTAGGCATGCCCAGGTAATTAGGCCCACTCTCTCCGGAGGACCTTTCTATTTCTGAGAAAAGGCTGAACTAGGAATTTGCGCAAGAAGCCTTGTTACAGAACAGACTGGGGGAGGGGGGCCGTGACAATTATTGGCCCACCCAGGGATGCCAAAAACTGTTACAGAACACACACACAGGGCCAAGGGAGGTATGATATACAATTACCGAAAGGACCCCCCACTAGGTTCGATTGTCCGCCACCTTAGGAAAGACATCTCTCAATGCCAGATATTTGTGAAAAGGAAAGGAAATGTTTATTTAAAGCCATACAGACTTAAAGTAGTGACCTAATGTCTTCATTAAAATATCAATGTCCTTCTGGATACCCACAGATGCCCACAGTGCTTCCTTCTCCCCTAATTCGGGGTACTGTATCTCGGGAAAAGAACTAGATGCCCATGATTCCAGCTGTGGGCATCATCAGCTGTGTCACCATCCAGGCAGGATCTCTAATTAATCCAAACCTATGTGGTACCTTCTCATGGCCTACTGGCAAGAGTTCTTTGTACCCATTTTCCAGGCAAAGTCTCTCTTGCTTCCCAGGCCACATGGCCTAACGAGCATCTCAAAACCGCATGGTCCTCTTCTACCAAAGCTGCGGGGGTCCGCACTCTGGCAAAGCGGTGTGGTTCCCCCTTCACCTAAGCCACAGAGGTCTGCACACTGGTGAAACCACGTGCCTCTCTTCAATGGCTGCCGTGTCTGGGTTTAAATCCCTGCTCCAGTCTTCCTCTGTACCCCCATTACTGACTCCTCCTACAATCAGTTACACCTGCCAGCATTCCTGTATTATTCCAAGTTTACTGGGCTGCCATTGTGAGTCTGGGCAGGAGTGGCCCCATGGCGTGGAGCCAATCTTGTCTAAGCTCTCACGCAGGTGTCACCTGGGTGACACCCCCAGTTACATCTTGTGGCGGGGGAGTTCCTTCCATCCCCCTAGCTCAGAGCATGGCCACAGTTATTAAACATATCTGTGCAACCAGTTAACGGTTATAGGTATGTTAAATGACCATGCCATGGATTAGCTGCAAAGCTGTTGCTATGCAAAACAGCTCTGCATGTTCCTGTTCCATGTGTCCCTTCCCCCAACTCATACCTGTGGTGGGAAGGGGTGAGGATGTCCCAATATTTCCTGGACACCTTGAGTTCTGGACCCCATTCCAAATCCCTATTCGGGCCCCCCCACCCTTGGCTGCACCCTGTAACAGCCTTTGCTTTTTCAATGTGAGGTCAACCTTTAAAATCATATTGCATGGGGCAAATTGACTCATGAGCTTCCAGTTTTCAATATCTGCCTTATGTCTTCGTGGGACTGCACGTCTTTTATGTGAAACACCTGTCAGCAAGACATTTGTGGGCAACTCATTTATCAGAAAATATCACTGCTTCATGGTTGGTAAGAGAGGGAAGAGAAAGAGCAAGTTAATTATCATGAGGCTGGGTAGCCACCAGGCGAAAGGCAGGTCTGTCGCTTATTTACTAGTATTTACTTGCAGGACAGTAAATCAAAGTCTCGCATCAGCCTGGAGAACCAGCAGTGGCAATAGCTGTGCCAGACAGAACAACCTTTTTTTTTATGATGAGCACTTGGGCAGGGTTGGCTTTCAGTTCTTTTCTGCAGCTCTTATCAGATTCCGAAGAAGACAAGCAGTGGGGGGTGAGGAGAGAAACCTCAGCCCCTAGAGAAACACAGTGTTGTCCACAACAGGGTGGGAGAAACAGGTGGAGAAGGGAAGCCCCAGCTCAAGAAGTCTCCAGAGTCATGCCAACCTGAGGAATGGGCCCTCCACCTGGGCAGAAGGTCCTCCTCCCAAGCCTCCTTTCCATAGCCCCACTCCTATGCCCAGGGCCTTTTTCTACCATGAAAATGAAACAGCCTTCAGTTTATCAATGAAAGAAAAAAATCCTTCCTACATATAATGAAGAGACATCCTGTGCTAAGGAGTTCCTTGGCTGTGGTGGGGGGTGGAGTGTTTGAAATCTGAATCCTGAAGTACTTCTGTACACACCCAATTGTCCCCAGTGTAGCATACTTGTTGCATTTAGCTTATTTTGCATATAAGCATTATTAGAAGGAATTAATACTTAATAACAGCTAACATTTACTGACCACTAACTGTATAAGATATTATCTTAATAACTTTGTGTATATTACCTCATTTAATTCTTGCAGGGACCACCAGAGGTGGGCACTCCTATAACTGCCAGAGCTCAGACCCTTCCCCAGGTTTCCTGGCTCACAACTGGCAGACCCTGAACTCAAACTCAGAAAACCTGCCTCCCGGAGGAGCTCATGCCCACATGCCATGTTTTAATTTATGTGAACAGGCCGTCTGCTAGTTCTAGGGAAGGTAAATGACAGTGAATTGCAGTGAAAAGACTGGGCTTGGAGTCAGAAAAAAACTTCACTAAGTTCCAGTGTCACTGCTTGTTACTTGGGTGGCATAGGCCAAGTCATTTTCCTTCCCTGAGGCCAAGTCCTTCTTCATTCATTTGTTCTGCCTTTTTGTCCTATGTGGAAGAACAACCGTTTGCTGTGTGTGTGGTTGGGGGACACAAAGATGAGTGCAACAAGGTCACGCCGAGAGCAGCACTTGCACAGGAGGAGTATGAATTTGTGAGCAAAGAACCGCCGTCCTGTGGGACAGCAGAGGGGGCAAGCTGGTGACCACAGAGCTGCATCTAGGAGGGTGGATGTGGTGGAGCACTGTAAGTGGGAGGCCAAAGGCCCTCCAGTCAGATGCAACTGCACTTGGCAGGGAGGCATGGAAGGGGATGGGCCTCCGCAGTCATGTAGTGTGGCCACAGGACAGTGGGCCCTTTCAGCAGTGAGGCCAGAGGCCAAGGGTGCGTGGGGAAGAAGCTTGAATGCCATGTCCAGGGCTGTGGCCTTGACTGAAGGAGCTGTCATTGAGGAACCAACACTGAGTCACACAGGAGGAGTGACACAATCCAACTGGTGATGATGGTAATTTCTGGTGGCAGCATGCGGACATTGGAGGGGTTGGAGAGCCAGGGAGGGAGTGAGGAGAAATGGAAAGGGTGGAGAAGCTGAGGTAGGAGCCTTTCTGAGTTCTTTTCCAAGCTGCCCTCATATAAACTCACATCTAGTAAAATTTAAATAATGTGTAATTATGGAAAAAATTTCAACACAAGACTACCTCTTTTTTGTTATATTTCTTTTTAAAAAAGTGATTATTTTTAAGTAAACATACAAGATGGCTTGGGAGTGTTAAATGTATTTAAAAGAGCAAAGGGTTTGCTAGCACTTTACCAATTTCTTGGGTGAAAGCAGCATGTGAAGTGCAGAAGGACTTTTCCTGTTGACAAAAGCAGGCTTGTCCAGAGTGTCTCCAGCAGCACTTGGTTGTCTGTGAACATGTGCTGCTAGGTTTGGAAACTGTAAGACTACATGGCTACAACTATTAACTTATATTGCACAACACAATCATTTTCCTAAATCTTTATCTGGGTTCACACCCCCTCGCTTTAGTTCATATCAATACAATTTAATTATAATCTCTTGCCAATTCCATTTTAACACGGTAAAACCTAAGGCGACTTAATGGGCAGCAATTGAGGGTTCTGGTGAAACTTTCGTCTGGGGAAAAGATGTAGAAGATGAAGCTTTTGATCAGCTTTGAGAACGACCTTGCCTGCAGGCTGACATGGTGGTCTGGACTTCCTCGAGTTTATAGGAATGGCCCTCCTGTCCTGGTCTCCCAGTGCAAAGCCACACTCACATCTGCAGGGCCTCTGGTTTTGGCGCCTGCACCTGAAGCACCAAACATGTTACATTTGTTCCCTGTTGCCCACCCTCAATTTTAGTTTTTTTTCTCCCTATCCCCATAGGGGACCATCTATTTTTGGTTAGATAAATGGTTCATCGTCCAGTGCAGTTGACTTCCTTTTATGATCAATTAGTTTGAGGCTGTCAGCGCTGCTTCAAAGCCACTATGTATCTTTCACACCCCTCTACCCTGTAATTTATAAGCACTATGGGTTTCAAAAAAAAAAAGAAAGAAAGAAAGAAAAGAAGAAAAAAAAAGAACCCTCCAGTACTTTTATTAGCTGCTGAAATGCATTAGGGTGCATACACTTTGAACTGCACAGAAGAAGATAACCATGCCTGTAATTGGAATAACTCACATCGGGTCCCTTGCGGCTCCCTTTAGTAACCTCTGCATTGTTTTATCCCCAGGATTTATTGATGACCTGCAATAGCCCTCTCCCAGGCCCCAGCCCGCTGGGGTGTTTGTGGGGGAAAGGGCAATGTGCGTGGCCCACTCCCTGACCCGAGCCGCCCCGTAAATCAGGGCCTGCATTCGTCTGTGACGGTGAGACAGATGGCAGCTGTTGTTGGAGGAGCTCAACAGGAATCAAGGCCTGTGATCTTTCCTGTTGCTAACAGGCCTGATTTTTTATGGCTGTCAGCATCCTTGGAATGGCTGAGGGAGGCATGAAGGGAGGCGGGAGGGGTGTGGGCGACGGCTCTAGATCTCTGCTTTCTTCTCTCGAGGGGGCAAGCCACAAAGGTCTTTCTTTCTTCCTCCCTGGCTGGGGGCTTGGCTTCATACTCTGTTTCTGAAGATGTTTCCTAGAGTGTGTGAATGGCAAAGCTAAATGTAACCAAAACCTCTAGAAAGGAAAATGGTGGTCAGCTTCCCTTTGCCATTGGTACACAGACCCTAGCATTGCCCTACCTGAAAAACGAAAGCTGGCCCTTTCCACTGGAGTAACATCGAAAACTCAGTGGGCCTTTTAGGACACAGGCTTGTTTTCCCGAGTGCCTTTGATGTGTAAATAAAAGCAATTACTTAAAGCTACTTGGTGGGTCCAACATTTGAATTTTTTGCTCTTTCAGAGCAGATGGACAGAAAATTCAGGAAGGATGAGGAAGTAGGATGCAAGGGTAAAGGATGAAAAGCAAAGAGCTTGCCAGACAAAAGAAACTCCAGCCAATTCTGAGGTACCTGATTAGGGGGTATTAGTGGCCCAGATCCGGTCATTAAGGTGAAGTTGGACCACAGTGCCTGAACACCAGCGTGGAGTAAACAGTTTATTAACAGTCCTTGTGTGGTCCAACAGCCTGTCTCCAACAGACTCAACCTCCCAGCAAGAACAGAGCCAGCACAGGGCAGGGCTGTGTGGCCAACACCAAACGGAGCCTGCAGAAGCCCAGTGGAGACAGTAATAGAATCTCAGATGCAGCCAAGTGGTTTCCAGGCAGGAGAGTTAATTGATTTATTTATTTACAAAGGGCTTGAAGCTAGCCTCAGACCACAGGGACACTCAACTTACAGATAAAGCAGACACACCCAAGAAATCACATGCAGAAAATCACAGTGGACATCCAAGTTCTTAGAGGCATTTGGGGCCCACTGAGACTCTTGCTGTAACTCTGTTTGCTGCAGTGGGATTTAGCCTGTAGCCAAGGGCCACTTCTCAAGTTCTGAGTCCATTGACAGAGTATAAGTGGATGACAGTTCCATTCCCACAAAGGATTCCCTCTAGGCCAGTGTTCTGACAATCACAGCTCTCATAACCTCCAGAGGTCTCCTCCTTCCAAAAAAGAAAATGAGTGAAACATCCTTAAAGTCAGTTTGCCAGTCCAGGGCTGGCTGAAAAAAAGAAAGAAAGAATAAGCCATTCAGATGTTTCCAAAAAGGGCAGGTGCTCTACCTTTCTCAAGACAGATTGTCAGGTGGGGCCCCAGGTATCAAGGGGGTCAGGGCACAGGTTAGAGTTTCCAGACTAATACAGCAGACAGAGAGGCAGGTGCATGGGTTGTTCAAAGTGTTCTTTGCTTAGAGTCAGGGTTTTTGATCTTCAAGTCACCTGTGAGATTGGTTATGGACTTGCTGCATAAAAATGGTGGCAAGCCTCTGCCTTGATCCTTTCTTTCTTCTGGGACCACTTAAGAAGAGGCAGCAGAAATGCAACAGAGGCAGAAAGACTTCACTCCTCCTTGATGCAACTGCTCTGATCAGGGCTCCATTTGAGTCTCTCCCACCCCAACTGTAAGGCTTTCAGGGAGACTTTTCTATACATGACCCAATCCTTATATTGGGCTTCACGGGGAGGAAGAGTCCTGCAAGCTTCTTCCCACTGTGAGGGCAAGTCTCACACCACAGGCATGAACACAGGGACCATAATGACAGTCCCCAGAACCTGAACAGATAGAAGATGAATGGTGGTGGCAGAACAATGTCCCCCAGAGATGGGCTGCTGTAACCCTCAGAACCTGTGAATATGTTACATGACAAAAGGGGCTTTGCAGGTGTGATAAATTAAAGCTCTTGAGATGGGGAGATTAGGCTGGTGGGTCTGATGTAATCACAAGGGTGCTCACAAGGGAAAGACAGAGGCAGAAAAGACAAAGGAGATGTAAGAATGGAAGCAGAGGTAGGAGTGATGCAATCAATGGTAGGCAGGGGCCAGGAGCCAAGGAATATATGCAAGCTCCAGAAGCTGGAAAAACAAGGAAATGATCCTCCCCTGGAGACTCTTCCCTCAGAAGGAGTGCAGCCCTGCTGACACCTTGATTTCAGCCCATGATACCCATTTTGAACTTTTGATGTCTGAAACTATAAGATAATAGATTTGATCTGTTAAAGCCTCTAAGTTTGTGGTAACTTGTGACGGCAGTAGCAACCTCATCATTCATGGAAAGGTCTGTCCATGTGTTTACTTCACTTTTAAAATAGCATTGTTTCCCCTCATACAAACTCCTAACCCACTGTGATTTGACATCAATGGTGCTGTGAACAACTCAGGAGAAAAGTGAAGAGTAGAGGTAGAATTTATTGTTTGAGGACAGATTTGGTGGCTACTCTAACAATCAGAACAAATAAATATTGCATACAAGAGCCGAGGCCAGGAACCAGCAAGGACAAACAGAGGTGCAGAGACTCCAGGTCAGCACCTGCTTTCATTCCTGGGTGATTTTGCTGTCACAGGAGTGTTTTGTGAAGGGTTCTCTGCACGTCTCTGTCTTTTAGGCCTGGTCTAGTGTCTGAGAAAGAAATGCTTAAGTTTCATTTTCTCTAATTGATAAATCTGATTTAAACACACAAATAACACACAGGCACACACAAATTCACATACAATTTGGTCCTTGTTAAATTTTATCCCACTTGATGTATTGCACTTGAGTTTTTTAAAATATATTTTATTGATTATGCTATTACAGTTGTACTATTTCCCACCCCCCTTATTCCCCTCTGCTCACACCCTCTCCCCCCCACATTCCCCCCTTTAATTCACGTCCATGTGTCATACATATAAGTTATTTGGCTTCTACATTTCTTATACTATTGTTAACCCCTTCCCCCACCGCACTTGGTTTTGTATACAGGCTGGTGCATAAGAAAGCAGGTTCTCATTGTGTCTGGACCATAGGCTATGGAGTCAGAGAACTGGGTATAAATAAATGGCCTCTGTTCACACTAGTGAATAACCTTGGGTAATTTATTACTGTCCCTGAATCTCTAGTAGAAGGGAGCTAATCCTAGTCCCCACCTTCATGGCATTACTGAAAACATTAAATGACATTGATGCTCATTGGGCCCTTATCACAGGGCTCAGCACATGAACATATAACTGCTACTCTACAAATGTAAACAAGTTATTATTTTAATAACTGGTATTTGGTAGAACTGAGTGCATAGTTTAATTAATTATTTATTTAACCAAGTTCATAATCTGACCCAAAGTTGTTGACAGTGACAATGAAAACAATAGTATGCATTTATTAATTACTTGCTATGTGCCAGACACTCTTTGGAGCATTTTACCTATAAAATAATGGAAGCTCCAGGACTCTGAGTATCTTGCTTGGCTCACCTTACTAGTTGACCACAGAACTTGGATTTGAACCCAGTAGCCTGAGGTCAGAGCCTGACTAACCACTTTGCAATACTGCCCATCAAGGGAGACCTCTCAAAGCTTGTATCATTACCTATATAACCACAGAAAGGCCAGCAGATTCATTCCTGCTCCTGATTTCCTGATGTCCATATATGATCAGTGGGACATCCTGGGCACTTTCCTTAAGATTAAATGACACTGATTAATCTCTTGAAGATGTTAGCCAGTAAAAACTTGGCTTCCCAATGAAGTATTGGAGCAGATGTGCAGGAGGGTAAGTGGTTGTTTAGCCAGGTAAGCTTAAAGTAAAGTCTTTCAGGCATCTCTCTATCACCATGGCCGAGGGAACTCATTTAGGAATGATTCACCTTGACATTGTCTCCTGCACATAGGTTGTGTACCAGGTGGGCCTTTCATGTGTAGTCCTTCCAAGATCACAAGCAAGAATGACTGTGCTTTCCAGGACTTTGAATACATGGGTGGCTGGGCTCTGTGCAAGTCACCTTAAGGAAGAGGGTAACAATTTTGGGGGGTGAGAGGATCACTTGAAAAATTTCAGGAAATGTAGAAATCAGGAAAGATTGGTAACACCAAATATCAAAGAACAAAGTTATTGAGAATAGCCAGAAAGAATAAATCTTAGAAGGGATTAAGAATCAAATTCCGAAAACTGAGAGAAGTGAACACAATGAAAATTTCAGCGCTTGATGGGTACTGAAGTAGGAAAATTCCAGGATGACATGGTGGTTGGGCTCAAAGACCTTTCATATACCTGCCAACTCAGATTCTATGATTTTATCAATGTGTCAAATCAAATAAGCTACCAGGATTTCCTTTGCTCAAAATAGCAGTTGCTTCATCTGACCTGGAGGTAAAATATTTCAGAATAGTTTTGAGACCAACTGAATCTTGTTGTCCTGAGTGCTTGAGGAATTCCTTTCTCCCTCTTCTCCAACTTGGCTCCCCCTCTTCTCCCTATCCCCTTCCTTCTTCTCCTCCCCACCTTTCTCCTTTTCTTCTGCCTCTTCCTCATCCCCGCACTCCAGCATCTCCTTCTTTTTTTCCTTTCTTCCACATTCCCAGGTTAGATGCCTGGCTATGGGAATAACTTAATTCCAAGAGGATATAAAGCACACAGCCTGACATGGAAGTGGTGAATAAGATTTAGTACACTTTCACACCCCACAGTTGGAGGTGCATAGAGAAACATAGTAAAGACAAGTATCTTATACTGAAGGAGGTGACATTAAAAAAAACTTTTTTGGTGTCATATTTTGAGTTTAGAGCTAAGTTTTATTTTCATAAAATAAAATACAAAAAAAATTAAAGTGAGCTCCCTATATATTGCAGTGGGACTAGGGCATCCGGAGGGTTAAGATAAGCAGAGTGTGAATTAGCTAAAGCATATGCTTTGATTCCATAGTGAGGAGGCTGCAAATGTTCATTACCAACAAAAACATTTCAGCTGTGGCTTATGAACCCTAGTGGGTGCTGAAGCTCTGGATACTATTTCCATTGGATGATGTGTTGAGGCCTGGCTTATGTTAATATTTTCAGAATCTTATCTCAGCTATCACATGCTTTAAATACCAGGAAGAGTTTAATGCAGAATCCAAGGTTAGTGCAGACTACATGGTCTGCACTAAAACAAGCCATTCTTCCTCCCCTGTCCGGTAGGCTGCAGATTTGGAGACTCAGCGACTCTTGTCTCAGAAACAAGTAGAGCAACTCAGTGCAAGCAGGGACCTGCGGGGAGAAGGAACAACCTAATTAAACAATGGGGACCTGAGAGGAACCAAGTGAATAGAAACCAATGGCTGAGAAAAAGAAATGAACAGCAGAATAAGTAAGGTAAATTTTATTGTATACCCTCTTAAGCCCTTCTTGTATACCCCAAATGCCCTATTCAGTATTTCTTTCATTCATTCATTCATTTCACCTCATTCTATTCAGGGGAGATTGAAATAATGAAACATCAAAAATAAAAACAACAGCATGAATGAAATAAATGAGGGGAGCATACAGGAGCAAACTAAGCCGTGAAGCTAATGGAGGAGTTAGGCAAAGAGACATTGTTTTTTCCAGTTAATCATATCCCAGAGTGGCATATTTCATGTCTACTGTAACTAATTGTTGGCCTAAGTGTGTTTTTGATGCTTGCTTAAAAACATGATGAAATCAACCATTTTGCTTATTTTCATATTCTTCACTTCAGTGGAAATAATGGAAGGAATAGGAAATGAGGAGAGTGGTGAGCTTTGTAGATGTGAAAATGAACAGAATTAACAAGGGGCGGGAGTCAACAGGGAAATACAGCAGAGCATGGACCCAAGAAGCAGGGAAAGGAGAAGAGGAAGCCATGGGTAAATGGCTGTGCAGGTGGAGCATCATGCAGAGGATGCACTCTCCTAGCATCCCAAGCATCTTTTACCAGAATGTTCCATATTCTACTGATTTCTCTCTTTAGAATCTGCCTCTGTCATTAATCTGTCAGTTTCTCTCTAGGGCAGTTTCTAAGCTATAGAACATGTTCCATAAACACTTGTTTGGCTTGGATCTAAAAGCTATGAATGGAAGAATAAGTACAGGGAAAACACACAAGTTGTGTGAGATAGAGACCATGAGAAATAGCAAGAGACAAGCAGTAAGGGACAAAAAGCAAAAATGTCTTTCAGGTGGTGGCTTCGATATACCCTCATCTGGAAATCCCTTCCTGACCCTTCTAGAACAAAGTGCCCCTACTGTGGGCTTTCATGGCATGGTACAATTTTTTCACCACAGTCATGGTAGCCAGAACTGTGACGGCCTGACTGCCTCTCTTCCTACTGGATGTTAAGCTTTGAGCACAATGGTAAGTGTATCCATCCAGCTCATGATGATGTTCACAGAACCTAGCACAGCACTTGGTTTATCATTGTCTCCCAATATATATTATTTTGGGGCAACCAACTGAATGGGAGAAGACATTTGTAAATGATACCTCCGGTAAGGGGCTAATATCCAAAACAGATAAAGAACTCATATAACTCAACAACAAGAAAAATAAACAATTAAAAAGCAGGCAGAAGATCTGAACAGACATTTTTCTAAGGAAGACATACAAATGGCTAAAAGATATATGAAAAAAATGCTCAACATCACTAGCTATAATGGAAATGCAAATCAAAACCATAATGAGATACCACTTCATACCTGTTAGAATGGCTCTTATCAATAAGATGAGAAATAAGTGTTATGTAGTAAAGGGAACCCTTGTATACTGTTGGTGGGAATGTAAATTGATGCAGCTACTAGGGGAAACAGTATGGAGATTCCTCAAAAATTTTAACAATAGAACTACCATGTGACCTAGCAATCTCTCTTCTGGGTATCTACCTGAAAAACTTGAAAACATTTATTTATAAAGATATATATATATATAAATATATATATCCCTATGTTCATTGAAGTACAATTTATAATGGCCAAGACATGGAAACAACCCAAGTGTCCTTCAACAGATGATTGAATAAAGACACACACACACACACACACACACACACACACACACACACACATACATACAGTGGAATACTACTGAGTCATAAAAAAATAAAATATTGCTATTTGTAACAACCTGGATGGATCTTGAGAGTATTATGCTAAGTGAAATGAGTTAGACAGAAAAGGACAAGAATCATATGATTTCACTTATGTGGAATATAAAACAAAAAGCAACAAATAAAATGAACAAATGAAAAACCAAACTCATAGATACAGATAACAGAATGGTGGTAATTAGAGGGGCAGGGGGTAGGGTGAAGATAAAGAGGGTAAAGGAGGTCAAGTGTATGGTGACAGAAGGAGATTAGACTTCAGGTGGTGAGCACACAACAGAGTATACAGATATCATATTATAAAGCATACACCTGGAATTATATAATGTTACCTCAATAAATTGAATAATAAACACATATTAAAAACTTAATAAAATATATATTATTTGAATAAGAAACTGAGACAAAAATTAAATAAACAGTCTCATAAAGAATAGGGGAAATTAGCCCTGGCTGGCGTAGCTCAGTGGATTGAGCGCGGGCTGGGAACCAAAGTATCCCAGGTTCGATTCCCAGCCAGGGTACATTCCTGGGCTGCAGGCCATAACCCTCAGCAACCGCACATTGATGACTCTCTCTCTCTCTCTCTCTCTCTCCCCCCGACACTTCCCTCCCTAAAAATAAATAAATAAAATCTTTAAAAAAAAAAAAGAATAGGGGAAATTTGTTTTAAAAATGACTAAGGGCATGAAAAGATGTTTAGGCACCTTTGGGGGAAGAAATTTAATTTAAAAATTAAAAAACAAGGTTTGTTCATGAAAAGCAGGGAGGGATGCTATTATAATAAAGATATGTATTATAATCTCTTGACATTTTTGTTCTTTTATTTATAAAGTGAAATTAATAATCACTACCTTCTAGGTGCTTTGTGAGGATTAAAGGAGACAATGTACAGTGTTGAGCGTTTGTTGGCCTCTACAATTAATTAAGACCTGTTATGTTGAGAATGATAGAAGACCATTTTGAACTAATTTATAAGTAGAAAGGGGGGTTGCTTTACTGGTTTGTGTAATCAAGCCAAGAGCAGGGTGGGGAGGGACAGGGAAGTGGGAGGGCTATAAGGACCCCTGATTTCCTTGGAATTCATCCTTTCCTACTCCAGCTGTCTCTGCAAACTTGCTACTGTGGCCACCAGCAGCTCCAGACTCACATGTCAACAGTTTCACAGCTAGAGAGAAAAATGGGGCTTCTCTCTCTTGGCTAGGAATTAAAAAAATTCCTAAGAAAGTCTTTGATGAGCCCCACTCAGACTGTGTCCTCATCTCTGCTCCTCATCTTGCTTGGGGACCTGACATACCATGAATGCCCTATTTTGGGTCAAGGGTCACCTTTCAAAATACAGCAAGGAGGAAATCATAGTAGTCATCCCAACCAGGATGTCATCCCAATCCATATCTATGATGGTCAATAAATGAAAGCTATTAATGGTAGTAGTAACAATAATGCAGCAAAGGAAGTGAAGAAGAGGAAATGCCAACTTTTAGTTTAATTTTTTTTTCCACTCTTAACTTTAGTAACATGGTACCTGGCCCTGGCTTTGAGCCTTTTTCCCTGCTCTGGATCTGATAGTGTAAAGGTAGCTACTTTCAACCTTTTTCATCTCATGACACACATAAACTAATTACCAAAATTCTGTGGTACACCAAAAAAATATTTGTTGCTGATCTGATTAAAAAAATAAGTATAAGTTTGATTCATTAACATCAGATGGCCATTACTGTGTTGGCTGTTTTCACTTTTGTATTTGATAATCTAAGGGAAAAGAGGTTAGTGCCCCCTACTAAATAGTTAGGAATTGCATATTTTAAAAATTCTTGTGATGCCCTTGCTAGTGTGGCTCAGGTGGTTGGAGCATCATCCTATAACTGAAAGGTTTTGAGTTTGATTCCCAGTCAGGGCTCATGCCTAGATTGCGGGTTCAGTCCCCAGTCTGGGCAGGTGCTATCCCCAGTCTGGGTGCACATGAGAGGCAACTGATTGATGTTTCTCTCTCACATCAATGTTTTTCTCTCTGCTTTCCTCTCACCCCCTCTCTCTAATAGCAATAAAAATGTCCTTGGGTGAGGATAAAAAATTTTTTAAAAAATATTCTTGCAGCACACTGGTTAAACGCCACTGGCATAAGGAATTGGAAGCCACACATAGCTTTTGATAAAATTCAATGTTCAGGTTTGACTTATCTGCCAGCCACACTCAAGGTGGCTGACCTTGGAGCTGTGTGCCTTTCCCCTCTTCCTCTTGTTTGAATAAATAAATGTCAAGTTGTGCAGAAGTGGGCACTGTGCCTCCTATTTTCTTTTGTATACCTTGACTTAACCACAGAATGCCATGTTCCTAGTGTTATTGAGTGCTTTTTAATAATCTAATGAACAAGCAAAGTGATGAGTAACATCATGAAGTATCAACAATTCTGCAAAATGGAACACGTATCAAAACATTTTCTGTGAAAGCAACTCACCAAAGATAATTGAAAATTTTGCCTCAGAAATTGCCTCCTAAGCTAGTTAAACCTATTTGTTGGATGCCTAAGATGTACAAATCTGAGAGTTTGGCACCCTTCCTGAAGAAATGGTAGATTTGGCCTTCAAGAAGGCACCAATTAAATGACTTCTTTATTGTTTCTAAAGTGAGTTATTTTAATATTTCTTAGCGAAAGATTAGTTTATCCCTTGTATTTCAGCTTTTGCTAATCCTACAAGTAAAATCTAGTCTGAAAAGGCAGCATAAAAGTTGAAAGAACACATTACAAAGGAGCTCATCAGAAGGGAACATTAACACAGTACCTTGAATAACTAAGTTTCAAGGGGAGGGTGTGGGGCAACAAACAGAGTGGAGAATCAATTCATGTGCCATCGGTCCTGAAATGTTTCCTGAACAAGGTGAGTTTAAAGTCATATTTTAAAGGAAGTTAGAACCATGTCCTGAAGTTAGGAGAGGGGACAGCAAACTAGAAAAAGGAACTATCTAATCACAAGCATGAATTTTAAAGAAAGGCAGATTGATTTCTTTTTTTCTTGAGGGAAATACATTACCTCTGTGGTTAAGGGAGGTGGGCTGTGAGAGACCAGACGAGGACACTGGCTCTCATCCTGACACAGACGCAGGATTGCTGTGAGAGCCGGGCACAGAGAGGTAGACATGTGGGGCCAAGGCCAGAGCAGCTGGGGTTTGCATTCTTGAAGAATGCTGACAGGCTGTGAAAACTAAGGATCTGTTAGAGAAGCAGAGATAGCAGAGATAATCTCTGGGCTGGTTGGGGAGAGATATCAGGGTATCTGGGAAAGGTGACAAAATATGTGTGAGACATGTTGAAAGTAAATCCAAGTGTCAATCTGTATTTACAAAGGTGACTAGAGTGAAAAAGAAACCTAAGAAAGAGTACCAACTGGTCCAGATGGCCGAGGTTATGCTTCAGTAACAAACACTTCTCTCATCTCCATGGTTCAAACAACAAAGGTTTGCCTCTTGCTGACACTTCTTGTCCACTGCATGTCAGCATTGTAGTCACCAGGGATCCGGGCTGATGAGCACTCCTTCTTGACGTATCTACCACCATTGACAAGATGGGACAAAGAGAACTTGGAGAATCTTGCACTGATTCTCAAAGCTTCTGCCTGGAAGTGATACACATCTCTTTCTTTCACATTTCATTGGCTAGAACAAGTCACATGATCATGTCTAACTTCAAAGTATGTAACCATCTCCTTTTAGTTTAATTTCCTGATAAAACACACTTCAAATTTTCAAGCTTAACACTTTCTATATTTTTAAATTTAGTCTTCATCTGAATTTATTCCAAAATCTGTGTTAAAAAGCTATAATAAGTAAAGAAGTGCTCTGACAGGTGTGGCTCAGTGGGTTGGGCATCGTCCTGCAGACCAAAAGGTCACAGTTTAATTCCTGGTCAGGGCACATGCCTGGGTATGCAAGGGGCATGCAAGAGACAACTGATTGATTGATGTTTCTCTCCCTCTCTTTCTATCTCCCTTCCCTTCTCTCTAAAAATAAATAAATAAAATCTTAAAAAAATATTTCTGTAGGAAGGAAGGAAGGCAGGAAGGAAGGAAGGAAGTCAGTCAGAGTCTGGACTGTGTTCTGTGATGAATCATCTTCTATGCTGAATAAGAGTCTTGTTACAATAGAATATCCTTACAATATCCTTTGGGAGACAGAGGTACTAGATTGAGAGGCTGACATAGGTAAGCAGGCTTGCCAAGGGGAATTCCCTGAAGAGAAACACCTTTGCTTTGCATTATGCAAGAGCAGATCCAAAGTCAATGGCACAGCAGAGCTCCAGGGAGTGCCTTCTGCTACCTGTAGCATCCCACAAGGGCAAACAGCACTTCCTGCATGAGTGGGGCCACCAAGTCCTGTATGTAACTTATTCACTTATGTGTCAGGAACTCATTGAGGATTTCCTATGAATCATGTACTGTTGTAGGCATTTGAGATGTAGTGTTGAACAAGGTAGATGTGGATGATGTGAGGTGCCACCCAGGTCCCCCTCTTCAGAAGTGAAGCTGTTGGGAGTGCTGTTGGCAGATGCCTCTCAGCAGTCAGCCCCTGTGTGGACCAGCTCAGGTAGCTGCCTCCCCCAAGATCACATCCCTTTAAAAAGCAGTCATCTGCAGTGACTGATCAATGAGGGACAGCATACCAGGCAGAGAGAGGAACATGTGTCAGAGTCCTGAGGTGGAAATGAGGAAGGGAGCGAAGTGCACTGTGGCGGGAGTCACACGGGTCAAGTCACCATGAGATCAGAGAAACAGGCAGAGATGGACCATGGAGGCCACTACTGGTCACAAAAGCACCTCAGATTTTATTTTAAGGGCTCTGGAAGATAGGGGCCACTAGTTCAAGCAGGGACATTCTGTGTTTTAGAAAAAGGCACTCTTCTCTCAAGTAAAAGGAAAAATAATTAAGTTAATGTTGAGTTCAGTGCACAATTTGAACAACTGTTCATGGTATTCCTGCTGGGTATAGCAGGAACACAGAAGGCTGACCATGGCAGCTGAGACCTATAAGTGGGGGAGAAGAGGGAAGTGAGGAAATAGGAAGAATGTCAGCTCTGGAGTTTAATCAGCAGCATCCAGCATAGGTTCATCCAAACAGTGGTTACATAATTCTAACTGCATTTTAAATCAATGGCCAGACATATGCATCCTATTAGGAATTAGGCAAAGCTGCTGCTGTGAGGATGTACCCCTTGGCTCAGTCTGGCTCTCTCCACATGTTCACTCATCACCACTGAACATGGGGGCGCATGTGCAGTCAATAGTGTGCACATCCCTCCTGCAGCCCCCCTCCACCTGTACATGTCCCAAGTTATTTAATGCAGCTGGAGGGGGCTCTGTTTCTTTGGATGGTTAGTTCCCTGTCACTACAGAAAATGCTGTATCTCTTGTATCAGACAGGAATTGTGTTCAGCTGCCAGTACAGAGATCCAGCAGAGTCTAGTTAAATAAGATAAAGATTTGTTTATCTCTCACATAAGAGAATCCAGACATAGGAGCAGAAAGATAGAAGGAATGTGGATCCCAAATGATTATAGAGCTACCACAGAAACCCTGAACTCGCTACATCTGGCAAGAAATAAGACAAGAGAAAAGGAAAAGGGGAATGCCCCACATGTTTTTTGTCCATTTAAGGATCTTTTCCATAAATCCTACCAACTTAGCTTCAGATTTCATTGGCCCTGACTTAGTTACATTTCTCCACCTCTGTTCTGGTGCAGATATATCACTGTTTGTAGTGAAATTAATAACCAAAATTTCTATTTTTATGACTATATAAACATTGTTTACCCCAGCTCCAAGAAATGAACAATTTCTTTTCTTGCAAAGAACATTTCCTATAACGTTTTTGGCTTTTCCTTGAGATTTGACTAGCCTTTTTTGCTATTTACTATTTGCCATTACTATAGCCTTAGCCCCCCACCTTAACCGACACAGCCCCAGAGTCTCCATCACATCAGGTATTCTGTTTTTGCTTCCCCACAAAGTCCTCAGACTTTCCATTCTGTGGTCTTGTCCTCTGCTCATGGATCTCCAAATCTGCTGCACAACTGTCCTTGGACTTGCCATTACTGCTCTCGTGGGTTGGATGAATTGTGTCCTGGGTTTCATATATTCTTCTTTCTTGATTTACTTCCACATGTTGCTGAAACTTTCTACTTAATTACTCCTAGGTCAACAACCAAGGAAGTGCTAAACGAGGTACCAAACAGAAATAAGTGGAACATAATCCCTGTCCTGAAGGGTTTCACAACTTAGTGATGGAGACAGACACACAGAAAAATAAGTAATAACCCTTAACTGTACGTTTATGATCTAGTATCTCACTTGTGAGGCAGCACATGAGAAAGAGCAAAGAAATAGAAATTTATTTGTGGAATAAAGGAAGGCTTCACAGTAAAGGAGACACTGTGTTTTGAAAGAAGACCAAGTAAACATTTGCTTAGTGGAGAAGTGGAGGGAAGGAATTCCAGGCAGAGGTAACAGCATGGGCAACTGCATGGAGGCATAAGAGACAAAGCCAGTATGAGGACTGGCAGAGTCGGTGATACGTAGAAGCCTGAAACACACAAGGTAGAGTCCATTAGGCTGGTGATGTAGGTTACAGCCAGAGGCTATAGGACCTTGTATGTTTTCTGAGTTTCAAACAACCCATTTATAAACTTATGGGCATATCTTATTTGCAACTTGTGGGTGGCCCATGCAAGTCTATAAATGTAAGCAGGGCATTAAAAAACCATTTCTGTATAAGAAATAAAGTCTCTTCAATTCTGGTTGTTGGTTTTTCATCCTAATTCAGACAGAGGAGGCTGAAGTGCTGCCATCAGGCCTTCACCTCCTCCAACAGATCGCTTGAGGTTGCTAAAGAGAGAGAGAGTTTTATTAGAGTGTAAAAAAGAATAATTGGTTTAATTAATCTAGGATGCAAAATCTTTGGTGTTCCTATGGCACTACGAAATGTTAGGATTGAAAACAACTTAAGCTCTCTCTTGCATTCAAAATCTTCCTTGCCTTAAAATGCTAAAATGTTTCTTACTTGGATGCATATTTTACTCTTCTTTCAAGAGACAGAGTTAGCCTGAGTCATTGAGGGTAAAGACCCTCCCCCTTTCCACTTTTCTGGATTATTGGGTTTATTCTCTATTTGCAACCTTTTAAAGTGCTTCTAAGGGGACTAGAGCAGACATAACCTCACCTCATAGACTCCTGGCTCCACACCATAAATCTCCTGGGTATTTTTACTATATTATTGGTTGAAAAACATTTAAAATATCTTTCCTCTATAAATGCATGAGTATATAGTTTCCCCATTTCCCTGCAATACCTACATTATTGGTAGGAAGTAGATGATTGGACAAGTATACACTTTTTGGAGAGGCTCATACCTGGAGAGAAAAATACCTTCATACCCCTCAATGGTAGAACCCAGAATAATATACTTCATGGTTATTCTCTTATCAAATTATATTTTGTTCTTATAGATCAAGATGTTTCAGTGACTTTGTAATAATAGCTCTTTCTGAAGAATCAGAGAGGAAATCATCTATTAAATTGGTTGGTGGAACTGTGGGAAGGTGCGCGTGTATGTAGGAAGGCAGATAACACTAAAAGTATTTTGAAATCTACCCCTAAACCTAAAACCTAATTTGTTATTTTTGTTATGAACATTTGAAAGTGTTGAGTTTACTCATTTATTTTTCCAACTATGGTGAATGTGCATCTGGTTTGAAGCTGGATGCTTGAGGGACAATGAGAACACGAGAAACAAGGACACTCTGACCTCAAGGAACATAGTGATCTGTAGGCCTGTAGACTAAGAGCCCTTCCTGCCACACCCCCCTCAGCACTCAGGGAGCCGGAGTGGTTCGAGCCTGCCCATCCTTACTCTCATGCTCACACATTGAGATTTAGTTTCTCCCCCTAACATGAAACCCTCTGCCCAATTCATCAAATTCTACAGTTATAAAATGCCTTAGATTTTTAAAATGCCTTACTGGTCATTGCTCAGCTGCAGATAATTTCCTTTGGGTACAATCTATCTCACTGTGTCTTTCCTTGGCTTAAAAATCCCAGCATTGCCATTGCGAATGCTCTCACTTCTGGAAATGAGTGTCAGCTGCCCCAGGATCCCATTCCAAAATTTTAACCTAATTCAACAGCATTTTGGATTTATTTCTAGGTATGTCTATATAAAACATACATACACATGGGTGTATAGTATATGCTTATATTTGTATATGCTTATACACACATATTTGCATATATATATATATTACATTTCTGTTTGTGCCTCTTTTTATCTTCATAGTAGTAAAAATGAAGTATTGACAAAGAAATTAAAACATCAATTGGTTTATGGCTCTAGATGTCACAACTCAGTGAATACAAAGAATTTTGTAATGACCAGAATTGGGGTGTTCCTGTGACATCCTTGTATCTAAGCTTGAGAGGGAGCCCCCCTTTTGGAAGTGGGCGATATACAATTCTTGTGATAAGACCATTTGGAGTTAACTTGACTCCAATCCCCACATGGCGGACAGAAAACACCTGCACAGAAGAGAATTCTGTCCTGACTGTCAAATCCTTACAGAATTTATCAGAATTTATCCATTTATGGAAACAGTTGTTGGCAGACATCCATTCCACTTTGGATCCCAATCTGATCCCTTGCATGCTCAGGGTGGGGCACAGTGGGGTGTCCCCTGAAGCAGTGATTCTCAACCTTATTGGCACATTAAAATCACCTGAAGAACTTCCAAAACTACTCCTGTTAGGGTGCTACCTGCAGAACCTTCCCTGAGTGGTATAGGCAAGGCCTGCCCAGGGCCCTTGAAAGATGATTCCATGGTCCCACCAAGTTGGGGAACCGCTGCAGTAGGGTCATTGGCTGGCCCAAAGATACCCGATATTTGGGGGCAGAAACTACCAAGGTGGCCTGTCTTCTCTTTTTCCAGGGTGAAAGACTGTGGAGAGAAGCAGGATAAGGAATGTGTGATGTGTCTGGAGACCAAAGGCCCAAGGCCCCTGCAGGGAGCCAGTGGCCCTGCGCCTATGGCCATGTGGACACCACTGCACACCCCGACCGGGGCCAGCACAGATGGTCAGAATCATGGAGGACTGGCTCCTAGGAGTGCAGAGGGAGCAGCCTGTGCTCTTTGGGTTCTTGTGCTGGAGCATGAGGTCCCAGAAATGAACAGCGGGAGCATGCACAAAAAACCCAAAAGACAAGAGGACTCTGTTTCAGCAGATTCATTTATAAGGAAAATATCAGAAGCAAAGGGCACACATGGGAATATTGTTATTGGAAAGAGAATTTTCCTAAAGAATTTTTATAAATGGAAACTGCTTCAAGTTCAAGCCATATTTAAAAACACAACCACATGGGTGGCAGGAAGGAGGGGAACAGCTGTGTTCAAATATTTTTCTGAAAGGGTGAACATCCGACCTCATTCAGCTGTCTGTCCCGAGGGCCCAGAGTGGTTGTGTGGGTCCTGTGTGCGTCTGGACCACACTGGCCAGCCCCTTTTGAGGTCTCTGTGACCTACCCAGGATGGTAAACAGGGGTGCTGGTAAAAGAGCCATCTCTTTTAGAGGTAAAGTTTCCCACCACCTCCCAGTATGATTCAGGAATAATTTATTCTGGTACTGGAGTGGAGAAATGGGTATTAACTACGTAACAGTGAGTGAAAAAAGTCAAGAGGCCACATTCCCTGTGAAACTGGTACTTGAGTGCTTAAAGCCTGTGGCATTCGCCTCACGGATAGCTCAGGAATTTTCTCTCACTTCCTTTGACCCATAGTGGAATGAACTGCACTAATTTTGTGTATTTCTGGGTGATTGTTTGGGGATGGAGGTTGATCGGATTTGGGGACCTGGAGAAAATAACTATTCCTGAATAGGCCAGAAGTAAGTGTTTGCTGTGGTGTACAGCATGAAGTCCAGTGTAGGCCATCTTCTGTGCGTATTTTGGAAATTGCCATGATTTGACACAGCCTTCTTTGGCCTGAGGTTGTTTGTTTTTTCTAGAAAAAAACATTTTTTATGTTAAGTGAGGTGGGTAGTCCACCACTAGATCCAGGTCCCTGAAGGCGGGCCGTCTGCCCCATTTCCCTAGAGCAGTCTGCTCTGTGCCCAGAGAGCGACTGGCACCAGGCAGGCACTCTGAATGTATTTGTTGAACAAATGAAAGAGTAAATGTCCCCCCTGTAAACTCTCAGAAAGCAATTCTGAAATACAGTAGTCCCTCCTTATGTGCAGGGAATATGTTCCAAGACCCTCAGTGGATGCCCAAAATTGTACATAGTTCCAAACCTTACATATACTATATTTTTCCAATATGTATATTCATATGATAAAGTTTACCTTATAAATTAGGCACAGCAAGAGATCAATAGCAGTAACTAATAAAGTAGAACAATTATAACAATATACCAGAATTAAAGTTATGTCAACGTGGTATCTCTCTCCAAACATTTTATTATACTGTACTCACACTACTTCTTGTGATGATGTGAGAGGACACAATGATGTGATGAGATGATGTGGGGTGAATGATGTAGGCATTGTGAGGTAGTGTCAGGCTACTATAAGGGTTACCTGAACACAATTGCATTGATCTGATTGAAAACCAGAGAAGCTACTGCAGGACAAATGGGTGGGGATTGGGTACAGTGTGGTGATGCTCAACAAAGGAATTGTTTGCCCAGGTTGGATGGAGTGGGATGTCTCAAGATTTCACCATACTACTCAGAATGACACACAATTTAAAACTTATGAATTGTTTATTTCTGGAATTTTCCATTTAATAGTTTTGGACCTTGGTTGACCAAGGGCAACTAAAACTGTGGGAAGTGAAACCATGAATAAAGGGGGACTGCTGTAGACAAAAGACCCTTAATATACATTTCCCCCCAAATTAATCATTTCAGTTATCAGAAAACAAAAACTTTTCTGACCTTCTATATATTGTCCTGTATCATATAAATGTAATTAGTGTAATGAAATTGGTTCCTCCTTTTCATAATAACTGTGAGCACATGCTATGGAATCAGGCATTGTTCAGGAGCTTTGTATATATTAACCCATTTTTATCCTTACAACTGTATGGGGACAACAGTCATGTCACAGATTAGGAAATGGAGGCACAGATTTAGTAACTTGCTTAGGGACACCCAGCTAAAGTGTGATGGAAGTGGGGCATCAGTCCATGCAGTCTGACTCTGGACCTCACTCCCCTAACCAGCACTTTGCATTGTATCTAGGGGTCATGGTTTTGCCTGCTCAGCATCTCACTTCTTCCCTCTGGGATGCCCCTGGTCTCCTCCATCAACATGGTTTATGTTCTCACAGAACTATGTCCTTGGCCATGATTCATTGGTCTACGGATGTGCCCCTGACTCATTGATTTATGAATTCTTTCCTTAGTGTTTTTTAACTTGAAACTAGCAACAAGTCAAGGTCTATTTCTCTCCAATAATTGTGAAATCCAGGAGTTGGTTGGCAGCCATATCTGGAGAGAGGTTTCTATAACCAGAGAGAGGAAGGAAGCCAGGAGGTCAGAGGAATGGAAAAGAGAGACTAAGAATCCTAGAGTATTGAGCCTCTGGTTTTAATGTTGCCAGGGCCTGCCCCATTCCTTCCATGGATGCATGATGTCTACAATGTCTCCCCTTTGGGCTGAAGCTAGTTTGAATAGGGTTTCCATCACTTATGGCCTAGATAGTCCTAACTAGTAGAGAGGCCTTTTATGGACAGAAGAGTCATTTGTCTAGAGAAGCATATAAACCCCTCCCACACAGCCTTCCTCATATGACCAGAACTCTTCAGGGGGACTTCACACCTGTGTTGTTACTCCAGATGTTTTCAGAGATGCTACAGCATGCTCTGGCTGGGTACCTAATTTGGTCAGAGCATCATCCCAATATGCCAAGGTTGTAGGTTTGATCTCCAGTCAAGGCACATACAAGAATCAACCACTGAATGTATAAATAAGTGGAACAACAAATTAATGTTTCCCTATCTCTAAAATCAATCAATAAAAAATATTTTAAAAAGATGCAGCAGCAATTTATCCCATGATCTCTTGTGAAGGGAGTTTGCTACTCTTGTCAGGTAAAGGAATCTCTTTTAATTTAAATATTAGGCATGACAAGTGACTTGCTTTGGTCCATAGACTGCATCAGAAGTGGGTTATGAAACCTCCACGGCTAGGTTTAAAAGGCTTTTGAGCTTCTGCTTTTGCCATCTGAGGGCACTGCCCTGTGACCACCATATAAGGAAGCCAGTCAACCCTCTGGAGGATGAGAGGCCTCATGGAAGAGAACTGAAATGTCCTAGTTAAGAGCCAGTGGTATCTGCCGGACTTGCATGGGAGTTGCTATTGGACCTCCTGGCTCAGATGACCTTCCAGCAGAATGCAGCCACATGAATGAGCTCAGGTGAGCCAGCAGAGAAACCAAACTTCCACATCAAGAGAAATAGTAAATCATTGTCATTTTAATCCACTAACTCTTGAGATGGTTTTTCACAGCAATAGATAAGTGTTAGGGCCAATCTCCATGTTTTCTTTTTTCAAGATGTCTCATTAGTATTCTTTGTGAGAACACATATAGTTGACAAGGTGCCTGGGTTTTGTTGTTTGGTGGAGAGTTATGGGGGCAGCAGGTATAACAGAAAAGAATAATAACTTAGAAGACAGAGGGGATAGTTTCACTGCACTTTCAGTTGACCCTTTATCTAGGTGGGGGTTAGAAGCACTGGTCCCCTGGGCAGTTGAAAATCCCTTATAACTACAGTTGGTCTTCTACAGACCAACAGACCTACAGGGGCAACCACAGAGTTGACCCTTCAACAATGCAGGTTTGAACTAAATGGGTCAATGAAAACCCACATATAACAGGACTGGCTAGGTTCAAGGTTGTGTTGTTCAAGGGTTGGCTACATTTTGTGGCCTATGGAATACTTTGGCACATATAATGGTAAGAAGGTGTTCTTGTTACCTGGCAGGCTGCATTAAATTTGAGCACCTAAATGTGTGTAAGTGGGAAGAGTGTGTGATGGCTTCTGCCTGGGAGAGTGGTTATGTTAGCTGTGTAAAGTCCCTCTGTGTGGATAAAGCCCTGGGCATCATCTGAGTGCTGGTCTGAAGAAGCTGCCTTGCTGGAAAGGAATGTTTTCCATGAGCTACGGAATCACATGGCTCTGCATTTGCTCTTCCAGAACCTGTAATTCTTTTGCTTCAGGTGAAACTGATCCAGGTCTAATTATTGAGATCAGCCAAAACTTGAAATATGTTAAACTTCCAAATATCTATTTCTTGATTCAGCAGAATGTTCTGAAATTGCATGAGCTATACCTTTTTTCTGATTGCACCAGTTAGTACAGCCAGGAGCCTTCCCAGCTCTTGGCTGTTTCTTCTACTTGTTATTGCTATAAAGCCATGGGCATGGCCTTCAAAAAAGCTGCAGGGTCTTGGGATATAATAGAGGAGAGCTCCCCATTTTCTGTGATGTCGGGGGTCTCTTGGATAACTTGAGGTAGGCTTGGTGGGCTGGGGCATTGGCTGTTGGCACCCAGGGAGCCTCTGTGTGCTCAAGTCAGACAAGACTACCTTGATTGTGAACAGTTTTTCAGGAGCACATAAACTGGTGTCCAGCCAAATCTCTTTGTTTTCCTGGGATTCTACTAAAAACAAAACAAAAACAAAAACAAATTAAGCCACAAGTGAGATTCAAGTGTCTGAAGGACTTGGGAGAAAGAGATTGCAGGGAAATCTCTGGGGAACAAGACTGAAGGGAAATTTCTAAATAGAGAGTTTCCTTGGTGTAGGAAAAGATGCAACAGTTTGAACACTAGGTGTTGTGTGAGGAAGGAGTATCTCCATTGTCCCTGATGGTGCCAAGGCCTCTTTTCCAAGGGGCTGGGGGCAAAAAGAAACACAGTTCAGGACCAAGCAGTAGTGCTGTGGGGGTCAGAGTCTCAAGCCCATTGGGGAGATGGGAAGACATGGGATGGACTCTCCCAGGAGTGATACAGGCACAGGTCAAGGGTAGGGGTCTAGGCTGTGGAGGGCACTGTGATTGGTACATGTGTGGAGAAATTCAGTCATGGCACCAACAGCTGCCTGGTAGAGATTTTCAGGGAGTGCAGACAGCTCAGTGGGTAGATAAGGGATTAGAGGGATTGTGGGATTATTTATTTCTATTGGTATATACATGCATATATATATGATGTGTTTATATGCACACACATACACATCCATTTAGATTACAGGGGACACAGTAAGAGAGAGCTGATGTCCTATCCCAGGGTAAGTGGGGATTCTGGACAGATTGTTCCAATGACTCTACTGGGGACCTACAAATTGGAACTTCACAGGGATGTTTGGGTAATATCCAGGTGAACACATTAAGGCTCAGAGAGAAGTGACTTGTCAACACAGGACAGTATTGTTTAGCTCATGGGCCAAATCTATCCCTGGTCTGTTTTTGTAGAAAAAGTTGTATTGGGACCCAGCTGTACCCATTTTTTGTAACAGTATTTGCAGGATGAAAAGGGTGCCATGTGATCTGATCCTCTTTGTTCCAAAGGTAGAGGCATTCCCACACTTTCTATCAGGAACACAGAATAAGCACCAGGGTGAAACCCAATGATGATTCTGCTAAATGTCATCAAAACAAAGACATTTTGAGTGTTAAGAGCAGGCTTGGCACCCAGGCTTGGGGTGGAGTCAGTACAAAAAGCAGGGGCATTGTGGGTTCCCCAAACAAAAATCTTTTAAGTTAGCTCATTCCATTAATAGCCTATGACAACTTAAACTTCAGTTGTTGTGAGCTTTTCTTACCAAGGAGGGAGAAATGACATAAGAAACTTGTGAAAACTACTAGAGAAGACATGATCCCATCTTTGGTAACACTGGTTGGACTCAGAGCTTTGTAAAGCCCAAAGCACCAGAGGTGTATTTGCTTGTATGCATCACAAATATGCCAGAACGTAGGGCAAGAAAGACTTAAAGAGAGGAACGGAGAGGTGGAAGAGGAAGGGTGAAGGACACAATGAAATTTGCAATCTTCTAATGGCTACTTCAGAACATGTGGAGGTGGACAGTGTCCAGAAACCTAGCAACCAGCCCTCCTAGACATGTCCTAGGTCACAGGGGTTTTCTGGGAACAAATGGCCACAGAAGTACATCCAGCACTAAGCTGTACATGGCATCTGTTGTATCACATGCAGCAGCACAATAGCATCCCACTTGCCTTCTGCATTTTCAGAGCCAAAGCAGTAATGGGCCTTCTTCACAAGCTGTGACGCAGCCTCACAGAGACACTGGTCCAGCCTCCCTGCTCTCCTTCCTTCGCTTTCTTCTTCAGCCTCCAAGAAAGCAAAATGTGGGTCACAGGAAAGGGTTTTGAGATGGCAAAGAAATCATTTCTGTGGACGTCAGCATTTTCATCTGTGAAACAGGAGAGGTGTGGGTAGGAACAAAGAATTTCTAAACTTTTATTTTAAAACAACAGATGTTGTTTTTCAAACAAAATGACCATCAAAGCAAGGTGGAAGCACTTCAGCTGAGGGATGGAGAGGGGTCCAAGAAACCAGCTAGGACTCCCATAACAAAGTTCTGCAAACAACAGAAACATATCATCTCACTGTTCTGGAGGCCATATAGAGGCCATATATCCTTAGTCAATGTATTGTCAATGTGTCATATAACACTTAGTCAAGTGATGGTGGAGTTGGTTCCTACGGAGACCTATGAGGGAAGGATCTGTTCCAGCTCCAGACCCCTTGCTTGTGGATGGCATCTTCCCTATTCACACTGTATTTCCTCTAAGTATATCTCTTTGTCCACATTTCCCCTTTTTATAAGGCCACCAATTATATTAGATTATGGCCCACCCCAAGACTTCACCTTAACTTGATTACCTATGTAAAGACCTTATCTTCAAATAAATTCATAATCTGAAGTACTGTGGGGGCAGGACTTACATGAATAGGGGGGCATAATTCAACCCACAGCAGAGCCTTTCCTGCTCTGACCCATCCCCTTTGTGTGAGGACTCCTGGGACAACACCATGGAAACAGAGCTCCAGATACAACTTGGAAAGCTGACTATAAGACCTCATTAGCCATTTTCCTCAGCTCTAACAGTCAATGCATCAGCAAAGGCCTGTGTTAAATGGAATATTTTGAGAATATATGTGTTTACCCAGTGCCCAGATTTTGGTTTCTAAACACCTTTACCCACTGACTGAAGCCCAGGTTCCTTGAAGAAATGGCGGCTCAGAGGCCTGGGATAGGGAAAGTATGGGATGAGTCTAAAATACATTTTTTTGTGGTAGAAAAAAATGATTGGAACAAACATGTCAAAAGGACACAGCACAGGGGTGGGGAGCAAAGAGAGAGAGGAAGAAAAGAAGACTAAAGGACACAGAAGTCTACTTAAAAGGGCCCCCACTGACCAAATCCAGGATAATCTGAATATGAAAATAAATATTGATTGTAATGGATTATAACCTTTTGAATGAAATGGTAATCTATGAGTCTATATTAACAGAAATAAAGAAAGAAAGAAACAAATGTGGAGAAAGAATGTGATTTCTTAGTCTAATGCCAACCAATAAATGATTTAGAAAGTCACCAGTTGCAACCACAATGGTAATAATTAATTAGATACATTAGACACTAAAACTAGTTGGGAAAAGTATGAATGCAAACAGTACATTTACGTAGTCTCAAAGTACCTCCCCACAAATTATTTATTAATTTAAAAGAGAGAAATAGTAACTTTCGGTGGAGAAATCTGGAAGACATATCCTTAGCTAAGTGATCAGCATTCACACAACGACAATTGGGACAGACCAACATCATGGGCCTCCTGAAATGCTACAGTTAGAAGGAACAAGTAGTATTTCTGTGCTGTTTCTGCACTATTTCTGCTATATTAGTTTCCTGTGGTTGCTGTAAAAATTACCACAAACTGGGTGGCTTAAAACAACAGACATTTATTCTGTCATGGTTCTGGAGATCAGAAGTCTTAAATCAGTGTCAGTGCTCCTAAATTAGGTTGTCCATAGGGCCCTGCTTCTTCCAGAGATCTCGGGGGAACTTGTTCCTTGCCTCTTCCAGCTTCTGGTGCTGCCAGTGTCCCTTAGCTTGTGCCCACCCCATCGTAGTCTTTGCCTCTGTGTTCACATCCCCTCCTCCTCCTTTGTCAGTGTGAAATATCCCTCTGTCTCCTTCCTATGAGGGTTCGAATGGGTGCACTTGGAGTCCACCTGAATTATCTAGGATAATCTTCCCATCTCAAGATCCTCAACTTCATCACAACTACAAAGACCCTTTTTCCATATGAGATAGCATTTACAGGTTCCAGGGATGAAGACCTGTTATTTTTGGTCATATTGAATACTTCTGATAGTCAACAATATCAACATTATTCAATATCTGCTAAAAATGCAAAACCAAATCTTTTCTTGAGGACGTGTCAGACAGACCAAAACCAAGGGCATTCTACAGAACCATGGACCCATGCCCTTCCAGAAACTGATATTATAAAAGACAAAAAAGAGTGGGCACCAGCTGAAGACTAAAGGTGCCTAAAGAAATGTGACAAACTAGTGCACTATGTGATCCTGGATTAGATCATGGGTGGGGTAAGGGTGGGGGAATGCCACAAAGGAAATTATCAAAACAATTGGTAAAATGTGTAATAACAGTAATTTATCAATGCTAAATCCTGAGTTTTTAATATACAAGAGAATGTTCTTGTTCTGAGTTCATGTGATAGCATTTAAGGCTAAGAGAGTATCTCCAACTAGTTCTGAAAAAAGTTCTGGAGATATATAGATATAGACAGGTTTATCTGTCTATCTATCTATCTATCTATCTATCTATCTATCTATCTATCTCTCATCTATCTGTCTACCTACCTACCTACCTACCTACCTACCTATGGAGGTATAAATCACATGAGGCAAAATGCTAACAGTTAGTGAACTTAGTGAAGGTTATATGGGAGTTCTTTATATTATTCCTACAAATTTTCTCTAAGTTTTGTGTAAGTTTGAATTACAAAAGAATATATGTGCTCTGTTATTACTCATCAACGCAGGTGCAATGTTCTCATCATTGGAAAATTCAGACCTAGTGACTGCCTTAGCCTGGGAGCAGAAGCGCTTCTGCACCAGCCCTGGCGCCTGTTGAACAGTGGTGGTGGTGACTTGTCCGTGAAAGGGCCATTCTGGGGGGTGGGAGGGAGTGGGGCTTTTTTACTTCTGAGTTTTTTTCTTTTGGAACACTTTATTGAGATATAATTTACATCCACTCAATTCACACATTTAAAGAGTACAATCCAATGGCTTTTAATATATTAAAAGATTTGTGTAAACATCACCACTGTCACATTTGGAACACTTTCCTTCCCCCCTCCAAAAACCCCCATACCCTCTATCACCTCCATCTTCTCACCCCAACCCCAGTGCCTGGCAACCAGTAAATATTTTCTGTCTTTGGATTTGCCCATTCTGTGCATTTCATGTGGACTCATACAATATGTGGCCTTTTGTGACTAGATTATTTCACTTTGTCAGTTTTCAAGTTTTTAAAAAATATATTTTATTCATTATGCTATTACAGTTGTTCCGTTTCCCCCCTTCACTCCCCTCCACCCTGCACACCCTCTCCCACCCACATTTCTCGCTTTAGTTCATGTCCATGTGTCATAAGTTCTTTAGCTTCTCCATTTCCCATACTATTCTTGCCCTCCCCCTGTCTATTTTCTACCTACCATCTATGCTACTTATTCTCTGAAACTTTTCCCCCTCTCTCCTCCTCCCACTACCCTGTTGCTAACCCTCCATGTGATCTCCATTTCTGTGGTTCTGTTCCTGTTCTAGTTGTTTCCTTAGTTTGTTTTTGTTTTTGTTTTAGGTGTGGTTGTTACTAATTGTGAGTTTGCTATCATTTTACTACACATGTTTTTTTATCTTCTTTTTTTCCTAGATAAGTCCCTTTAACATTTCACAAAATAAGGGCTTGGTGATGATGAACTTTAACTTGAGCTTATCTGAGAAGCACTTTATCTGCCCTTCCATTCTAAATGAAAGCTTTGCTGGATAGAGCAATCTTGGATGTAGGTCCTTGCCTTTCATGACTTGGAATACTTCTTTCCAGCCCCTTCTTGCATGTAAGGTCTCTTTTGAGAAATCAGCTGACAGTCTGATGGGAATTCCTTTGTAGGTTACTGTCTCATTATCTCTTGCTGCTTCTAGGATTCTCTCCTTTATTTTTATATTGGCTAATGCAATTATGATGTGCCTTGGTGTGTTCCTCCTTGGGTTCAACTTCTTTGGGACTCTCTGAGCTTCCTGGACTTCCTGGACATCTATTTCCTTTGTCAGATTGGGGAAGTTCTCCTTTATTATTTCTTCAAATAATTTTTTCCACTTGTTGCTCTTCCTCTTCCCTTTCTTGTGCCCCTATAATTCAGATGTTGGAATGTTTAAAGATGTCCTGGAGGTTCCTAAGCCTCTCCTCAGTTGTTTGAATTCTTGTTTCTTCATTCTGTTCTGTTTGGTTGTTCCTTTCTTCCTTCTGGTCTGCTCCATTGATTTGAGTCCCAGTTTCCTTCCCATCACTATTGGTTCCCTGTACATTTTCCTTCATCTCACTTAGTGTAGCTTTCATTTTTTCATCTAATTTGCGACCAAAATCAACCAATTCTGCAAGCATCCTGATCACCAGTGCTTTGAACTGTGCATCTAATAGGTTGGCTATCTCTTAGTCGCTTAGTTGTATTTACTGTGGAGCTTTTATCTGTTCTTCTGTTTGGGCCTTTTTGTTTTTTTGTTTTGTTTTGTTGCACCTGTTGGTATGAGGGGCAGAGCCTTAGGTGTTCACCAGGGCGGGGCAACCCAGTTGCTGGGTAATCCAGTTGCTGGGTTGTAATTCTGTATGTGGGGCGGAGTCTCAGAGGGAACAATAGCACGTACTGTGCTCTCTGTCAGATCCCAGTGCCCTCTGCTGCTTCCCCCAAGCAATCTGGGCCCTTCTGGCACTGATTCCCATGTGGGTGGGTTTGTGCACATTCTATGACCCTGTGGGTCTCTCCAACGATGTCTCCTGTGAGGCTGGGAGTGTCTCCCTGCACCTCAATCCCCACAGGTGTTTTCAATCAGTGTTTCGAGGCCTTATTTCCCTGAGCTGGGACCCTGGGTTGCACAGTCTGTCTTGCTCCCCAGTTTTGCCTAGTTTATCTGTGCTCGAATATGGGACTGCCCAGTCAGCCAGCTGCCAAGCACACAGTGCCTTGCTTCACAATCGCTGCCTTACTGGTTCTGCCCATTGCCACCCTGTGCCTGAGGTTTGCCAGATGCCGCCTACGTGCCCAGAGTCCACCCGCTGCCATCTTGCATGCCCAGGATGCCTTGGGCACCCAGTGACACTGCTTTTTGTGCCTTGATCCCTCTCCACCTGGCAGGCTGGCTGACCTTGCCCCGCCTACCCCTCTGGATGAACGTGTCTATTTTAGATCCTTGGTTGTCGGACTTACATACAGTTCAATTTTCTGCCAGCTCTGGTTGTTATTTTATTTCTAAATTATTGTTGTCCTTATTTGGGTTGTGTGAGGAGGCACAGTGTGTCTACCTACACCTCCATCTTTGCCAGACCTGTTTTCAAGGTTTATCCACATCATAGCAGTTATCCCGGCTTCTTTCCTACTATGCAAATGAACCAAAGATGGCCCAAGGCTATTTATTTCTTCAAGGCAAGCTGAGAACAGTAGCTCAAAAGCTCACTGGTGCCACACTAAAAAATTTACACCTTCAGTTGCTTTAAGAATAATCAGACCAGCAGATTTTTAGCCATTTATGGGTTGTCTGCTTTGCATACCCTGGGAAACTACCCTTAGCATCTGCTGTCCATCAATAAGATGTGGTTTTGAGGTCCCAAGCTGCTACAGCTCTCAGAGCTCTCTTACCCAAAGACTCCCTGTCTTGCTGCTGAGCAACTTCACCTAACACCTATGCTTACTTTCTGGCCCTTAGATATCTTTTGCCTTCAGGATGGTGGCCCCCTGGCCATAAACCTATGCAGTCTCATGCTGTGAGGAACTTCCCTTTGCATGCATTCCCATCCAAGTGCTGCCCAAGAGAGCTCAGCGGGTGTTACTGCCTCTTATGGTCACCTCTTTAGCCTTGATCACTCCCAGATCTTTCATGACCCCTATGATTCCTTTTTGTTGCTGAATAACATTTCGTTATATGAATAGACCACATTTTGTTTATCTTCATCCCCTGATGGACATTTGGGTTGCTTCCACCTTTGGGCTATTGTTCTTGCTACTGTGAACATTCAAGTACAAGTTTTTGTTCAAACACTCTTGGGTACTTGGATATAGCTCTACATCTATAGAGGTAGGTGTAGAATTGCTGGGTCATATGATTCTTTGCTTTAATCCTATGAGGAACTGCCAGACTGTTTTCCAAAGTGACTGGATAATTTTATATTCCCACCAGCAGTGTACAAGTCTTCTAATTATTCCACATCCTTGCAAACATTTGGAGTTACCCTTTTTCATTATAGCCATCCATGTGGGTGTTAAATGGTATCTCTGGGTGAGGTTTGTTTTTCTTTTTTGCAGTTTAAAATATTACACATTTATTACCTCATAGATCTATAGGTGAGAAATCTTATGGGCTTGACTGGGTTCTCTGCTTAAGCTCTCACAAGACCAAAGTCAACATGTCAGCTGGGCTGTACTCTTATCTGGAGTGTTGGGGAGCAATCCACATTGAAGTTCATCCAAATTGTCGGCAGGATTCTGTTCCTGTGGTTGTAGGACTGAGGTCTCCATTGCCTTGTTTGCTATGAGTGAGGAAAGAGAGTCAGTCCCTTTGGCCAGCAGCAGAACATCAAATCTTTTTCCTGCTTCAAACCTCTCTGACTTCTCCAGGGACCAGTCTGAAAAAGCCCCTCTGCTTTTAAAGGTCTCATGTGGTTAGGAGAGTCCCCAGGCATAAGCTGCCTTTCCAATAACTCAAAGCCAACTGATTAGTAACTTTAATTACATATGAAAAATCTTTTTTTGCCATGTAATTTAACATCAACATGGGTGTGCTGTTTCCTTACGATCATAGTCCTAGGGAGGTGGGAAATCTTGGGAGGCATTTTAGGATTTTGCCAACTCCTTATGTACCTATCAGAAACTATTCTATAGGTGTACCAGGGACCAAATAAAAGAATATTCATGATAACCCCCAAATTATGATGTAGTCATAAGATGGAATTCTGTATAGCAGTAGAAACAAGTGAACTACAACTACATTCATCAAAAGGGATAAATCTCACAAACAATGTTAAGCAAAAGAAATTTATCACAGCCGTGGCCAGGTAGTTCAGTTGGTTAAAGCATCATCCAAGGTTCAGGTTTGATCCCCAGTCAGGGCATATACAAGAAGGAATGAATGAATGCATAAATATGTGGAACAACAAATCAATGTTTCTCTGTCAAATCAAAGTCAATTTTTAAAATTAAAAAAAATTATTATAAAAGAATGCATATAGTTTGGCCTCTTTCATATAAAGTACAGATAGAGGCAAGATGAGACTATTGTGTGGCAAAACTTATTGCATAGGGATGTACTAAAATGTGGTAAAACTATTAAAAAGGGGAAGGAAATGATTCTTATAAAAATCAGGATGCAGTTACTTCATTTGCTTCTCAGGGACTAAGAAGGAGGATGCACAGGAGAGAGGAATGTTAGAAGCTTCTAAATGACCATATTTTGCTTTGTATCATGTGTACTTTTTTGTCGAATTTTTTGAGGGAAAAATAAGAATGTGTATTATAAATGGATAGTACTAATTCTGTATCTACATAAATGTTTTTAATTCTTTTTTTATGTGTATGCATTAAAAGTATAACTTTAGAAAGCAGTAATAATATCCATATGCAAAATAATATCCTGGAATATGATAACTGGTTTTGTTTCTAAATATAAATAAATAAATAAATAATTGAATTAAAAAATTAAAATTAAAGTTTTTTTTCTGAGAGTTTGGGCCAAAAACATGGGTGCATATTATATACAGGAGTGTATATACATTATCATAAAGGGCAAAATACAGTACTCTCATGTTCTGCCCTTTTGCTCTGGTCTCATTGTGGATTTGATTTGTATTTTCCCAATGACTGTCAGTATGAAGCATCTTTTCATGGGCTATTTGTATATCTTCCTTGGAGAAGTATATATTCAGATCCTTTGTTCATTTTTAAGTTCAGTTAGTTGGCTATTTATCATTAACTTGATATATATAACTCTATATATTCTGGATAAAAGTCCCTTATTAGTTATATAATTTTCAAATATTTTCTCCTTTTCTGTAGGTTCTCTTTGCTTTCTCAAATTTGTCCTTTGAAGCACAAAATTTTATAAGTTTGATGAAGTTCTATTTATGTGGGGTTTTTTGGGGGGCTTTATACTTTCAGTGTTATACTTAAGGATTCAATGCCAAATATAAGATCATGAAAATTTAGCCCTATAATTTTCTAACAGTTTTATAGTTTTAGCTCTTATATTTAGGTCTTTGATCTAGGTCTTAGGTCTTTGAGTTAATTTTTGTCTATAGTGTAAGATCCTTAGCATATGGCTATCCTTTTGTTGAAGGATATCAGCATCATTTGTTGAAAAAACTGCCCTTGGCATTTTGTTCTGGCTGCATCTCTCTCCATGTCCTTTGCTTCTCCTCCTTTTCAGCCTTTCTGTAGCTATTTTTGGCCATTTTGTCACTCAGAAGTGTTTCCCTGAGAGCAGCAGTAGTGGCCCGTGATGACTTGAAGCAGCAAGAGACCTCGTGGAGGGTAGTGATTAAACTCAGTCTAGTTTAGAATGGGGGGCTCCTCTACACTCCCTGGCTCCCACTGACATAGGTTTTGGGGGTTGACTCTATGTATTTCACTTTTCAGCTCTGGTTTGAGAATACCAAAGTTAAACCCAAGGTATGAAACAGTATGGAAAAGATATTCCAGAAGTAGGGAAATAATCCTTGGAAAGAAAAGAACATTGGCCCAATCCCTCAACATTTGGGCCTTTAGCTACTAAATATTCTGTAGCCTTCCACTCCCTTGAAGAGAAGTCAAAAAGATGATGAGAAGTAAGTCTATTTGTTGTCAGTAGTACCACGGCTTTAAAAAACCTCCTCAACCTGAAACATTTCTAAAAAGGGAAATTTTACAGATTTGTTAGGGGACATAATATAATCTGGACCTGGAAAGGCAACCAAAAAGTGACAAAGGTCATTGCCTTTGGGGGAGGAATGCTTCAGAGAGGAGACCTCCCCCCACATGTTTTCATGTGGAAGAGGGACATTCAGGGAGCTCAAACAGCACATCTCTGCAATGAGGTCTTCGGGTGCTTTGCTGGAAAGTGAGAAGGCTTTATATAATCTGGAATTTATATAATTTTCTTAGTGAAAGGTGTTCAGGCATTGATTTTAGACCTAGTTAATATTTCCATATTGGTTAACATTTCTCATTTGGAGTCCAGCTAGAAGGGGACGGAGCGAGGAGCAAGTTTAGGGACACTTAAAAAAACCTCTTTATTTCCTGGATGAGAAAATGGCATCACCGTTTGTTAATAGGAAGTGAAACATAAAGAAGGCAGAGACTAAAGCCAGGTTTAAGTTGTACAAACAGAATTCCAGAGTTTATACCAGCATTATAACCACTAGCTCCTGACCTCAGAGGTCTTGGGAAGAAACAACATAAAAGGCATAGAGAAAAGGCCTGGCCTAGCTGGCTCATCTGGAACCCCTCAGCCTTTTCTGATGGGACACAGGGGTTGGTCTTTTCTCCTTGCCTATCATAGTGCATATTTTTTATAAGCACCAGGATAGAAATGGGGTGGATTGAGGATACTAAGGGGTCCCCTTTGCATAAGATGGAGAGAATACAATATGACAAAGGCCCAAAGGGCTGTGCTCCATGGGAGCCTGCTGCTTTGCTCTATTTCCAATGTGTTACAAGCAGAGTTTTTTGTTTTTTTTTTCATAACAAACTTTTACATGATAAGTACATGTTGAAGTTTAAACTGCAGCTAAGCAAAAGGATAATGATAATTACCTAGTACTCCTCCAAATAACTATTGAAAGTATTTTCATATCTACTCTTCATGACTTAAAGATACACCACAGTTGCACACAGACACAAGTATACATATTTGATTTCTTCAAAAATTGAGTCTCACTGTACAGTAGTCTTATCTAGGCTTCCCCCCGTCTCCATTCAACTATATATGATGAATATCTTCACATGTCAACTGAAGTCTTTCATATAATTTTTTTAGTGGTTGCTTAGTATTCCAGCCCACACATGTATCACAGCCTTCTAGTGGATGGTATATTGGATCAATAATGATAACTAGAGCAACACATTTTTGCCTCTTCTGAGCACAGCCAGAACAGGGATCTCTGTTAGACAAACCTCTTGCATCTCCTAACTGCTTAATGATATAGAGGCCTCTTTAATGAGAAAAGGAGGACCCAGGAAACTAGTGACCCACACCAGATAAATGCTGAAGACTCTTTAAGAATCCCTTATTTGGAAACTTCCAGTCAAGATGGGGGAGTAAGTAGACATGCTTCACTTCCTTGTACAACCATAAGAAGGATCACAACTGACTTAAAAATGAAAAACACCCACAGCTGTCAGAAAATTGAACTGTACAGAAGCCCAACAACCAAGGACTTAAAGAAGCTAGATTCATCCAGACAGGTAGGAGGGGTGGAGCTGGGGAGCCAGGGCAGAGAGAACGTGGTGTGGTGGCCATGATGTGGTTGTGGTGGAGGGTGGAATGGGTAGTCCCACATTCATGTGTGGTGGATAAAAATTAGGGAGATACCTTTTAAGCCAGCAATCCCAGCCCCAAGGAAGACTGTGCAGCCAGGGTTCCAGTGGGGGAAAAATAAAGTCTCGTAACTTCTGGCTGTAAAAACCAGTGTGGGTTGGGGCAGAAGAAGCAATTGTCAGTTTCTCAAGACAGACCAGAACATATGCAAACCCAACTACTCTGGGAACCACAACCAGGGCAGCAGCTGGAGGGGTGCCAGTCACACACAGGAAAAGGTGAAATGACTGGAAATGGGGTGAGTGCTAGGCAAGCCACCAGAAGTTAGCCAGCAGCAGCATTATTCCCTCTTTGACCCCTCCCCAGCACATGGAGCAGCAAAATAGTGAGCCAGTTGACTGCCCTGGCGAAAACCCAAGGCTTGGCCCAATATAACTTAACTGGTGTGCTAAGACAGGGAGTCAAAGCAGCTCTATCTACTACACAGACACAGGGAAGCTGCCAAATTGAGGTGACAAAGAAATATTGCCAAAATAAAGGAATAAAACAGAACCCCAGAAAATAACTAAACAGTGTGGAGATAGGCAACCTGTCAGACTCAGACCCCAAAACTCTGGTAGTCAGAATGTTTAGTGATCTCACTGAATACAGCAAAAACATAAGGGAGGAAATGAAGGCTACATTAAGTGAAATAAAGAAAAATGCTCAGGACACCAACAGTGAAGGGAAGAAATCCAGGAATCAAATCAATGATTTGGAACATAAGGAAGAAATAAACATTCAACCAGTACAGAATGAAGAAACAAGAGTTCGAAAAAACAAGGAAAGTATAAGACTCTGGGACATCTCCAAAAGTACTAACATCCAAATCATATAGATGCTGGAAGGACAAGAGGAAGAGCAAGAAATTGAAAACTTATTTGAAAAATAATGAAAAAAATCCCTAATTTGGCAAAGGATATAGACATACAAGTCCAGGAAGCACAGAGAGTCCCAAACAAGTTGGACACAAGGAGGACCACACCAAGACAGAATGTAGTTAAAATGCCAAAGAGTAAAGATAAAGAGCAATCTTAAAAGAAGTAACAAAAAGGCAGAGAGTTAGCTACAAAGGAGTTCCCATAAAACTATTAGCTGATTTCTCAAAAGAAACTGCAGGCAAGAAGGGACTGTCAAGAAGTATTCAAAGTGATGAAAAGCAAGGGCCTACAACCAAGATTACTCTATCCAGTAAAGCTATCATTTAGAATGGAAGGGCAGATAAAGTGCTTCCCAGATGAGGTAAAGCTAAAGGATTTCATCATCACCAAGAATCACATTCATTATTATATGAATGTTAAAGGGTCTTATTTATGAAAAAGAAGGAGATCAAAACTATGAGCATTAAAATAACAACAAACTCACAACTATCAACAATTGAATCTAAAAAGCAATAACAAAACCAAACTAAGCAAACAACTAGAAGAGGAACAGAATCATAGATATGGAGATCATTTGGAGTGTTATCAGCTGGGAGGGGAAGGGGAACAATAGGGGAAAAGGTAGAAGGAATAAGAAACATAATTGTGTAGGTACAAAATAGACAGGTGGATGTTGAGAACAGTATAGAAAATGGAGAAGCCAAAGGACTAAATGCACCACCTATGGACTTGAAGTAAGGGAGGGGTCACTGGATGGAAGGGGAGTAGTGGGTGGAGAGGGAGGGAGGAAGGGGGAAAAATTGGGACAACTGTAATAGCATAACCAATAAAATATACCTTTAAAAAATTATTTCTTATTTGTTTTAAGGCGGAAAAGGGCTAAGATTTCCTTAGCAGTTAATAATGACATGCACTGAATTTAAAATCTATTTTATTATGGAGATCAGTTTCTAACAGAAAGAAATGTATAATTTCTTCCTTAACTGTATATAATATTAAATTTCTTTGAAACTGGATAAAAAATAAATTTTTATTTTTTATGGTTTCCTTAAGCACCAATGAACTTGATGGCTTTCCTGAAGTAGACTACACAGTATCTAAGTGGGGTAAAACACTTAAGCTGATCTGTAAGATATAAAATTGCCATATAATTCTTATAACAACAACAACAACAATGACATTGTTATTATGAATTAAGTTCTAGATTTTAGGTTTACAGTGGTAACTTGCAGAAGTTTAGAATTACACAAAGCAACACTTTGCTTCATATTAGCCATACATGAGCTCCTGAAAGTTTTGGGACAAATTAAACCTTTGATGAATCAAATTATACATTCCTACCTGATATGGAAATGGCTCTATTTTTCTTTCTGCTGACATTCAATTTTCCCTACCATTAAAACTTTAGTTTTAAGTCCTCCCCCTCCAAGAGGTGAAGATTGGGCAAATACTTATACTGGGGTATCCTGCTTGCTGACCACCTACTGTCCCCAACCCCTTCCTCCCTGTTCAGCTCCAGCCTGGTGAGTCTGACCTGTGTGGACTGCATTCTACAGCTGCTGGGCCCTCTGGATTCTGGGTGGGTTTGGCCAATGGGGGCCCCAGAAAGAGATGAGAAGGAGGAAGTAGAAGGGGGTCAGGGTATTCATTGCTCTGACTTCCTCCCAGCAGTCACCTCTGATGGAGTCATCCTCCTCACAGCCCTCTCCTTCTGGGTTCCCATACCCTTCTCCTCCCTCATCCATTTAGTCTGATGCTGGTAACACCTTACTCCATGGTCCCCTTGTAGCTGTCCATACCTTATAAGTAGCCCCTTTGCAAATAAACGTCCTCTAATTATCCTAATTTGAGTGTGCCTTCTGTTTCCTGCTGGGACCCTGCTTGATAAAATCTGGAGAGTTCAGGAATCCACCCTTAGCAGTCTGTACCCTTCCTTAATTTGGTGGCTAGAGGCCAGGAAGGCTATGCTACTTGTGATAATGGCTCTGTGTGTTAAAGATGAGAGCACACAAAAAAGGGATGAGCTCAGAGTCAGGCATCAAAGATTTGGGTACCACACAGACATGGTGAAAATATTGGTAGGAGAAGAGCATAGAGGTGAGGTGTCTACACTTTGGTGCCATGCTGCCTGGGTTCCAATGCAGCTTACTGTGGTAGCCAGACTTCAGATGCCCTCTGGTGATCCTGCCTCCTCTGGTTGCCCTTGTGTAATCTTTCCCTCTGAGTGTGTGTGAGAACTTGTGTTGTTTCTAACCAATAAAATATGACAAAAGTGATGAGATGTCATTTCCATGATTATATGCCATGGTTGTCCGTTTCCTGCCAGCAGAACTTCTGTCCCTGGCTTTGATAGTGTGAGCCACCCATGCTGTGAAGAAGCATAAGGAGAAGAAGCTTGTGAAGTGAGGAAGTGAGGTGTCCTTTGGCCAATATTCAGCTGGGAACAGAAGCCTCCCCTACCGACAGCACTCATGGAGCTGCCACCTGCCAACAAGCATGTGAACTTGGAAGCAGGTCCTTCCCCAGCTGAGTTCCAGATTAAACCACAGCCCTGGCTGATTGCAGCCTCATGGGAGCCCCAATCATCAGCTGAGCTGGGCCTGAGTTCTTGACTCACAGAAGCTGAGATAATAAATAGGCTTTGTTCTAAGCTGCTAAGTTTGTGGTAATTTGTTAGACACGAAAAGATAACTAATATACTTACTGTCTGTGAAACTGTGAGCAAGTCACCAAACCTGTTTGTCTTAGTCCCCTCATTTATAAACCTGGAATTCGAATGACCATCAGCTGCTTTGCAGGACTGAGGTGAGGATTAAATGAGTTGAATGCAATAAGCTTAAGCAGCTGTTGCCACCGATGTGGCTTGTCATGCGTAAATGTTGACTGCTCTAGTATTTTTAGAGCAGACTCTGCAGGCCCTTTAGGGTAACACCACCTTTCCTGATCATAACATTTGGTTTACCTTCCTCTGCTCCTGCCCCCAGGACACCCCAACTTCCACTCCTCATTTTTCTCTTTGGTAAGTCTGGTGTTCAATAACAGGTTTTCACAGAGCAGAAAGCACCTTGCAGAGAGCACTCCCTAAAGCATGACAGCATTCCCCTGAGCCTTTTCTGAGACCCAGCCACTCTCTCTACCATCCTCTCTATGGGCCCTTTCCTACGGGGATCTCTGAATTCCTTAGAAAATCAGCTGGAACCACAGTTCGGCTGATTCATGGAGAGCCCAGGAGCACAGCACTGATCTGGATGTGGGTCTGCTGGCATTTATAACACACCCTGAGAGAGGCCAGCAGAGCATCAGAGAACCATGGCACCTGGACGCCAGAGAGGAGTTCCTCCAGCCACACATCTCTCAAAACTTGGTGTTTAGCTCCTAATGTGCCATTCCACTGTTCTGCCCAGATCTTGGGTCCTTCTCTCTTTCTAGGATCTGATAGATTTTTAGAGTTCAAGGGCCTTTCCTGTCAATCCTCTTTTCTCATACCTTCTCCCACAAAAACTCCAAACTTTTTGATTCATCTTTTTGCCAGAGGGAGGGGAGGCCTCCGAGCTCCTCTTTCTTCCTGTACTCACCCACATTCCTTTTTCCTCATAGCACCTCACACGCAAAAAAGATTCCTCCCTTCCTGTCCTGCAAGCTCCCCTGTTCCAAATTCACCTTCCGTTTCTTTTACCTCACATTTCTACCTACCATGATTTGGTGGACATGGCTTTTTCCTATTGTTGCCCAAATTACCTCACCCTCAAAGAAACACACATATGTTTATGTAAGCACATATGCCAGATAGAGATTTGGTGTATTTATGTGCACCTTTTCATGGATGATATTTCCTCCAAGTATAAGCTGCCTGACCACCCCACCCCAGTCCCATGCTGTGGGTAAGGATACTGACTCACAAAAGAGGAAAAGCCACTTTCCCTGAATTAGCCTCCAGTTAGTTGTCACCCTAGAAGTAAAGTCCAGATGTTCTGGCCCAGAGTAGATTCCATAGACAACAAGACTAGCCTGTAGTATTAGTCCAATCAGCCATGCCATAGTAATGGGCTTTCTTCTGACCCACCCAGTAGGACCAGCTCCCAGAGAGTTGGAAACCCCATGAAACAACTACCTTCTATTTGCATTTGTTACAGAAAGCTGATGTAGGAGGAACTCAGGAAAAATTAGGTGACTGGAATCCCTCATTTCTCTTTTTCCAAAACAAATATCAGGTAAACCAGAAGAAGTTAGGGCTGGTTTGGAACAGGAGAAGGCTGCACCTCCAGATGGGGTCTTCCTGGGAGGTGGTTCAGAACAGCTGCTTTACCTGTGAGCTCTCAGGTGTGCCTGCTTCCTTCCCACCCATCAGCTCCTGCTTTATTTCAAACAAAACCCTGTCCATCCAAGGGTCCTTAACCTCAAGTAACCAGCACATGTAGCTCTTGTCATTTAAACTAAAAACACTATGTACCTAGAGTTTTTTTTAAAAAGAAAGTGCAGAGAAATGTAGAAATCCCAGATGCCTCTCCCCCAGTGGAGCTTCTAACAGTTGAACACATGCAGGAAAATGTCATCTCCTAAACCAGGAGAGATTATGTACTTTCTCTTTACAGAAAAGGAATTTCTCTGTGACTATAACTCTGATGCTTACTGATTTGACTTCCTACCCATGAGAAATCTAGGTTATTATCTTTATTGGCTGTATTGTACTCCATCATATGGTATATTTCACTTATTTAATCAGTTTCCATTAATGGTTGTTTTAGTGGTTTACAGTTTTTCACATGCAGGCTTCAGGGGCAGAAGTCTCTGGGCTGGATTGTGGGGCCCCTGTCCTCCAGGTCCCTGGTAACCAGGGGCCCTCACGTGTCTGTCTGGCTTAAGGAGCCTGCCAGCCAATGGCTGAGCCCAAGGACTCTTGGAGATGCTCCATCTGGCAACGAGGCACCACCACAGGACAGGGCAGGGCATAGGAACTGAATGCTAAAGAAGCACAAATAAAGGTATTCAGGCCCCTGGGTCCCAAATGGAGATAACATGGCATGGGGTGTCCCTCCTAAGAGTGAGGGACAGCACTCTTAGGAGATCTGGGACATGGTTCTAGTCCTACCCCTGTGGAAGACGAAGACACACAGGGGTGTTTATTGTGCTCTGACTCTGAGCACAGACGATGGCCGGCCTTTCTTCCTTGTCACAGGGACTGAATCCCCATCTGTTCAGGTCAACACAGTTCTTGACCTTGTGGTGTGCATCAGAGTTGTTTCTGATAATTTCTAGTTTGAAAGTCTTTCTGCCTAGCCCTGCTTTGCCCTCCTTGCAGCCCCTTTTTAAATAATGTTTTTTTCTGTCCTCCTTTTTCAGGATAAACTCAGTAAGGTCAGCAGATATTTACTGATTATCTACTTTTTGCAGGACACTTTTGTTCTCCCTGCCCTGTAAGTTTCTGAATGGCACAGTTGTCTAAGGGATTCCATGGTATCTAATCATTCCCTCTTGGGCCACAACCTCAACAGTCCACCTTCTTCTGGTCTTCTCAGAAGGCAGTCACAGGACAGTCTCCTGACACATGAAACAACTGGTTTGAGGGGAGGGGCTGGTAGTGAAGGTGGTTCTCCCTGACTTCACCTGTTTCCTGCCAATGCAACCAGTGCAGGGCTCCTCTAGGCTGCACTTGGAGCTCCTGCTCAAGTGTTTGCTGGAGGTTGGGTTGCCAGGGGCTGCACCAGGGCTCGGGGCCATGTCGGGCTTGGTGGTGGGGGACTTCAGACATTCCTAAAGCCAGGGCCCAGGGGCAGAGTGAGGACAGACAGCATGCTTCTCCAGGGCTGGACACTGAAGGAAGAGGTGTTTTGGGAACCGCCCTGACTGGTATCAGAAGCTGAAACCCCCACCTAGGCTAAGGCTAAGGGAACGCCCTTGGAACTGTAAGCCAGCAAGGAGACAAAAGCTTATCTTCCTGGCAGGAATGCTGCTTCTGCTGCTTTATTCATAACTGAACCCCAAAAAGCTTGGTCGGTTACCCAAAGACGGGTAAGGTTCCCCATGGGGGGAACGACCTAAGACAGGCACGATCACTTTTGGAGGCCCCCCGAAAGAAGGACTTGGGGGGCTGCAGCAAAAGGGGGTGATGGACCCTCGCTCCTCGGCTTTGACAGAGCCTGAGTTTTCATAGTCTGGGAGAAAATCTCCTTATCTCTTGGTTGCCTTGGTTCCCTTGCTCCACCTAAGCCTGAAACAATGACAGGGTGGTACAGCTCTGTGCTGAAAAGGGCGGATTTCCCGGGGTGATCAGGCCTAAGAAAGAATATGTAAATTACTGTGAAACTTTCTTTGTTTAGAATGCTCTCAGTTGAATGAGAAGGGTCCAAGGAGGAAGTTAGTTTGTTCCTCAAAGTCTTACAGCTTAATGAGTACTGTACTTTACCTGAATTATTATGCAAAATGAGCCCAATAAAAGCAGGTTTGGATGGTAAATCGGTGCGCTCCCCACTAGGGGGGGTGGCCATTCTGTCCCTACTTCCCCACAGAAACTAGTCTGTCTCTGTGCATGTTTTTTCTCACGTGTTTTTTGGCGAGCCATCCGCAGCATTCCGTGATCACTGCTGGCCGGAGACCCACGCAACAGAGGTGTATGCAGTCGGAAGATGTCGGACATCCACACACTGTCCCCACTGCCCACCCACCAGTGTCCAGGGCTCCACAGGTAGGTTGACAGCAAGTAGCAGGGCCTCAGGCCTCCTGCTGCCATCCAGCAGTTTCCTGCACTGCTTCAAGGTGTGACTAATAACAACGCAGCCATTCACTGAGGAGTTACCAAGGCCAGGCTCTATCTAAGCCCCACAGCAGTCTGCAAGTCAGATATCAAAACTCTCACTTCACAGATATGAAAACAAAAGCTAGAGCTAGGAAACTATGTGCCCCAGCACACTTAGAAACTAGGCAGACAAGCCGTGTGAGCCCGGCACAGGGAGGAAACCTGGGTGGCAGCCTGGGTGGATGGGAGGCGGCTCTGGCTGGGGTGCAGGGAAGCCGTTGCATTATAAAAGCCCTTTGGGCCTTGTCTTCCTTGAATGGGGCTATTTATCGGTGAATCCATAATGTTGGAGCAGATTGGACTCCTTGGCAAATCCCTTGGCAAACATCTTGGCAGGCTTTCCCTAATGGAACATCCAAGGAGAAAAAGTCCCCTGTCCTCCAGGTCCCTGGTAACCTCCGGCCCAGCCCACGGGGAGTTTGTTTGCTCTGGCAAACAGGGAGCCCATTCAGAGCCCTGGGTGGCATGGACCCAGGGCCTGGCTGGTTAGGGTGGGCCTGGGGGAGGTCTCTAGAAGCCTCCTTTGGCTCGGGCTGAGGTGGAGGGTTGACTTTATTCTGGCCAATGAGAATGACTGACTTTACAGTTCTGTCCTGCTCCATAAACCAGAAAGCCACTTCCAGCTGGTGGAATGAAGCCTGGTGGGCATGGGCGGGTGTCTGGTGCCATCCTGCCACAGGAGGGTGGCAGCCTGGCGGGCTGTGGTCGCTGCTAGCCACAGGGAAGGCGATTCTGCAGCTGTCAGCAGCAGAAGTGGGTGCCAGGTCGTGTACGCTGGAAGCATCTGGGCTGTACCTGCTCCCGGCTTCAGACACCCACAGCTTCCCAGCTCAGCATTTTAATTATGCTGCCGTCAGAGAGCGTGCTTTTCATACAAGGAGGGGTTGCCCAGACATTTTTATTTTTCCAAGGGTGGGCAGCACTGCCTTACCTCAGGCTCAAACCACATCTGATTAGAAAAGAGCTGTGGGTGAATTTCACAGCAGGCTGCCCCCAGGAGTATCCTGTTCTTGGAGGTCAGACAGGTCCTCATTTCCAGCTCCTTGCTGGGGAAGCTCAGCCCCAAGAGAGGAGAAAACTTCCCCTCCTAGCCTAGGGTGACCCCTCAAAGGGAAAGCAGAGCCACCGAAAGGAACACTTGCAGCATTTTGCCTCCTGCCTTCTTTCCTTGCTGGCCACAACTGTGCACAACAAGCTGAAGGTGACTATGTTTAAATATTTTAAAGTGCTTGGCTAAGTATGTTGGCTTGTTTGCTTTTTGCTGATAGTAACTGTCTACCCACAGAGCCCTTTCAAAACTCTTCGGTGTTTTGGAAAGTGGATAAGGGACTCATTCAGTGACGTGCAAAGTTTGACCGAGCCAGGAATGAGGCATGAATTTCATGAAATGAGGGCTGGCCTCAGACCACACACAGAGACATTTCTGAGCTCTGCGCCGCCCCTCCCCACTTCTCCCTCTCCCTCTCCCACACACATCCCACCCCCACTCCTCTCCCTCCCCCTGATGTTGGGGGTGTAAAAAAGTAATTTTCCTCTTATGCATCTAAGTTCTTCTAGCTGGGCTAATAATCGAATTAACATGAGACAGATTAACAGGAGAAAATGCCAAAGTTTATTATTCATATGGACATGCGGCGTCCATAAGAATGTGACTCAAAGACACACTGGGCAGTTAAGGTTTGTTTATATGCCATTTGGACAAAAGAGAAGTGGGAGCAGGGGTCTGGGATTTCAAAGGGGAAGTGGGCAATTCACAGGTAGAGAGAAAAGGCAAACATGTGGCAAACAAATTCCTGCTGGGCCACCCAGGAAGATCAGGACATAGAGGGGAGTCTAGCAGAACAGGTTTCTGCAAGGATCCTTGCTGTCTGCCACACTTCGTTCAGATGGGCTAAGGTGAAGATGCCGCTTCCCTTCCCAAAGCAGACCTTTCCATCCGAATTCCCTTCGGCAAGGGAGGGTCAAAAGTTCTTTCTGGGTCTTTTTTTTTCTTAATAACCAGCTTAAAATCAATATCCCAAAAGAACATTTTGGGCTGACAAAACATTGGTCCCCTCCACTGAAAAACTGGCAGTGAAAGCCTGTTGGCAGTGTCCCTGCCAAAGGCTGGGTGTGGGGTGGGGTGGGGGGTCCAGAGCTTACATGGCCCTTTGTTGGAAAGAAACTGTTGAGAAAATGGATGACTCCAGTGTGTGCCCACACTCCCCCAACCCCTTACCCTGGCCTGAAGTGATCTCACAAGGAAGCCAGGGCTACCTAAACTCAGCTGGGAAGAAGAAACCTCTGGAACCTGATGCAATTGTTGAAATCACCTTTGTGTATGTGGTAGGGGGTGGGGTGGGGAACAAGAAAACACATTTCACCTAAAATGAGACCAGGTTTGTGGCAACTTCTGAATCCATGGGTCGGAGCATAGCCCCAGGGGTCAGGAGTCCTGACTGCATGGAACATTTCCTTCTGTCAGAGGGGTCCCTGCTGGATGCAGGAATGTGGAGCCACATGAATAAGAGACCATTAGGAGTACACTTATTCTAAGAGACATTGGCACAAAATTGTGTATCTGCCCCTTGATTGCAAACTTTGGAGGGAGTGACCAGATGGGGCCCTGTTTCAAGTTTGAAAGATCTTAGGTTTCCTTTTTTCCTTTTTGAACTTTTTAAAAAATCCTCACCCAAGGACGTGCTTATTGATTTCAGAAAGAGAAGAAGGTGGGGAGAGAAAGAAGGAGAGAAATATTGGTGTGAGAAATATTGATTGGTTGCTTGTCCTATGTGCCCCCACTGGGGACCAAACCCGCAACTTAGGCATGTTTCCTGACTGGGAATCAAACTTGTGACCTTTCACTTTTCAGGATGATATTCCAACCAACTAAGACACACCAGCCATGGCTCCTTGTTGAACTTCTACATGTAGGCTCCAATGTATCCAGACAGGATAAGGCAGTTGCTCCAGAGTAAGTATTTACAGTGCTTGTCAGGTAGTGACTGGGTAGGTGTGCAGGGTGAGGACAGGGAGAGGGTGTCCTGCCCCAACCCCCAGCCCCTTAGTCCTAGTCACATGCCTGGGGCAGCACCTTCTTAAAGGATGTGCTCCCCAAAGCCATGGCCCAGAAGACCTCACTGTCATGTCAAAGCTTGCAAAGATTTTCTGAAGTTCCCCCGCTGCTGGGACTGTGGAGCCATGGCTACTGGGGTGGAGGGGAGGGATGGGTTGGCTGGCTCCATTGGCTTCTCACTAGCATGCTTCAAAGGGAGAGGTCTGAAGAGAAGACTTGTTTGCCTTCTTACTTCTTACATTCACACTTTTTGAAATGAGAAGAAAATTTTGCTAAGAATTAACACAAAGTTGGAAGCCCAGAGGTTCTGGTTTGGCTAGGAATGAAGAAGCCCCACAGTTCCAGGATGTCTTAAGGGGTCAAATTCCTAACCTCAAGCAGTGCAGCTGGTCAGTAGGATGAGTTCTCTCTCTTTCACAGGGTTTCCCAAAGTTTCTTCATAGACTGTGACCATGCTGGGGAGATGGTTGACTCCGGCTTCCCCAGGCCAGAGCAGGAACCACAAAGATGGAACTGGGGCCAGCTCAGAGGTTCCTGGCTGAGCAGCCACTGAACATCCAAGGAGTTTCCCCCCTCCATTCCCTTCCTGGGTTGACAGAGCCAGCTGCCACATCTGGTGATGGTGTCACCTCCCATAGTAAACTCATTCACAACCAAGAGCTGCTCTGGAGTTCCTTTGCCCTCTAACCTTGCACCCTGCAAACAGGTGTCCAAACTTCTGGCTTCCTGGTGTCACTGCACCTGCCCTTCTGTCTTTCCAACCCCTCCAGGGCAGTAGGTAGACCACAGGCTGGGCCAAAGAGCCCTGCATGTCCTCTGGAAGACCTGGCCTCTCGTTAGTGGCCCCCCTAGGCCACGTCTGCACCAACAGGCCTCCCAGGAGGGGCAGGAAAACACAGCTTCACTAAACAGTACAACAAAGACCATGATTCTGATCTTGCAGGATGATGTGAAGATAAAATAAGAATCCCCCCTTTACTTTAATTTAACAAGTATTTATCAAACATTTCTTATGTTCTGGGCCCAGAAACATGGTCACTTCTCAAGCATTTGGTAAATACTCTGGAACATGGTAGTAGAGAAGGGAGTAGTTTTCTTGGACAATGTAAGTAAGTGTGGCAGAGACTGCAGTGCTCACCAGTACCCAGCACTGAACTACATCCCCAGCGTCCCTGGCAATCAGACGGAGCCTTGTGAGTGGGCTCTGGCCCATGAAATGTGAGCTGAAGTGGTGTGCCATGGCTAGGACTGGCCCCCAAAACCTCCACAGGATACAAAGATGAACTCAAAATGGGTAATAAACCTAAATGTAAAATATAAAATATTTAGAAAAAAATTTGAGGAAAGTCTTTGGGATACATGGCTAGGCAAAAGGATTCTTAGGCTTGACATAAAATCACAATCCATAAAAGAAAAAAATGATAATTGCACTTTATCAAAATTAAAAGCCTTTGCTCTGAGAAAGATACTGTTCAGAGGATGAGAAGACAAGCTACAGACTGGGAGAAAATATTTGCAAAACATATACCCTTATGCCTATACTATATATAATGATTTCTTAAAACTCCATTGTCAGAAAGAAACAATCTAATTAGAAAATGGACGAAAAACCAAAACCAACCCCAAAACATGAGGATACCTGTCATAGAAGAGGATATACAGAAGCAAATAGGCATGTGAAAAGGTGTTTGATATCATTAACCATCAGGGAGATGCAAATTAAAATGACAATGAGATATCATCACATACCTATCAAATTGGCTAAAATGAAAAACAGTGGTCCACCACCACCATCAAAAAAAATGGCAACACTGAATGATGGCGAGGGTTATAGAAAATGGATCACCCATTCGTTTCAGGTGGGAATATAAAACTGAACAGGCAACTGTCTTCCACACCGTCATTTCCACTCCTCAGCATTTATCCCAAAGAAACGAAGACTTATGTTCACACAAAAACTTCTAGGAAAATGTTTGCAGCAGCTGTAGTCACAGTAGCCCCAAACTGGAAATCTCCTTCAATGGGTGAATGGTTGAACAAACTGTGGTACATCTATACCATGGAGTACTATTCAGAAGTAAAAAAGAACAAGCTATTGCTAAATGCATGGAATAACCTGCAAGACTCTCCAGGGAATTCTGCCAAATGAAAAAGCCAGTCTCAAAAGTGTACATGCTGTGTTATTCCACATATACATAATATTATTAAAATGAAAAAATTATAGAGATGGAGAACAGATTTATGGTTGCCAGCATTTTAAGAGAGGTAGAGGTGGGAGGGAAGCAGGTGTGGCCATAAAAGGGCAGCATGAGATATGCTTGTGGTGCTGGGACTGTTTTCTGTTTTAACTCTACTGATGTTGGCATTGGTTGTGATGTTGTACTAGAGTTTCGTATGATGTTACCATGGAGAGAAACTGGGTGAAGGGTACACAGGATCTTTCTGCATTATTTCCCTCTCAAACACATGATCTTTGTCCTTTTCCCTCATCCACTGGATGAATGGAGACACTCCTAGGACCCAGAGGAGGGCAAGCTACAGCAAGAAGGAACCTGGATCCCTGAATGACTGTGTGGAATAAAGTTGCCTCCTCACCCTCACACACTGGGCTGAGACGTAATCAAGGAACAAGTTTTCATGTGCTAATCCACCGATGTTTGGGGGTTGTTTGTTACTGTATTCACTTCTACTTACCCTGACTAATAACACATTGGAGGATCTGGGGTTTTAACCCAAATTTAGGGAACCAACTAAGTGTGCTGATTTTTCCATGGAGCTATTTTAGTTTCTAGTACAAAGAAAATTATCCCATCTCCCTGTCTGTACACAAGCCAAGGATCAACTTCCACCTTCAGCATATACTGGTTTTGAAAGTTTGAGTAAGTCACTGGACATCTAAGCTTCATTCTCCTTGGCTGCAAGAGTCGGGAGTTAGGAAGGGAGGTGCACCTACATGAAAGTACTGAGTACTCCACCTTCCAAGACTGGGGGGCAGGGTTGTGTGCCCAGCAACTTCCTCATGGTTTTCTTTGTGATCCGATTCTTCTGGCCTTCAAGTCACTCTCTGTCTTAGCCTCAGAATAACCTTTCTTAAAAATGAACCTAATTGGTTGCCTTGGTTAAAAAAAGAAGAATAACACCAATGAAAAATGGTAGTGATAATATTATTGATATCATAGCTGTCATTTATCAAGCAACTACTATGATCTTAGCAACACTTGTAAGCAACCTCAGTCTTCACTCCTGGGCTTGGACTGGTGTTTCCGAGCACAGCACCTTCTGAACGGCTCTTCCTCTAATCCCTCTCCTTCTCCATCTCCTTCACGGGTTACACTCTACCTCAGCTGTTCTTCACCTTGACCCTCCATGACTCACTCTTGGGGCAGTGTGTCTGTCATTTGGGGCTGTGCCTTCAGAAACAAGATGTCGGTAGGGCCTGGACTTTTCCTGCTTTTGATGGTTTTGCCTGCCAGATACTGGGTAGAGCACTTTGTGTACAGCATCCTACTTGGTTAAACAAAATGTCCTGTAGAATGGGAAATTCTGACGGTTCTTCTTAGGATAAGCTCCTAGAGCTACAGGCCCCAGGCCTCTATAAGGCCATGGTGAAGTTTCACTGGTTATACTAGTTTTCTACTGCTGCTGTGACAAATGACCAAAAACTTGGTGGTGGAAAAAACACATAAATATGCTATCTTGAAGTTCTGTAGGTTTAAAGTCTCACTGGGCTAACATTCAGCGCTGTGTTCCTTTCCAGAGCCTCTATAGGAGAATCCGTTCCCTTGCGTTTTCGAGCCTCTAGAGGCTGCCCTCATTCCTCTGCTGATCACCCTGCCCTCTGTCTTCACAGCCACACCTGGGGGAATCCTTCTCCTGTGGCATTGCTCTACCTTCCTGTCTGCCTCCTTCTCCCACTTGTGATCACATTGGGCTGGCCTGGACAATCCAAAATAATCTCCCTGTCTTCAGATCTATTCCAAAGCAGCCAAAAAAGTTTATTCAGTATTTAAGTAAAAATAAAAGACACATTTGTCATTTTCACCAATCACTTTATTGAACAATGTATTTCACCGTTTTGTTCCACTACCTTCTCCCATCTTTCAGGCAACTTCAGAATTCCATCTTCCCAAAACTCTTTCATTTATTTATTTTTTTTTGAGCAAAGAACTGTTTCAGTGCTTTTTGTAGTCTTTCAGGGAACTGAAAGTTTTTTTCCATTAAGAGAATTTTATAAAAACCAAAACAAATGGAAATCTGAAGGTGCAATATCTGGAGCATGTCATATATGAATCAGGGCTTCCCAGCCAAACTGTAACAGTTTTTGCCTGGTCATCAAAGAAACATGTAGTCTTGTGTTATCCTGATGGAAGATAATGTTTTGTGTTGACTAATTCCAGACGCTTTTTGTTGAGTGCTGCTTTCAGTTGATCTAATAGGTAGCAGTATTTGTTGGAATTAATCGTTTGGTTGTCCTGAAGGAGCTTGTAATAGAGAACGTGCTTCCAATCCCACCATATACACAACCTTAACTTCTTTGGATGAAGATCGGCCTTTGGTGTGGTTGGTAGTGATTCATTTCACTTGCCGCATAATCTCTTCTGTTCTACATTATTGTAAAGAACCCAGTTTTCATTGCCCATCACAATTTGTTTTAAAAATAAAACATTTTCATTACATTTAAGTAGAGAATTTCATGTTGAAATATGGTCAGAAAGGGTTTTTTTTTTGCTTAACTTATGTGTAACCCAAACATCAAAACAATTAACATAACGAAACTGGTGAAAATGATTTTCAACACTTGATTTGGATATTTTGAGTATGTCAGCTGTCTCCCACGTGGTATAATGTTGATTGTTCTCAGTTAATGTCTTGATTTGAGCGCTATCAACTTACTGGTCTACCTGACTGTGGAGCATTGTGCAGTGAGAAATCTCCAGCATGGAACTTCACAAACCACGTTGACACATCTGACCAGTCACAGTGCCTCTCCACACACTGCGCAAATTGTTTTTGTGTATTTCAGTTTCTTAAAATAATAAAGCATAATATGCAGAAAATGTTGCTTATTTTCTTCCATCTTCGATACTAAAATGCCACACAAAAATTCACCAATTTTGATAAGTTTTTTTTAACACATGCTGATATGATAGCTGTCACAATACAATTTAACAAAATTGTTTCGAACGAAGTTCAAGACAACTAAGTGCAACTAGAGCCAGCTTACTAGAGCCAGCTTACCAAAAAAACAGAACGGTCTTTTAGGCCAACACAGTATCTGCTGCCCGAATTCCCTTTTATCATGGAAGGTGACACATCCATGGCTTCCAGTGGTTAGGAGGTAGCCATCATACCTACGAACAGCAAAATGAGAAGAATGTCAGGGTAGTGACTTTCCCATGAAACTAATTTGTTTTTAAAGTTATAATTCTGAATGCATGAAATATCCTTTTGAAGAAAAAAAAACTTGACAAACTGAAATTTGCCTGGTCTAGAAAGTTCTAACTTGCAGGAAACAGTGCTTTGGTCCCCTAGACAACCCCTTTCCTCGGCCCCAAGCATCACTTGCACCGTGGCCAGAGACTGGCAACCTCAGGGTGTGGCTGGAGGACTGCGGCCTAGCTGAGAATCATGGAGATGTGGGGGGCACCTGTGAGTGGTGCTTATCCCATTCAGATTGGCTCCCTGATTGTATCCGTGTTGGGCTTAGGAGTGGGCACCTAGCCAGTGAGCAGCAATAGGATAGCTGCAGGAGGCAAGCTGATGGGATGTGTGTCATCATCATTAGCTGACAGGTAGGGCAAGGGAGATGCATGCTTGTCCTAGGCCGATGGGATTCCATGGATTCAGAGGGCTACATGGTCTTTGACAAGTCACTCAACTTCTCCCAACCTGTTTCCTCAGCATCAATGAAACAAAGAGCACAACACCATCCTCAAGGACCATGGAAAGCTAACTGAGCCTCTACAGGAGAACTTGTGATCCACATTCATGTACTATATTTTAATTAAAAACCACCTTTTACCTTACCTTGGGGAGAATACTCTTCACATTTTTGAGGGTTGAAAATCATTGTAATCTTTAACAAAATCTGCTTCTTGGGTTTTGCATGTTGTCATTATTTTTAGAGAAACAAGTTAAACCAGAAGCAATTTTAAAATAGCTTCTAAGTCTGCATTTTATTTTTAAGAAGGTAATAGAAAATTCACTCAAGAAATTGGGAGAAAATCTAGCCTTTGGCAAACAAATAAATTTAGTTTAAATATTGTGTATTTATACAATTTTGAAAATGTCCACTGATCTATTAGTTTCATAGGTATTAACCTACTGGTGAGACCTTTTAAAATATCTGCAAGTGATTTAATAGATCAGAAAGAAAGAAAAGAAAGAGAGAGAGATCAAATTTTGTTTTTGGTTGATTGGTTTAAAAATCATATGAACCACTTTTCTTTAGATAGTAAAATTAATATACGGATATATAAAGAAACATATAGACTATAATAGTCACTTTTTGTCTCACTACCCAGAAATAAATGCTGGTAATTTTATGGCATCCACTTCTGTGGTTTCATTTTTAACCAGTAAAAATAAATCTATTTTCATACCATAATGATATCCCACAGAATCCTGCCAACATAGACAACTGACTTTAGCTGAACAACAAAAGAGGATTTGATTTTATAATTATTTAAAAAATGTATTTACCCTCTAATATTTCCAGATGCTCAGCAATGTCTCTTTTGACTATATTCATATTTTTCATTTTTCTCTCCTAGAAATTGTACTGGTGTAAAAGAACATGGCTTTGTAGAATCAAAATGCATTTCATCCATGGCCACAGATGCTAGGGAGCCCAGGACAATGAAGGTTGGAAGAGAAGGGGACACCTGAGTCCTGTTCCACATTCCTGTCCTTAGGTATTTATTTCATGGCTGACGTAGTGGCATGGTAGTTGGCGCTCAGCTTTTGTCCCACCTTCCTGCTGGCTCATTGTCTTCATCTCCTGGGCCTGGAACACTGAACAACTAAACTTTGCCAAACTCTTTTGCACTTGAGCTTTTACATGTGAGTTCAAATTTGTGGCAGGCTTGGGAAATGAGAATGAGGCAGGATCAGTGTCTATGATTTCTGGTCAGTTGTGAACATCAGGAGGGTTAGGGCCTTCCATTTAGCTGAGATAGATGGTAGCGAGAGATGTGATTTTTGGAGCCAACAGCAGTATGGGCTGTTTTTCGATTACAGAAGAGGGAACAGCTCATGGTGGCTTTGGGAATCATCCCTGAAAGCTCAATGTACAGGTGGTTTTTCTGCCCTCCCACTGACTCTATAAGTTATTTTGCTTAATTAAGTCCCATTCACTTACACTGGCTAGAGTGGATTCTGTTTCTTGCACCTGAGTTCTCACTGATACTGCTATTCTGTTGGACCTACTTGGAGTATCTGCTATGCATCCCCATTACACTTGGCAAGGAGGGTTCCATCAGAGAAGTACTGTAATAGCTCACATAATTCTGCACTAAAATTGACTCACTCCTTTTTCAACAGCCATTTGAACTAGGAACATTATCAATCCAATCATACAGAAGAGGAAACTGAGCCACAGATGGATTAAATAACTTGCTTACAGTCACTCATAAGGGAAGAAGAAAAGCCAAGCTTTATCCCTGCAGAGTGCAGCTCCAGGGCCTACAGTCTTCATCCCCACCCTGCGCTACCCTATCCATCATACCTATAGTCTAGGCAAAGTCTGGTAGTTGGTCTGATGTCTCATTTCTTTTGCACAGAATAAAACCAAACACCATAAAGTACAGGCATGCCTTGGAGACATTGCAGGTTCAACTCCAAACCACTGCAATGAAGTGAATATTGACATAAAGAAAATCACATGACATTTTTGGTTTTTCAGTGTATATAAAAATTATGTTTACACTGTACTATAGTCTATTAAGTGTACAATAGCATTGTGTCTAAAAACCAAAGTATATACCTTAATTAAAAATACTTCATTGCTAAAAATTGCTCACTATCATCTGAGCCTTGAGTTGTGATCTTCTTGATGGAAGATCTTGCCTCAATGTTGATGGCCACTGACTGGTCCGGGCAGTGGTTACTGGAGGTTGTGAAGCTGTGGTAATTTCTTAAAATACAACAATAATGAAGTTTGCCACACAAATTGACTCTTCCTTTCATTTCAACACTTAGAGGCCATCGCAAGGTAATTAATTGGCCTAATTTCAATACTTTTGTGTCTCAGGGAATGAGGAGGACAGAGGAGAGGAAGAGAGATGGGGGAACCACCTGTCATTAGAGCAGTAAGAACACACACCGCATTTATAGATTAAGGTCACTGTCTTATGCGGGCCTGCTTCCTAGCACCCCAAAACAATTACAATAGTAACACCAAATATCACTGACCACAGATATCATAGCAAATATAATAACGGTAAAAAAAGTGTGAAATATTGCAAGAATTACCAAAATGTAGCACAGATACATGAAGTAAGCAAATGCTGTTGGAAAAATAGTGCTGATAGACTTGCTTTGATGCAGGGCTGCCAGAAGCCTTCAGTGTCTACGAAGAACAATGAAGTGAGCGGCAATAACACGTGGTGTGTCTGTACACTCTTCGGAAGTGGGCTGTATTTTTTGATTCTTTTATTTTGTTCATATTCATTTGAGGGTTTATAAATTAGACCTGAAAGATTTTCAAACCTGAAATCAAACAAGGAGCTATAAAGATCTCACTCCTGCTGTGTTTTTCTACATGGAGTATTCAGACTCCCTTTCCTAGCTTCCCCCTATACTGTCCTTCAGCAGAATGATATTCCACAGGAAGCCTAGTTACTTAGCTCTTAGGCACTGATTTCTATGTCCTGCATGTGAAGTCTGAAATGTTAACCAAATAGTTACTACTGCAAAAGACATTTTCAGTCTGTTCCTAAAGAGGCCTGGGAGTGTGAATCACACAGCCTGCATAGGTTTTGCTTTCTTTGTTGGGAAGCTCAGCAAGAAAATTGCTTTTCTCTTTATTCTTCCACAGAGATAATTTATCACTATTTGAAGAGTTGTATGTTTTCATGGTTGCTTGGTTTGGAATTGCCACAGACATTCAGACTTCTGTAAAATTCCACTTATGATCTGCATGGAATGCAACTCAATACACCAATGTCTTCCATAGAGCAGAATCACAGCCCTGTTAATAGCACAATCCTCGGAGCCCATGGACACCAAGAGCCTTACCACTGATGGTATCAGTAGCTTGAGTTCATGATTGCAACATACACATCTAAGGTCTTCCCACCAACCCCTGCGTACTCCATCCAACACAAAAATAGGCAATGCTAACTTGATGGAATTAAAAAATGCCAAAACCACACAAAAGAATTCAGGCCTGGGTGTAGCACTCATCTGCTAAGTATGAAATCTTTTCACTGTGCGAGTGCTCCACATACAAGGTCAGTCCTGAAAGCCGATACCACCTTAGCCAGGGAGGGGCCCGTGGCGCCATTGAAAACTCTTGCCAGTGGTTACCTCAGACAATGTAAATACAAAACTGGTGCTGGTGTTTATTTAAAGTTATTGGCATCAGGCCCATTCCTGGGAGACAAAGATTATCTTGTTTACAGCAGCATCCAGATGATGGACAAGACTCTGTATAATATAAATCCAACCATGGTGGGGGGGAGGTGGCGTTAGCATAAACAACTTCCCTCAAGCAAAACAAACCCTGCCAAGACTCAAGCTGGAATTCATTTGTTATCCAGCTCCGCGTTGACTTGTTTCAACATAAACAACTGCAAAAGCACAGGGAGAGGAATGATGTCCAAGGGCATTGCAAGCATGGCCTTTGACTGCCAACAGTTTTACAAAAGGTGTTTCTGGCTTTGTCATGTTGCACATTCACTTATCTGCAAATGCTGTCACTTGTGTCAATGCATAGGACGGTGTGGCTGTGGACTGTGCATGAAGGAAAGGGCCAGGGGAAATGCTATTGTGGTTCTGAAAGTGTGCAGCCTGACAGATAAACCCAGACTTGGGAACCTTGTGATTTTCAGGATATAGAAACAGGTGTTAGAATTTCTGGGTCAAGGTACGGACCTCTAGTGTGGGCCCAGCTGGGTGATAACTACTGTCCTCTTCTGGGATTCAGACTTGCCTGGGAAACTGCAGGCTTCTGGGAAACTGCACCTAAGTGAGGAAATACTCAAGCTGACAAGCCAGCTCCAGAGAGAGGAGTGACTCTTGTTCCCTCCTGCTGACTCAGTAGCAAAGGCCCTCAGCAGGAAACGTGGACCTGGGAAACACAGTGGCCCGCAGAAGGAGGTGTGGACTTGAACAGCCATGGGGGAGGTCACACTGGGGGCTACCCAAGAGAAAAGAAACACTGGGTGTGGTGGGGGGAGGTCGGGAGGGGGGAGGACGAGAGGAAGATCGGGATCCTGCCTCAGATGTTTGGGGTCCCCTCACTCCAGCACAGCATAGCACAGCACAGGTGACCCCAGAGGGGGAAGGAGGACCAGGCTTGATGGACTATCAGGACTTTGTTTCTTTGAAACTCATTTTTCTCTCACAGTGTGTGTCTTGGCATCCCTGGTATCCTGCCAATGGGAGGGTTTATCACTGGGAGTGACTGTACCTGTTGGTCCCCCTGCTGCCTCCTCTCTCGGGCCTGAAATCTTCTGTGCAGCCCCCTGGAACAGCGGGCATGCTGAATGTTCTTCTTAGTGGTTTACAGATAGTTATGCCACTGGAGGAGTCACCTTTACTCCTTGTCATCTACTGGCCTGAACATCTCCCCCATATATGTTGAGACCTTTGAAATCTGAAATTAAGTCTTTCTCCCCAGACTAAGCCCCACCTTTGCCCTCACTAGTTTTGAGACAGGTAGGTTTGGCCAGATATCTGTGCCAGGGAAAAGGCTGTAGGAGGAGGTTGCCTGAGGCAATGGCAAACAAGCTAGAGTGGCACAAGACAACAGATTTCCCTGTCCCAGAGCAAAATTCGGCAGGAGGGGCCTTGCACAAAGTCTGTGTGATGCTGGAGCATGATGGACAACGGGAAAAGCCCTCCTACCCACTTCTGGTTCCTGATTGAAGTGGAAACCGTAGGGCACAGATGGCAAACACAAGGCCCACAGGCTGAATCCAACCCTCCACTTTGTTTTAACGCCTGGCACCTTGTTTCTGCCCAAGATCCTTGCCCCTAGTTAAGAAGTAGTTACATTTATACAGTCCTAAAATTACATTCGGTCCTTTGAAGGCAACTGCAAGGCTGATGTGGCCCCTGGTGAAAATGAGTTTGACACCCTTGCCATAGGACACAGAGGTCTGAGTACCTAAAGGTTAACATGGCAGCAGGGGGAGGTACAGACTAGCAGTGTAGCCTGGGAAAAGGATGGGATTGGCTGGGGAGCTGAACCCTTCCAGGGTGCATGGAAGCTTGCGCCAAGAGATGTGAACAGAGGGAAGGGCAGGACCCTTCTGTTCCTCTGGAATCTGCACACAGATGCACAGGCCAGAGCACTTGCAGGACTGCAGTGGGTGCCAGGCCCCAGGCCCTGCAGATGGAGCCCCTGCATGGCTAGCTGCAGTGGTTGGCAGTGACCCTGGGCCCCCTGCACAGGAGGGGGCAGTGGCACCGCAATGTGGTGCCAGCCCTTCACACATGGACTCCAGAGAGGGAGCCTGAAGCTGGAGAGCTGTCTGCTTAGCAGCCTTGGGCTTCAAAAAGGACAGATATGGATGGAGAAGGATTTCTGGGCATGGTTTTTAGTTTCAATCTTTTGGGGGACAAATAGGGTTTTTCTGTGTTTTGTGGGACAGCAAAGCCTGGAGCTGGGAAGTCTCCTATTCCCCCAAATTATGCAACACCTTAATAAAGACATTTTTCCTTCCCCACTATCCTTTGCGTTCAGAATATGCCTGTGTTTGGCAGTGGGCAGCAGAACCCCACATTTGTTTAGTAACAGCTTCACTGTCCATGAGCCTTAATATCACTGACCTTCAACTTTCTTAACCTTGTCCACCCAAACATGTTCCCCTCAAACAGCACACCCCACTCTTTGACTTCTCTGTCTTATTCATTCACCCCCCACTTTCACTCATGGGCTCTGTGATGTCAGAGACCTCTAGGGCTGTAACTTCTCCATTTCCTTCTCACATACGAGGTGCCTTCTGGTCCTACTTCACTCTCTTCTTCTGATGCCACTGATCCCCCTACCTTTCTGTCCCTTTGACCTTTGCCAGGACCCACTTGCCAAACCTTGACCCTGGTCAATCCCATCTTCTCTATTCTCACACTGCAGCACTATCTACTTATCTACTGCTTATGACAAATTACCACAAAGCTTAATAGCTTCAAACAGCAAGCACTTATTATCTCACATAGTTTCTGTAGCTTAGCTGGTGGCTGTGATTCAGGGTCTGTCAGGAGGTCACAGTGAAGATGGCAGCCAGAGCTGCAGTCATTTGAAGGCTTGACTGGGGCTGGAGGGTCTGTGTCCTAGATGGCTCCAGGCTGCAGTTGACAGGAGACCTCATCTCCTTGCCACAAGGTCCTCTCCAAAGAGATTTTGAGCATCCTTGTGACACGGCAGCTCTCTTCTCCCAGAACAGAACAAAGTCCAGGAAAAAGTCACAAAGTCTTTTGTGACCTAGAGTTGAAAGTCACACACTGACACTTCTGCTACATTCTGCTCCTTAGAAGCAAGTCACTAAGTCCAACGCATACTGAAAGGTAGGGAAATGAGACCACCTTTTACAGAAGGGAGTATCAAATAATTTGTGCATGTATTTTAAAACTTGACTTCATCTTTTCTCTCTCATGACAGCATTTCCTATTCTTTCCTGACCCTTTGACTGCAGCCAGATACAACCTGTGAAACCTCAACCCTGGATGAGTCTTGTCATTCATGTTCTCGGGTTCTGTGTTTGGGCAGCTGAGCCTTGATGGAGAAAAATCCCACAGACAGGCCATGGGGCCACGCTGACACATTACCTCCTGCTCAGCCAGGCTCTTCCTGCTTCCAGGGCATCTTCCCAAACCTCGGGTGACTCTCACTGCTGTGTCTGGGTGGCACATCCAAAGCCCACCTCTTCCCTCAGTCCCACACACCACCCACCCCTCTCTTCCTCTCAGTGGGCAATTTGCCTCTGACTCCACCGATGATATAAATCTGTATCATAAACTATCTTCCCTCCCTCATATCTTAGGGGCAGAGGAATTTCTCTCCTATTATTCAATAATAACCATTCTTGATCCAGTTCTCCATCATTCCAGCAATCTTTCTAGTGGATTCCTAGGAGATTCCAGCTCCCACCCCCAGCAACTTTGTAAAAACTCATCCAGTCTTTTAAAAAAAAATCCTCACCCGAGGATATGTTTCTGTTGGTATTAGAGAGAGAGGAAGGAAGAAGTAGAAAGAAAGGAGGTGAAGGGGAGAGAGAGAGAGAAGCATTGGTGTGGGAGAGAAACTTTGATCAGTTGCCTCCTGTACCTACTCAGACCAAGGATTGAACTCACAACCTAGATATGTGCCCTGACCTGGGATTGAACCCACAACCTGGGTTTTTTTTTTTTTTGGTATATGGGACAACACCCCAACCAACTGAGCCACTTGGGCAGGGCATCCGGCTTTTTTTTCTTTTATTTTAAAGACAAAACAACATAATAATTTATCCTTGGCCCAATCTCTCCCTCCACCCCACACCTAGAAGACATGCATAACTCTCTTTCACAGACTGTCTAATTTCTTCTCTATTTCACAGCTGAACTTCTAGAAAGACTGGTGTGCACATTTGGTCACTTTTTGCACCCTTCCCACCACTCACTTTTGAACCTATAGCAACTTGGCCTCCACCTCCATAGCCTCCATGACCCTGTCAACAGCACACAGCCAACGGTACAAGCTCTGGATTATTCTGTCTTGTGTGGCCTCTGTGCGGCCTCAAACTCCCTGTTGATACCTCCTTTCCTTTTGGTATACCTCCTATCCCTTTCTTCTCTGGCTCCTCACTCCGGCATTGCTCCTTCTTTTGAAAATGTTCTTGGTCTCTTTGAGGGATATCACCAAACTCATGTTATCTTTGCCCTGGCATCCCTCAATTGCACTTCAAACCCAGTCCTTGTCTAGGAGCTCAGAATCTGTTACCCAGCTTCCCTTTGCACTGTCACCACCTGGATGACACACACGGACATGAACCTCAACATGCCCAAAAATAGAATGATCACATTTCCTTTGAAATTTGGCATCCCGCTCCACCTAGTCACTCAACCTAGAAGCTGGGAGAACTTCCATCTTTCCCCCTATATAGCTCATTGGTTGTGTAATCTCAGAAAAGGAAACAATAACAAAGATGGATGAGACTCTAGGCCAGGGGTTCACAGCTGCCTCTGCCATTTCGCAACCTGCTGACACTGGGCAGGGCTCCTAACCTGCCTCTGTTTTCTTCTCAATAGCCTTGGTATAGTAACAACACCTACTTCCTAGTAGTTTGTGCTGTTTAAGTGATAAATACAGGTAGTGCCAGGGAGTGGGAGCTCAGCAAAGGCCAGCTCTCACTCACTCTCTGGCCCTCCTTTCCCCGTACCCATGGACAGACTGGGCCCCTGCAGTGCTACTCACAGTCTGGTCCCTAGACTGGGGCTGGTTTAAGAAGAAATGTTTATTATTTTTCTGCTATGAGGTAAGCGCAGAAGTTGAGAGTAAGCCTTTAAAAGCATTTAAAAGTGATATAGTAACAGGATAATTTTGAACTGAATAATATAAAATTTGTGTTTCGCCTCCATTAGGATGTCTACTATCAAAAGACCCAAAGATGACAAGTGTTGGTGAGGATGTAGTGATGCTGGAACCTGGGGCCGTCTGGGCACTAGCTGGGATCTCCACCCAGCATCATGGCTCCTTGGAACGGCAGCTCCTGTGGATGGACCTGCCATTCTGCCCATGGTCCTCGGGCTCTGCGTCCCCTCTCCAGGGCACAGTTTGTCTGTTTGATTGCTCTGCCTTTTCCCACCCACCCAATTCTTGCTTGTCTGTGCAAGGCCAGCTTTTTTGGGAGCCTCCTCTGAAGGTCTAGGTATCGTTATTTCCACATTGTGTGATTAGGCAGGGGGAAGTGAGCCTCCTTTGCATTGAGGCAAATCTAAGAAACTATAGAAGTGAGAGGTCAGGCACATTGATGGGCCATAGTGGGAAAGCTTTAGGAAAATGGTCCCCTTGACCCTCCTCAGATGATTCCTGGAAGGTGTTCTTGCCACTTGCCATGTGTTATTTCCTCCTCCAGATATATTAGCAAACCAGAGCAATCCAGGAGTTCTTCAAAGCTGAGGGCTGGGGGAGCCAGGCAGTGGGCTGATGTTGGAGAACAGGACCCAAGGGTGTGAACCCTCCAGGGAACCACAGCCAGAACCTCTACCCCTGTCCCCAACCTGCACACACTTCATGGCTTTCAACCTGGGAGAACAGGGGCTTTGGGCCAATCTCTAAGGTGCTTCCCAGTGAGCAGAGAGCAGGCCCAGTGGAGCTTGGCATCACCGCCCAGCAGCTCGGCTGCTTCCCAAGGCTGGTCCCTCAGTGGCCTTGGGCTCTCTGCTCCGGCCCGCAGGGCAAACCCTTGCACTCCCTGCCAGCATGTTTGAGATCCTGCTCCGGGCACCTGGATTCAAGCCATGTGCCCAAACCCCAAACAAGTTTTTGTAACTGGACCAAATTATAACTAAAGACAGAAAAGGGCATCTTCTTTATTTTGTGATGGCTCCAAGAAGGGGCAGCACCATCCTTAGGCTGCCCCGCCTTCCTGGACAGCTCGTTCCCAGCCTCCTGCTGTGTGTGCGTGTGTGCGTGTGTGTGTGTGTGTTTTAAAGCAACAAAAAATCTTTATTATACATAAACCCAACATAGGAATTAAGAATTATTTATGGCTTCCTGCAATCCTCCCAGGTATAATATGTCAGATTCAAACTGGAAAGTATGTCTGGGATGAAATCCTACTTGAAACAGTTTCTTGTGGTTCATATATTAATGACTGATGACTGGGGGTTTACACAAACAAAATGAATATTATAATTTGTGGGTAAGCAAATAAATTACTTTTATAGGATTTAGGCACTTTCCATGAAAGCTTTGATCTATCCAAAGAAGTGCTTATGCATACAGGTTATTAAATTGCCAGCTTGCAACTCTTGAGGCCTGGCAGTTAGATTAAACAGGAGGCAGACTTCCTGCTTAAATGGGGACATGTGAAATGCTTGATAAGTAGAAAGACTCTTTTTTTGACATTTTTAAGCCAACTGAGCACCTTGAGAATTTGAAATTTGACCTCCATACAAGGGAATGAACTTTTCACAGGCCACCAAGGGCCTGATGGGGACTATGGAGGCCAGTGGCGTGTTAGAGATGGCCAGCATTGCATGTTGGCCACACAGAAGCTCTCCCTGGCTGTGCGAGTCCCTGTGCTTGGTGAGCTTTCTTCTGATTTTAAATTGCTCCAGGAGTGGTACTTCGGAGTCTTCGTAGCTCTGGAACATGACATTACTGACAACTGAAAAGACTCCCACCGGAAAACTATCAAAGCTGATGAGCTGTATTTGTATAAATACCTAAACAAACCCACCAGAGAGCTATACAGGAGAGACAAATTCTTTGAATTTGAGGCAAAGATAAGCCAGTTTCAGTGACAGGGCCAGGATTCACAGATGTTCTCCAAAGGAGATGTCACTGGCACAAACCCTGCAAGGAGAGAGAGGCTGTGGAAAAGGAGCCTGAGTGAGGTGCTAGCTGCAGCTTCCATTTTGGAGCAGCAGGCCTTGCTTGGGGCTGTTCCTTTGCCCCTGTGAAATGGGGCTTTTGTTCAGGTTCCCATGGAAGGCATGGGAGTCACTTTTCAGATCTGGGGTACTTGGTCTTTCTTTGATGAAGGGAGGTATATGAGGTGCTGGCCTCAGGGCTCTGGATGTGGGTGGACAGTTCCCAGCCGGGGCCACTCAGCCCCAGCCTGAGGGTTTTGAGGAAGGGGAATGTGGAAGCTGACAGCCCATCCCTGTCCCCAGGCACAGGTGTGGTTCAGCTGCAGGCCTTCAGAGCACCCATGTCTGCTTGATGACCCACTATGTGCCGCTGAGGAGTTGGGGGTCTGTAATTTAATTTTCTACTCTTATTTGATTCTAATTGTCTACAGTAAGTTGGATCTATTTTTTTCAAAAAAGGTGGAAATGGCTGTGTGCTATTAGTGTGGACAGAGGATGGCTAGTCTGACCAGGCCTGGGTGGAGGGGTGGGGGTTGAGGGGGGGTCAGGGGTGCTGTGGCCAGAAAGGCTGTGTTACTGCTGAGCTGAACTAGGCAGTGGATCCCAAGGGATGAGGAGAAAAAGTGCTCAAGGACCTGGACACTTCATTTTTATTTGCAAATATGTAAACACATATTCAAGCTGGTTGCTGCCTGGAGGGTTCTGGCATGTAGTCAACCCGTCCTCTGGGTCCTGGTGCTGGGGTGCCTCAGCTTTATAGAATTTGGAAGGCAACTTGATTGGAGCAGGCCATGGACCTTGCTGATGCTGGAAAATTATTTTCTCTTGGATGGAAGCCCTCCTTTGCTTGTTGAGAAAAGGAGAGTTTGTTCTGGCTGAGTGCCGGCAGGAGATACATGGTTCCTGTTCTTTTGGACGCCTCCAGGCTCCCAGCACAGACCTCTGTGGAGTTTTGGTGGATATAAGCAACAACTCCGGCCTTGGCCCAAGTGTCACATCCTTACGGAGACCTTCCCTGGCTAGTCACCCTAAAAACAATCCAACAAACAACCTTGAAACAAACAGGCAAACCAACATAAATGACCCCTTCTGGCCTATTTTGTTAATATCACTTAAGTCTCCCTGGAAATAGTTATTTCTTTCCTTGTTTATTGTCTTTCTGGCACTAGATGTGAGCCCTATTGGAGCAGGGACCTTGTCTACATACTCCCTGCTCTATCATCGGCATCTAAACAGTGCCAGAAATACAGCAGGTGCTTTGAAAAACTATGGAGTGAATGAATGCACTTTAACATGTATGCCAGATTTGTTTTTATCATGTTGGTAAGACATAGAAATGACTGTCATGATGTTACAGAACAGACAAGGGGGGCCTGGGACAATATACTATTATTGAAAGAAGGCCCCGGGTCCATTATGTCCGTCGCCAGAGGAAAGACGTCTCTCAATGCCAGAGATTCGTGAAAAGGAAAGGAAATGTTTATTTAATGCTATACTAACTTAAAGTAGTGACCTAATGTCTTTATCAAAAAATCCTAAAGTCCCTTAAAACACCCACAAACAGACACAGTCCTTCATTCCTTCCCCCCTTTGCCCAGTCCAGAGTACCGTATCTCAGGAAAGGAAATAGAAGTCCATGGCTCAGGCAGTCCTCTGGTTCTTCCCAGTTAATACTCCATCTCGACTGGGAGACCTCCCTGGGTTCCCGGCACCCTCAGCTGAGTTGCCGGGATCTCTGCTAAAACCAGGTGGTGGTTCCCCTTCTAAAGCTGTGGGGGTCCCTGCTCTGTCCAGGCCTCGTGGTTCTCCCTCTCAGGGCTGCGGGAGTCTCCACTCTGTCAAGGCCGGGTGGTTCTCTTTCCTAAAGCAGCACGGTTCTCCCTCAATGGCTGAGGTCCTCCCTATTCTGCTAAAGCCGCATGGTTCTCTCTCCTAATGGCCGTGATCCTCTCTGCACCTCCACAGCCACGTGGTTCTCTCTTTTCTCAGGGCTGCGCATGGCTCTCCTTCTCAAAGCAGCATGGTTCTCTCCCCTAATGGCCACCAAGGTGGGTTTTAAATCCCCACGGCCAATCTTCCTCTGCAGCCTCATTTCCGACTCCTCCCATGCTCGGCTTCACATGCCAGAACTCGTATCCTTCCAGCTTTACTGGGCTGCCATCTTGAGTCTGGGCAGGCGTGGCCCCATGTCCTGGAGCCAATCTTCTCCGAGCTCCCATGTGGGCGCTGTAGCTTGGGGGATCTGCCCCCAGTCACGTCTTGGTGGGGAAGTTACTTCCATTCCCCTGGCTCAGGGCATGGTCACAGCTATTTAACATATCTAAGCGACCAGCCAAAGGCTATAGATATGTTAAATGACCACGCCAGAGGGTAGCTGCAAGGCTGTTGCTATGCAAAACAGCTCTCAATGGCCCTGCTCCATTTGTCCCTTCCCCCAACCCACACCGTGAGGGGAGGGGGGTGGAGACATCTTAAAATCTCCTGGACACCTTGAGTTCTGGACCCCATTTCAAATGCCCATTTGGGGTCCCCCCTCTTGGCTGAACCCTGTAACAATGACAGAAATGACTATCATGAAGGAAGGAGTCTATACTCACAGGTCCCTAGAAACAGGGAGACAGGCTACTTAGCCAGGACAAGTGGAATAGGGAAACTAAGACACATAGTTAAACAGCAGTTTGTAGCCATTTAATAAATTCTATTTTCCCTAAACCAAGGGCCCTTAAGAGTAGATGGTTTGTACTTCTCCACCACCAGAAGGTAAATAGCTAAAATCATTCTACTCAGAAAGAAAGATAGCAGATATCCAATTAGTGTCATTTGCAACCACATCCAAGGACAGATGAAGTTAAGGGAATACATTTCATTTTGGTGTATTGGCAGCATGAAGCTGATGAATATCCTATTGAGATCCTCCTCTAAGACATCCCTTAACCACCCCAGCCTTTAAAAACCCTCAAAATGAAGGTCCCTGTGCACAGTCTCCCTCCAAGGAGCAGGCCTGCGCCTTTCTTTCCCTTCCCCCTCTTCTTCCCTCACAGACATGAATCTCCTAAACTCTAAGGGTACCCACAAGGCTTGCAACCAGAGAGCAATGGGCAGTGGCAACTCATCCTGGGCTAACCTCCTGAACCATCTCCAAGGCCCACTTTTCTCTGACTTCCCAGTGAGCTAAAGCAGCCCTGCCTAGGCCCATATCACCACTTAGCCCCTCTCCTGTTGCTTCTTCTATCCTAGGTCCTTCCTTGTTTCACTGTCCCCAGGCTTTAATAAATGCATCCTCTAAAAATCACCTGGACTCATGTTGTGAAATCCTTCCTGCAAGAGGTCATGAGCCAACACACTATGCTCAGGACCAGATCCCCTTCCCAGTAACAACAGGAGGCATAGCACACCACACAGGCCCACACAGGGAGTCCACAGGGATGAAGGTGAACGTGCAAAGAATTCTCAGAAGGAGCAGCCATCAACATCTTGGTATTCTCAAACCAAAAAAATACTAAGATATAGAAGCCCAGGCAAGATGGTGTCTGAGGAGAAAGAACATATCAACCATCTCTGAGTGTTACAGAACAGACAAGTGGGGGAGGGCCTGGGACAATATACTATTATTTAAAAGGCCCCCAGGTCCGTCATGTCCGCCGCAGAGGAAAGACATCTCTCAATGCCAGAGATTCGTGAAAAGGAAATGTTTATTTAATGCTATACAAACTTAAAGTAGTGACCTAATGTCTTTATCAAAAATCCCAAAGTCCCTTAAAACACCCACAAACACAGTCGCAGTCCTTCCTTCCTTCCCCTTTTGCCCAGTCCAGAGTACCGTATCTCAGCAAAGGAAAACGAAGTCCATGGCTCAGACAGTCCTCTGGTTCTTAGTTAGTCCTCCATCTCGACTGGGAGACCTCCCTGGGTTCCCGGCACCCTCAGCTGAGTCACCGGGATCTCTGCTAAAGCCAGGTGGTGGTTCCCCTTCTAAAGCTGCGGGAGTCTCCACTCTGCCAAAGCCGCGTGGTTCTCTCTCCTACAGCAGCACAGTTCTCTCTGGGATGCAGGAGCCTCCACTCCATCAAAGCCGCGTGGTTCTCCTTCTCAGGGCTGTGCATGGCTCTCCTTCTCAGGGCAGCATGGTTCTCTCCTTCCTAAAGCAGCATGGTTCTCCTCCTCGCAATGGCCGAGGTCCTCCCCATTATGCTAAAGCCGTGTGGTTCTCTCTCAATGGCCGCCAAGTCTGGGTTTTAAATCCCCACGGCCAATCTTCCACTGCAGCCTCATTTCCGACTCCTCCCACGCTCGGCTTCACATGCCAGAATTCATATCCTTCCAGCTTTACTGGACTGCCATCTTGAGTCTGGACAGGCGTGGCCCCATGTCCTGGAGCCAATCTTCTTCGAGCTCCCATGCGGGCGCTGTAGCTTGGGGGATCTGCCCCCAGTCACGTCTTGGTGGGGAAGTTACTTCCATTCCCCTGGCTCAGGGCATGGTCACAGCTATTTAACATATCTAAGCGACCAGCCAAAGGCTATAGATATGTTAAATGACCACACAAGAGGGTAGCTGCAAGGCTGTTGCTATGCAAAATAGCTCTCAATGGCCCTGCTCCATTTGTCCCTTCCCCCAACCCACACCCTGGGTGGGGGGATGGAGACATCTTAAAATCTCCTGGACACCTTAAGTTCTGGACCCCATTTCAAATGCCCATTTGGGGTCCCCCCTCTTGGCTGCACCCTGTAACACGAGCTTCAGAGAGGTCAGGTGAGAAGAGGGCTGGGAGACATTCACTGAACTTGTTGCCACAGTGGCTGTGGCAGAGTGGGGGTACACCACTTGGATCTCCCTTCAAGAGAGAACCTGCACCAAGGAATGCAGTTACTGGAGGCCTTTCCCTGTGGGTGCCTTCAGGATCTGCCTCCAAGTTTGAGCAGGGCCATGTCCCCCCAGGAAAGTGTTGCGCATGGGTCACCGGCCAGCAGTGACCACGGAACGCTGTGGATGGCTCGATGAAAACACGCGAGAAAAAACACACATGCACAGAGACAGACTAGTTTCTGTGGGGAAGTAGGGACGAAATGGCCACCCCCCCTAGTGGGGAGCGCGCTGATTTACCGTCCATACCTGCTTTTATTGGGCTCATTTTGCATAATAATTCAGGTAAAGTATAGTACTCATTAGGGGGAAGTAAGGAACCATAGAAAACAAAGAACTCTGCCAGCCTATTGAGTCGGGGTCAAAGAGCTGTAAGACTGAGGAACAAACTAACTTCCTCCCAAGACCCTTCTCATTCAACTGAGAGCATTCTAAACAAAGGTTTCACAGTAATTTACATGTTCTTTCTTAGGCCTGATCACCCCCGGGGAATCCGCACTTCTCAGCACAAAGCTGCACCACCCTGTCATTGTTTCAGGCTTAGGTGGAGCAAGGGAACTTAGGCAACCGAGAGATAAGGAGTTTTTCTCCCAGACTATGAGAACTCAGGCTATGTCAAAGCCGAGGAGCGAGGGTCCATCACCCCCTTTTGCTGCAGCCCCCCAAGTCCTTCTTTTGGGAGGCCTCCCAAAGTGATCGTGCCTGTCTTAGGTCATTCCCCCCGTGGGGAATCTTACCCATCTTTGGCTAACCGACCAAGCTTTTTGGGGTTCAGTCATGAATAAAGCAGCAGAAGCAGCATTCCTGCCAGGAAGATAAGCTTTTGTCTCCTTGCTGGCTTACAGTTCCAAGGGCGTTCCCTTAGCCTTAGCCTAGGTGGGGGTTTCAGCTTCTGATACCAGTCAGGGCGGTTCCCAACAGGAAAGCCCTCAGCCAGCGACTGGGCAGAGTGATAATATAAGGGCTCACATTTCTGGCCAGTGTGGGTAAACTTTGCATTACAGCTCCACAGGAGCTGCCCAGACATTCTTATAGCTGCCTGCAGCCCATTGAGCTTCCTACCCTCTTCTTTTTCCACCTCTCTCCTTTATGGGGGACAGATCTGCAGTGGAAAGCTCCCTCGCCTCCTCCTCCTTTTCACTGTATCTTCCACAGGTGTTAGCCAATGAATCTCGTGTACCTCTAAGTCCACCTCTGAGTTGGCTTCTAGGAGGACCTGAATTGACATGGTGGCCATTGATGATTCAGTGAGAGACAATTAGGTAGAATTATGAGGCTGGAAGCCAGACTAGGGTGAATTAGCAGTAGAAAGTGATGAGATAGAGCCCAAGAGTATGAATGATCTCTTTGAGGAGGTTCAGATGGACCAAATGCTTTTGGCCATTTGAAAACTGAAACATCTTGTAAACATCCTGTAGTCCTTGGAAAGAGGTGAGCAGTATATAAAAGAAAACCAATAAATGAAAAATCATTTTCTCTTTTGTGGGCATGACTTTCTCAAAGCTATATATTTTTTTATGTATTTGCATAAGAGAATACCCAAGAAAAGCAGATTGATACTCAATTTAAAGTAGAAGCACTGCCTCCACTTTTCCATTCATTGGATAGTCATCAACTTCTTAATTTTTTTTACGCTCTTTCCAGATAATACAAAAGCTGTTTGAAAGTTCTTTAGGATGTGAACAAGTTAATAAGGTGCTGAAACCAGCACTTTTCGAAAAAGATAAACTTAAGAGTGTTTTTGCCAACAAACACTAACTAAAGGAAGTTCTGGGCTGCACTTCAGCTAGTAGGAAAAGGTCCCAGAGGGGCAGTCTGAGAAGCAATAGGATTGATCAACAATGAAAGTAAAAATATGAACATAAATGTAAACAGAATTATCTTTATAAAACAACAAACAACAACACCTTGTGGGCATTTAAAAAAGAGCTAAAACATAATAAAAAGAATACTTAAGTTGGGAGGGAAGCTCAGAGTTAAAATATTCAAGGTCCTCGGACTGTTTGGGAGGAGGGTAAAAACATTGATTACCCACAGGGTTGTTGTTCTTATTGTGCATACCAAAATGTTTAGGAAACCAAAATAAGGACACTAGAGTGTTCAGCTTTTACTCAAGGAGAGAGAAAAAGAGAAATAATGAAAATACTCCACTGGTTCCAAGGTGCGGGCTGGACTCTTTCTTGGAGTATGCACCTGCTGCATGGACTGCTGGGCCAGGGGTGGCCAAGGAGCTGCAGAAACAGAGCTGGGATGTTCACATTGTTGTGGGTGAGGCATCCTCAGTGAGTGATGGAGCCATGCACAGGGAGGGAAAGAGGGTAGGCTATGAGCTGAGGCCTCCATTTGTAATCTCAGCCAGGATCCCACAAGTGTTAGGAAAGGAAGTGGGAAGGAAGGAAGGAAGGACGAAAGGAAGGAGAGCCCTCTAAAAGTGGCAACTCTGAACAACCACCCATTCCAACTGGAATGGAACTGGCAGGGTTGGCTGTTGGTTGAGAGCCACCAGGCTGGAGGAGGTTCATGGGCATGTGACATCCTGGGAACTCCTAGGCACTTGTGACTTCCAGGTGCAAATGTAGGAAATCCAGTTTCTCTGACCTCAGCTTAGGAAAACTCCAGGGCACAACTTACACTCCAAAGTCCCCTGCAGGGTCAGGCTGAACATGCATCCACCTAAAGCAGCCCAAAATGACACCCTTGCTTGGCCTTCTCCTTTTCTCTCCAGCTCCCCTGGGGGCACTTCTTTAATATAACATATAAGGACCAACATTTGCCTTGAGGCTGCTTCAGAGGACCAAACCTAGACCCAGGAAACTCATGAGCAAAGCATGGTGTGTGTGTGTGTTTGCTGTGTGGTATACATGGTGTGTGTACCATTTGCCTGTGTTTGGTACATGTGGTGTATATGTGTGTTATATGTGTTGTATTTATGTGGTATGTGTGGTATGTATCATGCTTACATGGTATGTGGCATTTATGTGATGTGTATGTTTGTGTGGTGAGTGGTGTGTGTATGGAGTGTGTCTAATATGTTTATATGGTGTGGGGCATTTATGTGGTATATACAAGGTCTATCAGGAAAAAAAGCCAACCATTGTTAATATAACGAGACTGGTTTGCATGACATCAATGTAACCTGGCAGCCAAGGAGAGTGGACTGGAATGTGCATGGGTGAACAAGGATGACTTCACTGCACTAGTCAGTGGGGGCAGTAGACACTGTTGAGTGAGCATGTGTACTGTGTGGCCATTGCATTCAAAATGACTGAGTGAGCAGAGCAACAAATCTGCATCAAAATTTGTGTTAAGCTTGAACATTCTCCTGCAGAAAACTATTCAGATGATTCAGAAGGCCACAGCTATGGGCAACTGGTGATTGGCAGCTTCACCAGGAAAACCCACCTGCTGATGCATCATGTCTTGTGCAGTTTTTTGGTTATTTGATAATCACCCAGGTGACTCAGGCCCCCTACAGCCCAGAGTTGGTGCCCTGTGACTTCTGGCATTTCCCAAAACTAAAATCACCTTTGAAAGGGGAGAGATTTCAGACTGTCCATGAGATTCAGGAAAATATGACAGGGCAGCTGATTGTGATTGGGAGAGCTGTGTGAGGTCCCAGGGTGTGTACTTTGAAGGGGATTGAAGCATCATTGTCCTATGTACAGTGTTTCTTGTATCTTGTATTTTTTTCAATAAATGTCTCTCTCATTACATGGCTGGATACCTTCTGGACAGACCTTGTATGTTTGTGTGGTGTCTGGTGTGGTGTGTGGATATGATATATATGTGTGTGTTGTATGTGTTCCTAAGTCCAGAATATGAGGTAGAAGGAGAGGGGCTTATCCTACCAGTCATTGCTGAGTACGTCCTATCCATTGTACATTTGGTCCTCCTAAGCACTCTCCCTCTCTTCTTCTCTCTCCTTAATTCTGCCAGAGGTGCACTCTCTCAGCACTGCTCGTAGTTCCCAGGCCAGTTAGTAGATAAATCCACATGATCATTTTTAAATTTCAGCTCTCATACAAGATGACTGATGAAGATATCAATGAAAACAAAATGAAAAAGCTTAACAATAATGAAAATTGTGTGTTGACAGGAGTCAAATTATCTTGACAAAATTTCAATTGACACAAGTTTTACTTGGGTTAATGTTAAAGGATTCTATGTGGAGTCAGGTATGTGGTGGAGTTCTGATATTTTAAAATCTCTTCCCTTTCAAAGGTGATTTTAGTTTTGGGAAATGCCAGAAGTCACAGGGCACCAACTCTGGGCTGTAGGGGGCCTGAGGCACCTGGGTGATTATCGAATCACCAAAAAAATCTGCACGAGACGTTATGCATGAGCAGGTGTATTGTCCTGGTGAAGCTGCCAATCACCAGTTGCCCATAGCTGTGGCCTTCTGAATCATCTGAATAGATTCTGTGGGGGAATGTTCAAGCTTAACACAAATTTTGATGCAGATTTGTTGCTGTACTTGTTGCTCAGTGTCAATTCATACTCTTCCTAGTAATTGCCTCCATTCCACTTCTCTACTACTTTCAGTCCATGAAATTCAGAGGGGACTACCCACCCAGCAGGGGGCAGTGGTAACATGTGACCCAGGCTCTTCCTTGTAAGACTTGGAGCTGGAAGCACGTGAGCCGGAGCTTCTGCTGCCATTTTGCCACTTCAAGCATCCTGAGAATGAAGCCAGCTTTGGGAGAGAGGAGAACTGAGTGGTGAGAGGGAGACACTGGGCCTGGGTGATTCCCATTGAGCTTCTATATCAAACCACTACTGAAATCAGCCTTACACTGGCAATGTTCCTTTTTCCTTAGGCCAGTTTGTATCATTTGTATCAAAAGAGTTCTACCAGATACAAGAGATTTCTCTAGAAGAATTAAGAAGTGAAAGACTTGAAACCAGTGCAGTGGTTTAGGCATTAGTTCAGTGGTACATATTGGAAAGGAGGAGGTAGAGTCAAGGTATATTAGACTTGGTTACTGTGTAAATGTAGTGAACGAAATGAGCATCTAAAAATATGGTGATCAGATTTGGGTATTAAGGTCAATGATTGACAGTAAAATGATTGAGTTTGGAGTTAAATATAGGAGAAGGATGAGGATAGAATTGAAGATAAAGAATTCCATTTTGGACAGAAGTATGAAGCATCCATAGATCATCAGAGGGGGTATGGTTGCACCAGAGCAATGGGGCTGTGCATCTGAAACTGAGAAGAGAGGTCAAGGGTTGTGCTAAAGGTTTATGAACACCCACATACAGATCAGTTAGAAGCATGAAAGTGAATGGTGAGTGTGTTCCATGATACTATCCTTAGATTGAAGGCAGCATCCTAGGAAACATAAAGGACAAGCGGAGAAGAGGGAGCCCACCAAACTGACCAAGAAATCATTGGCACAGAAGTACAAGGACAGGCAGGAACACAGCCTTCAGGTAAGAGAGCAAAACAGTCAGGGAGTGATTTGCTGTGTGATGTGAGGAGACAGGGCACCTCATCCCATCTAGGAGAGCAAAATGAATTCTTTCCTGAATACATTCAGACTGATCAGGCAGATTTTAAATAACCTATGTTCCTGACTTCCCTTCGTCCATTCTTCTTATACCTTCTCTTTATGGTCACTAGCACATTCTTCAAAGAATGGGAAGAAAAAATACTGAGACAGGGACTCTGACCAGGGAAGGAAAAGCTCTGGGGTTGCATGGTATGCACTAATCTACCCCTGTTTATGAAGCAACTAGACTACAGACCAATAGTTAGTAGCACTTTGTAGATGGTGCTTCTGTTCACTTCTGGAAAGCAATTTATATTTTAAGAAATTCATGTGAAGTTACTAAGTACACCTGAGAGTTAGACTGTCTCTGTAAATAAATGCTGATACTAAAATAACCCTCACCAGAAAAATAGAGAAGTTCATCTTGAGAAGGAGAAAGCCACTCTTTCTTGGATTGACACTAGGGGTTGTTAGAACGTAAGGTTTTCATTGTATGCACAGATTCCAGCATGAGGGATGGAATCTCCCATGAGGATGGTTTCAAGTTTTATTTAATTCTTGTATATTTCACACTCCTGCCTTCTTGTTCTGCACCCAGAGGAGATGGGGGCAAATCTTTTGGTCTCTATTTGAGGTGGACACCCCGTCATTCCTGCCCCAGCCCCATGTGACTGGGTAACAGAGTGTGTGTCCTGGGCATGATATAAGCTCAGTGTTGAGAACCTCAGTGCTCCATTCTGAAATTAAGTTGATGTTTTTCAAAGCACCAATTTGGTCATAAATGTGTGGATGGTTTCTGATAAAGCCCCACAAGATGCTGGTAACAGTGAGTGATGGTAGAGTTTGCCCCTGGGTGAGGAGGAAAACTACATGCTCTTTTGTACCCTTTCAATGTCATAGTATTGATCTATACAGAAAAATTAATTAAATTATATAAAAAAGCAATAGTACCTCTAGTAGGATATGTATTCCAGGAAGAAAAAAGAAAGCACAAGTATTATATAATACGCCTGATAAGTTCACAGAAATGAAATCCTGGGATTCACTAGAGCACACACCAGTCAGATGGTCCCTGTTTACTGACATCTCCAAGTCTCTGCCCATTTTGACCAAGTCATGGTAGGGCAGGTCGGGGAGGAATCACCCTAATTCTTATGCAGGAAGTGGAGGCCAGGAACCCTTGTGGTTTGCAGGTCCTGGAAGGGGGACTGCTGACTTGTGATTTCCCAGCCACTAATTAGTAATAGAAATCCCACCACTCCCAGGACAAAGGCAGCCCAGACAAGGTTTCATTCACATGCAAAGGAAGTGGCCAGAGACTAATGTTTGGCAGGGCTGGGGATAGGAGGGCAAGCGGGTATGGAGGGCCCTAAGGGACCTGTGTCAGTGGGAAAGGGAGGAGAATGCTACAAGTCTGCCTTGGGGTTAGGACACCTGTGGTGTCTCCAGGATGCTGCCAAGCAAGAGCAGGGTAGAGGAGGCTGTCGGGTGAGAACCAGAGGGACCCAAAGGTAGAGACTGTTCTAACTTGTCTATGCCCATAAACTCAGATGGCTAATTCATTAAAGGCAGGTGGAAGAGCAAGGGGGACCCTAAGGAATTCCAGATCAAACCCCACCTGATGTCCACCTGCCCTATCCACTTAGTTAACAGATGGTCTTTGCACCTGGTCCCCAGACAAAGCTGGTGTAGTAGGTCATTCCATGCTTGTCAGGAAAGTCAGGGCTTTCAGCAGAATGCTGCTATAATGGAGAAACAGACTCCCACAGACAGGCTGGCTGGGAATTGCCTCTGCTGCTCACAAGGTGTGTGCTCCTCTGTACCTCAGTTTCTTTTTCTAAAAACATGATAATAATACCCAGTTTGTTGGGCAATTAAATGAGAAAATTTACTTGAAATATTTAACAAATGACACATACATAGGAAGTCCTCAGTAAATGTGAGCCCATGCCCTCGGAGCCCAAGCCCCCTGGGCCTGCCTGTTCACCGGAGGAAATATGAAATTTACAACTGTTGAGGTCTCTGTGTTTTAATGTGCTCTAGGGGGGGAAGCAATGTGGAAAATGGATTAGGGAGGGAGGAGGCTGAGACTTAGGAATCTAGGGAGAAGTATGCAGGAATACTGATGGGAGGTAGAGAGATGGGAACTCGGGCCCTGGGCAGTGGGACTTGGGAAATATTTTGGAGACGTTCTCTCTAGGACTTGATATCAGGCTGGAACCACAGACTTGGTGGAGGGCGCCAGCTTTGATGGCGAGAGGAAGGTGGAAGGTAGGGAAGGCAGCTGCAGGGAAGATCTTGAGTGTGTGGGCAGGAGATGTGTGGCTGGGGACTTGAGGCAGAAGCAGCAGGTCCAGAGGCAGTGGTGAGTGCAGAGGTGGGGTTCAGACTGGAGGTGGAATATTTTATGCACAAAGGGACCTGCTTCCTAGCGCAGCTGGCCCCAGACTAGGTGCAGTGTGGTGAGGTATTAAGCCAGATTTCCTCCATGGACCAGCAGCTTCACGGCTGTCTGGTGTGCCCGGTGGTGCTACCCAGAGTTACTGGCTGACAGCGAGCGTGCTCGGACTCGCCAGGCAGTCTCTGTACCTGAGCTCTGTACCTTCCTTTCTTCCGCCAGCTTCAGTCGGAACTCCCACTCCGCCCACCTCCCTGCGCCTCCGCCCTCTTGCTTCCCAAGAGCTCAGAAAGCTGCGCCGGGGATCCAGGATGAGGCCGGTTTCCCAGCGGGCCACAAGCCAGACCGCAGGAACCGCGGAAGTTCACACCCGGCAGCGTGTGCTGGCAGTGGCCTGGAAGGGACGAGAGCCGGCGGCGGGGGAGGGGACCCTCTCGGCCCAATCCCACCAGTCCCTGCGGCAGGCAGCTGGAAGATAGGCTCGCTTTGGCAGCCCAAATTCTGACCCCGCAGGGGTCTGTGCGGAGTCCATTGCGGGCTGTGAGTCGCTAGCTAGAGTGCTTGCGCTAGGGAAGAATTCGCTCACTGCCTGCACTGGATTCATCCCTCCCAGCGCAATTAGGGTATACTGCCACGCCCACTGCTAGCCCAGGATCTGAGGGTTGGGGATTATCACAGCTCAAAGTGTCTGAAACTCGGAGGGAGGCAAAATTCCCCAAAAGGCTACCCCTCTGCCTTCCTTGCCTCCCTCTTCAGGCAAACCCCTGGGCCCGGTGAGAGCCCGCAGCCCACCGAGTGCTTCCTGCTCACCCAGAGACTTGAAGATTTTCCTGAAGTTTGTGGCTAAACGTACCTTCGAGGCATAAAACCCTGGAGTTTGCTTTCATGTTTTCCATCAGTACAGCCTGAGCATAATTTCATTAGCTTTCTTTTTTTCTTTTCCCCAAAGGGAGAAAGTGACCCTGATTCGGAGAAGCAAATTGTCGCTCCTGCTGAGGGTGCAGGGGCCGCGGTGAATCTCCAGCCAAGGTTTGGTGGCACTTCGGAGGGGTTTCCAGCCACGATCCTCAGTGGCTGCGGTTAGCCTTCTGGAAACTTACAGAGTAATGTTCAGGGAAGCTTTACTTTATTGGAAGCACTTTCTACCTATACACACTCTCTAATATTGGTGGACCCAGGAGGTGGCCTCACTGATAGCAGCGCTCCTGAAGACCTGCGTCCAGGGCAGAGCAGCAGCCTGGCTCCTGCTGGAGGACAACATCCCACAGAATAACATGCGAGGGAGGCAACACCAAACAGCCTCCCCTCCCCACCCCTGACTTGGGTTGTAAGGGCCAGAATCAGGTGGGAAATCTCTATGTGCAGCTGCTGGGGGTCCCCTCCACCCCACTTTGGCCTCTAGGTCTGGCTCTCCTTTTTGTCTGCACCTCCCACCCTTTCATTTTGGAGGTTAGATTGTTTATATTTGGCCAATCCAAAACACTAACTTCTCTACTAGGCCCACACTCCTGTACATCTGGGGTTTTAAAAGCCAAGAGAGGTTGGAGGAAGTGATATTCTGGCTTTCCCATTCTTTCAGGCCTGGTCACCAACCCACTCCCAGAATGTGGGGTTGGCTTTTTCTGATCATTCTAGCCCAAAGCATGTTTCTTCTCCCTTTTGGACTCTGGAAGCTACTTTGTTACCAGCACTCAGATAACACCCATTTGTGCCTGCATTCCTTGGTGGGTCTTTTTCCCTTCCTCACATGCCCTCCAAGGGGACACTAAGTTTTCTGAGACCCATTTATCTGTCTATCCCAACATTCCCCAGCACACTGTTATGCCCTGAAGACTGCAGGAGCTGTTGTGCCCTTCAGGGCAATATGGCAGTTCTGGGCTATTGCAGAAGGTAAATGGCACCCCTGCAAGGACTCCACAGATTGGCTGGTATTGCCTTTTTCTGGCAGGTCACTGCCAGAGATGCTAGAGATGATTTTGCCCGGCCATCTGGCTTCTGGAGTGTCCCAGGTATTGAGCTTCCTCCCACCTTGCTCAGCTTGCTGAACTTTGCTGATGGGATTTCCCCACCCAGGTGGAACAGGATAATGAGGGGTCTAATAAAACAGGAATAGGGGGAGTTAAGAGGTCTGAGTATGATGCAGTGTTTGGGGAGAGGGATTAAGGAGGAAAACTATTAGGTTGTTGCACAGGGCATTAGAACTCCATGGGATTTGTGAACTGGATGCATAAGGAGAAGGGATGGACTCAGGAAGGGCAGGGACTGACCTAAAGGAACCTGGAGCTTTGCTCAGCAGGCTACAATGGGGAGATAGGGCAGTGAGTCCTGCCTGGGGAGAAAGACAGAGTCCACTATTGGAAGCACAGTGAGGGCGCTGGCAGGTGAGCAGGGCAGGTGGAATCTGATTGTATGAGATCAGAGGTTCTTAGGGAATATATGTTGGCACTTATGTTTTGAAAAATTAAGTTTTTTTGTTCTTATCAATGCTTTTATAATAGTTTTAGGAAGGAAAAAAATGTGAATTAGCTATTATGAGCCTTCTTTTGAAGTCTATCTTTCAGTCCAGAAACATGAAAAAAAATAAAATCCAGTTAAAAGAGTTTTTTTTGGGGGGGCACTAATTCATATTTTAGTTTGACAAGATGACTTACTAGAGTTTCCTTAGACACATAGAAGAAATTCAGAGATGCATACTTTCTCCCTTGTTTAGATAAGCTAAAAGGATACAGAGTGAGTTTCACTCTATATTTCTTCCAGTGAGATTGAGGGGCCCATTTAGGAAGCCAAAAAGACATCTGTAGAAAGAGGCACTTTTGATTTTTAACTATGAGAGAGCAAAACAAAACCAAGAAGGCCAACAGGATGTTATCCATGTCAATGACAGGAAGGCATCATGGTCATATAATTAAGACTGGTCTTATATTTGGACATTTAGGGGGTAAATATAACCATCACAATGTGTTAACCGGCCACAAAGCAAATAAATTCTGATTGAAAAAGTGTAATTAGAGAAACAATGCTATGGTGGATATTTTCATGGGACCTTAACAACTTTGGGGCCCAAAAGAGCAGAGTGGCTCCAGCACGAGCTCAGTGGCAGATCTGCTGGTTTCACAGGGGAGCTGAGAGGGACTCACTTAGCAGAGAGAAGGTTAGGCAGGGGAGTCCATCCCAGTGACAAGATCTTAGACAAAATATTAGCACATCAGAATTACTGTGAAGCTTCAAACATAAAATTGGGTGCCAGTGCTGCACCTTAGATCTCCTGAACTAGAATCTCCTGGGGAATGGATCTGGGCACCTGTGTGTTGACAAGCCTCTGCAGGAGGTCTGACTTGCCTCTTTGGGGCTGGGCACCATACAGCCTCTGATTGCCAAAGGTGGGGTCAATTTGAATCTTTTCTCCAGGGGCAGAGAGTAAATGCCGAAAGGGCTGTTTTTGTACTGAAAACTTTGCACCCGTGGTTGGTTCTTTATCAAAGAAAAAGTGAGCTGTTCTTCCTATTGCCACAAATACCACGTGGAACCTGCAACTGGGGGAGGAGGGGAAGGGACAGTGCCAGGGGCTGTCACTCAGACCAGCCCAAGACATGTTCCTGAGCTTACGAGCCTCCCCTATTAAGGCCTCCCAGAAGCTCTGGGTGGAGAATGCTTTGCAAAACAGGTGGGGGATGGAACCACATCAGTGATGATTAAATGAGAGTTAGGTGAGGAGCCTAGAAAATACTCTGCACTCTGGGATCTTGGAAAGTGATGCACCTTACAGGATCTTATAGGTCACTGACATCTTTGGTCGTTCCTAGACTCACTGTTAACTGTATTTATGACATAGTGACCATGGAGCTCTATTTCCTCCCTTCTATGTTAAAAAATGACCTTTGAGGCAGACAGTGATCCTGTTATTTTGGATTTTATAGACCAGTAAATGTCAAAAAAAAATTTTTGGGAATTGACGTATGGTTATCAACTTTTATATCAAATAAGGACAGTGAAAAAGACTAACAACTATGATCTATCATCATTTCATTAAAATGGAGCTATTTTAATATACAGCAAGGATAACTTCAGAATTTTAAAACTGACACTTCTGGTCAAGATGGAGACATAGATAGACACATTTCACCTCCTCGAACAGGAAGCATCACAACCAACTACAAGAAGAATCACAACTAACCTCAAAACAAAAACACACAGAACTGCCAGAAAATCGAACTCTATGGAAGCCTGACAACCAAGGATTTAAAGTCTGACATTCATCCAGATAGGAAGGAGGGGTGGAGCTGGGGAGCTGGGGTGAAGAGGACATGGGACAGAACAGACAGGCAGTGGTGGTGGTGGCAGAATGGGCAGTTCCACATTCACATGTGGTGGATAAAAATCAGGAGGGATACCTTAGGAGTGAGTGATTGCAGCCCTAGGCCAGACTGCTCAGCCCAGGATTCCAGCGCTGGGAAGATAAAGCCTCACAACTTCTGCCTATAAAAACCAGTGGGGGTTGGGGCGGTGGAAGAAACTGCTGGTTTCCCAGGAGAGTACATTTAAAGGGCTTGCATGGTCTTAGAATGTATGCAAACCCACCCATTCTGGGAATCATCACCAGAGCAGTAGCTAGAAGGGCACGAGTCACATATGGGAAGTGGATGAAGTGACTGGAAGTGGGGCAAGTACCAGCCAAGGGTTTAGAAGCTAGGCAGCAGCACTGCCCCCTCTCTGAACCCTCCCCAACACAGAGTGCCATAAAGTGATGAATTGGGTTGCCTTGCCATGGTAAATACCTAAGGCTCCACCCCTTACAACCTAACTGGTGTGCTAAGACAGGTAGTCAAAGCAGCTCTACCTAATACACAGAAGCAAACACAGGGAGGCTGCCAAGTTGGGGAGACAAAGAAATATGGCCCAGCCCTGGGTGGTGTGGCTCAGTGGATTGAGTGCCGGCCTGTGAACCAAAAGGTTGCCATTTTGATTCCCAGTCCGGGCACATGCCTGAGTTGCAGGCTGGGTCCCCAGTTGGGGGCATGAGAGAGGCAACTGATCGATCTATCTCTCACATATCATACATTGATGTTTCTCTCTGTCTTTCTCCCTCTCTCGAAAAATAAATAAAATCTAAAAAAAAATATGGCCCAGATGAAAGAATGGAACAAAACCCCAGAAAAAGAACTAAGCAAAAACAGAGATAGGCAACTTATCAGATGTAGAGTTCAAAACACTGGTGAGAAGGATGCTCAGAGAAGTCATTGAGTATGGTGAAAACATAAAAAAAAAAAATGAAGGCTACACTAAGTGAAATAAAGAAAAATTCATGGGGAACCAACAGTGAAGGGATGAAAGCCAGGATTCAAATCAACAATTTGGAACATAAGGAAAAAGTAAACATTCAACCCGAATAGAATGAAGAAACAAGAATTAGAAAAAAATGAGAGTATAAGACTTTGGGACATCTCCAGAAGTGCCAATATCTGAATCATATGGATGCCAGAAGGGGAAGAGGGAGAGCATGGAATTGAAAACTTATTCGAAAAAATACTGAAAGAAAACATCCCTAATTTGGTGAAAGCAATAGGCATATGAGTCCAGGAAGTACTGAGAGTCCCAAACAAGTTGGACACAAAGAGGACCACACCAAGACAGAATGTAATTAAAATGCCAAAGATTAAAGATAAAGAGCAATCTTAAAAGCAGCATGAAAAAGGCAGAGTTAGCTACAAAGGAGTTCCCATAAGACTATCAGCTGATTTCTCAAAAGAAACTTTGCAGGCTAGAAGGGACTGGTAAGAAGTATTCAAAGTGATGAAAAGCAAGGACCTACATCCAAGATTATTCTATCCAGTAAAGCTATCGTTTAGAATGGAAGGGCAGATAAAGTGCTTCCCCTAATAAGGTAAAGCTAAAGGATTTCATCATTACCAAGCCATTATTACATGAATTGTTAAAGGTGTTACAGGGTGCAGCCAAGAGGGGGGACCCCAAATAGGCATTTGAAATGGGGTCCAGAACTTAAGGTGTCCAGGAGATTTTAAGATGTCTCCATCCCCCCCCACCCAGGGTGTGGGTTGGGGGAAGGGACAAATGGAGCAAGGCCATTGAGATCTGTTTTGCATAGCAACAGCCTTGCAGCTACCCTCTGGCGTGGTCATTTAACATATCTATAGCCTTTGTCTGGTCGCTTAGATATGTTAAATAGCTGTGATCATCTCTGAGCCAGGGGAATGGAAGTAACTTCCCCACCAAGACGTGACTGGGGGCAGATCCCCCAAGCTACAGCGCCCGCATGGGAGCTCGAAGAAGATTGGCTCCAGGACATGGGGCCACGCCTGTCCAGACTCAAGATGGCAGTCCAGTAAAGCTGGAAGGATATGAATTCTGGCATGTGAAGCCGAGCGTGGGAGGAGTCGGAAATGAGGCTGCAGAGGAAGATTGGCCGTGGGGATTTAAAACCCAGACTTGGCGGCCATTGAGAGAGAACCACACGGCTTTAGCATAATGGGGAGGACCTCGGCCATTGCGAGGAGGAGAACCATGCTGCTTTAGGAAGGAGAGAACCATGCTGCCCTGAGAAGGAGAGCCATGCACAGCCCTGAGAGAGAGAACCATGCGGCTTTGACAGAGTGGAGACTCCCGTGAGAGCGGACCACGTGCCTGTGCCAGAGGGGGGTCCCCCGCAGCTTTAGAAGGGGGAACCACCACCTGGTTTTAGCAGAGATCCCGGTGACTCAGCCGAGGGTGCCGGGAACCCAGGGAGGTCTCCCAGTCGAGAAGGAGGACTGCCTGAGCCATGGACTTCTATTTCCTTTCCTGAGATATGGTACTCTGGACTGGGCAAAGGGGGAAGGAAGAAAGGACTGTGACTGTGTTTGTGGGTGTTTTAAGGGACTTTGGGATTTTTGATGAAGACATTAGGTCACTACTTGAAGTCTGTATAGCATTAAATAAACATTTCCTTTCCTTTTCACGAATCTCTGGCATTGAGAGACGTCTTTCCTCTGGCGGCGGACATAACGGACCCGGGGCCTTCTTTCAATAATAGTATATCGTCCCAGGCTCCCCTTGTTGTGTTCTGTAACAAAGGGACTTTTTTAAGAAAGAGAAAATCAAAACTAAACATTAAAATGACAACAAACTTACAACTATCAACAATGAATCTAAAAAAGAAAACAAAACCAAAGTAAGCAAACAGCTAGAATAAGAACAGAATCATAGACATGGAGATCATTTGGAGGGTAATCAGCTGGGAGGGGGAAAAAGGAGAATAGGGGAAAAGGTACAGGGATTAAGAAGCATAATTTGTAGGTACAAAATAAATAGGGTGACGTTAAGAATAGTATAGGAAATGGAGAAGCCAAAGAACTTATATGTACAATCCATTGACATGAGCTAAGGGGGAAATTGCTGGGTGGACAGTGGGTACTTGGTGGAGCTGGAAAAACTGGGACAACTGTAATAGCATAATCAATAAAATATACTTAAAAAAGAATTTTAAAACTGAGCAACTCTACACAGCTCTTGGTTTTCTCATTTTCTGTTGACTGATAAAAAAATTTTATCACCAACTTATCTCTGCAAACTAAGACTCCTTTGCCTTGAACACTTGCAGATGTTAGTTTACTCAAAGAAGTGGTTTCAGGGCTTTAAGGGAACCATGAGGAATTCAAGTGCAAAAGTTCCTCAATATCTCGCCTCAGTTTCCAATATTAATAACTATGTTGAGTGCTCCAGCCAGAAACTATATCATTGTGAGACAGGATAGAAAGCTAGGAAAATTCCTTGGGGAAACTGCTATAGGGAAACTAAGACAGACAGCTGAACACAGTGGCTGAACAATACACAGCCAGGTGCAAAAGGTCACCTCCCTAGAAGTAACATCTAGGTCTCAGGTGTATTTCAGCTCCAGGCCCAGAAAAGCAGCAAAACCAGGTGATCAACACTAGGATAAGCTTCAATGACTAATGACCCCCTGCCCTGGCACTGACCAATCATTGGAGACCATGACCTTGAGATAGCACACCTAAAAAACTGATGAATATTCTGCGTTTTGAAACCCTCCCCTGAGACTTCCCCTAAGATATTGCCTATGTGAGCAAGGTAACAGCACATGCCAAAGGACCCAGCTGTGCACCTTCCCTCTGGGGTGCAGCCCAGGACATTCCCCTTCCCCTCTTACACCTCCACTTCTTCCCCCACAGGCACGTATCTCCTAAGCTCTAAGGCAATGGACAGCTGGCAGCTTGTCTCAAGCTAATCCCCTTAACCTGTCTCCAAGCTCCCCTCTTCTCTGACTTCCCAGTGAGCTAAGGCAGCCCAGCCTAAGCTCTCCCGATGCTTCCTCTATGCTAAGTCCTTCCTTGTTTTACCATTCCCAGCTTTAATGAACAGATCCTCATAGTCATCTGGACTGGTGTGAAATCTTTCTTACATGAAGTCAGGAACCCATACACTATAGTTGGCCCTAGACAGACCCACTCAGGGACAGGCCTTTTGTCTAGTAACAATTATTTTAAAGAGAAGTAAAGAAAACAGAGTGTGGCTAATAGACTCAAAACTTGAATTTGAAAGTTTTTTTTAGTTGTGATCACATCCCTGTGATTTCCAAACTAGTGCTCCATGGAGCCACAGCACTACTACTTGAACCAAAAAGACCTCCATTTTAATTCCTTTACAAAGTTGAACTTCCAATTAAGAGTTCAATGCTTAACAAAATGGTTGAACACCACTGATTTAGTCCATCTCAAATATAAAGGGAAAATGAGGCTGAAAGAAGGCCCAGGGCTTGCCTGGGGCCACCTGTTTGCTTGGCAGACCCTGGTGGCACACACCAGGAAGGATTCTTTCTGTTGATTCTTCGTAGAGTCTGTCCCCAGATTCATCTGTGGCTGAACCAAATCTTCCACTGCTCCACAGTTTCCTGGCTGGAGCATTCTGACTGGCTTCTTTTCATATTGGACTCTGTGCTCTGCTTGGCATACTGTTTCTGCATGATAATAACAACAAATGTTTCACTGGCAAGGAATTTGGGAAGTAATTTAAACTCCAGGTCTGTATATTTGCTCCCATTTTGACTATTACCAATGAAAATCTCTTTAATAGTACTTTATTAATATTTGAAGAGTATAGAGCTAATATTTGTATGAAAATTTTATTATTCTAAGGTCATGTCTAAGTAAAAATTTAAAAGGTATTTTATTTTACGAAAGATATACTTTTATTAAAATGCTTGAACTTTGCCTGGTATATGAACTGAGATGGAGAAGGATAGCTCCTATGTAGCTGATTGCATGGGGCTAATTACATTTATGGGTCAAGTAGATCTGGACACAACTCAGCTCCTGGTTAAAAATAAAACCTAACCCCCACCAAAACCCAAAACTTTATATAACCTAAAACAGTGACTTTCAAACTGTGGTTCCTAATCATTCATGGGTCATGATATCAGTTTAGTAAGTTATGAGAACACTAAAAAAAAAATACATGCAGAGAGCCAAAAGAAGAGAAAATATCAACAAAGTATATCACATACCTTAAGGGAAATATTATTTCATAACTATTTTATTTCAATCATATATATGTATTAACACATCTACACTGGTATGATAGAAAATATATTTCAGAGCCTTCAACATTGACCTGGAGAAAAACATACTTGGACATTCAGTCCCTTGAGAAGAGATTTCTGTCTTTTTCTTTATTTGTGGGCAATGGCTCTTCATCCTGGGTCTTCTGAGGGCCTCTCCCCTCAATACAGTAACAGTGATCTCTGAACACCATCATTTTCTGGTTCATGGCTATTTCCTGGACACTTCCTCCCATCAGCCAGTGAGCTCAACTGAGGGAAAGCTTCTCTAGTGCATCTGAACGTGGGTCAGAAGAAGCTGCAGGTCCCTACTACTGCACGCTGGGCACAAGGCCAGGGGCTTCATGGTCACGAATCTTCACAGATGGGGCTTCCTTTCTCTAACCTGTAGTAGTGGCGCAGCTGTGCTTCTTGAGCTCATACCACACTCAGGGCCTGACTGAATGTTTCCAAATAAAGGAATTCAGCAATGAGTACATTCCATTGGGTATAAACCATTTAAATTAAATCCAACAAATATCAGTTTCAAATAAAATTAAATATTTACTCATTTCTTTATACTTAAGAAATACAAAAATATTATACAAAGCTATATATTGATGAGATCATAACAGTTATTTGAAAAGTTGATGTCGACATTCTGTGGCTAAGGTAATAATTATGTTACTTCAGCATTATATCTCTTATGGTAAAGTTATACAGCATTAACTCTTTGATTTTGAGCATTTATAAACTTACTACTTTAACATAATACCATATATTCAGTTCTAGTAATTACTGTCATCTAAAGTAATTTAATAACAGTAGTACATAATACTGAAGATAAAGAAAAACAGTTAACTTAATAATTTTCCAAATGTTGGTAGGAAAGGAGCACATCAATGTACACCTGAGGCGGGGGAGGGTGTGTGTGTGAACATAATTTGGCCTATGATTTAATGGAATCTGGGAGAGTGAACCAAAGCTTTTTAAACTAGAAGGATGCTTGTGTTGATCAAGTTCAAACCCTTCATCTTTCCTATTAGGAAATAGCTGAACAGCAGGGTAAGTGACTTACTGAAGGTCACATAATTACTTCGCAAGAGATATGCCCCAGGTCGCCTGATAAATACAGAGTCTTTTCCATTTCATAACAGGTTTATACTATAATAAAATCATATTTTTAAAAGATCAAGGAAGCAAATACATGATTATAATTTAGACTTTAAAAACAATCAGCGCAAGAGTTTAATAAAAATATATGTTGACAAGTGTGTTCAAGTTAACATAATTAGGGTGAAACAGTATTGTAAACATTAATGGCAGAAGTTCATTGGTGTAGTGATTTATTTGTCTGTTTATATATTATTCTTGCATATTGGTTGTGTTTTCATCTGTATCACTTGAGTTAATTTTTTTCCACAAAAAATTCTCATTTGATTTCCAAAGAGAGGTTTCTAGCTCCTCTTTCCTTTTGGAAGATGCAGCAAGGGGCACTTTTCCACACAGCGTCTCTATCATGGCCAAGTCGGTGAGTTTACTAAGACTGTCATCATTCTGCTCATTCAAGATGTCCCAGAAATCTTTTGGTCTCTGTTTTGCTTTTTCTATGGGCCCTGAAAGAATTTTCTTTGGCAATCGTGTGGGACTGTTCCCATGACTTTTAAAGAGGTCATCAAGAATAGAGGTGTCACCAAGTAAGCCTACCACAGAAGTATTTTCTAACATTGGATTTTTCATATTTTTGTTTTCTACTTTGAAAGGGGGTTCATTTCTTGAAATGCTCATTCCTGTCAGGTCTTGCAGGTCTTCCATGGTATTTTCTAACCTTTTCTTACCTGCTTCAGATTTACTGTTCAGGGAACTGGATGCTATAGTATATTTGGATAGTTGGCTGTTTTTTTCATTGTCAGGCTCTTGGGTAGAGCTTGTAGGTAATTTCTGAGTTTCTGCATCATTAGAAAGCACCCCTTCTCTACAGAAACCATGGGTTTGAGGGCTAACTGATTTTTCTTTATATGTTTTTGGGCTGCAAATTTGAGAAATTTTTTTGGTAGAATCTTTAAATGACAAAGTTTCAGAATCTGGCAGCCTTTCTTTTATAGAAGATTCTCTCTTTCCAGACTTATTCCTGATTCTCTTTCCTTTCTCATAGGCAGGTTTAATGAATTCTGCAGCAGTATCCACAAAAAAGTCTTTTACCTCTGAATATTGAGAAACATAAAAGTCTTTTAACATTTGCTGTCGTTCTTCTGATGTAGCATTAGTTACACGTTGAGCAAATTCCACAGAAGACAAATTAAAATAAGAAGCCATTTCTTCAAATTGTTTTCTGAAGATTTAATGAACAAAATCAGCAGTTATTTTTTATTACATATTATTTTCAAAGAACTTGTAATCATGATATGAAATGTAGAAACAAAGCAATCTTATTTCTTTGACATATATTAACTTAATTACATAACAAAAGTGCATTCTACACTCTTTCCTTATACTAATGAAAAAAATATTTTAGTTCATGAAATCACCAGCTTTTGAAATTATTCTAATTTATACTATTAGGTATTTCCTGGGAATTATGGGGTCCCAGCATATTACTCTTCCAGTCAGCCAATTTATGACTGACATGAGAATTATAATTCATATAATCTGTATTTCAAAATCTATATTACATTCAAGTTCCATAAAATAAAATTGTCAAAGAGGAGTCTTAATAAATACAAAAGAGAAAATTCTAAAATATAAGAATGGATTTTTTTTTATTTTTCTGTCCTCTTTCCCTTTCTTCCACACAAATACAACATAGACATTTCACAGAAGTTTTTGATAAGCCTAAAAAAAAGTTCTAAACTGATACACCTAGATTCTTTCTTCCCCCATGTGGTCTGGCTTCAGTATAGACAGCTAAACCAAGAAGTGAGATGCTATTTTTTTCCCCATAGAATTAGAAAAAAATAATCCTAAAATTTATATGGAATCACAAAAACCCTGAATAGCTATAGCAGTCTTGAGAAAGAAGAACAAAGTTCGAGGTATTGCATTACCTGATATCAAATTCTACTACAAAGCCATAGTAATCAAAACAGCATGGTACTAGAATAAAAACAGATACATAAATAAAAGGAACAGAACATAGAGCCCAGAAACAAACCCACACCTATATGGTCAATTAATATGTGAAAAGGGAAGCAAGGATATACAATAGGGTAACAATAGTCTCTTTAATAAATGGTACTGGGAAAACTGGATAGAGGCCAAAAAAAAAAAAAAAAGGAAAGAAAGAAACTAGATAGTTGACTTTCTTACACCATACACAAGAATACTCAAAATGGATTAAACACTTAAATGTGAGAACTGAAAGCATTAAGCTCCTAGAAGAAAACATAGGCAATAAACTTTCTGACACTGCTCTTAGTAATATGTTTTTGAATATATCTCCTTGGGCAAGGGAAGCACAAGAAAAAAACAAACAAATGGGACGACATCAAGCCAGAAAGTTTTTGCACAGCAAAGCAAACCATCAATAAAACAAAAAGAACCTACTGAATGGAAGAAGGGGTTAATATCCAAAGTTTACAAAAAACTCATACAACCTAACACCAAAAAACTAAACAATCCAATTAAAAAATTGGCAGAGGGTTGGAACAGACATTTTTCCAAAGACGGCAAACAGATGGTTGATAGACATATATAAAGATGATCAACGTCACTAGTCAAAGAAATGTAAAGTAAAACCACAATGAGCTATCACCTCATATCTGTCAGAATGATTATCATCAATAAATCAACAAACAAGTACTGGTAAGGATGTGGAGGAAAGGGAACCCTCATACACTGTTGGTTGGATTGCAAATTGGTGCAGCCACTGTGGAAAACAGTACAGAAGTACCTCAAAAAATTAAAAACAGGAGTTCTGGCCAAGATGGAGGCATAGGTAGATACTGTGCCTCCTCGTACAACCAAAAGAAGGACAGCAAACTTAAAAACAAAATATAACCAGAACTGCCAGAAAATTGAACTATATGGAAGTCCATCAACCAAGGAGTTAAAGAAGAAGCATTCATCCTGACCAGTAGTAGGAGGGGAGATGTGCAGCCAGAGCAAACAGGATGTGTGGCAAAGAGGCGACTGAAGGATGGGGTGGGCCCACATTTGCGTGTAGATAAACAGGGGGAATGACTGTAGGGAAAGAGAGATCTCATAACCCAGGCTTCCATCCCTGGGGAAATAAAGCCTCAAACCTCTGACTGAAAGCACCTGTGAGGGTTGAGGCAGCAGCGGGAGAAACTCCCAGCCTCACAGGAGAGTTTGCTGGAGAGACCCATAGGGTCCTAGAAAGTACACAAAGAGGGACCAATTTGCTTGTGGGTAGTGGAGGAAGTGACTGAAAGCTGGCTGAGAGCTGAACCAACGGCATTTTCCCCTCTCTGACCCCTCCCCCACATATAGCATCACAGTGCAGCAATGTGGGTTGCCCTGCCCTGACCAATACCTAAGGCTCTGCCCCTTACTATATAATAGGCCCACTGAGACAAAAAATATGGCCCAAATGAAGGAACAGGTCAAAGCTCCAGAAAAAATACAACTAAGTGACGAAGAGATAGCCAGCCTATCAGATGCACAGTTCAAAACACTGGTAAATCAGGATGCTCAAAGAATTGGTTGAATATGGTCGCAAATTAGATGAAAAAGTGAAGGCTATAAAAAGTGAAATAAAGGGAACCAACAGGGAAGGGAAAGAAACCGGACTCAAATCATGGTTTGGAGCAGAAGGAAGAAATAAATATTCAACTAGCAAAGAGTGAAGAAATAGTAATTCAAAAAAAAGAGGAGGTTTAGGAACCTCCAGGATAACTTTAAACATTCCAACATCTGAATCATAGGGGTTCCAGAAGGAGAAGAGGAAGAGCAAGAAATTGAAAACTTATTTGAAAACATAATTAGGGAGAATATCTCTAATCTGGCAAAGGAAATAGACTTCCAGGAAGTCCAGGAAGCTCAGAGAGTCCCAAAGAAGTTGGACCCAAGGAAGCACACACCAAGGCACATTATAATTACATCACCCAAGATTAAAGATAAGGAGAGAATCTTAAAAGCAGCAAGAGAAAAGGAGACAGTTACCTATAAAGGAGTACCCATCAGACTCTCAGCTGATTTCTCAAAAGAAATCTTGCAGGCAAGAAGGGGCTGGAAAGAAGTATTCCAAGTCATGAAAGGCAAGGACCTACATCCAAGATTACTTTATCCAGCAAAGTTATCATTTAGAATGGAAGGGCAGATAAAGTGCTTCCCAGATAAGGTCAAGTTAAAGGAGTTCATCATCACCAGCTCCTCATTATATGAAATGTTAAAGGGACTTAACTAAGAAAAAAAAGAAGATAAAAAGTATGAAAGGTAAAATGACAACAAACTCACAACTACCAACAACCGAACCTAAAAAAACAAAAACAAAAAAAATGAACTAAGCAAACAACAAGAACAGGAACAGATTTACCAAAACAGAGATCACATGGAAGGTTATCAGAGGGGAGGCAGAAGGGGGAGAACGGGGCAAAGGGAATAAGAAGCATAAATGGTAAGTACAAAATAGACAGGGGGAATGGTTAAGAATAGAATGGGAAATGGAGAAGCCAAAGAACTTATGTGTACGACCTATGGACATGAACTAAGATGGGGGAATGATGGTAGGAGGGGGATACAGAGCGGAGGGAATAAAGGGGAGAAAAAAAGGGACAATGTGTAATAGCATAATCAATAAAATATATTAAAAAAAGAATGAAATCTTGCCATCTGCAACAACATGAAATAATACCTTATGGGTATTATGCTGAGTGAAATAAGTCAGACAGAGAAAGACAAATACCAGATGATCTCACTTATCTGTGGAATCTAAAGAACAAAAATGAACAGACAACATAGAAACATTTGTAGATACAAAAACAAACTGATGGTTGCCAGATGGGGAGGGGGTTTGGGGTGCTGAGTGAAAAAAGATGAAGAGATTAAAAAGTACAAATTGGAAGTTACAAAATAGTCACAGGGATTTTAAGTACAGCATAGGGCATGTAGTCAACATAATGTAATGACTATGTATGGTGCCAGGTGGATGGCTAGATTTATCAAGGTATCACTTTGTAAGTTATGTAAATATCTAACCATTGTGATGTACACTTGAAACTAATAAAATATTGAATTTCAACTGTAATGAAAGAATAAAAAACCACAAAAATAAAAATACATGCCATTTGTAATACTAGAAAAAAAGACGTGAGATACTATTTCAAAAAGCAAGTTTCATTCTTAGTACAAAATGGTACTAATTAAAGTGTTATCTGCATATGTGGGAAATGGGCCTTCTGCAACCCTGGTTAAGATGGAGGCAGAAGGGTTGTTTTGGGACCCTGGGTACTAGACTCTGTTCCTTTCCCCAGGTGAGGGTGCTGTGGACTGAACTGGGTCCTCCGAAGAGTTATATGTTAAAGCCTTCATCAGTGCCCAATGTGACTATATTTGGAGATAGACCATTGAGGAGGTAATTAAGGTTAAATGAATTCACCAGAGAATGCTCTCTCTGTCATGAGAAGACACAGTGAGGAGGTGGCTACCTGGAAGCCACGAAGAGAGCCCTTACCAGAAACCACATCAACTGGCACCCTGATCTTGGACTTCCCAGGCTTCAGAACTGTGAGAAATTTCTGTCATTTAAACTCTAGTCTGTGGGATTTTGTTATGGCACCCCGAGTAGACTAAATAAGACAGAGGGTATAGCTTCACTGATGTTGAATCTGGCCATGAGTCAAGAAGGCCTAAGGTTTATAAACATTCCTTTAAACAAAGCCATAGATGGTGTTGCAGCACATGATTGAAAGTTCCAAAATTTTAGAACTGCATCTATATTTTATATACCATTTCCTTAAAACATTATTTTCATTCAACAAATATTTACAGAACCCTCTTAGGTGCTAGGCACTATGGTAGGAACCATACAATAAAACAATAACTAGTTCCCTATGTTCAAGGACTTTATAGTCTAGTTGGAGGAGACAGGTGCATGAAAATCAAACCAGAACAGAGTTGTAAGTCCCACAATGGGGGTTAGTGCAGGGCACCCACACAAGGGGTACCTAAACCAGTGGCTGGTAAGGGGCAAGGCAGTAGGAAAGGCTACTCTGCTATCAGCTCAGACCAGGAAGGCAAAGATGAGGGATGAAGCCTTCCAGAGAGAGAGGGTACACGCACAGGCCCAGTCTCAGAGAGGACCTGGTGCACAGAGCAGAGAATCCTGAGGGCAAATAACTTCTTTACATATGTATGACTAGGAACTTTAAAGTCACTATTATTTTTGCCATCCAGATCAGGTTTTGTAAAGTTTCCTTTGATTTTTGTGGCAATCCACACTGCACACTCTTCACTTTCCTTTGTGGTTTCAGGTGAGCACTGTGGCTTCTAGGCCTTACCACACTGGTCCTGTAAACTGCTCAAATCTAGGTGCTACCTCTCCCTGATCAACAGAATATTTAATATCACAAATACAAGCTTCCAAATTTCTGTCCTGGAAATTGCCAGTGTTCTTGTTGGAGAGCAACAACGTGTTCTTAAATGGTTCCAGTTTTCACGTCACATGAAGCAACAGAGGTAGTATTATTTTGTTTATTAATCATCTCCAAATCCATTTTCATGGCCTTTCTAATAAATATTTATGCTGTGAAGACTAAGTTATTGGCAAAGTTACAGGCTGACATCTTTTATTTACCCAAAATTTGGTGGTGTCTCAGCAGCTGCCAAAGGACTTTTGCCTTTGCTGTACTGACCTCTCCCCTGACCCTGCAACTTCGTCACCTCGGAAGGGGGCTGCTTCCAACCCCATTTGATCCGAATGGTATGCAAGTCAATATGCCATGTGGTTGCCTGTTGCAGAAGGAGTTATGATTGTAATTCATTTTATTTGCCTTCTAACTTGCTTTCAAATTCTTAATTTTAAAAGAATTTTCCAAAAATAAGGAACTGTGAGGTACAACCAATGCGTAGAAAAATTTAGTAAACTAGAGTAGACACATGAGTGCCACTTAGAGAGAGAGAAAAAGAAAGGAAACCAAAAATAGGTATCTTTCAGCAAGTATATCTGGAGTAGTTATATATCATGGATAAAATTTAAATTTCTCTCCCCTTTTTCTTGAGGAATTGGGGCATCAGGGAGAGAACACAGCTAAAATCATCATCTCCTCTCTGCCTAAGCTTCCTGAAGGAAAGGTAGGGCCAAACACTTCATTCAGATGATCCATCGGGCTGTAGCGTGGACCAGTCTTGATTCTCACAAAGGTAGGATGGTTAGTAAGAAAGAGGTGTTAATAGTTTGAAAATTATTGCCTGGTTCAAACATTGGCATTCTAATATTAGACCTTCTTTGTCTTTTTACTTAATATGAGTTGAGGCATTTATTCCCTAGGCTGGGTAGAGAAGAAAGGAAAAGAGGCAAAAACTATTCATTGTCAATATTTTAGTTTTTTTATATACAAATGAAAGGGGATGAAGACAATGTGCTCCACAAAGATGATAAAACATAGATGGTCAGCTTCCTAGCAAAATCACTGGCCAAAGTGCAAAAATCATTGTTGTGAATGTTTGAGAAGATGCATTGCTGCAACTGTGTGGGGTGTTCACCTTCCTGGGCAAAGGTGGGTAACTGACAGCCAACCTGCCACACCAACAGCTAAGGAGCTGAGGAACCAGCCTTCCTGGGACAGCTAAGGACTAGAAGTTGCCAAATCCCTAAGGGAAGCCCACAGAGCACCAGCACTTTCTCCTTCTCCCCAGATGCCATGGGGACCAATTCAGTCATGCCTTCCATTACTTTTTACCTCAGTCCGTACTCCTTGGTTACCATAACCAATGGCCTCTCATCTCCTCCTACTCTTTACATCCTTGATCTAATCCAACCCTCCACCTTCCAGACCATTCTTCGGCACCTGTGGAACCAGGCTATGATCTCCCAATTCCCCTGTGTCTCCTATGCTGAATGGTCCCTTTGTTGCCTTGTGATACTGCCTTCCTCCCATGTTGTATTTGCAAATCAAGGCTCATACTTCACACCCTTCAACCTCAGGGTTCATGCTTCACATTGCTGCTTCCAGACCATTGTTTTCCTAAAAACTCCTTTCCCTTTATAAGGTTTATGCTAACCAGCTAAACCATTTTCTCCTGCATTTTGTTAACTGACTCTTTAGTTTTTTCCTGCTAGTAACTGTTCCCGGATTAATGTTGCTTCTATTCATCTCCCTATTATCATTCTTTTTTTAAAGTTAATTAATTAATTTACTTGAGAGAGGGAAAGGGAGGGAGAAAAAGAGGGAGAAAAATACTGATTGGTTGCCTACTACATGACCCCAACCAGGGACTGGTCCTGCAACTCAGACATGTGCCCTGACCAGGAATCAAAACCCGGCACCTTTCACTTTGAGGGACAACACTCAACCAACTGACTATGCCAGTCAGGGGTCCTACCATCATTCTTGATAATTATCATCAAAATCCATGTGGATGTCCTACCTGACTCGTGGTCCATCAATTTCTTTACCTCACCTCCAAAGACTCAATCCCATGCCAGGTCCCTGTTCCCAAGGTCATATACTGCCAGTCATTACCATTAACTGCACTACCTCTAAATCTTTGACTCAGTCATCTTGTGCTCCAGCTCAAGTGTGAACCCCCATGACAACAATGACAACCCCCATGACAACCCCCAAAATCAAGTGCTTTTCTGCTTTCTCATTACCCCCTTGTACAGCTTAGGTTCAATTTTATAATCACTCTTGTGCAAACACCCTTCAGCTTCCTTGCTTCTCTCTCCTGTCATACTAACCCCTAGCAAAATCTAGCCTTCTCTCTATTCTGTGTTTACAACTAAACAATCGAAGCTTGCAGAATGAAGTATGCATGACTGTGCAGATAGTTTTATTGGAATTGCTCTCAAACAAGGACTTAATATTACCCAAGAATTCTAGTCCCACTAAGCTTGCTTTCCTACTTTAAAAATGACTTATTTCACAACTTCCCTCTGTGTAAATCTATCTTCCTCTGAATTGGTGATTTTAAATCTCAATTAACTGAGGAAATATCACTATATCTGTGCCTGCCATCATCTCTTTTCTTTCAATGCCTCTCAAAGGCTGGAACTTGGCCAGTGGTCTGGATAGGACCCTCTCCTGCCTCTAACACTTTACTCTTTTCATTCACTCTGGCATGATCTACCCCCCAACCCCTGCCCGGCACCCCGCCTTAGCCTGTTCTCTCAATACACAAGCAGGTTCTAGTATCTTGACAACTTAAAAAAAAAACAACCCTACCCTTGGTCCCACATTCCCCTCTAGCTGCTACTGCTTTTCATATCCAAACTTAAAGAGCTATTGCAGGCTCTGCCTGTTCACTGTTGGCCCATTTCATCCCAGCATCTGTCTACTTAGACTGTTCAGGTTGAAGCAGCCAATGAGTTCTCTGCTGCCCACTCCAGTGGGCACTTTCCCACAAAACTTGATAGAGTCAAGAGCTTCCTCCTTTTTGAAATGCACTTTTCTCATACTTCAGGACCTTACACTGTGCCTCCTGATCAACAGGCCACTGTCGCCTCCAGGATCAGTCCTGGGGCTTTTCCTCTCTTCTCTGTGCTCTCTGTTCCTAGGCTGTTCACACAGTCCCATGGCCCAAAACACCATTGATAATCTCTGTGCAGATGATTTCCATATTTAGATCCTAGTCCCCAGATCCCAGGGTAGCTCATCCATTGTCTATTCAACATTTTCATAGAAACTCAAATTTTATATGAGCAAAAGAGAACTCTTGATCTTTTTAAACTCCAAACTTGTTTCTCTTCTAGTTTTCCACATTCAGTAAGTCCAACTTGTTGCTCAAGACAGAAAGTTGGGAGTAATTCTGTCTTCTCTCTGCTGCAACAACCACCCCAACACCAAACACACTCATTTGGCTGTGTCTCCCTGGCAATGACTCTCCTGCGAATCAGAATCACCTAGTTAGTTCCTATGATCTCCCCGTGTCTACTCTGCCCTCTTCCTCACAGAAGCTGGAACAATCTTTTAGAAACATAGGTCAGATCATATCATGCTTCAACAGCTTTCCTCTGCATTTAGAACAAAATTCAAACTTTCCCTAAAATCTACGAGGCTTTGTATACTCCAGCCCCATCTATATCTGTGTCTTCATTTCTTACCATTCTCTGCTCTGTTTATTATGACCTAAGTGCACTAGTCTTCTCTTGGGTCCTCAAACACATTAAGCCTCTGTCCTTCTCAGGGATGTTCTTATGCTAGTTCTTTGTCCAGTTATCCCTTAAATCTCAAGTTAAATGTCACCTGTGGATCAAGGGCTTCCTTGACTACCCAACAGAACGGTAGGTGCATCCCTCCTAATCCCATTATTCTTCATCAAGGAAGCTTGTCCCTACCTTTCTTATAACAAACCATTATATAATTACTTATGTTATTTTTATTTTTGAAATTATATGGGCCAATGCCAACCCCCATCCCATTGTACTGTAAGTTGTCTTTTTTGTTTTAGCACAGTATATTCAGCACCCAGAACTATGCTTGGGTGCATATTAGGTGTTCAATAAATATTTAATGAGTGAATGAATGTAATGCACTTAAGTATTTTATTTACCTATATAAAATAATTTCATTTTTTAATCAATTCATGGATCAGCTTTCTAAACACATAAAACATTTGGAATTTATTTTTTAAAGTGTACAAATTAAGATTTTTCTAAAATATTTGGGTTCCAGGAATATTTAAAATTAAATTATTTTTTTACTTTACTGAGGAGCTATATTTCTTTTGAGAATTATTCTTAAAAGTCCAATGTTGTTACAGATGACATACCTACGAATCCCTTTTGGTGTTTCCCCAATTATGAAGGTGGTCTGGTCTGTTCGGTAAACTTTTTTCTTCTTCTGGCTCACAGGATGTGAAATGTAAAGGGGAAATGAAATGCCTTCTTCACTTGGCTGATGGCCTTTCTTTGTGTGTGTCGATGTGTCTGTCTTCATCTTGTCTTTATGTGTCTGAAAAAAGGGAAGGAAGTGTTACCATAGACATCCAGTTGCAGTGCCAGGGAGTCTCCTCCATTGGCCAAGATGGTGGAGCACGAGGTTCTTATATGGAGGATGCTGAAAGCTAGTAAGGTGAATAGACAGGATCCGAGCATTCCAAAAGCTAACACAATAATTGGATAGAAAACCCCTATAAGAACTTTGGACTTGAGCAGATAGGGGTGATGGTCTTTGAGATGGGAGTCCACCATTCTCCCTGGTCACAGCACCTGAATCAACTTTCCTTTTGCCCCAGCACCTGTCTCATAAATTGGCTTTCATTGCAGCAGTCAGCCAAACCTCCACTTGTTTGGTTACAGTTTTTGGTGACTCTGGTGGGGGGCAGTGTGGACCTTGGTAAACCCTGGAAGGCCTGGGCTGTGTGCCCAGCTGTTTGTGGCAGGGTGACCCAGGAGTGGGGTTGTGGGAACTTCCCAGCAGCTGCTGAGAGCTTTTCTGAGGAAATTTCCCTGCACTCCTTCTCAAGACTTCAGCACCCTGAAACACCTGGCACTTCTACTTCTTTGCTCAATTATCCACAAGGTGAAAGGAAACAGGTTTCTGGGGAGAAAACACCAAGACGGTAAGTCAAACTTACCTGGTGGCATGCATACCAGGTGTCCTGTATCCCTGCCACCTGGGCTTCATGCCACTTGAGTCTGCTTAGGACCATTTGTAGTACCAGTTGGTAGGCTATCCAAGGCTATTCCTGCTGTTTGGGCTTTGTGTCCCTTGGGCTTTTTGCCTTTAGGTTTGGTCAGGACCACTTGTGGTATCAGTTGCAAGAAGATGCCAGAACTTGCTTGTGAGTGCTTGTTTGGACTAATGAAGTTACAGATCCAAGTTTTGTTTATGTTTCTACTTGTCTGGGGTCTTTCTATGGTTATGGTTTTGGGTTTGTACTTTTGTGCCTTCAGGGGTTGTTCTGTTTCTACTCCTAAATGGAGCCCACTTGGCCAAATTTTAGCAGATTGGTCCAAGTTCAGCTATCACCCAATGACTAAGAAGGAACTGGTTTTCTACAGTAACACTGCTTGGTCTATGTATACTTTAGACTGTAGGGGAAAATGGCCCCTATATGGTTTCCTAAATTACTATACCATCATACAGTTGGAATTATTCCAATAATCAGCGAATGGAACAATGTCCATTATGTCTAGCGGTTTATGTCTTTACATAATAAAGATTTGGCAAAGAAAGGAAACAACCTAATGATGCAGAGAAAGAATGGCTTCAAAACCCCTCCCTGATAGTAAGACACAGGGAGAAAAGGAAAATGAGATGAGTTTCTTTAATGCCCTGAACCTGAGGGACCCAGGATTAGCAGCAGGAAGATTTCCTCTGCCACCACTCCTGCTGCTAGATACCCCTGAAATAGGGCCTAGAGAGGTGACAGCCCCATTGCTGCATGATGAAGAAATGGTTTCCCCCTTGAAGATTTGGCAGGGCACCCTATTTGGCCAGGAAACATTCCTATCTGGAGTGGGACAATTCCCCTGGAGGCAATACTGTATAGGCAGAATAAACCAGGAAGGGCAGCTTGCTGGCCACTAATGGGCCCATACTCCATTTTCTACTTCATATCTACTGAACTGGAAGAATTCCAACCCTTTATAGGGAAGACCCTCAGAAAATGGCAGACCTTATCACCTCCAGTCTGGCCATTCACCATCCAATATGGGCAGATGTACAGGCCCTCCTTAACATCCTGCTAGTGCCAGATGAAAGGTGGCTCATTATAGATAGGGCTAATAAAGAGGCTCAGAGCTTCCATAAAGAGGATCCAAATGGGAACCCCAACCCAGCTGGGGCAATTCTCTTGACAGAGCCCAATTAGGACCATTCCATTGCCCAAAGAAAAACACTATACACAATTTGACAACAATAAATTTATATTTGAACTTAAAAGTAAGAAAGGAAAATCTCTAGGTGCCAGTAACAAAGAGGTAACATAGTGGTGAGTGGGAGCTGGAGCTCAGTAGCTCCCATGATAGGGTCTTAAGTTATAGTCTGCAGGACTCCATGTGTGGAGGGGAGATGAAAAATGATTTAAGTCCCTGAATTAAAAAAAAGCACAAACAATAAATCAACCAAAATACAGAAGAAGTTAAAAAAGCCAATTTTTAAAACTGAAAATTTAAAGCTAGGAAACCCCAAACTGGAGACACAGGATAGAGGCAGGCTACCTTCTTACTCCATATAGTGTAGAAAGAATCACTGGTGAAAAGATGAAATGCCCAGCCAATGCCATTTGTGGAATCTTATTTTGTAGTGCCTGGGTGGTATGGAAATCTAAGGTAAAAACTAACATAAAGGACTGGCCTAGAACCAGTGAAAATCATAGATCTCAATGAAAGGTGAATACAAAAATATACCATAGGAGGACTTCCATAATCTAGAGAATGCTTCTGATTCCAACTGAGGGCAGGAGGAGAGGAGTTCAGGCAAAAATTATTAGGATCACATAAAATTCTCCATCATGAAAGTGGGCAGGTGCAACAAATGTGAGAATCTATACCTGAGAAACAATAAATAAAGCAATCTGGAAGAGACTTTAAATCATTAGCATGTCAAGATAAAGGAAAAGATAGAATCTATCACCAAGAACTGGATAATATATAGGCAGATTTGACACAGAACCAAATACAAACTCTAAAAAGGAAATATAGTTTTGCAATGAAAAATAGAGATAGAAACGAAGTCAAAAGATGTGTTAAACAGCAGACTAACCACCCTACCTACAATGGTAGTTGATAAACTGGTAGAATGAAATTACTCAGAGTGAAGTACAGAGATCAAACCAGAAAGAAAGAAGGAAAAAGGAAAAAAGATAGAAAAAGAAATTAGGAGACAGAAGACACAAAATTTCTAAAATAGTAGAAAAACAGAACAGAGAAAATGGAAGAGATAATGGTGGAGAAATGAAGAAAGCATGAATCCTCAAACTAAAAAAGGAGACTCTAGCAGAAAAATAAAAATTAATTTGAACCTTGTTATATCTTAGATAAAGGGAATGTCTTAAAATACCAGAAAGACAAGATATCCCACAAAGAAAGGGTAATCAAACTAAAGGCAGACTTCTCATTAACCCCATCACCACAACCAGAAGATAATGAGATAATGTCATCAACATGTAAAGAGAAAAAACAGTCAACCTAGAATTCTATACCCAGTTAATCTATCATTTGAGAAGTTTTTCAGACATACAAAGACTAAGAGTTTACTAGATAAAGATTCTTGCTGATGACACATTTGTTTTTTATAGGAGTTCAATGGAATTGAAGTGGCATATATCAATGAGTATAGGTAGGGAATGGCTCTTCATTTTACAATGTTTACTAAGCACCTGTCATGTTACTGTCACCACACTCTGCAGTTGAGAACAAAGATATTTACAAAAACAAAGATACAGAATATCCTTATTTACACATATACAAAATATCCTTAAGAGACTTAAAATTGACAAGCCTATTCCTCAAAAAAAAAGATGGCATTTTTTATTTTTCTTTTTAAAAATCCATCATTTATCCTTTCAACTTATATTGATGTTCATTTCACTGAAATAGACTGAACATAAGACAAAACATAAGACATAATTATATGTTGTTTAGTAGCAAGCCATTCCTAATAAAAATAAATTGACTTCTTGCAAAATCTACTGTGACTCAGATGGACAAACAATGTTGAAAATACTTTTCTTAAAGACAATTTCTTAAATCTTAAAACATGATTAATAGAGGAAAGTGCTGATCTTTAAAGATAAGCTTGAAAGAGATTTGATGCATTTATTTTACATCACAAGAAAACAAGATGAATGTGAAAAGTTCCTAATAGAAAGGCTCATTATCTTAGATGACCTCCAAGAAAGAATTATCCATTACTGGAAGGAGAGATAGGAATGCTTGCATGACGGTAAAGGGAGTAAGCAGAAGGAGAAGGAACTGTGCTAACCGAGAACACTCCCGTCTCATGTATTGTAATTTCTGAAGCCATAGAGAAATCATGCCAGAAAATGAAAATTTTTAGTTATTTACACTATTACTATGGGTCTTTCTGACCCTGGAAGCATTATAAAGCTTACATTTTGTACAGATGAATTTTTCATAAATCAGTTTTATAAACTTTTCAGGAAAACTCAGGCTTTACAACTATAACTATCAGATATGTGTATCTTTCTGTTTTTGGTGCACATTATGCAATTTAAAACCTGATTATTTTACACAATAATAAAAAGGGAAAGCATTCATCTCTCAAATGGGCTCAATATCCTATCCTTTATTTAGAAAAGTCTATCTAGGTTCAGATTTCCATTTTAGTAGGGTATTTTAACACTTAAATTAAGTCTGTGAAACAAAATTTTGTTAATTAATTTAATAAACATTTGGTGCTCTTGCTATAATAGCTGGTTTCAGTACTTTATAGTAACATAGTAACTTTTACAGTAGAATCCAATCTAATGCAGATGAAATCCTTTATAACAGGTTGCTTTACAGTCCTTTACAACAGATACAAGGTAAAGTAATGCCATAGCACAGTTGCAATTGTAGTGACAGTTGTATTTTATTATGTAGCAAAGTACAAGGTCTGTGGCCAAGATGAAAGATTCTGGATTATGTGAACTGGACTCAAATTCATTCATTACCATGAATGTCCAAGCTGCAAAGTTATATGACATGGAGGCAACATTGTAAAAGAGCAACATAATGCAGGCTCAAGTAAAATGAGCTGAATTAGGAATTTAGGTAGAAGATGAGGTTGCTTGCTCAAGAAGGCAAAATAAATCTACTCTGCTTTCCCCCCTGAGTGACCAACAACTGGAACACTATGTCTGCATTTGATAGGAGATTTTGTGATCATACCATGAAGAAAGCAGAAATCCCAGTTTATGCAAAACCCCCTAATTGTTCTTTTCTTTAAAAGTTTCTTCAAAACTCTCCATCAAGGTTGGCCCTCAGAAAGTACCTCTGTATTTATGATTCTGATGAAGGTTTCCTTCATCTTAAGATTTATAGTTTTAATACTAAGAAAGAAATTATAAATACAAGAGTTTTGTATAGTATTTGTATAGTTTACCTGCTAATAAGTATTTTAGAAAATTTATTATACACTGTTAGAGTATAATTTATAACTTAGTAATTGCTATGTTCATGATTATTTTTATAAGTAATTAGATATTGTTGGGTATTTCTACTATTGTATTTATATAAAAATATCAAATTCAACTTCTGGAATTTTTATTAAAAAGAAAAGTTGGAAAGTGTCAGGAACACAGTCATCATTTCTAGATAATGTGCAGGTAAGAATCCATTTGATAATGAGACTCATGGCATGAAAATAGGGGGGTCACTTAATAGGCTGAATTTAACAGAATAATGAAGTAATAATTCTAATTTATGGTTAATATAACTTCCTCTTTTGGACACATACATACTATATAAAGCAGTCAGATGAGAATTGAAAAAGGGGAAACACCACCCCTTTCAGACCACAGTTAAATAGGTCTAAAAGGGTAAAGGATGGGCTATGGCTGATTATATAAGACCTAATTTGACTTACATAATTAAAACCTTATAAATATAGGCTTTGATTTAATTTTGATAAAGTTACATAATTATTATTGATTTTCTGATGTATCTGTAAAGTGTAAAATTAAAAAATGTATAATGTATATATTCTATAAAATAAAAGCTGTAATTATTTTAAGTTATAAAAGATATATATTAGGATTAAATGAATAAGAGGGCAATTTTATATGAAAAATTTGCTTCTATAGTAGCTAAAATGTATCCACACCAGACCTAATCAACTGTGTGCAATTCCATACAATTTATTTCTCTTTTAAATTTTATTTTTTAAAAGATTTTATTTATTTATTTTTAGAAAGAAAGGAAGGGAGGAGGAAAGAGAGGGAGAGAAACATTAATATGTGGAGATACATAGATTGGTTGTCTCTTGCATGCCTCCAACTGAGGAAGGACCTGGCCCACAACTGGGTCAGGTGCCCTGACTGGGAATTGCACTGGCAACCTTTCAGTTGTCAGCCCGGCATTCAATCCACTGAGCCACACCAGCCAGGGCTAAATTTCATTTTTAAATTACAGTTTACATTCAGTAATGTATTAGTTTCAGGTGCATGGCATAATAGTTAGACAATCATACTTTATAAAGTGGTCCCTCCGATATTTTAAGTACCCACTTGGCAATGTATATAGTTATTACAATATTATTGACTCTATTTTCTATGCTGTACTTGGCATGCCATAACTACTTTGTTACTAGCAATTTGTAGTTCTTAATCCCTTTACCTTTTTCACCCAGTTCCCCAACCCCACTCCCTTCTGGCGACCATAAGTCTGTTCTCTATACTATGAACCTATGTACAACTTATTTCTTACTGTTGTTTTATATTGGTTCTAGCAGGAAAGTTCCCTAACTTTAAACCAATAGTATGAAACATTCAAATGATCTTTGATAATACACTTTCCTTATATTTCAAGGCATTAAATCTAAGCCTTATATTATTTTCTTTGAACTGTTATTTTTGAAAGGCACAACTGATACTTAAAGATAAGGTATATATAAATTTTCAATACATAAGAGTGAGAAAAAATAAAACTGACTCAAAAAGTTTGCAGAAGGCAATTTTTGATGTCAGTGTACTAAGAATAGATAAAAAGGAATATTCCCTCTACATCACAGCCATATGACTTTGCTACATAGAAAATCTATCTTTATATACTAGGAAACTTCACTGAAATAGTATAGAGAATGTTTAAGGAAGAGAAAAAAATCTATTAATAGTTGAGTAAAAAGTAATTTTGGAGGGAAATTACTAAAAGCACTGTAGAGGGCACCTATGTAGGAACAGCAAAGAAATGAGAAAAGCTGATAGAAATCAATTTTTCCCATACCCACCCCTGCTGTAAAAAATAGGGCAAGAAATGTTACTATCCAGGAGAGTGAGTTTCAAAAGCAGTCATGAACAGTCTCTAGTTCCACTTTGGCAGGCAAAATATTATTGTAATCTCTGCCATCGTTCTGAGCCTCCTTGAGGCTAATTCTGAATACTCATCAATAGCTGGTGCAGAAACTGCTGATTTCTTCTCCTCTGCTCATCTGTCCTGCAGAAGAGGAATCCTGGAGGGTACAGTACACAATGAAGCAGAACAACCTAATAGGATGGGTGGACTGTCCACAGTTGGCTACCAGAAATTACTGAAATGTTTTATTACGCAATTTTGGAATGAATCACTATGCAGAGCTGGTTTCTCTAGAAAACACATTATAGGCAGCATATACTAGAATAAAGAGCAATGTATATTTAAAAGTTATATGTACAGCTTTTCCCTTAACCATATGATTAAGCTTAATTAATTATTGAGACAATTGGAAGCATTAGAAGGTCCTGATGGCTCTGACCCACTGAGCAGCCTGAGTGGAAGGAATCATTGAAGTTTGGATTCTAAGATCACTGGAGGATTTGCCTGTCAGGAAAGCTCTTTGATCTACACCTTGTTTCTGGGAATGGCACAGAGCTTCATAAACCACCCCATAGTCACTGCAACCTGGAGGCATACCATGTGACCACAGGCCCTCATATTGACCTGATCACACCAACTTTCCCATAAAGCCTAAAAAAAGTCAAGTGCTCTTTCATTTTTTCTTCATTAAACCTTAATTAGTGAAGTCTGAGAAGCAGCAATGCTCTTGTTTATACATCTGTTCAAACAAAAGATTTTAAAAGCAATCTCTCTTTGGGTAAGGGCCAACCATGTAAACACATAATAAGTCATAAACTTGCTTGTCTTTGCAAAGCAGGGAGTCAGGGGTACTATAAAAACATACTGCATGGAAGTAAATTTATTCAAATGGCATCTGAGAGTCTAAAATGACAAAAACTTTTAAGGATCATCACACAAGTGGGAAAAAGTCCTTCCTCAAAGTAATCATTCAAGATATCTGACTGGTGGTAGGAATGTTTTCCAACACTCGACAAAAACCTAAAGCAACTATGAACTACCCTAAATTATCTTCACTCTCCCACTAGAGAAAAGCCAGCTGGTTAGAGGACCTACCACAAATACATGAGTCTGTCTGGAAAAAGGCCAACCATTGTTAATACAACAAGAACGGTTTGCAGGACACTGATATAACCTGGCAGCCAAGGAGACTGGACTGGAATGTGCATGAGTGAACAATGACGACTTCATTGTACTAGTCAGTGGGGGCAGTAGATGCTATTGAGTCAGCATGTGTACTGTGTGGCCATCACATTCAAAATGACTGAGCAAGTAGAGCAATGAATCTGCATAGAATTTTGTGTTAAGCCTGAACATTCCCTCGTGGGAACTATCAGATGATTCAGAAGGCCAGATATGAGCAACTGGTGATTGGCAGCTCCATCATGACAACACACCTGCTCATGCATCACGTCTTGTGCACACGTCTTGTGCAGAGTTTTTTTTGTGAAACATCAAATCTCCCAAGTAACTTGGCCCCACTAGAGCCCAGATTTGGCTACCTGAGACTTCTGGCTTTCCCCCAAAATAAAATTACCTTTAAAAGGGAAGAGATTTCAGACAGACCATTGATGAGATTCAGGAAAATATGATGGGGCAGCTGATGGTGATTAGGAGAAGGCATGAGGTCCCAAGGTGCCCACTTTGAAGAGGACTGAGGTGTCATTGTCCTATCATTGTAATGTTTCTTGTATCTTCATCAGTAAGTGTCTCTATTTTTCATATTATGTAGTGGGATACCTTCTGTACAGACCTCATATATTAAAGTCAAGTTTTCTGTATATGTTAAAAATTACATTCAACTCTGAATGCAATTACAAATGTAATTACAAACGTAAACCTCCTTCTGCCCACCTGTGTATATTTCACACTACTTTGCTTTCTGAGTGAGCCACATAAGGACAACTTTAGAATGACTGCCCTCAGCTTAGGTTCCTTTTTATCCACAACAGTCCATTTCTCATCATCCAAGAAACCTATTTAAGAGACAGAACGAAGTGACAGCCTTGGGGGAGCACATGCTACAGATAGAAACACGTGAGCTGTAAGCCCCACCTCCTTGGGCTCTGTTAAGCTGAAGGCACTGCCATTCATGACTACAGTGGTCAACCTGTGGGAAAGGGCCAGGTGAGACAGTGGCAATTACCTTCACCAAAGCCTGTTTATGAGCCACATGGTGCGTTCACTAATACCTCCAGTCCTCCATAGGCAGGAGGTCAGGGAGAAAGTCCCTTTAATACTCCTACAGACAAAGTCTAGAGAAGGATTAGAGCCTTCTGGGGTGGCTGTCTGAGGGCTGGATTCAGCACCATAGGCCCTGGGGTCCAAGCCTTACCTGGACACTTATTGTGTAAACTCGGGGGAGGTTTGTATCTTTTTGAGCCCCATCAGAATTTGGAGGATGGGGAATTTGAATCTGGGACTCACATCTGTCTCTTCCATACTTAAAATTCACAATTCTACCAGTCTTTAAAGACTCTCCAGTAAGTAGTAATGAATAGGTCCTTAGCATCTTATAGCCCTGATCTCAAGCTCAATCTTTGTATTGAGTTTTACTTATATCACTGTAAAATTTTCTCTAAAGACTACTTGAAAGTCCCATACTAAATAATACCTGTTACATGAAAAGAACACAGAATGGTGGTGTTGATGGAAAAAAAAATTAAAAACCTTTCTTGGCAGGCTCCTGCACCTGCTTGCCTTCCAGTGGCCTCCAGATAGAGTGTAGGCTGTCTTGGTGAAAAGGCCACCAAAGGCTTTCCAGCAGCTAGGGAAGAACATTTTAAACAACATGCCACAAAAGACACTGAGACATTGGAACTAGTTGTGAGGTATGATGCAGACTTATTATTAATAAATAATAATTACTACTGAAGTACTTAAAACTCTGAATGATTCCTTTTTACTAAATTAAAGTAGCTTCCCTATAACCATGTCATTTCACTCTTTCCTATTCTAGATATGCTTTCATGAGTCATATAGAAGAGGAAGTAAAGCTTTCACACAGAGAAAGGCCAATTGAAACATGATCCATGAGGACATATATATGACTCCCTTCATATGATATAAACAGCAGTTCTGGAACTTTTTGGTCTGTGGTGGGTACAAAAAAAACCCTTTCTTCCCACCTTCTAAGTTCTTCTAGCTGGGCTAATAAATTAACAGAGACAGATAAAGAGGAGAAATCATCTAATATTTATTTTTTTGCATGTACATTTGGGGGTGCCAACAGATATGACACCCAAAGACACATGGGCAGTTAAGGTTTGCTTATATGTCATTTTGGACAAAGAGTAAGTGGGGGCAAGGGTCTGGGATATCCAAGAGGAAGTAGGCAATTCACAGGTAGAGGAGAAAGAGCAAGCATATGGCAAAGAAATTCTTGCTAGGCCACCCAGAAAGAATGGGACACAGAAAATCTAGCAAGCTGATTTTTGCTGGGATCTTTTCTGTCTGGCACACTTGATTTGAATAGGCTAAGGTGAATAGGCTAAGAAGATTCTCTTCCTGAAGCAGGTTTTCCTATCTGAATTCCCTTTAGGCGGGAAGAGGGAGGGTCAAAGGTTGTTTCTGAGTCTTTTATTTCTTAATAACCACTTTAAAATCAATATCCCAAAAGTACATTTTGGGATGCAAAACTTTGGTCCCCTTTGGGTCTTAGAACCCTTTATATTTTAAAAATTATTGAGGATAGCAAAGTTCTTTTGTTTACATGGGCTATAGCTATTGGAAATTTAAATATATATTAATTCATTAAAAATAAGAATAAGCCAATTAGATGTTAACCTAAAGACCTCTTTTTAACAACATCAAAGTTTATATTATCCAAAGCAAACAAACAAAAAAATGAGAGAGAAGAGTGGCTACACTGTACTTTCTGCAAACATCTTTACTATCTGGCTAAATAAAAGACAACTGGATTCTTTTATCTACTTCTGCATTTAATCTGTGGCTACATGTTATACCGGTTGGAGTATATGAAGAAGATCGACTTCCTACAGATATGTAGAAATCAGAAGAATATTTTAATAACTTTTTTCAAGTAATTGTAGATATCCTTATTTTTGATATTATATAAAAACTCAGGCTATATAAAATATGAATCCATATCAGTAAATTTTTTATATTGTTAAAATTAAAATTCATTGGAGGAAGGGTGGGTGGAAGTGGAAGAGGGTATAGGGAGGATAAATGGTAATGGAAAAATAAAATAAAAATAAATAAAAATAAACTAAAATAAATAAAATTAAAATTTACCAGTATATCTTGTACTTTAGCTGATTCCCCCGGCCCCCCTGTGCCCACCATGCATGATTTTGGTATAGTCACTGGTCATTTGGAAAATATTGATTAACTGAGTTGTAAAGATCTTCAAAATGTTGACACATTCAATTATGGAGCACTGTAAAATCATTTTTGTTGTCATCATTGCATCAGAAAAGTCTTTATGGGGAAGGCATCATGGTCATGGTGTGAATACAAGCTTTTCAATGTTTTTTTCCTCACCTTAAGGTATGTTTTTTTTTTATTGATTTTGCAGAGGGGGACAGAGAGACAGACAGACAGACAGACATCACTGTGTGAGAGAAAGATTGATCATTTGCCTACTGTATGTGTCCTGACCAGGGTTTGAACCTGAAACCTTTTGGTGTATAGGATGATGCTCCAACAAACTGAGCCACCTGGCCAGGGCTCAATGGCTCAATGTTTTAATTTTCACTTAAAAGCATGAATTTTATCACTGGAAACAATTACTGTCTGTTGTTTTTCTTAAAATGATATACTAAGTTCACTTTATAGAACATGCCTACTAAATACACAAGTCTAAATTTAACCAAAGTTTGTTGGTTATTCTTTCACGTTCAACATGGTGTTCCATGAAAAAGTGGCCAGTTCAGTTTGCAGATGAATTGTACAAGTGCTCATGTACACCTCCTAATTCATCAAAGAGAGTATTAGAAATATGAGAACTAAAACCTTGAGATTTAATAAAGTTATAATTTTTACTGCTTCATCAAGGATATTCATAAGTGAAAACAGTTTTCTTTTTCTGTAAAGGTGTGACAGTAAAGAATCCAATGACCACAAGTACAATTTAGGGCCACCTATTCATGTAAGCTGCCAGCACTTTTCCCACCATTGCTTTTTCACCATTTGTAGGAATGTCAACAAGTGAAAAGGGCACTTAGTATTATTCTGAAAATAGTTCTGACCTTGCAGATCCCTGAAAGAGTCTTGAGTATCTCAGGGGCCCATGCACTGCATTTTGAGAACTGCTTGTCTACAAGAAACTGGCATGCCTTCACTGAGCACATACTTGATACCTCCATATCGGTCATTTGACTGGGATCATCAAAAGATTTTGATTTCACCTGGCTTTACTGTCTAGATTAATGACTATATCTATGAGGGGGGACCCCAAAAAACCGGAATTTATTTATAAAAGCTTATGTATTTATTCTTACATGTTTAAACTTCAGTCACCTTCAAAGTACTTTCCATTTGATGCAATATACCCATTGACTTTTCCACTGTCAAAACAGTTTTTGAACTCATTGATTTTGATTTTTTCTAGTGCTTCTGCTGTTTTTTGTTTCACCTCTTCCACATCAGCAAAATGTTTTTCTCTGATGAGTTTTTCCATCCAGGAAACAAAAAAAAGTCACCGGGGTGAGATCCAGTGGATAGGGAGGGTGGGGCATGGGAGTCATGCTGTTTTGTTAAAAACCGCTAAACACTCAGAAAGGTGTGGGCAGGTGTGCTTGTAAATCACCCATCATGAAATGGGCAAATGTGTTGAAAGAGTCTTCAAAAGAAATTTACTGAAGCTGAACACAGCCTCTCACAACAACGCCAGCTGACACACTGATAGGGATGGGTTCCTAGGACACTCACCTAGCAGGGGAAGCCTATACTACAAGGGGCCTGCCCTCCAGAAGATAATTCATTTTTTTAGGTCCCTCCTCATACCTGTTCCAGCCCTGGCTCCTTGCCTTCATCAGCCATGACATGGTTAGACACCTGCACATGTTGAAAGTTACTTGCCAGAGTAACTCTAACATTTCAATCTGTCCATGTCATTTTAACATTTATTGATTATTTCTCTGAATGGAGGACCTTTCATGGTCTGTTCCCTACCCACTGTGCAGCTCTATTCTCATTGTTGTCCAGTATAAGTTAGCCTGATTAGGTCAGTCTTCTCTTTATTGCCAAACACATCATGACATTCATTTCTGGTGCCAAATCTGTTTAACCTCGCCTCTGCCCAACATATTCTTATCCATGCTAGGAGTTCCAACTTCATGAAACTCTCCTTGAGTACATTTTTCTTGCACTGTTATTTCAATTTCCCATTTATTATGTAAATGGAGTCTATCTTGATTTAAGATTTTATGTAATTACACATAGCATACCAAACCAAGAAGCAGCAATCCTGTATGTAGGCCAAAGATTTTAATTTCACCCTCCAAAAAAATACAACAAAATGAAAGAACTCTAAGCCCTGGTTGGTGTGGCTCAGTTGATTGGAATGTTGTCCTGTAAAGCAAAGGGTCACAGGTTCGATTCCAGGTCAGGGTTCATGTCTGAGTTGGAGGTATGGTGCCAGTCGAGGGGCATGTAAGAGGCAATGGATTGATGTTTCTCCCTCACAGTGATGTTTCTCTCTGTCTCTCTCTTCTATCCTTTGCCCCTACCCTCTAAAAAAAAAAAAAAAAAAAAAAGAGAGAGAGAAAAGAAAGATATGAAAGAAAGAAAGGAAAGAAAGAAAAAAAGAAAGCCCCTCTTTTCCAATAGGTAGGGCCCCTATACTGTTGAAGACTCTTTTGATTGTTTAGATCTTACCTATTTAAGTAGATCATATATGCCTCTAATCTAGAAAGCAACCATATTTATATTTTATGTACTGAATCCTGAGTTATGTGCTCTACAGGCTCTCAATAAATAAATATAAACTTATAAAACACAACTAATAATTTTGGGGAGATATTTACCAAATGATTTTTATGAACAAAGTAAAAAGTTCTTTTTTTTAAAAGATTTTATTTATTTATTTTTAGAGAGAGGAGAAGAGAGGGAGAGAAACATCAGTGCGTGGTTGCCTCTTGCTTGCCCCCTACTGGGGACCTGGACCACAACTCAGGCATGTGCCCTGACTGGGAATCTAACTGGCGACCCTTTCAATTGCAGGTCAGTTCTCAATCCACTGAGCCATACGAGCAAGGGCAAAAAGTTTTTCTTCTTAAGGCATTTATTATTTTACCTGGCAATAGTAACAAGATAGCCTTAAATACTGAATACGATAATAAGATGGTAATTTTACTCTTCAGTAGTTAATGCTAAATACTCATGAAAACTATTTACAAATTATTTTGATTTTGACAGTAACTTGGCTATAAGATGACTGACACTTTTAAAATACAACATCAACTTACCAACAATCTTGCCATAAAAGCTGTAAGAATCGACCCTGGTTACGTTAAAATGAATATTATCTTTATAGGGAAATTTACAAAAATATTATGAATTCCATATTATATTAAGGACCACAGTTCAGATATATTTATCCCACCAAAAGCCAATCTACTACACAAGAATTTACACTTACACAAATAAATTATTTTTTTCACACTCTTACTTATAGAATCTCTTTGAGAAGGCTTTATTCAATATCTAATGGAAATTCAATTAAAATCAGAAGGTTCTGGGAAGAAAAGACAGAATAAGATGCAGTTCCTAATGCAAAAAGAATTTCACAATCTAACCAGGGAAATGTTATCAGGTATGGTTGATGACCTATCAACAGACACTGCCTCCGTTTTTGTTGTCTGGGCAAAACGGGGGCTCTCTTAGACATGTGCTCAGGGAAGGTGCATCACTCTCTCTGTTTCTCTGGGATAAACTGAGATTAGTCAAGTCAATCACATTCTGCCAGAATGATTTTCCTCCCTAATAAATGAAGTCAGCCACACCTTCCTGTCTTTGGGTTCATTTGTACGAGGAAATGAGTTCTTGAGATTCAGTCATTACCCTGCAGCCAGAGAAAAAGGCCTGGAGACTGACTAAAAATTAACTTACTAAGGATAGAGGGGGCAGAAAATGAAAGAGCCCAAATCCTTACATGCCACTGGGCTATAGCACCTGCCTTGGCAAAGCCTCCCTCCAGACTCGCTGATATTTTAATTAGTTAGTGACCTATTGTATAGCCTGTGGAGAAGCTTTAAGGAGAAGCTGTCACAGATGATACAAGGGATAGGAGGAGTTCAAAAGGCAGACACAGGTGACAAGGAATTTTAAACAAAGGAACCACAGAAGCAAAGGCACAGACAGGTAAAAGAAGTCCGTGGTATGCTTGGAGACTGGCTCATAAGCTGAAGGCTATTCACCTTTGTATCTCTGGTGTCTAGCACAGTGCCTGGCACGTAATGTCAATAATCCTGAATGAGTATTTCACAATGAGACTGGAAAAGCAGGTTAGGGCCAAATTGTAATAGACCTTGTGTGCCATGGAAAAAAACACAAGACATTTCAAAGACCTGTGGAAAACAGAAAATTAAGCCTCACAGTGGCTTCTCAGATTTATTAGTGCTAGATGAAGAAGACTCACAATGTCATTTAGGGGTAGAGATATCTTTCTGACACCATTCTCCATGCTCTTGCTTCTTGAGTGGGTTTCCTATACCAGCACTATGGCCAACAGATGACAAATAATGAGTAAAGGTAAAGAATAACAGCACTTACGCTGTTCTAAAGTGACTAAAATATTTACCCACTTTATCATTAACTTGTAGAGTCAAGAGATAAGGAGCCCTTACTTATTGTGAAAATGGTTGTGGGGATCTGCTTTATGTAGTACTTCTGTGCAGGAATTACCAACAGTAAACATTTTGTGAACTCCTATTCTGCCTGTTGCTAAGTGGTGGTGTTTATAGACATGTACACCATGGTCCTTCCTGATCCCTCAGTGGCTTGAAAAATACATGGAGAGAGAGCAAAACTTGAATTCAGTTCACCTAGAATGGAGGACCAGACAGTAGATGATATGATTGGAAGTGCAGACTGAGTGAATTAATCAAAGACATGAATGCCAGGCAAACCTGGGAACACTTCTCATTCAGATAAGAGGGGACTGCTTCCTCTAGCCAATTAAATATATTCAGTGGGAACCCTGAACACTATCAAATTATAAAAAAAACTATGGAAGTTATTCATGGAAAAGGCAGTTTAAACCACTTAAAATTTTTTTACTTGCTAAAGTGAGAATAATTCTTCACAGGCAAGTTATCTTGGAAAATTAGATTGATTTGTCATATTGGAAAAGTAAAATGGAGTTTAAAAAAAAGGTAAAACCTCCCACACAAAACAGAAACCAAAGGAAATGGGGAAAATGCCCAAGAGAAGATGGAGGGGTTGGCACTGTAGGGATTACAGCTAACTGCCACGGTTGAGCCTAATGGAAGCTACTTACATTCTTATTTTAAAAAATCAGTAAAATAAGATGTTTGCATTAAATAAATAGTCTCCAGGAATCCTTCAAGTTCTAAAATACTATGATTCCTTACCCTTATAATTTTGCTTTATTCATCCTATAAAAATTCAGAATTCATACATGTGGAGGCAGGATTCTCAGATGACAAGGCAATAGGTGTTTTCATTAAGTGGCCATGTCCAATTGATACCATGGTTTTCATAAAGGGATAAAATATAATTTGAAAAGGGCTAAGTGCTTAACATTCTTTAAGTCACTAGGTAGAGTCAATCAGAGTTCAACGAGGCTTTATATCTTTATCTTGTTCTGTAGGAGACATTATTTGAAGAAACAGTATTGTTTTAACTATCAGAATCTTTCAGCTATTCTAAACAGAGAAATTGTTTAAAGGAACCGTATCTATCTTGTATGCAATCGGAACAGTGACATAGAAGAAGCTAGAAGAAGAATTAGACTGTTTCCTAATAATGAAAGATTATTTTTGTTAGTCTGGTCCATTGACTAATTTATGATTCCTTTCAAATACAGTGTTTTTCTATAGTATTCTCCATGAAAAATCAGCCATAGTTCAAGGCAGTCCTTCGTCTATACAATTAGGGGACTGGACTAGATATCCTTTATGGTATTCTAACATACTGTATTACTGGTACTTTTAACAACAAAAATAATAATAGGACATTGTAGAGAATAACACAGGGATATTCACTCATTACCTCTGCTGATAATAAATAAGCATTTATTTATAAATTTTATACAATAAAAATTATATTATGAGTACTTTTAATATCTTTCTTTTGGGGAGTGGAATGTGTTATGAACACACCAGTCATATCACTCTGCTAGTCCTGCTAACAGTACTGTGAGGAAGGAGGCCACAGCTTCTCAGAGCCACCAGCCAGGAGGGGAAAAGGTATGTATGTTTATAGTTAACACCGGATTCTCCTTCCTTTGACTAGGAAATAGATGCACTTCACAAATGACAAACTATCTTTTTGAATCAATCCTAGTTCTAAAGGTAGAAACACAAAAGCCTTTTTTTATGCCACTAGTCACATAATTTTAGACATTTAGGGTGGGGCAAAAGTGAGCTTACAGTTGTGAGTAAACAAAAACGGTCTATTCTGGTATTATTATTTATTGATTATTGTGTTATTTTATTGTACTCATGTTCTCCTTTGAGATGTATTATTTATTGTATTGTTCTCCACATGAGCAACTGTCAACCTACTCTTCCCCCACCCTGTATATACACACAATTAAAAAAAACTTGATCTTTATTAAAATTACTTGAAAGAACTTCCTGATACAAACACCATAACATCAACATCTAGCTATAGAAAGGAAAGTGCTAAGACCATGAAAATCCCATCCAGTAAGAGTTAATTTCATTACATGCTGAAACCATAAACCTGACTTACTGAACTACTTCATAAACCAGTCATTTGTGAACAATTACTTTAAACCATCATGACATTCACTGTCCTGAAAAATAGGATAATGGAATGCTGTATCGTCCCAAAGTCTGCTTATTATAAACAGTCCATCCTTCCTTGCTGACTCTGAAAGCTGTATAAACATACTGCAGTCAAATCCACCATAGCGCATAGAAATCCTTTCTTTAAATCATCTACAAAATGCCAATCTAATACAAATACAAGAAAGAGAAGTTCTTATTAACACAATATTTTGTATTTACAGTATTATGAAGAGCTTAAATCTGCGCTGGTTATATAAAAGGCACTCTCTCCCGTGCCACCCACAACCCCCAGGCTGACAGCATGCTTAGTTCTCTCATTTACACCACACTGCAATAACATAAAGAAGGGTTTACTATTAATCCAGGTTTTACTACAAAGCAGCCCGTTATTTCTCTGTCAAATACTGGCAAGAGTGCCAAGTGTCTGTCATCCAATTCAGAGGATTAAGTCTTCTTTTATAGTCTGATACTTGTACCAATTTATAAAAATACAGATATAGTTTCTTAGAGTTGGTCACAGTCTATATTTTGGCTTGGATTCAGGCAGCAGAGGTTGACTATGACAGCTGGCAGGAAACTGAGGGAGAATACATCCTCCCCCTTTCAGTCACCACATCTCAGTTGCCATAGTGATTAATCCTTAATTGAATGCTGTCTTTGTACATTTCTTTTCAGAAAACTTTAAGTAAACTTAAGTTGAAAACATGCAGTTGATTGAAAAAGTGAGGCACACAGCACATCACAAACAGGTATAGCTAAGTTTTGCGACATAGTTCCATATATCAAAAGAATAAATTAACTCTAATAAAGGTATTATCAGTTCCTTCAAATATTTAAAACATTTTTTTTGGTCTGAGCTGAACCCTAAATCACATAGGTTTTCTCTTATCATCAGACATTTCATCTTTCCAAATAAGCCGTCTTCAGAAATGGTTGTAAAATATCCAAGTACAATTTAAGGCAAAATTAGCTCTTATTTTATATTGTTTGTAATACTATATAACAAAGGTATAATTAGAAATTTATGTTAGGAGTGATAGATTTTCATTCAAGACATCTATAAAGTGTGTCCCATAAGTAAAAATTATTTATAAAAGTATGAACTACAAGAAACCAAAGGAAAGATAGAAAAGATAGTAGTATATATATTAGGCCTTTTCTTAATACGTAGTTGAATTTGAAAAGCAGGTCACAGCTCTTGTGATTTTGGTTATCAAGAATTATGGTAAAAGGATTGAAAAACTGTGGCACTGAAAGACCACAGAATTTTGTCTAGGATTGTGATATGCATTACCTCTCTTCTGTAAGTTTTCCATTTAGTATATTCCCGTGCATTTTAGTTAAAGGCTTTAACTTAGACTCAACTATAGTATTCCTTGGAAAGTGAAATACTTGCAAATTGCGATCCCTGTCAATCGTGCACTGCCGCCATACAGAGTCATAGGATTTGTTTTCTTAGGAAGTGAGGCAACCCGAGCATCTGGCTGCAGAAGCACACGTGCACACACAGGGACACAAAATCGTTCAAATACAAATAAAGGTCTCTAATAAAACTTTGGTGACAGACATGAAGCACTCAGAAGGATTCTCAGTAATCAAAAGATTCTTGATGTGAGTCCCAGATGAAAGACACTGTACTATAGGTGGGAGGTCTGGGGGTTTTTGGAGTCTTCAGAAGCAGGAGGTTAGCAAATTTTTCTAACACTATGGATGAGTCTCTTTTGTCTTCACCTGGCTTCATTTCCCTTTGCCTTACTTTATTCTTTCTTCCCATAACCGTTTTTAATATTTTTCAAAACTGCTAATTCATTATTGCCTCCCACCACCATACAGCAAGTTGCAAAACTTTTCAGTGAGTGAGATACATATCCCTAACCAATGTTTCAATGATTTACTCATTAAAAGTGTGGAAGTACTATTGACCAGATATGATGAAATCAGTGATCATGAACATTAGAAATGTCATCAATATCTCATCTATGTAAAATAATATTTTAAAAGTTTCTTCAGAAATCCTTAATTTAACCATCTTTACAAATAGTTTCAGTAAAGAGAAAAACATGACTATCTTCTATCTCCCTGACATTACTGAAATAGTATTTAGTTTCCAGAAGAATTATAATGAGGAAAACTCAGAATATTATGTGTAAAGATAATGCAATAGGACTAGAATGATGGCAGAGTGATGTCTCACTCACTGAATGTCAGTCAGCAGCTATGGAGATAAATTAGGAGCAGTCACATCAATTGATAGATTTAAAGAGAAAATAAATATATCAGCTTTAAAGAAAAGCATTACTAATAACTTCAATTCTAATATAGACTACCATGAAATAAATTATACAGTAGTACTGAGTGGCTTTCTATTTTCATAAACAAAACTTAATAGTCACATACAAAATTTTGAAAAATACTCTTCAAATGAACATTCTTGTTTGGTTTTTAAAGGGAGCCCAAATTCCCAGTTTCCCTAGTACCACCTATTCTCTTATAGTTAAATGTGGTTGCATACAACAGTGTCTGGATTTTAATTTGTTAATCCCCCAGGGGTCAACAACTCTAGGGGAATTAAAAGATAGTCTTATCCAGTGGTAGTAATAACAATACTTATTATTCACTGAGTGCTATAGTGTATCAGGAACTGTTCAGAGCATTTTATAGGTATTAATTTAGTTTTTGTAAAAACCTTTTGAAGTAAACAGTATAATTACTCATATTTTAAACACAAGGAAATGGAGGCACAGAGAAGGTAAGTAACTTTCTCATTGTCACACAAGGAGTATGAGGTAGAGCTAGAATTCAAATTCTTTGACATTCTGAGTACAGTCCATGCCATAGGCTAGTTATAATCATCAAAAGTCCTTCTGCCTCAGGAAGATTATAGAGTTCAACAAATTGAAGATGGACTCATTATATTCATTTTTATTTATTTATTTCCAATTAATACAAAAGGAAAAAAGCATAAGGTATGTCTCAGGGGTTATATTTTTATATCTTTAGATATATTTTTTATATATCTTTATATATTTTAGATATATTTTTATATCTTTATATCTTTTATATCTTATATTTTTATAGCTTTAATTTTTTTTTTAAAGATTTTATTTATTTATTTTTAGAGAGGGAAGGAAGGGAGATAGAGAGAGAGAAACATCAATGTGCGGTTGCTGGGGGTCATGGCCTGCAACCCAGGCATGTACCCTGACTGGGAATCGAACCTGCGACACTTTGGTTCGCAGCCCATGCTCAATCCACTGAGCTACACCAGCCAGGGCAGTAGCTTTAATTTTTGACATCAGTGAAAAACTAAAAACATTGCAACTAGGTATGATCATTATCTATTTTGAAAACTCTGATTTTCATATAACAAACAAGACAAAACTTAATGGTAAGTTTATAACATTGTTCCTGAGTAATTTTTATATATATGTAATACATTACAACTTTCAAGGTATTACAGTATGGCTATACTATTTACCCAACGCATTAAATGGTACAGGTCAAACCCAAAGGACTGCATTTTATTCTGTTGGACCATCACTGTATCAAGTATTGATTTAAAGAAGTCAGCCACTGAAATGAGCATGTTTGCACACGCAGTCCCTGGCCTGCTAGCACTTGTGGCATGAGATTGGGCATCCTGCTTAATGGTTTTCTAACTTCCCTGAATACGTTATACCAACCATGATTTAGTCATGAAACAATAGATTTCTTCTTTTTTCCTGAAAAAATCTCCTAAGTTGGTCTACGTGTGATGGGGGAGATGCATGGCCTCAAAGGATGTATTAGAAATCCCAGGGGAGGAAACTCCAATTTGTTTCCTGGCAAGAAATATCCCTTATTATGAATATCACTGTGAAGAAACAAAATTTCTGATAAGATTGTGAATGTTGGGGCTGGAAAAAGTTGACAACTATTGGCATTGCTAATATAAGGATAAACTCCATTCTGTTTTCCTCGCTCCCTGCCAATTAAAGACAAAGTGAATTTGCAGCATTTTCATTTTTACAACGTTCTTTGAGAAGGTTCCAAAGGGATTTTTTATTGCTTCTATATCTAAGCGTTCCTTCCCAGATCCATTTTGGGAGAAATTATATGCCTGTAAAATTCTCCTCTGAAAAATATTTAAATAACAGCTAATGCCTAATATCCAGTTAAATTATTTCATTCACACCTACTACAAAGGTTTCCCAAGCTATCTTACTTTTTTCCCATTAAAATTTGTTTGTTTAAAAAAGAGCATTAAAAAAAACTAATAAAAATTGGCTATCTATTAAAAAATAAGCTCTTTATTCTAATAAAGCAAATTTCTGGCAAACCCAGTATATTTCCGCCGATCTTTTCCAGATAGCTCCTACTGTAGGAATGCTGTCTACAGTGTTAGTTGAGAGACCGTATATTTCTAGAATATAAAAAAGCAGCATGACTTTCCATGAGTTGAATTTTGGCACTGGCTCTTGGGATAACATTAAAAAATACTAAAAGCACAGCCTTTCAAAGTCTGTTATCTCATATACGCTACATTAAAGACAACTGACTTCACCAGATCACTCAGTGGTACTCATTTAAGATCCCAGAGACAAATTTCCTTCATATTAAGTGCAGAAAAGCTCTTCTCTTCTTTAGTAGGGATGGTATTACCCCCTCTCCTCTCAACCCTCCCCTCCTTTAAGGACAACCATTTAGCTCAGCAGGGTGTTATGGCATTTTGGGCAAAACAATTCTTGGCAAGTAGGATGTCCCCCTCCCCAGCTCACCCCCATGCCCCATTTAGTATCCCTGGCCTCCAGACATTAATGCCATTGGGCACGCAGTCATTGTGACCACCCAAACTGCCCACACACGTTTTCAAATGCACTAGTTGAGAACACACTAAATAGTTTACTTCCTTTGTTTTGTCTACCAGCAACTCAATCAAATTTGTCCTTAAAAAAATATCTGGGTAAGAACATTATGCCCTATATATCTGCATTCTAACTTTCTCCCACTCTTCAACTTTCAGTTTAATATGTATTTCCCTTGGTTCTAAATTTCATTTTCTTTTCTGATTTTATTGTTAAGATAATCCAAATCCTTTGTTGAACCAGCTGAGGTACAAATAAATGAGGAAAGCTGGCAGTTCAGAAGTATTTTCTTCCCTTCATTCTTAAAAGTAATGCTAACTTGAAACTAAGCAACTCTGTTTTATACAGCATGCATTTTAAACTCCTACACAGAGTGGTAGAAAACTATTCCTCACACACTTAGTTCTTAGGAATTAATAAAGGATAATAAGCCAAAGAGAGAAAATATTTTTAAAACCTTTGATGAAAGTGACTATGTATAAATATCATATTTACATAAAGACTTGTTTCTATATAACAGCAATTTAAATAAGAGCCCACATAAAGTATTTCTTAATTTTAACATTATAAACATCTTTTTGCTAAAAAAGTAAATTCTATAGGAAGCTCGTCTTTGTGTGTCTCCATTTTAGATGAAAATTTTTGGAAGGAAATCTTGTTTTGGTTTTCATTTAACTGCCTTATTCCTTCAAATTCCTCATTTCTAGCAAACTTTTATTGAGGGAAACTATTAAGCAACCCCAAATTGTTAGACATTTAGATATTGATTTGTTTTGTACTATAAAACATCTTCAGTGACTACAGTGCATCAAATAATGCCTTTTTAAAAAATATTTATTTATTTATTTATTTTTAGAGAGAGGAGAAGGGAGGGAGAGAGGGAGAGAAACATTGATGTGTGAGAGAAACATCAATTGGTTGTCTCTAGTATGCCCCCATTTGGGGACATGGCCTGCAACCCAGGCATGTGCCCTGTTAAGGAACTGAACCAGCAACTTTTGGATTTGCAGGCCAGCACTCAATCCACTGAGCCACACCAGCTAGGGCCCAAAAAGTGTTTTTTTTTTTAACACTTATTTGTATGTCACTTATAATCTTAGCAGCTACTTTTGAAGAGGGTGCTTAAGAGAAGATCCTGTTGAGTAACTTCTGTGAAAATGAGATAAAAACTAAAGATGACAGCATCCTCTTTGCTTCTTACCTCTGAAATGCAAACAGCTATGTTAGCAGGAAGCTGGGAAAATTGCTTCAATTCAAATACATCACGTGCTGCCCATCGGCTCATATGATTTTCAGCTTTGCTTGATCCAATCACGTTCTGGTTTGAGTGAATGTAAGCCACTTCCTGAACACCATCTAGGAGGTAATTGATGATTATTAAGTGATGTCTCATTATGATGCAATATGGGTCCATGTATATTTTAAAAATTATCAGCAATACACTAAATAAGTTATGCTTGTTTTGTTTTTAATCCTCAAGAAAAAACATTGTTTGCCCATTAACATTAGAATATTTTTTCAAAAAATTAAAAAGAAGAACTATTTAAATATGTTGGTCTATGGTAACTAGGAAAGGATTTTTCCCTTTCATCAATATGACAGCATCTAAGATTAGGTAACAATCCTTAAACTTAAACCATAAATGAGAGAGTCTGGCCAGCAGAAAAGTCATGGTAGAAGGTTGTTTCTATGAATTTGTTGTTCCTGTGGTTTTTAAAAAGATTATTTACAAATTTAAAGAGCAGTGCTAGCCTCATCTGTTTCTTTAAACATGTACTTGATCACAGTGATGAAGTGGGAGCAAAGGGTTTATGACCAGGGAGTTTCGTTTGGTTGGCTTTGTTCAATTTTACTGTTTATATTCTGTCTTTTTTGTACATATTCCCAGAGAATGTAAAAATTGGAAGCTTTTTAGGAAATGAAAAAAGATTAACTTATAGCTTTTATCTGAAAAAAGTTTAAAGACGGCTACTTCTTTATTGCTTTGTTTCTAGGCACCTAGAGTTGAGGTCTGTAAAAGCTCTCTCCAATAGCTTTGGCAATGAACCTCGATTATGACCTTCAACACTTTTGCTGTTTCAGTCCTGAACCTCTCTCAACCGATATCACCAATCATGTGAAAACAAGATGTTAAATAAAATGACTGACAAAGCAACTGAGATATTATTCTCCTTAAATTTCAAAACACCAGGGAATGCATATGGTAACAGTTTAAAACCTTCAGAAGGATTCTTCTGGTAGCAAATTTACTAAGATCTTTCTTCATCTTGGTGATAGATTTTATGCCTTACTCAAAATAGCACTAGTTCCACATTAACTACTGATACCTTTTTGGACAGTAAAAACAAACAAAAAAAACCCTTAGCTGATTAAAAAATAGTTATGCAATAATTCCTTAAACCTAAACTTGAGTTGTAGCTGCAGTTGTAGCACAATAGTCCAATACTTAGTTACAAGGGTATCAAGATACATATCACCATGATTAAATGAGACTACTAATAACTGCAAAGGAAAGCTTGATTTGCAAATAAATTAATCACAATAATTAAGGTTTCTATATAATTGTATCCTTGCTTATATACTAGCTTTTTTTTTTTTTATGTAGCTCTTTGGGAATGAGTCAAATACTTTTGAGCTAACTCTTAACATCATTAAACGGATTCTCGGCACAAGGTGGTGGGAGGGGAAGCAGTTCTTCAATGTTTCTGAATCTTTACCGGAGAACAAACAGCAGCTAGAGAGTAGAACCAAAAGTCATGGGCAGCACTAACAACTAAGTCAGATGACAAGATATTCCTATGAGCCCTAAAACACAAGGAAGTAGGGAAAACCCAACAGCTACACACTCTGCATGACATCAGGGTTAGTGTGCAGGAAGAAGGAAGCAACAGAATGACACCTGATAGATCTGAGAACAGGAGACCCCAGAATAACCAACAGGTATTCAGTGGGAAGGACAATGGGCCAAAAGGAGGTAACAGTGAATCTGGGAAGGTTTTCTACTCTCCAATGCTGAGTGGATGCGTGGGCTGAGGTAAAAGCCTGAGGGGCTAGAACAAGCAGCACTCAGGAACTTTCCAAACTGACCCACCAGGACCCTCAGGTCATGGCCACACAGTGAGGAAAAGCTCTTGGAGGGGAGTCAAAACGAGCGGGATCTAGGGTCAGAAGAACAGGAATGAGGAAAAGAGAAGGTGTAGAGCAAAGCGGGGAAGAGGGATAGAGGGAGGAACACTGTATAAAAATCACAGACATGGATCCTTGTGAAGTTACAAAAAATTTCTTACATTCTGCCTCATTTAAAAATTCATGGAGAAATTTCTATAAAAGTAAGCCAGAGGGTCAAATCTCATAAAAATTATTGTAAAAGAGAGTAAGCAGCAGAATTTATTCCTACAATGAAAACATGTCTGATATATGTGCTCACAAAACAGATTAGAATTGTAACTGATTTCAAAATGAGGTAAAAAGACTTTCAGAAAATAATAAAACACAGGACTGGCAACATAAATCAGAATGAAAATAATTTACAAATGAGTGACAGAAGTCGAGAATTAGAAATTAGAAATATTATTTCAGAACTAAAGACTAAACCAGAAGGAACATAAGACAGAATGAACACAATAGATAATGCTTTAAGAGAAACAGAAGAAATATTTTAAAAGCAAAAAGAGATGAAAAAGATATAAAAAAGGATTTGAGAAAATGTGACAAATTTTGAGGACAGGTAAAGAAGACTGAACATTTGAATAAGAGGAGTCCCTGAAGAAGAAAGCCGAAGCACAGAAATAAAACAAGTAACTAAAAGCCCTAGTACAAGAAAGTTTTCCTAAAATAAAAACCAAGTTGAAACTACACTATGAGAATACTGACCCAGAATAACCAATACTGCTGTGGGCTGAGCATGGCCCCCTACCCTGCCCACAGCCAAATTGGTAAGTTGAAGTCCCCAGTGTGATGTATTTGCAGTTGCACCTTTGGAAGGCACAATTAGGTCTTGAGGGTGGGGCCCTAATGAATGGGATTAGTACCCTTATAAGAAAGTGCCCTAACCAGAAACCTAACGGTGCTGGCATCCTGATCTTAGACTTCCAGCCTCTGAAATTGTGAGAAGTAAATGTAAAATCATCCTGTCTATGGCAGTTTCTTACAGCAGCCCAAACACAAGACAAACACCAAAACACAACCCAGTAAAATTACTGGACATCAATGAAAAGAAAAATACCCTTTGGGCATTAAGAAAACACACACACACACACACACACACACACACACACACACCCCACAACAGTTCATACCAGAAAAAAATAAAACTACATAATTAAAATTAAGAAAGTTTGAGCCAAGGATTTTATACCTAGTAAAAATGATTTTTAAGTATAAAAGGCACAAACTGTTAACAAGAATCTCAGGGAATATTATTCTCATGAGCACTTCCTGAGGGATCTGCTAGAAAATAAGCTTCTGACAACCAAAATGACTTGAGAAACATTGCTATAAGAATTAATGGGGAGCATTAAATTGTGAGTTACCTGCAAACCAAAAGTAAATTAAGTCTAAGAAGGGGAAACTATACAAAACAATGTCTGCATGTTCTGACATTATAGATGTAGTACATCCACTTTTAAAATAGGAAGAAACGGAAGAGCACATTTCCAGGAATCATAAAGTAGTAGTTTTGGTATTTTTACTTTTATGACCTATTTATATAGTATGGAATAAAACAAATGAGTAATCATGAAACATAATTAAATCATTCCCTATATGCTTAAGAACCAGAATTAACATTAAAGATAAAATGGTATACAAATGTAATGCAGAAGAGGTTTAGTAAAAATTCTATAGTCTCAAATTATCAATATAAATATGGAAGTATTAATAGAAACTTAGGAAGTATTTCATCATCGTACATAAAAATACATATGTGTAGATAAACATGCATATAAATACATAAATACATATAAACATATACTTTTATATACACATATAAATATAAATGTGTATGTGTGTATGTACACATATACATTCTGTCCACTGAAAAGGCCCAGAAATAATAGCCAAGATAATAGTAGCAATATCACTCCTAGCACAAGACTGTGGTCTTGAAACACGAGTTCTCATTAAAAGAAACCAAGACTTCTCGCCTGGAACAGAAAATATAAGAGCTGATTGTAGAACACTCTGTAATATCAGATAGCAATCAGAGATGACGAGCATAATGTCAAAGGGTCTCGGGAACCAAATGCTCACATACAAAGGCTCTCACTGTGCAAAGATGAGACAATTGAGCCTCAATAATGATGTTAATTACAATGTATTGAGATCCATTAAATGTGTTTCAATCAATTATTCATAATGATTTTTAGAAAGATCATTCCCTCTATGGATGATAGGGGATTAATTTATTATATTAAAAACTAGTAAAGAAGGAATTATTTTCCCTGCCTTCCCCATATGAACCGTATCACTGGGTAACAGTAAATGCAAGTATCTCCTTACAGAGGCATTCTAACTAACAAATAAAACAGAAATGAGAGAAGTAGAAAATGTTTTGCTACTCTGAATGAATAAATAGTTATAGGTATTAAGCATCAATGGTTGCCAAGAGACCAGTGCCCTGGCCAGGTGGCTCAGTTGGTTGGAGCATAGTCAGGTACACCAAAGGTTGCAGGTTCAATTCCTGGTTAGGGCACATTCCTAGGTTGCAGGTTTAATCCACGGTCAGGGTGCGGTCAGGGGGCGTACAGTAGGCAACCATTCAATGTTTCTCTCTCTCTAAAATTAATTTAAAAAGTCCTCCGATGAGGTTTAAAAAAAATAAATAAAGATTGGCAAACATTTTGTGCCTCCCATAGACTTCCCAAACAGTAACTTTTGTCTTGTCAAAGGGATTTAACCTGAGTTTGACAGAGTCCCGGACACTGCTAATTTGCAGGAAATATAGAGGGCAAAGGAATATGTTCAGCTGCACCAAAAGAACATAATTAGCAAAATTCAAATTGAGGAAAACCCTATAGGTAGCCCATCAATCAACAGATAAATCATATGGAAATGGAAGAGATGAAGAAAAATACTACAGGATAAAAGAGATTCTACAAAATTAAAAAAAGACCAAATTATGTGTAGGGATACACATTTGTGTGATTAAAATCATAAAAATGCAAAAAAGTAATTACCAGAAAAGTACTAGAATAATGGGGCACAGGTAGGAGGTCCTGGGGGCATGACAAAGTTCTCTATCTTGACCTAGGTGGTCTTCCCTCTTCCCTGCCACCCACCCAGTTCCTCATTTGTGCCTCAATGTAGCATCTTGATTGTAGAGAGCTGTTTTACAACCTAATTCAAGAATCTCTTACAGAATTACTTGATTTCACAAAATACATTTAAAAAAAGTTTTCAGAAAGTATCTGCAGTTACCTAAAAATTTATCCATTGATTCATACATCTGCTCTTGATTGACAGCGCTCTCATTTGAAAATTTCATTGGTGTTCTTGGTACAAAAGTGCTATTTTTCTTATGGCTAGGAAATTTTGAAGAGAAACCAATTCTATCTTTTGAAGTTTTTGGTCTATGTCTCTGTTTAGAGAAACCGATGTGGCTAACAGAAAAATCATCATCTGAGGATGTAAAATCATCAGTAGAATTATAATCTTCATCTGCTGCATACAGTTGGTTTGCTTTCTTCATTGTTTTAGGAAAAGTGTAAAGTTCCCTTTTATTTTCCTTTTTTCTTTTAAACCTCAAAGAACTAGTAGCTCTTTGTTTTCTTACGCTTGACTTAGAGGAAATTTCAATGTCATCAGACTCATCACTAATATCACTACTACCTTTTCTTTTCATAATAGATTTCAGGTTCACAGGATTTAATTGTTTTGAAATTCGTCCACTTTCTCTGACATTGGTCTTTGTATCATCATCATTATTTGCTATTTTTACAGGGCTTTCTGTTTCAGAATCTTCATATTTATCCTTGGCTGTTTTAAGTCTTACACTATTCTTAGGGGATTTCTGTGCTGTATATTGTGTGGGAAAGATGACATCACTATCTTCCGATTCTGTGACATTCTGTAAATTGCAATGGTGGTCAGTTGTATTTTTAAAATTTGTATTATCATCAGACTCAGAAGAAATAGTCTGTTCTAAAATCTTTTCACTTTTATTAAAAATATATTTTTCATTTGGACTTAGGCTGTTGGCTAATTTCTGATGTTTTGAAGTACCAAGAGAGACTTGACTTTTCTGAAAACCAACATCTTTGGCTTCTGCTGAAAGGCATGTGGGCTGTTCATCAGAACTTTTATCATCAGATGCAATATTTTCATCACTATCATCAACTGCTTTACATTTTGTCTCAAGCAATTTAGAGAAACCACACTGGAGTAAGGTAAGCTGTCCAGGAGAACCTGAAGCTTTACTTGAGTCAGATGCTTTGTTTTTAGTAGACTTTATTCTTGAGTTTTCCACTGATTCATCATCACTAAAGTCATCGCATAGACCACATGCAGGTTGCTCTGGCCCTCTGCATTCTTGACAGTCAGGCTCTGTAGGCTATATAGGAAGCAATGACAGAAATATTAGACCTCAAGATAATGACATCACATCTATCGTACTGGAAAGGAATTAAACTTGGGCAGATAATTTGTACAAGTATATTACTTGGTATTTTGTAAAAGTACATTTAATAAACAAATATAAAGTATTTAATATTATAGTCTGGTACACTCTTTTCTCTTTTCAAGTTGGATAACTGTCCAAAATAAATAAAAGTTTAAACTAAATAACCACATTACCAAATTATAAGAAAAAGATAGAGCTCAATAGTCAGCTTATCAGAGGCAGGGACCTATTCTGGCTTCAAAAGTGAAAAGCACACAACTTATTGCTCACTGTAGTCTAGCAGACATTTTTAATCCTGCTTTGAGAAAGAAATAAATAGGAGTTAACAAAGAAAAGTTGCAGCTGGAAAGTGGTTCTAATGAATTAAAAATAAAAATAAGATTGAATAGGATCTTGACAACCAGAAATAAAAAAATACTGAAGATATTTTGAAGCAAAATTTGGTAGAAATTTAAAACCAATATTTAATTTTTTCACATCAGTCAGGATTCAGTATATCCTTTAGTTTCCTAAGACTGAGGCTTCATTAGTAAGAGTTTTGGGGAAAATATTATCTAGCAGTACTTCTGTCAACATTTGATATTCTGTATTTCTATAAATTTAGAAAAATACTGACTCCATATTCCCAATCATTGGGCTAGTAAAAATTTATTAAACCTCTAAAAACAAACAAGAAACTATAATAAGAAAAAATTCTACACATCTTCTTTACTTTTAAATGTCATTTACTTTTAAAAAGGTCCTTTGATAACAAATATATTTTGTTGCATGTGAGATGAAAAATTACTAAAAAGGTTATTAGATCAAGGATTCAAAATTACATATCTACTTAAGAGAATAATTTTGATATTTGGATTTAATAATCTTAAATACACTTAGATTGCTATGTTTCCATTTAATTTGTTGTTCAGTAAAAGTTATTGATTTAGCTTGGATTGGTCACCTACATAGGTTATTTAATTTTGCATTTACAGTTCAGTACAGTTAAAATTCCATTCTGGATATAAATGCCGGATGAGTGTTCCTGAATTTGTTCTTTGGACTCACGGACACGGACCACAGTATATGGACCACTGCGTGGAGGGGGCTCGAGGGGACTAAATGATAATAGAAAAAGAATGTAATAAAGATTAAGCGTAAAAAAAGGTTAAGTTAGCCTAAGTTATTAATTTTACTGACAGTCCTCCGATGTTGTGTTCTTAATGTTTTTTTTTAAAAAGACTTTTTCTTTACACATTGAAAAATGAAGGAAAAAGGAAAGTAAACCTAAAATTGTCACAGTACATGTTTTCTAGGAGGTCTGGGCTATAAATGAAAATATTGCTTACTTCTTCTAGTTTGTGCACTTGAGGTTCCTCTTTCAACCATGTTCTGGCTGTCATGACCCCTGCTTCCACTTGGCCTTCTCTCTATAAATAATGCAAATAAATGTGTAAAATATGGGGTTAAAGAAAAAACAGATAACAGCAATGGCACACTAAAACTTGGGGTTATGAAAGAAAAACTCAGTGCAGCTTACTTTAACTCTCTTAATGTTATTTTTCAATTTGCTAATTAAGGAACTCATATACACTTTATGTAACATTTTAAAATAACCTTAATTCTTAGGTAGTAGAGGGGTATAGTGAAAGCATGCTGGGCCCATAAAATACTCTTATTTCTTGTTTTAAAGCTTATTTTTTTCAGATATAATGCTAATAATACTTTTCAGCCAACTCTATTAAAAGTTCTAGTAGGTGACGGAGGGTGGAAAAATGCTATATATATTCACAGTAATGATTCCATAATAAGCATGTCTATATAATAACTATAGTAAGGACAAACTGTCTACATTTCAAACAGCACAGGTAATGTTGAGTACTGGGAACTTGATATTCTAGCCTATATTGCCAGTATATTTATTGTTCACATTTATTAAAATGTTTATTGATTCATTAGGTATAGTAAACATCAAAATGAAAAGGTCCATCTTAATATGAAATTTAAAAAGGCCTTAATTATGTAACAGGATTGCTACATCTTTTGGAAAAATATTTATGTATTTAAAGCATAAACATTCAATTGCCTAAATTCTAGAATATTAAATTTTCCTTCAAAAGGAAATTAATGCATTTCTTTTTTAAGGCTTTATTTGTTGATGGAAGAAGGAGAAATAGTACTACCATCACCAGAGTTACAAATGTCCGACTTATGAATATACAGACATACCAATGGCATGGTTCCAGCCACCTGGTATCCAGGGCAACAAGGGAGACTTTCCCCTAACGAAGTTTAGAGAATGACAAACAGTTCCTAAATTGCTAGGCTTTTTCTTCCAATGCCTAGAGGCCATTACCACAAGGGAGTGGGGAGCCTCCTTCCCGGGACTGCCCTTCATCTTTTCAACAGAAGCTAAATGGCTACAACAGATCCAAGTGGCAGAACCCCAAATCCTTCAAGTGAACAGAACCCCTGTGTGGTGCATAACTGGCACTACAGTCCTTTGTTGCAGTGCAGCCCAACACTGTGGAGTTATCATTAACTCCTCTTTTTCTGTACCTTCTATCCCATCCATCACCACTATTCCCTGGTGCAAACCACTGTCATCTCTAGGGTGGATTATTGCATTATTCCCCTATTTCACTTCTTGCTTCTACTCTTGTACTTCAGCGTAATTCTTTTTTTTCCCCCTCACCCAAGGACATGCTTATTGATTTTAGGATATGCTTATTGATTTTAGGGAGAGGGGAAGGGAGGGAGACAGAAAGGGAGAGAAACATCAATGTGAGAGAGAAACATCCATTGATATCCTCTCATATACACCCCAACTGGGACTTCTCCTATGTGCTGGAACCCACAACCCAGTTATGTGCCCTGGCTGGGAAAGGAACCCCTGACCTTCTGGTTTATGGGACAATGCTCCAACCAAGTGAGCCATGCCGACCAGGGCTACAATCTACTTCTTAATATTTAATCTAGACAATATAGGTCAGACTATGTCTTTGTTCTGTTCAGAACTCTCTAATTATTTTTGGTTTCCCCCAAAGTTAAAGTCAAAGTCCTTGCATGCCCTGCTTCCTAACATCTCTCTAGTCCCACCACTTGCTCTCTTGCTTACCCCACTCTAGCCACTCTGTCCTCCTTGCCATTCTGTGATCATGCTAGGCATTCTCCTCCCTCATGGCCTTAGCATTTGTTCCTATGTCTAAATCACATCTTCCTCCCCAGTCTCTTCAAAGGATCACATGCAATCTCACAGTGAGCTCTTCCTTGGCTACTCCATTTATAAATGAAATGCTGTTTCCTTGATGGTCTCCCTATTTCCCTTCCCACTCTTTTTTTTTTTAATTGAAGTACAATTTACATATAACACTTTACGCCTTTAAGGAGTACAACATGTTCATACATTTATGTATTGTAGTATGATTACTACCATAGCATTTTCTAACATCTCTATCATGCCACAAAATTATACTTTTTTGTAGTAAGAACATTTGTGATCTAGTCCCTCAGCAACTTCGAAGTATACAATATAGTACTGTTGACTATAATTACTATGCTGAGCATTAGGTCTCCAGAACTTATTCATCTTCCACCTGCTCTATTTGTGGCATTGGAACCTACCATCATAATACATATACTTCACTTATTTTTTCCTGCTTATTGTTTGTCTCCCCTAAATAGAATGTAAATTTTTTTGTAGGCAAGATTTTTTGTATTTTATTAATTTCTGTATGTGTAGCTCTATGAATAGTACCTGAAATTTAGTATATACTTAGTCAATATTTGTGAAGTGAACTCTCAATATAACTCTAATGAGAAACTATAATAGAGATTAAAAAAGATAATGAAACATAGAACTGAACTGCTTAGAAATCATCAGATTAAATGTCCTATAAATTCAAATTTCCACATCTTAAAACATTTTAAAAGGGATTTTCTATAGCCTTTAAAAATTAAAATGAATCACAAGAAGTGAAGTTCTTCTTTTATGTTGTGATATATGCTTTCATTATATAGGGCTTGGAATAATATTTTAAAGCATTGTTTGGCCAAAAGCAACATGAACTTAAACAGGCCTGAATAATTTTATATTCTGGTTGACAACGAGTGAGCAATTTTAACTCAATATTTAGTAACTGAGTGCCAATGATGTGTCTAGCAAGAACTGCAAACAAAAGAAGAGGTGGAGGGCCCTGCCATTCATAAACAAACACTCCTGGAGATGAACCAAGATATACTTAGGACAACCAGCAACAAGAGAAATTTCCATTTAATAACTTGTCATACTGATATGCCTTACCTAGCACTTGTTTAACAAAGCAATAAGGTGGCTATTCTCATAAAACAGAGAACTAAACTACAGCAGAAAACAGGGTAAGTAATACAATGCTTACATATGTTTTATAGGTAATGATTTCAAATTAGAACCATAAATATAGGCTGGTGTGTTTGCAGTACCCTGAGACAGAGATAATATCTGAGGGGGTCCTGGAGGGCAAACAAGGCTAATCAAATAGGTTAGAGAAAAGAATTGGCAAAAAGAAGTCCATAATAAGAGGCAGCATATTCAAAAACATGAAAGAGATCAAAGAAAGGGGACTTTAAATGGGCCACTCAGTTCAGAATCAAACAGTTACTATAAAATAAAAACTCAGCAGTAGACACCAGATATTGTGTAGCAGTTGCAATATTCACAGGATACAAATAACAATGCCGTCCTGTTAAGTCTTCAGTGATCACTGATTAGCATTAGGTTAGAGTCATACTGCTGCTTGCTTTACATGTGTTTTCTGATGTTACATGTTCACTATGTGAATGTTCTGTCCCACCTCCCATCAAGATGGTCTAAGTTCCTTGAGGATAGGGATCAAAATGCTCCTTGAACTGATTTATAGTACCTAATGAATAAATGAAGTATATATTTCAGTATTACAAAGTCCTGGAAGTTAAGGAAAATATCCTTAATTCCAAGACTCAGTTTCCTCCTCCAATGATTCGAGGGAGGTTTGAAATGATAATAGTCCAGGATATTATGATTCTCATCAATATCAACCAGAATATAGGTTAATATCTTTAGTAGTCTGGTATATTATAGAATTTAAAAAATTTAAAGGCTATAAATACCCTGTTTGAAGAATAAGAAACATCTGTAAGCTGAAGATGAACACAACTGGGAGAGTTTGGAATATTAGTGTGGAATTTTTATTGGGAACAGAAAACAAAAATCTCCATGAGGCATGAGAGTACATCTCAGGGAGTATTTGGTAACTTAATCAAAACACATTTTATATTTTTGTTTATTTAGCAAAGTCTCTTTTTTTTAGTTCCTGACTTCAACCGCTGTTTCAAAATAATAAACTTCTTTTTCCCAGTCTGAAAATGGCATTGGAGGTCACACTATCTAGTATAAGTATCTGGATTTGTGTCTGTACATTATTTATAACTATGCATGGGAAAATCTTAGTTTAGAGGTACAATAATTTATTTCTTGTTTCTCAAAAAGTAGAAATTCTAAACATAAGGCATTTTTTAAAGAAAACCAAAAATTTCTCTGTAAAGAGACCAGCAATTACATTTCAAGTTTCTTAAACAAGAGAAAACCATGCTTAAATGTTATTGAAAAGGTCAGAGAGCAATTTCACACCTCCAGGATATCCTTCGTAAGACAAGACCCTTGGGACCGTAGTTTGAAGAGATTAGAGACCCCAAAAAGCTCTCCTCGATGCTCTTTTGATCCTTGAACTGCTTCAAAATATCGCTTGGCATTTTCACTTCCAACCACCACACAGTGAAGTTGCTATAACAGAATAAACACAAGATATTTTTGAAGTGTTTGCTCCAACAATATGTCAGAATTTCCTGGCATTCCATGTATACACACTGCTTTAGCTGGAGCAGGCAGATTCTCCTTAGAAAGGAAATTTTATTTTAATTCCCCCAGCAGATGTTGCCACAAAGATGAAATAATGACCAATCTTATTGAAGAAGAGATCTTATATTTCCTATTTTATCTGTTTCTACCACGTCAGTCAAGATCACATCTCTAAAGATTATCCACCTAATGTAAAATGTTTAATAATATAGGCATACATTTGGATACACTTTTCTCCTTTCTAGACTTTTATTACAATAAGTACTACCAAAACTGGTAGAAATAATCACTACATTACTGAAGTTAAATTATAATCTGAAGTAATTACATGATAACCATGTTGTTGTTAAACTAACTGTGGCCATGGTTATATTGTCAAATAACAGCAAGAATTCAATTGCTGTTTAGAAACACTGCATCTCTGAAACAATTTTGAATATAGAGAAAACACTGACGTGGAACTCTTAAGGATATATACCACTGTCATATTAATATTTAAGTGTTTCCGTATTTACTGGATATTTTACTAAGTGTAATGTAAATACAATCTGATTAATCCCATGTACACTTCAAAATTTCTTGGAAGAAACAAAGAATGCATGGGATGAAAACCAACTTCAGTCTATTGTTGATAGAAGGATTAATAAGAAATCATAGGTTACTGTGATTATCATCAGGGTTGATTTGCGCTGTAATAAAATTACTCTAGACGACTAAAATTATTCTTAATAATGGCTGCTATTTGCTGAATACTTACTGCATGTGTAGCATTTTTACATTCTCTCATTTAATCCCTTACAAGCATGTAAGATATTATTATCTCCCTTTCAGAAGTAAAAACAAACAAACAAACTGGGGTTGCTCTAGTTTAGAAATAAAGAAACTTAAGTTTAGAGAAATTAAGTGCTTATCCACAGCTACCCTGCTAGGAAGTGTCATTTCTAGATTTATACCTGGGTTGGGCCAAATCCAAAATTTATACTTGTATTAATTTTTCACTTCCAGGATGTCACCCTTAAAACAAGATCCTTCGGACCTTACTTTGAAGAAGTTATGGATCAACATATCGGCTTACTCAGGTCGATATCAATGTCCCAGGAACATGGGCTACAGTCCTGGGAATGTAGAATCACAATAACAGTTGATGCACCCGATGGCCTGGTTACCTGATGACTTTACCCTTGCTACTGACTTTACCTTAAACACCGTATTGTCAGACTGTAGAACTACTAAATATAATTACCAAAGTAATTTCTAAGCATTAAATCTGAATCTTCATAAGTTTTACCGCAAAACTTATAAAAGGCACATTATTTTGTACTTAAAATAAGTATTCCAAAGTAGTTCCAGTAAAAGTGAAGGGCAGATGCATCTATCTGTAAGCTAACTATATATATTTTTAAAATCATATTGAATTCAAGAGCTTAGGGGAAAAAAATCAGTAATTGGAAAATGTAGCTTAGTTTTCATCTTAAGGAAAACTCACACAAGGCTACAAAATGCTTAGATTTCCTCACAACATATAAGATATGCAAGAAGTAAAAAGAAGGAACGTTCTTCATGTTAAAAATTTTATGACACCTTCCTCCATTTTCAAGAGCAGTGAGGCATGTTCATATCATTCTGACTCTCTGCTTCTGCCTTCACTTCTCCTCTTTGTTTGACCCTCTTGCCCCTCCCCTGCAAAAGAATCTTCCTGATTACATTGGGCCCACCCAGATAATCCAGGTGATTTAGGGGATTAGGGTGTGGACATCTTTGGGGGAGCAATATTCACTTCACCACAGTATGGAAGTGCAAAAAGAATTATGGTGGCTTGTTAAAGTGACACAGAAGCCACTTGGAAAGGGTTCCAATTGGCCAAAAAATGAGGTAGTTTGAATATCAATATAAATAGTGATATTCAATGAGTTGTAATGTTACTAAAATAGGATCCCATGAGAACACACAGATTAAATAAATAGAGGGGAGGGGAGAAGCTCTTTCTTACGGTAGAAAGCCAAAAAATTTTTAAAAAGCAGGAATAATGGAAGTAGAAAAATCATGATCTGGCCACCATCATAGTGGTACTGATTCAGGTGGGAATCATCAGATAATGCTAAGGCCAATGGGTATAGATTTGATGAGGGACAGGATATTAGCATAGTGGTAGAGATCTCTCCATGAATATTTATCAATTACAAAGGGGAAAAATGGTGACCTTGCAGTGGAAAAAGCTGGCAGACACAACTGGCTGGGTGGTCAAGGTTAACATCACCAACAATGGGGCAGGGCACCCATTGTTCTTGCAACTCTTCTGTAAATACAAACTAAACAAATTATATACATACAAAAGGTGAATTTCTAAATGCCAAATTGTAGATCACATGCAATGTTCCAAACCTGGAGAAGTAAAGTTGCTGTGTAGATGATGTTCTCATTTTTAAAAAGTATAAAATATCTGTATGCATTACCCCAACAAAACATGTCAAAGTGGAAGTCTCTCTTGAACAATACAGATTATCCCTTTTCAGTAAAGCTAACAGTGAGATGGTAAGGTGTATCTTTCTAGATATTTTTCAATGCTATTAATATATACAAATAGAAATATTGAATAGTTTTATGCATAAACACAATTGATCACATGTTTTGCAACTTGCTTCTTTTGCCCCACTTAAAAATGTCTTAGAGATCTTGCCATATTAGCACATTTGCTCTGACTATAATTTTTTTTGTTGCTGTTGCAGAGTATTCTATAATATGGGTATACAAGAATTTATGCTCTTATTCTGTTACTATCGGGCACTTAGGCTATTTATTTTTCATTTTTAAAGCAAATACTAATGACAGTGAATATAAATCTTTATCATCCTTCGCTGTTTATATGTGAGAGTGTTACTGTCAGGTAGATAGGGAGAAGGTGCTATATGTTTTAAAATACTGTTAAATTAGCCTCTTAAATAAATGTGTAAAGTTGTATTCTCAAAAACAAGATAGGAATACCTCTTCACAATACAACCAACAACAATGAACAGCACCAATCTCCCAATTTCTCTAAAAAAATAAACCAAAACCTCACAAAACAAAACAAAAAGCCTTTGGCAGAAAGTACAGAACACAATCTTATCTTATTTTGTATTTCTATATTTCAACTGTGGTTAAGCATCTTTTCATACAGGTGATAACTATTTGTATATTTTTTCTTTAGTGAAATACATAATCATAACTTTTCTATTGTTTTGTAGAAGTTCTTTATATATGGTAAATGCTAATCCTTTGCTACATATATATGCAAATATTTCCTCCTAGTCTCATTTTTAAGTTGGCTTATAGTTACTTTATCATACAGAAGTTTTATATAAAAATGTAGTCAAATTTACAATACATTAGAGGCTGCATTAGTTTCTTAAGGCTGCTCCAACAAAGTACCACAGCCTACGTGCCCTGAAACAACAGGAATTTATTCTCTCACTGTTTTGGAAGCTACAAATCTGCAATTAAGGTGTTGGTAGGGCCATGATCTCTCTGAAAGTTCTAAGGAAAGATCCTTTTCTTACTCTCCCAGATTCTGGTGATGGCTGGCAGTCCTTGGTGTTCTTTGGCTTGCAGCTGCACCACTCCAATCTTTGCCTCCCCTGTCACACAGCATTCTCCTGTGTTCACCTGTGTCCAAGTTTCCCTCTTCTTACAAGGACATCAGTCAATGGATTAGATCCCACCCTATTCCAGTGTGATCTTATCATAACTTGATTATATCTGCAAAGACCTTACTTCTAAAAAAGATCCCATTCCAGGTACCAGAGGTTGGAACTTATATCTTTTTTGGGAGGTTGGGAGGGAAGGGCACAATTCGACTTCTAATCAAGGCTGTGTTAGAGATTTTTACCTTTATGTTTATGAGAGATATTGGCCTATAACTTTCTGTTCTTGAAATGTCTTTGTCAAGTTTGGTATCAGGATTCATCTATCTTTCTAAAGTAAGTTGTAAGTATTCCAAAAAGAACACTCTTCTGTTTCCAAAAAGAATATTAGATGTTTGATAGAATCCACTGCTAAAGTCACCTAGCCTAGAATCTTTGTGGAAAGTTTTGAATTAATAATTTACTTTCTTTGACAATACATGGATATTATTTCTCCTTATTTGAAGTGATTGCTCCTAAGTATGAAATATCATTAATAAGGAGTTAGATGTCGCCCTGGCCAGGTGGCTCAATTGGTTGGAGCATCATTCCACACACCAAAGGGTTGTGGGGTAGATTCCTGGTCAGGATACATACCTAGGTTGCAGGTTCAATCTCCAGTCGGGGTGTGGATGAGAGGTACCTGATCAATGTTTCCCTCCCACATCAATGTTTCTCCCTCCTTCTCTCACTGTAAAATCAATAAACATCCTCAGGTGAGGAATAAAAAAAAGAACTTAAGATATCCATCTAAATCTACTACTATTGTACATATTTTTTTCTCTTAGAAAGCTTATCTCTGAAAATTTTAAGGTTTTTTACTTTATCTTTGCTTTCTTCAATTATAGAAAGATAGTGTTAAGTGTGGATCTATTTTCATTCATCCCATTTAGCACTTGCTGGGTCCATATAATTCGTGGACTTGTTTTCTTTTTACATGTTTCTTTTATTTGGGGCTTTCCCCTTTCATTTCCTTCTGTTCTCTTCTTCAACTATAAGACTAATAATGGTGGCTAACTACTGTGGTGTACAACTGAAAGTAAAATGAAATAATATTGAATGTAAATTAATTAAATATTTTTAATACAAATTTTTAAAATAAAATAAAAATTTAAAAAATGTAAAAGGCTAATACTAGAACTTCTAGATATAGCTTTCATTTCCTCTAACTTTTCTTCCATGCATTGTATCACGGTCTTTTTGCTCTGTAATGTAGAATTGCTTGGGTCTTTCTTTTAGATGAAAACTTTGTTTTTGCTAAGCCTATCTTTGAAGATTTTCATTTACGGGGTTTCTAATGGATTATTTTTCCAAGTACTATGTTCTTGTTCCTAGGGTCCTACAACCTCAATTTAGCATTTGAATATATTAGTTATATTTCTTTCATAATCTGTTCTATTAATTCTCTTTTCTCTGAGGTGAATTCTCATTTTGAGTGCCTGTATTAGTTCCTATGGCTTCTGTAATATTATCATAGACTTTGTGGGTTAAAAAAGCAGAAATATATTCTTACAGCCTGAAGGTCAGAAGTCTGAAATCAGTATCACTGCGCTGACATCCAGGTTTAGCAGGGCTGTACCTTGTCCACATGCACTAAGGGAGAAATCATTCCTTAACTCTGTAGCCTCCTGTGGCTGCCAGCATTCCTCAGTTTAAAACTATATCACTTCAATCTCTGCCTCTGTGGCCTCACTGTCTTCTCTTCTCCTGTGTCAGATTTCCCTTTGCTTCTTTCTTATAAGGCCACTTGTGATTTAGGCCCACCTGGATAATCCAGGCTAATCTCCCCTATCTCAAAATCATTAATTTAATCTTATCTGCAAAGACACCTTTCAAAAAATATTTTATTGATTATGCTATTACACATTATCCTATTCTTTCTCCCCTTTATTCCCTTCTGCCTTGCACCCCACTCTCACCATCATTCCCCCACTTTAGTTCATGTCCCCACATATACATTCTTTGGCTTCTCTACTTCCCATACTATTCTAAACCTCCTGTCTATTTTGTACCTGCCATTTATGCTTCTTATTCCCTGTACCTTTTCCCCCATGCTCCCTGCTCTCCCTCCCAGCTGATAGACCTCCATGTGATCTCCATGTCTGTGATTCTGTTCCTGTTCTAGTTGTTGCTTAGTTTGTTTTTGTTTTTTTTTAGGTTCAGTTGTTGATACTTGTGTTTGTTGTTATTTGACTGTTCATATTTCTTTTTTGTTAGATAATTCCCTTTAACATTTTACATCATAAGGGCTTGGTAATGATGAACTCCTTGAACTTGACCTTATCTGGGAAGCACTTTATCTGCCCTTCCATTCTAAATTATAGCTTTGCTGGATAGAGTCATCTTAGATGTAGGCCCTTGCCTTTCATGACTTAAAATACTTCTATCCAGAGCCCATTCTTGCCTGTAAGGTTTCTTTTGAGAAATCAGCTGATAATCTTATGGGAACTCCTTGGTAAATAACTGTCTCCTTTCCTCTTGCTGCTTTTAAGATTCTCTCCTTATCTTTCATCTTGGGTAACATAATTATGATGTTATGCCTTGGTGTGTTCCTCCTTGGGCCCAACTTCTTTGGGACTCTCTGACTCTCTGAGCTTCCTGGACTTCCTGGAAGTCTATTTCCTTTGCCAGACTGAGGAAGTTCTCCTTCATTATGTTTTCAAGTAAGTTTTCAATTTGTTGCTCTTCCTCTTCTCCTTCTGGTACCCCTATAATTTGGATGTTGGAACATTTAAAGTTGTCCCAGAGGTTCCTAAGCCTCTTCTCATTTATTTGAATTTTTGTTTCTTCATTCTGTTCCAGCTGAGTGTTTATTTCTTCCTTCTGCTCCAAACCATTGATTTGAGTCCTGGTTTCCTTCCCTTCACTGTTGGTTCCCTGTTCATTTTCCTTTATTTTACTTTCCATAAACTTCACTTCTTCCTTTATTTTGTGACCATACTCAACCATTTCTGTGAGCATCCTGATTACAGTGTTTTGAACTTTGCATCTGATAGGTTGACTATCTCCTTGTCACTTAGTTCTTTTTCTGGAATTTTGATCTGCTCTTTCATTTGGGCCATATTTCTTTTGTCTTGGTGCACCTTTGCGTAGTAAGTGGTGGAGCTTTAGGTTTTCACCAGGGTGGGACAACCCATGTCACTACATTGTGACACTGATGTGAGGGAGGGGCCCAAGAGGGAACAATGCCTCTGGCTCAGCTCTCAGCTGGCTTGCAGTCACTTCCTCCCCTACCTACAACCACATTGGGCCCTTCTGGTGCTGATTCCCCAGTGGGTGGGTTTGTGCATGTTCTAGGACCTTGTGGGTCTCTCCAATGAACTCTCCTGTGAGACTGGGAGTTTTTTCTGCCATCTCAACCCCCAAAGGTTTTTTCAGTCAGAAGTTTTGAGGCTTTATTTCCCTATGCTAGAACCCTGGGTTGTGTGGTCTGTCTCAATCCTATAATTCTGCATGCAAATGTGGGTCCGACTGTTCTGCCAGCTGCAGCTGCAAAGATACCTTTTTCCTATATAAAGTGACACGAAAAGGTTCTAGGGATTAGAACCTGGTTATCTTTGAGTGCCATTTTCAGTGTTTATTTTTCTAAATCATTAAATAATTATTTTTTGTTGGGTAAATATTTTACATATTTATCTCAGCCCACTGAAGTGATAATTCAAAGTGGGGGATCTGCACGTAATTCATCTTCTAGGCAATAAGAGGAACTTCCATTTTGATTCTAGCAAAACTTTGAAGCTCCACCCTGGTTCTTTGTTTCCAATATTTCTAATTTTCGTTCCTCTTGAGAGCAGACACCTCTGATGGCTGTCTTTTGGTACAGTGGGATAATATTGTTAAGTGTTAAACCACCTTATTAGGTCGCAATGATACCCTAAAGAATGAGTACCACAGTTACCCCCAAGTTTCCTTATTTTTTTAGTATCTGGTAACTCTAACCTCAAACTATTCAGAAGTAACACCTACCTTTTTCAGTAACTTTTTCCTGACTAAGTTTAGTTTAGTTTCTTCCTCTAATTCAATCCCAATTGTTTTCTGTCTTTCAGGGTTCCTTATAATTTCTGGATCACATAGAAAATTCTTGGTTCCCCACATCTTTATAGTTCTTTTCCCTAAATGTCATTTTTAGATGCTTATTTTCCCCAAAAGATCTGAGAAACACTTGGGAGGCTAGAGTGTGCACAACACACATATCCTTGGTTCAAACTAAAACCAATCTTTAAATCACATTTAATGTCTTTTCCTCACATGACTGCCATCTTATTTTTATTTGTGCCTACCAAGTTGTATGGCTAAATGTTCCCTAAGTACTCACATTTAAGAAATATTTTAATAAGTAACTAGATTCTACAAAGTTCTGAAAACTTCAATTACCATCATCTTCTGAAGCCTTTTTATTATATATTATATAATATATATTATATAACAGGCTGTTATTTTACTATAGAGTGAGATGAGTAATTAAAAAGTATATACAGGGTAGAACAAAAATAGGTTGCAGTTGTGAGTACACAAAACAGAGTTTATTCTTGTATTATTATTTATTAATTACTATATTATTTTCCATACAATAACTGTAAACCTACTTTCTCCCACCCTGTATATATATAGTAATGGGACTGAGAAAAATTACATGATTGAGGAAAAACTCTTACTAGTGATAGGCTAAGATACTATTCTAAAGAACTGCTCCTAAGTTGAAAAATAATATGCTATTTTTTTGCAAGATTGGTTAAATATGTCTAAAGAAGTAGTTTTTAAGTAGTTTGTTATACCAAGGAACAAAAAGATGAAAGGCTTCTTACAGAACTAAATGCTTCAAGAAAAAACAAAAACTGCTGTGTACAATTCTATTTTTAGAATTAAGAAAACAGCATTAATTTAAGATTGGATCATTCTTAGGTTAACTACCACCACATGTGGCAGATGTTTGCTCTTAAAGAGATGCCAACTCAATATATAGGGAGTAATTCAAATTTAACATTTATAATTAAACTTGAACCTCATTCCAGATCTTCTCAAGTCAGCAGTTCTAAACTAAATAAACTTTATTTAGAAGCAGAAATGGTGTAGTAATTGATACCCTAAGGATACTAAAGAGTTAATGGAATTTTATATGAATACTAACAGTACCAGCACAGTAGGACACTTGCACTTGATTCCTGTAATTCTGTTTACTGGGATGGCTTTGAAATGGTGGCTTTAGCTATCTCTAAGGCATTTCTCCTCACTCTTCTTTATTTCATGGCACATATAGAAAATGGTAACATCTACCTGGAGTAAACAGAGGTTGTTACTCAAGGCTGGATGCCGGCTTAGATAATCTTCCTGCTCGGAGTTGTGGGATCAATGTTTCTGTAAACCCGGATCCCACTGGTGATACAACATTATGTTTGGCCCACAGATTGGGAAATTGTGACCTTGCTATTCTAATTGTGGTCTACAGACTAGTAGTGTTTGGCACTCCTTGAAGCTTGTTAAAAATGCAGAATCTTGGGCTCCACCCAAATCCACTAAATCAGAATCTGTATTTTTTTTAATCTTTACCCAAGGATATATGTTCATTGATTTTAGAGAAAGAGGAAGACAGAGAGAGGGAGAGGGAGAAACATGATGTGAGAGAGAACCATGGATTGTTTGCTTCCTGTACATGCCCCCACTGCAGATTAAACTTGCAGCCTAAGTATATGTCCTGAGTGGGAATCAAACCCATAACCTTTTGGTGTATGGGACGATGCTCCAACCAACTGAGCCACCCAGCCAGGACCGAATCTGTATTTTAAATATCCCTAATTGATTCATGTGCACATTAAAGTTGAAGAAGTACTGCTCTAAGAAACTTTCAGCTCTAAAATTCAGTGAACCTAAAATGTTTTATAGAAGTATATTCTAGAGTATATTTAATAATCTTATTAAATGCCATATTACACTTAGAATATAATTAAAATATAGTTTTACAAAAATTGTTCTTAATTCTTGAAAACAGGCATTTACTTTTTAATTAGAAGGGAAATATATTTACCTGCTTGTACACCTGTCGTAAGTACATGATCTCCTCCACAGTTCCCAAAGATATCAGCCTAAACACTTTGACATCCCTGCACTGCCCAATCCTGTATGCTCTGCAAAAAGGTTAAAAACAAAAGCAAACAAAAATCAAGTGAAACAACTTTGGGTTGAGGCAATATCTTTTTGACATAAAACTGGAACATTAGTAAAGTTTTAATTTAAAAAAATTATGTTTAGACATGCTATACTATTTAATAATGCAAAATAGAAATTCATATAGAAAGTACACTCATGAAGGAGAAAAGTATTACAGAAAATGTGCATATCTTGTCCATTTTTGTTACAAACATCACCTTCCATTGTCCAAAAACTTTTTTTAAATTCAGACTTTCCTTTTTGGTAGTTTTAAGCTTAAGCCATGAATGTTCCCAAATAATTTCATTTATATAAAACTCTCAAAAATGCAAACTAATCCATAGTGATAGAAAGCAGATCAGTGGTTGCTTGGGAATAGGGACAGGGGAGGAGCTGGAGAGATGGATTACAAAGTAGCACAAGGAAAATTTGGGAGGTGATGGATATATTCACTATTTTTACTGTGGTGATGGCTTCACATTTGTAAACATATATCAACACTTATTAACTGTGCATTTCAAACATGTGCAGTTTATTATGTATTAATTATACATCAGTGAAGTTGTTTTTTTAAAAAACTAGGAAAAGCAGTTAATCAACCAGTAAGCCCATTGAAGTGCAGGTATATAGTTCTTGTCCACAGAGATTTCTATGGGCTCTGTCTGACTGAATCACTTAGTTGACTAGTACCCCAGGTGTTTTGATAGGAACCACAGTACTAATTAAAACTCTAACCTGACTTACAACACTGGTTAACTATGGTTCTAGTCGCTGAGCTTCTCCCAGGTGGAGGCTTTATTGGATGCTCAGAATGAGGTCACCTACTTCTAAATACCTGTTACAGTCACCAGGGGGACCTAGGGCAAGGCCATACTGCCTCATGCTGGAAAATGTTACAATTTGGGGGACATTTAATTTTGACCTTGTAAAGTTACTCTATGTTATTATAGTTGGTGCTCCTTCTGCCTCCTTCACCCATTCCTCCTCACAGAGAAAGGCTTTGAAGAGGGTATCAAGGAGTTCCAACAACTTTATACCTCCACAGGAGAATGGGGGCTCTGGTGACACAGCACGGAGAGTGGTAAGTTATTGCACTGTCACTTCATCCTGCAGCCTCCATACAGAGGTGCTTATAATCCCTTTCTCTCCCACAGTGGATTTGGGGTCTAAAAAAATTAAAAATGGGTTAAGGAAAGTCTTTTGAATGTAACCATCCAATTACTTGGTGAATGGGATAGATTCTGTTAGAATACATATTTTTTAATCTTTACAGACAAAAGCCTTGTACACCTGTTTCTTTGGACTTATGTTTCACCAATTTATTGGTAAATAAAGCAGGAGGGATATGTAACATGATGAGTCTTTGACCATGTGGAGACAAGTGTTGAGAGACTGTTACATGGTATGGAGATCAAGAACTTCATTTCTTGTTTCTTCCTAACAGAGTCAATGAAAGGGCAGGGAAGAGAAGAGGAATGCTGCTTCTTTAGTTTATTGTCAACTTCCATTGTGTACCGCAGCACTGCACTTTAAGGGAATACTGCAATAAATAAGATACTGCATCATGTGGGTCTTGGTGGTCTACATGAAGAAGAACAAAATTACAATGAATATCATAAGACAAAGAAAAATGGAGAATTTTCTGTGGTTTTCATTTGGCCATTTTACTGGACAGCTGTCAGTGGTGAGAGGCAGATTAAAGATGCAGGCTCTGTATTAAGAATGTGTGGATTCAGATCCTGACCCTGCCAATTCTGGCTTGGAACTTGAGCAAATTACTTAATGTTTTTGCTTTTATTTTACTAAATTAACAATTTATACTACTTCCTCTTACCTGTAAGGATATTATGAATAATAAATGAGATAATCAAATGAGAACAGAACAATTCCTGACTCACAGTAAATATACAATAAATTTTGCTGTTATTTATTTATCCTTATTTTTACTGCCATTTTAAAAAACTGAGGCTAACTTGCTTTGTTTTGCACCCAGCACAGTATTAAGAGTATTATAACTGGGGTGATATTAATAACACAATATATTATAAGCTGAATTACACCTATTAAGCAAATAGTAATGGATAATTTAAATTTCTATGAAAACAAAATAAATCCACATCTGATTTGCTTTGACATATATCTAACATGACATAATAAATACAAAGTGATCAATAAATATTTTTGATATTTATTTGTATAGCATTGAAAAATAAATGAAATATCTCTATTTAAAAAAACACACAAAACCTGGGAATAAGTAGTCCTTCACAAAGTAGTACATGTTTGATTCTACTTTCACTTTCTTCTGAGATTATTTAAATATTTTTTCACATCATCTTTAGTTAATCTTAATCATTTACATCTAGAAAATGTTAGACATTATAAATAAATATTCTTGGTGCTTATTTGGTCTTCCTGCTTCTTAAGCTTTCCTGTATATTTGTCTTTCTCCCTCTGATTAGATTTTTCAAAAGTTTGTCTATATTACTCTTTTTAGTGAATAATGTAAAAATTTGATTTGTTTTGATTTTATTGTTTTGCTATGTTTTGCCTTTATTTTACTGTTGATAATTTATACAACTTCCTCTATTTTCCTTAGGTTTTTTATTTTTGTACTTTTCTAAATGATATCCTTCTTTCACTTACATTCTGTCTTTCTTTTTTAAGAAATAAATTTAAAACTCTAAATTAGCAACAGAACTTAAATATTGATTCATAGTATTTTCATTGTTATTTATTTCTAAGTAATCTGTTTTTCTCTCTTATTTCCTCATTTTTTATTGTTATAAAATAGCCATAACAAAATTTAATTATTTTAACTGTTTTTGAAGGTACAAAGCTTTTATTTTTATTATTTTAAAATGGTTTTTACTTTCAATTACAGATGACATACATCACTACATTAGTTTCAGGTGTACACCCCAGTGATTAGACATTACAGAACTTAGTAAGTGATCATGCTGACAAATCACGCACCCATATGACACCATACATAGTTATTTGACTATTATTGACTATATCCCCTATGCTGTCTGTACTTCACATCCCCATGACTATTCTTTAACAACCAATTTGCACTTTTTAATCTCTTCACCTTTTTCGCCTATTCTCCCAACCCTCTTCCCATCTGGCAATCACCAAAGTGTTCTCTGTATCTATGATTCTGCTTCTGCTCTACTTCTTGGTTTGTTTTTAGATTCAATAATTTATAGATACACATTTATTGCCATTTTATTGCTCATATTTTAAAAAATCTTTTTCTTCTTCTTAAAGAAAACTTGTAACCATTTCATATAATACTGGTTTGGTTGTGATGAACTCCTTTAGCTCTTCTTTGTCCAGGAAGCTCTTTATCTTTGCTGAGTAGAGTAATCTTGCTTGTGCTTCTCATCACTTTGAATATTTCTTGTCAATCTCTTTTGGCCTGCAAAGTTTCTGTTGAGAAATCAGTTGACAGTCTTATGGGAGATCCCTTGTAGGTCAGTAGGTTTTCTCTTGCTACTTTTAAGATTCTCTCTGCCTTTAACCTTGGGCATTTTAATTATGCTATGTCTTAGTGTTCTTTGGGTTCATCTTGTTTGGGATTCTCTATGCTTCCTGGACTTGTATGTCTATCTCTTTCATCAAATTAGGGAAGTTTTCTGTCATTACTTTTCAAATAGGTTTCCAACTTCTTGCCCTCTCTCTTCTTCTTTTGGCACCCCCATGATGTGAATGTTGGTATGCTTGAAATGTCCCAGAAGATCTTTGCATTATTTTCATTTTTCTAATTCTTGTTTTCTTCTTGCTATTCCAATAGATTGTTCTTTGCTTCCTTAAATTCCAAATCACTGATTTGATTCTTGACTTTATCCACTCTACTGTCGATTACCTGTAAGTTATTCTTTATTTTGATTAGTGTATGCTTCATTTCTAACTGGTTCTTTTTTATGCTGTTGAGGTGCTCACTAAGTTCACTGAGCATCTTTACAAGCAGTGTTTTGAACTCTGTATTTGGTAGATTGCCTGTCTCCATTTTGTTTAGTTCTTTTTCTGGAGTTTTGTTCTGTTCTTTCATTTAGGTCATGTTTCTTTGTCTCCTCATTTTGGCAGCCTCCCTGTATTTGCTCCTGTGTATGAGGTAGAGCTGCTACATATCCCATGTTTGGTAAAGTGGCCTAACATAGTAGGTGTCCTGTAGGGTCCAGTGGCATAGCCTCCCCTATCACCCAAGCTGTGTACTTGAGATGTGCCTACCACATGGGCTTTGTACACCCTCCTCTTGTAGCTGAGCCTTGATTGCTGTTGGCATGTCAACAGGAAGGACTGACTCAGGTCGATCAGCTCAAGGATGAGGTGTGACCACTGACCATTAGCCTCTGACCACTGTCAAGGATCAGTTGTGCAGTGGCTCACTCCACAAAGCAGGATTTAGTTCAGCAGGGCTCTCTTGCCCACTGAGTCTACCCCTTGAATGAGTCTTTTGTAGAGATGGTTAGGTGGTAGTGTTCAGATTGGCCTGAAGCTGCCCATGGTGTGCACTGGCTTTGGAGCCTCCCAGGAGGTATAAGCCAAGGTCAGCTACTGCCTGTGTTTTGCATGGGGCCACTGGCATAAGCTACAAAGCAATCTGCAGATGGTACCTACTTGTGCTGGGCTTGGAGGTACCTAAGCAAAGCCAAGCTGTGTATCAAGGCCAGCTGCTGCTAGTGGTAGACCTGGCGCCACCTAGCAAGAGGTGTGGGGCCCGCTGAGGCTAGATGTAGCTTTTTTGAGAGAATTTAGGAAAATCTGAAGCATGAGCCAGGATAAGCAATTTGTATGGAAAAATCACTGGAAAACAGCTTGGATGGGCCTGAAAGTTGTGTGGGGTAGGGCCTCAGGGAAATCACCAGGGTAAGGCAAAGATTGTGAGCCAGGTTGATGGAGACTCAGATATGGTGCCCGCCTGCCAGTCTTTTGGGGGGAGGGCTCAGGAAAGGCACAATTGCCTCTGCTAGCACTTCTGTCTGGGAGAAAGCTGCCCTTCTAGCTCTTGCCCTGATACTAAACAATTCAGTTCCTCCTGTCATATCCCTGGTGCCTTTCAAGATTCAAGATACTGCCTACATGCTGGAACTCAGAGGCAGTGAGTCTGAATAAGACCGTGCATGGGCCCTTTAAGAAGAACTGCCTGGGACTCTACAAGTTTCCATTTTCCTCAGCTTCAATCCCCACTAGTTTTCACAGCCAGAAGTTATGGGGACTTCCCTTCCTGGCACTGGAATTCTGGCTTGGGAACCTGGTGAGGAGCTGTGACACCTTGCTTCACATGGGGACCTGAATTTTTATACCTCTAGATTTTTATCTCTCTGCATGTGGAACCAGCCCATTCCACATATCCCTGTTACCCCCCACCCATACACACTCCTGTCTTGATGTGGTTTCCTCTTTAATTCTGTAGTTTTAGGACTTCATTCAGCTTGATATCTGGTAGTTCTGAATGATGGATATTCTGTAATTTGGTTGTAATTTCAATGTGATTGTGGGAAGAGGTGAGTATCAAGTTTACCTATGTGCTATCTTGACTAGAAATTCCTATTTTTAAATGTATAGTTCAGGGATATTAAGTACCATGACATTACTGTATAACCATCATGACTATTTATTTACAGAACTTTTTTATCTCCCTCAACTGAAAAATAGTACCCATTAGACAATAAATTCCTATTCCCACCACTAACCCTTAGTAACATTTATTTTACTGTCTCTATGAATTTGACAAGCCTAGGTACCTCATATTAGTGCAATCCTATTTTTTTTTATTTGTGGTGAAAACAGGAATTGTTTCCTTATTGCTGTTCTCAGAGGCAAATCTTTTAATCTTTTACCAGTGAGCTGTGGGTTTTCCATAAATGGTCTTTATTATGGTGAGGTAGTTTCCTTTTATTTATGGTTTGTTGAGTGCTTTTACCATGAAAGGGTGTTGAATTTTGTCAAAATCTTCTCTGCACCAATTGAGATAATCATGCTAATGTGATGTATTTCACTTATTGATTTTATAGAATGTTGAACCATCCTAGCATTTGAGGAATAAATCTAACTTGGTTATAATGTATCATTGTTTTAACATGTTATTTAATTCAGTTTGCTGGTATTTTATGAAGGTTTTTTATATAAATACTCATAAAAATAGTGGTTGATAGTTTATTATTATTATGATGGTTGTTTTGTTATTCTTTTTTTTTTTGTAGTATCTTTGCCTGGTTTTGGTAACAGAGTAATGCTGACTCTACCAATTAAGTTAGGAGGTGTTCCCTCCTCTTTAATATTTTGGAAGAGTTTGAAAACAACTGGTTTTAATTCTTCTTGAATGTTTGGTGACATTCACCAGTGAAGCCATGTGGTCCTAGTCCTTTGTTTATTGTTTCTTTTTTAAAACTGATTGCTTGACTGATTTTAAAGAAAGAGGAAGGGAGAGGGAGAGAAAGAGGGAGAGATAGGCAGAAGGGGAGAGGGGGAGAGAGATGATTAATTTGTTGTTCCACCTATATATGCATTCACTAGTTGATTCTTGCATGACCTGGGATAGAAACCGCAGCCTTGGTGTATGAGGGTGATGCTCTAACCAATTGAGCTGCCCAGGGCTATTGGGAGGCTTTTGATTACTGATTCAGTATCAGTAGTCAGTGTAGGTCTATTAAGATTTTTCTATTCATAATTCACTCTTGGTAGGTTGTATGTTTCTAGGAATTTCTCCATTTCATCTAAACTATCCAATTTATTGGCATACAATTGTTCATCATAGTTGTCTCTTAAAACCTTTTACTTCTATCTCTGCAGAAACATCATTGGCATTTTGCTAGGGATTGCATTGAATTTGTAGATAGTTTTGAAAAGTATTGACACCTTAATAATAGTAAGTCTTCCAATTCATGAATAGAAGATATTTTTCTGTTTATTTGTGTCTTCTTTAATTTCTTTCAGCAATATTTTTTAGTTTTCAGTGTACAAGTCTTTGCTTCCTTTGTTAAATTTATTCCTAAGTGGTTCTTCTTTTTATTGGATGCCATTGTTAAGTGAAATTGTTTGCTTAATTTTATTTTCAGATTGTTCATTGATAGTGTATGAAAATATGACTGATTTTTTAAATGTTGACTATACCCTATAACTTTCTGAAATCATTTATTAGCTCTAACTTTTTTTTTTAATGTGGAACTTTCAGGGTTTCCTACATATAAGATCATGTCATCTGTAAACAGAGATCATTGTTTTTCTTCCTTTCCACCTTGGACATCTTTTATTTCTTTTTCTCACCTAACGGCACTAGCTATGTTCACAGAAGTGGTGAAAGCAGGCACTTTTGCTTGTTCCTGATCTTAGAGTAAAGCACTCATTCTTTCACCATTAATTATTAAGTCATCTATGGATTTTTCATAAAAGGGCTTTATTATGTTGAGATAGTTCCTCCTATCCCTAGTTTGTTTAGTGTTTTTATCATGAAAATATGTTGAATTTTGTCAGATGCCTTTTCTGCATCAATTAAATGATCTTGTATCTTTTTCCTTCATTCTGTTAATGTAGTGTATTACACTGATTGATTTTTGCATGTCAACCAGGAATAAATCCCACTTGGTTGTGGAATATTGTTATTTTAATATGCTGTTAAATTTGCTTTGCTAGTATTTTGTTGAGGATTTTTGCAGCAATATCTGTAAGAAATATTGGTTAGACCTGGCTGGCGTAGCTCAGTGGATTGAGTGCGGGCTGCAAACCAAAGTGTAGCAGGTTCGATTCCCAGCCAGGGTACATGCCTGGGTTGCAGGCCATAACCCCCAGCAACCGCACACTGATGTTTCTCTCTCTCTCTCTCTCTCTCTCTCCCTTCCCTCTCTAAAAATAAATAAATAAAATCTTAAAAAAATATTTAAAAAGAGAGAAATTTGGTTAGTAATTTTCTTTGCTTATAGGTCTTTGTCTGGCTTTAGTATCAATACAATGTTGGTCTCATAGAATAAATTAAGAAGTATTCTTTCTTCTTCCAATTTCTGGACAAGTTTGAAAAAGACTGGTATTAATTCTTCTTTAAATGTTTGTAGCATTCACCAGTAAAGCCATCTTTGTCCTGGGCTTTTGTTTGTTGGCAGTTTTCATTAGTGATTTGATCTTTTTACTAGTTGTAGATGTATTCATATTTTATATTTCTTTATGGTTCAGTCTTTGTAGTTTGCATGTTTCTAGGAATTTGTCCATTTTGCTAGGCTGTACAATTTCTCGGTATATAATTATTTATAGTATTGTCTTATAATTTTTTCATATTTCTGTAAAGTCAGTAGTAATGTCTCTCTTTTCATTTCTGATTTTAGTTATTTAAGTGTTCTTTTTTCTCTAGCTAAAGGTTTGTCGATCTTTTTGAAAAAAAAATTTTGGTTTTGCTGATTTTATTTTGTTTTTTAGTCTCCATTTTATAATCTCTGCTCTAATATTTATTATTTCCTTTCTGTTGCTGCTTTTGAGTTTAGTTTGTTTTCCCTTTTCCAGTTCCTTAAAGTGTTAGGTTAGATTGTTAATTTGAGGCTTTTTTAAAATGTAAACATTTATAACAGCTATAAATTTCCCTCTTAGCACTGCTTTTGCTATATCCCATAACTTTTGATACGTTGTATTTTAATTTTTCAAGATCTTTTCTAATTTTCTTTGCAATTTCTTTTTGAGACACTGGTTGCTTAAGAGTGTGTTGTTTAAGTTCAATATACCTGTGAATTTTCTTGTGTTTCTTCCACCATTGATGTCATTTTCATTTTATTGTTACTGGGAAATATTTTATAATTGCAATCATTTTAAATTTATTAAGACTTGTTTGGTGATCCATAGGATCTATTGTGGAAAATGTTCCATTGGTACTTGAGAAAAATGTATATTATGCAATTGCTTTGAGGCCAATTCTATATATGTCTATGAGGTCCAATTTGTTTAAGTGTTGTTAAAGTCCTCTCCTTATTGATCTTCTGACAGGAAATGCTATCCATTATTGAAAATGGAGTATTGAAGTCTCCTACTATTATGGTGGAGCTAGTTATTTCTACTTTTAATACTGTCAATGTTTGCTTTATATATTTGGAGCAATTTTGTTTGATTGTTACAGCTTCTTGGTGAACTGAATCTTTTCTCATTATATAATATCCTTATTGGCCTCTTGCAACAGGTTCCAACTTAAAGTCTATTTTGTCTGATATTAGTGTAACCACCTCTCCTGTCTTTTGGTTACTCTTTGGATGAAATCTCTTTTTTATCCTTTCACTTTCAACCTATGCATGTCCTTAGACCTGTAAGAGTCTCACAGACAGCATATAGTTGGATAACATTTTTAATCCATTTTACCAATCTATGTTTCTTGATTGGACAATTTAATCCATTTGCATTTAAAGAAATTAATGGTATGGAAGGAATTACTTTTGCCATTTTATTTATTCTCTGTATAACTCATAGCTATTTTGTCCTTCGTTTCATCCATTAATACCTTCCTTTGTGTTTACCTGATTTTTAAGTAACATATTAATTTTTTCTCATTTTCTTTTGTGTACGTTATATACATATTTGTGGCTACCCTGCAGATTACACATAAGTTATCCAAAAGTTATAACAATTTATTTCAAATTGATACCAACTTAACTTCAGTTGCATTAAAAAACCTTTTTTTATAAAGCTCTAGCCCCACTTGTGTGTTACTGATGTCACATATAATTGCTTTATGTATCATATGTACATTAACACAAATTTCTTTGTGATAAACTGGGTTTTTTGTCTTTGTTTTTATAAATAATTTTCTCTCCCTCATTCTCACTCTGGCATCTTTTAATCCTTCTCTTTATCTATGGAATTTAGGAATATCACCAAGATGCATGTATGTATGTTTTCTTTCCTGTTTAAGTCATTATTTATGTTCTAAAATATTCACTTCTTCCTCTGTGCTCTTCAATCAACTGTTGATTGTGGTTTTACTCTGCTAGTTTCTTGACCACACAGATTCTGTTTTCATTCTGTACTGCAGGAGTTTCTTGATACTTCTGAGCTATTAGTAGTGACCTTTCCTATTTTCCTGAAGTATCGTGGACTTATTTTTTCTCCTTAAATCAACTCTGACATAACAATGGGATTTTGATATGAACAAAAAAGAAATACCTATTATTTATTTAGGTAAATAAATAAAGAGTCCTCTCCTCTTGGACTCAGAAATAAACAATCCTCTTGGATTCAGAACTCCATGGTTACCTTAAATAGCTTTTTTAAACAATGTTTTCCCTACCTTCTAATCACAGTCATGTGATAAACAAAAACCTAACCAATTCAGAAAAATGTTTAGATTAAAAGTATTTGCAGGTCACTTTACATTTTGTCAGTATTATACCTGTCGATGGCTTGAAGATCATTGGCTGGATTCCAAGTAGGATCAAATAGTACAACAACATTGGCACCAATAAAATTGAGGCCTAGTCCACCAGCCCTAGAGAAAACAGAAAGAGCATATTAAAACAGTAAAAACAAAAATTTTTATCCTATATCTAAATTGTGCCATATTTCTATAACCAAATCAACATATTGCATTCACATAGTAAAAGCAAGGTGATTAAAACACAAATATGTCACAAATGAAATAGCTATGAAATATTCTTTTTCCATCACTCCACACTGTCCCTAAAAAATTTGACCATTAGAGTCTATATAAGCAGACTATGCTGATTATACTCAAATACTATTCCTATAAAATTTTCATAATGTAATTTTTAAAAACTGTTAGTACCATATTTTGTCATGTACAATGTGCACTTTTTGCCCAAATTTTTGAGGAAAAAATAAGAATGTACATTATACACAGGTATAATGATTACATACCATGGGTGTAATGGGCATAATAATCCTGTGTATAACCGTGCACCAAAATGTGGGTGCACCTTACCCATGGGAATGCATCATACATGGCAAAATATGGTATATAGCAGCTAAATAAAGTAATATATGCATTTTTAAAAAATCAAGCCAGGAGTAGATACACTTCTCTTTATTCTGCCACTAAGTGCTGCTAAATAAAAATCCTGGGTACTATATACAAAATAAACACAAGAGACTAAAAGGTAGAGAGAACACAGACTGGCTAGGAATTACAAGATGTGAACAATGACATGGCAGTGAGTTTCCTGGACTTTTTTTCTTGCCTAATATATCCCAGACTGGGTTTTGCAGAAGCTAGTGAACTGGAAATGCCAACAGTCACAGACAAAAAAGCCCCAAGTAAATCCTTCCTTTAGCCAAAGAAAGGAAAACTGTAGCCTTTTAAGTCAGAAAAATGTTAGATAATAACCAGCCTATTCCTGCAAAGACCACAGAAAAAGATCTGTGGCCTTACCCTCAATCTAGTCAGTAAAGACTAGGTGAAAAGACTAAACCTCCAATCTTGCTTGAATGTAATGAGACACTTTTAACCCCTGCTTGTGTGGTGTCAGAAAAGACTGATTGAGGAGCTAAGACTTTCATTTCTTCCCAGTGATAACCAGGTCCCCATCTGTAGTGTCAGTGGAGGCCATCCAGAAATTGTAATGAAGTACTTCACTATCAAGATTCAACAGAGGCCAAGTAGAATACATGGATTTCCATCCCTTTGTGTCTGGTAGGGTGTCTGATTAAAACAGATTTAAATAAGATATAAAGTCTTATAACATAATACTAAAAAATGTACAGCAAACAATAAAAAATTACTAACTGGCAATTTCACTTCTGGGGCTATACCCAAGAATCTTGAAACATCAATTTAAAAGAACCTATGCACCCCAATGTTCATAGCAGCACAATTTACAATAGCCAAGTACTGGAAGTAACATAAGTGCCCATCAGTAAATGAGTGGATCAAAAAACTAGTACATTTATATGATGGAATACTACGCAGCAGAAAGAAAGAAAGAGCTCCTACCCTTCATGACAGCATGGATGGATCTGGAGGCCATTATGCTAAGTGAAATAAGCCAAGCAGTGAAAGACAAATACCATATGATCTCACTACTATAAGTGGAACCTAACCAACAAAAGAAAAAAGTACGCAAAATATAACCAGAGACATTGAAATTAAAAACAAACTGACAGCAATTAGAGGGGAGGTGGGAGGGTATGGTGGGGGGAAAAGAGAGAAGAGTTGTCAGGAACATGTATAAAGGACACCTGGACAAAGACAAAGTGGGTAGGATTGAGGGTGGGAGTTGGGGATGGCTGGGATGGGTGGGAGTGATGGGGGAAGAAATCCAGACAACAGTACTTGAACAACATTAAAAAAAAAAACAAATTAATTTTGTATGAAGGAAAAAAAGTCCAATCTTCAAAAGAAATACTGTGTCGGATATGGATATCTATTTTGAAACCACACCTTATCATTTTCTTTTCATATGAGAATTTTTTCCTGAACCAATTTTGTAAAAGAACCTGGTTCTGCCTGGCTACTTTAACCATCATGTCCATGACCAAAATGAAGGCATTCGTAATATTCCTCTCTTCTTTATCTCTTTAATTTGGACAAGTGAGTTTGTCCCTGAGACATGTAAGAGGAGCCAATGCATATATAACCAGATGCTTAAAGCTTTTCTTTCTTTTTTCAGTTATGTTGAAAAAAATACTAGTCAGACAAAGGTCCAAAAACATCTCAACTTGAATGAGAAAAGGCAATCAACAGATGACAATTAATCAGATGTTGGAATTATCTGATAAGAATTTTAATGCAGTTGTAATAAAAATGCTTTGATAAGAAGTTACAAATATGCTTGAAACAAACTAAAAATAGAAAGTCTCAGCATATAAAGAAAATAGAAAGAGGGGATATTAAAAAAAAACAAATGAAATTTTAGAACTGAAAAATAACTGAATTACAGAACTTGCCGAAATGAACTTGATAGTACAATGGAAATGAGAGAGAACAGAATGCATAAACATAAGAACAGGTCAATATTATTTACTCAATCTAAAGAACAAAGAAAATATGCTGAAAAAAATTAACATAGTCTTAGAGACCTGAGGGACATTAACAGAAGAGCTAATCTCTCTGTTATTAGAAGGAGAAAAAAGAGAGGCTGAAAAAGTATTTGAACACACATGGCTAAAAACTTCCCAAATTTGGGAACAGCCATAAACCTGTACATTCAAGAAGTTGTATGAACTCCAAAGCAGATAAATCCAAAGAAACCCATGCCAAGATGCATCATAATTAAACCCCTGAAAACAAAACACAAATAAAAAACTCTTAAAAGCAGTAAGAGAGTAACAACACATTACTTCTACAGAAAACGAATTCAAATGGCAGCAGATTTCTCATCAGAAATCATGGAGGCCAGAAGGAAGGAGTATAACATTTTTCTAGTGCTGAAAGAACTGTCAATCCAGAATTCTCTATCTAGCAAAAATATCCTTCAGGAATGAGGGGAAAATCATGACATCCTTTAATTAAGAAAAACTAAGAGAATTTGTCACTGACAGACTTAAAGGGGAAAAAAACCTCACAAAAACTAAAAACTATCCAATAGCAAATCCAGTCAAATTTAGCTCAGAAAATATTTTTCTCTAGTCCCTTCTCCATTCCTATTTCCCCTGCCCTATTTCAAGCCCTTACTATATAGCACCTGTTAGTCCTGATATTATTTCATTGATTTCTTAACTGTATTCCCTTACCTCAGACCTTAAATTCATTCTCATCCTACATAAAATTATTTTAACCACAGAGTATAAAAAAACAAGCATGGCAGTCTTCTGTTTTAAATCCCTTTATCCTTATCCATCAGAGACAAACTCTTATATACTCAGACTTTATCTCATGGAACTACCAATATATTTAAAGTTGCCTTCATATACTACTTACAATTTTCTTGGCTCTCTTCTTTGCCTGGCTAACTTCTACTTGTCCTTCAGCATTGCTAATGACCATACTATTTTGAAACCACCCTTTTAACATATCTTAACTATTCCCTCCATCCTCATATTTTTTTTAGTTACAAATTTTAAAAGAGTGGGATCTGAACCTTTTACATCTTTTCTTCTCCAGGACCTGTCACAGAACACTCAATATGGTTTTTGTTAAATTAACTAATAATTCCTCATATTTAGTCATATACCCATAGAACTTTAGTATCCTAAACTCTAACCACTTAAATTCCCTGGCCATTTTTGTACCTAAGCTGTTATCTCTGTCTAAAATGCCCTTTATGTAAACCTGCTTTTCCTTCTAATGAAATTTTATTTATAAGGGGTCAGTTTAAATATAACTATCCTTTTATGGTCTTTTTTGATATGCCTATTCTTTAAATGATCATGAAAATTTACACATAACTCTAATAGGCATTTATTGCTCTTTGTGCTCCTAGGAGAGGCAAAAAAAAAAAAGTATGTTATTTTTCTTATCTTACATCAAGTAAGTGTCAATGAAGAAAAAAAGAGTGAACAAAGGTATGTGGGACTGGTTAGATAACATAACAAAATAAAGAATCAGAGGCAGGTTTTGACAATAGGTCTATATACAATCCTAATGACTTATTTGAAGAGTGGTTTAGAATCTCTTTGGGGACATAAAAAATTGCCCTCATATATAGGGAACCATTCCATATGGCTTGGGAATGCAGCCCAGCTCCCACTCGGAAAAGCCAGTGGGAAACAAGGTCTGGCACACAGGAGCCACGTTCACGGATAGGTTCTCCCATGGGGAATCAGGCCTGCATTGTACCTAGGCTATGAGGAGGCTTGTTTTTGCTAAAACTCCCTCACCCTGAATTGAGGCAGCAAATGTTTACTGCATATCTTTAAAGTAACTTCCTGAAATCTATGCTAAACCTTCCAAGGAGGAATGTAACCAGTTCAACCACTTTTCCCTTTGCATTTACAAATATCCTTCTTCTGTGATATAATTAGCAACATCCTCTCCTTTGTTTTCTGTAAAAGGTAACCACCTAAAGCGAACCTGTGCATAGTAAATGAGGACCATCCTTGATGTAATGTGCCCAGAAAACAATAAAAGCCTATCTAGGCAAGGGTCGCGGCACTCTCTCACTCAGAGTGGCCATGCCGTCCCTTTTTCTCCACAGGACTTCTGCAGTCTGTGTGAATTTGTTTGCCACAGCCACAAAACACAGACCCTGCTGGCCAGGAACTGCACCACTCTTATATCTGAGGCAGTTAAGATATAGTTTTCTGGAATAAGGTTAAGAGAAATACTAAGTTATTTTTCTCAACAGCCTTTCAAACTATGATTCATGGGATTGGAATAATTAGGGGCACCTAAATATTCCCTGACAAATCCAAAGTATACTGACTTAAAGTTGTGTGCAAAAGAAAACGTATTATATCTTTTGAAAAATAACTTTAACTGGAACCTAATGAACAAAACAGACAAGCAAGCAAAACATAACCAAAGACACTGAAATTGAGAACAGTGACCAGAAGGGAGAGGGGAGGGGATAATGGGGGAAAAGGATGAAGGGTTTACAGGAGCAATTATACAGGACACATGGACAACAATAAGGAGGGGTGGAAATGGGGGAGTGAGGGGGATGGTTAGGGTGGTGGGGAGGAGTGGGGGGGGGAGGCAGAAAACTACTTGAACAACAATTTAAAAATGTGAAAAAAATAAAAAATAAAGTGTACGTTTTCACCAAAATAATAAATAAATAAATAAATAAATAATAAAAGGAAAAACAATTTTAATTCTTTCAAAAATAAAATAAAATAAAAGTTAAAAATCCAGTGGATAGATTAAATAGCAATTTCTAATACAGTTAAAGAGATAATTATGAGCTTAGCAGAATTCATCAAATTAGACTGGGGGAGAGATAATTGCTTATGATAAGTTCTATACTATTTGAACTATTGAAGGCATTTATTTGATAAACCTAAGAATACTTATGTTTATTTTATAAAAAACTAACTGAAGGTAATATCCTATGCCATTTAATGCTCTGTATGTAAAGACTCAAGTGAGAAATTACAACTTGAATTAATTCATAGGAAATTGGGAATCCAGAGTTTCTCTCCTTTTGTCTTACTGCAGAATTCAAGAATAATTTTATTGCTCAATAATAAGTATTGATAGCTCACTCATCATACATATCATTTTCTTCCTCATTAAATAATTTTTGACTTATTTCTACTTTTTGCATCATGCGACAGATAATTTGATTTTTAAAATCCCTCGAAATTCTTTTTAAAAGACAGTGGCAGTAGATATATAAAATACTACATTAGCTGTCAATAGTTATGGATTTGTTACCTCCCAAAACATTAATTTTACTTAGGTTTTTATATTGACTGACTGGTAACTTTTCATCTAAAGTGTGTATATTCTTTAAAAGGTTTTAATTAGAGACTTGTAAACAAGTGTTAGAACTGATTTAACTTTAATCAAACCTATAAATGTGGAGCTGCTCTGACTGAGATTAAGTAGAGACAAAGCAGGGAAATGCCTGGCCCCCATGCCCTGTGACCTCTCCAGGGCTCCGTGATCACAGTTTGCAAACCAATGCTACCAATGATTCTCTGATATTTGATTAATAACTCAATTATTTAATTCAGTCTTTTCAGTCTTGTTGTGACCACAGACATGAGTCAGAACATTCTACAGAAAATTCCTTAAAAAAACTATTTTTTTGGATTACTATCTTTGTAAACATGGACATATAAAGGGAAATAATGTTCAGTGATGACAAGGGAATTGAGAGAAAAGATTAAGTAAACCTCAAGAAACTGTTTCTTCAATCATAATTAATAGCACGTTTGCTGTTTTTCCTTAAGTTGAGTAAAACAAAGCAATAAAACTATCACCATTGAAAATTCACTAATAGTTTTAAAATTACCCTAAATCTTAAAAGCAGTTAGATAAAAATCTAGCTATCAAATTTTATTTTCTTACATTGTGGAGACAAGGCAAATGTTAACATCTTGTGTACTGTTGAACTCTTTCACAATCTTGATTCTTTCCTCTGATTTTGTACTTCCATCAAGTCGTCGGTAATCAAGCCCACATGCCATGCAGTATTGCTGCAGCACATCAAGCAACTAGAGGAAAGGTACAGAGATGGGCAAAGGTGAATTCATGGTTTAACAAGCTTTAAACCATTACAGAGATAAAATTTACTAAGCATTAATTATTGCTGCTCACAATTTCTTTCTTATAATTACAAGAGCAACAGATATTTTTCTGACTTTTGACTCATATATTTGATTATCCTAAAATTGACCTTAACGTTCAATAACTATTCTTTGGAAAAAAATCAATCTTTAATTTTTACAACTAAAACCAAAGAATAAGAAAAGTATTGGACAAATGATTTATGTAAATATATTTCATTTATTTACACTATTTCCTATATTTTAAAATGTCTTAAATATTTTAAAGAACTTAATTATCAATAAAAAAACATCAACAGAAAATTAAAGACCTATTTTTGAATTTGCTATTTGACAGTAACCCTGAGATCTAAAAGTCTCTTAGCTACCTCACTACCATTCCTACGGAGTGTAAAAGACAGAACTTATGGCTGGATGCCATTATGTATTTGAGGCTTTCTCCTTATTAAGGCCGGGCTGATCAAGAACTCACCTTGGTAGAGAAGGAAAAAAGAAGAATTTTATCTCTGTTTTTCCTGCAATGACTTAAAAGCTGCTGAAGGACCTGGAAATGAAGCACAGGACATCACTGAACCAGTTCCAACTAAGCGTACAGTTTGTACATATAAATATCACTTGAGAATTTCTTAAGAAGTATTTTTATTGAACATAACCTCAGTCAGCTTTCCTAATTCCCTTTATTGTTGGCAATTTAGAGAAATAAAGTATTAGATATTACATAAAATGTTATTCATCATATTGTGAACAATGAGGTGAAACCCCTAAAGAATTTTATTTCATTTTATCTTGTTTTAATAAAAAGAAATAATTTCAGATTATGAGACACATATAAATAGATTAATATAATTTCCAAAATATACTTTTTAAAATCTACAATATGTTCAGAAACTGAATTAGAGAGTAGCATTCCTTTAGGAAGTATTTAAAAATTCTCTTGATATTTATTTCCTTAAAATTATCAGTCAGAAATAAACCTCTTCTCATTTTCTCCTCTTGGTTTCTCTATTTTACAGTAAGCCCTGATTTCCACATTTGATTTTGACCTCAAAATACCAATAACCTGCCTCTACACACAGTGCTTTTTAGGGAAGAAACAGATAATCCAAAGCCTGTGTATAGTAGTAATACTATTGTTTTAAAAACAGGCATTTGTTTTTACTGTATTGTTGGATGCGGTTTGCCAATATTTTGTTGAGAATTGTAGCGTATATGTTCATCAGCGATATTGGCCTGTAGTTTTCTTTCTTTCTTGTGTCTTTAACTGGTTTTGGGATTAGGATGATGCTGCCTTCAAAAAGAGTTTTGGAGTCTTCCCTCTTCTTGGGCTTTTTGTAATAGTCTGAGAAGGACAGGAGTTAGCTTTTCCTTAAAAGTTTTGTAAAATTCTCCTGTGTAACCATCCAGTCCAGGATTTTTGTGTGCCAGGAGATTTCTGATTCTTGCTTTGATTTCATTAGCTGTTACTGGTCTGTTCAGGCTTTCTGTTTCTTCTTTATTCAGTTTTGGAGGATTATATTTTTCTAGAAATTTGTCCATTTCACCCAGGCTTTCAAATTTCTTGGCATATAATTGTTTCTAATAATTTCTTAAAATCGTTTGTATTTCTGTGGTATCAGTTGTAATCTCTCCTTTTTCATTTCTGATTTTATTTATTTTGGTTCTCTATTTTTCTTCTTGATGAATCTGCTTAAAGGCTTGTCGATTTTGTTTACCTTTACAAAGAACCAGTTCCTAGAGTTATTGATCCTTTGAATTATTCTTTCAGTCTCTATATATTTCATTCTGCCTTGATCTTGGTTATTTCCTTCCTTCTGCTTGCTCTAGGCTTTGCTTGTTGTTGTTCCTTCAATTCTTATAGATGTAGGATTTCTTTTTTAGGTAGGCCTATATCACTATGACCTTCCCACTCAAGACTGTCTTCACTGTGTCCCATAGGTTTTGGAATTTTGTGTGTTCATTTCATTTGTTTCCAGAAATTTTTTATTTCTTCCTTGATTTCATTATTAACCAACTCATTGTTCAATAGCATGCTACTCAATCTCCATGAATTTGAGTGTCTTTGAGTGTTTTTCCTTGAGGTTGGTTTCTCGTTTTAAGCCCTTGTGGTCCAAGAAAATGCTTGCCATGATTTCAGTTTTCTTGAATTTGTTGAGGCTTGTTTTGTGTCCTATCAGGTGGTCTACCTTTGCAAATGTTCCATGTGCATTGGAAAAGAATGTGAATTTTGCTTCTTTGGGATGAAAGGTTCTATATATAGCAGTTGAGTCCATTTGATGTAGGGTATTGTTCAATGCCACAATATCTTTGTTGATACTTTGTTTAAAACATCATACACCATGATCAAGTGGGATTCATGTCAGGAATGCAAGGGTGGTACAATATTTGCAAATCAATAAATATAATACATCACATAAACAAAAGGAAAGACAAAAATCACATGATCATATCAATAGATGTGGAAAAAGCATTTGATAAGGTACAGCACCCATTTATGATAAAAACACTCAGCAAAGAGGGAGTAGAGGGAGCATACCTCAACATATTAAAGGCCATATCTGAGAAATCTACAGCCAACATCATACTCAATGTAGAAAAACTAAAAGCTTTCCTGCCAAGATCAGGAATAAGACAAGGGTGCCTGTTCAACATAGTATTGGAAGTCCTTATTCAACATAGTATTGGATGTCCTAGCCACAGTGATCAGTCCTAGCCACAAGAAAAACAAATAAAAGGCACCCAAATTGGAAAGGAGGAAGCAAAATTGTCACAGTTCACAGATGACATGATAGTGTACACAGAAAACCCTATAGGCTCCACCAAAACTACTTGATCTAATAGGCGAATTTGGCAAACTAGCAGTATACAAAGTCAATATTCAGAAATTGAATGCATTTTTGTACACCAGCAATGAAATAACAGAATAGAAATCAGGAAAAAAATCCCATTTGATATAGCAACAAGAAAAATAAAGTACCTAGGAATACACCTAACCAAAGAGGTAAAAAACCTGTACTCAGAAAACTACACGACAATGAAGAAAAAAATTAAGGAAGGCACAAACAAATGGAAGCATATATCATGTTCAGGGATGGGAAGAATTAACATATAAATGGCTACACTACCCTGAGCAATTTATAGATTCAATGCAATCCCTATTAAAATATTAATGACATATTTTACAGATATAGAACAAACATTTAAAAAATTTATATGGAACCACAAATGACCCCAAATAGTCAAAGCAATTTTGAGAAAGAAGAACAAAGTAGGAGGGATCACAATACCTCCTACTTTGACATCAAACTATATTACAAGGCCACTGTAATCAAAATAGTCTGGTACTGGCATAAGAACAGATAGATCAATGGAACAAAACAGAGAGCCTGGAGATAAACTCAAGTCTCTATGGTCAATTAATATTCAACAAAGGGAGCAGAAGCATAAAATGGAGTAAAAGTAGCCCCTTGAACAAATGGTACTGGGAGATCCTGACAGCTATATGCAAAAAAATAAAATTTGAGCACCAACTTACACCATACACAAAATAAACTCTAGATGAATAAAAGACTTAAATATGAGTCACAATACCATAACAGTCCTAGAGGAGAAAATAGGCAGGGAAATCTCGTATATTCCATGTGGCAATATTTTTACTGATATGTCCTCTAGAGCAAAGGACATAACAGAAAGAATGAACAAATGGGACTTCATCAAAATAAAAAGCTTCTTCCTGGCTAAAGAAAACAGCATTAAAATGAAAAGAGAACCAACCATATGGGAAATATATTTGCTAATGATACCTCAAACAAGGGTTTGATCTCCAAAATATATAAAGAACTCACACGACTCCACTCTAAGAAGACAAGCAACCCAATTAAAAAATGGGCAAAGGACCCGAACAGACACTTCTCCAAAGAGGACATACAGAGAGCCCAGAGACATATGAAAGGATGCTCAGCATCACTAGCCATTAGAGAGATGCAAATTAAAACCACAATGGGATACCACTTCACACTGTTGAGAATGGCCATTATAAACAAATTAACAAACAACAAGTGTTGGAGAGGTTGTGGAAAAAAAGGAACCATAGTGTACTGTTGGTGGGAATGCAGATTGCTACAGCCACTATGGAAAACAGTATGGAATTTCCTTAAAAAACTAAAAAAGGAACTCCCTTTTGACCCAGCAATTCCACTGCTGGGATTATACTCTAAGAATCCTGAAACACCACTTCAAAAGAACCTATGCACCCCAATGTTCATAGCAGCTCAATTTACAATAGCCAAATGCTAGAAGCAACCTAAGTGCCCATCAGTAAATGAGTGGATCAAAAAAATTGTGGTACATTTAGACAATGGAATGCTATGCAGCAGAAAGAAAAAGAGCTCCTAATCCTTCATGACAGTATGGATGGATCTGCAGAGCCTTATGCTAAGTGAAATAAGCCAGGTAGTGAAAGACAAATTCCATATGATCTCACCTATAAGTAGAACCTAAACAACAAAAGAAACAAGCAAGCAAAATATAACCAGAGACATTGAAACAAACAACAAACAGACAGTGACCAGAGGGGAAGGTGGGGATAACAGGGTAAAGAAGGGGAAGGGTCATCAAGGAACATGTATAAAGGGCCCGTGGACAAAGCCAAAGGGGGTAGGATTGCGGGTGAGAGGTGGTGATAGGTGGGGATAGGTGGATTTGGGGGAGTGGTGGAGGGAAAATGGAGACAACTGTACTTGAACAGCAATAAAAAAACTCTCTTAAAAAAAGAAGTATAAAAAAAAGAAGAGTGCACAGAAATCTACTCTGATTATTTGGGATAATATACCTACTGCATTTTCAGGTATTCTTGAATATCTTACAAGTAAAAAGGAAATCAAGTGCTTTTGGATTGGAGGTATTTATTAGGCTTGTTAAAAAAAACCCTCAGACTCATTAATGAAATAAATAACTGTAAACTAACATCCTGTATTAGAAATTTGAAAAATGACACTGTAGTCACTATAAGTTGGTATCTTAACAATACAGGCCCAATATTTTATCACTCACTTATCCTTCACATACCCAGAAAATTCCCCTAAAAAGGAATCTTAAATTTGGGTTGCTCACAGCTGAGGACTCTTGGATCTAACTTGATTCAGATTAGTGAGGCACAGAGACTAAAATGACATTTGTATGATTCCAGCAACATTAAACTGTGTGTCCTACTCTTTTTTTCCACCCCCCATAGTAAGTGACTTAGTGGCATTCATTTCCCAAGGGAAAGAAAAATGAGTATTCTCATTAGGGAAATAAGTGCAACTTGTGACCATCCCTTTGAATAGTAGTTGAGGTCAACAAAGATCTTGATACTTAAGAGAAAGAGCTGGAGTTCATGAGTGTAACTTTGAGGCTATAAAGGGTACAGTGGACATTATGTGCACAAATAAATTGTACCCACAGGCTAACCTATAATAAGAGAAATAGAACTAGGATCTTTTATCGCCCAAATTAAAGAAGTACATACAACTTGGAGTTCTTAACCACTTAGGCAATAATTCCACAATAAACCTGTAGGTTTTCAATCACCAAATCACCACATGATGTTGCTAATCAAATGATGAAACACAGGCTGAAAAATTTAATCCTTGCTTATTATTATCAGTCTCTGATTTGTTGGTGCTTTCTCAAAAAACAAGTAAATTACATGCTTCCTTCACATATAAAGACACTTAGCCTCAAGCAACAATTCATGTTTGCTTTTACCCTTCTAAAAATTTTAATAAAATGTAAATGCAATAATTATCTTAATCAGACACTATTTTACTAAATATATAACTAATTAACAGTATGTTTTAAATCATATATTTAATGGATATATAAGAATATAAAATGCAGTTATAAAATTTCATTTAATTTCAAGAATGCTAACTTTTTTGTTAATAGTCAAAATGAATAAAATTCAAATAAATAGCAATAGAAATATAGTTTTCAAAGGAGACCATGGTATTTGGAAATATTCTATTAGCTTAAATTATGGGATAATTAGCTCTGGGTGGGTGGTTCAGTTGGTTGGAGCATCATCCATACACCAAAGGTTGTGGGTTTGATTCTCAGTCAGGGCACATTCCTAGGTTGTGGGTTCAATCCCCGATTGGGGCACATACAGGAGGCAGCCCATTGGCGTTTCTCTCTTGTATCAGTTTCTCTCTCTCTCTCTTTCACCCCACTTTCTCTCTCTTTAAGTCAATAAACATATCCTCTTGGGTGAAGATTAAAAAAAAGTTATGAGTGCTCAGTTTACATTAATGGGGCTTTTTATATTTTTAACTTAAAGTAATTAAATAAAAGTCAATAAAATAGATGACAAAAATAGATTTACTATTGTTAGGAAATATAATTAGATTTGAAATATATGTTATAAAAATAAATCATAGAATATTCTCACTACTACAAACCTATTTATTTAAAAAAATACATAACTTTCAACAAAGTGAGTATCAAGAAAACATACCTCAACATAATAAAGCTCATATATGACAATACCACAGCTAAAATGCTTAATGGTGAAAATTGAAAGCTTGTCCTCTAAGATCAGGAACAAGAAATGATAAAAATGCCTACTCTTGCCATTTTTATTCAACATAGCACTGTAAGTCTTAGCCAGATCAATTAGGCAAGTAAATAAATAAAATAAAAGGCAACCAAAAACCAAATCAGGAAAAATAAGTAAAACTGCCTCTATTTGTAGATACATGTTACATATAGAAAAAACCTGAAGACTACAGCAAAAAAAAAAAAAATAAACCCAAAACCATTTGAACTAATATACAAATTCAGTATACAGGGTGGGACAAAATTGGGTTACAGTTGTTCGTATGAAAAATAATACAATAATTGGTGAATAATAATACAAGAATAAACTCCGTGTTTTGCATACGTACAACTGTAAACCTATTTTCGCCCTGCCCTGTAGTTGCAGAATACAAAATCAATATAGGAAAATCAGATGCATTTCTATACATTAATTACAACTATCAGAAAGAGAAATTAAGAAAACAATCTTATTTACAACTACATAAAAAATAAAATATCTAGGAACAAATATAACCAAGGAGATGAAAGACCTATATACTAAAAACTGTTAAGACACTGATGCAAGAAACTGAAGAAGACACAAATAAATGTAAAGATATTCTGTGATCATGGATTAAGTTAATATTGCTAAAACATTTATACTACCTAAAGCTATCTATAGATTCAGTGCAATCCTTATGAAAACTCCAGTGGCATTTTTCACAGAAATAGAACAAACACTCCTAAAATTTGAATGGAACCACAAAAGACCCTGAATAGCCACAGCAATCTGAGAAAATGGATCAAAGCTGAAGGCATCACACTTTCCAATTTAAAACTATATGACAAAGCAATAATAATCAAAACAGTACAGTACTGGCATAAAAATGGACACAAAGATCAAGAGAATGGCATAGGAAGCCCAGCAATAAAACCACACATATAGAGTCAATTAATTTGAACAAAGGAGGCAAGAATTTACAATGAGAAAAGGACAGACTCTTCATTAGATGGTGTTAGAAAAACTAGACAGCCACATGCAAAAGCATGAAACTGATCTCAAAAAGATATCAGCACCCCCATGTTCACTGCAGCATTATTTACAATAGTCAAGACATAGAAAAAACGTAAGTGTCTGTTAATGGATGAATGGATAGCAATATTATTCAGCCATAAAAAAGAAGGAAATCTGCCCTGACTAGTGTGGCTCACTTGACTGGGCATCATCCCACAAAGTGAAAGGTCACCATTTCAATTCCTGGCCAGGGCACATGCCTGGGCTATGGGTTTGGTCCCCAGTCAAGCACATGTGAGAGGCGACAGGTTGATGTTTCTCTCTCACGTTTCTCTACTGTTTTTTCTCCCTCCCTTCCCTTAAAAAAAAAAAAAAAGGAAATCCTGCTATTTGCTACAACATGAATAGACATTGAGGGAATTAAGTGAAATAAATCAAAGGCGAATACTATATGATCTCACTGATACATGGAATTTTTAAAATAAAAGAAAATAAAACATCAAACTCATCCTGTACAGAGAATAGATTAGTGCTTGCCAGAGGCAAGGGGTAGAGAACAGGTGAAATGGGTGATGGTAGTCAACAAGTATAAGCTCCCATAAGACAAGTAAAAATCCTAGGGATGTATTGTACAGCATGGTGGCTATAGTTAGCAAGACCATATTGTATATTTAAAAGGGAGTAGATCTTAAAAGTTTTCCTCACAAGAAAAAAACATTGTAACTATGTGAGGTGATGGATATTAATTAGACTTACTGTGGTAATTATTTCAAAATATTTGCATGTATCAAATCATTATGTTGTATACCTAAAGTAATACAATATTATATGCCAATTGTATCTCTGTTAAAAAAAAACACTCACAAGGTTTTAGGGTAATCTCCCTAGTTTACATTTTATACCATTGATTTAGAGGTCCAGGCAAACTAAACTATGCTGAGCTTATATAGATTAACTGCTAAAAATATTTCCAGAATTTCAAAGAAAAAAACCCCTACTTTGAATTACTTCCTTTTTTGCCAAAAGAAATAACTTGCTTCTTGTTAATTAAAACATTAAGTTGGAAATTGCTCTGTAAATATCTTTGATTCCATAAATATTGTTGGTAAACAATCTTTAACAACTGAACAGTTGTTCGGTTAAACAACTGAATTCTGCTACAAGGAGGCTAGAACTGTCAGTATTTCATGCAGCTGTGACAGGCAATGCCCAGGGGTAGGGGGTCATGATTGGAGAACCTAGCATTACTTTTCAGAACCCTCCCTCAATTCATCACCAAGTGCACCAACAGGTTGGTGTCCCAGTATAAAGCAAAGGCTCTCTTGCATAAATGAGATATAACAATCTTGTGATCTAGGTTGGCAAGTAAAAACAAGAGGCACAAAGTTCAGTCTAGACATAGAGGCCTTGAAAACACTTAGAGATCTAATAGAGAACTTAGAGAACTCTTCAAGGAGTTTCTTCCTCTGGATTCTGAGCTCCTACCTATCCTTATCCTCTTGGCATTCACATTTGTATATCTGGCAGATTATCTCCTTAAAAATTGGAAGACAAATTATTACACATGGGGCAAACAGCATACTTTTTTAGGAGGATATGAATCCAATACTATAGGAACATTTGAAATATATCTGGTATAACTGCTTCTAATTGAGAACCCACCAGATGCAGGTTCATAGTGAGCTAGTGAGTACAGATACAACTAGACCATTTGTCTTTGGCTACCGCCTCTTCTCAATGATTGAGCCTCTGTTAATAATTAGCTGGTGTTCCTGTCATACCATTTGATAAATATTTTGTATATCACTCTTATATGTATGCAAACTGAAAGAAGAACACTTGCCTTCATTTTTCCACTATATTTTGGATCAGAAAGTGTTTCAAAGGCTGCATCTTTGCTTTTCTGCACAAAATCTGGGAATCTGGAAAATACCTGATCATATATCCTTTTGATGAGTGTTTCCTTTAAAGGAAGAGGAAGATGAAAAGAAATATTAACTTAATATGTTTAAACCTATATAAATTGAATGCAAAATTATAAACAAAAGTTGTTTGAACAAGTTTAGATTTTCTCACTTTGATTAAAAACTTAAGTGCATATACTTCTCTGACATGTACATTAAAAAATGAACAAGTCAGAATTACATAGAAAAAAACTTAAAGATATTTGGCTAGGTAATTTCATATCAAGTATAAATATTTATACCAGATAGCATCACAAAGACATTTTAAAAGAGAACCCAAACCTGCTGTTTGGAGGTGCTAGCAGCCTGCAGTAGTGAGACGTGGTTAGCTACCTTCTGAAGGACTGAGAGGTAACTGAAGTACAGGGTTTTCACTGTTTCACCATGTGAATTAGTCTATAAGCAGAGAAATACAGAAAATAAAAACAAGCAAAGGACTAACATGACTATGTAACTACTTACATCACAAAATACATCACTTGCAATAATATTTTTAATTGGGTTACTACTGGCACAATACATTCTGAGAAAATGATGGTCAACTTTTTATACCAAATGTCCATGAATCACATCATACTTTTGGTGAACCGTAATGTAGTGATGTTTTTAACCAAAGAGGGGAGGATGTCCTCATTCCAAAAGTATTCACCCTCCTGATACAATCACAGAAATGGAGCATAAGAGATTCATGGTAACAAAACTATGTAGTAAGGGGGCAGTGTTGTATGGACCCCTTTCCTCTCTCCTCTCACTTATATATTCCAAGGGTTCCTATGAATCTGGGCTATCACAAAAAAACTGAAGTTGTTAAAAACAGCAAAATAAATGAGAGTGAGAATAAATATCAATCTAGATAAATATTTATATAGGGTCCCTCTGTGTGCAAAGTTATGTGACAGGTAACTTGATAATAAAATAGAGGTGAAAAAGGGAAATACAGATAGAAAGTAAAACATACTTGATTCTGAATGAAAATAAAATGCTTTCTAAATTGTACAGTTTTTATTAAAATAATACTATATCTCATATCAGAATAATATTTTAAACTTGTGATGAAAGAGTCAATTTATTATTTAGTGGATAGTGAGACTTCCTGAAAGTGATGAAATTTCAAGATAAAAGTAGGATACTTCCCAGTAAAAGCTGAAAAGGAAGATATCAAATTGAAGCTACTTTCAAAAACTAGTTTGCTTGATTTTTTTTTTTTTATCCTTACCAAAGGACATTTTTTTTCATTGCTTTTAGAGAGCAAGGAGGGGCAACAGGAAGGGAGAGAGAGAGACATCAATGTGAGAGAGAAGCGTTGATTGGCTGCTTCTCACACATGCCCAGATGGGTTGTGGATCGAACACAGGTACCTGCCCCAACCAGGAATGGAATCCTCAATCCCTCAGCTACTGGGTGATGCTCCAACTAACTGAGCCATGCTGGCCAGGGTCAAAAAAGTCATTTTTGAAAATATATTTGAATCTTGTATTTTGCCATGATTACTATTTGATATTATAATATATTTTTTAAAACTATCTCTTTTCATTAACTTACGGCTTCTAAAGTAAAGAACTCTCTGTGGAAAACTTATTTTATCTGCTACTTACAATAGAATACTATATAATCAAAATAAGATAGTAAAGATATCAAACTAAAATGCTTGCCTTATAACAACAATTTCTCCTTTTTCGGCCACTACCGCAGGTACAAGGCTCAGAAGACTGAAGTATCAAAGTCACATCTTCTGTTTCTAATACTGTTTGATAGACAGCTTTCTGAAAATCTGTTAGAGAACAATACACCATCTGCCAAGAAAAACACAAGGTAATTATTAGTATTTTTTCTATAGTGATAATAATCATAATGCACATCCAATTTCATAGCTTGCAATAGTAAAAATTGCTCATAAACTAAATTATTCTTCTAGATACATGATTATAACAATTTCTCAGAAATCTCCTATATTTTTTGCTAATACCCTAGCCAAAACTATACAAATTATAACTTTATTTTTAAATATATCTCAAAGAGTTTGTTTTTTAATTAAAAGGAATCAAAATATGAAGGAAACAACTTATGAGATTTCCTTTTACAGGTGGGGTAAAAGTATGTTTACAGTTGTGAGTACGCAAAATACACAGTTTATTCTTGTGTTATTATTTATTATCATATTAGTTTCCATTCAAAAAAATTGTAAACCTACTTTTGCCTCATCCTATATATTTCTTAAAATGTGGGTGTTTTCAGGGTTCCACATTATTAGTCTACCATGCAAATAAATTATTAAAATTTAGGTCAAATCAGAAACTAGATAAGAAACAATGGAAAATTTTAGAACAATGGTAATAATTATAGTTACAGAATTACTTGAAAAACTTAGAAAAATATTAAAAGCTTCAAATTACTGCAAACAAGCTCAAGTATTTGTATTTAGTATCTTTCTATAAATTTCTAAGATTAGTAATGATAAGAGCCAAGTAAATATCCATAAAAGCAATTACAAGTTGCTATTTTGTACCCAATTTCAAAAAGAGAAAAAAGATGATAAAATAATGCCATAAGTTTCTGGGGATAAAATTTACATTGTACTTCCAGGAGTACTGGAAATTGGTAAAATTCTTCTAGTTATAGCTATATGTAACTAGGGTCATAAACCTAAATATACTCATAATAGGGCTTTGAGCAATGTGAATAATAGGGAAAAGCCATTTATTTATAAAGTTATATGTGTATATCACTACAATAAAATATTACTGTCAAAAATGACAAAAATGTGCATCTGAGCAAATATAGGGATAGCTACATAAAACAATGCTAGATTAAAAATAAACTACCATATTTTTTGGACTATAAGATGCACCCCCCCCACCAAATGTAGTTTTACATTTACATTGGTGAAATATTATATTATTTATGTTAAATATTTTACCACATTTTTTTGTTTCAAAATTATTTTCCTGTTTTCCTCTAAAGCCTAGGTGCATCTTATGGTCCAAAAAATACAGTGTATATATAATATATTAGCTATATCTTGACTGTATTGAATACAAAAGTAGATATAAAAATTAAAAAGAGGATATAGAAGATGGGGGTTGATGATTAAGGCATGGAGGGAATTTTGAGTTACTATTTTTCCAAGCTTTATTGAGATATAATTGACATATAACATTGTGTAAGTTTAAGATGTATAATGTGATAATTTTATACATACACATATTATAAAATTATTACCACAAGGTTAGTTAACACATACATTACTTCACATAATGACATTTTAATTTTTTTGTGGTTAGAACATTTAAAATTTGTTCACTTAGCAACTCTGAAATATACACTATAGTACTGTTAACCATAGTCTATGTTATGCAATTATGTTATACATTAGATCCCCAGAAATTATTCATCCTTTAATTGAAGGCTGTACCCTTTGACTAATATCTATCCATTTCCCCTGACCCTTAGCCCCTGGCAACCACCATTCTTCTCTGTTTCTATGAGTGTGGCTTTTTAAAATAAATATTCTACATATAGGTGAGATTGTACAGTATTTTCTTTCTGTGTCTGACTTATTTTATTTAGCACAATGACTTCAAGGTCTAGCCATGTTTTCACAAATTATAGATTTCCTTCTTTTTTTATAGCTGAATAATATTCCATTATATATCTATATCTATATATCACAAATTCTTTATTCATTCATCTGTCAACAGACAATGTTGTTTCCATGTCTTTACTACTGTGAATAACAGCAATAACCATGGGACTTCATGCATCTTTATAACAGTAAGTTCATCTCCTTTGGATGTGTATCCAAGAGTGGGTCTGCTGGAGCACATGGTAGTTCTAGTTTTAATTTTGGGGGAACTCCCATACGATTTTCCATAGTAGCTCTACTAATTTACATTCCCACAAACAGTGTACCAGGCGTCACTTTCCTTTACATGATCACCAACACTTATTATGCTTGTCTTTTTTATATTGCCATTCTAACAGGCATGAGGTAATGTTGAACTGTGGTTTTGGTTTGCATTTCCCTGATAATTAGTGATGTTGAGCATCTTTTCACATACCTGTTGGCCATTACCTATGGGCCACTGGTATGTATTCTCTGGAGAAAAAATGTCTATTCAGATCGGATTAGTGTTTAATTAGATTATTGTTGTTACTGAGTTGTATAAATCCCTTATATATTTTGCATATTAACCTCTTACCAGATAGATGGTTTGCAAATATTTTCTCCCATTCTGTAGGTTGTCTCTTCATTCTGTTGATTGTTTCTTTTGTGGCACAGAGGTTTTTATTTTGATATAGTCTCATTTGTTTATTATCACTTGGGCTTTTGGTGTCATATCCAAAATATCACCTCCAAGACCAGTGTCAAGGAGTGCTTTCCCTATGTTTTCTTCTAGTTTTATGGTTTCAGGTGTTATATTTAAGTATTTTATCCATTTTGAGTTAATTTTTTGTGAGTGGTATAAAACAGGAGTCCAACAGCATTCTATCACATGTGAATACCCATTTATTTAAAAAACTATCTTCATTGAGTATTATTGGCTCCCTTGTCAAATATTAGTTGACTGTACATGCATGGGTTTATTTCTGGGCTCTCTATTTTATTTCTTTGGTCTATGTTTCTATTTTTATGCCAGTACCATACTGTTCTGATTATTATAGCTTCATAATATAGTTCAAAATTATTTTTTAACAATATTAATTCTTTTAATCCACAAACATGCGATATCTTTCCATTTATCTGTAATTTCTTCATTTTCTTTCATCGTCTTATAGTTTTTCATGTACAGGTCTTTTACTTCCCTGGTTAAATTTATTCCTAAGTATTATTTTATTATTCAGTTGGTATTATTAAAACATGTAGTAACATTTACTGAACACTTTTTTCATGTCACACATTTTAGAGCAACAACATGAGGCAGGCACTGTTATCATCTTTCCTGTGTAAATGATAAAGAAACCAAGGTTTGAGAGACTTAGCAAATTGTTCAAGGTTATAAAACTCATAAGCAGGGGAGTGAGGATTCAAACCTATGGCATTTGATTTCAGAGCCCAATCTCTAAACTTTTTTGTGCAACTTTCTTTTCATATTTTTATGGTTTAGTGTTCTTACTAGACAGACAACTAAATAATATACATTAAATTTCACAAAACAATTTTAAAAAGTGGAGGGTCATGAAGTTTTCCAATTAAATAATATTTGCTTTAAATCAAAAAGTCAAATGTTATATCAGTTTCCCAACTTGAAGATCAGTATCATATTTTTCTTGCAAATCTATCTTTTAAAGTAATGATCAACAGGATATCCTAAGACTAGAGGGTTCTGATAGGATTGCCCTTATTTCGGACAACATTCGTTAGATTTAGTTTACAGTAATTTATAGAATCTTTAGTCTATTGTCTGAGCTAGAAGAACCACATAAAAACTATAAAAGAGAACTACTATATTTTAAAAATTCTAAGGTCAACTCTTCAAATCTCCTTAAACAATGAGTAGAATTCAACTGTACTTTTCCTACAAAGTTGTAAAAGCAGGCTAGTTGTGTCACTGCAAATAGCATTCTATAAGAAACAAATCTATAATAACAAAAAGTTTTCAACCACTTTGGTCTTGTAGCTAGAATTAAGGTATGAAAGAATAAACTGAGCTGTAGATAGTAGACAATGTAGGAATCACAAAATATGAACAGAAAACACATTAGGGAGAGAAGTTCTTTCTTCATTGAGGAAGAATTACATAGAAAGTATTTTGTTCTAAAATAAGAAAAATTAGTTTAATGCATACTAATAGTATACCTGTTAGTGGACAGGTCAGTAAAGTTAGTAAGGAAAATGATTGGGCTTAATTGTGGTTTTCTAAAATTCTGCATAAAGCAAGTTTATTCACACCAAGTAAAAGGCAAAAAAAAACTATATTCAAAAAATATCACAGGAGACAGACTTTCTCTTGAAAATATTTTTTTTTTCAGAAAAAAATAAAACACAATCAGAAATAATATATACAAATGCAGTTCTCACCCGGTCTTCCTTCTTAGGTAATTGATTCTTGATGAGAATCTTGGTACGCCTGAGAAACCATCCATCCATCTTTGTCGCAAGCCTTCGCATGGCCTTTCGGCCAGTAGCTAGTTCTCTTTTTGTTGCTGTGTGTCTCTGACCATGTTCTACTGGATCAGAAAACTGTTTCTTGAAGTGGATCCTGCTACCTAAAAGTCCTGGTACAGCCCTTTATCAAGGCATTAAAAAAATGTTAGGGCTTTATTAAATTATCTAAAAGAAAAACATTGGCTTCTTTTTGCTTCTAAAAAACAGACTAAGTCACTTGTTTGTTAATGACAGAAATAGCAAAAGGCAAGTAAACATAACATTCTTTCTTTATGACATTTTTGGTAAATAACTATAAGATGATAATAAAATTGGTAAATTAGTTCAGATATTTAATTCAGGGAATAAGAGTAAAGATAGGTTTTCATAGGACTCTATTTTGTATACTATGTTTGGGATCAAGTACTTCTGTAAACAGACAAACAATTGTATTTTTTCCCCCAGAAACTAATAGTTAGCAAACAAGGTAACATTAAGTTAGAGATGTATTAAATAAAAAAAGAAAGTGTTAGCACTCACCAGTCCATAACACACCACAGTTCTTTCATATTGTTCTGAAGAATGGTTCCAGTGAGGCCAATACGAATGTTACATTTTAAAGCTTTCATAACTTCTGTTACTCTAGCCTTTGGATTCTTGATTCTATGAGCTTCATCCACAATGACAGCTGACCATTCTAAACTATTAAGAGATAACGAAAAAAAAGGGGAAAGGTTGAGAAGATGTCCTTTTTCCAGCCTATATAATTTTAGAAAGCAGCTCTAACAAAATTTTGGAGGTTTTTTCCTCTCTACTCTCTGATGATAGCATTCTGACCAAGCATTCTCACCTAGTTAGTTAAATGGTTATAGTTTGGACAATCCATGAAAATAAAATGTATATGGAGACAAAAGGATATAGACAATCTATGTAATTATGGTGAAATTAAGACAAAAACTCATTTAAACATTACTAAAATGACAAAAAATTTAAATATGAGAAGTAAATATTACATATAAGAAGCAATACTTGCAATGTTAAATCTGAATGTAAATGTCAATATAAACTTATGATTTTAAAAGCTATATTATGTAGCTTTATCTGCTAAAAAAGGTTTAGGATTGATTGTTATCACAGTAGCAACAAGCACCCATAGCTGTCAATCAACTAAAAGGGAACCAGCGCCCCATGGAGAAATGGTTGATATCAACTGTGCAGCACAGATGTTCAAAGATAAATGGGGGCATGTCCAAAGGACTCAGGTTCCAGGCTAATTGGAGATTTTGAGCATCATTAAGAATGATGCTGGAGAGGGAAGATGGCGGTCAGGTAGGAGGCAGTGGATTCCACTTCCCCTACACAGGAGAAAAACCTAGCCAATCTATGGAGGAACAAAGCAAACAGCCAACAGTACCTCAGCATATATGAAGATAGGAGACCAAAAATTATAGCAGACTTTGAAAAACCAGATGGCAAGGAGTGTGCTTCAGGACAATAAGGTCCCTGGAACCCGGGCAGCTGCAGCCCCAGGCCTGGCGCCCACTGGATCTGCCACAGGGGTTTTGGGAGACAGCCGAGTCTATGGCTCCCTCCCCAACCAAACAAGGTTTGAGCAGCACTAGGAGAGACCTGGTTGCTTGAAGTCGCAGGGAGGGGAATACGGACTAAGTGGCAAACACAGGGACTGTGAGTACCCACAGAGTCTGTGGACGTCGGCTCAGGAGAGTTGAGAGGTGGGCCGTGAGGGGCCCTGAAACGAATAGTCCCCCGTCTGGTTGGAAAATTGGGCAGTGTGAGAGGCCAGGATTCTGTGCAGAGTGGCAGGCTTGAGAGGGAGCAATTTCTCAAAAAGTAAAAGTGAAAAAAGAGACCCTGTTTGGGGAATTCTCCTGCAGCAGCCACTCTGGCCTCCTCACCCCCCCAGCTGGGCAGTGCTCCCGAGGTGGTGCGAAATGCCCTGCACATACCCATACCCCTGGGAGAGTCCACTCTGAGGATGGCCCCGAGCCCACACGCGTAACCCTGGGGAAAGTGTGCTCTGCGGAAGGCCTGGATCACACACCCAAAACCCGGGGGAGAGACACCTGGCTAGCCCTGGGGAGAGTGCATGGCTAGACGGGGAAAGAGTGTGCACCCAAGGCTGACTGAGTGTGGATCAGGAAGGGAGAAAGATGAAACCAGTTGCCCCTCAGCCTGCTGCAGCCAGCAAGACCAGCAAAATGGTTTGGCCAGTTTGAGACCAGCAAGAGGTTTTTTTTAGTAATTCTTTCTTTTCTTTCTTTTTTTTTTTTAAATAAGTGTGTGGGGTTTTTTTTTTTTAAGATTTTATTTATTTATTTTTAGAGAGGGAAGGGAGGGAGATAGAGAGAGAGAAAGGAACATCAATGTGCAGTTGCTGGGGGTCATGGCCTGCAACCCAGGCATGTGCTCTGACTGGGAATCGAACTTGTGACACTTTGGTTCGCAGCCCGAGCTCAATCCACTGAGCTATGCCAGCCAGGGCATAATTCTTTATTTTCTTATTATTACTTTTTTATCTTTCAACTCCTTTTTTCTCTTTCGTTTTTTCTTGATTTATTCCTTCTTCACTTCCTTCCAATTTTATCTCTTCTTCCTTCCTTCTTCTTTTTACTTTTTAAATTCCCACAAATGAGACAAAAAAAAATGTGAAACTGTGAAAAGACCAGAGGTGGACCCTAAGAGGGGCCATCCCAACAGTTAAGACAGTGTGACAAATTTCACTTTGCTATTACAGAGGACCCACAAGTTACTTCATATTTGTATTACTATGTTTTCATTATTCTTACATCTTTTATTTTAATAGTATTTTTGTATTCCTCTTCTGCCTGTTTAGTCTACTTTGCTTGACTGGTTAAATTGTATCATTTGACATGTTTCCTCTGTTCTCTCTTTTATAGTGTATTGTTAATTTACTGTCCTTCACTACACTTGTGTTCCATTAGCACACTACTCGAAGTCCTATACTCCCTATTCTTGTTATCCAAATCACATAGATTCTATCATATGATTGTTGCTCCATTATTATTGTAAATAACAGCTATTCCATACAATTATAAATACTACACAACACCCCTCCCCGATATTAGCCAACTCCACGGTTTCCTGATCTCTATTACTATGGTGGATAACTCTATTCTCTCACACACTACACCTATTTACTATCCTTTACTCTCACCTTACCTCAGAATCTGACCTCCCACAACCTCACTGCTTTCTAGATCTAACTAACAATCCTTTCCTCCCCAGCAAGAGTCTTATCTTCTTTCCATCCTTTCCAAAAAATAGCTAGTTGGGTGGGATATCACGGTTAACACTATACATAGCCAAAGAATCTCCTATCTCTTCTTTAACAGCTGCTACTGTAAATATCATAAAATACTCTCTTGCTGTCTTCAACCATTTTGCCTTCCCCCTCCAAATGATCACAAAAAAAGAGTACGGTGAAGCTGTGAACACCAGGATACTCGCTGGAAGAGGAAACCCAACAACAAAGGAACCAATAAGAGATAACAACAGAAGAAGGTGAAGGAGAGAGTGGAAACCACACTAACCTCAATCCAGGACCTATCTGAAAATACAACTAAATAGTGCAGAAATTACCCAGAACAAACAACTGAATAAGAGGAAGAAAGAATCCTCAAAAACTTGTACGCACGGAAGAACCAGCTTCAACACCACCTGCCCACATTAGCACAACAAAAACAAGAGGAGATGGAAAGAGTCACCCTCAGTTAACAAGCCAGTGAGAAGGACTCACCAAAGAAAGACCCAACAACAATCAAAATGCAAAGACAAACACAGCTAACTTAAAGGACAGCCCAGGACCAGTGAGATTAGGAGATCAAGGAGACAGCACCACTGAATCTCACAGATATTCTACCATAGAAATTCACATCATAAACCCAGGGAGTCAGAACAGTTAAACTTAAGAAGCTGAGGCTAACAATAAGAGTCTCACAAACAATGGGAAGACAAAGAAACAATCCCCAAATGAAAGGAAAGGAGGAAGCCTCAGAAAGAATGCTAAAGAAATAGAAGCAACTCAACTATCAGATATTGAGTTCAAAGCAATGGTTAATGAGGAAGCTCAATGAGCTCACTGAGAAACTACAGGGAAACTACAGTTAACTCACTGCAAACTATATCAACATGAAAAAGGAAATAGAAACCATCAACAAGGGCCAAGAGGAAATGAAGAATACAACTTCTGAATGAAAGAACACAGTACAAGGAATCAAAAGCAGACTCGATGAAGCAGAAGATTGGATCAGTGAGCTGGAGGACAAAGTAGAAAAAAACACCCAGAAAGAGCAAGAAAAAGAAAAGAGGCTCAGAAAGAATGAAGAGAGATTAAGAGAAATGCAGGACCATATGAAACATAGTAATATCCATATAATAGGGATACCAGAAGGAGAAGAAGAAGAGCAAGGGACAGAAAACCTGTTTGAAAGAGTAATGATGGAAAACTTCCCTAATTTGATGACAGAAAAAGTCACACAAATCCAGGAAATACAGAGAGTCCCAATCAAGAGGAACCCAAAGAGGACCACTTTAAGACACATCATAATTAAAATGGCAAAATTCCAAGACAGAGAATCTTAAAGGCAGCAAGGGAGAAACAGGAAGTAACATACAAGGGCGCCCTGATAAGGCCAGCAGCTGACTTCTCAATGGAAACGCTCCAAGCCAGAAGAGAATGGCACAAAATATTCCAAGTAATGAGAACCAGAGGCCTACGACCCAGTAAGACTCTCAATCGAGATAGAAAGCCAAATAAGGAGCTTCCCAGACAGAAGAAGTCTAAAAGAATACACCTCCACCAAAAGAATACAAACCACTTCTGCAAGAGATGCTAAAAGGCCTGCTTTAAGGAAAAGGAAAAGAGAAAGAGAGAGAGGAACAAAGGTACGAAAATGGCAATGAATAAGTACCTGTCAATAATAACCTTAAACGTCAATGGATTAAATGCTCCAATCAAAAGACATAGATGGCTGAATGGATAAGAAAGCATGACCCACACATATGCTGCCTAAAAGAGACCTACCTCAGACAAAAGACCTACACAGACTGAAAGTGAAGGGCTGGAAACAAATTTTCCAAGCAAATGGACAGGGAAAAAAAGCCGGGGTAGCAATACTGATATCAGACAAAATAGTCTTCAAAGAAAGGGCCATAAAGAGAGACCCACAAGGTCACTTCATAATACTCAAGGGAAGAATCCACAAAGACATAAACATTGTAAATATACATGCACCCAACATAGGAATACCCAAATACATAAAGAAAACCTTAGAGGACTTCAAGAAAGATATTGACAGTGACACAATTATACTAGGGGATTTTAACACCCCACTGTCAAAAATGGACAGATATTCCAAATAAAATATCAACAAAGATATTGGGGCATTGAACAATGCTCTAGATGAAATGGACTCAACTGCTACATATAAAGCCCTTCATCCCAAAGAAGCAAAATACACATTCTTTTTGAATGAACATGGAATATTTTCAAAAACAGACCGCATGACAAGACACAAAACAAGCCTCAACAAATTCAAGAAAATTGAAATCAAATCAAGCATTTTCTCCCACCACAAGGGACTGAAACCAGAAACCAACCCCAAGGAAAAAAACCCAAAACACTCAACATCATGGAGATTGAATACCATGCTATTAAACAATCAATGGGTCAAGAATGAAATTAGGGAAAAAATCAAAACATTTCTGGAAACAAACAAAAATGAACTTGCAACAACCCAAAACTTATGGGACACAGCAAAAGCAGTCCTCAGAGGGAAGTTCATAGTGATACAAGCTACCAAAAAAGATAGAAACATTTCAAACAAATAACCTAACACTATGGCTACAAGAATTCAAGGAACAACAACAAAGACAGCCCAGAGCAATCAGAAGGAAGGAAATAACCAAGATCAGAGGAGAATTAAATGACATAGAGACTAAAAGCATAATTCTAAGAATCAATGAATCCAGGAGCTGGTTCTTTGAAAAGAAAAATAAAATTGACAAGCGTTTAAGCAGGCTCATGAAGAAAAAAGAGAGAGGACCCAAATAAACACAATCAGAAATGAAAGAGGAGAGATTACAACTGATACCACAGAAATAGAAAGGATTGTAAGAAATTACTACAAAGAACTGTATGCCAAGAAATTTGGAAACCTAGGTGAAATGGACAAATTTCTAGAAAAATATAATCTTCCAAAACTCAATAAAAAAGAAGCAGAAAGCCTGAACAGACCAGTAACAGCAGATGAAATTGGAGCATTAATCAAAAAAATCCCGACACACAAAACCCTGGGTCCGTATGGTTTCACAGGAGAATTCTACAAAGCATTTAAGGAAGAGCTAACCCCTATACTTCACAGACTATTCCAAAAAATCCAAAATGATGGAAGACTCCCAAACTCTTTTTATGAAGCCAGCATCATCCTAATCCCAAAACCAGAAAAAGACACAAGAAAGAAAGAAAACTTCAGGCCAATATCACTGATGAACACAGACGCTAAAATGCTCAACAAAATATTGGCAAACTGCATCCAACAATACATTAAAAAGATCATACACTGTGACCAAGTGGGATTCATCCCAGGGATGCAAGGATGGTATATTTGCAAATCAATAAGTGCAATACATCACATAAACAAAAGCAAAAACAACAATCACATGATCTTATCAATAGATGTGGAAAAAGTGTTTAATAAGGTACAGCGCCCATTTATGATAAAAACACTCAGCAAAGTGGGAATAGAGGAAGCATTCCTCAACATAATAAAGGCCATATATGAGAGAGCTACACCCAACATCATACTCAATGGGCAAAAATTAAAATCTTTTCCACTAAGATCAGGAAAAAGGCAAGGTTGTCCACTTTCACCACTTCTATTCAACATAGTATTGGAGGTTTTAGCCACAGTGATCAGACAAGAAAAGGAAATAAAAGGCATACAAATTGGAAAGGAGGAAACAAAACTGTCACTGTTTGCAGATGACATGATAGTGTACATAGAAAATCCTATAGACTCCACTAAAACACTGCTCGACCTGATAAATAAATTTAGCGAAGACAAGGGAATACAAAGTCAATATCCAGAAATCAAAGGTATTTTTGTATATGAACAAGGAAACATCAAAAGCAGAAATCAAGAAAAAAATTCCATTTGATATAGCAACAAGAAAAATAAAATACCTAGGAATAACCCTAACCAAGGAGGTAAAAGACCTATACTCAGAAAATTACACAACACTGAAGAAAGAAATCAAGGAAGACACATATGGAAACATATACCATGTTCATGGATTGGAAGAATTAACATCATCAAAATGTCCATACTACCCAAAGCAATTTACAGGTTCAATGCAATACCTATTAAAGTACCAATGGCATATTTCACAGACATAGAACAAGTACTTCAAAAATTTATATGGAGCCATAAATGACTCCGAATAGCTGCTGCAATTTTGAGAAAGAAGAACAAAGTAGGAGAGATCACAATATCTGATACCAAACTGTATTACAAGGCCACTGTAATCAAAAAGCCTGGTACTGGCATAAAAATAGGCACATAAACCAATGGAATATAACAGAGAGCCCAGAAATAAACCCAAGTCTCTATGGTCAGTTAATATTCAACAAAGGAGGAAGCAGCATAAAATGGAGCAAACATAGACTCTTCAACAAATGGTGTTGGCAGAGCTGGACAGCCACATGCAGAAAGACGAAACTCGAGCACCAACTTACACCACACACAAAAATAAATTCAAGGTGGATAAAAGATTTAAACACAGGTCGTGACACTGAAAGAGTCCTATAGGGGAACACAGGCAGGAAAATCTCCGATATTCCACGCAGGAACATTTTCACTGATATATCCCCTAGAGCAAGGGACATTAAAAAAAAAAGAATAAAAAAATAGGATGTCATCAAAATAAAAAGCTTCTACACAGCTAAAGAAAACAGCATTAAAATGAAAAGAGAACCAACTGTATGGGAAAACATATTTGCTAATGATACCTCAGACAATGGTTTGATTTCCAAAATATATAAAGAATTCACATGACTCCACTCTAAGAAGACAAGCAACCTAATTAAAAAATGGGCAAAGGACTTGAACAGACATTTCTCCAAGGAGGACATACAGAGGATCCAGAGACACATGAAAAGATGCTCAGTATCTCTAGCTATTAGAGAGATGCAAATTGAAACCACAATGAGATACCACTTCACACTGGTCAGAATGGCCATCATAAACAAAGCAATAAACAACAAGTGTTGGAGAGGTTGTGGAGAAAAGGGAACCCTAGCTCACTGTTGGTGGGATTGCAGACTGGTACAACCACTATGGAAAACAGTATGGAATTTCCTCAGAAAACTAAAAATGGATCTGCCTTTTGACCCAGCAATTCCAAGGCTAGGGTCATATCCTAAGAACCCTGAAACACCAATCCAAAAGAACCTATGCACCCAATGTTCATTGCAGCACAATTTACAGTGGCCAAGTGCTGGAAGCAACCTAGGTGCCCATCAGTAAATGAATGGATCAAAAAACTATGGTACATTTACACAATGGAATTCTATGCAGCAGAAAGAAAGAAGGAGCTCCTACCCTTTGCAACAGCATGGATGGAACTGGAGAGCATTATGCTAAGCAAAATAAGCCAGACAATGAAAGACAAATACCATATGATCTCACCTTTAACAGGAACCTGAACAACAAAACAAAGAAACAAGCAAAATATAACCAGAGACACTGAAATAGAGGACGGGCTGACAGTGACCAGAGGGGAGAAGGGAGAGAATTTCAGAGGAAAAAGGGAAGGTTTTACAGCAACAAGTATAAAGGACACATGGAGAAAAACAAGGAGGGTGTTGAAACGGGAGGGTGGTGAGGAGGGCTGAGGGGGTGGGCTGGGATGGGAGTAAAAGGAAGAAAACTGTACTTGAACAATTAAAATAAAATAATAATTAAAAAAGAAAAAAAGAATGAACAGTGCCCTGGGTGGTGTGGCTTAGTGGATGAGTGCCAGACTGTGCACAAAGAATAACTATGACTGAATATAAAACATTGAGTAAGTAAAAATCCAGGAAGTTCTATGAAAGAAAAAAATTTAGACTCTTATCTCTGAGGGGAGTCAAAATTTTGCCACCCTGAAGTATACCTTTAGGATATAGATTTTAATCTGGTTATTAAGAAACAAAAGGAATCTGATGGAAAACCTACTTCAGGAAGGGAACCTTAGATATTCACCTTAGCACAAATGAGTCTAATGTGACAAACAGGGAGGATGCAACAAAATTTTGTTTGCCAAATTCCCTTTTGTGACCCATTGTTTCTGGGTGGCCCAGCAAAAGTTGGTTTACCATGCTTGCTCTTTCCCATCTATTTGTAAATAGCCTAATTTCCCTTTGAAATCCCAAACCCCTGCCTTCCTTCTCCTTTGTGGAAAATGACATATAAACCTCTACTGCCCAATGTGTCTTCAGTTTTCATATTTTATGGTATCTCCAAATGTACATCCATAAATTTTGGACATTTTCTCTTATTGATATATCTCATGTCAATTTCAGTATTAACCCAGCTAGAAGAATTTAGCAGGTCGGAGGGAAGGTATTTTTTGTACTCCCATATCTCATACCTTACACAAAAATTAACTCAAAAGAGATCACAGAACTAAATATAAGACCTAAAATGTAAGAAAAAATCTTGTGACTCTGGGTTAGGCATAGATTTCTTAGATATGTTGGTAAGTTGGATTTCATCAAAGAAAAACTTTTGCTTTTGGTCTTAAAGACACCAGTAAGAAAATGACAAAACATGATACAGGTTGGGAGAAAACAGTTACAAATCACAACCTGGTAAAGAACTTGTATATAGAAATTATAAAAAACTATTACAACTCAACATAAGCTAAAACAATTCAATTTAAAAGCTGAGTGGAGATTTTTATAGATATTTCACCAACAATATTATACAAATGTCAAATAAGCACATGAAAATGGTATCAACATCAACAGTCATTAGATAGCCATTTGAATGGTTATAATAAAAAATGATTGACAATATCAAGTGTTGACAAGGATATAGGGAAACTGAAGCAGTGCTTTTCAATATACATATGCATTTTTGCTACTCTTCATTCACAACAGACTCACCTAATTTAAATCATTCATGGAAATGAATGTGTTAGTCTTCAGGCACCATATGCATAAAAGGTTGTGTATGAGATTTAGAATAAGTCTTACTTACCATTCTTTAACAGGCACTTGGAGAGGTAATAGAGGAAATAGAATAAGAAACTGGTAGGCCTGATGCAGCTTTTTTTTTCCTTAGAAAATAATTTAATTATTATAGATTGTCAATATCAATACTACTGAAAGGAAATTAAATCATGCCAAAGAGAAGACGGAGGCATAGGTAGATACGCTCTGCTTCCTCACACAACCAAAAGAAAGACAATCACCAATTTAAAAACAAAAACCAACCAGAACTGCCAGGAAATTGAACTGTATAGAAGTCAGAAAAACAAAGAGTTAAAGAAGAAACATTCATCCAGACTGGTAGGAAGGGCAGAGATGGGCAGTTGGGGCAGAGAGGACACTCAACAAGGTCGTTGCTGGAGGATTGGGTGGGCAAGGCAATGGCTGGCAAACCAGGAGGTCCATATTCAAGTGTGGATAAGCTGAGAGGAACAACTGGGGAGCAAAAGAAACCATGCAACCCAAGGTTCCAGTGTGGGAAGCTAAAACCTCAAAACCTCTGGCTGTAAAAACCTGTAGGGGTAGCAGCAGAAACTCCCAGCCTCATAGGAGAGTTTGCTGGAGAGACCTATGGAGTCCTAGAATGTACACAAACCTACCCATCCGGGAATCAGCACCAGAAGGGCTCATTTTGCTTGTGAGTAGGAGGAGAAGTGACTGAAACCAGGTAAGAGCTGAGCAAGAGGCACTGATTCCTTTCTGACCCCTCCCCAACATATAGTGCCATGACACAGCCCAGTGGCTTGCCCCACCCTAGAGAATACCTAAGGCTCCACCCCTTACCACATAACAGGTGCACCAAGACAAAGAAATATTGCCCAAATGAAAGAACAGATAAAAATTCCAGAAAAAGAACTAAGCGATAAGGAGATAGCCAACCAATCAGGTACAGAGTTCAAACCACTGGTAATCAGGATGCTCACAGAAATGATTGAGTACAGACACAATATAGAGGAAGTAGTGAAGGCTAAGCAAAGTGAAATAAAGAAAAATATAAAGGGAACCAATAGTGAAGGGAAAGAAACTGAGAATCAAATCAACAATTTTGAACATAAGGAAGAAATAAACAATCAACCAGCACAGAATGAAGAAACAAGAATTCAAAAAAAAAATGAGGAGAGGTTTAGGAACCTCTGAGAGGAACAACTGGGGAGCAAAAGAAACCATGCAACCCAAGGTTGTTTTACCCAAAACTGTCCCAAGGCACAGTTTTAAACGCTCCAATATCTGCATCATAGGGGTGCCAGAAGAACAGTAAGAGTAAGAAATTGAAAACTTATTCGAAAAACATAATGAAGGAGAACTTCCCCAATCTGGTGAAGGAAACAGACTTCCAGGAAGTCCAGGAAGCTTGGAGAGTCCCAAAGAAATTGGAACCAAAAGGAAACACACCAAGACACATCATAATTAAGTTACCAATGATTTAAAAGTTTATCAGCTGATTTCTCAAAAGAAACCTTGCAGGCAACAAGAGGCTGGCAAGAAATATTCAAAGTTTTGAAAGGCAAGGACCTACATGTAAGATTATTCTATCCATCAAAACTATCACTTAGAATGGAAGGGCAGATAAAATGCTTTCCAGATAAGGTCATCAAGGAGTTCATCATCACCAAGCCCTTATTCTATGAAATGTTAAAGGGACTTATCTAAGAAAAAGAAGATCAAACTATGAACAGAAAATTACAACAAACTCACAACTATCAATAACTGAACCTAAAATACAAAAACAAAATCAAACTAAGCAAGCAACTAGAACAGTAACAGAATCACAGAAATGGAGATCACATGGAGGGTTATTGGTGGGGAGAGGAAGGGGGAAGAATGGGGGAAAAGGTATAGGGAATAAGAGCATAAATGGTAGGTGCAAAATAGACAAAGCGAGGTTAAGAATAGTATAGGAAAGGGAGAAGTCAAAGAACTTATGTGTATGACCCATGGATATGAACTCCGGGGGGGGGGGGGGAATGCTGGTGGGAAGGGGGGTGCAGGGCAGAGGGGCATAAAGGGGAGAAAAAAATGAGACAACTTAATAGCATATTCAATAAAATACACTTAAAAATAAATCATGCCAAAGAATATTTACAGCTTTTAAAACATTAAAATATAAAGGGATAAATACAATTGATGTAAGCAGAATAATAATGCAATCATTTCCATTGCCATTACCTGTTAAGTTCATCCAGACATAAGCGAAGTGTTTCATAAGTTGTTAGAGCAATTTCGCATTTCCTCTGCTTTACACGAATCAGTTCATTGTCTTTTTTATTACCATGTAAAACAGTGACTCTGAAATATCCCCAGGTGTCCAATTCATCCCTCCAGTTGTAGAGGACAGAAAGAGGAGCAACTATTAAGAACATCTAAAAGAAAAAAATTTGTGATATTATATTTTCTAAAAATGAAAGAAATCCAGAATATCAAAGTGTTATTCTTTGATTTTTGACACATCAGTTAATAATAACAAATACAGCTGAGAAACTGGATATATCTGGAGGTAGAAGACCATTTTTAAAAAATCCTTTATTGTTTTATTTTATTATTTATTGTTCAAGTAGTTTTCTTCCTTTTCCACCCAACCCCTCCCCACCACTCCAGCCCTCTCCGCTTCTTTCCCCTGTTCCCATCACCCCTCTTTGTAATTGTCCATGTGTCCTTTATATTTATTCCTGCAAAGCCTTCACCCTTTTCCCCCATTATCCCCTCCCCTCTCTCCTCTGGTCCCTGTTAGCCTGTCCTCAATTTTAGTGTCTTTGGTTATATTTTGCTTGTTTGTTTGTTTTGTTGATTAGGTTCCTGTTAAAGGTGATATCATATGGTATTTGTCTTTCATTGTCTGGCTTATTTTGCTTAGCATAATGCTCTCCAGTTCCATCCATGCTGTTGCAAAGGGTAGGAGCTCCTTCTTTCTTTCTGCTGCATAGAATTCCATTGTGTAAATGTACCATAGTTTTTTGATCCATTCATTTACTGATGGGCACCTAGGTTGCTTCCAGCACTTGGCCACTGTAAATTGTGCTGCAATGAACATTGGGTGCATAGGTTCTTTTGGATTGGTGTTTCAGGGTTCTTAGGATATGACCCTAGCCTTGGAATTGCTGGGTCAAAAGGCAGATCCATTTTTAGTTTTCTGAGGAAATTCCATACTGTTTTCCATAGTGGTTGTACCAGTCTGCAATCCCACCAACAGTGAGCTAGGGTTCCCTTTTCTCCACAACCTCTCCAACACTTGTTGTTTATTGCTTTGTTTATGATGGCCATTCTGACCAGTGTGAAGTGGTATCTCATTGTGGTTTCAATTTGCATCTCTCTAATAGCTAGAGATACTGAGCATCTTTTCATGTGTCTCTGGATCCTCTGTATGTCCTCCTTGGAGAAATGTCTGTTCAAGTCCTTTGCCCATTTTTTAATTAGGTTGCTTGTCTTCTTAGAGTGGAGTCATGTGAATTCTTTATATATTTTGGAAATCAAACCATTGTCTGAGGGTATCATTAGCAAATATGTTTTCCCATACAGTTGGTTCTCTTTTCATTTTAATGCTGTTTTCTTTAGCTGTGTAGAAGCTTTTTATTTTGATGACATCCTATTTTTTTATTCTTTTTTTTTTAATGTCCCTTGCTCTAGGGGATATATCAGTGAAAATGTTCCTGCGTGGAATATCGGAGATTTTCCTGCCTGTGTTCCCCTATAGGACTTTTTCAGTGTCACGACCTGTGTTTAAATCTTTTATCCACCTTGAATTTATTTTTGTGTGTGGTGTAAGTTGGTGCTCGAGTTTCATCTTTCTGCATGTAGCTGTCCAGCTCTGCCAGCACCATTTGTTGAAGAGTCTATGTTTGATCCATTTTATGCTGCTTCCTCCTTTGTTGAATATTAACTGACCATAGAGACTTGGGTTTATTTCTGGGTTCTCCATTCTGTTCACCTCTATTGTTTACTAAGCCTTTCATTAAGACAAAATAGATACTTAACCTTGTCCAAAGTAACAGCTATTTTTTATTTCTCACCCAAAAAGCAGTTGAAAGATAAAAGAGAAGTAATTCTACAAAACAGAAAATGTATAATCAGGATCTTAATCACAACTTCAAGGGTCAAGCAGGTAATATAAATATGCAAAGCAGCCCAGGTATTTTTCTTGAACTATGTGGTCTTCCACAACTCTCATTCCTTTTTATTTCCCTTGTCCAGGGGTCCCCAACCTCCAGGCTGTGGACCAGTACAGTGCAGGCATGTTAAGAACTGGGCCACACATCAGGTGGTAATCTTGGATATAATGCTCTTTGAATCATCCCCAAACCAACCCCCCACCATACATGGCAAAATTGTCTTCTACTAAACTGGTTCCTGGTGCCAGAAAGGTTGGGGACCACTGCCCTAGGTCATTTCCTTTCCCCCTTTCTCAGATACTGTCAGTTGAAGACCTAAAGAAATCAAAGCAATTAGAAGAAAACTTGGAAGCTTCTAGTCAGTATGGCATAGTAGGTAACTGCTGTGCTTGCCTCCTTCCATGACCACAACAAAATTACAACTAAACTGCACAACAATCATCACCGGAAACTGCCTAAAGTCTAGCTGAACAGAAGTTCTGTAACTAAGGACATACCAAGGAAATCCCATTGGGACTGGTAGGAAAGGCAGAGATGCTGAATGGGTTGCTTACACACCCACGTGTGTGGGTTAAAAATCAGGAGTGATATCTGGGCGTAGGAAGCCCCTTTGAGGAGCAAGGGGAACCAGCCCCACACCAGGCTCCCCAGTCCAGGTTTCCAGTTCTTGGAAAAGAAGTTCCTATAACTTTTGGCTGTGAAAACCAGCCAAGATTTTAGCTGAGTGAGCTGGTGGGTTGCTGGAGCCTCAGGCATTTTTCTTAAAGGGCATGCACATGGACTTATTGTTGATGGACTCACTCTAAGCTCCAGTGCTGGGGAAGTACTTTGAAAGGCACCAGGAACATATGGGAAAGAACTGAATTGTCTGGCTTCAGGATGTGGGTTGGAGAAGCACCTTTCTCCCCAACAGAGGCCATTGTTCCTTTGTTGAGCACTCTACCCACATAGCCATATATGAGCCTCCATCAAACCAGCTAACACCATTCACCCCATACTAATAATTCTCTGAGACTCTGTCGAACCCAACTTTCAGGCCTACCCAAGCTGATTGCATAGCTTTTTCATACAATCTTTCTTGGCTCATGTTGCAGATTTTTCTAAAATCTCTCAAAGGTTCACAAACCCCAAACAAGCAGCACCTGGCCTTGGTGTGCTGAGTACCTCTTGCTAAGCAGCCCCAAGCAGCAGCTGGACTCAGGTCATGGCTTAGTCTCTCCCAGGTACCTCCAGTCCTGGCACAAGAGTCAACCGTCTGCATAAGTGTAGCTCATAACAAGTGGTCCTGAGCAGGGCACAGGCAGTAGATGACCTTGATCTGCACCAGCGCCTCTTCCATGAGGCTCCAAAACCAACACACCTGGTAGACAGCTTCAAATCACCCCAGAGCTCCACCAACTACCTCCACAAATGACACACCCAAAGAGAAGACTCAGCAGTCACCAGAGCCCCACTAAAGTGAATCTTGCCCTGTAGGTTCATACTTTGCACAATAGCTCCCCCATTGTAGTCATCATGGCCAGTCTTCACAATCAATAAGCCTGAGAGTCAATCCCTCCCACTGATGTCCCAAGAGCAAATAAGGTTCAACTATGATAGGAGAAAATGCATAACCCATACAAGGCACAGCTCTGGTGCACTCAGCTCAGGTGACCAGGGACTGTGCCACTGGGCCCCAAGGGACAACTACTACATAAGGTTACTCTACCAAAACTGGGAAATGCAGCAGCTTTACCTAATACATAGGAACAAACACAGGAAGACAGCTACAACGAGGAGACAAAGAAACACGGTCAAATGAAAGAACAGGACAAAACTCCATAAAAAAGAACTAAACAAAATGGAGACAAACTTTCTACCAGATGCAGAGTTCAAAACACTGGTTATAAGGATGCTCAATGAAGTCAGTGAGAACTTTAACAAAGAAATAGAAAAAATTAAAAAAGGAACCAGTCAAAAATGAAGAACACAATAACTGAAATAAAGAATACATTATAGGGAATTAACAGATTAGATCACAGGTGGCAAACACAAGGCCCTTGGGCTGAATCCAGCCCTCCATCTTGTTTTATCTGGCCCAGCACCTTGTTTCTAACCAGTGGCAGCACCAAGCTCGCACTTAACTGTTAAGTAGTTACATTTATACAATCCTAAAATTACATTCAGCCTTTTGAAGGCAACTTCGAGGCTGATGTGGTCCCCGGTGAAAATGAGTTTGACACCCCTGGGTTAGATGAAGCAGAGGAAAACAATCAGAATAGCAAAAAAGAAAAAAGAATCTAAAAAAATGAGGATAGTTTAAGGGACCCCTGGGACAACATCAAGGATACCAACATTCACATAATAAGGATACCGAAAGAAGGAGAGAGAGAGCAAGGAACTAAAAACCTATTTGGAAAAATAATAATGGAAAACTTCCCTAACCTAGTAAAGAAAACAGACACACAATTCCAGGGAGCACAGAGAATCCCACATAAGATGAAACCGAAGAGGCCCACACCAAGACACATCATAGTAAAATGCAAAAGTTTAAAGACAAAGAGACTCTTAAAGGCAGCAGAGAAACGTAGTTACCTAAAAGGGAGCTCCCATAAGACTGTCAGCTGATTTCTCAACAGAAACTCTGAAGGGTAAAAGGGACTTGCACAAAATAGTCAAAGTGATGAAAAGCAAGGACCTACAACAAAGATTACTCAGCAAGGCTATCATTTAGAATCAAAGGGCAGACAAAAAGCATCCCAGACAATAAAAAGCTGAAGTGGTTTAGCTTTTATTTAAAAAATGGTAAAGGGACTTCTTAAAGAAATAGGAAAAAGATAAAAATATGAATAATAAAATGGCGGTAACTACATATCTATCAATTACTTTAAATGTAAATGGATTAAATGTTCCAATCAAAAGACATAGGGTGGCTGAATTGATAAGAGAACAAGATCCTTAACACATGCTGCCTACAAGACTCACTTCAGACGGAAAGACACACATAGACTGAAAGTAAAGGGATGGAAAAAATATTTCATGACAATGGAAATGAAAAAAAAATCTGGGGTACCAATATTTATATCGGACAAAATGGACTACTTCTTGGTATTTATCTGAAGAAACCCAAAACACTAATTTGAAAAGATGAGTGCATCCATATGTTCACTGCAGCATTATTTAAAATAGCAAAGATCTGAAAGCACCCTAAGTGTTCATCAGTAGATAAATGGATAAAAAATAAGTGGTACAAATATACAATAGAATATTATTTAGCCATAAAAAGATTTAAATCTTGCCATCTGCAACAACATGAATGGACCTCAAAGGTATTATAAGTGAAGTAAGTCAGACAAATATGATATGATTTAATTTAAATGTGGAATTTGGAAAACAAAATAAATGGATAAGCAAAACAGAAACACACACACAGATACAGGGAACATTTTGGTAGTTGCCAGACTGGAGAAAGATTGAGGAGATGGGTAAAAATGGGGAAGAGATTAAGATGTGGAAAGTTCCAGTTATAAAAAGTCAAGGGGATGTAAAGTACAGCATAGGGAATATAATCAATAATGTTGCAGTAACTATGTATGGTATCAGGTACTAGATTTATCAGGGTGATCACTTCGTAAGTTCTATAATGTCTAATCACTATGTTGAAAGAAATGAAAAATAATTCAGTATTCTCTGGTTGCACTGTTAAAATCTGAATGTATACAATAGCTCTTATATTCTTACCAACCTAAAGTCCATGCTGGAGAAATTGCCTGCAATCTCCCCTACATGATTAGTTTTCCCTTTTTAATTGACAACATACATCCACAAGCAAACATGTTTTAGTATTTCCCAGGATTAAAAAAAAAAAGAATCCCAGAAAAACCTCTTCTTTAACCTTATATTTCTCTCTAGCTTTCCTCCATTGTTTTACTTCCTTCATAACAATGATCCTCAGGAGTTATCAATATTTATTTCTACTGACTTCCCTACTGTCCTCTCTTGAACTCAACTGTTAAAGTGCAACTTCTGCCCTAAGCCTCTACCAAAGCAGTCCTCATCAAAATGACCAATTACCTCTGTTTAGTCTTTACACGAATGTTTCGAAGTTCCACTGACCTTTCTTACATGAACCTTAAATCCTGTTGTCATCAACCATTTTAATGTTTAATGTTTTTATTTCTCACTATTCCCACTACTCCTAAGCTATTATACTTAACAGGGTTATAAGTTTCTTTTCTAAAGTTTTAAATTTGTCCTACTTGATATAATCAATCAATTAAACATACTGAACAATTTCAGTTTAACAACAAAAGAATACAATACTACTCTACTCCTTCACTCTCTTCTGTGAAATATTTCGGCTATGCCATTTGTCAACTATAAGATGTCAAATCTGTTACTGTTTTGGAAAGGGAAAGAAGAAAAAGAACACGAGATTAACTTACTAAATATGAGAGTTCCTTTTCCCTGCCCCATCATCAAACATATACTATAAGTACTTTATTTTTTAAATTAAATTTCATTTATTAAACTTCATTTATGTTTAACTTTTAAAGTCTACAGGTCTTAAAATTGGGCAGCAAACAAGTTCTAAATAATGCCATGGTAAATTATTTTCCTGACCATTTGTACTGTTAAGTACTTTCTCATCATACTTGATTTGCCTCAAGTTTTTTTTAAATTTATGCTGTGACTTCCATTTTTCTCCTATTTTCAAATATAAAACTGTGGCTCTAAGAACTAAGTCCAATTATAGTATCTCCCCAACTCCCCCATTTTTTGTGTAATACAAGATAAAAATTGTTGGAACAAATTCCATCTGAATATTTTGAGTGGTTTTCCACTTGAGGGGTCATTCATCAAAGATGCATAGATCTAAAGATTTTCTAGAAACAGCAACCTGAAGGTTCCAGAAGAGGTTTAAAAATTAAGACATTTCTTATAGTCATTGTTGGTCTTCAACATTGTGAAAGGTAAATCAAATGGTTCAGAAACTAATTTTAATACTAAAAGAGGTCAGAGAACTGAGTAATGCTGTTTGCAAGGTCCAGGGAATGTATGTACAAAAACTTAAAATGTTCACTACCATGCTGTGAATAATAATCTATTTAACAAGCCTTTCTTTAGCAAAGGAAGCCAAACAATAAAATGGAAAGCAGTGTCTAACTGCTAAGTCAATACACCCAAAGCAACTCTATTTCTTATTCTGAAGAAACAATTTTGTAAAACTACATCTAAAATATAATACGAATAAATTAAAATATGCTCAGTTAAATGTTATTAAAATTAACAGATCATGTTTAACAGTGCAACTAGACAATATTGAATTATTTTTCATCTCTTTCAACAAGTCTACTTCAATTACTGAGGCACATGCTTTTTACAGTTTGATTCTTCATGCACTATGCTTTCAAAAATGATGTGGTATGGATTGTGATAAGACACCCACAGATGTTTCATATATGATGATTTTTGTGGTAGAAGTAGTACTAATATTAACAATATCATTACCATTATTGAGCAGTTACTGTGAGCCAATGATCTTGCAAAGTAGTTTATAGACATTAACACAAGGACTTTACACAGAAATGCTATCAAGTAGAAATATTTAATATTTCCTTTTTAGAGATGAAAAACTAAGGTGTAGAAATATTAAAAAATATACCCAAGATCATACTGTTAAAGTAAGTATTTGAACCATGTCTAAGCCTAAAACTCTTAATTGCCATGGTACATCATGTTAGCACCTTATGTCAGAAAGCCCATGATCTTGAGACACTTGACTTTATTTACCACTGTCACTCCAGTACTTTGCATTATGCTTAGAAAACAAAGGTGTTCAATTGGGAAATAAAATAAAACCATGCATTTCAATTCCAAAGTAGGAACTGCACTGAATACTCAGAGGACAATGCCGTACTAGCTGAGCTGTAACAAAGATTTCACATGGCAGGAAGTGAGATATCAAAGTAAAAAATAAAATGTACCTTCATAGAGAGAAATTACAGACCATAAATTGGAATGTCGGTCATTTTCAATAAATAAACAGTCGGCCCTCTGTATACCCAGGTTTCACATCTGTGGATTCAACTAACCACAGATCAGAAACAGTATTTATGATCCACAGCTGGGAACAGTAGATGTAGAGGGATGACTGTACACATTGTTCTATGTCATTCTATCTCATGGACTTAAGCATCTATGGATTTTGATATCAGTAAGGAGTTCTGGAACCAATCACCCACGTACACAAAGGGACAACTGTATGACAAGTGTACAACTAAATAACAAAGTTCTAAATAATATTCTCTGTAATAACCTTTACAATCAATTCTTTCAAAATGCCCAATCTAATTCACACCCTATTGTGCATAGTTAATAACCTTTTCTTTGGTATACTCTGGTTATTTAATATATGGGAATTTAAGTATAGAATCCACTCTAGTCAGGAGCCCCTCCAAATCCTTTTTAGCAAAGCAGCAAGATAATATTACTACACCTTGAGAAAGAGTGTATCAAAACAGAAACTTATAAACCAGTGTCACACCAATGGATAGCAAATCAGTAACTGTCAAATCCTGCAACTAAACAAGTACATAATATACGAGAATGGTAATGACAAGTAAAATTATAATGATTTACAGAAAACATAAGTAAACCAACTAAAAGAACAGTAAAACTTAACTATTATAAACAGTAAAATAATTAAGTAGAATTTATAAAATACATGTGGCCTTAATATAAACAAAAACATAGCCAGTTAGAAAATAATTTTTTTTAATTCCATTTGTAGTAGCAACCAAAAAAAACCCAGAATACCTAGTTAAACTTAATGAACAAGAAACAGGGTTGTATGAAGAAAACTAGAAACTTTGAGGGGCAAGAAATAACTCTTGGATATACAGTATCTATACTCTAAAGGTATTCATTCTCCCTATGTAAACCTATAAATGCAATGTAATACCAACTAAAACATCAATAGGGTTTTAGAAGACATTTGAGAAAATTTGAGGAGAAACTTAGTCCTACCAAAAATAAAATATTTTCAAAGCTAAAATAATTAACTGTTTTGTACTAAAAGAGAAATGAACAAATAAATAGCACAGAACAATATGTCTAGACATAGATCCAAATATGTACATTAGTTTAATTTTATTCAAAGGTGACCTTTCAAATCATTTTGAAAAACAGGGCTTATTCAATAAATGGCATGAAGATAACTGGGTAACCATCTGGGGAAAAAATAAAACTGGATTATTACATCTCTCCTTGTAACAAAATAAGTTCTAGCTCAAACAAAGGTATAAATGTATAAAATAAAATCATATACATTATAAAAGAATCATGGTGAATTTATTTGCAGTCTCAGAGTACAAAAGACTTTTGAGGTAGACATGAAACCTTGAAGCTATAAATATAGATATATTTAATTACCTAAATTTTTAAAATATATAGAAATAGTTTAAAAACATTTAATGGACAAAAGATTTATTCTTGGCACAAAACATCTATTTACTCATTCTTACATGATTTACACTTACAAAGTTTTCAAATGTACATGAGACGTATCATGTGACACACATACACCCCTCCTACCTCTCACTCCTTAGCGTGTGACATTCAGTTCACTAAAAGGATGTTTTCAAGGACTTCCAACATTAATTTTACAAGATTCCATCGCAATTATGGCATTAACATAATAAATATAAAGGAATTTATTTCTTCTCTAGCTATTTCATAGACTGTTAAGGGCATATGCATGGGTTGTGGGTTTGGTCCCCAGTTGGGGCACATGCAAAATGCAACTGCTGATGTTTCTGTCTCACATCAGTGTTTCTCCCCTTCTCTCTCTCCCTCCCCTCCCCTCTCTCTAGAACTAATAAAAAAAAATGTTTAAAAGTGCACAAAGTTTTAAATGGACCAGTACAAACTTTTTTTTAAGAATTTCATTACACAATATTATAACTTTTGTTTGGATTTACTCCTGGGGTATAATATGACATGGGAGTGGTAATCCCATTAAAAACTTTCCTTATGGAGCAGCTCAAATGATTAACTAAACACATATATTTATTGATGCAAGCAAACAAAATAACAAAAAATAAAAATAAATAAATCATAGTGGGAAATGCCTAGAGAACACTCCAGCAGATCAGAACAGTGTGACAGCAGGTGAGAACTGACTTACTTGAAGAACTGAGGAATTCAACCTATACCTATGAAACAGGACACTTCAAAAAAAAATGTGATTTTTCCTGGATGAAACCTAAAAATGATAACAATAACAAACAAAACAACAACAAAAAAACTCATCAAAGCAGAGGCAGCTGAAAGGACTGGGTCATAAAAAGGAATGGCATTTTAAATGTAAATGGACTAAAATTCTCCAATCAAAAGACATAGAGTGGCTGAATGGATTTAAAGTAAAAAAATACCAAGACCCAAGGATATGTTGTCTATCTGAGACTGACTTCAGCTTTAAGGACACATAGATTGAAAGTGAAGTACTAGAAAAAGATATTCCATGCAAATGGAAATCAAAATAAGCAGGGTTAGTTTTATTTATATCAGACAATATAGACTTTAAACCAAAGACTTTGTATCAAGAGACAAAGGTATTAGATAATTATATTGCCAAGAAGTTATAGCAATTTTAAATATTTATGCACTCAACATCAAAACATCTAAATACATAAAACAAATCATAATAGATTGAAGAGAGAATACAACAGCAGTACAATAATAGTAAGGGAATTCAATACCTCACTTTCAACAATGGACAAATTGGCTGACAGAAAATCAATCAGGAAACAATGAACTGAAGCTACACATTAGAACACAGGTCTAAGAGACATACACAGAATACTTATCCAACAGCCGCAGAATACTCCTTCTTCTCAAGCACACAAAAAAAATCTCCAGGATACATAATATGTCAGTCCACAAAACAAGTCAGAAAATTTAAGAAGACTGAAATCATATCAAACATCTGGTATGTTTTCCAATCACATCATATGAAACTAGAAATCAATTAGAAGAGAAAAACTGAAAAATTCACAAGTATGTGGAAATTAAACAATTTGCTCCTGAACAACTGACAGGTCAAAAGAAAAAAATTTAAGAATCTTGAAACAAATGAAAATAGAAATACAACACACCAAAACTTAGGGGGTGCAGCAAAAGCAGTTCTAACACAGAGGGTCATACAGATAAAGGCTGACCTTAAGGAAAAAAAAAAAGATTTCAAATAAAAAAAGAACCTAACTTTAAAACTTAATAAACTAGAAAATGAGGAACAAATTAAACTCAAAGTTAGTAGAAGAAAGGAAATAATAAAAGTCAGAGTGGGAAATAAATGAAATAGAGACTAGAAAGACAATGGAAAGGATCACTGAAACTAAGAGCTAGTTTTTTACAAAGATAAAGAAAATGAACAAACCTTTAGCTAGACTAAGAGAAAAGAAAGGTAACTGAAATAAATAAAACTAGAAATGAAAGAGAAGACATTATGACTGACAACACAAACACCAAGGATCATTATAAACTATTATGAACAATATATGACAAAAATTAGATAACCTGGAAGAAATTAATAAATAGTTAGAAACATGCAACCTACAGAGAATAAGTAGCATAGGTGGTAGACAGAAAATAGGGGGAGGGTAAGAATAGTACAGGAAAAGTAGAAGCTAAAGAACTTATAAGTATGACACATGAACTAAAGGGGGGGAATGTGGGAAGTAGGGGGTGTGCAGAGTGAAGAGGGGAAAATGGGACAACTCTAATTGCATAATCAATAAAATATATTTTTTAAAAAAGACTGAATCATGAAAAAGTATAAACTCTGAATAGACTAATTACTAGTAAAGAGATTGAATCAGGAACCAAAATCTCCCAAAAAAGAAAAATCCAGGACCAAATGGCTTCACTAGAGAATTCTATCAAACATTTAAAGAAGAATACCAATTCTTCTCAAACTCTTCTAAAAAATAAAAGAGGAAGGAACACTTCCAAATTCATTTTATGAGGCTAGCATACCAAAACCACACAAGGATATTACAAGAAAAGAAATGTACAGGCCAACATCTCTGACAAACACAGATGTAAAAATTTGCAATAAAATATTAACAAATGAAATTCAACAGTACAGTAAAAGGATCATACACCATGAAAATATGGAATTTATTCCTGGGGTGCAACGATTATTCAACTTATGCAAACCAACAAATGTGGCACATCATACTAACACAATGAAGGGTAAAAATTGTATGGTCATCTCAGTAGATGAGAGAATGAGCATATAGTGCAAAAAAAGCATCTGACAAAATTGAACGTCCTTTAATGATTTTAAAAAACCTCTCAACAAGTAGGGTATGGAAGAAATGTAGTTCAATATTAAGGCTATATGTGATAAATCCGTGGCTAACATCACAGTTAATGGTGAAAAGCTAAAAAATTTTCTTCTAAGAGCAGTGACAAGACGAAGATGCCCTCTTTTTTTTTTTAATACATTCTGAATCTTTCTGTGATTTTTTTAATTTTATTTATTTTTAGAGAGGGAAGGGAGGGAGATAGAGAGAGAGAGAGAGAAACATCAATGTGCGGTTGCTGGGGGTTATGGCCTGCAACCCAGGAATGTACCCTAGCTGGGAATCGAACCTGGGACACTTTGGTTCCCAGCCCGCGCTCAATCCACTGAGCTATGCCAGCCAGGGCGAAGATGCCCTCTTTGATGACTTTTATTAAACATAGAACTAGAACTCTTATCTAAGACAATTAGTTAAGAAAAAGAAATAAAGGCATCCAAATTGAAAAGTAATAAGTAAAATGGTCTCTGTTTGTAGATGACACAATATTATATATAGAAAACTCTTAAAAGTCCACCAAGATCTATAAGAACTAATAAATTCAATACAGTTGCAGGATACAAAATCAATATACAAAAATTGACATAGCTGTTTCTATATAATAGCAATGAACTACTGGGAAAAGAAATTAAGAAAACAAAAGAAATGGCAGTTATTAATTAAAGGGAGAATAATTATACCAGTCATTTCCTTTAGAGAAACTGGTTCTGGCAGCAGTACCCCACTTCCCCCATACAAAGTACTGCGTATAGTTTTCTAAAGCAGGAGAACTTTTTTTTTTTAAAGAATTCTACAGTGAGTGTTGGGGCTGAGAAGAGTTCTAAATCTCATAAATAAAGAAAAAGTCTTACACACTTTCAAACCAAAAGAAAATTCCTTTCCAAGGGAAAAAAGTCAGGCCAGCAATGGATCCTCATCTGATGCAACAAAACAAGCAATCGACAACAAAGGCTAAGTAAGCTGTCCCGGCAGTTGCCCACCTAATAGTATGTATTCACCAGAAATTTTTAAAACTTCCTTTTTAACAGTACTTAGGTAAAAGAGAACAAAAACTAAAATCAGAGGTAATTTAGAAGAGAATAATGAAAAGACTACATCTCTAAAACTATGGAATGAAGCCAAAATAAGTACTCAAAGTAACATTATAGCCTTAATGGAATTTATTAAAATACAAGAAAAGATAAAAAATACAGTAAATGAATTAAGAATTTAACTAAAGGAGGTAGAAAAAACAGCAATGCATATTATAGCAAGGAATTACATATATATAGTATATATGTGTGTATATACATATATTATGTATGTATATATACACATACATACACAGAGAGGGGGCGGGAAGGAAGGGGAGAGAGGCATCTCAGTAGATGATCATCTCAATAGATGAGAGAATGAGCGAATTAATGTTAATTAAGGTAGCTACTATTATATTTCATCATACCATCAAATGAATCTCTTTAATTCTCTTTTCCCATTCCTGCTCTTCCTAAAAATTTTTTTAAATTTTTAAATATTTAAAGTATTACATTCCCTATTTTTCTCTCCCCTCTGCTAATTATCACAAGTGATATACAAGACATATGTACGTTCCACACTGACATTTAGAAGCAAAACAACTGAATCCATGGCTAAAAACGGCACTTAGACTCTTAGAGATTTAAAACACATTAAGTCATAATGTTTTTTAGGATCAAATTTAATTTGACATTCAGGATCCATTCATGTTAGTAAATATAATAAAGAGAATTTAAAATAATAATAATTATAATACCTTCCAGCAGTGTCCCAACCTGAGGCTTGTGGGCTGCCTACAGGCTAAGATGGCTATGAATGCAGCTGAACACAAAATTTTAAACTTAAAACATTATGAGATTTTTTTGTGATTACAAATCACAGTGTATTTAATGTGTGGCCCAAGACAACTCAAGGTTTGACACTCCTGCTGTAAGCCAATATCTCTCAAAATTTTGCACTGAAAATCCTTTAGTAACACACAAGAGTAAACCTGGACTTAACCTTATATATGAGAGCCTCTTTTTCTTTTTTATTTTATCTTATTTATTTATTTTTAGAGAGAATGTAAGGAAGGGGGAAAGAGAGGGACAGAAACATCAATGTGTGGTTGCCTCTTGAGCTCCCCCAACTGGGGACCTGGCCCACAACCCCGGCATGTGCCCTGACTGGGAATCAAACCAACAACCCTTTGGTTTGCAGGCCAGCTCTCAGTCCACTGAGCCACACCAGCCAGGATGAGAGCCTCTTTTAAAACTTGTAGAAAGTGGTTCACAGACATAATATAACCATAACTTCATAAAATCACTTTCTTCATTTCTATCCAGCTTCCTGGATGCTGAGGAATATAAAAGCAAGACACATAAATATAGTATACTTTTTTTCATTTCATTACTTTGTTAGAAAGATCTTATTTTTTTTATAAAAATCATATGTAAGATATTTAGAAACACAGGTTGCCAAAGGAGAAAGCTGACATATGGACGTGAATAGTATTCATTATCCCATAGGCAGAGAGACTGAGAAAAGCCTAGACCTTAGTCTTTCTGATTCCAACTTCAATGTTCCTTGCATAAAAAAAATTTGTTTCATATTTAGAGATGTGGTTTTTTAAGCAACTTTAAATGTCACCATTGTACCTTTGCTATTGATATCAACAACTGTCTCCTTTCCATTCTCACATAAATAAAAAAAGTATAATGAAGTTCAATTATATGTGCATATATAACTTTATATGCACATTCACAGATATTTAACAGATTAATCAAACTAAATCATATAAATCTAGCTAAGCAAAAGATGGAAACCCTAAAATAAGTTCAAGCTAAAATTATATTTTGCCATTCTGAGAATCAATAATATTTAATTTGAGGATACAATTGGCAATCCTTCAAAAATTAGATTTGGAACAAATATTTTAATAAAGTTTTTAAATTCTTATGTTTGAAATTTATACTATAATGTGTGATATTTAAAATTTTCTGTTTTTGCAATAGAAGCTTCATGAGCTGTACACATATGATCCTAGCTGTCTTACCTTTTTTGCTATTGAAGAAGGAGGTTCCTTTTTCAGACTTCTTAGTAAAAACTCTGGCATGTTGTTTTCAATATCCTCACGGGTTCCCTTTTTATGCAAAACTGCAGCCAAAAATGAAATAACCTGGAAAAAAAACCTTTTTGAATCAATATTTAACATGATGGACAATATTTTACTGCTTATATGACTGACTACCTAATTAGTGACAAACCCTAGTATTGGCTTTCTTTATTCACATTAACAAATAAATGTATAATATACATGTTATTCTTGAATGCAGTAAAAAAATATTCTCACATTGCCATCTCTTTCATAAGTTCTGCCTACTCAATGAATTATTTCTTGATCTCATCAGTTAGGACATTATCTTCTAATTTGTTTTGATCCATGGAAACTAATTGTTCATATTCTTTATTAGAATAAACTGTATATATTCTTTTTTCCCTGTTAAAAAAAGAAATTCCTTCAGGGGAGAACGTTTAACTCATAAATTTGTGTACTTGTTTACCTAGTAAATATAGGTGAAATGATACAATGTTATTTTAAGATAAACTAAGATCATTCATCAATATATATTCCATTCCAAAAATCAAGTGAGAAAGTCAGATATAGAAAAAAGGAAATATAACTTTATATAATGAAGAACAAGAAATAGTTAATCAATTGGACTTTAGTTACTTGGCAGCTATGTGAACTTGGGCCAGTTTCTTAACTTCTTTGTATAACTAAAAATATGTGAAAACAGCAATAATAATATTGGCAGGGTTGTTTTAAAGATTCAAGGGTAAAAGTATGAGATCTCCATATGGGGAAAAAGAATTGATTTTCTTTAAAAAGTAAATTACACAAACATTAAAATCTAAAGAAAAGTGAGAGAATTAGCAAAGCTATAGGAAAAGAATTATTTTTAGTGTGAGTGTGGATACCTATAATTTCAATCCCAAGTGATAGAAGATAAAGAATGGTGAGGAGTAGTATTTAAAAAGATAAAGGTTGATAACTTTTAAAAACTGAAAAAAAAATCAAGCCATATAATGCAGATCCACTATGGACATCAAGCCAAAAATATAAATAAAAATAAAAAAATCCACAAGTAGGTATTTAATTAAAAACTGCTCAAAACATGAGACATTAAAAATAAGTCTTAAAAGCAGCCAGAGGAAAAAAAACAACAGATGACCTACAAAAAGAGCAACAATTTGACAAATAACTGACCTTGCAGCAAAAACAATGGAAGACACTATACAATAGAATAATACTTTCAAAGTGCTGAAGAAAGTAAAAGCAATCTAGTTTTATAACCAGTGAAATTATCATTCAAGCATGAAGACAAAGATACTTTCAGACAAACAAAACAGAAAATTCATCACCAAAAAGAGCCACACTAAAGAAAATAACTAAAGAATGTTTTCAGGCACAAAGAAAATGATCCTGTGTAGACACCAAGTCATGCAGGGAAAAATTAAAGGCAGCAAAAATAATGAATATATGTTGTTGGAATTAAAAAACAGAATTAAAAGATATGACAATAAACATATGTGAGTTAGAAAAGGCACATGTGCAGTTATTAATATTTGCAGGTTCCTATGCTGTCCAGGAGAAAATAAAAGTACTAATTTATATAAAATTTTGACAAATCAAGAATATCTGTTGTAATCTCTGGTGTAATCACTAGAAGAATGCAAGAACTAAAAGTAAACAAATATACTAGAACAATGGTAGACTTTGAAATAAGTCAGTTAAGAACAAAATCAGTAAAGATATAGACTGTTTGAATAACAGAGTTAGCAAACTTGACCTAATGAACAACTGATAGAACACTGCATGCTGCTGCAAAACAGTTTCATTTAAAGTTTGTGTATTATATGCTACTGTTGAGTCATCTCTGACTCCAGGTGACTCTGTGAATCAGTGATGTGCACAATGTCCTGTCCTCAACAGCCCTGCTCAGCTCCTGCAGACTCATGTCTTCAGCTTTCTTATGGAGTCAATCCATCTCATATTTAGTTTTCCTCTTTTCTAATGCCTTCTATTTTCCCCAGCATTATTGTCTTTTCCAAAGAACCCTGCCTTCTCATGATGTGCCTGAAATAGTACCACTTCAGTTTTGTCATTTTTGCCTCCAGTAAAGTTTCAGGCTTAATTTGCTCTACGACTTGCTTGTCTTTCTGGCAGTCCAGGGTATCTCTAGAGATCTAGAACAATACATTTCAAATGAATCAACTTTTTTCCTATCAGCCTTCTTCACTGTCCAAATTTCATATCCATACATAGTACGAGGATGTGGATGATCTTAGTCTTGGTCTTTAATGACCATCTTTGCTCTCGGTGATCTTTCCTAAGTCTTTCATTGTTGCCTTCCTGAGTCTCAGCCTTCTCTGGATTTCTTGGTTGCAGTCCCACTTAAATTGATGACTGAACCAAGGTAAACAAAATATTTAACAATTTCCATGTCTGCATTGCCTATGTTAAAGCTCTGTACTTCATTTTTGTCTTCTTAATGTTCAAATGCAGTCCTGCTTTTGAACATAATCCTTCCACAAAGAAAACTCAGGGTCAGGTGGCTTCACCAACCAAGGCTACCCAATGCCTATCTTAAATAAACTCTTCCAAAGTTTAGAGAAAGAAAGAAATGTTCTCAACTTGTTTTATAAGTTCAACGTAAGTATGTAAAAAAAATCTGACAAGAATATTATAATACAAGAAATTTACAGGTCAATTTCTCTTACATAGAAGCAAAACTCTTAAAATATCAGGAAATGGAATACAGAAATATATTTTTAAAAAGGCATATACACAAAATCCAAGTTTGGTTGGTTCTGGAAATGAAGTTTGCTTTCACCTTCAAAATTTAGATATAGGTATTAGATAGGTAGCATGGGTATTATACTTAACTTTCTTAACTCTTACTTTCCTTAAAATATGAATAAGGTGACTTACTTTATTACAAGATATCTACACTTTACATAATGTGGTACATTAACTTTTAGTGCACTGTGAAAATTTGATAATGTATATTTTCAGTACTCAAGCAACCACCAAAAAAATATGCAAGGAACAATAGTTAAAAAGTCAATAAAAGAATAAAAATGGAATTCTAAAAAAATCTATTAACACAAAAAAGGCAGGAAAGAAGGAATAGCAAAACAGTAAACAGTCTGTTCAAACAGAAGACAAATAATAAAATTGTATATCCAAATCCAAACAAAACAGGAATTATATTAAATATAAATGCACTAAACACACCAATTAAATGTCATATTGTCAGGAATAGATAAGAGTTGTCTACAAGGGGTATACTGTAAATACATATAAAGACACAGACAGCTTGAAAGTTCAGAAAACACATATCGTGCAGTTAGTAAGCATAAGAATACAGGTGTAGCTATCTTAATAGCAGATAAAATAGATTTCAGAAATAGACATTTCAAAATGATGAACGGGTCCGTTCATTGGGAAGATATAACAATTATAAAGGTTTATGATTCTAATAACAGCCTCAAAATATATGAAGGTAAAATTGTTAGAATTAAAGTATATACAAACAAACCCATGATCATGGTAGGGGATTTTAACTTTCCTCCCAGCAATTAACAAGAAAAAAAAAGAAAAAAAGAAAAACTGAGCATTATCAATCACCTTGACCTGCTAGTGATATTTATAGAGTATATCCAAGTATAGACTACAAATTCTTTTGAAATGCACACAGTATGTTCAATAAAATGGGCCATTAAAAACTGTCAATAAGCTCTTCAAAATAATGAAATCTTATAGACTAGGTACTAGGTACTATGGAATTATACACTAATGAAGATACATCTAGGAAAAATAGGTAAATATTTACAAATCAAATGTATACTTGTAAATAACCCAAGGATCAAAAATAAACAATAAAAATTAGGATATACTTTGAATACATGAAAATAAAAATATAAGACATAAAAATTTGTGGGATGCAGACAAAGCAATCCTTGAATATAAATTTAGAGAATAAGAAGGTAGGTATGAAATTAATGACCCAAGGTTCTATCTAACAAACTAGAAAATGCAGAGTGATAAACATCCAAAGTAAGCAGAAGGAAAATAATGAAGGTAACTGAGGGAATCAATAAAATACCAAACAATAAAGAAAACTAAACCTAAAATCTGGTTCTTTGAAAAGATCAACAAAATTAGTAACCTTAAGTTAGGCGAAACAAGAATAAAATAGAGTATAGAAAGTAACCATTAAATATGCAGATAGGTATCACTCAGATCTCACAAACATTAAAAGAACAATAAAGGAATGTCATGAATAACCTTAGCCAATTAATATGACAACTTAAATAAACTGGATGAATTCTTTGGAAAAAAATAACCAAAAGTGACATAGTAAGAAAGAAAATCTATACAGCTTCATATCTATAATAAACATTATCAAAAATAAGGTTAAAGTAAAATCTTTTTTAAATTTTATTTTTAAATTTAATCTTTACTGTATTTTTTCCATTACCATTTAGTACCCTTATACCCTCCTGTCCACAGCAATCACCACACTGTTGCCCATGTCCATGAGTCCTTTTCCCTTTTTACTCAAACCCTCCACCTTCTAACCTACCCCTGCCACTACCTGTTATCTGCTCTCTAACTATGAGTCTCTGTTTTGCTTGTTAGTTCTGCTTGTTAATTAGATTCCACATATGAGTGAAATCACATAGTATTTGTCTTTCTGACTGTGCTTACTTCACTTAGCATAATGTTCTCCAGTTCCATCCATACTGTTGCAAAGGGTAAAATTTTCTTCTTTTTTTATGGCCAAGTAGAATTCAGTTGTGTAAACGTCCCATAGTTCGTTGTTTTATCTGTTGATGGACAACTCGGCTGTTGCCACATTTTGGTGATTGTAAATAACTGCAATGAACATAGGGGTGCGTATGTTCTTTTGTCTTGGGTTCCTTCAGATATATAGCCAGAAGTGGGATGGCTGTGTCAAAAGGAAGATCCATTTTTAATTTTTTCAGGTATCTCCATACCGCTTTCCACAGTTGCTGCACCAGTCTTCATTCCCACCAACAATGCAAAAGAGTTCCCCTTTCTACACATCCTTACCAGCACTTGTTTGTTGATTTATTGATGATAGCCATTCTGACAGGTGTGAGATGGTATTTCATTGTGGTTTTAATTTGCAGTTCTCTGATGATTTAGTGATGTTGAGCATCTTTTCATGTCTATTGGTCATCTATATGTCCTCTTTGGGGAAGTGTCTATTCATGTCCTTTGACCATTTTTAATTAGGTTGTTTTGGTTTTTTGGTGTTCAGTTTGTAAGTACTTTATAAAGTTTGGATATTAACTCCTTATGAGATGTGTTGGCAAATATGATCTCCCATTCTGTGGGTTGTCTTTTTATTTTGTTGATGATTTCCTTTGCTGTGCAAAAAATTTTTAGTTTGATGTAGTCCTATTTGTTTATTTTTTCTTTTGTTTCCCTTGACTAGGGAGATATATGCGATAAAAAATTTCTACAAGCAATATCCAAGACTTTGCTACCTGTGTTTTCTTCTAGAATTTTTATGGTTTCAGGTCTAACATTTAAGTCTTTGACCCACTTTGAGTTTATTCTTGTGTGTGGTGTAAGAAGGTGGTCTAGTTTCATTTTTCTGCATGTATCTGTCCAATTTTCCAAACAACATTTATTGAATAGACTATCTTTAGTTAATTGTATGGACTTGCTTCCTCTGTCAAATATTAATCGACTATAAAGGTGTGGTTTTATTTCTGGGCTCTTTATTCTATTTCATTGATCTATGTGTCCATTTTTATCCCAGTACCAGGCTGTTTTGACTACTATGGCCTTTTAGTATAATTTGATATTAGATGGCATGATTCTTCCAACTTTGTTCTTCTTTCTCAGAATCACTGTTGCCCTGAGGGGCCTTTCATGGTTCCATAAGTTTTGAAATATTTGTTCTAGCTCTGTGAAATACATCATTGAAATCTTGATAAGAGTTGCATTGAATCTACAGATTGCTTTGGGTAGTATGGACTTTTTAATGATGTTAATTCTTCCTATCCACAAACATGGCATGTGCTTCCAATTATATTTATCTTCTTCAGTTTCTCTCTTCAGTGTCTTATAATTTTCTGAGTGTAGGTCTTTTGCATTCTTCGTTAGGTTTATTCCTACATATTTTATTCTTTTTGAAGCAACTGTGAATGGGACTGTTTTCTTAATTCCCCTTTCTGTGAGTTTGTTATTGGCATGTAATAACTGATTTCTGCATATTAATTTTGTATCCTGCTATTTTGCTGAATTCCTTTATCAATTCTAGTAGTTTCTTCATGGAATTTTGGGGTTTTTCTATGTACAGTGTCATGTCATCTGCCAATAAAGACAGTTTTACTTCTTCCTTTCCAATCTGGATACCTTTTATTTCTCCTTCTTGTCTGATTGCTGTGGCTAGGATGTCTAGTACAATGTTAAATAAGAGAGGTGAGAGTGGAGATTCCTGTCTTGTCCCAATCTTAAGGGGAACACTTGTAGTTTTTGCCCATTGAGTATGATGCTTCTAGTGGCTTGTAATATGTGGCCTTTATTAGGTATGTTCCCTCTATTCCCACTTTGCTGAGAGTTTTGATCATAAATGTGTGCTGGATTTTATCAAAAGCTTTTTCTGCATCTATTGATAGGATGTGTGGTTTTTATTCTTCATTTTGTTTATGTAGTGAATCACATTTATTGATTTGCAAATGTTGTACCAACCCTGCATTCCTGGAATAAATCCCACCTGATTAGGGTGTATGATCTTTTCGATGCATTGTTTCTTTTCGATGCTTTATTTATTTTGCTAATATTTTATTGAGAATTTTATCATCTATGGTCATCAGGGATATTGGTCTATAATCAATCTTCTTTGTAGTATCTTTTCCTGGTTTGGGAATTAGGATAATGCAGTCCTCATAAATTGAGTTTGGGAGCCTTCCCTCCTCTTGAATTTTTTTAAATAGTTTGAGGTGTTAGTTCTAGGAATGTTTGATAAAATTCACCTGTGAAGGTTTCTGGTTCAGGGCTTTCATTCGTTGGGAGTTTTTTTCACTAGTGCTTCAATTTCATTAGGTGTAACCTGTCTATTCAGATTCTCTGATTCTTCCTGATTTACTTTTGGAAGACTGTATGTTTCTAGGAATTTATCCATTTCATCCAGGTTGTCCCATTTGTTGGTTTATAACTGTTCATAATATTTTCTTACAATTCTTTGTATTTCTCTGGTGTCATTGTTATTTCTCCTCTTTCATTTCTGATTGTATTTATTTGGATCCTTTCTCTTTTTTCCTTGATGAGTCTGGTTAAAGATTTGTCCATCTTGTTTATCATTTCAAAGAACCAACTCTTGGATTCATTGATCTTTTGTATCATTTTTTTACTCTATTTCATTGGCTCTGATCTTTAAACTTCCTTCCTTTTACTCACTTTGAGTTTTGTTTGTTGTTCTTTTGCAAGTCCTTTCTCTAAGTGTAAAGCCAGATCGTTTATTTGAGCTTTTCTTGTGTTTTTGAGATAGGCCTGTAATGCTATGAATTTTCTGCTTAGGACTACCTTCCCAGTGTTCCACTGATTTTGGATTGTTGTGTTCTCATTTTCATTTGTTTCAAGGTGTCTTTTGATTTCTTCCTTGATCTCATTGTTAACCCATTCATTGCTTAATAACATGTTATTTAGCTTCCATATCTTTGCATGTTTTTCAGTGTTCTTGTGATTAATTTCTAGTTTCATAGCATTACAGTCAGAGAAGATGCTTGATATGGTTTCAATCTTCTTAAATTTATTGAGACTTGTTTTATGTCCATTATGTGGTCTATCCTAGAAAACCCTCCATGTGCACTTAAAAAGTATGTGTATTCTGCTACTTTGGGGTGAAATGCTCTGAAGATATCAATTAAATCCACTTGATCTAGTGTGTCGCTTAAGCTGCTGTCTCCTTGTTGATTTTCTGCCTGGAAGATCTATCCATTGAAGTAGAATATTAAAATTCCCAACTGTGACTATATTTCTGTAGATCTCTCCCTTTATGTCCATTAAGATTTGTTTTACATATTTAGGTGCTCCTATGCTGGGTGTGTAAAGGTTTACCCGGGTTATATCATCTTGTTGCATTATTCCCTTTATCATTCATTATGCATTGTCTTTCTTTGTCTCTTACTATAGCATTGGTTTTAAAGTCTATTTTGTCAGATATAAGTACTGCTTCCCCAGCTTTTATCTTTCCTGTTTGCATGAAATATCTTTTCCCAACACTTTACATTTAATCTGCGTGTATTTTTCAATCTGAGATGGGTCTCCTGGAGGCAGCATATGGATGGGTCTTGTTTTCTTATCCATTCAGCTACAGTATGTCTTGTGGTTGGGGCACTTCAGCTATTTTCATTTAAGGTGATTATTGATAGATATGTGTGTAGTGCCATTTTATTGTTAGACTATTTTCTTCTTCTTTTAATTTTCCTTTTTCTTTTTCTTAAAGCACGCTCTTTAACATTTGTTGCAATACTGGTTTGGTGTTAACAAACTCCGTTAGCTTTTTCTTCTTTGTCAAGCTCCTTACTTCTCCTTCGATTTTAAATGGTAGCCTTGCTGAGAAAAGTAGCCTTGGTTTTAGGTCCTTGCTTTTCATCATTTGAATATTTCACACCACTCCTTTCTGGCCTGAAATGTTTCTGTTGAATAATCAGATGCCAGTCTAAATGGTGCTCCATTGTAGGTAACTACCTGCTTTTCTCTTTCAGCTTTTAGGATTCTCTCCTTGTCTTTAAGCCTTGTCATTTTAATTATGATATGTCTCGGTGTAGGCTTCTTTGGGTCCAACTTGTTTGGAACTTTCCGAATTTCTTGGACTTGTGTGACTTTTTCATTACCAGATTAGGGAAGCTTCTGGTCATTTTTTCTTCAAATAGGTTCACAATTCCTTGCTTGCTCTCCTTTCCTTCTGGTATTCCCATGATGCAGATGTTGTTATACTCCATGTTGTCCAAAATGTTTCTTAAGCTCTCCTCATTTTTTAAAATTCTTTTTCCCTTTTGCTGCTCTGCCTGGGTATGTTTTTCTACCTTGTCTTTCAAAACACTGATTCGATACTCTGCTTCATCTGACCTACTATTTATTCCTTCTAGTGTGTTATTTAGTTCAGATATTGCATTCTTTCTTTCTGACTGGTCCTTTTTAATGATTTCTATGGATTTTTTCTTGCTATTGAGTATCCTTATAATCATTACTCTAAACTCTCTGATAAATTGCTTGCCTCCATTTCATCTAGTTGTTTTGGAGAATTCACTTGTTCTTTCATTTGGTGTCTATTTCTTTGTCTTCCCATTTTGGCTGCTTCTTTGTATTTTCTGCCTTAGTTGTTAAACCAATCAGCCATTAAACTGTCCAGCTGTTAATATAATCAAGTTGTAGTCAGCAGCTGGGCTTAACTACCACACAGGGTGGAGATGAGTAATTCCTGAGTATTGCTTCCCCTCAGGCTGATGCCATTCAGAGAAAAGAGCTCTGCCTGAGAAAATGGCTCCTACAGTATGGGGAATGACAGCACAGGGATCCTGATAGCTATTCCTTTAGTCCTCTCCCCACAGCCACCAAACCCAGACTCTCCTCACATGGCTCTCATTCACTCTGCCCTCCCTTTGCCAGAGCCCAAGGTAAGTGGCTGCAAATGATATTTTGTGTGTTGTCCCTTTAAGAGGTTTTCTGAGTCTCCAGCTACCTCTCCCTGGGAGAAAGGAATCCTGCTGCTTTTCACACCTGGATATTATCTGGGTTCCTTTATGGCTCGAGTGCTGTAGGCTGGAGAGCCCAAATTGGAGTTTAGACCTCACATTTCTCAGGGGAAACTCCCCACCCCAGCCACTGAAATATCCCTTCAGAACTTTAGCTACCACCTGTGGGAGCCCAGCCATTCCTTTCATGTCTCCTCTGTACTCCCACCCAGTAACATTGTGCTAAAGTGATTTCTTCTGTCTGTCTGTGGTTATAAAGCTTCTCTCCAGCTAGTGTTCTTTTGGGTATTCATGGGAGATTAGTGTAGTGTGCACTTACTCTGCCATTTTGGATCCTCTCACCAAAATATTTCTTTAACAAAAACTCCAGGTTCAAAAAATTTCACTAGTAAATTTCATCAGATATTTAAGGATAACATAACACAAACTTTATACACACTCTTTCAAAAAGGAGAGGAGAAACACTGTCCAATGTATTTTATGAGGCCTGCATAACCCTGTTATTAAAATCAGACAAATATACTACAAAAACTTATAAATCAATATCTGTAATCAATATAAATGCCAAATTTCTTAAAATATTAGCCAAGTGAAGCTAGCAATATATAAAAATAATACCTCATTACCAAATTGGGTTTACCCCAGGAATACAATGTTGGATAAACTTTTAAAAAATCAATATAAATCATAATGATTCATATACTATAATAATGATTAACAGAATAAAAGAGATAAATGTAATTATCTATAAGCAGAAAAAGTACTTAATAAAATTTAATACATATTAACTATTAAAAAAACCTCAGAAAGTATGACAAGGGAATAACCTGAATCTGATAAAAGATACTATAAAAATCCTACAGTTAATATACTTAATGTTAAAATACTGAATGCTGTCTCCCTAAGATCAGGAATGAGATAAGGATGTTACTTTCACTACTTCTAAATGAATTGTACAGGGCTCTTATCTATTCAGTGAAATGAGGCCAAAAAGAAAATCAAAGGCATAAAAGTTAAAACTACCTCTATTTATGGATGATACTATTGTTTATATAGAAAATCCTAACCCATTTATGAAACAACTGCTAGAATTTAATAAGTGAAGAAGTCAGCAAGGTCAAATACAAAAATGAATTTGATTTTTATATACAGAGTCCCCTCTTATCTTCAGAGGATATGATCCAAGACCCTCAGTGGATGCCTGAAACCACAATACTACCAAACACTACATACACAGTCATAAATTGGTACTCACCTCATTTTGACAAGAAAAAAATGCTTCGTCACACATCACTTGCTCAGTACTCATTGGTTTCGACACTCAACATGAGTTCTGGAACAAATTATGGACGAGTACCAAGGTGCCACTGTACTAAGTTTTTCCTCTACATACATAACTTTTCTCTCAAAGGAAGCACTTTATGGCTTCTCTTTGGCATATCCAAATTGCCAGCATTACTCTGCTTGTGCTTGGAGTCATTATTAGGTAAAATAAGGGTCACTTGAATGCAAGCACTGAGATGCTGTGACAGTCAATCTGATAACTGAGATAAGTATTAAGTGACTAAAGGGCAGTTGGAATACATAGCATGGATACTACCCTGGACCAAGGGATAATTCATGTCTTGGGTAGGATGTTGTGAGATGGCTCAAGATTTCATCATGTTACTCAGAATGGCACATAATTTAAAACTTATGAATTGTATATTTCTGGAATTTTCCTTTCATATTGCTAGACCACAGTTGACCATGGGTAACTAAAACCACAGAAATTGAAACAGAGGAGAAGGGGAAACTATTGAACCACCAGCAAAAAATGGAAAAATTAAATGAAAAAAATTTTACTGACAATTCCATCAAAATATAATTAAGAATGATTATTTTCTAATTCCTTGCTGTGTCAGTTTTGGTGAATAAATTTAACAAAATATGAGTAAGGCCTATACTAAAACTATAAAACATTGTTGAAAGAAATTAAAAACCTAAATAAATGGAGCTCTTGATCCATGTTAATTCTCCCCAAAGTGTTCTATAAGTCAAACTCAATTCAATGCAATTGACTCCACAATCCCAATCAAAATCCTTTACATATTTGTTCATGGAACAAATTGACAAACTGAATAAAATTTTACATGAAAATACAAAGGTATAAAAACAGACAAGGAATTATTTGAGTATAAGCATAGTCCAACTGAACAATGATACAGAATAGAAAGACCAGAAACAAACTCCATATACATGGACAAACAACTCAGTGTTAAAATGGGTAAAGGACTTAATATCTAGTCACATAAGGTTGCTATCACAGAATTACCATAGACTAGGTGGCTTAAATAACAAACTTTTATTTCTCCCTTCTGAAAGCTAGGAAGTTCAAGATCAGTGTGCTGGCTCAGGGGTCTTCAGCCCCCCAAAACCCATCCTGCTGCCTGGGACGCACAGCAAGGAGGTGAACAGCAGGCCAGTGAACAAAACTTCACCTGTATTTCCAGCCTCTCCCCAGCCCTCACATTACTGCCAGAGCTCCACCTCGGAGTTGCACCTCCTGTCAGATCAACAGTAGCATTAGATTCTCATAGGTACACAATCCCTGTGGTAAACTGCACATGCAAGGGACCTAAATTGCACTTCTAATGAGAATCTAATGCCAGATAATCTGGGGTGGAGCTGAGGTGGTGATGTTAGCACTGGGGAGCGACTACAAATACAGATTATCACCCTCCCCGCCATGAGACTGCCTAGTTGCAGGAAAATAAGCTCAGGGCTCCCACTGATTCTTCATTATGGTGAGTTGTATAATTATTTCATTATAATAATAATAGAAATAAAGTCCACAATAAATGTAATTCACTTGAATCATCCCCAAACCACCCCTTCTCCCTCCTACACCCTCATCTGTGGAAAACTGTCTTCCATGAAACTGGTCCTTGGTGCCCAAAAGGTTGGGGACTGCTGTGCTGGCTGATATGGTGTCTGGTAAGAGCCTTCTTCTGGTAGATGGCAGTCTTATTGTATCCTCAGATGATGAAGAGCAGAGAGAGAAGACAAACTCTCTGGAGTCTCCACTCTCTACTTACTTACAAAGGCACTAATCCCACCTTGAGAACTCCACACTCATGACCTAATTACCTCCTAAAGGACCCATCTCCAAATATTATCACATTGGGGATTATAGTTTCAGCTCATGAATATGGGGTGGGGGGACATAAACATTGTCTATAGATACTTGAATACACATTTCTCCAAAGAAGATACACAAATGACCAAAGAACACATTAAAAGTTGTTCAACATCATTGGTTATTAGCAAGATACAAATCAAAACTATAATGAGACACCATTTCACATGCACTAGAATGGCTACAATGAAGAAAACAGAAAATAACTAATGATGGCAAGCATGTAGAGAAACAGAAAACCTTATACATTCCTGGTGGGAAACAGTGTAACCACTGTAGGAAATGTAGGCAGTTCCTCAAAAAATTAAACACTAAACTATCAGTTATCATATGACCCAGTAATTCTACTCCCAGGCACATATACAAGAGAAATGAAAGTATATATCCACCCAGAAACTTGTATACAAATGGTTACAACAGCATTATTCATAACAGCCAAAAGGTAGAAACAACCCAAATGTCAACCAAAGGATGAATGGATAAACAAATTGTAGTATTTACACATAGTGGAATATTATTCAACTATAAAGAGAATGAAGTACTGATACCTGCTACAACTTGAATGAACCTTGAAAACATTCTGTCAAAGAAGCCAGATATAAAAAGCCAAACTTGTATGACTTGTTTTATATGACATATTCAAAACAGGCAAATCCATAGAGAGAAAAGGCCAATTAGTGGTTGCTAGGGATGGCAGAAGAGGGAAATGATTACTTAATGGGCACAGAGCATTCTGGAGGGATTAAAAAGTTTTGAAACTAGAGAAAAGCCCTAAACATTATAAATACATTAAATGCCACTGAATTGTATATATTAAAATGGTTAATTTATTGTAATGTGAATTTCACTTCAGTGAAAAAATTATAGCTTGCATATTTATGAGAATACATTCGTATATTTTAGGTATCAATATTATTTTAGTTCTTGAAAAAAGTAAAAATTATATGTAAAAGGTCAAGCTAGTACATATTAATGATTAAATAAATAGGAGCTATTTTTGTTAGCATCATTCCACTTAGGTCAGAAGGCTTTATTTCCTTTATACAATCTTGTATTGTGTTGGCCAAAAAGCTCATTTGTTTTTTTCCGTAAGATGGCTCTAGTAGTGCTTAGCTGTCTTCAACTTCATTCAAAACAATTTTGTTAGATTGTATTTTGACAGCTGTCATATCAGTATGCATTTAAAAATAAAACATAAAAATTGGTGAATTTTTGTATAGCATTTTAATATTGAATATGGAAGAAAATAACATTTACAGCATATCATGCTTTATTATTTCAAGAAGGTTAAAAATGCAACTGAAATGCAAAAAAAGATTTGTGCAGTGTATGCAAAAGGTGCTGTGACTGATCAAATGTATCAGAAGCGATTTGTGATGTGTCGTGGTAGAGATTTCTTACTGGACAATGCTCCACGGTCAGGTAGACCAATTGAAGTTGACAGAAATTAAATTGAAACATTAAATGAGAACAATCAATGTTATACCACACAGAGGATAGCTGACATACTCAATATATCCAAATCAATAAAGTTATTGGTAAAAATGAAAAGTGTGTCTTTTACTGTATGGGAAAAAAACCTATAGACTTTTTTGGCCAACCCAATGCATCACAATAAATCAAGCAGATTTTCAGTAAATTGTTATCTAAAATATTATAAAATAATGATATACAAGAATAGTTAAACCTGTGCTTAGTCTTAAAATTTTCTAGCAAAATTTGCATTCCTAACCCACATATACAAGGAAGTGTAATGCAGGTGTTAACAGCTAAGAGTTGGAGTTTGACCAACCAGTATTATATCTGACCTTGGGCAATTTACATTAACTCTATAAATTTCTATTTTTTCATCAATAAAATTGGGACAGTAATGCTTAATTAACATGTATGTTTAATGGAAAACAACCATCATAGAGCCTGGCATATAGGGGTCATTAAATCTAAGCTATAACCATAAAGATATATAATTAATTCAACTTAAAATTCATGAGTACATTTAATAAAAATATATAACCTACTATATGTCAGGTATTGTGCTAGGTGCTGAAAAAGGTTAGATGAAAGGCTTATTTTTATCCACCAATAGTCTGAAATCCAACTGAATACACACTAACTGAGAGCCTATCTAAAACCACTGAGAAACTTAGCTCAATATATTAAGGTAATGATAGCAGTAATGTGTCAACATCTGAAAGAATAATAAAAGGAGAATGGGAAGAACAGCACAGGTGGACTAGGACTGTAATTGGCACTCAAACTTCCACCCTCATTTCTGTTGAGCAAATCTGTCACAAGCCCAAGACATGCAAAGGGAACTGGGAAATGTAATCTCTGTAATCTGGCCGCAAATTTGAGAAAACAAAGGTAGAGATCCAGCCATCTCTATCATGCTATACTAATATAGTAGAAGTCAACAGAAATCTTAAGTCATGGGTGAATGATACTGGTGACTGCCCTGCCTGGTTTCAGGAAGCTGTAGCCCCCTGTGACTTAGGCTGAGTGAGAGACCTCCAGACCAGGAGCCACTAAGGAGACAAAACATATTTCCCTGGCATGAACGCTGCCTGTTCTGTGCCTGACCTCCTAAGCTTGATCAGTTAGCCAATGATGGGTAAGATTTCCCACAGAGGGAATCATCCAAGATAGGCATGACCACAAGGAGGCCTCTGGGAAGAGACTCGGGGCTGTGGAAATGAAGGGGTGATAGACATCAACCCCTGCCCCCTCGGCTTTGTCAAAGCCTGAGTCCTTGTTCTTAGAAGTGAGAAATCCAAGTCTTCTGGCTGCCTTTGTCTCCTCTGTTGACTCAGGCCTGCAGAAATAGCAGGGGCAGTGCAGCCCAGACCAGAAATGGTGGACCCCTGGGGTAATCAAGCCTGGGACATAGAATATGCAAGATCCTGTGAGATCTGTTTGCTGGGGGAGGTTATTAGATTAGAATATGAAGGCACTGACAGGAAACCGAAACTAGCCCTTTGAGCCATACGTTAAAACTCCAAGCTCTGCCCAGAATCACAGCTGGGGTTCTGTCTGCACCTTTGTAAGTCACCTACTTCTTTTGATCTTTTCTGCCAGACTGTGAATCCACAAACTAAGACTGTATTCTCAATAAAAAGCTGCTTGGGAAGGGATACAGGACACTCTCCACAAGAGAGAGTGGCCATTCTGTCTCTATTTCCCCATAGGACCTAGTTGTCTCTGTGTATGCTTTTCTTGTGTTTCAATGAGCATCCGCAGCAGAGATGGATACTGCTGGCCTATATCCACTACAGCTGGCGCCCAGACAGGGATGCCCAAAGAATCGGGACCACTCTGAGCCAGAGGCTTTGAGCCACTGCTGTGGACAAACGTATTAACTCCGGTGGACTTACGCATAAAAAAGCCCTGGTAAGGGCCAACGACCCCGTAGTCTTTCACAGATAAGGTCGTAGAATGCTTTTGAATTTCCAGGGAAGTAGGTCTCTTTTTTCTAAAGGTCACTCCTTTCTTTCGAAATTGCCTATAATGGCGTAAATAGTACCTTAGCTCCCAAATTTGGGAGAGAAAACAAACGGTTTGCCTTGAAAAAAGCAGTCAGGTGATCTGTTTTTGACCAAAAAGCCACTTGTCCTGGCGACTTTTCAATCCTTAATTTTTTCTCTGCCTGCCTGCATCATGGAAGCCAGTAGGTTATTAGAGTTCTGGTTGCTACGGAACTCGGAAGATCGCTGCTCAGGATTTAAGTGCTAGCTGTAGGTTTATATGAATGAGGGCTTTGGCATCCGCCAAGCTCTGAAGATAAAAGGCATTTCCTCGCCCCCAGCTCAGGAAACTGAGTGTTCCCACGTGAGTCGGAACCTCCTGGGGGTATCTGGGATCATCTCCCAAGACGAGTAGGGGCCTTACAGGGAACTCCCACACACCGTAATCTCGCTACTGGGGAAGCGCGCAGACTGATCGCCTGCAGTGCTTCAAGCTCCCTCCCTCAAAGGGAGAACCCAAAGCACATAAGTGGAGTTGGGGTCCGATTCCCTTTCTCTGACCATTTTTCACCAACAGCACACTTCGATCCACGACACTTTTTCCCTAGCTAGTTAATGCAGGGCCAGCGCAGGCAGCCGAAGCAGGAAAAATAAGATTTGGAGAAAAAAATTAAAAATAAATAAAAGGAAGCTTTTTCTTTCTTTTTAAAAGGCAAACATGGGTTCTAACTTATCTAAAGGGCAGAAAGCTTTCCTGCATATATTACAACTTCTTAAGGAGCAAGGTATAAGGTGAAGGAAAAGCATCTAGTTCAGCTTTTGCAATCTATATGAAAATAATGTCCTTCATTTCCTGATAAAGGGACACTGGACATTGATGTATGGGAAAAAGTGGGTGAGAAGCTGAAATCTTTGCAAGACAGCGGTATATCTATTGGTGCACACACCTTTGAGACCTGGAGGCTGGTCAGGGATACTCTTGAGCCCATTTGGGCAAGGAAAACGGAGCTAGACGAAGAAGAGTCTAATTCGGAGAGTGAAACTGCAATTCCAGAGAGCAGGTTACGGAGGCCCTGCCTTCACCCCCACAGAGAGGCTTGTCCCAGCCATGGGAGAGCAAGCCATTCCTCCTAAGATGAGTCACCACCAAGAAAGCAAGAAAATTCAGACAAATCCCCGGTAGGTCTATGAGAAAGTGCCTTCGCCAGGCAGCAGAGAAGGGGGACTGGGAGGCTTTATCTGCCTTCCCCATTATCGTTAGGGGACAAAGGAATGTCCACGAGCCACTCCCCTTCCCATTTTATGATTTAAAAAGAAGCATTAGAGAAAGTGGGGTCCGACCTCCCTATACCAACGGGTTATTACAAGCCATTACTGATAGTTATAAAATGGCTCCTTGTGATTGGTATGCTCTTGCCAGGACAGTTTTAACTCTAGCTCAGTACACTGTCTGGTATTCGGAATATTGCCAACGGGCAAGCGCCCGAGCAGCGGAGAATGAAGTAATGCAAAATCCTGTTACTCTTCCCACGTTAAATGGATCTGGTGAGTTCATTATGGCCGAGACTCGGGCATGACTCCCTCCCCTCACTTACGATCACTGCGCACATATCACCCTAAGAGCTATGGAAATTGTGCCTGATTTTCAGACTAGGGAAGTTTCTTCCTTTGTTAATATCCATCAGGGTGCTTCTGAGGCTTATATAGATTTTATTGATGGCCTCCAGGAAGCCGTTGAAAGACAAATAGATAATGAAAAAGCAGCCAAAACTATCTTACTTCAGCTGGCTTATGAGATGCTAATTCAGACTGCAGATCTGTCTTAGGCCTTCTTTGGGCGACTACAAAAGATATTAGTCAATTTATTAAAGCTTGCCAAGATATCGGCACCAAGCAGCATAAAGCTTCTCTTTTAGCTGCTGCAATTAAAGAAAATTCTAAATGTTATAATTGCAACCAACCTGATCACATGCACAAAGACTGCCCAAATTTACAAAAAGGAGGAAAGAGAAACCATACACCTCCCCCCAGAAATTGTCTGCGCTGTGGCAAAGGCAAGCATTGGGCAAAGGATTGCCATTCCAAATTTACCAGAAATGGCTACCCCCTGCAGGGAAACAGGAAAGGGGGTGCATGCTCCTGCGTCCCAAAACCCAATTGGAGCTTCCAATACAGCTGCCAGCATGAAAGAGACAGCTGTTGCCAGCATCAGAGAAACAGCTGCTGCCAGCATCAGAGAGTTCAGGAAAATTCTCAGACCTCCGCACTGCCACTTTCCGGAGCGCAGGGCTGGACTTGGTCTTCGCCCATGAACTCCTCTTAAAGGAGCAGGATCAAGTAATTGTAGTTCCCACTGGAGTTTGGGGACCTTTACCCCAGGGAATGCTTGGTCTAATTTTAGGAAGATCCAGTATGACTATTAAAGGTATTTTTGTTCAACCAGGAGTAGTTGACTCAGATTATCAAGGAGAAATTAAAATTATGCTCATGGCATCCAGTCACCATATCATTCCAGCCCAAACACTACTGGCCGGGACTGCCCGGCTTCTCCTCCTCCCCTATGAAACCCCTAAGACTCAGAATGTGGAGAGAGGAGAAGGAAACTTTGGTAGCATAGATGATCAATCCATTTTCTGGACAGAATCAATTAAATTAAATAAACCCATTTTACAAGTAAAGATAAAGGGTAAAGCCTTTCACGGCCTCATAGATACAGGAGCAGACATCTCTGTTATATCCAACCAGTTTTGGCCACCTGATTGGTCTTTAACGGAAAGTGGCACGTCTGTCACAGGGGTTGGAGGAATTTCTAAACCTCAGATCAGTGTGTGGTCTCTCAGATGTTATGGGCCAGAAGGACAGATAGGAAAAATTCGACCCTATGTTTTGCCAATGCCCCTTAATATTTGGGGCCGTGACCTTCTCAGTCAATGGGGAATGCAAATTTCTCTGCCGCATTTTCCCTAGTGGCCACTGTCGTTATGAATCCCCTACCCCTTACCTGGCTTTCTGACACGCCGGTATGGGTTGATCAGTGGCCTCTTAAAGGGGAACGCTTTGAACAAACCTGCTTGTTAGTTAAACAGCAATTAGAAGCAGGTTACATAGAACCTTCCAACAGTACTTGGAACATGCCCATCTTCATAGTACCAAAGAAATCTGGCAAATGGAGGCTTATTCATGATTTAAGAAAGATTAATGAATCCCTCCAGCCTTAGGGCCCTCTCCAACCAGGCATTCCTAATCGTGCCTGTATTCCAAAAGACTGGCTGCTATTAATTATTGACTTAAAAGATTGCTTTTTTACCATCCCCTTAAGCAGAAAAGGATCGGGAGCTTTTTGCATTTTCCCTCCCGGTCATTAACAATTCACAGCCTTTACAAAGATTTCAATGGAAGGTTTTACCTCAGGGTATGCTAAATAGCCCCACGTTGGGCGCCAGCGGATGCGTGCTCCCCACTAGAGAGAGTGGCCGCTCCGTTCCTACTTCCCCACAGGACCTGGTTGTCTCTCTGTATGTTTTTCTCGTGTGTCGACGAGCCATCCGCAGCGTTCCATGCTCACTGCAGGCCAGTGAGCGCGTGTCAGAATGACATATTTACAATGAAGGTTACAAAACTAATCTAGAGCATTTTTAAATGTAAAATAGTTCTAAAATTATGTTTAGAGATGAAAAGAACAAAAACAGGCATTTAAATAAGACACCTATAGAATAATAAAGTCCAAAAACTACATTTCAGAAATAAAATACCTCTCTGAGAAATCTTTCTGTTTTTACAGGCATTCCATTCTAAATGTCAGGCAAACATTTTTACGGGCCATTTCCTCACATACAGACAGCTCATGATATACAGAGTAAATCAGAGGCAGGAAAATAATACAACAAACTTTCCTTTAGATTAAGAGGAGGCATAGCAAAATTGTCTGTTTCTTAAATGACCAAATAAAAAAAAAGAGCCTATATTCCTTATTTTTTTCATCTCCCTGTGAGATAGAAAGATGACAGAGTACTTTGAATCATACTTCAAAAAGTATGATAATTTTTGCTTGCTTAAAAACAATAACAAAGTGCTGTTTTGAAAGGGGGCCTAGCCCATTTATCTTTACAAAGTTCTATTCCTAAAATCTGAACTTCATGCCAAAAAAAAGAAACAATATATCTTTAAAACATAAGGACATTTTTGTTTCTTCTTTAGAGGATTTGTGGCTCTGGAAGTTAATTAGTCTCTCAAAATGGATATTATGGCATTTTATCCATGAATGAAATACAGTCAACATTATTTTTTCTCTATTACTATATTCTTGAGTAAACAACACGACTTGTGATCTAAAGAACTTTTTAGGTTTTAATATAGCTTGTGAATCTAAGACCAAATTATCCAAAAACTGGTACTGATAATAACCTAAGAAAACTATAATTATCACCAATCCCAGCATTTCTCTCAGGATTGAGGTTTATTATACATAAACCTCAAATCATCATTATTATCATTATCATGATAGCCTTCAGAGATGACCTCTTTATTATGTAATATCTAATATTATAAAAACAAAGATTCAAAGAAAATCTTTAGAGTTTCAAAGTTCCATCTCCTCTCCTGCTCAAAAAGTACTAACACCATCTTCTTCACATAGCAGATGGGCAAATAAATATGTAAAACATATTGTACTTATTTAATAGTAGTTTTAAGACTTTGTACCTATGAATGTTAATTACCAAATTAAGATTAAAAATAATTTTGATTCATTGAATGAGATCTTTTATGATAAACCTTTTGAACACTCTATTAGAGCTATGCCTTCCATGAAAAAGCAAGGAAAAAAACCCCTAAATGTCTTCATTGATATCACTCAAATTAGTTCTAAATTTTGGTGGGTTTTCAAAAGCAGACCCAACAAAAGGCAAAGAATGAAAATACCAATATCCCTGGAAAGCCTTTGTTGACACCCACAGACAGGGCTGTTCTTCCTTCCACCAGACTGATTGATGACCCTTGGGCTTCATTTCTTTTCATCTCCATTTGTGAACTCCAAGTATAGTGATTGTGTACATTTACATTAGGTTCTTCAGTACCTAACACAGGGCCTGACCCACATTAGGTGCTTAATAAATCTCAAGTCATTGAATGAATGCAGTCATTTAAAAAGCTGGATAAAAGGCTGAAAAGCAGGGACCTACAGCCAAGATTGTTCTACCCAGCAAAAATATCATTTAGAATCAAAGGGCAGATAAAGATCTTCCAAGACAAGAAAAGACTAAAGGAGTTAATCATTACCAAACCATTATATGAAATGTTAAAGGGACTTATTTAAGAAAAAGATCACAACTATGAACAATAAAATGGCAATAAATATATATCTATCAACTATTGAATCTAAAAAACAAACTAAGCAAGCAAGAACAGAGACAGAATCATGGATATGGAGAGCATTTTGATGGTTGCCAGATGGAAGAGGGTGTGGAGGAATGGGTGAAGATGTGAGGGGATTAAGAAGTACAAATAAGTAGTTACAGAATAGCCATGGGGATATAAAGTACAGTATAAGAAGTGGAGTAGCCAAAGAAGTTATACACATGATGCATGGACAGGGACAATGGTGTAGTGATTGCCTAAGGGAGTGGGGATGCTGGACAGAGGAAGGCAAGGGGGTAAATACTGGAACAACTGTTATAGAATAATCAATAAAATATAATTTTTTAAAAAGAAGAGCTCAATTTCATATTATGGCCAACTTAGAATGTAAGAAGGGAGAAACTAAAGGGATGAAATCAGGAAGAAGGAAATAAAATGAAGAATAAAAGAAGATAATACTGTAGTTCCAACAGTAAATGTCAGTGGTCTATTTTCATAGACCAAATTCTAATACATTTTGAAATTCTAGTGAACTCATTAACTGGTGTTCATATTTCTTCAACTGGCTTAGTCATTATATCTATAGACACTCTATCTTATATGGGTCTCCCAAACTGCTTATTTACATAGAAATTAATCTCTGAGTTATAAGAACCAGAGAACTAGGTCTTCCAGGATCAGACAAATCCAGATAAGTATCAAAATTAGTACAGAAACTATTTCATAATCTTCAGTAGACGAGCCCTCAAAGACTTTCACAACACATAATACAACTCAAAGCCTTCCAATGATTTCAGTTCATCAGGTAATACAAAATTATACAGTAAAATCACTTTAAAAATAATTCTATGAAACATGAAATAAAGGGAATTTCTCTGTAACATGGGCTTCAAAAATGAAAACTAGATTTGAACCTCAACATCCAGAAGAATCTGAACTACACTTAGTAGTTTTAGAGTAGGCATTCCGAAACTGCAGGTCACTTTCTGTAGCACCCTCATGTTTCTGACCTTGAGCATGAACAGGCATTGGCTAATCAAAGAAGTGTGGGAAAGAACATCCTAGCATGGGCAAAAACAGTAAAAGTATATGTAGAGAGTTACAAAAGAGCTTTATTATTTATTTTCTTCTAGAATTCATCTGTATGATTTGGTCACCGACAGTAGTTTCTAAAAGGCTCCTTTCTTTATTCTTGCCACACATTCTCCTGAGAATGCAAATTAATTTATTCTGCAAGCAATTATTTAGCACCTTCAATGTGCAAGCCTAATACTATGTACATTGCTTAGATTTAAAGAAACAGAACATATGGCTGATGGTAACTTAATTTTTACCCTAGCTTTTTACTCCAGAGCTTCATACACAGTTGCATTTATTTGGCTATTTTAAATGTTAAATTAGTTTTTCACTTTCCTTTGAGTTGTAACAATAAAGGTGTAATGAAGAATAAAATCACTTAAACTCATTTATAAGGAAGGAAACAATCACAAACTAGACAAATACCCCTCTAAGTCCAGAGTGATTATTTAGTATAAAGTATAGATTCAGAACTCTAAACTCTTTGGATCATAAACCTCTTTGAAAATCCAATGAGCCCTGGCTGGTGTAGCTCAGTGGATTGAACGAGGGCTGCTAACCAAAGGGTTGGTGGTTCAATTCCCAGTCAGGGCACATGCCTGGGTTGCAGGCCAGGTCCCCAGTGGGGGCCATGTGAGAGGTAACCACACATTGATATTTCCCTCCCTCTCTTCCTCCCTCCCTTTCCCTCTCTCTAAAAACAAAGAAATAAAAAACACCTTTAAAAAAAAAAGAGAAAAGAAAATCCAATGAAAGGAAAGGATCCTGTGGTAGGCAACTTTGGACAGGGTTCCCAATAATCCCCACCTCTTTGGTATTTATAACCTTGTTTAATCTCCTCTCCTTAAGTATGGATAAACCTAGCAACTTGCTCCTTAAGAAGTGAACATGAAAAAAGTGAGAAGCTGTCTCTTCTGTGATTATGTCACAAATGACCATGACTTCTGTGTTAATAGTGCTCTCTCTTTCCCCCTCATTTGCTCTCCCTAATGAAATACGCTGCCATGTTGTGAAAAGCTCCAAGCAGAGACCCATGTGGCAAGGAACCAATTGAGGCCTCAGTCAAACAACCCACAAGGAAGTGAATCCTACCTAAAACCACGTGAGTTAGGAAGTGGATGCTCCCTACTCCAAGGAAGGACTACAGCCTTGTGAGAAACAGAGCCAGAGGATCTAGCTAAACTGTACTTAAATTTCTGACCCACAGAAACTACAATATGATAAATGTGTATCATTTCTAAGATACTAAATTTTGGAGTATCTGTTATATAGCGATAGATAACTCATATAGATCCTCTCTGCAGAAAAGTATATAGTACATGTACAAATTCCAGCACACATTTAGAGAAAACAGGAGGCCTCTCCGAAGTCCACCAACAGAATTCTTAGCGGCCCAGGGATCCCAGATTAAGAAACTTCTGATACAACGTGCACAAAAGGCCTGCAAGAATCAATTTAACCATGCTATACAGCTCAACAAGTGTCAAATACTTTCTTTCTATAAAGTATTACTAAAAAAGTTAAACTACTTTATAAATATAATTAGTGTTTTAGTACTAGTATTACCAAAGGTAAAATCAAGCCATGTTATACCAAAACATTATTTTGAATAATATATTTCATAAATACTAAGTAGATGCTGAAGATAAAATAATGACTAAGGCACTGTCCTTTACTCTGAGGACTTTACTGTCAGGTGAGTGTGACATATACACACAGTGCACATGTACCTGTACACGCACACATACACACTAGCTATCATAAGAACTCAAGAGTAAAAATAGAAATTTCTGTATGGCATCTGTTCAGGTATATGATAAAATGACTTCACGGAATTTTACTTATAAAGTAATTAAAATAATCACCTGTACTGTTTTTCCAAGTCCCATATCATCACCAAGAATACACCCTCTTCCTTGGATGAAGTGTTCATAAAGAAACTGAACTCCTTCCCTTTGATAATCTCTCAAATACCTGTTAATAGTATAAGGAATAGAGTCTCCATTTTCAGATAAACGAAAAGCAACAGCAGATGACGGAAATTTTCGGTCTGGGAAATAAGGTTTTTCTAAATCTTCATCATCAAATATGAAACTTCTAGAATAACCTTTAACAGGTTTTACTTCTTGAAGTCTTTTAAGAGGTAGTTTCCTTTCTTGAAAATCTGAATATAAGATGACTGCAAATGACTTTCCATGTTCATCCACTGTGATGGATTTTATGCTTGCTTCACAAAGTTTTTCATTATCTGGAGAAGGGACAAGACATCTTTCTCCTGGATACCATATGTCTGTAACAATAAAGAAGAAAGTATAGTTTCCAAATCTAGTTTAAAAAGTACCACCTCACTTATCCACTGCTATAAGAAAAAAAAACCTCACATAAATCCTCTTTCCAAATTACTAAAACAAGATAAATTGTACATATAATATGTATAGATATTTTCCTAATAAATATCATCAGATGTTCTCCTATAAAAAGTAGGAGAAAGGGCACATAATTTATTTCCAATGGTTCTCATCCTGGTTGTGTTACGATCTCCCCATGTATGATCGGACATTACCTCTTTTGATTCTGATTCAGTGTATATAGGCCATGGGCATCTGGTTTTATTAGGGTTTTTTTTTTTTTGGTATTGTCAAATTCAAAAACTGATTCTGCTGCACAGCCCAGGGTTTGAAACCACTGATTTAAATATTCATGATGACATTTGCATTATATAATCATTCAGTCTAGTTAGAGTAATAGTGAATAGGACTTGGTAAGGAGAAAGCTAAAATTTTCTGGACAGCAATGCTTTGTGATTCTTCTGTCTTCCTTTTTATATTCCATCATCTTTCTCTGGAGATAGCTGTTTCTTCCCACTGTCAATACTGCTGCTTCTAAACTGTTGCTTTATATGTATGTTTACAACTAACCTCCAATTCAGTGATGTGTACATGCTTTCTCAAGGTTTTTTCCCTTCTAGGTTTTAAAGAGTTAAGATTCTTTACAAAGAAACAAAACACAGATGAATTCTAAGATCTTGCTGTTAAGATTCTATTATTTTTCAAAGAGTCTGACCTCTACATACATGAATTTATTCTGTTTAACTGTACAGCTATTTTATTTTCTATTCAGAAAATATAGTACTATGAATGGTGAGGGAACTCTGTATAGAATATACTATTGGTGCAATTAAAAAGTACCAAATAGAGAAATTAAGTAAAAATAACTTTACAAATGGAATTTCTTATAGCAAGAATCCCAGAGGAACTGTATGGCTACAACTGTAAGAACAGTAAAAATTATTTTTGTCATACATTTCTCATTCAGATCCAATAACCACTGGTATAGTTTCTTAGGGTCTTCTTGATGATTTCAAGTTAGGTTTTTATAACATTTATGATTATATAATAATATGACTAGTATGTCTATACTTTCTTGAGAATAGCTCATTATGCTATATCCCATCAGTTGTTCCTCAAAAGTAAAACCATTATTCCCACTAACTTTGGTAAGACTGTGTTTTTGCAAAGCAATCAGAAGTACAAAGAAAAACTTGTTCCCCCACTCCAATATTTGGATCCAAACTATTTAAGCACTGCTACACCATTCTAAAGGACAAAGTTTAAATGTTAAACTAAACCTCTGATTCACTCTACAGGAAATAACACATAGATCAATGGGCCCTATTTTCAAAATAGTAGTATTCGGGCTTTAAAATCTAAATCAACCCCTATAGCAATTCTTAACACATTATTTTTGTTTCACATGAACTATTTGCCTACTCAGCAAATGCTTTCTAATTTTTAAAGACCTAAAATCCACTAATTTCTTTATTATTCAAAATCCATGTCTTGGCACCAATTATTAATCAGATACTATTCCACACAATGGGTACAAAATGAAAAAACAAAGTAAAAAATTATTGTGACTAAACCTTGTTAAGAACCAGACTTCCTGAATTTCATTAAATGGCATCCTCATGTAACAACTTTTCAAGGTAGAAAACCTTTAGTCTGCCCTTATTCCTCTTTTTACATTACTTCCTACATTCAGTCCATCAGAATGTCTTGCTGGTTCTACTTCAAGAGTGTATTACCTTCCTCCATGAAATAACTCTCTGAAACAATTGTTGGCAAAGTATTCTGTAGAGGTAGGTTTTAGCTGTTTGTTAATTTAGGTCTTGAAGGCTATCTTGTGTCTTGCCCTTGTAACACAAAAGCACCCAGACAACACATAAATATAAGGGCATGGCTGTGTTCCAATAAAACTTTATCTACAACAAAAAAAAATGTGCCAGTCCTGACTGGTGTGGCTGAGTGGATTGAGCACCAACCTGGGAACCAAAAAGATGCCAGATCAATTCCCAGTCAGGGCATTGCATGGGTTGTGGGCCAGGTCCCCAGTTGGGGACGGGCAAGAGGCAAGTGATGGATGATTGATGTTTCTCTTGTACATCACTGTTCCTCTCCCTCTCTTTCTGCCTCCCTTTTCCTCTCTCTAAAAATAAATAAATAAAATCTTAAAAATAAAGGTGTGCCAGATTTGGCCCATGAGTATAATTTCCTAACTTCTGTCCTAAAGCATGCCACCTTGGCTTCAGCTTTCTCCTAAATTACTGCTACAGGCTCCTAACCATTCTCTCTGCTGCCACTATTTCCCCCCATAATCTATTTTTCATATAGTAGCAATATTGCTTATTTAAAAATACAAATTAGCAAATCTTTAACTTAAAATCTTTAAGTAATCATCCACTACACAAAGAATAAGTCCAAATTCCTTACTATATAGTCCATAAACCCCTGTATGATCTGCCCCTACTTACCTCTCCAACTTAATCTGTCAATATTTCCCTTGATTCAAAAATGCTAAGCAGATCTTTTCTCTGCTGTTTTTCTGTCACCTCCTTGGAAATTTTGTCTCTGACCACCTCATTTAAAGTAGGGTACCTCATTATTCCCTAGCTCATTATTTCATTGCCTCCATAGCACATATCACAATGTTTATCACGTTTACTTATTTATGTCTTTCCCATTAGAAAATAACTTCTTTTCAAAGAAAAGCTCTGTGTTGTTCAAAATTTTATCCCCATGACCAGCATACAGTAGGCATTCAATAAACATGTGAATTTATTAACATAAACATATCCTTGATCTCATAGATCCTTGATATTTACTGAGGGAAAGAGACACTAAAACATTTACAAACATTAAATTATAGTAAGTGCTTTGGAAGAGGAGAACAGTGTGCTGTAAGAAAGAGTATTGAGGAAACAATGGAAAAAGGAAGAAAGTCTAAGAAAACTGTGTCAGTCAGAGGGTACAGGATGGGCAGAAGCCTATGGGCTTCACACAAAAAATTATGGAAATCTGTTTGGTTCCTGATTATGGCTAATTTCTAGAACTAAGTAAGTTTGAGCTAGGGCTGGAATCTCTCAAGATTCAAACTGTAGAATAAATAGCTTAAATTGGGAGGATTTCACACTTGATTGAATGGAACATGGGGTTGGTGTGGGTGTAAGGCTCCTCGTGATCTGGTCCTGGTTTTCCTCTTTAACTCATTTCCTACTTGCTCTCACTCTTCTATTCCAAACTGGCTCCCTTGCTATCCCTCACCATGGCAAGCATGCTCCTACCTCCGAGACCCCTGAGCTTTCAGTTCCTTCCTATGGCTCTCTCTCTAAATACCAAAGTGACTGATTCTTTTACTTCATTCAGGTCTCTGATTAAATGGCATCTCTTCAGAGTGTCACCTCTGATCACCCAATCTAAAATAGCACTCCCTGCCATTCTCTCTTCCTCTACCCCACTTTATTCCATTTTTGGAGAAAAATATTAAATATCTGTTATTGTTTATTTCCCCAACTTAAATATAAATTCCCTATAGCAGGGCTTAATTTGTGTTTACCACTACAACCTGGACCCTTAGAACAATGTTTGAAACTCAATATTGTAGAATTAACAAATATTTACATATAGCTAACATTCGAAGGCTTTATGTATGCCAGCATATTCTTCAAGTGAGTACTGCATTTAAGCTTCGCAACAACCCTTTCATTACTTCCTGTATGTAATATTATCAGTTCTATTTTACAAATGGTGGAACAGATAAAGGTTAACCAAGTAGCCTACAGCCACACAGCTATAAGGTGGCAGAGCCTGGGTATGAACTAAGCTATCTGATCTTGAAGCTACCCTGCTGTACCAGTTCACACATGAGTGAACAATTCCCTGGAACTGAGTAGCCCTTGCTCCTTTCAACTGAGGCATGAGCATCCCCATCACTATAATCTCCACTCAGCAGCTTCATGTATTTATTTCACTTGCTAGGTTTCTATTGGTATTGACATTTCTGGTCCCTAGGTTAAAGTGTCATCATTTTTGTTCTTCAGAGTTTTGGCTTGTTACATAAACCTCTTTGAACTTTAGCTCTGAATTCCTCATCTATTTAATGAGATCGAGATCGTCTCAAAGGAAAGCACGTAGATAAACAATCGGCATATTGCTGGGCACAGAACATGCACTCAAGCTTTTGCTATGTCTCTATAATGAAAGCTATTAAATATGGGGACAAGAAGACATCCCAGATGACTTGTGGCAGATAACCAAATCCTTCTTAAACCCTCTCTTAATGACTCCATAAAGACCCTGGACTCAATACATCATATATTAAGCTCCTTGTGTTTTAAACTGAACTAAATACCTCAACCTTTTTTATCTACTTAACAAACTTCCACCATTCACAAGGAACTGGGGCGTACAAGGACAAAGAAGGAAAATATCATTTACTGAACGCTTACTATGGGCCAGATGCTGGGTCACATAAGTGCTTTGCATATATACCATCTCATTTAATAGCCACAGTAACTTGCTCAACAACTAATGACTCCAGAGTCCAGTTTCTCAGCACTGAATCGCAAAAGATCCACCCCAGACTTGGAGAGGTTCAAATCCCAACCCTAAAGGAACTGGCAGAAACAGGCCCAACCCGTTGCAGTTAAGACCAAAGTCAGGAGACAAGAGTTTATACCTTTACCGGTGCTTTCCGCGCCACAGTTCGGGGCGGAGGGATCCATCTGGCCAGGGGGTGGGGCCTGAAGCCTGGTAACTCTCGGGCGGGGCGAGGAGGTGGCGAGCCGGAAAACCGCGGCCGACACCACCTCCCGCCGTCTCTTCGAACATCGCCTCCCTAGACCCCGACACAACCGGAGAGAGGGATCAAAGGTGCAGCCTGATGCGGTCCAGGGAGAAAGACTGATGGCGTCCGAGGCAGCGGCAGAGCCGGAAGGCGCTGTGCAGGCTGACAGGGAGGCCCTCACCTAGTCATCTCGGGTCCCACCGCCGCTGGAGGACAGCCGACCTACCGGTCGACCCCCCTAATCCTCTCTCTCAAAGCTGGGCCTCCAACTTCCAACCCTGACTCGCAAAATGTCGCGAGATGACGCTTCCGAACTGTCATCGGGATCTCGCGAGAATAGAATCTTGCATTACGTGGGCGGAGCAATCTTTGCCGGGGAGGGGGGGGGCCGGGGGTTCTCCCCCTAGAGGGCTGTAACTGTGAAGTCCGCTGTAGGTTTAAGTGTCGCGGGGTTGGATAACGCTCGCTCACGTGGTGCAGATCCTGCGTCTCCTAAAATAATCTGGGAGGAATTCCTGCCCCCGTTTCCATCGTGATCCTTTAAGGGCGGGTGGGCCGAGTGACGTTCTGGCAGCAGGCGGTTGGATGAGCTATCTGGTTTACCTTTGATTTGATTTCTTCGAACCCAGGAATTTCAGGAGGCTAGCAGGCCCCTCTTGGAGTGCTGTCTCTGCCCAGGGGGACGCCCACGCGTTGGGACACCCAGGGGAGGCTGAGTGAATTTAGCGCATTTTTATTGAGTCACACACTAAAATATAGTAAGTCTTAAATATGTAATGGAAGTTTAAAACCAGCAACATGTGCCATAAATAGAAGGCAAAGGTAAAAATGCTGTGAAAATTTAACGTGTTTTTTTCGCGTAAAGTTACCAGTATTTTGTATAATACATTACATCTAGTCTGCTTTTGTAAGCATATTTAGGGAAGTACTATGCTCATGAGTTAAATGGATACCGAACATCTAATATTGTTCCAGACTTCGTAGAATACAGAAATAGTTCCTTGACTTATTAAAATATTTTTGTATACTGTACAATACTTCATTAAATTAGGTTAGCCTGAATGGGCCTGTATTAGTTTCCTCTCGCTGCCATAACAAGTCACCACAAATGTAATGGCTTATACAGCACAAAAGTATTACAGACAACACAGATTTATTATCTTAAGAGTTCTGTAAATCAGAAGTCCTATACGGGTGTTATTAGGCTAAAATCAAGGTGTCAGCTGTGCTGAGCTGCATTATTATTTTCTGCAGACTTTAAGGAATCCCTTTTCCAGCTTCTAGAATAATTTAGACTCTCTGCATATTATTTGGCTCATGGCTCCCTTCCTCTGACTTCAAAGCCAGTGAGGTTGCATCTTTCTGACCCTTCCTAGTGTAGTCACATCACCCTCTGCAGCTGGGAAAGATTCTTTGATTTTAAGGGTTCATAGGATAAGATTGGGTCCACCTGAATAATCTAGGCTAATTCTCCCATTTTAAGGTCTGTACCCTTAATCACATCAACAAAGCCTTTTTGCCATGTAAAGTAACATTCACCTGCTTCAAAGATTAGGTTGTGAACCTCTTCTATTTTTTTTTTGGAGGGTAGTGTTATATTCTGCCTCCCACAGAAACAATGAGGAAAACTATATATATACATTCTTTAATAAATACTGAAAGTTAACAGTATGGTTTCATAAAATTCTATTTACAAGCAGATAAAAATTGTGTATCTAAGAGAAACGTCTAACTCATCCACTAATAATGCCTAAGGTACTGGCTTTCATGAATCATTTATAGGTTATCATTTAGCATCACTGCTTCAGTGTCCTCACCCATGACAGCAAAGAGGCTAACAATAGTAATCTACCTACAGGGTTATTGTAAAAATGAAATAATTGAAACACCTAAAAGGGTGCCTGGTCATATAATTCGGAGTATATGTATCGCTATTACTGTTGTTATCAATGCAGTGCATCCACATGAAAGTCGCATTCTGCGTAGCCATTCTTCAGTTTAATATTTTTGATGAGTAGTTGGTACCACATTATTACTTAAATTGGAATTTTGGACTAGATTCTTTTTTTTTTCCAAGATTTTATTTATTTTGACAGAGAGGGGAAGGGAGAGAGGGGGGGAGAAAAACACTGAGCCTCTCGTATGCACTTTCACCAGGGGTCAAACCCACAACCCATGGTGTGTGCCCTGACCAGGAATCAACTGGTGACCTTTCACTTTGCAGGATGATGTCAATCAACTGGACCACACTGGTCAGAGCTTGGACTACATTCTAATTTAAAATATCATGGATTGAAGTCATATTATTTATGTATAGCTTTTAAAAAGTGGAAAAGTCGGGCCAGCTCCCAGCCCATCAGACTGCACAAGGCCCAGTCAGGCTAGTTTTCCGACCCTCTGGAACTGCCCATGACTGAGTTATCCCAACTCAATTGATAGCCCAAGGCTTAATCAAAACTCTCTCCCACCTCCCACAATAGATATCTGATGCCAGCCATAATGGCTGGTGGTCAGTCTGACCCTCCTGCACCTGGGAACAGCCCTGCCGTTTACCTAACCCATTGTCCCAATTCACATCCTGAAACCTTGAGGCACCCACTCATAAGAACAAGACACGAATCCCTCCCCTATCCCCTCACAAACCCCTTGCTTTTTCTCTTAAAAACCCCATTCTTGCTTCCCCCAAGGCTGCAGTCGGTCCAGACTCAGCCCACCTGCAAACACAGCATCAAATAAAGGCACTTGGATCAGGTCATCTGATTCCTCCCACCTCTATTTCTCATGCACTTCTAACAGAACCTACTGATTATAATTGTAACTCTTGATTTTAATATGCACCCTAGTATTGGGAATTTTAAAATATAGGGGAAAACTCTGGTTCTTGGAATTCATGAACTCAACGTTTTCTATAAAATCAATAGCAAATGGAAATTTCAATCAAGCTTACTTTATTTTTACAACTACCAGAGAAGTTTGATTTTTTTATTCCCACTGAAATGATTCATTGTGTAATACAAACCAGGGTACAGAGCATGTTTCCCACAGCTTCTCATGGCTGGGAGAGGTGACAAGCAGATGATACGGTTTAAGATACTTTTCATAACAATGGCAAGTGGTAGCCATATGCTTCCTGAAGGGAAGCTCTGCTGCCACCCAGGTGAAGGCTTACATGACATTCAGAACATGTAGTGCCGAGTGTGAAGTCATGCAGGAAGCTCTGAGTCAGGATTTAAACTAAGGGTGGGCAGCCACATGGGAGAGCCTTGTTGCTAGCAGTGAGATAGCTGCGGTGAAGTTTAGAGAGGGTGTAGTAAATGGGGAGCCACGAAGAAGGAGAACAATGATGTGGCAACTTTGTGATGGAAGGAGTAAGCAAGCAGCTATGTAGTTAGTGGTAAGGATCCCACCATGTGGCCTTATATAGTAAGGAAAGAAATACTGCTGCTCTGATTGTGCCTACTCTAGCCAACTCCGAAGCCAGCAAAGACCCTTCCTTGCAAGACGCTGACATGCTGCCTCACAGATCTGGACTCTACCTGGATTCTTGGGACTTGTGCCTTTTCTGGATTTTACCATGAGCCAGTGTACCATGGCATGTGCTTTCCTGGACTATTAAATGGAGGCTGATGACGACGTATCCCAGATCCTGAACAAGAGGGCTGCTGTGTGAGGATGGTGACTTTGGTACCTTCCCAGAGGGACTAGAGAACTGTTTGCACAACCGGCTTAAAATAAGGACGTGGGGAACTTTTGGGCTTTTGGCTTATAGTCTTTTGGGGGAGCATGGGAAGTGCTAGGTTGCGTGGGAGAACAGAGCTCTGAGTTGAGGTACTCCCAGCCCACTGATGGTTGGAATATTGTAAATAAAAACCTGTTTCTTCCAGCATTAATGGTTGGGTCATTCACTAAGGCACCATATGAATGGGCCCCTGTCTGCTCGGTTACAAAACTATTGTCTTAATTTTCTAGAGGTCCACTGATTTATAATGTTGATCCTTAAAAAGCTGACCTCTAAAGAGAAGTTATAAGATAAATTTAGAGGTAAATTTTGATTTAAATGAATGAGATCATCTAGTGAAAGGAATACCCCTTTGAATTAACAGAAGAGGGAGCCTCATTTTCTGAGTACTTACTATTTAACATAACCACCATGGTTATGATGCATAATGAAGCAGGAATAATTATGACATAAAAACATGTTTTAGTGAATTGAATGCCTTATACAAATAGACATCCTCAAACATTCCTCTCTCATCCCTCTACCCTCCACTTAACAGTAGTTTTAGTCTGAGGCCATAGCAAGGACATCCTTGCCTAAGTGCTGATGTAACAATCCAACACTGTGATACTAATCACTGCAAAGTGAAACTGAAAGACTTTCAAAATATTCAGGAATTCCTGAAGTCAATATACATAATGTTGAATAACTAAATCACTTAAAACCATTGGGAAAGAAGGATCTAGCAAACTAGACCTATTAAAACTACAAAAAGAGGAGGAAAAGTCCCAGGTGACAGCCTAAGGAAGGACAGGAATAAAGAAGAAGAGATGAATAAGGGTCAGGTAGAAATGGTAAAAACAGAAGGGTCCTTCTTTAACAATATATAACCTAAACCTTAAAGTTTAAAAGTCAAGGTTTACAAAAATTAACGTACTTAACATTACTGAACAGTACACTTAGAAATGGTTAGGAAGGTAAATTTTATGTTACTTTTTAAACTAAAATTAAAAAAAAACTTGGGTCAACAAAAGGACAATTTGAGGCTTGAGCCAGGTATAATGAGAGACACACAGTTAATGGCAGGTCAGTGTTAGGAATACGATGAGTATTATTACACCTTGAACCTTCACCAATACCTTTTTTACTTCAGACTCATTGATACTCTAAATTAGAGATAATAGAATAGTTTGAGAACTATTTGGTGATTTACCCAAGGTTATAAAATCTGAACTAGAACCTGATTCCTGATTCTTCTACTCTGATGGGTATATTAAAATAGTTCACAGAAGATATTGTTAGATTTAAAAATTTTAAACCTATGATTCTATTTTATATACTATTTCATATCTCACATCAGATAACAAGCCTAAAAACCCTCTGACAAAACAAAACCTTCAGGTTCAAATGCTTTTAGGAAAATATTCAAAATGCAAAAAGGTATATAAAATACTCAGAGGCCAAACATAAGGAAGGAGCTGAAAACTAATTTATTAAGCTGGCACTTAGGTTACTGATGTCCTGGAGGCATTTGCCTAGCTCAGGTCTAAGTTTTAACAGTCTTGTGGGTACAGAAGACATGGTCTTCAGCCCTCAAAAGGTCCAAAGTTGGAACTGAGACTCTCATTTAATATCAGAAGCCTGAAAAGGTATAAGTTCTTAATACAAAGGGGGATAGTAAAGAAAATTTAATCCATCCAATGTAAGGCAGAAAAAAAGAAAAATAAAGCAAAATTATGATTAATAGCACAAAATAGTGAAAATTTAAATATTTACACAAAAGCAATAAATGTATTAAACATTAATTTCCTGGGGAAAGGAACTCTCAGATTGGATAAAAGCTAAACACAACTGTATGTACTAGACATACACCTAAAAAAATAAAGGCAAGGTTGAAAGTAAGGCAAACAGATGTACTGGAAAAATAATAAAGAAAAATAGAATAGCTATTTTACATTAGAATAGCTCAGAATATTAATATCAGACAAAACAAGCCTTAATGTAAAAGCACTAAGGATAAAGAAATTAATCATAAATATAAAAGGCATAGTTTATCAAGAAGGTTAAAAGTTCTCAGCAAATATATGAAAGTTGTCAGAATTTCAAGGGGTAACATAAGTTTGCAAACATGGTTGGAATTTTTGTCTTTTTTTTGTTTTGTTTTGAGATACTTTATTTATTTATTTTAAGTATATTTTATTGATTATGCTATTACAGTTGTCCCATTTTTTCTCCCTTCTATTCCCCTCCACCCTCCTTCCACCAGCATTCTCCCCACCTTAGTTCCTGTCCATGGGTCACACATATAATTTTTTTGCCTTCTACATTTCCTATACACTATTCTTAACCTCTCCCTGTCTATTTTGTACCTGCCATTTATGCTTCTTATTCCCTGTACCTTTCCCCCATTCTCCTCCCTCCCCATCCCTGCTGAAGTGATCTCCATTTCTGTCATTCTGTTCCTGTTCTGTTTGTTTGCTTAGTTTCTTTTTGTTTTAGATTCAGATGTTGATAGCTGTGAGTTTGTTGTCATTTTACTGTTCATAGTTTTGGTCTTCTTCTTTTTCCTAGATAAGTCCCTTTAACATTTCATAAAATAAGGGCTTGGTGATGATGAACTCCTTGAACTTGACCTTGTCTGGGAAGCAGTTTATCAGCCCTTCCATTCTAAATTGTAGCTTTTCTGGGTAGAGTCATCTTGGATGTAGGTCCTACCTTTCATGACTTTGAATATTTGTTTCCAGCCCCTTCTTGCCTGTAAAGTCTCTCTCTCTCTTTCTCTCCTTTAGATTGAAAGAGACCAGAAGATTCATGTGGCTTTTTCCAATTTCTTTTCAAGGATCTGGAGAACAACTTGCCTTCAAAGTAGGTTTGAATGAGCAGTGTAGCAAATAAATAAACTTATCTTCTGATTTCATATCATGGGTCCTGTCATTTCAATATGTATTAGGACTGAATAATAATAGAATTGCAGCAAATCAAAGTTTGTGGGAAATTGATATTTAGGGGGTAAGAAATGTTTATATTAAGAAAGAAGAAAAGTTGAAAATTAATGGATTATGCTTCCAAGAGAAGTTGCAAAAGAACAACAATCTAGTCCTAAAGAAAATAGAATAAAAATAATAAACAGAAATTAATGAAAGAGTAATAAAAATATGATATAGGTGAAAACTGAAGCCAAAAGTTAAAGTCTTTGAAAAGAATGATAAAGTAGGTAAATCACTGGTGAAATGCCTCAAGTAAAGAATAAAACATTAGGATTGAAAACTAGAGCAAATCTAAAGACATTTCAGAGGTTATAAAATTATGGGAGTATAGTATTTACAATTTCATGACAAATTTTATGTATATTTCCTATAAAATATATCAAAAAGGAAAGGTAGCCCTGAATATAACTGTTAACAAACAAACAAACAAACAACTTGAGTCAGTAGTTGAAAACAGCCTTCTAAGAAAAGACCAAATCCACCAAAAAAACAAATTTGACTATATAGGCAAATTCTTCCAAATATTCAACAGAATAGATAAATTCAGTATTCTAACTCTTCCAGAGAATAGGGGGAACAAAAGAATACTCTTAACTTATTTTGTCAACTTGGTGAACTCTTGACAGCAAAGTCTAATAAGGCTAGCCTGACCAGCAAATATTACAAGGCTGTTAAAACTGTTATGATTATAAATGAAAAAAATTCTAAGTAAGCCCTGACCAGTGTAGCTTAGTTGCTTTGGCATTGTTCCACAAAGTGAAAGGTCACCAGTTCAATTCCTGGTGGGGGCACATGCTTGGGTTGTGGGTTCAGTCCCTTGTTGGGGCACATATAAGAGACAACTGATGGATGTTTCTCTCTCTTATTTATGTTTCTTTCCCTCTCTTTCTCCCTCCTTTACTCTCTCTCTAAAAATAAGTAAATGAGTAAAAATGTTTAAAAACTATCTAAATGAAATACTAGTGACCTAAATCTAACTGAATAACAGCAACAATAATGTATCATGTCAAAGTTGAGTTTGTCTCAGTAGTGTAAGTATAATTTAAAATTGCATAATCTAATAGCATGATTTATTAACAGATTAAAAGAAAAATGTCTAAGGTTATCTCAATAGATAGAAAAAACATTTTATAAAATTCTACCAAATATTAGCAAGACAGCAATAGAAGAAAACTTCCTTAACTTAGTGAAGGTGTCTTTTCCAAACCTTCAGAAAACACTATACTTAGTGGTGAAGTGGTATAAACACCTTTTAAAACTGTGAACACACTGATATCTGTTATTACCATGTCTGTTCCACATTTGTCCTAGTAATTTCAAAAATAAAGGGAAGCTAGATATATACCATAGATAGTAGAAAAGAAGAATCATAATTGTGATTGTTTGGGGGTAGACTCTAGACTGATGGTGGAATAAGAAGCACCACAAGTCTCTCTCCTTACTTAAACAGCAACTGCACTGACAGAATTTGTTTGATATAACTATTTTTTAATCCTTACCCAAGGATATGCTTTTCATTGATTTTATATAGAGAGGAAGGGAGTGAAGGAGGGAGAGAGAGAGAAATATTGATGTGAGAGAGAAACATCAATGAACTGCCTCCTATATGTGCCTTGACCAGGTATTGAACCCACAATCTGGGTATGTGTCCTCACTGAGGACTGAACTCACCATCTTTTTGGTGTATAGGGCATGCTTCAACCAACTGAGCTACATGGCCAGGACTGATTTTTTAACTTCAGAGTCTGTTGAAGGCTTGGAATTTCCAGAAGACTTAACATGGTAAATTGTAGTTAGTTTTGGCCAGTTTTAGATCTTAGCACAATATCACTAACTAATATCCCACTCACAGCCAGTGGGTATGCCTATGTTCTTTTAGCAGCTGGCACTAAGTCTATGGAAGATAAGATGGGCAAAATGGATTCTATCTTCTAAATAATGGGGATCTGTGCTGTAATTGCTAATTGCTGCTTCTGATCACAGAGATGTAGACAAAAAGTAAGAAGCCATTGTTGTTGTATATATCCCATTGTTGCAAGAATCTCCCTCTCTGGCCAGTATAGTTCAGTTGGTTAGAACATCATACTGTAACTGCAAAGTTGTGGGTTTGATTACCAGTCAGGGCACATACCTAGGTTGTAGGTTCAATCCCTGGTATGGGCACGGGCACATGCAATCCTCAGCCTGGACACCTACAATCCCCAGTCTGGGCACTGACCCCCAGTCTGGGTGTGTACAGAAAGCAGTCAATTGATGCTTCTTTCTCCCATTGATGTTTCTCTCTCTCCCTTCCTTTCTCTCTAAAGCAATGGAAAAAATGTCCTTGGGTGAGAATAAAAAATGAAAAGAAAAGACAGAAGATACTAAGTTTATATCTCAGATTGATTCTTAGCACAGAGACAACCTACAACAATCACAATAGCAAACAAACACAAAACTGCTAATGCTAGGAAAGGGTGAGAATCTGATTCCCAGACTTACTATATTAGATTTGAATGTCCACTATTGAACAAAACACATCACAAGACATACAAAGAAACAGGAAACTATGGCCCATTCAAAGAAAAATAAATCAACAAAAACTGTCTCTGAAAAACACCTAAGGCAGATATACTAGACAAAGGCTTTAAAATAACTGTCATAAAGATGCTCAGAGACTTCTGGCCAAGATGGAGGTATAGGTAGACACACTGCCTCCTCACACAACCAAAATAAGGCCGACAACAATTTAGAAACAAAATAACAACCAGAACTGACAGAAAATTGAACTGTATGGAAGTTGGACAACCAAGGAGTTAAAATAAACACATTCATCCAGACCGGTAGGAGGGGTGGAGTCAAACAGCCAGGAGGAAAGGGGTCTCTGCACAAAAAGTGGTGACACCGGGCGCATAAGGCATCCTGGGCGGACAATACCACAGTGGGTAGACCCTGGGCACTCAGGCAGATGCTGGCAGACACTGGGCACAGGGTGGCAATAGGCAGACCTAGCAAAGCAGCAATTGTGAATCGAGGCACTTGGGGCACTGATAGAAAACACCTGTGGGGGGTTGCGACACTGGGAAAGGCTCCCAGCCTCATAGGAGAGTTTGTTGGAGAGACCCACGGAATCCTAGAATATGCACAAGCCCATCCACACAGGAATTAGCATCAGAAAGGCCCAGTTTGCTTGGGGTAGGTGGCGAAAGGGACTGAAATCTGACAGAGTGGAGCAAGCACCATCATTCCTTGTCAGACCCTGCCCCCACATACAGCATCACAACCCAGTCACTGGGTTGCCCTACCCAGTTCACTGGGTGAACACCTAAGGTTCCACCCCTCATACATAACAGGTGCGACAAGAAAAAAAATGGCCCAAACAGAAGAATAGATCAAAGCTCAACAGCACATACAAATAAGCAACCAAAAGATAGCCAACCTATCAGATGCACAGTTCAAAGCACTGGTGATGAGGATGCTCACTGAATTGGTTAAATTTGGTCACAAATTAGATGAAAAAATGAAGACTATGTTAAGTGAAATGAAGGAAAATGCACAGGGAATCAATAGTGATGGGAAGAAAACTGGGACTCAAATCAATGGAGTGGACCAGAAAGAAGAAAGAAACAATCAAACAGAAAACAATGGAGAGAAATAAGAATTCAAAAAAATGAGGAGAGGCTTAGGAACCTCCAGGACATCTCTAAACGTTCCAACATCTGAATTATAAGGGTATCAGAAGGGGAAGAGGAAGAGCAACAAGTGGAAAAGTCATTTGAACAAATAATAAAGGAGAACTTCCCCAATCTGGCAAAGGAAATAGACTGCCAGGAAGTCCAGGAAGCTCAGAGAGTACCAAAGAGTTAGACCCAAAAAGGAACACACCAAGGCACAGCATAATTATATTAGCCAAGGTAAAAATGAAGGAGAGAATCCTAGAAGCAGCAAGAGATAAGGGGACAGTAACCTCCAAAGGAGTTCCCATCATACTGTCAGCTGATTTTTCAAAAGAGACCTTGTAGGCAAGAAGGAACTGGAAAGAAGTATTCCAAGTCATGAAAAGCAAGGACCTACACTCAAGATTACTCTATCCAGCAAAGCTTTCATTTAGAATGGAAGGGCAGATAAAGTGCTTCTCAGATAAGGTCAAGCTAAAGGAGTTCATCATCATCAAGCCCTTATTTTATGAAATGTTAAAGGGACTTATCTAAGAAAATGAAGATAAAAACATATATAGAACAAAAAAAAGAAAGATGCTCAGAGAGCCACAGGAAGATGTAGAGAAAGTCAGTGAAATGATGTGTGAACAAAATGGAAATAACAGAGATAGAAAGCATAAAAGATAATCTGGAACTGAACAGTACAACAACTGAAATGAAAAACTCAGTAGACATATTCAAATGTAGATTTGAGCAGGAAGAAGAATCAGTGGATTTAAAGATAGGACAATGGAAGTTACTCAGGCTGAGGAAAGAAAGAAAAAAGATTAAAGAAAAGTAAGCAGAGCCTAAGAGACCTGTGGGATAACCTCAAGCAGACCCATATACACACTGGGGAGTCCAAAAAGAGAAGGAAGAAAAAGAGACAGAGAGAATATTTGAAGAAACAATGGCTGAAAATTTCCCAAATGATGAAACATATAAATATGAATATTCAAGAAGTTCAACAACCTCCAGTAAGATGAACCAAGGAGACTCACACCAAGATACATTATAATAAAAATGACAAAAGTCAAAGATAGAATCTTGAAAACAACAAAAGAGAAGGAAATCACATACAATGGATCTCAAGATTATGATCAGATATCTCATCAGAAATTTTGGAGGCCAGAAGACAGTGGACTGATATATTCAGAGTGCTAAGAAATAAAATTGTCAACCAATGATCCTATGTCTACCAAACTGTCTTTCAAAAGTGAGGGAGGAATTAAGACAGGTCTGGATAAACAAAAGCTGAAGGAGTTTTTGACCACTAGACCAGCCTGCAAAAAATGCTCAAGGGAGTCCTGCAATGTGAAATAAAAGCACACTAGACAGTACCCTGAAGCAGAGAAATAAAGATTTCAATAAAGGTAAATACATAGGAAATTATAAAAGCTAATATTATTGTAACTATACAATTTTTTACATGAGAAGAAAAGTTTAAAAAAATAATCATTAGCATATAAGCTAGTATTACTATAACTTTGGTTTTAAGTCCAAATCTTGTTTCTTACTTGATTTAAGAGACTAATGCACTTAAAAGAATTATTAGTTTATGTTTGTGAACACACAATATATAAAGGTGTAATTTTGTGACATCAAAAACTAAAAAGTTCAGGAGAGAGCTGTAAAGAAGGAGAATTTTCATATGTTACTGAAATTTATCTGGTATACATTAAAATTGAAGTCTTACAACTTTAGGATGTTAAATATAATCTCTACAGTAGCCACAAAATAGCTATAGAATATTTACAAAGGAATATGAAAAAGTATTTAAACATTTCATTATAAAAACATCGATTAAACACAAAAGAATATATTAATGCAGGAAATGAGAGCACATATAAAACAGCACAATGGCAGTTGTAAGCCCTCTTTTGTCAATAATTACTTTAATGTAAATGTATTAAACTCTTCAAACAAAAGACAGAGATTGGCAAAATGGAGAAAAACACATGAATAAAATATATGTTGCATACAAGAGACAATCATTTAGACCCAAAGACACAAATAGGTTAAAAGCAAAAGAATAGACAAAGCTATTCCTTGCAAATACTAAGCAAAAAAGAGCAAAGCATGGCTATGTGAATATTAGACAAAATAGACTTTAAATCAAATAAGTTACAAGAGACAAAGAAGAACATTGTCTGTTAATAAGGATTCTAATACAGCAAGAAGGTATATCAATTGTAAACATTTATGCAACTAATGACAAACCATCAAAATACATAAAGCAAATACTGACAGAATTGAAAGGGAAAATAGACAGCTCTGTAATAATAGTTCGAAACTTTTATACTCCATTCACAATAATAGGTGGGAAAACCTAACAAAAATTAAGGAAACAGAGGACTTAATATGCTAGCTAAATCTAACAGACATAAAAAACACTACCCAACAACAAGAACATACACATTTTTCTCAAGTGCACATGGGATATTTTCCAGGATAGACTGACAAATTAAGTCCCAAAAGATTTTAAAAGGTAGGTATCATACAAAGTGTGATAAAAAATTATCTTCTGTGATCACAATGGGATGAAGTTAGAAATCAATAATACGTGTAAAACTGAAAAATGCACAGAATTGTGGAAATTAAACGTTATACTCTTAAGCAATCAATTTACCAAAAGAGAAATAACAAAGAGAAATTAGAAAATACTTAGAGACTAAAGTAAATGAAGACACAATGTACCAAAATTTGTGAGATGCAGTGAAAATAGTGTTAAGGGGGAGATTTATAGCTATAAATATTTACATTAAAAAAGAAGAAAAATCTCAAATTAACAAGCTTAATTTTGCAACTTAGGAAACTAGAAAAAGAAGAATAAGTTAAACCCAAAGCTAGCAGAAGGAAGGAAATATATAAATTAGAGCAGAGATAAACAAAATATAAAATAAGAAATAGAGAAAAGCAATGAAAACAGTGAGTTCTTCAAAAAGACCACCAAAATCAACAAACCATTAGCTAGATGGAGTAAGAAAAAAGAAGACTGAAATAACTAAAATAAAAAATGGGGGACATCATGAGACATAGAAAGGGATTATGAAAGTATATTAATAATTATATGACAAAAATGGATAACCTCTATGAAATGGAAAAATTCCTATAGACATGAAACTTACCAAGATCGACTCATGAAGGAATAAAAAATCTGAGTATACCTACAACCAGTAAGGAGACCTAATCAGTAACCAAAATCTCCCAGCAGAAGTTTTGGACTTGATGGCTTCAATAGTGAATTCTACCAAACATTTAAAGAACTAATACCAATCCTTCTAAGACTTTTCTAAAATATTGAAGAAGAGGGAACATTTTCTAATTTATTCTACGAAGGAATCATAACCTTAATACCAAAGCCAGAAAATGATACTACAAAAAAAGGAAACTAAAGGCAAAGACCTTGTAAACATTGACACAAAAATCTTCAACCAAATACTAGCAAACAGAACTCAGCAGCATATTAAAAGGAGTACATACCACAGCTAAGTGGGATTTATTTCTGAAATGCAAGCATGCTTCAACAAAGAAAATTTGGTCAAAATATTATGCCGCATGAACAAAATGAAGGAAATAAATGACATGATTATCTCAATTGATGCAGAAAAAACATTTGACAAAATTCAACACTCATGATAAAAACACAACAAACTGGGGATAGAAGAAAACTGTTTCAACATAACAAGCCTCCTTTATGGAAACCCATAGCTAACATTATATTCAATGGTGAAAGAATGAATGCTTTTCCTCTATGATCAGAAACAAGGCAAATATGACTACTTTCACCACTTATAGTCAGAATTGTACTAGAAGTACTGGAAGTCCTAGCAATTAGGCAAGAAAAAGAAATAAAAGGCATCCAAATTGGAAAGGAAGAAGTAAAACCATCTCTGTTTGTAGATGATATGATCTTATGTATAGAAAGCCCTAAAAACTTCACAAAAAGGTGTTAGAATTAATAAATGAAATCAGCAAAGTAGCAGCATCTAAAGTCAACACAAAAAAATCATTGCATTTCCATACACAAACAATGAACAATCTGAAGAGGAAATTACAAAACATTTCTATTTACAATGTCATCAAAAATAATACAATACTTAGGAATTATCCTAGTAAATGAAATCTCATACAATGTAAACTACAAAACATTTCCAAGAGAAATTAAACACATAAACAAATGGAAACACAGCTCATGTTCATGGATTGGAAAATTTAATATTGTTAAGATGGCCATTACTACCAAAAGCAATCTACAGAGTCAATGTAATTCTTACCAAATCCCAATAAAATGTTTTTGCAGGAACTGTAAAACCTACCCCAAAATTCATATGGAATCTCAAAGTACCCAGAATATCCAAAATCAATCTTGAAGAAGAAGAACAAAGCTGGAGGACTCACACTTCCTGATTCAACACTTATTACAAATACACAGTAATCAAAACAGTGTGTTACTGGCAAAAATACAGACACATAGATCAATGGAATAGAACGGGGGGCCAGAAATAAAGCCTCACAAATATGGTCAAATGATTTTTAACAAGGGTGTCATGACCATTCAATGGGGGAAAGGACAGTCTCTTTAACAAATAGTGCTAAGAAAACTGGTTATCCACATGTAAAAGGATGAAGATTGACCCTTACCTAACATCATTTGTAAAAATTCACTCAAAACGGATCAAGGAACTAAATTTAAGACCTATTACAATACAACTCTTAGAAGAAAACAGAACAAAGGCTTAAGAACATTGCATTTGACAATAAATTCTTGGATATGACACCAAAGGCATAAGAAACAAAAAAATAGACAAATTGGACTTCATGAAAAACTTTAAATTTTGTACTAAAAAATACTATTCATAGAATAAAAGGGCAACCAACAGAATGAGAGAAGATACATGCAAATCATATATCTGATAAGGGATTTATATTCAGAATATATAGAGATCTTGCAAAACATAACAACAGAAAAAAACAACTAGATTTTAAAAATGAGCAAAGGACTGGAATAGACACTTCTCCAAAAATATATGCAAAATATTTTTAGAGGGAATAAGGGAATAATAACTTCACTGGAAATTTATATAAAAAGAAATATATACTATGTTCATGGTATGAAAATTTAATATCATAAAGATGTGTATTTTCCCTCAGATTAATCTAGAGATTCAGTGTGATCCCCTATCAAATTACTGGCAGAGATTTTACTCCCCAGACCTTAACAAGTGAATTGTAAAGGGAAATTGTAAGTGCCAAGAACAATCAGGATAATTGTGGTAAGAGATCAAAAGGAAAGGAGCAACGGTTCAATAAATAACTTCAAAACTGGAATGATTGATTTTTCACAGGGGAAAGAAATGGAGTTGAATTTCTATTTAACACAACACGTGAAATTAAATTCAAGTAAATTAAAACCAAATGAAAATGCAAAACTATAAAATTTTTAGAAAGATTTAAATTTAGAAAGAACAAAACCAACTCAGTAGGTTCTTTTCTCATGTTCAAAATTTCTAGTCAACCCAATACAGCTATCAAACACCAAATGTGCAGTGAAGTAGTAGAATGATGAAGGAAGTGGTATAACTATACCATTTGGAGGAATGCATATAAGGCAGTTGCCTTCTAGATATGTCTTTATTCTGAGTTTTTAAATAAATAAACTGTATTTATTGTTTGCATGCCAAAATTTGCATGTTAATGATAGACATATGGTTATATTTGAATTATTTCCTTTAGCATAGTTTTAATGTCAGATTTTAATTTGATGGCAATCAAGTGAAAAATTATGAACATGAGACATTTATAAAAGGTGTATATTATATATGATTAATTTATTATGAAAACTATCAGCATAAAACACAAGCAGTATCCATGTAAGAACATGCTACTCAACTTTAAGTTAGCATTATAGAGAAATGATGCTGGTTGTTTAAAATTTATATGTAAATCAGTAGTTTACTATTGCTTTAAATAAATACACCAAATACATGCTTAATTACAATGATATTTTAGAATGCCCAAACTATCTTTTGAAAACTACATATATTGAAAATTGAATACAATTTCAGATAAAATGTTGAAAAACAATATTTGGACTGAATCCATATATCCCTTCCCTAATATTCATACCAAAATGTGGTAGCATAGAAAATTACCTGATATACGGAAATTACCTTACCACAGAAAGATTTTTTGCCCAACTAGATTAATACTAATGAAGATATGTTTTTCCAAGGAGTTAGGTCCAAAAATGTATTACATATTAAGAGAATCTTTTCCCCCAAAAGATCCAGTTAAAGTAATGATGAGAATTATACTTGCATAACATCTAGATAATGCCATATATATATATATATATATATATATATATATATATATTTTATATACATGTAAAATTTGCTTTCACTAAGCAGAACAGAAATATCAATCTCTAGATCACATTGAGAATTACAGAGTGGAAATATTTTCAGTCCTGACTGTGGCTCCCCTAGTGGTCTTCAGATCACATGATCTATAGGGTCCATTTCAAGTCTGAAGTTCTATATGATTTCTGTTAAAGATACATTTTCTCTAAGTTGTTTTAGAACACATCACTTCACCTGTCATGACTACCTGAATTTTCATTGCTTAGATTCTTCAAACAAGGCACATCTTTCAAAAAAGAAGCTAGTACACACAGACAATGTTCAAGTTCAAATTTTAAAGTATGCCTATGTACTTTGTAAAGATTGTTGCCAGTTTTACTTTTCAAATATGTTCTTAAATTTTTTATTTTTACTTATTTTGATTTAATCTTCATTGTATTTTTCCATTACCATTTGGTTCTCTTATACCCTCTTCCCTACAGCAATCACCACACTGTTGTCTATGTTCATGAGTCCTTTTTCCTTTTTGCTCAACCCCTCCACTTCCTCACATCCTCCTGCCTTCTGCCCCCGCCACTAGCTGTTATCTGTTCTCCATCTATGAGTCTCTCTATTTTGCTTGTTAGTTCAGTTTGTTCATTAGATTCCTCATGTGAGTGAAATCATTTGGTATTTGTCCTTTTCTGACTGGCTTATTTCACTTAGCATAATGTTCTCCAGGTCCATCCATACTGTTGCAAATGGTAAAATGGAATACTACCAGGCCATAAAAAGGAAGAAACTTTTACCCTTTGCATCAAATATGTCCTAAAAGGGAGCGATACCTTAGGAACCATGAAACAATGCAGCTATTGTAGGATGTGCAGGCTTGAATAGAAGTTTGTTCTGAAAGCAAATATATTATTATGATTCCTTCATAATAATAACTTTAGCACACTGCTCTATATTCATCAATATATTTGAACAAGATGACATGAGCTGCGAACTGATAGTGTTTGGTTAATAAATTAACGTGGGGAACTAATAAAGACAGGGAAATGTGAAAAGCATGTAAAAGTTAAATGAGTTTATTTTAAACTGGATACTATTTTTTTAATATAAAGCAAGTCTTTCAGGGGAATGGCTCTCTCCAATTTATGCATAGATTATTTGGCAGACTGGTTGAAATATCCCACACCACTTTTGCACAGTAGAAATGCAAAACCCAACGAATTCATATTTTCAAGACTGTTAACACCTTCTCAAATTTCGATAATTCATTCAATTTCTGTGGAAAAATATGGGCTTTATTTTTCTCAATGTTAGTTATTTATGTAGTTCAGTTTTAAAACAGATTCTCAATATCTAAAGCTTGCAAGACTTCCAGTAGCCAGAGCATTTTCTTAATGTCTATTTGCATTTACTGATGCTGTCACAATGATACCTCTTATAGCTATGAATTATCCAGAGGCTTTCTATATTCACAACCATGGGAGGATCAATCTCTTCTTTTTCTATAAACTTTTTTTTTACTTATGTTCAAGAAATGTTCACCAACTTTCTGTGTCCCTCTCTCAAATCCTGTGTCACCAGTGTAACCTGGAGCAGTAAACCTGGCTTCGTTCTTCAGAAAAAAAATCAAAAACAAAAACTCTTGGCTACAATAATAGGAGATTTTAATAGCCCACTTTTGCTAATAGATAAAGAAATTAAAGATAAGTTCAGTAAAGAAAAGAGTGGACTTAGAATAGACTATATGTTAGACCACAAAACAAGACTTAATACATTTTTAAAGATTTAAATCATATAGTGTCTTTTCAATCTTAATGGAATGAAATGAAATCAACATCATATAGGACACTAAAAAATTTACAAACCTATAGACATTAAACAGCACACTCTTAACCAGTAAGTCCAAGGGAAATTTAAAATATCTTGGGAAAAATTAAAAATACAACATACTTATATTTGTGATTGTGAGATGTACACAGGTATGCTAAGTGGGAAGTTTATTAAAAAGGAGACAGGTTTCAAATCAATACTGTAACTTAAGGAATTGGTCAAAGGACAAACTAAACTAAAGATAGCAAAAGGGAGGAAATAAAGATTTGAACAGATATCAATAGAGATAGAAAAACAATAGAGAAAATAAAAAAGATCAACAAAATTGACAAATTTTTACCTATATTGACCTAGGAAAAAACAAAGAAGACAGAAATAACTAAAATCAGAAATAATGAGGGGACCTTACTTCTGATTTTACCAAAATAAAAGAATTATAAGACAGTACTACAAACAATTGTACAGCAACAAACTGTACAAAACAGATGAAATGGACAAATTCCTAGAAATACACAATCTACAAAAACTAAATCATGAAGAAATAAAAAATATGAACAGACCTGTAACTAGTAAGGGGGTTGAATCAGTAATAAAAATGTCAACAAACAAAATCCCAAATCCAAATGACTGTGAGGAATTCTACCAAATATTTAAAGAAAAAATTAATACCAGTCTTTCTCAAACTCTTCCAAAAAATTGAAGAGATGGGAACATTTCGTATTGAATGAGGCCAGCATTACCCTTATATCAAAGCCAGACAAAGAAAACTAACAACCAATACTTCTTATGAATATTAATGCAGACATCCTCAGCAAAATACTAGCAAACCAAATTCAACAGCATATTAAAAGGGTTTACAGCAGGATCAAGTAGGATTTATTCCTGGAATGCAAGGATGGTACGATATAGAAAAATCAGCCAATATAATAATACACCACATGAACGGAATGAAGTAAAAAAATGATCATCTCAATTGATGCCAAAAAACTCATTTAATAGAATTTAATACACTTTCATGATAAAAAAAAACACTCAAGCTAGAAATACAAGGAAATTACCTCAACATTATAAAGCACATTATTGGAAAAACCACAGCTAACATTATACTCAGTGGTGAAAAATTGAATGCTTTTCCTCCAAGATGAGGAACAAGGCAAGAATGCCTGCTTTCACCACTTACAGTTAACATGGTACTGGAAGTCCTAGCCAGAGCAATTAAGCAAGAAAAATAAATAAAAGGTATCCAAATTGGAAAGGAAGAAGTAAAATTATCTGTTTGCAGATGATGTGATTTTGTATGTAGGAATCTCCAAAGACTCCACAAAAAATGGTTTTAGAACTAATAAATGGAATCAGCAAGCAGCAGGATGCAAAGTCAATATGCCAAAATCATTGCATTTCCAAACACTAGCAATGAACAATCTGCAAACAACCTAATTCAAAAATGAGCAAAAGATTTTTATAGGCATTCTTCCAAATACAATATGCAAATAGTAAATAAACACATGAAAAGATGCTCAATCTTAAAAAAGATCATTAATCATTAGGGAAATGTAAGACAAAACCACAATGAAATACCTTACTTAACACTCATTAAGATGGCTATTATTTTTTTAAAAAATCAAAAATGTGAAGTGTCAGTGAGGTTCTCGAGAAACTGGAACTGTATGTACTGCTTGTGAGAATGTAGATGTGAAATGGTGCAGCCACTATGTAGAATGGTATGCCAGTCCTCAAAAACTTAAACATAGAATTATCATGTGATTCTAGATTCTAGAATTGCCATCAATTTAGCAGTTCTCTCTGTGTATACACTTAAAAGAATTGAAATCAGGGATTCACACAGATACTTTTGTATATTCATGTTCATAACAACATTATTCACAACAACAAAAAGGTCAAAGCTACTCAGTGGATAAACAATGTGCAGTATATACATATGATACAATAGAATAAATACATGCAATAAAATATTTTTCAGCCTCAAAAAAAAAGGAAGAAAATTCTGACCCATGTGGTAACGTGGATTATTGGGAACCACCCTGCTTAGTATCAGAAGCTGTAACCCCCCACCCCACCCCACAAGGCTAAGGCTGAGGGAATGACCTTGGACCGTAAGCCAGCAAGGAGACAAAAGCTTATCTCCCTGGCAGGAGCACTGCTTCTGCTCCTTTGACTTCACCCTGCCTGGCCCCCATTGCTTGGTCGGTTAGCCAATGACAGGTAAGATTCTCCAAGGGGGGAACAACCTAAGACTAGCACCATCACGTGGGAGGCCCCCCAAGGAAGGACTTTGGGGGCTACAGCAAAAAAAGGTGATGGACCCCCGCCCTCCGGCTTTGACAAAACCTGAGTCCTCATTGTCTGCGAGAAAATCTCCTAATCTCTTGGCTGCCTTACTTCCCTTGCTCCCCCTAAGCCTGAAACAATGACAGAGGGTGGTAGAGCCCTGTGTTGGAAAGGGCGGGTTCCCTGGGCAATCGGGCCTAAGAAAGAATATGCAAAATCCTGTGAAACCTGCTTTGTTTAGAATGCTCTCAATGAATGATAAGGGTCCAAGCAAGAAGTAAGTTTGTTCCTCAAAGTTTTACAGCTCTTTAGCTATCTGACCCTGACTCAAAATAGGCCCTCAGACTTATTTGTTATCTATAGTTTGATCCTTACTTCCTGGCAATGATTAATGAGCTTTACCTGAATTCCTGTGTAAACCAACCCAATAAAAGCCTGCTCGGACAGTAAAATGGGGCACTCTCCACTAGAGAGAGTGGCCGTTTCATCCCTATTTCTCCACAGGACTTGGTTGTCCATGTGTATGTTTTTCTTGTGTTTCAATGAACCATCTGCAGCGTTCTGTGGTCACTGCCGGTCAGTGGCCACGACAATGGATGAACTTTGAGAACATTATGCTAAGAGAAATAAGCTAGGTATAAGAGGACAAATGCTCTATGATTTTATCTATATGAGGTACCCAGCATCGACAAATCTATAGAGACAGAGGGAAGAATGGTGTTTTTCAGGGTCTAGAGAGAGGAAGGGATGGAGACTTACTGATTAATGGGTGCAGAGTTTCAGTTTGGGATGATGAAAAAAGGTCCTGAGATGGAGAGTGGTGATGGTTGCACAATAGTGTGATCATCCTTAACACTACTAAACTTCAAACTTAAAAATAATTATGTCTGCAAATTTTATTTAACATTGTAGGTATTTTACCACAATTTAAAAATGAAGAATGGTTAAAATGGTAAATTTTGTCATGTATATTTTATTACAATGTTTTAAAAACACAAAGACTTGAAAGAAGAACTCCAATGAGAAGAGAAATAGGGGTATGATATTATAGAGATATGAAAAGTAAGGGAGAACAAATAACATCTTTAAAATTTTTGTATTTGTATGAAAATGCAAGAAAAAAAGAACAAAAGGTAAAAAAAAAAAAGAATGAAAAAAATTGGAGGAAAACACAGTTACAACAATCCAAAGCTTAAATGTTAGGTGACGTGAACCAAAACATTTCAGGGAAGAATTGAGAAGCGGTGAGAGAACACTAAATTGTTCATATTGTTTGAGGAAAGATATAGATAATGACAACTTTGGAAATAGAAAAATAAGAAAAATGTAGCAATAGACCTCAATAAGTTAGAGATAACCCCTTAGAAAAATAAGATTAGAATATAAACCTCAAACTAGCAGAATATATTTTTATTTGGAAGAAGGCAGGAAAGAACAGGAAGAGGAAAAAGAAGCAGAATAATAAAGGGAATATGAAATGCAGAAATGACAAAAAAATAATTACAGTCAATGTAAATGTACTCATATTGAATACAAAACAAAACACTAAATGAAAAGATAAGAGACTTTTAAAACAAAATAATAATGGTAGAAGTTAAAAGCATTGAAAATATACATAGGAAATACAAATAGCAACAATAAAAAGGGCTAGAGTACCATTCAATCTTAATATTCATCAAAAGGACAAAGAAATATGCAACAAGTCAAGAAGATAAATCAGGAAAGATGCTGGGTACAAGGTCGATTTTTATAAGTCAGTAACATATCTCTGTATTAGTGGCAACCATCTAGAAACATAATAGGAAGTAAGCTACTATACAGAGCAGTAAAAAAACTATGAAGTGCCTAGTAATAAACTTAAAAAAAAATAATACCATATGATCTCACCTATAAGTGGAACCTAATCAACAAAACAAATAAGCAAGCAAAATACAACCAGAGACATTGAAATAAAGAACAAACTGACAGTAACCTGACAGGAGAGGGGAAAGGGATAATGGGGAATTATAGAGGAACATGTATACCAAGAAACATGTATAAAGGATACATGTATACCAAGGAACATGTATAAAGGATACATGGACAAAGCAAAAGGGGGCAAGTTCAAGGATGGGAGGTGGGGAAGGGTGGGGCAAGGGGTGTGATGGGGTGAAAATGGAGACAACTGTACTTGAACAACAATAAAATAAATAAAATAAAAAATAAAAATAACATGCAAAATCTTTCTGGAGAATTTTAAAAAATCTAATGATAAGACATAAAGTTCTAAATAAATGGACAAATAGTTCACCCTCATGGATAAGATAATATTCTAAAAACATCAATTTCCCCATGAAATCATGCATAAACCCTATAGTATGCCAATCAAAAATTGTAGCTAGGTATTTTTGAGTACTTCAAATACTCATTAAAATGTATATAGAAAAATAAAGATCCACAAGTAGCTAAATCAACTTTGAAAAAGAAGACTAAACAGGGGAAATATTGCCCTACCAAAACTTAAAATGTACGAGGTCTGTCCAGAAGGTATCCAGCCATGTAATATGAAAAATAGAGACATTTATTGAAGATACAAGATACAAAAAACATTGTACCTAGGACAATAATACCTCAGTCTTCTTCAAAGTAGGCACATTGGGACCTCACACAGTTCTCCCAGTTACCATCAGCTGCCCCATTGTATTTTCCTGAATCCCATCGATAGTCTGAAATCTCTTCCCTTTCAAAGGTGATTTTAGTTTTGGGAAAAGTGAGAAGTCACAGGATGCCAAATCTGTGCCTCAGTCACCTGAGTGATTTGATGTTTTGCCAAAAAAACTCTACACGAGACTTGATATATGAGTAAGCTCATTGTTGTGATGAAGCTGCCAATCACCAGTTGCCCATAGCTGTGGCCTTCTGAATCATGCAAATAGTTTTCACAGAGGAATGTTCAAGCTTAACACAAAATTTGATGCAGATTCATCACTCTACTAGCTCAGTCATTTTGAATGAGGCAACCACACAGGGGACATGCTTACTCAATGGCATCTACCACCATTGAATGAGCATGTTTATTGTGAGTTATCATTGTTCATGCATGCACATTCCAATCCACTCTCCTTGGCTGCCAGGTTACATCAATGTCATGCAATCTGTTCTTGTATTAACAATGGTTGGACTCTTTCCAGAATACCTCATACAACAAAGTTATAGTAATCAAAACAGTATGGTACTGATGCAAAAACAGAAAAATGAAGAAATGGGACAGAATGGAGACCTCAGGTGGGAGACCAAGAAAATCACAAGCTATTTACTATGTGGTAATGGGAAAATTAGTTCACCATATTGAGAAAAACAAAACAGATCCATATCTTCTGCCATACACACCTACAAACTTTATCTATTGCATAGATAGAAAGATATCTCAGATGGACTAAAGACCTAAATATGAATGGTAAAACTAGAAAGCTTAAGAAGAAATATAGGAGAAATTTATAATTCTGGTGTTGTAGTGAAATACTTTGTAAACAAAATATAAAAAGCACAAATGAGTAGGTAAGAAATTGATGATTTAATTGATCAAAATTGTTCAGTAAGGACTACCCATAGCCAAATTAAAACCTATATGGTAATATTTAGAATATATAAGGAAACTTCTGCAAATCAATCAATAACAAAAAGTCAGGAAAACTCACTGGAAAATGCACAAAGACCATGTACAGGCAAATTACATAAGTGGAAACCTAAATGGCTAAAGAATATATAAAGAATGTTCAAACTCATTAAAACTCAGATGAGAATAATTTAAACAAATTCATGAATTACAAGTAGTCATCCATTAGATTAACAAGCTTTAGAAAATCAGATAAGGTCAAGTACTGGCAAAGATATAAGAAAACAGGAACCCATGTGCACTGCTGGTAAGAGTAAACTTGCATAGCTAATAAATTTTAGTGCCTAGTAATGCTGAATATACATCTAGCCTCCAAACCAGCCAGCCCTTATCTGGTTTCTATAATCTACAAAAACGTTCACACAGTCATTGAAGCACTGTTTGTGGTGATAGGCATTAAATGAAATCTTCATGTTCATCACTGGAGGAATGGATGAATAAGGCTACATACTACGGAATACCCTTTGGCAGCTTGAAGTCATAAGAAACCACAGAGCAACATGAATAGTTCCTAAAAATCCTATGTATTGTAAAAAAGGAAGAAGTATTGTAGAACTAAGTCTACTAAAATATAGTAGAACCCCATATTTTACAAGATAACATATACCTTTCAGTATACATCAAACTAATTTAAACAGATGCCTATGGCGAGTGCAGGGAATACGAAAGGAAATGGGAATGGTCAATAAGATAAAAAGGAACAAATATCTAATTTACTGTAGATGTTTTGCTTCAGCTATAATGATTGGCTAATATAAACTAAGAAATATGATTAGTTCAACTCTGTGGCCAATGAAAAATACTAGTGAAATATAATCTCTGTGCCTAATGAATGTGCAGTGTAATATAGATAGATGACGAGACATACTTAACTATGGAATTAAAAAAATGCTGAGTGAAGTAGGTGAGATACAGGTATAATTGGAGATAAGTATAGTCAAGAAAAAAGCATTCTGGAAAAGATGGCATTTTTAGCTGTCACTGAAAAATAGTTATATTTAGAAGTGTAAGTAAAATAAAATGTTATTCAATAGAAAGTAAACTGAGAAAAGTCAGAAAATGGAAAAGGTTCATGTCAAGTGTGGAACACAGTGATTAAGTTTTGTGGGAGTATTAGGTGCACAAATGGGATTAGCAAGAGAGTTCTCAGAGAACATAGAAGGTCAGGATGAAGAGTCCACTATCCCAAGGTCAGTGGGAACTCACTGAAGGTTTATAGCAAGAGAATGACATTCCAAAGACAGAGGGGTCATTGCTGATGTTCCCAGAGCTCCTGCTGATCTAAGCTGTCACATTTATTTGAGTAGTGGCAATGATTTTAAGGATACAAGTAGGGTTCTCAGATTTCCTCATACATCCATTTGATAGAGTAATATTAGAGTTACCCCCAAGAAACAGTGAAACTAAGTCTGGGAAAACCCTTGATGTCTAAAATAAAGCTCTTCGTGTTCTTGGTTTTTTTTTGTTGCTCTTGCAGCTTCATTAAGTTTCTGTTCCTATTTCCACTCTAAGTCATTATAGTCCTTATTTATGGCTTTAAATTTGCAAGTCCAAAACCCTTTTTGTGCTGTAAAAACCCAGCCTTGGGCTAGGCTGACATCAGACAAGTTAGGACACTAGCAATAGTTGCATCGGGTCAGTGCAGTGAGGTAAATAATTAGAGAGCTGAACCAGAACTCTAAGTGCCACGCTTGGGAAGAAAGGCTGGTCTGGCCACCTTGGGATGGCATAGTAATGATAGCAAGTGATGGCAGATGCTCAAAATCGTAGGGAACTAATTCGAAGTAGCCAGGTTATCCTGATATGAGAACCTGGTCTCAGTTTCTTTACACTTCATTCTAAAATTTAGCAAGTAGCAGTATAGAAAAAGTTCAGTTCAGTTATCCTGCCTTCTCTTATCACTCAGTGTGAATGTGAATGTGAATGTTACTAGATTATTCTTTTCTTTTTTCCCCAGTTCTTGCATGCAAAGACTCTTTTGCAAAGACTCGCCCTTAAGTTTCTGATCCCAGTTATCTAATTTCCTGGAATTGACCTCTGTTATTTAGATATTTTTATCTATGTCCTTGTCTGACTTTTGAAGATTTCCTGAAGTTTTGCCTATCCTCGTAGCTGAAGCCCTGACTACCAAACCAGTCTGTAAAACTAAATCAGATATTAAAAGAGGGTTAAGCTGCTGTGACTCAAAAATTAAGTACTCTAGCCCTGGCAGGGTGGCTCAGTTGATTGAGTGCCGGCCTGTGAACCAAAGGATCATCGGTTCAATTCCCAGTCAGGGCACATGCCTGGGTTGTGGGCTGGGTCCCCAGTAGGGGGCAAGCGAGAGGCAATCACACATTGGTGTTACTCTCCCTTCCTCTCTGTCTAAAACTAAATAAATAAAATCTCTAAAAAAAAATCCCATTAAGTACTGTAGCAGCAAAGATGCTCAGTAGTGCCCTGCTGTAACCCTGGGCTCAGTATTCACAACAGGTTTTTATCTTGCTCTTTACCTTGCACACTTTGCTCTTTACTTATTGTACAAAAGCCCTTGACTTGGTCACATCCCTGGTAACAGGATTACTCCAGGCATAATGGCTCAGCCTTGCTCATCCAGTTCACCTCTCCATCTCATCTACTGCCTTTAGTGAAGCCTTATTCTTGAAAAATGGCTTCCTGGTAGTTATATGTCATACTCAATATGGTGACAAAGCCATAGAGAATTGGTAAGGAAATGCACAATGTTCTTCATTGGGGGAGGGGGAGCAAAGGGCCAAGGATCCATTGAAAGGGTGTCATCCATTGCTGAGGTCTTAGAAGCTATGAAGTGCCAGTTTGGGTCAAGGAAATATCTATATGTTCTACCTTATTTGCATCTAAAATTGGGGCTAGAGGGAAAGAGTAGTTTAGTGAACTTCACCTCCAGGGATAAATGCAGAGGGCAAAACCTCAGTTGAGTATAGTCTTCTGCAAGGCATCTATTTCAAACATCTGCCATTGTATATTCTAGAAAGGTGCCCCTCCCACAATTGTGTTTATAACAGGGAAACAATACCTATTTTCAGTCCAAATTAATATTGAGGGAATGTCTCAGCAGAAGACAGAGAACAGAGGTGCACTATTCCTTTTTATGCCCTTTCATTTTTTGGAAATCTTAAATCCTCACTTCAAGTGCCTACGTATATTGCTAGCCATCCAATCAGTTTCCCTATAGTTCCGATAACTTTACCAGCCTCCTTGCTTACTAGCAGTTGGAGGACTGACTATACCACATGTCCAGAGTGTACAACAAATAAGTGATAAAGAATAATTTTTGAGAGACAATCTTCTTATTCTGCAGGACCAATCAAGCAAACTATGGGAGTCACCAGAGAAGGGGCCATGGATCATTTATGATCTGACCAGGAGCACTACAGTCTCTATGGATCCATATCTAGATCACTGATGACTGTTTAGAAAAGGGATGAAGGGTGAGGACAGGTGGGAGGCCATTTTCTAGAAGGACCACAAACTGGGACCAATATATTCTGACTGTTTTAACAACCGTCTTTGTATTTTCTAAAATAAATATTAACATGTTTAAATAACCAGTTTCAATAACTGCTTTTTTAGCAATCCTGAAGAGCTAAAACTCATTAATATAATTTAGAGGAGAGAGGAAAGGTTACAGACAAAAACTTGATTCTTACGTATCCATGTACCATCTTAGATGGAACAAGGATCAGGTTTTTGATAATTATGTAAGGGTTCTGTAATCCTTCTAACTCTTGCCATGCAAGCTGCTTTGCTATCCTATTTCTTTTCAGAGATCAGGGATAATATTCTTAAAATTAAAAGAGCCTATGTGCCTAACTCCAGATGTAGAAGAAAATGAGGAATGAGGGAAATTATGCAGTAATATGGGGAACAAAATTTCAAGGGCTAAAAAGCAACTCAGCTAGAGAGGGAAAAAGGCTGATTTCCAGAGCCTCCTTCAACGATAAAAAGGAAAATACTAAGAGATAGACTGGGTCAGAGGTAAGTTTTACGTGACTGCAGTTCAAAGGCCTATGTAGGGTTTCTCAGTTGGGTCAAATATCAGAGAGTAATATTAGTTCCAAGTTCAAGTTAGGTTCTAGTATGTTATAACTTTTAGCAACAATATTCAATATAATTCTTGACATTTTTTCACCTACAGCATTTTTCTTATTTTTTTCAATAAACACTTATTAAATGTCTATTCTAAAGCAGGTATAACTCTAGGTAAATTGGCCAGAAAATAACTGATTGAAAGCCATTCTTCCATATGCCAATTTAGCAAAGGATCTATTTGTCTAATAATCAACTTGCTGAATTTGCCAAATTTATCAAAAGTGTATTTTAAGAAATATTTTTCTTGAAAATATTAAATGCACATAATTCAGGGAACATTTTAAGGAATATTCAACTTGTAATGGGTGATGACATAGGCAATCTAGTCTTCTTATGACCATTTTTTTATACTGTAACCTTTTTAATAAGTATTGATTAAGAAATTTATCTTTAGGTCCTTTGTATTTGCTCTGCCTTCAGCCTAGATTATTCTTCCCATGGATTTTCTCATGGCTCACATTCAAAGTTTATTCTGGTCTTGGCTCAAATGCCATTTTGTCATATGCTTTACTGGATGCACCTATTTAAAATAGCACCCCCATCACTTATCCAGGGTAGGGGCCATGGATCCACACATGACTTTACCAGTGTCATTCCCTCTCCTGGCTGCTCTCTAGAGAATGGAAGCCAGATCTAGAGCATTGATATTTAGTGTGGAAAGAAAGGAAGAGGAAGTACTGGTAGGACTTACCACTACCTGATGTTATTTTTTATGTATTTTATATGTTCATTGTTCATATCCCCTAAATGATGAGAGCAATGACTTTTTTGTTATTGATGCTCCCTGTTACAGGTACAACATACAGAAGCCTGGACATAGTACATACTCAATGAATATCTGTTGAGCCCTGGCTGGTGTGGCTCAGTTGGTTGAAGACTTAACCCACAGACTGAAAGGTCGTGGGTTCAATTCCCAGTCAGGACACAGACCCAGGCAGGGAGCATATGAGAAGTCAACCAATTGATATTTCTCTCTCACACCGACGTTTCTCTCTCTCTCTTCCTCTCTTTCTCCCTCCTTTACTCTCTCTCCCTCCCTTCCTTTGTCTGTATCTAAAAGCAATTAAAAAATGTCCTCAGGTGAAGATAAAAAAATATAACTGTTGAATGAATTAATTGAATATATACAAATAATTTATTGCCAATGGTGAGTTATTCAAGAAGGATATCAATAAAAATTAATTTTTATAAAATTGATAAGTCAACTTTTCAATAGTTGGTTTTCAGAACCCTGGCTTCCTCTATCAGATAATGTACCTTAAGACCTTATCAGCTCTCTCTTTAATTTTCTATTTAAATGACCAATTCAATAGATTTTTCAAATCTCCTTTACTGTCTTAATCCTCTTCTATACTATATCTAATGATTCTTGGATGCAAGGTGCTGTATAATAACTCGGACTGTACATTTTTCTGTTTTTGTAACTGAATTTATGACCTTCTGGGCCAGAAACTGGTACACTAATGATATAAGTCTCACTTTCCAGTAAATCAGTCATGAATAAATAGTGAGCTTTCATCTTATCTTGAGAAACATTTAAAGAACTAACTTATCCATTGTAATACTTTTGTAATTAGTTTAATTTGCAGTCACCCCAAAACATTCGGATGCCAGTTTTACAGATATGTATGGCTTGAGTTGATGAGCAGCTCCATAGCTCTGTACAGACTGCCTCACCTCATACCACTCATTATACATGACAGAAGTAGCATCCATATTTCCTTTACAACTTAGCTGGTGCAATAAAAATTTAGTTTCATGAATTTTATTCACATTTAGGTATTCATAAAATATGTGATTCTAGAAGCAGATAACCAGCTGCCTAGGTAGTTCTAAGACTTTAATTGCCTGTTACTAGAGAAGAGCATATTTAATTAAAAATCACAAGACAGATAATGCTAAGGGGGAAAAAGATGGTACATTGAGAGGAAAATGATATTTTTAGTGTAGTATACCCTATTCTAAATGAAAATGTTTGGGTTACAAGAATGCAAAGAGGTTGAATATGAATGGCATGATTCACTTGGCAAATGTGTGCTCCATATTTTGCTAAGAAATCATAAAGTACAGGAGAGAGGTCTCAGTTAGTGGCACTTACATTTTACAAAATCAGAAAGATTAGTTTATTGGATAAGGCCAAGTATTATATGTACATTCAATGGTAAAAAAGCCAACATGAGAAGCTGTAACTCAGATAAAATGTTAAAGAGGGATCTGAAGGACTAAAGTTCAAATTCACAAGACATGCATAGAGGAAATGAATAAGTTAAATGACACTATGAAGAAGTCATCAAACACATTTGGAATGTAGAAGATTATAAAAAACAACTGGCCTGGGCACTTTAAAAGTTTAGGGCCAAGAAAAGAAAATATGTGTTGACTGTTGGGGAGAGCTTGGACAAACACTGTTCTAAATTGAAAAAGACTAAAGAGACACCAAAAAACAGCTATATAATATATTCCATAGAATAGATTTGGGGAAAATAAATAAATTTTTATGTGGTTTGGGTATTAGATAGTATTACAAAATTATGATTTTCTTGGGGGTATTAATGATACTGTGATTATGTAGTAGAGTGCCCTGTGTTTACGAAGATACAGCTGAAATATTTGGGAAAGAGTTTTATGAAGTCTGCAACTTCTTTTGAAATGGACCAGCAGATATACACACACAAGCATATAGGGCAAAGTGTTCATGGTTGTTGAATCTAGATAGTAGATAGAGGAGTGATGTGAATGCTCATTGTATTCTTCCTTCAAATTTTCTCTATGTCTGAAAATGTTCACAATAAAAAGTTGGGGAAAATTATTTAAGCATTTATAACAAAGGACAAGTCCACTTAGATTTTTAAGAAAGGATCTAAAGGAACTTTCTTTACTGAAGATACAGATCTAAGTTCAAGAAAGAACTAGCAGGCACTCTTTATGAAGAATACCATTAACCTATTACTAAACAAAATGTTTAAAAAATAATGATAATCATTGTTAAAATGCAGGCAGTTACCTTCACAATATCAATAATCTGTGTTTTTCCATATTATGTATGATCTCGGGATAAATAAGGGTGCTAATGGCTTAGAATACTACACAAGTTTAAGCTCATGGAGATCAGTATATTTTTAATTATTTTCAGTATCATCGGCATCCAACCTTCACATAGATTTTAGATAGAGAAATCAGATGAAATTCTGACTTAACATAAAATCTAATAATCTTTGAAAGCAGGATGATTGAATCAATATTTTACAATTTAGCCAACATAGCATATTAATGAGTTGAATTTACCTGAAGAAGTGTGGATTTTACTGAGATTGTGTGTTGGCATCTCTGTAATACTGCATCAAGTCAAAATGCTTCCCAGAGGATGCTGCTTCTTTTACAGCCCAAGCAGGAGAAACAAACTTAGTAGTAAATTGGTCAACCTGTTAAATATAAAAGTGAAACACTGAGCTCAAGAAATGTCTGTTAATGTTGTGTAATGGTGATAATTTCTCCCTTAAAACCTGGTGTTGACATTTATTGATACAATAGTAAGCCACATGATCAGGAATAAGTTACTTATTTAATTCAGGTGTTCTAAGAACATATAATGGTAATTATAGAATTTAAAATAAGGTCTATGCATCAACAATGTCACACACTGTGACCTAAATTAGCACTGAAAATTTAAACAATTGATGTTAAATAATTTTAATTATCATTGCCTTTACTCTCCAATTAATACTCACACTTTTTTCTGTTTAGCCTTTTGTTCTACTACTCTATATACCTTTCTCTTCCTTTTGCTTTTCCCCTTCGCTTTAAATACATGTTGTAAAAATCTGTTATGATATCTTGTGTCTTCCAACAAGCCCTGGAAGCATCAACAAGTACTTAGTCATTGTCCCTCCATCATATTCCCAAACCCAGCCCATCAGTGCAACTTCATCTTATGCTATAAAGCTCCCATAATTATCAACCTGTTCTCAAGTGCTTAATGATCCAGGTCTGTTTTGAAACCTTCTATGAATAATATACAAGGTTCTTCAGGGCATTTAGGAAGAGAGGATCTGGATCTTCTGGCAACCTAATATTAAACAGTAGCTTTCTAATTACCTTCAGTTGAATGTAGATTTCCACCTTGCATTAAAAGCCCATCTTCCAGTTAGCTGCATTCAGAGACCTTATGCTGATGACAGCTTCTTAGGAGGAATGTTCTTAATTTTCTGAAAATCTGAAATACTAGAAAAAAGTCATATTCTTGGATTCCAAGTAAAGAGCTCTTTTTAAAAAAATCCCTGGAGCAACAGAAAGTTATTGTCTTCTGCTATTTTGAGAGAGAGAACTTGGTAGCAGTAAGCACTTTGTATTAATATAACATTTGAATCTCTTGAAAAGAAAGTTTCCCATTATAGAATTGATTTGTTGTTATGATTGAAGTAAAGGCCACCTGAAGGGAAACTTCTACACAGCAACTCATTTCTTCTACTGGAAGATGTCAAAAGAAAAGCTGGTTAGTCATAGTGATATTGTTTAACACCAGTGAATATATATGTCCACTGAGTCATACAAAGAACATCTTAAAAAGAAGTTGAAAAATTTGCTTTTCTTGATTAGTAATGCAGGGAGGGGAGAAATAGGCATTCAATTACTAACCAGTAAATACTCTTTCCCATAGACTCAGGACAGTTGAAGAAGCACATGAGTGAATAAATCAGGGAGAAAGAAAACAGTGCCAATATTAAAGTGAATAGTTTATTTTCTTCTTGTTTCTATGAAGAATGTCTTTTGTTTGCAGATCCTCACTACTGCAACAATCCAGAGAATAGAGGGAAGCTATGCCAAGGATTAAAGCAAAACTTGAAGAATTTCCTCAAGTATCTAGTTATAAATTATCCAATCTGATTTGCTAGATGTTTAGACCCACAATTTGCAAAACTGTGAAATGAGGACAGTGTAATAACCTTCCCTCCTTCTTTGTCTGTGGTTGCTCTTGCAGTCCTCCTCACTTCCTCACTGGTGTCTCTTCTGGTCATGTCTTCTCTGTGTACCCCCAGGATCTTCTCTGATCCCTTCCCTAGAGCATCCCTGCTCTCTCCAAGAATGAACTAAATGATTGGTTTGATAATCTGCCTAGTAGTGGATTGGAAAACCTCCATTTGTACTTTATGGCAGAGTTGCTATGGCCTACTGAAATTTTGGTTTTAAAACAAACAAAAGACATTAAAGCATATAATTCAAGTGAATTCTATTTTGTGATGCTGTTGTTGACTTTCACTATAAAATTAGAGCTACATTATTCTGGAAGTAATTACAGTGTTTGGATAAGGCTCTTAATGTAGCAGTTTTTAAAATCATATATCTAAATGAATTATTATAGGTAGAAATATGAATGATATTAATATAAAAATGTTAATTTCTAAAACATTAAGAAGATACTATACAGTAATAACTGAAAATAAGTTGTCTCAAGCACAATTTTTATAAAGTACCTGGAGTTTGGTGCTTTTCACACATTGTTCACATGGTTCTGGCAATTGTACGTATTTACATTAAAACTTTATAGCACTTTAGTTCACTTACTCCCATCTTGAAATAACATTAAACTTTTAGGCTTATTTTGTATGTAAAAGCATGTGCCTTTTTGGGACACAGATTTTTTCTTGCTTTGTAACTGGAGCCCTATCCTAGCAGACCTGTCCAGCATCCTGCTCCCATTATAGACAGAAGAGAGGTTGGGTTTGACTTCTTCACAAGGCATCTGGCTGCCCATATAAAAGACCTATTCTCATTGAGGATATATCTCATCCTCCACCATGCCACCTCATAAGAAGAAGGAATATTTCTTTTCCAAGCAAGAGGCATCTAGAGTTGTGGTAATTACATTCTGACCTAAACCTAAGGCTGCCTTTTTCTTTCTTATGAATAGACAAAAAATATTATCTCTCCTGATGCCCTCCCAGGACCTAACATAAGATGATGACCACCATGTGTTATCATGGAATGTCCTAAATTCAGGATGGCCATTTCTATTGTAACCTAATTCCAAGGCCATATCATCATCTGACCAAAAAATAGACCATAATAATAATGATGACTCACTGTCTGCTCTGCAGAAACTCTGTATTCTCATATTCTTGCCAGAGGTATGTGGCAGTTATAAGAGGGCACTCATTTCCCACTCCTGAGGTTTCTAGGTAGAGGACATCCATTGGTGTGGCACAGTGCCACCTTACTCTCTCTCCTTCTCCGGGTGGTAGTGACTTCTCAGAGTGAGGAGCATGGGATAATGAACTGAACACTTATAGCTTGGCTCCTCCCTCCTTCTTTATTGTTGGGGCCTACTTCCTTGCAGAAGGCATGTGCTTTAGGCTGTTCTTGATCATGAGGTAAATGATAAGGGCTTGGTCATTACAAGGGATCAGAGGCCTGGGGTTTCCCAGCCCTGACTTTAAGTGATGAATAAACCTTTCTAATCCTGAGGTTTAGTAGTATAAATTCCATTCTTCTCATGTTTGCTCTATAATGAGGCTGATATATTGTTCTTCATCTGTCTGTTTCCACAAGGTAGGCACTGTTTTCCTCCTTCCACCTCAGTGATGAAGTCTTTAGTCCCAGCAAATATTAAAAACAGCTGTGTTACCCCCATGGCCACAACTCTTTAACTAGAGGTGCTATTCTTGCTGTTGCTGTTGGAATCGAAGCTGTTAATGCCTGAAGATGAGGACAGTGCTGTGTGTATGAAGGACCCTCTTCATTGATGCTGGTGGTGCTACCTCCTCTTATCACAAGAGCTGCCAGCTCCTTGGGCTCTCAGTATTCCATAGGATTCAATTTATGACCCCCGTATATCCTTCTTCTTGAAACCACGGCTTGAGGATATGGGGAAAAGACTGAAGGACAACCTGAGGGAAATACTCTATGCTGTTCAGTGCACAGATCTTAAGTGTGCAGCTCAATTAATTTTGTATATGAGTACATCTGTGCAATGCGGACAAAAGAAATTCCAAACCTAAGGAAAGGTTTAAACAGTTTATTTGAGACAAGGCTGAGAAGCAGACCTGGAAGTAAACTCTCAAAAGATTGAGATAATGCTCTGGGGAGTAGCAGTTTTGCAGATCATTTTTCAAAAAGATTTTATTTACCTATTTTTAGACAGGGAAGGGAGGGAGAAAGAGAGAGAGAGAGAAACCTCAATGTGCGGTTGCTGGGGGTCATGGCCTGAAACCTAGGCACGTACCCTGACTGGGAATCGAACCTGCGACACTTACAGATCATTAGAATCGAAAGAGAAGAGGTAAGGAAGGTTACATGAAATCCATTTGTGCAGATTAAGGCAGCAGGAGAAGGAAAAGTGGGAAAATTTCTAGGATTGGATAAAATGCAAAATGGAGAGATCCATACTTCTCTTACATTGATGGGTGCACGACAGTTAACATTTAACATACATAGTTTACAGGAGTATATAGGTGAAAGATAACAATGAGGAATGTTGGGATTGCCTTACCCTGAATCTCTGGAGGCCTAGGGAAGAGGTCATTTTGACATCTGAAGTATGTTATCCTAGATTCACAAAAACAATGGACAGGGCTTGCTCAAGGTAAAGATTAATATATTATTATAGGCCTAAGATGTGACTTCCCATCATAACCTGCTCAGTTAGGAATTTTTATGATCAGAACATCCCATATGGTTAATTTCAGTATAGAGCTTTTCAGGCCGGCCAGATAGTTCCCTAAGCTTGTCAGGGTCTGTCAGGTAGTCCCCTTTTTTGTCCACAGTAATGACCACCAAGATCAAAATGAACATTTTCATCACTCCACAAGATTTTCTCATGCTTCTGCCTAGTTCAAATCTCCTTCTGCCCAAAGGTAATTATGATCCTGACTTCTTTTTTTTCTTTTAAGATTTTGTTTATTTTATTTTTTAGAGAGGGGAAGAGAAGGAGAAAGAGAGGGAGAGAAACATCAATGTGTGGTTGCCTCTCACATGCCCCCCACTGAGGACCTGGCCTGCAATGCAGGCATGTAACCTGATTGGGAATTGAACAGGTGACCTTTTGATTCACAGGCTAGTGCCCGTTCTTAAAGTTGATGAACATGGACCAATGAACCATATATTCTCTTATCTTTTTTTTAAATTTCGAGACGATTACAGATATCCCCCATTTTACTGCATTTTTCCTCTCCATCAAGCCCTCACTCCCCAGTTTTCACCATATTGTTTGTGTCCATGGGCTTTGCATATATGCACATATGTTCTTTGGCTAATCTCTTCCCATCTTCCATACACCCCCCTCCCCCTCTGAAACATATCAGTCTGTTCCAAGTGTCCATGCCTCTGGTTTTATTTTGTCAGTTTGTTTTGTTAATTAGATTCCTCATATGAGTAAGATCATGTGGTATTTGTCTTTCTCTGACTGGCTTATTTCACTTGCATAATATTCTCCAGGTCCACCCATGTTGACACAAAGGGTAAGGTTTCCTTCCTTTTTCTAGCCATGTAGTATTCCATTGTGTAAATGTGCCATAGCTTTTTTATCCACTCATCTACTGTTAAGACCTATTTTGTGTCCTAATGTCTGGTCTGTCTTTGAGAATGTCCCATGTACATTTGAGAAGAATGTAAATATATTCTGCTGCTTTGGGATGGAATATTCTGTAAATGTCAATTAAATCCATCTGATCTAGTGTATTGTTTAAGGTCACTGTTTTCTTGTTGATTTTTTTTTTGTCTGATGATCTATCCATTGATGACAATGGTATGTTACAATCCCCTATGATGACTGTATTGCTGTTGCTATCTCCCTTAAAGTCTACCAAGATTTTCTTTATATACTGAGGTGTTCCCGTACCGGGTGCATATATGTTTACAAGGGTTATATCCTCTTATTAGATTGATTTCTTTAATATTATATAGTGGTCTTCTTTGTTTCTTGTTATGGTCTTTGTTTTGAAGTCTATTTTGTCAGATATAAGTATTGCTACCTGAGTTCCTTTTTCATGTTCATTTGCATGAAATTTTTCTTTCCATCCCTTTACTTTCAACCTGTGTGAATCTTTTGTTCTAAGGTGGGTTCCTTGTAGACAGCCTATATATGGGTCATGTTTTCTTATCCATTCACTTACCCTATGTCTTTTGATTGGTGCATTTAATCCATTTACATTTAAGGTTATTAGTAATAGGTACTTACTTAGTGCCATTTTTTCTTTATGCTTATGTTCCTCTCTCTCTCTCTGTTTCTTCTTCTTCTTAAGGCACACCATTTAACATTTCTTGCAATACTGGTTTGGTGGTAATGCACTCCTTCAATTTTTCTTTTCCTTTTTTTTTTGTTTGTTTGTTTCGGAAGCCCTTTATTTTGCCTTCAATTTTAAATGATAGTCTTGAAAGACAGAGTAGTCTTGGTTGCAGGTCATTGCTTTTCATTACCTTGAATATGTCATGGCCAATCCCTTCTAGCCTGAAGTGTTTCTGTTGAGAAATCAGCGGCTGACAGTCTTTTGGGACCTGCCTTGTGAGTAACTAACTGTCTCTCTCTGTCTTTAAACTGACATTTTAATTATGGTGATTCTTGGTGTGAATCTCTTTGGGACTCTCTCCACTTCCTGAACATCTATGACTTTTTTGTTCATGGGGTTAGGGAAGTTTTCTGCCATTATTTCTTAAAACAGGTTTTCTATCCCTAGCTTACTTTCTTCTCCTTCTGGAACCCCTACAATGTGGATGTTGTTACATTTCATGTTGCCCAAAGTTCCCTTAAACTATCCTCACTCTTTTTAAGTCTTTTTTTCTACTCTGGGTGCCTTTTCTACCTTGTCTTCTAAATCACTGATATGATTCTCTGCTTTAGCCCACTTTTTGTTCCTTCTAGTGTGTTCTTGAAGTCAGATATGTTATTCTTCATTTCCAACTGGTCCTTTTCCATGGTTTCTATGTCCTTTTTCATGCTATTTTAGTTCTCACTAAGTTCTTTGAGCATCCTTATAATCATTAATTTGAACTGTATATATGATAAATTGCTTACCTAATGATAAATTAAAAGAGCTTTAATTTAGTCCTTTTTCTAGAGATTTCTCCTCTTCTTTCACTTGGGGTTTTTTCTTTGTCTCCTCATTTTGGCTGCCTCTTTGTGCTTGTTTCTATGTATTAGCTAGATCTGCTATGACTCCCAATTTTTGTGGAGTGGTTTTATGTAGTAGGTGTCCTTTGGGACCCAGGGCATGGTCTCCTTGACCTCCTGAGATGGGTGCTTTAGGAATATCCCTTGTTTGGGTTTTGTGGGCCCTCCTGCTGTCATTGAGCCTTGATTGCTCTTGGCCTGTTCATGGGTGGGATCAATTCTGAGGTTGGCTGACTGTGAGATCACTGCATGAACTCTGCTGTGTAGGTGCTTATCCAAAAAAGAAAAATAAAAAGAGAAGGAAAAAATAAAGAAAGAAAAAACATGTATAATAAGAAATAATAGTATGTATATAATAAAAATTAAATTTTTAAAAGAAATAATAAAAAATTAAAATTAAAAAAGGGAAAAAAGACTAAGAATAGTGGAAAGGAAAAACAAAAGCAAATAATAAAAGAAAAAGGAAATAAGAATAATAAAGAAAAAAATGGCTGGTGTGACCCTAGCTGGTATGGCTCAGTTTGTTGAGCATCATCCTACAAAGGAAAAAGTCACTAGTTCTATTTCTGGTCAGGGCACATGCCTAGGTTTTGGGTTTGGTCCCTGGGTAGAGTGTGTAGGAGAGGCAACCATTGATGGTTCTCTCTTACATTGATGTTTCTACCCTTTCTTTCTCCCTCTTTTCTTCTTTCTGTAAAAATAAATAAATAAATAAATAAATAAAATCTCCTTAAGAAAACAAGAAATTTTTAAAAATACATAGAAAAGAAAGAAGCAAAAAATTGAAAAAAAAAGAAAATGGAAATTCTCCTCTGCAGAGTTTGGTGCCTTCTGTGATCTCCCTTTGTTTGTACTATTTTTGAAGTTTGTTGGATCCTGCTCTATTGTTGTCTGGTGCTGGCCTTTTGTTGTGTTGGTTCTTGGCTCCTAGGGAAGAACTCTGGCTCTAGCCAATGTTAGACTTGTTGTCCATACCTTGCCCTGGACAACCTGTTTGAAGGTACAAGCAATCCACAGTTTGTGGCTGCCTCTAATGGACCTGGCTGTGCCTGGGAAGGACCAGACTGCTCTCCAAAGCTGGCTTTTACCAGCACTGGTCCTGGGGATGGGCCAGCAAACATTCCAAGGCACCCTGGGTTCTGCCCCTATCTGCTTCTGCAGGCCTGCCAGCTGCCTGCTACTCTGAATCACTGAGAGAAGCTCTGGCAGAATCAAGAGGATGGAGTTCATGAGTCTCCATTGAAGGGGTGGTGCCACTCAGGCTTCAAGGAAGGTGGTAGATGTGGCCACTACCTCAGAGCCACACAGCCTGTTCTAGATTTTTCCCTGACTCTGGGCAGGTGGAGCCCCTCATATTCAGGTGTATTGGGCCTCCAGAACACACAGGTTGGATCTGCCTGACAATGAAGGGTGTTTCTATCAGATCTTTCATGAAGGGAGTAGCGAGAGTCAGGTTCAAGGGAAGGTGGGGAGAATAACCCCTCCCCACAGCTAGTCACTAATTTCACCTGTCTGCTTAGATTGCCAGTTCTGGCCCCAGCCTATGCTGCTGGCTTCACCAGTCAGGCACAAGAAATTCCCAAGGGAGGGTGCCTTCCTCCACCCTCCAGCCTGATGCCATGGAGAGGGGATTGTTCCACCCAGAAAAGATGTCTACTACAAGTTTCTCTGATGGACTCAGTACAGGGATCCTGACAACTGTCCTCCCACATCTTTCCCCAGAGCAACACACCCCTGACTCTCCTTGGAACATTCCAGTCTGCACTGCCTGCCCTCTGCCAGAGCCTAGGGTGAGTGACTGCAAACACAATTTCGAGCTTTGTCCCTTTTAAGAGGGTTGCTATGCATCCAGCAGACCCGTCCTGAGGTTTAGGCCTTGCACCTCTTAGGGAGACTCTCGAAGAGCTAAAATATCTCTTTAGCACTTCAACCACCACCTGCAGGAGTGGGGCCAGCCCCTTTCACTTCTCCACCCTTCTTTTATAGCTCCTTTGTTATAAATATCTTCAGCCAGTCTATATTTGATCATTCAGGGTAACTTTTCCCCAGTTTAGTCCCAATTTAGCTGAATTTCCAGTTTGGTTCTGGAGGGAGGTGAACACAAGATCCACCTACTCCACCACCATCTTGAAAAACCTCTCTGTCTTTTATATGAGACTCATCCATGTTGTGACATCAGCTGTAGTTTGTTCTGGCCATGTATTAGTCCATTATATGCAAATGCTGCCATTTCCATTATGCTGTTTTGATTGGTACCAAATACATATACACTTTTTTTTGTTTTAATAGACATTCTTTTCTTTTAAAGATTTTATTTATTTATTTTTAGACAGAGGAGAAGGGAGGGAGAAAGAGAGGGAGAGAAACATCAGTGTGTTGTTGCCTCTTGCACACCCCCTACTGGGGGCCTGACCCACAACCCAGGCTTGTGCCCTGACTGGAAATTGAACAGGTGACCCTTTCGTTTGCAGGCCAGCACTCAGTCCACTAAACCGTACCAGCCAGGGCTAGACTTTCTTTTTTTTTTTTTATAGCAGTTAGGTTCACAGCAAAATTGAGCAGGAAGTATAGACATTTCCCATATATCTCCTGTCCACCACACATACGCACAGCTTTTCCACTATCTATGTCCCACACCAGAGTGGTACATTTCTTACAAACGATGAACCTACATTGACACATCATCATCACCCACAGTTCATAGTTTACATTAAGTTCCACTTTTGATGCTGGACATTCTATGGGTTTTAACAAATGTATAAAGACATATGTCCACCATCATAATATACAGAGTAGTCTCACAGCCCTAAAAATCCTCTGTGTTCTGCCTGTTCATCTCTCCCTTCTCCCCAGCCCCTGGAAACCATTGATTCTTTCACTGTCTCCTTACTTTTACCTTTACCAGAAGGTCAAATGGCTGAAATTATACAGTATGTAGACTTTTTGGATTAGCTTCTTTTACTTAGTAGTATGTATTTAAATTTCTTTTATGTTCATTTACTTGATAGCTTATTTTTTAACACTGAATAATATAGAATTATCTGGATTTACCAGTTTATTTAACTATTCACCCACTGAAGGACATCTTGTTTTTCTCTAGGTTTTGACAGTAACCAGAGGGAAGGTGGGAGGAGATAATGGGGGGAAGGAAGGGAAGGGTTTTCAGGAACAACTATAAAGGACACATGGACAAAACCAAGGGGGGGTAGAATCAGGGGAAGGAGGTGGGTATGGCTGGAGTGCAGAGTAAATGTAGACAACTGTACTTGAACAGCAATAAAATAATTTTAAAAAGAAATAGAAATAAAAGTATTAATTTTAAAAACAGGAATAAAGCTGCTATAAATATCTGTATGCAGGTTTTTCTGTGGATGTTAGTTTTTAACTCCTTTGGGTATTACTAAGAAGTACAATAAATAACTGAATTGTAAAATTATGTTTAGTTTTGCAAGAACTAAAGAACTTTTAGTCTTCCAAAGTGACTGTACCATTTTGCGTTCCCACCAGCAATGAATGAGAGTTCCTGTTGCTCTGCATTTGATGTTGTCAGTGTTCTGGATTTTAGTCATTCTAATAGGTGTGTACCATGTCTCACCATTGTTTTATTTTGCATTTTCCTAATAAAATATGATGTGAAACATCTTTTCATATGCTTATTTTCCATGTGTATATCTTCTTTGGTAAGGTTTCTGTTCAGGTCTTGGCCCACTTGTAAAATAGTGTTTGTTTTCTTATTGTTGAGATTTAAGATTTTTTGTATATTTTGAATACTTTATTTACTTATTTTAAAATTTTTATTTATTTATATAGAGAGGGGAAAGAACAGAGAAAGGGAGAGAAACATCATTGGGTGGTTGCCTCTTGCGCACCCACTACTGGGGTCCTGGCCTGCAACCCAGGCATGTGCCCTGGGAATCGAACAAGGGACCCTTTGGTTCACAGGCTGGCACTCAATCCACTGAGCCACACCAGTCAGGGCTATTTATTTATTTATTTATTTATTTAAAGAGAGGGGGAAGGAGGGAGAAAGAGAGGGAGAGAAACAATTGATGTGTGAGAGAAACATCAGTTGGTTACCTCTTGCATGCTCCCAGCTGGGAAGCCCAGGCATGTGCTTGACCTGGAACCCAATTGGAGACCTTCAGGTTTGCAAGCTTGCACTCAGCCCACTGAGTCTCACTTTGGGTTGACTGTACTTTTTCTATACTTTGGATTACAGTCTTTTATCAGACAGGTCTTTTGAAAATACTTCCTTATAGTCTGTGGCTTGTTTCCTCATTCTTTTAAGAGTGTCTTTTGTAGGACAGACATTTTTAATTTTAGTGAAGTCCAGCTTATCAATTCTTTTTAAATTATATTTTACTGACTCTGCTATTAAAGTTGTCCTATTTGTCTCTCCCTTTTATCCCACTCCACTCTGCACCTACCCTCCCACCAGCAATCTCCCCCTTAGTTCATGCTCATGGGTCATACATATAAATTTTTTAGCTTCTCCATTTCCTATACTATTCTTAACTCCCCTTGTCTATTTTGTACCTACCAATTATGTTTCTTATTCCCTGTATCTATTCTCCTATTCTCTCCCCTCCCCCTTCCCTCCATGTGATGTCCATTTCTGTTCCTGTTCTAGTTATTTGTTTACTTTGTTTTTTGTTTTTGTTTTTTTTAGGTTCAGTTGTTGATAGTTGTGAGTTTATTGTCATTTTACTGTTCATAGTTTTGGTCTTCTTTTTCTTTGATAAGTCCCTTTAACATTTCATAGAATAAGGGCTTGGTGATGATGAACTCCTTAAACCTGACCTTATCTGGGAAGCTGTTTATCTGTCCTTCCATTCTAAATTGTAGCTTTTCAGGATAGAGTCATCTTGGATGTAGGTCCTACCTTTCATGACTTCGAATATTTGTTTCCAGCCTCTTCTTGCCTACAAGTTTTCTTTTGAGAAATCAGCTGATAGTCTTATGGGAACTCCTTTGTAGGCAACTGTCTCCTTTTCTCTTGCTGCTTTTAAGATTCTCTCCTTATCTTTAATATGGGAAATATAATTAGGATGTGCCTTGGTGTGTACTTCCTTGGGTCCAACTTCTTTGGTGCTCTCTGAGCTTCCTGAACTTCCTGGAAGTCTATTTCCTTCACCACATTGAGAAAGTTCTCCTTCATTATTTTTTCAAATAAGTTTTCAATTTCTTGCTCTTCCTCATCTCCTTCTGGCATCCCTATGACTCAGATATTGCAACGTTTGAAGTTGTCCCAGAGGTTCCTAAGCTTCTCTTCATGTTTTCTAATTCTTGTTTCTTCATTCTATTCTGGTTAAATGTTTATTTCTTCCTTCTGCTCCAAATCATTGATTTGAGTCCCAGTTCCCTTCCTGTCACTGTTGGTTCCCTGTATATTTCACTTTATTTCTCTTTTCATAGCATTCACTTCTTCCTCTATTTTGCATCCATACTCAACCATTTCTGTGAGCATCCTGACTACCAGTGTTTTGAACTCTGCATCTGATAGATTGGCTATGTCTTCATTGCTTAGATGTATTTTTGGAGTTTTGATCTGTTCCTTCATTTGGGCCATATTTCTTTGTGTTAGGGCACCTGTTACATTGTAAGGGGTGGAGCCTTAGGTATTTGCCAGGGTGGGGTAAGCCACTTGGCTGTGTTGTGGTACTGTATGTGAGGGAGGGGCCAGAGAGGGAATATGGTCACGTACTCAGCTCTCTGCTGGCTTTCAGCCACTTCCCCGGCTACCCACAAGGAAATTGGGCCCTTCTGGCGCTGATTCTTGGGCAGATGGGTTTGTGTATGTTCTAGGACCCCATGGGTTTCTCCAGTGAACTCTTCAGTGAGGCTGGGACTTTCTTTCATTGCCACAACCACCACAGGTTTTTATAGTCAGAGGTTTTGAAGCTTTATTTCCCTGCACTGGAACCCCAGGTCGCATGGTTTGTCTTGCTCCTGAGTTGTTCCTTTCAGTTTATCAGCACACAAATGTGACACCACCCAGTCCACTATCTGCTGCCTTGCCATGAGTCCTCTCCACCCCAGCTTTCCATCTCTGCCCCTCCTACTGGTCTGGATGAATGTTTCTTCTTTAACTCCTTGGTGTCAGACTTTCATACAGTTCAATTTTCTGGCATTTCTTGCAATTTTTTGTTTTTAAATTTATTGCTGTCCTTCTTTGGGTGTATGAGGAGGCAAAGTGTATCCTCCTATGCCTCCATTTTGACTGGAAGTTCTTTTTTTTTCTGCGTTTTTTTTTCCAGTATATTTTCTTTGATTTTTTTTTAAGTTTGAATATAATATGCTCAGGTGTAGTGTTTTTGGAGGGAGGAGCATTTATCCTTTTTGGTGTGCTCTGATCTTCCTGGATCTGTGGTTTGGTGTATGACATCAATTTGGGGACATTTTCAGTCATTATTGCTTCCAGTATAGCCTCTGATCCTTTCTCTCTTTCTTCTCTACCTTGTCTTCCCATTTTGCATATGTTACACCTTTTGTAGTGGTTCTACAGTTCTTGAATATTGTGTCCTTTTTTCTGAATATTTCTCAGTTTTGGAAGTTTCTATCTATACATCCTCAAGTTCAGAGATTCTTTCTTTAGTCATGTCCAGTCTATTAATGCATTCATCAAAGACATTTATATCTGTTACAGTGGGGTTTTTCCCTCTTTAGTATTGCTTTTTGGTTCTTTCTTAGAATTTTCATCTGTCTGCTTATATTATCTGTCTTTTTCATCTCTGTTGTCTAGTTTTTTCATTAGAGCCCTGTGATATTGTGATATTGTGATCTAATAAGAAATGTGTATCTCCTTTTTGTCTCTGGTTCCTGGTACAGAACTTCTAAAACTCTTGTAAATTCCTGAGTAATAGGGGTGATAGGTTTGTCTTCTGTTTTTCATAATAAGTCCTTTTCAACCATTTAATAGTTTATGTTAGTAAGTTGACTTGGAGGATGGGGGCTGGTTGCCAGAGGAATCAACCATGTGAATATAGGGTTAGAACTTTCAGGCCCACCTCCTGAACTCCAGGGAGAGGAGAGGGGCTGCAGATTGAGTTAATCACCAATGGCCAATGATTTAGTTAATCATGTCTACCTAATGAACCTCCATAAAAATCCTAAGTGATGGATTCTGAAGAGCTTCCAGGTTGATGAAGGCATCCATGTGCCAGGAGTGCTGCACATTTTAAACTATGGGGATGGAAGTTCCTGTGCTCAGGACTCTTCCAGACATCACCATATGTACCTCTTCATCTGGCTGTTAATTTGTATCCTTTAAAATGAACCATTAAATGTAAGTAAAGTTCTGTGTTCTGTGAATTGCCATAGCAAGTTACCAAACTTAAGGAGAGGATTGTGGGATTGTGGGAACTCCTGATTTGTAGCCAATAGACAACCTAGGGACCCACTACTTAAATTAGGCATCTGAAGTGGGGGGTAGTCTTGTGGGACTGAGCCCTTAGCCTATGGAGATTGTGCTAACTCTGGGTAGATAGGATCAGAACTGAATTAAATTGTAGGACAGCTAATTGGTGTTCCCAGACAAACTGGATAATTTCTCAATGTGGAAAACTCGTGCATTTGGTGTCAGAGAAATTGTGAGTAGAGAAACAATTTTACTTTAAGCCCTTAGCATATTAATCAGTTGTTTGAAATTCATGGTCTGATAATTCCAACATCCCTGCCATATCTGAATCTGGTTCAGATACCTGCTCTGTCTCTTAGGGCTGTGTGTTTTGCCTTTTTATATGCCTTGTAATTTTTTCTTGTTAGCTAGATATAATGTACTTGGTAAAAGGAACTCCAGTAAATAGGATTTTAGTGTGGTGTCAGAAGAGGGGTAGCATTCTATGTCTTATGAATAAATCTTAAACTTTTAGTGAGCTTATAACCCTGGGATACAGACTTCACAAGTGCTTCACAGTTTTTCCCCTCTCCTGAGATGGGATGACAGGATGGCTAGAGTAAATTTTTCCCTTTCCTCAGGTTGGTTAGGCTCTGATAAAACCCAAACTGGTTAGACGGTGGTAAAATAGTTTTTCTTTGGAAAGTAACCAGAAGGTAACCACATAGTATGGTCTGAAATTAAAACTTTCTAACTAATAACTAGGGTCAATCCTAGTCATTATGTCCTAGTATTACCAGACAAAGTGGGAGCCTGCTGCTGTACACAAACATAACACAATAATTGGTAGGGAAAGAAAAAAGTTTTATTAATAGGGTGCCCAATTTGGGGGAGCTGGAGCCTCACCTCCTCCAGGCCATTCTCTTCTGTAAAGCACAGAAATCCCCTTGTTCCTAAAAAGACTGAAATTCAAATCCATGCTCAGAGACTACCCCTCCCCCATTCTTATCTGTCCTTTTGGAGTCCAAGGCTGCTATATGGATGAGTCTCTGACTCTCCAGTTCCAGGCTCTTAGTCTGTCTCTCTGTTTGTCTGTCTGTCTCTCTTTCTCTCTCTGAGTATACACCTGTGTGGCTGGTATCTCCATTGCCTTGTCTGCACCTGCTTCTCTCTCCTGGGGCCAGGGTACACTGCCAGATCACTACAGCTAGTCATGAGACATGGGCTCTGTCCATCGGGTCTTGGCACCCAAGGCCACTTGCATCCCCAGAGAACATTACTGGCCCATGGGTCTATGCTCTTCTCTCAGACTGAAAGAATGGGAGCCATCTGAGACCTGTGCCCTGCAGCACAGGGCCTTCAGCATCCTGAGTGAGCTTGTTCCCCACTGTGCAAACAGGGCAAGGCAAAAGCCATGAGCAGGGCCTGGTGTCTTCTGGGTCCCACAAATTCCTGGTCCCCCACCTACAACTGGGCAGGGTGAGGGAAACACAAAAAGGACCAAGTTTCTGTTTGCTCTGTTTTAAATCTTTTGCCCCAAAATCATGTGTCCGGGGGTGTACGACTTGTTAGCCAGTTCAGGCTAATGTTCACCATGTGCATCATCCTGCACTGTGTCCTGCCCCTCCTCTAGCCACCATGATCTGGAAGTGGGCAGGAGCGTTTTCTAGCCTCACAGGGTCACAGTGTCTCTGCCTGGGGTGGGGCATCACCTTGTTAATGTGTGTTGTGACCTTTTCAGCCCACGTAAGCTCCGTGTAAGCTGTGTCATGAGCTGCATTAGTTGTTTACCCTTCCTGGGGGTCAGGAAGCCTGTGGCCACATGGTTTCAACTGTGATTTCAATCCACTGCCTTTGGCACTCCCTGACCTCTCTCAGGCATCCCTCCCCTCTGCCCAGCAATCTGGCCAGACCTCTCCATTACACTGGAAGAGTATTTTTCCCTAACAAAGGTCAATCTTTACCTTAACTGGAACTTTCTGTTACCTTTTTGCATCTAGAATAACATACATAATAACATACCTTTAGAATACCAAGTAATTTCCTTTTCTCAGACCTCTCAAAGTGCAACTACCCACCATACCAGAAGACCACAAATCTTGTCCTTATTATTGTTATCTGTTAATTACTGACTGTTAACTATCCTGTACCCACCTATGTAAAAGAAGTATATGTCTATCATTTACTTTTTATCCAATCCCAGAAGTTTTCCTGCTTTGATTTCTCCCACCTCCCTAATCTATTACCAATTGATTCCACACAACCCCCTATGTCTTGCCCTTTGATTCTGTTATATAAAACAAGTACTAAAACTGCCATTTTCCAGAACATTTTCTCAATCCTTTGAGATTTTGCTTCCTGGCAATTGTCATCAGTTTGACTCAAATAATCTCATAATAATTCTTACAAGTTTGGACGTGTCTTGTGTTGACAGCTCCGAGATATTTGGCTTGTGTTTCCCCTTTACCTTATGTCTGTTGCTATTTCCCTGCTCTGCCCATTGAATCCTGCCCCAGCTTCCAGGATACTCAAGCTTGCCTCTTTCTGCTCCAATTACCTGTGAGGATAGTTAAGAAAGAACTACACACTAACACTGTCTTCCTAAAATAACCCACACCCTCCGACCTTTCACCAAAGTTCCCTGGGTTCCCATGTGAGTAGACCTCCAAGAGCAAAGTTTCTTGACATGTTTGATGATGCCCATGTCTCATGGTGAGAATGGCATTATCTTGGGCAGGGGCTCTACTACACTTAAGTAAATCACATACACGATTTAAAATTTCACAATTTGATTCTATAGATTTTTATCAAACAAAAAACCCAGAGATATGATTATGGGGTTCTTCTAAAAGCCAGTTCAAGTTAGCAGTTCACAAAGATTCCAAAACCAAAATTTAACTACTGGCTTTTCAACTTCTGCCATTGGGGGCTGATTATTATGAAGCCACAGGCTTGTTAAAAGCTTTTGATGGTAGAAGTTGTCTTCTACCATTGTGATAATAAAAATATACCTTTGCCTAGAGATGATTTTAGTTTTAGGGAGTTAATAAAATATAGTAATAGGGAGAAGTGCCTTAATTTGGAGTGAAGTTGTTTCTATTGCAGTAAAGCAGGTTCTGGAATAAGACTGTTTCTTTCCTTCAGTGCTTTTTCATTGTAATGTTGACAAAAAAATCGATTCTAGGTTGGGGCCACTGTCGGGTGAAGTTTGCAAATCATCCCCATGTCTGCATGGGATTTCTCTGGGGATTCTAGTTTCCTCCCACGTTCCACAAGACATGCACATTATGTAAACCAGAGTGTCTAACTTGTCCTAGTCTGGGAGAGTGCGAGTATGTGTCAGGAGCCCTGTGATAGAAGGTGCCTTGTACAGAATGGGTTCCACCTTGCACCCTGAGCTACCAAGAAAGGCTCTTGCCACCAGAATCCCTGAGTTTGGAAAATTATTATCTTGTTTTTATTCATCTTTCTTAAATGTATGTAAACCTTACATTTATTTCATTGTTTAATATTAGAAATTTTGGGACTCTTTGTTTCAAAGTTTGCTGGTATTAAATTGAGATCCCCCAAACTTGAGCAAACTAAAAGTTACACATTCCCCACAATTAATTATGATAAAACTATACACATTACCAAACATAAGCTGAAAGAAATAGAAGATACCATGAATTTTGAACTTGTTAGCAGAATATTTTTAAAAGTTTTATTCATGATTTGAAAACTGTTTTCAACAGTAAATTGCTCAAATTTCTTCAGTGTAGTATTAAACTAGAGAAACTAAAGAAAAAATAAAAGAATTGGTCTCAATCTCATAATAGTTAGTGAATCTTCTGTCTTTTAATAAGTCTGGAACAAAATCCACACAATCATTATATATCTTTAAAATATAAGAAAATTACTGTTTTGAAAGTTGAAGTTAAATCTTAAGGGTTTCAGCAGGTCCTTTTTTAGCATGTAAATTCTAGCATGGGTTTCCCAAAGAGAGTTTTAAAATAGGTTCTCAAACAGTAATATGCACCTGGGGATCTTGTTAAAATGTTGATTCTGATTTTTTCATTATGTCTGGGGTGGGGCCTGAGATTCTGCATTTTAACAAGCTCTCAAGAAACGCCAATACTACTTACTGGTCCACAGATCACACTTTGAGTAGCAAGGGTCAGTGACCCCAGATGAGCCCTCATTATTTGTGAAAACACAGCTGGGAATGGTAGGAAGGTAATGTGTCTCAACAGGAAGAACAATGCCCCAGTATCAAATGGCATTAGATCAAGTTTAAGTCCTGCCAGTTGCTAGCTGTGTATTCTTGAACAAATTCATGCAATGATTCTGAGCTTCAGTTTCCTTACCTATTATATATGTGTAATACTCACTTCACCTAGCTCAAAATATGTAGTGAAATTTCTTCTTACTTGAAGTTTAGGTTCTAAATAAATTTGTAAGGCAGATAAATATGTGTATATGGTATATGTATATGTATATGACATACATGCATATCCTTGGAAGTACCTTTAAATCCCCCATTAAGTACATCACTTAAATGAATCCAACACAGGTAGGTAGAGGCTTTGCATACTCATTTACACAGTGATCACTTTAAGACTGTTGGCATTATGGTTTATTGGAATATTTTTCAGTCCTGGTGAGTCAAGAGCCCTTCCATCACCAAGAAGGGGTGGAGAGTACAGTAACAGCTTCAGTTCCCCAAGGACTGCCACCCCCGTATCCTCAAAGACAGAGAGTAGTTTCCAATTAACTTCCAAAGACATTAGTGTAAACTGTTGTATTCTTTTTTCAGAAAGAGTAATCTACAACATTCACTTATAAACAGAAACTTAAATTGCAACAGATGTTTTCCTTTTTGAAAAGGTTCTTGAATTCATTGACAGACCTTTGGCTAAACTGATGAATTAATTTGTTCAGGCCAGATTTCATAAATCCTCTAATAATTCTTCTCCTTACACATATTGACTTGATTTTTGAGATCTACAGCATGTGCTTTAAACATTTTAACCTTTACTACTTTAATCAACTAACATTTATTTCTAGATTGGATGATGACCGACCATTGAAAGATATAGTTAACTAAAAAATAAAGCCTAATTTGTCAGTTAAATAAACCTGGATATCTATATAATAAGTAGAAATCAATCTGTGTCACTGAATTTTGAAATGTTTGGCAGCTTCGATGTGACTGTTTCTCTTCCAGGGCTACATTGATGCTAAATTTCTGGGTATTGCTACCAAGCTTCGACATGCATATTGTTGCCACACTTAGATGTGGTTGATTTAGCTTGGCTGTATAAAAGCTGGTTTTTAACTATACAAGTAGATTTATTTATGATGTGTTAGACTCTTTTTTTCATTAATACATGAAAGCTAAGTACCAATTTAGCATGGTTCAAATCAGGCTTTAATACATAATTCAGCAGAGCTTTTAAAATTTTAGTCTTAACTCACTACACTAAAATTGATATGAACATTGCTTACCATAAACAAGTTGAAGACCAAGTTTGGCAAAATGTTTCAAGGAGTGTATATAAACCTTTTTTAAGAGTATCTGTTTGAAAACTTGATTTCTAGAGCCTAATTCGCCAAATGTCATGGGTCTTTTTCTTTTTGTGGTTAATTCGAAAAGGGCAGTAAGACATTCACTGGATCACTTACTGGTTATAACAAGAGTGAATTTAAGTTGGTAACATTTTCCTTTTTGATATGAGCACTCTTACTGTCTGGGATTCCCATAAGGTTATTACAGTGAGACTGACTATAATTTCAAGATAAAATGCCTTCTGTGTATTGGGAAGGCCACTTGGTTATGACTGTCCTAAGCTGAGGTTGGTTAAGTATAAGATAAAGGGTAGGATACACAGAACAGTGGTTCTCAAATGTGAGTGTGGTTAGAATTTTCTAGAGGCCTAGTTAAGACACAGATTGCTCCAAGGATACCAAGATCATTCAATGGGAAAAGGACAGTCTTTGTCAACAAAGGGTGCTAGAAAAAGTGGACATCCACATGCAAGAGAATGAAACTGCACCCTCTCCTTGCACCATGTATAAAAATTAATTCAAAGTGAAACAAGAACCTAAACATAGACATGAAAACTATGAAGATCTTAGGAGAAATCATAGGGAAAGCTTTATAACATTGGATTTAGCAACGATTTCTTGGACATGACACCAAGATCACAGGAAAGAAAAGAAAAGTTAGCACTTTATGAAAATTAAAAACTTCTGTGCATCAAAGGACACTATCAGGAGAGTGAAAAGATAACCTACAACATGGGGGAGAATTTTGCAAACCACATTGTCTGATAAGTGATTAATATTCAGAAGATACTGAGAACTCCTAAAACTCAACAGCAAAAACTAACAACTCAATTCTAAATTGGACAAAGGACTCGAACAGACATTCCTCCAAAGAAGACATATAGATGGTCAACAAGCACATAAAAAGATGCTCAAGATCACTAATCATCAGGGAAATGTTTATCAGAATGACACTGAGATAGCAATTCACACCCATTAGGATGGCTATCATTTAAAAAGTAAGGAAAAGAAGTGTTGGCAAAGAAGTGGAGAAATTAGAACTCTTGTGGATTGTTGGTGGGAATGTAAAATGGTGCAGCCACCGTGGGAAATAGTTTGGCAGTTCCTGAAAGAGTTAACATGAATTACCACATGATCCAGCAATTAGTATATACTCATAAGAATTGAAAGCAGAAACTCAAACATATACTGTTCACCAATGTTAATAACAGTAATGTTCACAATAGCTAAAACGTAGAGACAACCAAAATATTTAACAGATCAATGAATAAATAAAGTGTGGTATATACATACAATGGAATATTATTCATCTATAAAAAAGAATGAAATGTGGGTACATGCTACAGCATAGATGAGCCTTGAGAACATAACGCTAAATGAAATAAGCCAGACAGAGAAAGGCAAATATTGTATGATTTCATTTACATGACGTACCTAGAATAGGCAAACTCATAGACATAGAAGGTAGAATAGAGATTATCAGGGACTTGAGTGTGGGGTGGGAGAAATGGGGGGTTACTGTTTAATGGGTACAGAGTTACAGAATTTCTACTTCAGATGATGAAAACATTCTGGAAATAGATAGCAGTGATGGTTGCACAACAGTGTTAATGTATTTAACACCAATGAGTTGTATGTTATACAAATGGTTAAAAAAAGCAAATTTATATTATGTATATTTTACCACAATAAAAAATACAGGTTCCTGGGCCCTATCCCCAGAGTGTTTGACTCTCTAGGTTTAGGTTGGAGCTAGAGAATTTATATTTCTGACAATCCTGGGGGATGCTCATGCTGCTCAAGCCTGGAAATCATCCATGAAGAAAACTCTTCTTTAAAGACTAGTTCTTCCTACCCAATAAGAAAAGGAATTCAAAAGAAGATATTAAAAAAAAGATTTCAAACTGTGGGCCAACTTTGACTGAAGGTAGTAGATACCTGAAATGCAGTGCTTAGAAGGTTTCTTGAGTTGTGTCCAGACTCAGTGGCTGAAGGTGCAGTACAGAGTAGCAATGTTCAGGACACCATAGGTATGGGAGGAGTGACTGACAGCACAAATGCAACATATGTACTATCCAGAAGGTTGACAGGTTTTAATCTTGTTCTTGTGGTATTTGTTTTATACACTCCAATTTAATTCCTCTTGCAGAATTATATATTATTGATGCAAAACTATGGAAAAGTTAAGTTAGTGTGCTGGATTTAATGTTTCACTGAGTGTGGGATAGGGAAATAGAGGAGGAGATGAGAGCATTGGAATAAAGAGAAGGCACTAGAACAAAAGCTGACAGAATTGAGTGGGAGAAAAGAGTAGGAAATAGAAAAATGTGTGCAAAGATTTCTTGTGAATTCCCAAGTACTCAATTAAAAACAGACTGAAGCTTAAGAACTGGTTGGGAGGCTGCAGACTGTGAGGAGGGTAAGGGTGAGCAATGCATTTTTCAGGGACCAGCCTCATTACTGGCTCAGAATCTCTCAGGCATGGCTTTTCTTAGGCAAGTTGTACCAGAAACCTGGGTTACATCTGGAATTCAAGAACTCTCTGTGTTTTGAATATGGCCTAGAGAACACATATGGTCCACAGGCTGCATGTTTACCACTCATAACAGGCCACATTTATAGAAGCCAGTGAAAGAATCAACCTGCTGAGTCAGAAGAAAGTCTAACACTTAAAAAACTTTGTCCAAATAGACATTCATACATGTTGCAGTATTAAGCAGGAGAGTCATCCCATCAATAATAAACTCTTCAGACACAAAAGGCATTTACAGCACAAATTATGTTATAAATACAGGGTAAAGCAGGTAGGAATGTGAAGTCATGAGTCCTAAATTCTGTTGCAAGCTCAAGCTCAGACCTAAAAAGAAATAAAAAGGTATTCCCTCTCAATTCAGTTCAGTTTAACAATATTTCTCTAATATGTACTAGGCACTTAGATAAATGTTATATGAATAAAACCAAGCATCTGTAGTAAAAGTGCTTAGAATCTAATGACAAGGGTAAGGTAAATACATAAACCAATAAATGGTATTAAAGATGTTCTGAGAGGGACACAAGCAAAACAACGACCAAGGTCACACACCAAACCCAACCAAACCAGTAAGGTATTAACTTCTCTGAAATCAATAAGAATACTCTTAGCACATCCAGTTCCCAACACAAAGTAGGCATTTAATACTTTTTTTTGAGTAAACTAAATGACCATATCTCTTTTTCAGCCTAAACAGTTCGATAATAGCCTAATTTATTCACTTTTAATTTGCATAATTAGACCCAGTACCTACGTCTGTGTCACAAAATCATACAGAAGTTATTGTATTCAGAATTATGAAATGCTTTATGCAGTCCTGGACTCCTCAGTTGGAAGATGAGCAATTTAGGTACAATCTATGAAATAAAAAAATAAGTCAAATAACATTTAAATAGAAGAGGATATTGAGAGAGCCATAAATAGGAACATAGTTAAGAAGAAGTTAAAATCTGTATGTAGGATCGGTAGAGCTGTAGGAAATGATTATTTACTGTTAACCTATGGCACTCACATTTGTTTCTACCAGAGGAGCCTGGAACAATTCTTTAGAGCAGACTGTTAGAAGTCCTACAAGCCACATATGAATCAGTAATCCAAGTTTCTCTTAGCATCCAATTCATATCACATATCATATTTGGCACATTGACCCATTTTTGCAGGAGATCAAGATGGAATGTTTCTGAGAGTTGGAATCTTTTCATTTTGCACATTGGAGGGCAATTCCTGCAGATTAGGCTTCGTGTGCTTGGCAACATAGAACCCACATTGCAGAGGAGAAGGGGCTGCTTGGAATTTCTTGGCAATGGCAAAAATTTCACTTAAAGAAGTGATTTCAAGGCAGTGGTCTCAAAAGTTATGAGATTCTAAATGTGTTTTAGCAACTTTTTTTAAAAGGAAAAGCCCAAGACTGATTAATTTATTTCTGTTCTACTGAAAAATACTATAAATATATTATGGTTCTTAATCTTACTGTACAAAATTAATTTCACTAAATACATAAGCAAAGATGAGTTCAGGGCTAGTGAAACTAACACAGCAAGTAAAATAAATGGAGGGAAATCAGGCCTTTTGGAAGAATATGAAAAATGTTATAATATAGAGTTGTACTATCAGTTTTTCTGTATAAAGTATTTATATTTATTGCATTATTACTTGACAAATAAATGAAATTTTAAGTATCAATAACTAACAATAATATCGCATCCTATCATCTAATTTGTTAGGTAATAAGGCATTCCTTCAGCCACGGACCAAGTGTCCACTCCTACAGAGATTACCTAGTTTCTCTGGATTTATTTTTTTCTGTCTCAGTTTTGTGTGCACCAAGAAGTAAACCTGGAATCAGACTTGAGTGCAAGCAGTGTCCTTAGGAGCCACAGGGAGCAGTGTGCAGCACTGGCTGGGCACATGGACTGTTCATGTCTCTCCTTATTCCAGTGAGGTCACATTGAGAGCTGAAATAGTATTTATACCATGGAAACCAGCAAGTGCTACACATCATGGCAGGGTTTATTCCTTTTCTTTGTGTTTTGAGCACCAGTTTACCAGCACACCATAGGTATAAGAAATACAGAGAGGAGTAGAACAGGAAGAAAGGAAGGAGATAGCATCCAGCTAGGGACACATGATTAAGCCTGCTGTCCCTGGAATTAAGCTGGAATTTAATTCTGTGTAGAAACTGTGGGAAATGGTATAAGACCCACTGCAAAGGTGTAACAGCGCAAAGGTATGACACTGCTGAGGGTAGGGGAAGCAAGGGTATTTACATTCCAACTGCGAGCAGTCATTGTAAAGACTGGCTGATTCCCCTTAGCACTTCTGCCTGCAGTGAGTGGGGAACCGTTGCCTTGCTGTCCTCACCAGAGAGATGAAGCCCCTGGCAGCTGAAAAGGGGCAGGCCAGCACTGAAAGGATACGAGCCAGTGGGTCACCACTGGCATCTGCTATAATATCTTTGCCTACGAAATAAAAATAAAAATATCTACCAACTCATCTCACATTAACTTAATGGAAATATTCTAATAGTATATATGTTATAGAACAACAAGGAGCCAAGCGGGGGCAAAGGCAATATACTATTACTGAAAGGAAGCCCTCAGGTTCGTTATGTCTGCTGCCAGAGGAAAGATGTCTCTCAATGCCAGAGATTCATGAAAAGGAAAGGAAATGTTTATTTAATGCTGCACAGACTTTAAGTAGTGACCTAATGTCTTCATCAAAATCCCAAAGTCCCTTAAAACATCCACAAACACACACAGTCCTTCCTTCCCCACTTTGCCCAGTCTGGGGTACCGTATCTCAGGAAAAGAAATAGAAGTCTGTGGCTCAGGCAGCCCCCAGTTCTTCCCACTAATCCACCTCAGCTGGTAGGACTCCCTCAGTTCCCAGCACCATCAGCTATGTCACCAGGATCTCCAGCTAAAGCCAGGTGGTGGTTACCCCTCCAATGGCTGGGAGGAGCAGGGATTGCCACTCGATGGTGATTCTCTCTCGCAGGGCTGCAGCAGTTCCTACTCTGCCAAAGCTGCGTGGTTCTCCCCTCAATGGCTGCCGAGTCTGGGTTAAAATCCCTGTGCCAACCTTCCTCTGCAGCCCCATTTCCAACTCTTCCCACAGTTGGCTACATTTGCCAGCACTCTTATATCCTTCCAGCTTTTCTGGGCTGCCATCGTGAGTCTGGGCAGGTGTGGCCCCAAGTCATGGAGTCTATCTTCTTCAAGCTCCCATGCAGGTGCTATAACTTGGGGGACGTGCCCCCAGTTAGGTCTTGGTGGGGAAGTTACTTCCATCCCCCTGGCTCAGAGCATGGCCACAGCTATTTAACATATCTATGCAATCAGTTAAAGGTTATAGATATGTTGAATGGCCACACCAGAGGTTAGCTGCAAAGCTGTTGCTATGCAAAAGATCTCTCAATGGCCCTGCTTCACGTGTCCCTTCCCCCAACACACACCTGTGTGTGTGTGGGGTGGGGGGCGCGGTGAGGACATCTTAATATTTCCTGAACTTAATATTTCCTTGAATTCTGGACCCCATTCCAAATCTCTATTTGGGACCCCCCTCTTGGCTGCACCCTGTGACATACACACATATTTTATTATGGAAAGTACCTGACATTCCTAAAAGAAAGGCAAGATATTCATTTATTGCATTATTGTTGTTATCCTAAAAATGATAATGAATAATAATAATAGCTCACCAGTCTAGAAAAAAAGAGGAATAGAAGAAAAAATCCTCAGAAAGTCTAGATTATTTTTTCTTAAATAAAATGTCACCACTGGTGATTAGCAATCTGTGAAGCTGAAGTTGGTAGGCACATGGTACATAATCTGGGATACTGGCAAAGATCCCTACTTGAAATGACCTTCTCAGTGGACTATTCTGATCCCTAACATTTCCCTCACTGGTTCCCTCACTGGATTTGGAGCATGAAAGGCCCTGGCAATGATTATATAAGTCATCTTAAAATAATGCATGAACCCACAAGCTTCACTGATATCCTCGGCTGATGATTTGTCAAAATGCTAGATGCTGAGGAAATGGACAGTAAAGGGTGTTTTTACAGTAGATGTTTGGGGAGAGCCCAGAGCCTGGCCTGTGTGAGGACAAGGCAAGTACAGAATGGAAAAATCAGAAAACAAATGGCACTCCATTCCCGGATTTGCCCAGGGCTGTCCTGTCTCTACTTGCCCCTCCTGCTAACTGCATAGCACTGCCAGGGTCTGGCCTTAGTATATTAAAGTAGTTGGGTGACAACTGGCCCTAAAAATGCTTCCCTTACTCTTCCTGATGCCTGAAACTTTACTGTTATTTCTTGGGCTTCAGATAGAAATCCTCTTGGAGAATGTAAGCAACTGAGCCTTAAGAATAAGTTAACAGTTTGTGAGTGAGAAGGGAAGGCAGAGGAGAAGAGAAGACTGTGAGACCAGAGATAGCATAGTACACAGGGCCCCTGGAAGATGTGCATGGTTTAAGAGAGAGGATAAAGGGAAGACCACTAGGAAAAGAAGAAACAGACCATGAACTAGTGTGAGCATGTGTTCCATAGTGACCTAAGTCAATTTGACAATGTACCACTCTTAGGATTCATTTGGCCGAAGACAACAGAGGCTGAGACAGAAGTTTTATGTGGGTAAGGATTAGTGATTTACCTACAATCTCACTATCAGGTTATAATAAAAGTAAGTATCATCAAATCTACTACCTTACAAATTTATCAAGCACACAATCTCAGGCAAGTAAACCCCAAACATGTCTGACCACCTGTTCCATAAACTCCACAAATATTCCAGATAGGTGCTTGGCCCACTACATTATGAGAAAGGTTCACTTGAGAAAGATGTGACAATATTCAAAGCAGGTTTCTGTTAACCTTATTAGTTCACTCACTGGAACTCAACCTATGACTGGGCATGGGTTGAGCATGGGACTATTCAGGAATCAAGTGTGAGTGCTATAGCAAAGGGCACACCCAGGCTATAGACTTACTTCCTTACATTCAAGGAGGGATATTCAAAAAATAAAAAATATTTTAGCCAATCCATGCATCTTGAACACCTTTACATTCAACATTTAGAGCTTATTTATACCATTTATCATAACAGTCAACAGGTCACACTTTTACCTACAAAATCCCATTTTCAACATTCTCTATGCTATTTCTAAAAGCCTCAAGTGTGGCCTTTCTGGTAGAAGGCAACTTTGTCATCTTAGATTGTGGATTCTTGGATAGAACAACTAAGAGTGCTCAGGTCTGCACACATATTTTGTGGTCACTTGTGGACACTGTAATTGTCCACATTTGGAAGGAGCAGGGAGGTGAGGGTGCATCAAAAACAAAATCCACATACAAATGTTGAGTAGAACTAACCTACTAACTGGAATTTCCTGGGCCAAGCATTTTTCTGTTATTCTTATCAAATATATCCTATCAATTCTCATTTTTCAGGCCTTGAATTCCCTTCAAAAATAAAACCTGGCTCTTCAACAAAGAAAATGTTTACTCTTTTCTTATCACCACTGGAGACATGCATATTCCTTACCTCACTTCTGCAGTATGCCTAAAATATTAAAAATTGAAATGATAGCAGACTTCAAAGAATATATTCTTAACTGAATTTATTGGTGTGACATTAGTCAATAAAATTATACAGGTTTCAGGTGTGTAATTCTACATCATTTGTATATTATATTGTGTGTTCACTACCCCTAATGAAGTCTCCTTCCATCACCATTTCTCCCCCTTTTACCTCTTTTAACTGCCCCCAGCCCTCTTTCTGCCTGGTAATCTGCTGTATGTGTCTATGAGTTGTTGTTTTTTTTTTTTTTACTTTGTTTTACTTAATCCCTTCACCTTTTTCACACAGTCCTCAAACCCCTCCCCTCTGATAATTGTCAGTCTGTTCTCTGTATCTATGAGTCTGTTTCCATTTATTTATTTATTTTTTTAAAGTTTATTTTGTTCATTAGAGTCCACATACAAATGAAATCATATGGTACTTGTCTTTCTCTGACTGATTTATTTCACTTAGTATAATACTCTCCTGGTCCATCCATGCTGTCTGTCATAAAATGTAAGATTTCTTTGTTTTTACAGCCATATAGAATTCCATTGTATAAATGTACCACAGCTTTTTATCCATTCATCTACTGATGGGTACTTTGGCTGCTTCCAAATCTTGGCTATTGTAAATAATGCTGCAATGAACATAGTGGTGCAAATATTCTTTTGAATTAGTGTTTTGGGTTTCTTCAAATATATTCCCAGAAGTGGAATCAATGGATCACAAGGCAGTTCCATTTTTAATTTTTGAGGTAACTCCATTTTATTTTCCACAATGGCTGCACCAGGCTGCATTTCCACCAACAGTGCATGAGGGTTCCCTTTTTTCCACATGTTCACCAGCACTTGCTGTTCATTGATTTATTAATGATGAACATTCTGACAGGTGTGAGGTAATATTTCCCTGTGGTTTTAATTTGCCTTTCTCTGGTGATTAGTGACGTTGAGCATCTTTTCATATGTCTATTGGTCATCTTTATGTCCTTTTTTGAAAAGTATCTACTTAGGTCCTTTGCCCATTTTTACTTGTATTGTTTATTCTTTTGCTGTTGAGTCTTATAAGTTCTTTGTAGATTTTGGATATTAACCCCTTATCAGATGTCTCATTAGTGAATATAGTCTCCCATTCATTACATTGTCTTTTCATTTTGTTGATGGTCTCCTTTGCTGTGTACAAAATTTTCACTTTAATGTCATCCATTCATTTTTATTTTTGTTTTTAAAGACATTTTAATCTTATTTTCTTCCTGGTTAGCAACTGCAGGTTACCAACTGATTTTTATGAATTCAACTATAACATCTTTCAATAACAATTTGAAATTAGTAACTGTTTTTCATTGCTGTGTCTTTTTGGAGTTAAGACATCAGAACTACAGAAATAATTATACTGAACCATGTCAGTTTAGAGGCATTTTGGGCACACAATCTTGTAAACCTTACTAACTTGGGCAATGTTTCTGCTAATGTTCTACCAATGAACAATCTAAACTGAAAAACTAGGTTAGGAATCAGAAGAAGAGGAGTCAGAGAAGAAAACACCTGTCTAAATCCATGTGTAATCATGTGTAAAGAGAGAAATACTGTTCACTGGCAGAGAAGTGCAAGGATTACTGTCCTCTTCCATCAAGAGATCAGATTTGGGGTTATTAATAATTAACCAATAGACTGGGATGAAAAATCATGAGTCCTACTTAAAATATTTCTGAATGTTCAGGTTCCTAAGTCTAACTAATTATATGTGTAGAAACAACTCGAGTGTTAATGAACTTGAAACAAAGTTAGGGTGTCATAGGTTTATAAAACTTATTGGCAGAGCAAAGAATTCATGCGCTGCAATTTGGGTGTTTTGTTGGGAGCAGCTTTCTTCCTGGTCACATTAATAAATGGTTTAATAGACGGTTTAAAACAAGCTGTGACTACCCTGTGCCTAGCAACCCCATCCTTGATTTAATAGACACTTCTGGAATAGTCTAAGTGAGAAGGTTGGCTTCTTAATTAAAACTCCCAAAACCAACAGAAATCCATTTAATTCTGAAAATAAACTGTTCTTTAGAAAAAAAATAAATGTTAACAGGAGACAGCCATATAAGCAACCAGAGAATGATGACTTGGGGACACAGTGACTCATGACAGGGGTCCAGGCTGAGATTTAGTGTTTCATAGTTGAAATTTGATAGCTCTTTCCTGTACACATCCTTGGTATAATTCAAATGGTTATTAATGATAATTTGGAAAGTGTCACTCAGTGAAGATTTTATGCCTCCAGAGTTTTTCTAATCTTGACATGGATCTGGATATTTAATAATTACTACAATGGAAGAGCATGTATTGCTTCTTCAAGATGAACTCACAGGTACCCCATCGTATTTTCCTTAATCACGCATGCACCATCATCTCTATGTCCCCATGCTGCAGATGTTTCCATCTAATATTTTCTATGAGACTCCACTGAGCCACTTTGAATTCCCTCCAGAGCTTATCTTCTTTCTTTCTTTCTTTCTTTCTTTCTTCTTTAAATAAGAGAAAGTTTATTTCAAAAGTCACTCAGGTAGAAGTGAGCCATAAAAGAAATGGGCTCAGGAAATGAGTTACAGGTGCAAAAGAAGGGCCTTTGGAGCCGAGGTGGAGGTGGAGAGGAGTGCAGAGAAGAGAGAGAGAGAGAGAGAGAGAGAGAGAGAGAGAGGCACTCAGGTGTGCTCCAGAAAAGAGAGAGGGAGAACACCCTGGGGAAACATGAGGAAAAGGTGCAGTTGTGTTGCATACAGAGAGCTGCCCAGACCTTTTCTATACTCAGCTTTTCCTGAATAAGAATGTGGTTAAATGTTCCTTAGTATCTATTAACCTGATGTTACAGTAAGTAAGCTATAAGGACTCAGAAGATTTCAGGATACAAACACTCTGTCAAAGCCTGTGTGGTGACACGATCAGCAGAATCATGTGGATCAGAATTTTTTAAAAAATCAGATTCTGATCTTGAGTGGTATAAAATACATCCTAGCTCTCCTTTATGTCAAGTGTAAATCTATATGATGACTCAATAGGCCAATCTCATAGTTTTTAATAATATAATCCAGTAGTCATGGTGAGAAACAATAAATCTGTTAGATAAGTATTATGGGGAAAATACTCAATATATATGAAAATTATTAGCACAGAGGCTTTAGCTTTCAGGTGGCAATATAAGTAATTCCAATAAGCAGGTCAATTTTATTTGTTTGTTTGTTTTAGGAGGAGGCGAGAGTTCAATTCCAATAGATTATTATTTTTTCTTAAAAAGGTATCATGTAATTTAAAAAAACAGATTTTTTTCTAATGGCAAAGTGAATATATTTATTTGCTAGCACTATAATAACTAAGTATCACAGGCTGGGTGGCTTTAAAAAACAAACTCATTTTCTTACACTTTTGGAAACTGCAAGTCAAAGATCAAGGTGTCAGCAGGATTGGTCTCTTCTGAGACTTCTATCTTTGGCATGTAGATGGCCATCTTCCCCATGTCTTCTCTTGGTCTTCCTTCTGTGGAAGTGCCTGCCCTACTCTCTCTTCCTGTAAGGATATCAGTTGTCTTAGATTATGACCTACTCTAATAAATTCATTTTAGTTTCATTATGTCTTTAAGAACCCAATCTCCAAATATAGTCACATTCTGAAGTATTGAGGGTGAGGACTTCAACTTATTAATTTTAGGGAGGACACAATTCATCCCATAACAGTAAGCAATGAAAAATACTTGTCCTGCAAAGTGTAGGCAAAGTTATCTCTTTCATGTTCTAGAGAACTGAACTCTGTAGCACCTAAAGAAATGCAAAGTTACTCTTTGAGCAAAGGTGGGTCAGCTCTCCATTGACATGACTCATTTCTATGTTTGAAATAGAACTCTTCCTACCACCCTGAACCTGTCCTTCCCCTCCTACCCATCTTCCAATTTCAGTAAATGTTAACTCTTTCACCTAGGAACTGTGCAAAAATTTGGGCATTTTTCTTGATCTTGCTCTTCCTTTCACATCCCATCTTCTATTCTACTGCAAATCCCGTCCATGTACTTCAGTGCAGTCTGGATCCTATTCTGCTATACTGCCTCCACTCCAACCCTTGCCTGGATTCCTGAAATATTCCTGTTGGTCTGCTGGCTTCCATTCCTGGTCATTTACATCTATTTCCCTGTAGAAGCCAATCATTCCTATGAAGAGTTAAGTCACATATCACATCACTCTTAAGAAATACTATCCAGGTTAAGTTCCTATGGTGCTCTGTAGGGCTGAGCATCATCTTTCCACCCAGGCAACCACACAGACTTCTCACTCTCTGGCAAGTTGGCGGTGAGTGGGAAAAAGTAGCAGCTCAGCAACCCCTGCCTAGACCTGCTGGAAACAATTTCTGTTTGTGGAAACATGTTCTGTGAGACATGCTAAATTCTTCCATATTCAAAGCCTACCTCTATACCAAGTTAGAACTTGAAATATTTTATTTTGAGACAAAAAAAAATCTCATAGAAATGTTCTGTGTTGTTCCTTGGTCTTATTTGGTATTGCTCCAGCAGAATGGCAGACTAAATATACTTTATAAGAATAACCTACAAAAGTGCTTCTGAATTTTTATTGCCATTAAAGATATCTGTGATGTTACTCAAATGCCCTGTATATCTGGATCTTTGTGACAAATTCACTTTGACGTCACTCCAGGAAAGTGTTTCTCTTCCCCTGAATTAGACCTCTTCCTTTGTCAGACCATGAGGACAGAGTGACATGTATTTCCCTTTTTATCTTGGCTGCCAGGGAGCAACCCCCTCCTTCAGCCAAGACCCATGACAGCATGCAAAGCACATGTCTCTGTGTCTACCTAGCTCAGAGTTGATTAAAAATTTAGCAATTATTCAGTTAAATCTACTCACTTAATCTGGATAATTCAGTTTGAAATTACAAGTCTCATAGCAAAATACTCAAGGTGGTTGTGTTGAACAAAACATTAGTTGGCATGGAAAACAGATCATTTTTATGTAATATTGATATCTGGCTTTGCATTAGAATTAATAGCTCAAGTGTTAGGATTAAAATGTAAAATCTTAATTTGTGCCTGATTAAAAGTCAAACTTATATTTGAGTTTTTTGTTTTACATTAATTCTTTTTCTATGGATTAACCCCTCTTTTTTAAAGATTTTATCTATTTATTTTTAGAGAGGGAAGGGAGGGAGGGAGAGAGAGAGAGAGAAACATCAATGTGCGGTTGCTGGGGGTCATGGCTTGCAACCCAGGCATGTACCCTGACTGGGAATCGAACCTACAACATTTTGCTTCGCAGCCTGCGCTCAATCCACTGAGCTACGCCAGCCAGGGCTGGATTAACCCCTCTTAATATTATTATAATAGTGCATCCTTTACATGGATTGGTCCCTTTTAATATTATTTTAATATTACAAATCTAATATTAATCATAAATATAATTAACATTAATTTTCTCTCAGTCACAAGAATTGCTACTTGCTCTGGGACATAGAAAATGATTACTTTTTCAGTGTTATATCCATGTGAACATTTCTTTTCCACCTCCTACATTATATGCCATATGTATAAATGTATCCATAGGATGAATATCCATAATCAAGGAAAACATAGATGTTCCACCCACACCCCAATCATAAAATTCAGTTTAAAAAGTCTTTAAGCATCCATAACATTAGGCAAAAGTAATACTCCCTGAAACCACACAGAGAACAAGCTGCTCTAGGTTAATGTAACATCTGAGGGTTCTGGTTATGGGAAGGATGCTCTCATTTATCCTGTGCTATTCATCTGCCTAACTGCTTTCAGTTCCATCTCACATTCTTTCCCTCTTTATTCAATTTCACTGAAAGCTGATCTCCATAAGCTTAACTTCCCAAAAGCTCTCTTATCAAATAGTTCCCCACACGGGTTTGGAGAATGTGAGACACTGGTTAGAGATGGGAGGGCAGCAAGCAGAGGGAAGCTGGAATGTTCTTCCTCCTTCTTTTCTGCTTGGGCTGCATTTCTTTCCTCTGTGCTTGCATTAGCCCAGCTCCTGGCTTTACTCCTGGCAGTAGTACTCTCTCTACTGAACGTCTAGGGAAAGAGGGTAGCTAAAAGATGGTGGCCCCCTCCAGGCTGGAGTCTTACAGACAGTGAGGGGCCAGCAAGGGAAGCAGAGGGAACTGTGACTAGAGATGGGTTGAGGTGACATTTTTAATGAGTAGGGAGTGGTCCTGTTGAGAAGTTGAGAACTAGAGCAGACTTTCACCTGACTTTGTCTCCTGGAGTTCACTGGAGGTCATTGGCAACCTTAGAGATGCCTGTCTGTGGCGTGATAGAACTTCTAGAAGTCCACCTGGTGGATAAGAGGCAGAGGTCATGACGATAGGCATTTCTTTTGAGCCATTGTGCTAAAAAGGATCAAAGAAATGGGACAGAAGCTGGAGGAAGACATGAGACATTTACTTTCTTTTCTTCTAGTAATGATTTAAATTTCTTTCTAGGAACATCTGTCCCAAGCTCAGTGTCTATGGCTGGAGGGAGACTCAACACCTGCTGCAGGAGTGGAGTTTGCAACCCAGCTCAGCCAACTGGAGCATCAAATTCCATGGCCACTGTGATTGGTTAAGAGATGGGCATATGACTTGAATTAGTACAATTCAGAACTTCTTTGGAAGCTACAGGGAAGGCACACTATATTTTCACTTGAATTTTAACCTGAGAGGGTGTGTCTGGAACTTCGAGCAACCACCACAAGAACTTGTAGACTAAATGAAATATCCTGAAAGCCAAACTAAGAAACAGAGCCATTTGCCTGGATTCACCTGCCTCTTGACTCAGAAAATTTCCTTTTTTTAAAAGTCAGTTTGGATTGAGTTTCCTGCTTTCTTGCAAAAGAAAATGTCCTAATAGCCTACAAAGCCTAAAAAGGGCATCCATACACATGAAACCACGTGTTCTGGTGTGAAACCCACTGAACAATGGGAGCACATCCTGGGCTTGGGGTGGTGAGGAAACACAGTTCAGGCTTCTCCAGGAGATAAGGTAGGTGTTAGTCTGAACTAGAATATTTAAAGTCATAAAAAAGGAATTAACATTTACACCAGTGAGCCAATTAGAATTCTAGAGAGATAGGCAGCTTGAAAGAACCCACTTTTCCTCAATGCTGAACCCCAAGTAGATGCTCTGAATTGGTGCATTATTCTTAGAGCTTTTATCTTTCCTTTTAATGATTGCACCTATGATTGCAAAATATTTCTTTTGTGTATCAAAAACGAAACCCCAAGATGTAGCCCAATAAGAAGTTTAAGAATGTCTATAATAATAAAAACTGACATATAGTAACTGCTATTAGAAGAAAGATCCCTAAAATATTGCTCATTATAAAAAAATTAACCTATTTGCTGACTATTTTATGTGAATGTCATGTGCTCAAGAGCTAAAATAATTCAGGAAGAGGCTAAGAAAAGAAAACAGTAAACCTAAAAGAATATAATCATCTACATCCTATAAAATCTGTGCCTTTAAAAGGTAGCTTATTTTTGATTTGGAGCTGGAGGAGAAGGTGTTTATGTTTGCATCTTGTTGTCTCTCACTCTCCTATAATGAGGTGAAAGGAAAGTTAGGAAGTTGATAATATCTTTAAAAGCATAGAGCCCCAGGAAACATGACCAGTGACAATTCATTGTACGTGGCATAATTTACCAAAAGTTCCCCAAGTGGTTCCTCATGATTCCCTTCATTCTTCCCTGCCTTTGTTCCCAGGATGTCTACCCAGTTATAGACTGTATTGTTTGTTGCTTTGGATGCCAAAACTTAGCACAATGGCTGGACCACAGAAGGCACACAGTAGATATTTGCTGGATAGGTAGCTGAATGAACAAAAATGTCATCGTAGAACAGCAGTCCCCAACCATTTTGGCACCAGGGACCATTTTTTCCATGGATGAAGGTGGGGGTGGGGATGTAGACAGGAGGTGGAGCTCAGATGAACTTCCCTTGCTGCTGGTTCCTAACAGGGTATGGACAGTTCGAGTCCAGGGCCCCAGGGGTTGGAGACCCCTGCGTTATAATTCAGATTGGATCCCATTTACTCTTTCTTATTTCTTTGCACCAGAGAGGGGAGGATTGTTGTGGAGGAAAATTATAACAACTGAAAATGTAAGGAGCATCATTTTCTGGGATAATTAGGACATGTCCAGACTTCTCAATCCCGTCTGATAGAGAACTCCTCAACTTAAAGGTTAAAGAGAGAGGAGCAATAGGGAAGCATTTAGGCATTTTGGAACCACTGATATCTAACAGGAACCAACAAGCTCACTCACTCTTCACCATATCTGAATATATATGGCCACTGGCAATAAATAAGCTCACAAATCCTTTTCCAAATCTTAAGTTTCACCCAAATTATATTCACACTAGAGAATTTTCATTAGTCTCATTCCCTAGGGATCTGTGCTTGAAGAAGAGGAAAGGCCAGCTCCTTTGTGGCGGGTTGGGACAACTCTGAGATGGAACATACACTCCAGTCCCTTGCAAGATCAGGCTGAAGCCACCGCCACCCACAGACTAGCCTGAGATAATGCCCTGGATTAGCTTGCTGTCCTTCCTGTCCTGCTGCTTCCCTCCTGACTGGTCTCCTCAGAGCACTGCCTTATTAAACCCCCATGGGCAAATCCTCATCTCAGAGAGGTTTCTAGGGAACCTGAGCTTACTGGCAGGGATAGAAACACGTATAAAATGTGGTAACAACTCTCCAAACATTTTTCAACTAATCTGAACTTGATTTAAAGTTGTATACAAATGCCTCATTGGAAGGTAAACCTCCAATCAGTTTTGAAACAGCACGATTACATAGATGTTCCTGGAATCTTGAGGACAATTCTATTTTTATAGAAGCTGCCCGTGTCATGCATGGCAGTAGTTTTGAGTGTTTGGCCTTTCTTCAATAAATCAAACAAAAACAAGCATTATCAAATGTTTACATTTACTGGAGCCTCTGGCTTCAAGTAGCTTGATCCGTCATTCCTGACAAGTTCACAGCAGACCTTCGGCCATATCAAGGCCATCAGCTTTGTGGTGATGAGGTGGGTTTCCCTTGTTTTATTTTTAATCTAACAAGACAAACAATGCTAGCCACACCAATTAAAACAAGTAAAGAGTTAACCTTCAAAATGACCACAATTCAGATGGCAGCATGGAAGTCATCAGGACTACTTAATCTTCCAGAAAATTTATTGCTGTAGTAACCAAGTCTTTCATGTGTGTTTTTGCCACAATTCTTCCTGCACATACACAGGAGGAATCTGGAGTTCATGGTATTACACAGCACCACAAACATGGATTTGTGCAATAAATAGGACCCTTGAGGCAGAAGAACCATACAGCCTTTAACTTCAGCATTTGTGAGAATAGTCACATTGGTGAAAAGAATATTCAGAGTTTTGGGTGTTCATTCACAATTACCCACTGCTGTGCTCCCGCTTCTTCCCCTTGTCTGTCCTCATTTGCTGCTCCTGCCAAATGCTGCTGCTTTCCTTCCTTCCTTCCTTCCTTCCTTCCTCTCTCTCCCTCCCTCCCTCCCTCCCTCTTTTTCTTTCTTTCCTTCTTTCTTTCCTTCTTTCTTTCCTTCTTTCTTTCCCTCTTTCTTTCCTTCTTTCTTTCTTTCTTTCTTTCTTTCTTTCTTTCTTTCTTTCTCTTTATTTTTCTTTTTCTCTTTCTCTCTCTCTCCTTTTCTCTCTCTCTTTCTCTCTCTCTCTTTCTTTCTTTCTTCTTCCTTTATTTCTCTATTCACATTTCCTTTCTTCTGATTCTGCCCTAGATATTTTTTAAGCTCTATTCAAAAGGTCTACTCAAAAATTGCTCTTTGAGAATTATAATCCTCCAGAAGTCCCATGCTGTCTTGTCCCATACTGTGAGTTGAAAGACCTGAGTGTGTCACCTGGCTCCCTGGCACAGGGCAGTGCCCTCTTTTCTTCATACTTAATCCTGGTTTCAGACACCCTGAAATCAAGTTCAAGAGCTTATTCTCTATGGTCGTGAAATTTTACAAATTGTGAGGTGGGGCAGGGGAGTGGTGGGGGGAAAACAGAGGCAATTATACTTGAACAACAATAAAAATAATTTTTTAAAAAGAAAATTAAACCTAACCATAACAATAACATTAAATTTACATGTCATAAGCATCTCTTAATTATTAACAAAAAGCAAGGATTGTCAGATTGAGTAAAATTTACAAAATGCTACAGAAAACTTAATTTAGATAGTGCAACCACTTTATTTTTAGTACAATGTATTTTTAGCTAAAGGGGGTTTTCAGAGGAAAGCCATATCTTTAAAGGGAAAAAAGAGGAAGTTTTTATAGGGTATCTTGCTTGTCAAAAGCAATTAAATAATACATACAGGTCTTAAAGAAATGTTCAAATGTAATTTGGATATGGTTTGGGTATCTGAATAGATATAAATTTGACCAAGGCTTCTTGCATATAAAATAGAGCCTAAAACATATTACTCTTGGAAGAAAAGGAAGTTATTCAAATGTTTTTGGCAAAAATAATATAAATGGAACCACTTTAAAATGAAGCCAGAGTTGCCATTTTAGAGGAACTGCCTTGAACATCTTATGCCTCAATTCTTTGCAATGTTAAAACAGCAAAATAACCTTTGGACTGGGACTAAAGCAACATTGTACCCCGAAGAACTGTTTGCAAGGATAAGAAGGAAGAAAATATTATGACTACTGGATTCGCACTATCAGACTGAAAATTATAATAATTATTTAGAATTAACTTCATTGTGTTATGATTTCTGTACCAATAACTGTCTTCCTTCTATTGATGTCTATTGATGCCTTCCCCTTCTCATAAATACCTACTGCCTTTTTTTCCCTAAATAGAACACTATTTGGGTTTCTGCCTGAATCAGTGTTATCTGCCTGAATTATTGATCTGAGATAAGCATTTACTGCCACTCACTTTGAAAGACCTTTTAGTTTTAGGTTAGCACTTTGATTTAAAATTGCTTCTATCAGCCATGTAATTCCAAATAACTTTACAGATGACAGAGCACAGAATTACTGTGTTAAGAGGAGACTTCAATCATCTCACATAAGCCAGATAGAATTTCTTTAAATTTTATAGAGAGAGATTTATTGATTGTTTGGTCCAATAACCTTGTTTCAGACACTTGTCATTTAAATGACAGGATTTAAGAGAATACAGTGACATTTCTAGGAAACTTGTCCAGGGTTGATATCAAATGAGGGATTGATTTGTTGTCAATTTATTTCCATGGAACACATTGCTCATTCCTATTAGACATGTGATCTTAAATTCATTTATACCATCAAGTTAGTCCAAGGCAAAATTATCAGTCTTATTGTCTATTTCTGCATAACCAACTATCTCAAACTTAGTGGCATAAAACAATAGCCATTAGATTCTGTTTATAGATTCTGTGAGTCAAGAACTTAGAAACGACACAGTAGAGATGGCTTGTCTCTGCTCTATGCCTCCAGCCTTGGCTAGGGAGACTGAACAGCCTGGCTGGAGGATACGCTTCTATGATGCCTTCTTCATTCACATGGCTGGCTCCTGGCCTGGGCTGCTCACAGCTTGGCTCACTAGGGCTGTTGACCAGGGCACCTATATATGGCCTCATTATGTGGCTTGAGCTTCTCATGCATGGCTGATAGGTTTCAAGAGCAAGCATTCCAAAAACAAGGGTTCCAAGAACAAGGGTTCCAAGAGTACTGGGTGGAAACAGTCTGATCTTTTCTGACCTAGTCTTTAAAGTTATATAGCATCACTTCTGTCATACTTATTGTTTAAAGCAGTTGTAATTTCTCACAGATTCAAGGGGAGTAGATAATGAGAGGAAGGTCAATGCATATGTGCCCATTTTTATAAATGCCACTATGGTTTTTATGGTATTTGCCAACACCATTATGGTTTTGACAAAATGGAAAAAATATAAGCTGGGCTTTGAATACTGATTCCTCCATTTTTCAGGTATTCTTAGGCATGTTACTTGACTTCTTCCTTCATTGTACAAACACAGATAGTGGTCAATCACCAGGTTGCTATGGATAGGCACAAATTTCTGTTCATAAGCAGTTGGCTAATTCCAAAGTCTCCTTTTTATCCTTAGCCACCTTTACCTCCTTTCTCGAGCAGAAGCCTCCTCAGTCTCCCTCCCATAATTCCACTTAAATGTGCTCTGAAAGCCAGCATTCAGAAGGCGGAACCTCCAGGGTGTCCTTCAATGGCTGAGGAAGGAAATGGTGGAATGCACTTTGCAGTAGCCACCTACACTACCATGCCTAAGAGCCTGTCTCTCTCTCCTGACTCAGATTTCTGCACTTCCCTTTGGTAAGACCTGTAGGAATCAGTGACAGACATTCTTTGAACCCCCAGGACTTTTCCTTTCCTTTAAAAAATGAAATGGAATTCCATATCAGGAATCCACAGGATTTTTTTCTGAAGTATATGTTCCTGTTCTTTCTACTTCCCATCCCTACCTGGTGTCAAATCAGTTGAAGTAACAGCATCCTGAAATTGCAAAGGCACTTCGGCCTGGCTCCTCCTTCTGCCTAAGTTCTTTAAGCACATTACTCAAATCTGTCCCAGCAGCCAGAGCAAGTTCATTCATTGCTGCAGCCAAAGAACACATAGACTATTCCAAATGTGAGGGGTGATGAAGGGAATATTATATTTAATCATGACAAAAGAATGCCATGCTGAGTTGTTTATTTATGGTCATTGTTACAATTTTTTAACCACCTCACTGGCCTCCCTCCTGTCACTTGTGGTCTCCCCAGGGTCATCTCCACCTAAGAGTCAGAGATCTTCTAGAAGCATTTCAAGCCAAGCCACTCCCCTACTCAAAGCCTGCTGAAGACTTCCTAATGCACTTGGAATAAAATCTGAAGTCTCTACAGTGGCTTACAAGGGCATCCATGATTAGCTGTAAGTATTTCTCAGACCTCACTTCCTGCCTCTGAGCCAGCCAGGCCACTGCCACCTGTGTGGTTGCCCAGGCCCTGAGCTTAGAAGGGTCTCACTTGGTTTAGTGCTCTGCTGTTGCCATATTGATGATTTTAATAATGTTTGAACAGGGGACCCTGCATTTTTATTTTGCACTGGGCCCTGCAAATCACATGGTGGGCTCTGACCCTGGTGCCACCAGGCACACAACGACTGCTGCATCAGGAATCAGCACTGACTGCTCCTTCTCTCTTCTGAGAAAGCTCACTTGTGACATGATCACACACTCAGCTGCTTCTCTCCTTCACTTAGGTCCACACCAGAGAAACCTGTGACCCCCACATCCATGGTGTCACCCCTCCCCATATGTTGAAGCATTCTTTCAAAATACCCATCTCTGCCAGGGTTACAATGTATATTTACTTAGATGCCATTATTCCTTGTATTCCCCATAGAAGTTCCTCCAGGGCAGGGACAACAATGCCTGGCTTGGCTATTTCTTTATCCCTGGAGCCTGACATGCTTCCTGATACATAGTTATTTCTCAGTACATTTTTGTTGAATTAGCTTGTTCCTCAGTAGTACCATGAATAGTGCCCATCTCACCAGCAGCATACTTTAATTTTATGAACTTAATTATAAGAAAAGTTCAGAGGACACCTTTGGAAATACATTGTTTTTCATTAATGGTAGTTGTCTAGCTTTTATCAGACTGCCATGAATACCAGTTTATCTTAATGTCTCTGCCTTTTTTTCCTATTCTCTGGTTTCCAATGACTCTAGTGTGGTGTTTCCAACATTCAAGGTATGGACAAGTTAAGATTAATTTTCTAACTTCAAAAGGAGAAACAATTCATAGGAAGTGATAATCCCCTGAACTGGACAATCTCAGCTGGAAGAGATGACAGGCTTTGTGTCCTGCTGTGACCCACACAGCAGCAGAGACAGCAGAGCCAGAGGCCCCTTTGAGCTCACCTAGCCCAAACTCATAACATGTTGTGTTCTTTCAGGGTGGGAAGGATGTTCCAGGTTAGATACAGAGAAAGGAAGGTGGAGGAGGAGACCATAAAAGGTACACTTAAATTATTCTTTCTCCTGAAAAGGGAATTAACTTCTTGAAATTACAAAACTGTTTAGTTGTAGGTCAAGTGCAAAAAGTTCATGTTTTTTTACTTTCTCTTTGAGATTAAATGTCCTTCGATGGCAGACATAATCATTGACATCAGTTTCTAATATAGCTCAGTATTATTACCATTCTTGTTGTTCATTTTAAGTGAATTTTTCTATCATGGCTCATTTCAGGGCTTTTTAACCAAAAACTGTGTTCTTTCTGCATTGTGGGCACTAGTGGGCACTAGAGTCCCTGAATCCCAAAGAGGCAGCAAGCAGGTGGCAGGTGTTAGGCCACCATTCTGCACTGAGGCATGCAGCAAGGTAAGAGGGAGCGAGGTGTCCTAGCACAGGGGTGCCTTGGCAGAGTCCTGGCAATATCACATCTTTTGATTTCTAGTTCTTTTTGCACCTCAGGTGAACAGAAATGGACTAATAATAATCTTAGGTTCTTGACATACTCTTGTCATTGGTCCATGCATGCCCCTCTATGGCTTCTATGTAGATGTTTATTTTTAATAATTTCATCAACACCTAGGAACCACCCAGCTCAGGAAACCAGAATACTGACATGGTGGGGGCCATCCAGGTGGTCCTATGCCTCCTAAACCTGAGGTCACCACTCTCCTGAGCCTTGTGTTGCTCAGTTCCTTTGCTTTTAAACAGATATCTTTTTTGAAATCTATGACATTCCTATCTATGTTCTCAAAAAGCATATTTAGTTTGAGTTGTTCTTAGCTGTGTCCAAAGGTATCATATTGTGGGTGACCTTTCAGGATGGCTCAGAAAGAGGACCTGACCTCGTGCCCAGACCAAATACCTCTGTATCACGAGGGGTGGAGCAAGCCCACCACCAGGAGTTGACTGTGGTGGGGAAATGACCCACCAATGTGCAGAGGCCTGCTGGAAACTCTCCCTCTGCCGAGAGGAGCTGATAGCACCAGAACACACAAGTCTCTTCTTGGGTTTGCTTCTCCTCTGAGCCCACCTGTGCTCTGGGCAGGGCTCCCAGCCACCCACTTTGCAAGGCTGTTCAGTCTCCCACCTGTACAAACAGAGGGTTTCCTGTCACCACGTGGCCAGAGTAGTGCAAAGCTGCAGCCCCGGAGCTTCATGGTTTAAATTTCCTAACGAGAACAATCATAGGCCTGGAAAACAGCTGTGATCCCAGGGGCCACGACACAGCATAATTCAATTTTGCCTTTATGATTTCTGTCTTGTCCTTCACAATTTCCCACAAACCTTAAACACGTTTCTCTACTCACTTTCCATCTCACAGTGATCACAAGACTTGGCTCTCAGGAAGTCTCTCACAGCACCAAACGGATTTTACTCTGCAAATCCCAAGTGGAAATCAGAAGGTACTGAGTTACTTACAAAATGATGATACAACATAAGGACACTAAGGTTGTAAGGAGAATCCAGTCCTAAGTAGAGTCTTCTTCCTTGTCCTCGGTCACTGCTATGATCAATCATCAAAAACAAGAGGCTGACATTTAATAGAAAGAACATGGACTTTGACATAAGAAAAAAAAATAAGTTCAAATCCCACTGAGTTCAAGGTTTATGTGACCTTGGATCTCTCAGAGTTAGTTTTCTGATCTGTAAGACTGAGCCAGGTACCTATTCCACAGGGCACTGTGAAAGTTACTTGAAATAAGGGGTGAAGTGGTGAGGCTCACATGCCCTGGATGTGGGTTACAGACTGGTGCCTAATAACTAGGAGCTTTAGACCAGGCTCTCACTTCCTCACCCTGAGTCTGCCTCAGTCCCTCCCTGCCAAGCCTCATCCCCTCTCTGCTCTGATCTGTCACACATCATGGTCAGATGAGTCATCCCAAAGCAGTGGTCGTACATATCACATTTCTTCCCCTCCGAACCAGCCCCACACCCCTAACAACAAAAGAACCCTTCTGTGGTTTCCCAATGCCTTCAAGATGTCCAAATCCCTTAAGTTGGCACTTCAGCTCGACCACAATTTAGGATCAATTTACCCCTTCACAGTGGTCTCTTATTATTCCTATACCTGAATCCTGTGTCCTAGTCAAATTTACTCTCTGAATATGCCAGACACATGTCAGCTCCCTCAACACCTGTACTCCCCACATTTGTGCTGTCCCCCTTGCATAGCTGCTTGCCTTTTTTTTTTTTACCTGGTATACATTCTACCTTTTCTATCTGTGGTATGAGTAAAGTCCCTACCTCTCTACTGCCCACTCTCCTTTGATTTTTAATGTATCTCACCTTCTTTGCCATTAGGCATTTGTGTATATAGCAACCAGCACCCGACACAGGTTCTATAGAAGATGTTCATAAATGTGTGGTGCTGAACTCAAATATACAAGCACAAATCTCAAAAAGCATTTCCACTCAGAAATGCCTTCATAAACAAGTAGAATTCAACTCATAAGAATTCCCTTCCTCAAATTTTGAAATATTGATAGCTAGATAGAAATGATCAAGCACTGAGTTTGTATATTGCTGTTGGTGTGTGTGAGGGAGCTACATTGAGTGCTTTAATTTCACTTCAGCCCCTAAAGAAAATAGTTATCTTCACTCTCCCTCACTTGGCTGCTCTCAGCTGATGATAATCTTTCATCAGACCACATTGGTTGTTCAAGCATCCAAAATTACACAGGAATTTGGGAAAGATATCTGGAAAGAGAATAAGCCTGACAATTGTTGACCAGGTGTTGCCCTTTAAGTTTTTTCCCAGCCTCCGTGCCCAATTTAATCTTATAATAAAATATGTCAAGGTGAGTTGTCTTTCCAGAACTCCCTGGCAGTGGGGAAGGGGCCTCTGGCTGTGCTGGCAGTAGAAGGGCATTGAGGAAGGGGCTTTGTTTAAGCTCTAAACCTGGTTGTTTAGATTCCAGGCATTCTTGGTTAGAGTTATGCTTAAACCTGAACTTGGACAAAGACCAAAAGATTATGCATTAGTACCATACCCCAAATATTTGGGGATTCTGTCAAATCGAAGTTGGCTAGTATCCATATGCAATGGTGCAGCTTAAACAATATCAAATTGGAGCAATTAAACTGTAATACCTTAAGTTAATAGTTTTTTAGAAGGTTGCTAATTAACACTCATTTTTCTGCCTAATGTAGGAAGAGCTTTCTGAACTCAAAGGAGAAAGATATTCATCTAGCTTGAAGATATCCAATTTCTCCATTGTGTATAAGGCTGCTAATATTGTCAGGAGAAAGCATCCATCAAAAACACTTGCATATGAAACCCTCTGAAGAAGATATGCCAGGTTGTGTAGCCACAGCAGCCCTTGGGCCCATTGAAGAGACTGACTTTCATAGCAATCCAAAGTTATAGAACTGGTACTGATGTCCAGTTGAAGCTGGCAGATCAAACACACACATCAGGTCCCTCTCTTACAGCTTCTTTTCTCATCTGGGTATGCTACATGTGCTGCAAGGATGCATGGGCACCCTTGCAAACCTCTGGTTTTTGGAGTAAATTATTCCAAAAGAACAAGACTCTGAAATGGAGAATAATGTATGGGAGATTTATTTGGGACCTGTGGGCAAGGGGATGGGATGGAGAGAAAAGTTGAGAGTTCCGGAACTAAGAGGGACCTTCAGAGGTCCCCAGGAGACCAGACCTTTATACCCCAGTATTTCTCAGTATTTACATGCAAATTGCCCCCAAAACTAGTGACCTTGGGGTGTAAGCTTGGATAAAGTAGCTGGCTTCAGCCTGGACAATTCCCAGAGTGGGCTAAGTGAGGCTCCCCTCCTGCAGAACTCCTGGTCCTTTATTCCTGAAGGAGGTTCTGAGCACTGCATCCCAGCTTCTGCTACACAGGGATACAAGCAGCCTGCTCTGGGACTCTGTGCCTTCAATCATTTGAATTTGAGTTTGGATTCCAACAGTGGTGGCTCTTGTATTTCTCTATAGGAGAAATTTAATGGTAGCAATTTCATTAGGATTATAGAGGGGTTAGGAGGTTCTCAGGGATTTGTATGGAAGTTGCATGAACATAGCAAGCATGCTGTTTGGCTTAGGCTATGTTTTCACTGGGAGTAGCTTTAGTAAAGATGTTGGGGATGAAAGGGAGGAGGATCTAAAAATCAGGCGAAACAGATGATAACTATGTTTACATGTTACTGCCATCTGTGCCTTAGGGAGATTAGACAGCTGTGGGTTAAGAAAACAAACAAACAAACAAACAAAAGAATTTTAATCAGGAATTTAGACTCCAGAAGGAAGGAAGGCAAGAGCTTCAAATAGTCTGACTCCATCTGCTCCAGAGGGTGAACCCATACCCTCTGGTGAATCCAGATGGTGTTATCACAGGGAGTGTTAGAAGTAAGTTTTCACTACAGAAATGCGTGGTGTTAAGGTGTGTGGTTGGCTAAGATTTCCATTGGCACCTCATCCCTTGATCTGGCAAACCCAGCAGCCCAACCCCTTTGGAATGACACACTTGAGACAGAATCCTGTCCTATGGTCCCCACCTGATGGATGGCAGCCTTTGTCACCTGATCTTAATGTCAAAATTTTGTTGTGACCACATCAAAATGAATATTTCCTGCAAGGGGCTTGTCAGCATACCTAAAAGGACAAGAGAATCTGGGAAAGAGGTTGAATGACTATTTTTATGCTTACCTAGTAATCCATGTTTGTGCGCATGTGGCAGAATTTGGTCTGAGACTTGCTTTCATTTAAATAAAATGCTGGCGATGAGGTTGTATAGGGGTAGGAACAGAGACCTCTAACAACTAGAGACTACCAGTGTTTATGAAAAGAACCTCACAACTGTCAATAACTAAATTAGCTTAGAGGTTAAGGAAGTGAATAATGCCTTTTCTTATTGATGGCTAAATATTCCAACAATTCCCCTGAAAAGTAATGATACCCAAAATAAACGTGGCTATCAACACTGGTTTACTGCTATAATTGATCATAGAAATAAACTACCCTGCCATAGAAATTCGGTGCATTTCATATGATAATTATAACAAAGTAAATTTAACTTGATTACTCTAGATAATTCATTTTCATTTACATGGTCTCTGCTACTGGATTTGTCCTCGGGCAGGCTCAGTACATGGCTCAGGCTCTAGAATGAAATCTTTCATGTGCTTATCTCATGGCTGTGGCAGATCCTTGGGTTTCACTCTTAGGTGTGAAAATTAAGGGTATTCTAATGTAAAACATAACAGAAAAATAAGTCCAAAGTCTTGGTTTACCTGATGGGTTTAAAGAAGAGACAACTTGGGCAATGCAGCTAAATAAAGCATGCCATCTAAATACTGAATACAAGAGGATTGAAAGGAGACAGAAGATAAAAACCATGGTCAGTATGATAGAAATCTGTAACTCCTGGAGTTACGTGAGATTTCCCACTGCTCCTTCACACAGACCCTTCACTCTGGCAAGACATTTTGCCCCAACCCGCATGTTTACATCTTGGCCCATGAGTCTTTGATGGCTCTTCTGATTGCTCACAAACCCTCATCACCCTTCACAAATCCCTCCCTCGGTATGTAAAAGTGCTTCCTCCAGTTCTGTTGGCCAATGTTGATCCTTTTGTTGAAACTCCCCTAATTTTGCCACTTATACATTAAATGCTTTATTTTCTTGACACATCCTAAGTCCTTTGGAAACTTTCTAGGGAGGACCTTGCAGCCTTTACCTATCCATTCAAAGTTTCTCCATAGTACCTAGCACAGAGTTGAGAACCCAGGAGGTCCTAAGTACACTGTGACTAAGTGTGAGAGGTTATAAACTCAGAAAACATGGGCAGCTAGCCAGGGAGCAGTCAGGCTAAAGCCAACTGGAAAGGCATTCAAATTCAAAAAAATTTTTTTAAAACTGTGTTAACAAAACAAGACTATAGTTGATCTGCATACACGAGGGTTCTTTTTTTGAAAAAGCACTATTTTTAATCCTCACCCAAGGACAATACTTAGAGAGAGAGAGGGAGGGAGAGAGAGAGAGAGAGGAGAGAGTGGGAAACATCAATGTAAGAGAAGCATCCATCAGTTGCTTCCCATATTTACCCAGACCGGGGAATGAACCCACAATCTAGGTATGTGCCCTGATAGGTGTGTGCCCTGACTGGGAACTGAACCCACAACCTTTCAGTTATGGGACAATGCTCCAATTGACTGAGTCACACCAGCCAGGGTTGTATGAGGTTTATAATTTCTGTTCTTTAAGAGATCAATATGAAGGAAGCAAAAATAATTTTTCTTTTGGGAGGGAGGAGGGGAGGGCTGGATGGGTTGGTTGGGACGGGAGTAAAAGATAGAAAATTGTACTGCAGCAACAATTAAAATAAAATAAAATAAAATAAAATAAAATAAAATAAAATAAAATATTTAATTATAAAAATAATTTTCTTTTACTTTTAGTTCTAATAATCACATTGACAAATTTATTGCATACATGCATGTGAGGGTTCCTTAAGAATATGAGACCTGAAGACAGATAGGTTAGTTGAGGAGGACATGCCATTTTGCAACAAAGGGAAAGAGAGGCATGGTTTGGATTTCAAAGGGCAGGAAAGCAATTTGCAGGTAGATGACAAGGAGCAAACAATGTGATAAATAAAGTCTTGCTGGGCCTCCTGGGCCATCCAGAAACAGAGGACACAGAGGGAAGTTTAACAAACAGAGGTTGGGAAGCTTCTCCTTCCACTAGTGCCACACTTAGTTCACATTATGCTAAGGTGATAGCTCCATTTAAGCAGGTTTTTCTATTGGAATTCCTTAAGGCAGCTAAGGCGGAAGGAAAAGGCTCTTCTTGAGTCTTTTGTTTTCTTAAAAATAACCTGCTTAAAATAACCAATATCCCGAAAAGCCATATTTTGGAATGGCAAACTCTGTTCCCCCTCACTGGCAAGTGATTTCTGGTTCCCTTGATTGGGAAAATGAAACTGTGAATACAACAGCAGAGAAGCATTATTTTCTACATTCTGAACTTCTCTACTTAAACAGGTTTGTTTCTGGGCAAAGGGACCACCCAAGGAAGACACATTCAGACTGTGCAAAGGCATCCCTCCATGAAGCGGTCATCATTCTCTGGGCAGTGGTGTCCTCAGGTCTTGCCCTGACTCTGAGCCCAGCTCTTTCCCCTTCTGGGTTATACCCAGGCCTCAGGCATGGCCTGCTGGACAGCTGTGAAGGTGATGTTGGAGGGCAAGTGGGCAAAAGATGGAAATCAGTGAAGCTTTTCTCTCCATACAGTGGTGTTCGGAAGCACAAGCCAGTTTTGCTTTATTTCCTAAAGATTTAGGATGAGGATATTGGCATTTGGGAAAATGGAAAGATCTAGATCAGTAGGCAGTTGATCTAGAAGGTAGAAATATCTTTCTTCTGAAATAAAGCTAAATATGGAGACATACTTCCCTACCCCACTGCTGCAATATGTGGGAAAATGGGAATCTTTATACTTAGTGAAAAGAAGGACTAAAAGATATTAAAGATGCATACAAATTGTCTTTCAATTTGCTGTTTTGAAGATGCTCATTGGAATATAAGGTCATGTCTGACTGTTGCTAACAGCCCTTATGGGGCCAAGAGATGTGGAGCAGAATGAATTCAGAAAGATGTTTCTCTCAGCTGAAAACCATTACTCATTACCCTGCTGCCAAGGCCATTGAGAGCTGCTGTAACCCTGTTTACATACAAGGATACACAGGGACAAGAGGTCGTGGGAGGTAAGCAAGCCTGCAGTCCTCAAAGTCAAAAAACAATAAACACACCAACTTTCAAGACTTTTAAAGTAGCACAATTGGGCCAAACAAATTCCCACTTCGGATGTAGATTCACAACATCTTGTGGCTGATGGAAATAAGACTTGGGTAAGAGCTGGTTCAAAATGAAGTAATACTAAGTTTACTATGACCAAAACAGGCAACAGAGAATTAAGGCCTGGAACAGTACTTCAAATATGCCTGGATTAGAATTAAGACTGAACTGGCACTGAGGCAGGGATCAAATTCGAGAAGAAAGTTCCAAGAACTGGGAGAGAGGAGAACCATTTTTCAGCAAATTCATAAAACATAATGGGTAGCCCCTCTGCTGTTATGGAGAGAATATTCAATGATATGACTAGTAGTGGATTCGAGGTCTAGTGTGTGGACTCTCAACTATGATCCGAACAGGTATTTTGTCAGCAAATATTTGGGTATCTTTAATTGAAGTGTATCTGAAACAGAAGTCAACACCTACAAAAACTGTTAAAACATTTTCCCTGGAAATAACATAGAGTCTTGTTCCAAATTTGACTACTCACATTGAGCAATCTGAATAAATATAGTGGGATTTGGCACTCCTGTGAGGCATCACTTAAGAAGAGAATGCTTTGAAATCTCCCAGAACTCTGAGAAAAGTACAGAATCCTTGGCTTCATGGAAGCCCAGTCGTCCTGTCCAATGCACATCTATCTCACTTCTTTTTCTCTTACCATCAGACACTAAAGTTGGCCGTAAGTCACAAGTGCAAATCTAACTAATTTCTTTCTTATGAACAATTACAGCAACCTGACTATGAAATTCAACTTTAGGGAAAACAGAAAAGCCTATTTTTAATCAGAGAAAAACCTCAAGCTGAGTGAAAATCACTTTGCAGGTCCTGTTGAATGTAGACTGGAACTACTTTTGAGAAGATCATTAATTTTATGGAAGTGATATACACCAGAATCAACTTCCATTTACTTCATAATCAATCAATTAATCATCAGGTCCAAGGGGAGTGTGAGTGCTTTGCATTCTCTGTAGTGCTGTGTGAGGTTATGAGAGAAGGGAGTGTCACTCACTGCATATTAATTAAATTTTCAGGGTTAGATTCAAGTAATTTTAACCACAGAATCAAAACTATCAGGTAGAGGGAAGGAAATGCAGGATGACTTAAACAATTACTTCATGAAAGGAAGACATCCATTACTTATTTCAATGTTCCCATTTAGTGGTATTTCTTCTTAAGAAATGTGGCAAATGATATCTTAGAAAAAATATTTGAACTTAACAAATGTTTCTGAACAATATGTGTACTACAAAAAAACCCACCGGAAAATGCATTTTGTTTATAGCTTATTCATTTTATGTGTTTTTCCTGAAATCATTACACATTAATTTTTTTTCAAAAATTTCTCTTTGATATTGTTTTTTAAGGCCCTAATTCTAGTTTATCCCACTTTGAAACAACTTCCTCTACCCACACTCAACTAGATTCAAGCACATATTTCACATAGGTCTCAAAAATCTTCTTGTACAAGTGTTACACCTGTTAGACTTAAATTTATAAGTTATTTTAATTAAACAATTAAACAATTGAACCATCTTACTTGTTGTTGTTAGGACTATATTCCTAACAACATGCAATGGTTCATTGCAGCTGTTTAAAAATAACACTTGCTATTGTTTAAATTCATAAAATTATAATGGTTCATTGCAGCCATTTAAAAATAACACTTTCTATTGTTTAAATTCATAAAATTATAAAAACTTACTTATAACCTCACCACATAGATAACCTCTGAACATGCCTTTAGAAGTTAATTCATGTACATAATGAAAATTTCAGGCAGTACAGAAAAGGGTAGAATGAAAGTAATATTCTACTTTTTCACCTGGTTATTCTCACCCTTATTATTATTAGCTGTTTTTATAGTTGTTTTCCAGAAAACATTTTTGTTCATATATCAACATATACATTGTACAGACACAAATATACACACATGAACTCATATGTATTATTTTATAGAAGGGATCATATAATCAATACCCATAGTGCTTCATCTGGCTTATTCTCAATAAGGTGTCTTAAAGAACTTCCCATGTTAGTGCGTATAGATCAATCTCATTCCTTTTAACAGCTGCATAGTATCCAACAGAATTGGATACTATATAAATCCAATATATTCTAGAATATATTTTAGTAGCCCTTTATTAATTTGTATTTAAGTAGTTTACAGAGTTTTTTTCTTTGAATTTAAACAATGTTGATTGAAGATCATTTCTTAACATGGCTTTAAAAAATGTATTAGTCAATTAAATTCCTAAAAGTAGAATTTCGTTACACTAAGTTTTCATTTTTAATCTATTCTAACTTTTTATGTTGTCTACAATTTAGAAAGGGGAAAACTTTCTAATTTCATTTAGGTTAAAGGAAAAAAATTAGAAAACACCAGTGACACTCAGTGTACTGGCCCAACTGCCTTGATTCATTTCAGGTTCAAGTGTAGAGGTGCTCATAGTGTAGACACACTTAGGATGAGGTCCATAACAATGTTCTTCTTACTCCAGAATAATACAGAGTGACACTATCAAGCTAACATCTCTCATTTACCAGTTTCTGGAGAGAGTTCATTATGAAATATGACCATTGGATTTACAGTCAAGATGGTGGCTTAGGTAGATATGGATTGTCTCTTCACACAACTACATCAAAATTACAACTAAAATATAGAACAACCATTGCTCAGAACCATCAGATATCAAGTGGAATGGAAGTCTTACAGTTACATAATTAAGGAAACCACATCCACCCAGCCTGGTAGAAGGGGCACAAATGTGCAACAGGTTGGTCACTCACCCAGATGTGATGGATAAAATTTCTGGAGGGACATCTCAGGAGCAAAAAGTCCCAGACCCACACCAGGCCCCCAAGCCCAGGGTTCCAGTGCCAGGAAGAAAAGTCTTCACAACTTCTGGCTGCAAAAACCAGTGGGGATTGGGTTGGTGGAAGAAACTGCTCCAAGGAGTTCCTCTTAAGGAACCCACACACAAACTCACCTACTCAGACTCACTCCCTCTAAGCTCCAGCACTGGGATAGCAGCTTGAAAGGCACCAGTGGCATACAGGGAGAAACTGAAGTGTCTGGATTCAAGGTAAGAGCTGGGAGGCAGTTTCCTCCCAGACAGAAAGGTGGGCAGAGGCCATAGTCTGTTTTCTGAACCTTCCCCTAACAGAGTCACAGAGCTGGAAAGTTGGTGCCATATCTGAGACTTCATTAGCCTGGCTAATACTGTTGGACCTGCCTTGGAGATCACCAGAGACTCCACCCTACACAACTTACAGGCCTACCCAAGCTGCTTTTCCACATTAATGACTGGTCGTGGCTCCTGCTTCACAACTTCCTAAATCCTATCAAACAAACAATAGCTGGCCTCAGTGAGTCCCAAGCCCAGCACTAACAGCAGACAGCCTATATTCAGAGCGTGGTTTCTCTTGGGAATCTCTGAACCCAGCACAAGCAGTGGTCATTTAAATTTGCTTTAGAGCTCAGGCTCGGTGGCCCCAGGCGAAACACAGATTGGGGCTGACCTTGACCTGCATAACCTGGGAAACTCCAGGGCCAATGCACCCAGTTGATAGCTATAGACCACATCAGAATACCAACACCCTGCCCCTGCACAACTGATCCTCCATGGAGGTCAGGGATTTGTAGTAAGTGGTCACAGCCAATCCTTGCAGCTGACTGGCCTGGATAAATCCCTCTCATTGATCTGCCAGTAGCAACCAAGGCTCAACTATAAAACGAGGGTGTATTCAATCCACATGAAGGGTTCATCTCGAATACCCAGCTTGGGTGATAGGTAAGGCTGTGCCACTGGACCTTACAGGACACCTACTACATTAGGTCACACTACCAAGACATGGAGTCAAAGCAGCTCTACCTAATATATGGGAACAAACACAGGGAGGCTGCCAAAATGAGGAGACGAAAAAACATGGCTCAAATGAAAGAACATGTAAAAAATCCACAAAAAGAGCTAAATAAAGTGGAGATAAATGATCTATCAGATAGAGTTCAAAACACTGGTTATAAGGATGCTCAAAGAAATTAGTGAGGACCTCAACAGCATAAAAAGATCCAGTCAGAAATGAAGGACACACTAATTGAAATAAAGAACAATTTACAGGGAAACAACAGTAGAGTGGATGAAGCTGAGAATCAAATTAGTGATTCTGAACATAAGGAAGCAAAAAACAACCAATCAGAACAACAAGAAGAAAAAAGAATTTTTAAAAAATGAGGATAGTGTAAGGAGCCTCAGGGACAATTTCAAGTGTTCCAACATTCACATCGTAGGGGTACCAGAAGGAGAAGAGAAAGAACAAGAAATTGGAAATCTATTTGAAAAAATAATGAAAGAAAATTTCCTTAATTTGGTAAAGGAAACAGACATGCAAGTCCAGGAAACACAGAGAGTCCCAAAACAATGTGGATGAAAAAGGGCCCACTCCAAGCTACATCATAATTAAAATGCCAAAGGTTAAAGATAAAGAGAGAATCTTTTTAAAAAATATATATTTTATTGATTATGCTATTACAATTGTCCCAATTTTTTTCTCCCCTTTATCTCCCTCCACCTTGCACCCCACTCACCCTCCAGAATTCTCCACCCCCTTAGTTTATGTCCATGGGTTGTACATATAAGTTCTTTGGCTTCTCTGTTTCCTATACTATTCTTAACCTCGCTCTGTCTATTTTATGCCTACCAGTTATGCTTCTTATTCCTTGTACCTTCCCCTGCCCCACATTTTTTCTCTCCCCATCCCCACTGACAACCTTCCTTGTGATCTCCATTTCTCTGATTCTGTTCTTGTTCCAGTTGTTTGCTTAGTTATTGGTTTTGTTTTTTAGGTTCAGTTGTTGATAGTTATGAGTTTGTTGTCATTTTACTGTTCATAGTTTTTGATCTTCTATTTCTTAGATAAGTTCCTTTAACATTTCATAAGGGCTTGGTAATGATGAACTCCTTTAACTTTACCTTATCTGGGAAGGACTCTATCTGCCCTCCCATTCTAAATGGTAGCTTTGCTGGATAGAGTAATCTTGGATGTAGGTCCTTGCCTTTCATGACTTGGAATACTTTCCAGCCCCTTCTTTCCTGCAAGATTTCTTTTGAGAAATCAGCTGATAGCCTTATGGGAACTCTTTTGTAGGAAACTGTCTCCTTTCCTCTTGTTGCTTTTAAGATTCTCCCGTTGTCTTTAATCTTGGGTACAATGTAATTATGATGTATCTTGGTGTGTTCCTCCTTTGGTCTCTCTTTGGGACTCTCTGAGCTTCCTGGACTTCCTGGAAGTCTATTTCCATTGCCAGATTGGGGAAGTTTTCCTTCATTTTTTCAAATAAGTTTTCAATGTCTTGCTCTTCCTCTTCTCTTTATGGCACCCCTATGGTTCAGATGTTGGAGCACTTAAAGTTGTCCCAGAGGTTCCTAAGCCTCTCTCTCTCTCTCTTTTTTTTTTTCTGAATTCTTGTTTCTTCATTCTGTTCTGATCGGATGTGTATTTCTTCCTTTTGTTCCAAATCGTTGATTTGATTCCCAGTTTCCTTCCCTTCACTGTAGTTTCCCTATATATTTTGCTTTATTTCGCTTTGGGTAGCCTTCATTTTTTTCCTTCATTTTGCAACTGAGCTTGATCAATTCTGTGAGCATCCTCATTACCAGTGTTTTGAACTCTGCATCAGATAGGTTGTCTATTTCCTCATTGCTTAGCTCTTTTTCTGGAACGTTGATCTGCTCTTTCATTTGGGCCATATTTCTTTGTCATGGAGCACCTTTTGTGTTGTAAGGAGGCAGAGCCTTAGGTATTCACCAGGGTGGGGCAGCCCTCTTTGCTGTGTTGTGATGCTGTCTGTGGGAGAGGGGTCCAAGAGGGAAAAGTGCTGCTTGCTCTTGCTCCACTCTAGCTCCACTTTCCAGTGAATTCTCCTGTGGGACTGGGAGTTTCTCTCACTGTCACAACCCCCAAAGTATTTTACAACTAGAGGTTTGTACTCTTTAGTTTCCCATTCAGCTAGCCCTGCCTCACCCAGGCGTTCCACTTCCTTGCCACATTTCCTCTCCACTTGGCTGCTCATCTCCACCCCTCTACCAGTCTTTAACTCTTTGGTTGTTGGAGTTCCATAGAGTTTGATTTTCTGGCATTTGTTGTTTATTGTTCTTAAATTGGTTGTTATCTTTCTTTTGGTTGTGTGAGGAAGCAAAGCATTTCTATCTATGCCTCCATCTTGGCCAGAAGTCCTCTAAAGAGAGACTCTTAACAACAACAAAAGGACCTGAGAGGAAGATGGCGGCCTTACTGTAGGCAGCGTTTTTCTCGGCTTCTGTGAAGAGCGGGGAAACTCGCGGATCAGTGGAGAGGCAGAGCAAGTGGGCTGGGTTGCCGAGTCACTTTTGAAAGCAGGACATCAGAAATTATTGGAAAACCAGACGGTAAGAAGACGGATACAGGACAAAAGGGGCCCAAGAATCAGCGTGGGCTCTGGGGTGAGCAGACCCCAGGCCCACCCGGTGCTCCGGGCTCTGCCCCAGGGATCCCGGGAGAGGGAAGTTGCTGCTCCTTCCCTCCCCCGAATACGGGGGTGAGCAACTCCAGGGGGAGAACGGGTTCCTAGAAGGAACAGATTGGCCAGTTGGACTGAGAAAAAATCGCCCAGGGAATATGAAATCCCACCCAGAGGCCGAGAAGTGAGAGCCTCTAGCCAACAGGACCAGGGGCATCTTTAGCCCGGTGAAAGTGCAGAGCGGTAGTGAGCACAAGCCGGCCGCGCTCGGCTCGCGCCCCATAGGGAGGCAGGAATCGCGCGCTGCGATCCCAGGAGGGATGAGGGGCTGGGCGCATTCCTTCAGTGGTGGCTCAGAGATTTCCAGCCAGCCCGACCGGAGAGCCGGGAAAGGCGCCAACATTCCGTCAGAGAGCCGTTTGGCGGGGAACACTGAGCTGGAAACGGCTGGGCTCCCGCACCTTCATCGGGAAGACACTCTCTCGCACCAGTGTGTCTTGGAGCGCCCCGGGTACCTGACAGACTTGCTGAGTTCTGGTTGTGTGAGAGAGAAGCATTTCAAAGGCCCCTCAGCCAGCTGAAGCTAGCAAGATCAGAAAAACTGGTCTGGCCAGTTAGAAACCAACAAGAGGTTTTTTGTTTGTTTGTTGTTTGTTTGTTTGTTTGTTTTTTTGGTTTTGTTTGGTTTTTATTGGTTTCTCTGGCTGTTGTTGGTTGACTGATTTTATCTTGTGTTTTATGTGACTTTTTTTTCAATTCTCATTATTTTTATATCGCAATCCCTTATGTTTCTCTTCCATTCAACCTAATATTATTCTTTCCACTCCAAATTTAGCTCTCCTGCACCACATCTTCTGCTTTTCTTTCCTTTTGTTTTAATCTTGCAAGTTACTGTAAATTTGTATTATCTTTTTTCTCACTTTTACGACATTTTTTTATTTTAATAATATTTTGGTACTCTTTCTCTTTCTGTATAATCTTCTTTGCTTGGCTGGTTATACTGTCATTTGATAGGTTCCCCCTGGTATCTCAGTCACAAGATATTGATAAGTTACTATCCTTCATCTGCGTTCCATTAATACACTTCTCAAGGTTCTATACTCTTTATTCTTGTTATCTAGACCTCATCGATTCTGCCACAAGACTGTCACTTTACTATTACTGCTAGTAAGACCTAGTCTATACAATTGTAAATGCTTCTCAATACCCCTACCTGATCTCAGCCCACTCTGCAATTTTCTGAACTATACTATTGTGGGGGTTGTCTCTATTCTGTTACTCAGTACTCCTATATACTAATCTTTAGTCCAACCCTACCTTAGAAGCTGACCTCCCACAGCCTCACAGCTTTCTAGATCCAACTAACAATCCTCTCGTCCCCAGTAAGAGTCTTACCTTCTTTCCATCCTTTCTAAAACGTGGATAGGGGGGTGGAGGATCACAGCTACACCATAAGGAGCCAAAGGATAACCCATCTCTTCTCTACTGGCTGCTAAAGTAAATATCATAGTATACTATCTTGCTGTTTTAAACCATTTTGCCTTACTCCTCCAACTGATCCCAAAAAAGAGTAGGGGGAAGCTGTGACCACCAGGATACACGAAGGAGATTGCACCACTAAAACACACAAAAAATTCTACCACAGAAGTTCACACCATAAATACAGGGAACCAGAACAGTTCAAATTAACAAACAAAAAAGAACAAAGAAGAAACCCACGAACAATGAGAAAACAAAGAAACAACCCCCAACTGAAGGGAAACGAGGAAGCCTCAGGAAAAAATGCTAAATGAAATAGAGGCAACCCAACTATCAGATAGTGAGTTCAAAACAATGATTACCAGGAAGTTCAATGAACTCACAATGAGCTTTCAGAAATTAGAGGGAAACTACATCAATCTCACTGCAAACTATATAAACATGAAAAAGGAAATAGAAACTCTCAACAAAGGTCAAGAGGAAATGAAGAATACAATTTCTGAACTGAAGAACACACTAGAAGGAATGAAAAGCAGGATCGATGAAGCAGAAGATAGGATTAGCGAGCTGGAGGACAAAGTAGAAAACAGCATCCAGAAAGAGCAAGAAAAGGAAAAGAGGCTCAGAAAGAATGAGGAGGGATTAAGAGAAATGCAAGACAATATGAAACGTAATAATATCCGTATAATAGGGATACCAGAAGGTGAAGAAGAAGAGCAAGGGATCGAAAACCTAGTTGAACAAGTAATGAAGGAGAACTTCCCTAATTTGACGAGAGAAAAAGTCACACAAATCCAGGAAACACAGAGAGTCCCAATCAAGAGGAACCCAAAGAGACCCACCCCAAGGCACATCATAATTAAAATGACAAAATTTCAAGACAAAGAGAGAATCTTAAAGGCAGCAAGGGAGAAGAAGGAAATAACATACAAGGGAGCCCCAATAAGGCTAACAGCTGACTTCTCAATGGAAACACTTCAAGCCAGAAGAGAATGGCAAGAAATACTTCAGGTAATGAGAACCAGAGGTCTGCAACCAAGGCTACTATATCCAGCAAGGCTCTCGATCAAGATTGAAGGCCAAATAAGAAGCTTCCCAGACAAAAAAAAGTCTAAAAGAATACACCTCGACCAAACCAGCTCTGCAAGAGATTCTAAAAGGACTGCTTTAAGGAGGAGAGAAGAGAGAGAGAGAGAGAGAGAGAGAGAGAGAGAGAGAGAGAGAGAGGAACACACATACATAAAAGACAATGAATAAGTACCTATCAATAATAACCTTAAACGTAAATGGATTAAATGCTCCAATCAAAAGACATAGAATAGCTGATTGGATAAGAAAAAAATGACCCACATATCTGCTGTCTACAAGAGACCCACCTCAGGATAAAAGACCTACACAGGCTGAAAGTGAAGGGCTGGAAACAAATCTTCCAAGCAAATGGTCAAGAAAAAAAAAGCTGGGGTAGCAATACTCATATCAGACAAAATAGACTTCCAAAAAAGGTCCATAAAGAGAGACCCAGAAGGTCACTTCATAATACTCAAGGGAAGAATCCATCAAGAAGACATAAATATTGTAAATATATATGCACCCAACATAGGAGCACCCGAAATACATAAAGAAAATCTTAGAGGACTTCAAGAAAGATATGGACAACAACACAATTATAGTGGGAGATTTTAACACCCCACTATCAAAAATGGACAGATCTTCTAAACAAAATATCAACAAAGATATTGTGGCATTGAACAATACCCTTGATGAAATGGATTTTACTGATATATACCGAGCCCTCCATCCAAAAGAAGCTAAATATACATTCTTTTCAAATGTGCATGGAACATTCTCAAAGATAGACCACATGATAGGACACAAAACAAGCCTCAAGAATTTCAAGAAAATTGAAATCATACCAAGCATTTTCTCAGACCACAAGGGACTGAAGCTAGAAACCAACCCGAAGGAAAAAAAACCAAAAACACTCAAAATCATGGAGATTAAATAGCATGCTATTAAACAATGAATGGGTCAAGAATGATATTAGGGAAGAAATCAAAAGGTTTCTGGAAACAAATGAAAACGAACTCACTACAACCCAAAACTTATGGGACACAGCCAAGGCAGTCCTGAGAGGGAAGTTCATAGCGATACAGGCCCACCTAAAAAGGTTAGAAACTTTCCAAACAAACAACCTAACCCTACGTCTACAAGAACTCGAGGAACAACAACAAAGACAGCCCAGAGCAAGCAGAAGGAAGGAAATAACCAAGATCAGAGCAGAATTAAATGATATAGAGACTAAAAGCACAATTCTAAGGATCAATGAATCCAAGAGCTGGTTCTTTGAAAAGATAAACAAAATAGACAAGCCTTTAAGCAGACTCATCAAGAAAAAAAGAGAGAAGACCCAAATAAACACAATCAAAAATGAAAGAGGAGAGATTAGAACAGATACCACAGAAATACAAAGGATTGTAAGAAATTACTACGAAGAACTGTATGCCAAAAAATTTGAAAACCTAGATGAAATGGACAACTTTCTAGAAAAATATAATCTTCCAAAACTCAATGAAAAAGAAGCAGAAAGTCTGAACAGACCAATAACAACAAAAGAAATTGAAGCAGTAATCAAAAAACTCCCAACACACAAAAGCCCGGGACCAGATGGTTTCACAGGAGAATTCTACAAAGCATTTAAGGAAGAGCTAACCCCTATCCTTCACAGACTATTCCAAAAAAATCCAAAAAGATGGGAGTCTCCCAAACTCTTTTTATGAGGCCAACATCATCCTAATTCCAAAACCAAATAAAGACACAACAAAGAAAGAAAACTTCAGGCCAATATCACTGATGAACATTGACGCTAAAATCCTCAACAAAATACTGGCAAACTGCATCCAACAATACATTAAAAAGATTATACACCGTGACCAAGTGGGATTCATTCCAGGGATGCAAGGATGGTTCAATATTCGCAAGTCAGTAAATGTAATACATCACATAAACAAAAGCAAAGACAAAAAACCACATGATCATATCAATTGATGCAGAAAAAAGCATTTGATAAGGTACAGCACCCATTCATGATAAAAACACTCGGCAAAGTGGGAATAGAGGGAGCATTCCTCAACATAATAAAGGCCATATATGAGAGACCTTCAGCCAACATCATTCTCAATGGGCAAAAAATTAAAACCTTTTCCATTAAGATCAGGAACAAGACAAGGCTGTCCACTTTCACCACTTCTATTCAATATAGTACTGGAAGTTTTAGCCACAGCAATCAGACAAGAAAAAAGAAATAAAAGGCATCCAAATCGGAAAGGAGGAAACAAAACTATCACTGTTTGCAGGCGACATGATAGTATACATAGAAAATCCTATTGACTCTACCAAAAAAACTGCTTGACCTAATAAATGAATTTGGCAAAACAGCGGGATACAAAGTCAATATCCAGAAATCAAAGGCATTTCTGTACACCAACAATGAAACAGCAGAAGCAGAGATCAAGGAAAAAAATCCCATTTGAAATAGCAAAAAGAAAAATAAAATATCTAGGAATAAACCTAACCAAAGAGGTAAAAGACCTGTATTCAGAAAACTACACAACACTGAAGAAAGAAATCAAGGAAGACACAAACAAATGGAAACATATACCGTGTTCATGGATTGGAAGAATTAATATCATCAAAATGTCCATACTACCCAAGCAATTTACACATTCAATGCAATTCCTATTAAAGTACCAATGGCATATTTCACAGACATAGAACAAACACTTCAAAAAATTTATATGGAATTATAAACGACCCCGAATAGCTGCTGCAATATTGAGAAAGAAGAGTAAAGTAGGAGGGATCACAATACCCGACACTAAACTATATTACAAGGCTACTGTAATCAAAACAGCCTGGTACTGGCATAAAAACAGGCACATAGACCAATGGAACAGAACAGAGAGCCCAGAAATAAGCCCAAATCTCTATGGTCAATTAATATTTGACAAAGGAGGCAGCAACATTAAATGGAATAAAAATAGCCTCTTCAACAAATGGTGTTGGGAGAACTGGACAGCCACGTGCAAAAAAATGAAACTTGAGCACCAACTTACACCATATACAAAAATTAATTCAAGGTGGATAAAAGACTTAAATATAAAACATGACACCATTAAAGTCCTAGAGGAGAACGTAGGTAAGAAAATCTCAGATATTTCATGAAGAGACTTTTTTACTGACGTGTCCCCTAGAGCAAGGGACATAAAGGAAAGAATAAACAAATGGGACCTCATCAAAATTAAAAGCTTCTACACAGCTAAAGAAAACAGTATGAAAATTAAAAGAGAACCAACTGTATGGGAAAACATATTTGCCAATGACACCTCAGACAAGGGTCTAATCTCCAAAATATATAGAGAACTTACACGACTGCACTCTAAGAAGACAAGGAATCCAATTAAAAAAGTGGGCAAAGGACTTGAATAGACACTTCTCCAAGGAGGACATACAGAGGATCCAAAGACACATGAAACGATGTTCAATATCGCTAGCTATCAGAGAGATGCAAATTAAAACCACAATGAGATACCACTTCACACCAGACAGAATGGCCATCATAAACAAAGCAACAAACAACAAGTGTTGGAGAGGTTGTGGAGAAAAGGGGACCCTAGTGCACTGTTGGTGGGACTGCAGACTGGTACAACCACTATGGAAAGCAATATGGAACTTCCTCAGAAAACTAAAAATGGATCTGCCTTTTGACCCTGCAATTCCACTACTGGGACTCTATCCTGAGAATACTAAAACACCAATTCAAAAGAACCTATGCATCCCAATGTTCATAGCAGCACAATTTACAATAGCTAGATGCTGGAAGCAACCTAGATGCCCATCAGTAAATGAATGGATAAAAAAACTATGGTACATTTACACGATGGAATTCTATGCAGCAGAAAGAAAGAAGGAGCTCCTACCCTATGCAATAGCGTGGATGGAGCTGGAAAACATTATGCTAAGCAAAACAAGCCAAGCAGTGAAAGACAAATACCATATGATCTCACCTTTAACAGGAACCTAAATAACAAAACAAAGAAACAAGCAAAATGTAACCAAAGACACTGAAATAGAGGACAGGCTGATGGTGACCGGAGGGGAGAGAAGAGGGAATTTAAGGGGACAGTGGGAAGGGTTCACAGGAACAAACTTAAAGGACACATGGTCATAGACTAAGGGGAGGGTGGTAATGGGAGGGAAGGGAGGTGGGTGGGAGGGGGAACTGGATTGGGAGTAAAAAGGAGAAAACTGTATATGAACAATGATTAATAAAAAAAATAAAATAAAAAAAAACAACAACAACAAAAGGAAAGAAGTGAGTTACCTACAGGGGAGATCCCGTAAGACTCAGCTGATTTATCAAAAGAAACTTTGCAGGCTACAAGGATTGGCAGGAAATATTCAAAGTCATGAAAAGCAGGGACCTACAGCCAAGATTGCTTTACCTAGCAAAGATATCATTTGGAATCAAAGGGCAGATAAAGAGCTCCCCATCCAAGAAAAAAAACTAAAGGATTTCATCATCATCAAACCATTATTATATGAAATGTTAAATGGACTTATTTAAGAAAAAGAAGAAGGTCAAAACTATGAACAGTGAAATGGCAAAAAATACAAACTTATCAATAATTGAATCTAAAAAACAAACTAAACAAAGAAGAAGAACAGAGACAGAATCATGGATATGGAGAGTGTTTTGATGTTTGCCAGATGGAAGGGAGTTGTAGGGGAATGGGTGAAGAGGTGAGGGGATTAAGAAGTACAAATAGGTAGTTACAGAATAACCATGGGAGTGCAAAGTACAGAATAGGAAATGAAGTAGCCAAAGAACTTATACACATGACCCATGGACATGAACAATGGTGGGGGGAATTGCCTGAGGGACTGGGGGGTGCTGGGAAAAAGGAGGCAAAGGGACAAAAATCAGGACAACTGCAATAGTGTAATTAATAACATGTAATTAAAAAAGAAGAAAAGATATAAGATCATTTAAAAATTATTGATACCTGATCAAATCTTTGTGATTGTCACATTCAATTATCTTATTAGCTAAACTAAAAACAAAAGGCTGACTAAAGGAAATATCTGTCTTGGTTCTCTCTCAGATAAGATTTATGTGAAGCTATTAGACCTGAACTAGCTTCACTAAAGAAGATTTTTCTGGATAAAATAACTCACTCCTGCCTATCACCCTTGTATATTCCCAAGCCATGTAAACTTTTACATAACCTAGATGTGTAGAATAGAAGCCAGTTTTTAGAATCTTGCTTTCATTAAATGCAGAATGTTCATCCTACTGGGAAAAACTTAACTTCTTTTTGCCAGTACTAGCAGCCAAACCAATCTTTCTGTATATCAGCACCATTTGACAGGTGCAAATTATGCCTAAGTCACTGGGGTTTGGGAGAGGTTGAGGACTGTGTCCTTAAAAAGAACATTGCCATGGTAAGTCTGATTAAAGAAGTTTCCTTTTGGGGAAATGAACAAGACTATATTTGCTCCATAAATCAAGCCAGACAAATTTCCACAAGGCCTTTAGTGATGTTTCTACAGGATCAGACCTCAGCACCCCTGAACCACTTCTGTTCCCCTTGTTCCCATCATGTCTACCTGGGACAGAGGCCATGTATGCACTGAAGCAATGCCAGCCTATTAGTGAGCTCAAGTAAGCTCCCCTAGGTGACTGTCTTTAGGACATTTCTGGAGTTTGAGAAAATGGGCACTTCATGAATTCCTTTAATTTAATCATGAATAAAACCCATATGTCCACAAGTTTTGTGTACTTTAGTGAATGAGTAGTCAGAATTTGGGTGGATAAAAAAGCAGGCAAAAGCTATGGTAAGTGATATCTTTCTGTCCTTAAGAAATTCACATTGAAAATTAAACATTTATCTTAAATAACTAGCAGGAATAAAAATTAAAACAAATGGAAAACTGCAGAACTAGATGAAAACATCTATGAAATAGAACAGAATGACCTGCTTTGAATAGATATGTTATTCCATTTTATTTGTTAAATCCTTGTTAACAAATATTTTTGAGCACTTATGCACTGGACTCTTCTAGATCTAGGCATACAAAGATTTTACACCATAAGTAGTTCAAGCAATTTTTTGAGACCAAATGGTTTTCATCACAACCACTGGAGTACAACAGTGGACTGAGCAAACAGTACAAATACAGATAAGAAATACCAGATAAATGCCAAGGAAAGGCAAGAAAATTAAGTTTGTAAAATATTATACAAAATGAATAATTCTGAAATTTAAAAAATAAATGACTTCTTTGTTATTATAAAAGAATACCTTCTTCCAAAATCCAAGAAATATTTATAAAATTAACCTCATATTAGGCACATATAGCTCAATAAATGTCAATATATATATATTTTTAAAACATACTAACTCTTTTTTTAAGATTTTATTTTATTTTTAGAGAGGGAAGGGAGGGAGAAAGAGAGAGAGAAACATCAATGTGCAGTTGCTGGGGGCCATGGCCTGCAACCCAGGCATGTGCCCTGACTGGGAATTGAACCTGCAAAGCTTTGGTTCGCAGCCCATGCTCAATCCACTGAGCTACGCCAGCCAGGACCAAAAGTATTTTTTTAATGCAGTTGATATCTCCTGATCACAGTTTTGGGAGTGGGAGCAGGGGGTACATATGTCAGAAGAAGAAGAAGAAGAAGAAGGAGAAGGAGAAGGAGAAGGAGAAGGAGAAGGAGAAGGAGAAGGAGAAGGAGAAGGAGAAGGAGAAGGAGAAGGAGAAGGAGAAGGAGAAGGAGAAGGAGAAGTGAAATGAAATGAAATGAAATGAAATGAAATGAAATGAAATGAAAAAAGGAGGAAAGACAGAGAACCAAAGCTCATACAACTGTGTGAACCTCTGCATCAAACCACAGCTGAACACAATTCAAGTCCGAACTTTTGGTTATTTCTACCCCAAACCTTCTACCACTCTTTTTCTAAATCAAATTTTCTGATACTTGCAACAAAAATTCTAATATTATTATCTGAAAATTATATATTTTGTCTAATTATAAATCAAGTAATGAAACAAAGATATTTTCAGACCAAGTTTAACTCTCAGACAGCCTTTCTCAAGCAGTTATACTTAGGAATGAGCAGTACCATGACTTGAGACATAGTGAATTGAACCCAGGAGAATGACAAAGGGAAGTTCCAGAATACAGCTGTGCATTAAACCTAGAAAAACAGCCAATGTGGAGAGTTAGGTGTCCAAGAAAGAGGTATCTTGGAAAAGAGATTTCATATATTTGATAGTCTTCTTTGGAGAATGGAAAAAAAATTAAAGAGGCAACAGAGCCAACAGTGCCAAAATAAATAAGCAATCAGATATATCAATATTGCACATTACATGGAGCTATAGTGAACAATATTTAAATCCTCTGAGTAATATAAGGACTTTCTTGAGTTTAAGCTTTTTGACCAAAATATTAACACAGCACAGATGCACTTACCATTTCAGAAGAGAATGTAAATAATAAATAGTATCAGCCTTGACAATGTGGAAGTCGTCAAACTCAGATGACCAAACATGGGAAGTGGCAAGGGGAAAGTAACAGGAGGAATGACTGTGAGCCTACTTTACCTTAATCATTGACAAAAAAAAGAGAAACATGTAGGTATATTATTCCAAATTACAAGGTCAACTGATAGAGAAAAATAGTGACATAACTATCTAGAAAAAAGGAAAGGAAATGAGCTAAATCCTTAGAATGGCAAAAACTCAAGAGGAAGCTTCTTAAAGGCATGAATCAAGAAATAAGAATTTGTGTATGTTATTTAGAAGTACTGCATAGATCTAAAGATACTGAGAATCATACAAAGAACTAAATCAGAAAATGGTACAGGAGTAACATGCTTCTTCTGGGGAACAGGGCTGAGATGGGGCTAGGAACTGATGCTTTTCATTTTAAATTCTTATTATCTAATTTAACATTTAAACCATGAGTAGATTACTTTAATAAAAAAAGTGTTTTTTTTTCATTTTTATATCATGTTTTTCAATTGCAGTTAACATACATTATTATATTAGCTTCAGGTGAACACCCCAGTGATTAGATATTATATAACTTACAAAGTGATTGCCCTCCAAAATCTAGGATCCATCTGACACCATATATAATTACTAGAATATTATTCACTATATTCCCTATGCTGAACTTTACATCTCCATGACTATTCTGCAACAACCAATTTGTATATCTTAATCCCTTCACCTTTTTCCACCCATGTTCCCAAGCCCACTCCCATCTGGCAACCATCAAAATGTTTCTCTGTACATATGAGTCAGTTTATGTTCGGTTTGTTTATTTTGTTTTTTACATTCAATTGTTGATAGATATGTATTTATTGGCACTTTATTTTTCATATGTTTTTATCTTTTCTCCTTCTTCTTCTTCTTTTTCTTAAAAAAGATCCTTTAATAGTTCATATAATACTGGCTTAGTGGTGATGAACTCCTTTAGCTTTTTCTTGTCTTGGAAGCTCTTTATCTGTCCTTCAATTCTAAATGATAACTTTAATAAGAGTAATATTGGTTATAGGTCCTTGTTTTGCATCAGTTTGAATACTTCTTGTCAATCCCTTCTGGCCTGCAAAGTTTCTGTTGAGAAATCAGCTGAAAGTCTTATGAGACCTCCCTTGTAAGTACTTTTCTCTTGCTGCTTTATGAATCTCTGTTTATCTTTAACCTTTTGCATTTTAATTATGACATGTAAAAGAAAATGTCAATGCTTAAAAAAGAAATCATACTCAACCCCACTCCTAATTAAAGGAATTCAATCAAATTACTGTCAACTTATCAATTTTTCAAAAATATGAAAAATTTGATGGTTCCCAAGGTAGGCCAGGATTACAGGTTCAGGGAGGTTATTCAGAATATGTTAACAGCCAGTGTAGCATTATCTCCAACCACTCAGAACTGCTGCCAGCCATAAAATTTCTTATTTCCATCCTAGTGCATGCCAACTAAATAGGGAACACACATCCTCATATATAGTTGGTGGGGAAATAAGTTGAATAAGTTGGATGCAATCTTTCTGGAGAACATTAGTCATTCCCTTTTTTTCTGAAGCTATTAAAAAGTGTTTACTGAACTGAATTGAATATTCATCTAAGTAAAACATAAAAGCATATAATTTTAAAGGTTTGTTAAAGTATAATCCACATGGCATACATTTCACCCATTTAAATTATATAACTCAATGGATATTATTATATTTCCAGAGTTGTACACCCATTACCACAATTGATTTTAGGCATATTCATTACCTCAAAAAGAAACCCCTTACATCTTAGTTATCACTTCCTAATCCCCCAATTTTTCCCAGCCCCAGGTAAACCACTAATCTACTTTGTCTCTATAGATTTTCTTATTCTGGACATTTCATATAAATAGAATTTATTTTCAGATGAATTTTAATTTCCATATGAATTTTAAGATCAGCTTGTCAATTTCTACAAAGAAGCCAAGTGGAAGTCTAATAGGAATTGTACTGAATCTGTACATCTGTTCAGAGAGTTTATTGACATGATGCTGAGGCCTAGATGTGGTGCTGGATCAAACTGAATGTTCCCAAACTCTAGGAAATATACCATTGTTTACTATGATTGCCTTTCTATGTCACAGACTATCAAGAGCTGAGACTGGAGAGAAATATACCCCATTCTGTCTCTGGGATTGGGGGATCTGGGCCTGGACCCCAGGCTAGAGGGATGTGGTCATGGGCATGTCTTCTGAGCAGAGGTAAATTGGCCTCTTCAACCTGCTCGTCTGAGTTTATGAGTACTGGCATAGCCTCTCAACTTCTTTTCTAAGTGTCTTTTTTTATTTGCCCACCATGAGGATTCTCTTTATAATGGTGAAGTCACGGAATAAATCTAGGAAAATATAATTGTCTCCTCTCTCCACAGACCTCTTCAGTCTCTCTGTAGCCATTCTCTTGATTTCAGAAGGACAACAATCCCTACTCTGGTCTGGCAGAGACAGAATCCTCTAGAGCATGGAGGAGGAAACAAAGTAGAACAAACAACCAAAATTCTCTTTGGTTCTGGAATGGGGAGGAGGCTGGAATTCCCCATCTCAATGAATTTTGTCTCTGTGACATTAGCATGGCATACAGGATTTTTCCTCTCACAGCTCTTGAAGGATGTCAATGCTTAAAAAAGAAATCATACTCAACCCCACTCCTAATTAAAGGAATTCAATCAAATTACTGTCAACTTATCAATTTTTGCCTCTGGACTGGAAGTTCCCTGAAGCTAGTCACTTGTTCAAAGCTGTTTCTCTAAGACTTAGCAGAGTTCATGGCAGACACTCAGGCACACAAACATTTGTAGCATAAATATTGTCATGTTTCAAAGGAGAGTACAAAGCATAGCTGTAATAGCCATTAAATCATATGATGCATGGGGAAATGATAATAATTTTAAGGACCTATAAATGTAACACATTGGTTTTCAAAAGGAAAAGTTTTAGAGAAGCAAAATGAGCATAAAATATATCACCTGAATTTTTTAGTAGTGTTAGAGACACTTCTCCTGAATAAAAAAATGAGAACACTGCCTCAAGTTAACTATGATTATAGACATGCTGGATTCAAAGTTGTAGTGGTTCTAACAATGCCTCATGCAGATCCACCATTTTAACATATGGCATTTAAATAAATGATGAAAGATAAGATCTATTACTACTAAACATTTATAACCATGTATATTTTAAGTCTTATTTCTTATGACTCTCTTTTCATACAAGTTTGTTTTTACTGGACCACCAGCAGCAAATTCCTGCAATTTTATAGCCATGTGACATTGTTGTTATTGCTTTTAGCACAGGCATCTGTTTGTAAAGAGAATAAAAGTATTCTCTTATGAGTCACTAAAATACACGTGCCAAAACCAATTAAACTAATGCCAAATATGACAATTCACCAGAAGACTCTCAACAATTTACAACGTTCATGTTAGGGGAGAGAAATAATGAAGAAAAAGAGGTAAATTTGCATAATTTTTTTTCTGGTGACGTTCAAGAGTTAAAATCACTGAAATGTAGTAACACTGACTGGTGGCATTACTGTTTCTTCTGGTGTTTTTTACACTATAGACCAGAGATGATAATTCAGATTTTTGGTAGTTGGTCCTTTCCATCTCCACAGCACACAATATGCCTTGTTCATCCTGAGCTGGAAGTACTCATCAAACACAATTGAACAAAATATAAAAGAGGAAATACGAAAGAAGATTCTGAATAACCAAATGTTGACCATATACCCAATAGCCAGTAAGGTAAACTAGCAGTAAAATTCTGCATATGAATCAGCCTGCAGGTAGGAAATTTGTCTCAAATAAAAACTTGGCATAGAGTTAAGAGGACCAACAGGGGAGGTATGTTGCTATCCTCTTCTCATTAAGTTCAAAAGAAGTAACTAGCAGACAAGACTTTTAAGAAACTGGATATCTTACTAAATGTAAGTACTAGAGAAAAAGTATATATTTATCATAATTTGAAATGTAAAAAACAAGAATATTTGACTTACCTTGTATCTCCCCACTGACATATTTTGTAGGCTTATCAAGTAAAGAATTAGGGCAGTTTTTTTTTTCAGCAAAATTGGAACTCCAATATTATTTTTTTCAAAAATATTCTAAAAATAGAAGGAAGTACACACTTACTTTGAATCATCAATGCTTCACTAGCAAGTTTGTTTTACTTGTAAAAGCACAACTTTCCTCACTATTTTTCAAGTAGTTCACATGGAAGAAATGATTTCTCTAAAAAGTAAACTCTTCTAAGAAAGATGAGATACTTTGTCTTGCAAATAAAATATTATCATCCTTAGTTCTGATGGTCCCACAAGAAGTGTAAAAAAGAGCAAAACTGGCTTATATATGAGGGCCTAAGCCTATAAAAAATGACTAATGTTTTATTTGTATCTTTACCACATTATTAAGTAGAAATACAGTAATTCACATATCAAGGACTCATTTGATATATAATGACTGTTACTTTAGGAGTTTTTCTTAGGAAGCAAAGAGATGGTCATGTTTTAATTTAAAACATTATTAATTAAAATAAATGTCAATGTTAATTTTCTTCCTCATTTATTACTTACCTTCAAATAAAGCAAGACCTCCTTTGTATATTGAAATTAAAATTTCCACTTCAGACTTGAATATATTTATTAATTTCTTTGTCAAGTAAATTATATATCATATCCATAAAAAATGAAGTCTCTGTAGTCATTAAAATGATGTTAGAGAAAGTTCTTTATGACATGAAGAGATGTTCATGATGTGTTATTGAAAGGAAAAACACATTATGACAGAATAAACAATATTATTACATGCATACAAAGAAGTGACATTTACCAAAATGTTAACAAAGGTTAAACTACAGATTTTTAACTTTGGATACTGTTGATTAACTCTCCAGTATATATTTCCCTTATTTTTCTTTAGAATAGTTTGCTTTTTTTGTTTTAGTATCTTCCTCAGCCCTATTTATTTATGGGTCTCAGGGGCCACTGACTGCCCCCTGCAGCTCCAAAGGCTCAGAACAGAATGCCATTCCCTGTGCAAGGATTGGTCTTAACCTGGCCAATCCTGGCTTAACCTGGCTTTTCACCCAGTTCTAGGTAACAGAATTTGAGGAGGAGTCCCATAGGAGAATTCTCTTGCTTTTAAAAGAGAAGGAAGGCCCTGGCTTCTGTGGCTCACTGGATTGAGTGCCAGCCTGTGAACCAAAGGGTCGCTGGTTTGATTCTCAGTCAGGGCACATGCCTGGGTTGGAGGCCAGGTCCCTAGTGGGACGCATGCAAGAGGCAACTGCACATTGATGTTTCTTTCCCTCTCTGTCTCTTTCCGTTCCCCTCTCTCTAAAAATAAATAAAATCTTTAAAAACACACAATGAAAGAGATGAAAGAGAATCTCCTTCCTTTCAATGTATTTATGCCTGGATGTGACACCTTGAGCTACTATTGCTACCATCTTGCCACAAGATTAATGATAATAAAACCATACTGACGATGGCTGATCAGAGAGATAAAAAATAATTTGGATTTTTAATGACATCAATGGGCCACTGAATAAACCAGCCCTGAAACCCACTCTTCCCTTAACTTCCTGTTATGTCAGGAAGTACTGGTCTGTGTGTTTAAGCCAACGTTCTTTTTCTGGAGCTGAAACTTGCAAACAGATATCATGAATAATTTTAATTTCTTCTTCTTTTGCTTATATGACTTTTCTAAATCCCTTTGCATGTGAATGTATTTCTTTTGTAATATGAAATCAAATACTAAAATTATTTCTTTAATGCAAGATGGAAATAAGAAAAATAATTTTTCACCTTTCCATTAGTGAGGTATGCCTTTTCATTTCAAGTAAAAAAAAATCAGTTGAATTCTTTTTATTTTATTGCAACTAAAAATGGGAGGAAAACATCTTCTAGTTAACCAGACCCACATATGAACATTTTACAAGGCTGTATGTGGCATTTTTGCCAAATGAGGGTCTTAGGTTATGCCCTATAAGATCTTTGGTCCACATGAAGCACTGAACTCAGAAGCTACCTTGTCAGGGGCTCTTCAGATTTAACAATTTATTATGTAGTATGGGTAAAACACAATGTTACTCTCACATTTATTTATATAGTTAATTTTTTTTAAAAAGATTATCTACAGTTATCAGCTATAGTTCTGACTCCTCACCCCCACACTTTTGAATTTACTGTGATCTGGAGTTTGGCTCTATCACTCCACTCTTACCAAAACCTCAGATGGTCTTCTTATTACTAAATTCAATGGATGTTTTTCAATTATTGTCTCACTTCTTGTGTCTGTGGCATTTTTGTCCCCTTATGATCTTTTGAAACTCTATCCTACCTTGATTTCTGAAACTTTTGGTTTCCTTCATTTTTCTGCTGGCTCCTAAGGCTCCAGCCTTCTCTCATTCAGTTTACCTCTTAGAGGTTACAATTCCCAAGGATTTTTCCTTCTCTGTTCTATTACCTCTCAATTGGACAAAATCCTCTAATCAGTATTGTCCAATAAAAATTTCCTCAACAAAAGAAGTGGTCTACATTTGTGTTGTCCAATATTATAGTTACTAGCCATTCATAGCTATTTAGGACTTGAAACATGGATAGTGCAACCAATTCTCTGAATTTTAAATTTTACTTAATATTACCTAATTTAAATTTAAATGTTCACATATGATTAACTGCTACTTTGGATAGTGCAGCTCTAGATAATAACATCTGTCCCAGATTTATCCAAACTACAATGTCTCCCCTTTTCTAGATTTCTATAAACAATGGCAAAGCTGATATGTCACTTGGATGTCCCACAGGCTCCTGAAATTAACCACATTCCAAGTTGACCAGCCCCAATTGGACTCAACATCTTCACCTTCCAAGCCTCCTTCTTCTGAATCACCCCATCTTGTTGAATGGCATCATAAGCTGCCCAGTTGACAAACCCTCCTTCATCTCCCCAACTAGAGATGCCAACCAATCACCAGTTTCTCAATAGACCCCAAACTAGCTCTCTTCTCTCCGTGCTCACAGCCAACCACTACCACAATTCATATATTTATAATGTCTCATTTAGTAAACTGGGTTTTCTTCCTCCAACTTCTATGTAATTCTTTTTTCATATATTTTTAGAGATCTTTGTTTAATGCCCTTATTGAGATATAATTCACATACATAAAATTTATCCATTTAAAGTATATAATTTAATGGCTTTAACTTTATTTACAGAGTTATGCAACTATTACCACAATTTTAGAACATTTTTGTTACATCAAAAAGAAATCTTGCATCCCTTAATTGTCACTCCACCTGCAAACTGCCCCCCCCCAACTCCCCCAGCCCTAGGCAACTATTAATATACTTTCTGTGTCTATTTGATACAAAACAGATTTGTATGTTTGGGATATTTTGTATAAATACAATCATATAATACACGGTCATTTGTCACTTCTTTCACTTAGCATGTTTTCATGGTTCACCCACATTGTAGCATGGGTCAGTACTGTAGCATATATTTATTTACTTTTATTGCTAGACAATATTCCAGTGTATGGATATAACACATTTTATCATAAACATTTATCTGTCTATGGATACTAAGGTTGTTTCCATATTTTGGCTGCTGTAAATAGTGCTATGAATAGTGCTGTTTTCAATTCTTTTGAGTATGTACTTGGGAGTGACATTGCAGGACCATACAATATTCTATGTTTAATCTTTGAGGAACTACCAGACTGTTTTCTACAATAGCTGCAACATTTCACATTCCCACCAGCAGTGTATAAGAGTTCCAGATTTTTCCACATCCTCACCAACACTTGTTATTAACTGCCTTTTTAATTATGGCCACTCATCTTAGTGAAGTGATATCTTATTATCGTTTTCATTTGCAAAGATCTTTCTAAGATGTAACTGTCATTATGCTTTTTAGATATTTTGACATATTTTAACTATTTCTCATAGTTTTCAGAAAACATTCAAACCTCTTTGCAGAATGAGATGGAGAAAATGTAATTTTCTAGGGTTCCTAGAGGGTATCAAACTAGCTGGTGGAGGAGGTTTACCTGTAGGGCCAACAACTATCCTGGTTAAGCTGGGTTTCAGAAATACACCCAAGACATGGGGTTTTCAGTGCAAAAACTAGGAAAGACCCACATAAACCAGGACAGCTAGTCGTCCCCACTTACCTTATCAGAAGCCAATAGAATGAGGTGAGAGATGTTAAGTGAGGAAAAGAAACTATACTAACTTCCTAGGGATGGTTGTGTGATAGGTGGGTCCACATATCAGAGACACAAATGTCTAGAAAACTGTGGCAGAGTGTGAACAAAAGAGCAGCTGGATGGCAGCAGAAGTTGTGCAGTGGTCATGAGCATTCCCTTCATAGTTCACCCTCATGTATTTAGTAGGAAGTAATCTATGGTATGCTTGGCTCCACTGGATTTTTTCATTGAAAGTGTCCCAAGGAAGAACCAATAAGATAGCAAAATAAGAGAAAGACATTGGAAAAACCACAAGGAATAAATTTGAAGAGACTGGAAATTATTTCATGTAAGGGAAAAGGTTTGGGATTCATTTATTAAGCTCTGAGGGGCACAGTAGGTCCAGGCGATATCTAGAGTCATGTTGGTATGACATTGTGGCTCCTTCACATTTTCTCCCTGCCTCCAAGCTCTTGCCATACCTCCCACCAATCTTTTAAAATTGATGCTCCCAATATATTGGAGCACCAGTGTCCTCCTTCTCTCCTTGTGCCTCTCCAGCACCCACTTCTGTTTCCTGTAACTGTTCATCCTAAGTGTCTCCAGCTACCAAAACAAGTTCAACAAGGGAGATTTGACTATGAGGAACTCAATTCTATAATGATTTGGGAACCTTGAAGTGAAAAAATAGACCAAATCAAAACAATTCACCACAAGGATGTGCTCCTCAAATCTTCCCTTCAAAAGTACTTCTCACCAAGGGCACCTTAACCACAGGAGAGAGCAAACAGGAATCTGGGGGTAGAATTTTTTTTTATTTTGTGTTGCATCTTAAAATCTCATGCAGATTTTCTCTTTTATGACATAAAATATTTATGCTATTTCAGTTGGAAAATAGTTATTTCATGTCATAGTTAATTTATTTTAGCTTTCCCCTTCAATTATTGAGTATAATTGATACCCTAGGAAAACATTCAGTGTTGATCCTGAGCTTTTCCTGCCACTATCACAATACTTTTTAACACCAACAATGGATGTCCTAATTTGAGAGTTCAAAATAGGTCTCCTCATTTTGCTGTAAACTTTTGCCTAGGTTGTGATAGTTTTCAGGTTCCTAGAGGTCAAGAACCCCCATTGGTAAACCTCGACCATCCTTGTGGGCATTTGGGTGGCTCTTGGTAAGCAGCTGATGACTGACTGATTCAGAACTATAATAAAAATCAAGTTTACAAAAACTTGTCAGTCATTATTTGGGTCTCTTTGAAAACTCTTATCCACAAAAGGATATATGTACATCAACATGGATTATTAATTTGTCAATGGAAGACCCTATTAATATCATTAAATTGCCAGTTCAGTAACCCTGGAGGCATCCTTGGCTTCTCTGGCAATGCCAGGATACCCTTAGAACCCCATGGCTTGACTCTCCACATCAAATCAGCACCCTCAGGAAATATTATCCTTAAACCCCCTCTGGTAAATTCTTCTGGAGAGACTTATGAAACAGTCCTCAAAAGTGTAGTTTGTATGAGATTAAATTTGAAGATATGAAAATTGTTGTAAAAAGTACTTTAGATTGATTTAAAATATTTTTTTATTATTTATTTGTGCTCACCCAAGGATACCTTTATTGATTTTAGAGATGGAAGAAAGGAGAGAGAGAGAGAAGGAGAGAGAGAGAGAGTCATCTATGTGAGAGGGAAACATCAGTTGGTTGCCTCCTATACATCCCTGATGGAGGATCAAATCTGCAACCTAGATATGTGCCCTGACAGGGAATTGAACCAGCAACCTTTTTGGTATATGGGGCAATGCTCTAATCAACTGAGCAACCTGGCCAGGACAACTTTTTTATTTTAATAAACTTTTTATTTTGGAATAATTTTAGTTGTATATAAAAGTTGGAAAGGTAGTAAGAGAGCCCCCAAATATCCTTAACCCAGCTTCCTCTAATGTTAACATCTCATATCACCATGCTACATGTTGTTTGTCAAAACCAAGAAGTTAACCTACCAACTTTACTAGAACAGGAACTTAGAATAAAAATAGAACTTTTTAAAAGGCAGGGAGAAAATAAACACTATCAGATGAGCCCAGGAAACAGTAAAAATTTAGTAACTTTCAAAGCCTAAATTTTAAGTCTTTAACAGTTGGTAGCCAGGTGAACTAGAGCAATCAGAGCAACGCTTCTCAGATTTCAATGGGCATGTGAATCTGAGCATCTTCTGAAAACAGATTCCAATTTAGTATGTCCAAGCTGGAGAAGCTCTACCAGCTTTCCACTTAAGCTGATGCCAACGGCTCCAGATCACACTGGAAATATCTAGAGAAGTGCTTCTGCTATTATACATCATTCTATGATGATGGAAATGTTCTGGAATCTGCATTGTCCAATGTGATAGCTAGCCAAACGTGGCTACTGAGCACTTGAAATGAGGCTAGTGCCACTGAGGAACTAAATAATTCATTGTAATTAATTCAAATTTAAATAGACACAGGTGGCTGGCTAGTGACTGCTACATTAGAGATAGCACCTAATTAGAGAATTTCATAACCAAAACTTTCCTGCCTCATTCTAAAAGCTCTAGGTTTTTAAATACTTCCAAAAGACTAGAGGACAAAAGAGAGAAGGGAACAGAGAAGGAGAGATGGAGATTAATTTGCATGTATTACACTTGACAATATGTATCTCAAAGCAGAGATGCTGATTAAGATATGGATGGGCAGTGAGGGGGTGCAGCATTACCACCTGTGTCAAGAGGATCCAAGATGCTTCGTTTCGCAAGCAAGGAGAATGAGCAGACAGTCAATGACAAAACCTTTCTCTTCAAATGAGGATGCTATGAAGTGCTGGCCTGAATCGGGCTCTTGCCTTTGTCCTGTGGTGGGATGGAAACCGCTGAAGATGTATGTCCTGAAGCTCATTGCACAAGTGACCCAATACTCCTTGGAAGGAGGATCTGGAGCTTCTTTTTCCTTTAAGCATTCTCTATAATTTCAAGATTGGTTCTACTCTAGAAGCTGCCTTACAGCAAGTTGAACCCTAATTATGTGCCAGCTATTGTTCCTAATTGCTGGGGATATAGCAATGAACTAAGCAGATAAAACTTCTTTTTCTAACAGACCTCTGATTATGTAGCCTTCAAAATTAGGAGAATCATGAAATATAATTCATATACATTTACTAGTAAATTATCACTTCAAATGTGATCATTTTATTCTAATTTGGAACAACAACATTTATGGAACGCTATTTCAGAATACTAATGTTTATTTTTGTCAAAGGAAAAAGAAACATTTTCTATAAGAACTGAAAAAAGCTAACATTTATTGAGCCTCTCTATATGTAGATGCTATACTAAATAACTTTACATAAATTATCTCATTTTGTCCTTATAGCAATCCAATGAATTGGGTGCCTTATTATCCTCAGCTTTACAAATGAAGAGAATAGTATTGTGGAAATAATGAACCAATGAATTTATGGTTCCAAGAGCAGGAGCCAAGAGACTGAGAGCATAGTGTCTTCTGCAGTGTAAGGAAGACACTCCTTATCGCCCTGGGGAAGTAAAGCACACAGTGTAAGAAGAGGGTTGTTCAGACCAGAAGAGAAAGGGACCCAACCAGAGTGAAGGACCAGAACTCAATGCCATCTTTTCCTGACAAGGCTTTTTGGTTCTCCCTTAGTCATTAGCAGCAAACACGTTGACTTCTGCTGACAGCCACGTAGCAGAGTTTGGGGTTTCGGGGGCAGGGAGCAGCTTCTTGATAGAATGGAGGGAAAGAAAGAATCTTGTACTCTGTGAACACAATGTACCTGGAATCTAGCCTGCCATTGGGCTTCTCATTAGGTAAGGTAATACCTTTTCTCAGTGCTTCAGGCAGTGTGAGTTGAGGTTTGTGTTGTTACATGAAGCTCCCAAATCCTAACTGATGCAGTCACACTGTCTCAGAGACTGCAGAACATGAATCCCAGCCAGAGGCTAGGTAGAAGAGAAGGCTGAAGTCTGAAGGGCCTGGGGGCAGTGAGAGTCAAGGAGAGGCCCAGTCTCACCACGGGGTCTCACCAAGCCAGGAGAGCAAACCACAGGTTACTCAGCAGAACTCTATGACCGCAGTTCAGGATCTCAGGAGCGAGATGGTACAGCTGATGTAGATGGTAGTAACCAGAATGGCAGGGAGGCTCCTCCCCCCAGCCACAGGTCACATCCACCTCTTCCCTGTGGCAGATACCGACCAGCTGTATCCATCTCTGCTGCAGATGCTCACTGAAACATGAGAAAAACATACACAGAGATAACCAGGTCCTGTGGGGAAATAGAGATAGAAGGACCACTCTCTCTAGTGGACAGTGCCATGGCCACTCTCTCCAGTGGAGAGTGCCTCGTCTCCATCCCCAAGCAGATTTTTATTGAGAAAACAGACTTAATTTGTGGATTCACAGTCTGGCATAAAAGATCAAAAGAAGTAGGTGACTTACAAAGGTGCAGACAGAACCCCCGCTGTGATTCTGGGCAGAGCTTGGAATTTTAACATATTGCTTAAAGGGCTAGTTTTGGTTTCCTGTCTGTGCCTTCAAATTCTAATCTAATAACATCCTCCAGCAAACAGATCTCACAGGATCTTGCATATTCTATGCCCCAGGCCTGATTACCCTGGGGGTCCACCGTTTCTGGTCTGAGCTGCACTGCCCCTGCTATTTCCGCAGGCCTGAGTTAACAGAGAAGTCAAAGGCAGCCAGGAGACTTGGATTTCTCACATCTAAGAACAAGGACTCAGGCTCTGACAAAGCCAAGGAGGCAGGGGTTGATATCCATCACCCCTTCATATCCACAGCCCTGAGTCTCTTCCCTTAGGGCATTCCCACATGATCGCATCTGTCTTAGATTCATTCTCTTTCTTAGAGAATTGTTACCCGTCATTGACTGCCGATCATGCAAAGGGAGCCGGGCATTAGAACAGGCAGCGTTCATGCCAGGGAAATAAGTTTTGTCTCCTTAGTGGCTCCTGGTCCGGAGGTTTTTCACTCAGCCTAAGTCATGGGTTGCGGGAGGCTTACAGCTTCCTGAGACCAGGCAGGGCATTCCCCAACACTTCCCCCATTTCCACATACCCAGGTACCCTCTGTGGAAGAGCAAGGAAAGGAAGAGGAAATATGAAAGCCCAAATTACCTACCCACACCCAAAGAGACTATTTAAATGAGAAGAAACTGAAATACAAAAAAATGGCAATTGGTAGTTCCCACCATCTCCCTCCCTTTCCCTGCAATCTATCTTTCCAGCAAGATGAGGACTTTCAAGGAAGATTAGATCCTTTTAGAAAATGACTAGGCTGTATCTTTTTTTCCATCTGAAAGAGTGTGTGTAAATTTGAACCCACTGTATAAAACACAAGAGTGCAGCAGGATTTGAAAACAGCGAGGTAACTCTGAACCCTTGCCAGTCACCACTGCTCTATTCTGTATGGGATTCAACTATCTGGCCTCTGTGCTGCCTTTATGCCCTAAGGGGTCCCACAGCAGCCACTGTAGGTTGATCCTTTATCGTTCTGAGCCCAGACAAAGCTTCAAAAGCCTTCTCAACCCAATGTTCCATGAAACCACTACCAACTGATCAAGGTTGGAAAATACTGGAAAAGTACTTGCAAATAGCAATTCGATGGACATAAGGAGTTAAGATTCTTACTTTCACTCTTATTAGAAAGTAGTACTTCTGGAGGAGAAACTCCAAAACTAAAACATAGAATGACACCAGTGCTGCTAAATGCAAGGAGAAAAGTCTGTGTAACTTTGAGTATTACTGAAAGAACCTGGATTTTCATACCGACTTTTATCCCACCAACGAACAGGCGTTTTACTCCTCTTTCCTCCCTCCTTCCCCCATGGGCCTTATAAAGCACACAGGATAGGCTCTTCTCCAGGGCTTTCAACTGATTCCCGAACCCTACGTAACAGTGCTGTTTTTAAGACACCTCACTGCAGCCAAAGCTTAGCCTTCTGGTGTGGGCTTTTCTGACTTTCACTGTGGTTGAACATCTGACAACCATTTGGTGGAATAAGTGAAGGGATTAGAACAAGAAACACAACCTTTTGTTGACTTTTCTGCTGATCTATTGGAAATTCATTTAGCCCACACAAGCTTGCCGATTCTTTCTTCAATATTAAAAAGGTATTTCTGCTGAAGCCAGTTCCAATCTTGGGCCAGACTGGATTGACATATGGCTGTCAACGTGGGATTCCTTAAAGGGATTCTTCTCTCACCTTTGTCTTTGTCCTGCTACCTTTGAATATTATCCCAGCATTCTTGAGAAAGCACCAGGTAGATGGCCTCAGCCAGTGACGTCATGTGTTCACCACCAGGCTGGGAGGCCTTGCCAGGCTGCTGTGTCACAACATGAAAAGCTACCTGGCCTGAGGAAGCAGCCTCAGGACTACCTGCAGGCAGGCTCAGTGCCAAGTGAGGTGAATTTGACTGGGCCCAAGGCCCAGAACTATCTACACTGTGAGCATTCCACCACAGGCTGATGAAATCCTCAGAAATTGTGCAACCCAAATTGTCAAGTTGCTGAGCATGTTAAATCTGAAAAATCTTTATAAATCTCTTGGCCCTTCTCTAACTCTGAAAGCAGCACACAAAACTAATATAAGCTCTTGAGGAATTTCACAACCAACGTGGCATGTCCTCAGAGTGAGGTGCCAAGACAGAGCTGAGAGCATGGCTTTGACAGCAGAGAGGCGTGAGCTGGAATCTCAGCTCTGCCACTTCTTCCTATGTGTCCTTGGACAGGTTTCTTAAGCTTTTGGAGCCTCAGTTTCCACATTCCTAAGAAGCAGTGTCGTAAAGCCTGCTGCATGGGTTTTTAGGATAACTGAGAACAATTAGGGGAACAAATCTCTTTTCATGGTTCTTTGCTTCCCTCTTCTCCCACCCTTCGCTCAAGTACATGCGGCTGGAAAACCTGACAGCATTTCCCTGTTCTTACTTTCTGGTTGGGAAGCAGGGGTTGCTGTGGGGTGAAGAGGATATGTTTGCAGGAAAACGGGGCATAGCTAATAAATAACCACCTGCTTCTCAAGTCTAGGAGCCTCTGTAGAGGGGAGTTTACTGAGCTCTTCAGCGAGCTACTCTAAAGGAGAGCATCTCCAGCTGGGGGCAGCATGGCTGGCTTGGCTGTGCAGCAGCCTCAGGGAAACCTAAAACCCGGTGTGCTATCGAGTTCTGCTGTGGGATTTTCACACAGGCCTAGTAACTGTCGACCTGGGAGTGAGCTGAACCGGTGACCCCAGCAGCATAGAAGCTCGGGTCACATTACCACCTCCCAAGTTCTCCTGCACTGCTGCTGCTGCAGCTTCAGCTTCCCCACATGCTCAGATGGGGGCAAGTCCCTCTAGCGTAGGACTGTGATGGTGGCCCTGGTCAAATGACAACCTCCCGACACTATCTGCTTCCACGGAATGGCAGTGGGGAGAACAAGGAAAGACAAAATTAAAAAACATTTTTTTAAACAAAGTAAAATTATTAGTTGATCCCTAAGTAGATTTGCAGTGCTGTTGTCATCTTGTTTGAAACCTTGGAAATGCAGAGATTTGATTAAGTGGCAGAGTAGGTAGAAGGTGAATGCTGGGACCTCAGTCCATGGTCCTGGCTCAGAGCTGCAAAGGAGGGGAGAGGTGATGTAGGCCAGCCCCTCATTTTCCAGATGATAAAACTAAGGCATGAAGAGCTAGCTGACTTAGCATGGGAGTGGGGCCTGGGACCCAACTGCCCTGCTTCTCTGTCCTGGTTCCTTCCCACCTGCATTTCCTCAAGTGTGCACCACTGAGTATGTACTACTGATGAGGGATGGAGATAGTGTTCTGCAAAACAGTCTGCACATTAACTCTGCCTCTTGAAATAACCAGTGTACCTTCACATGAGAGAGGAATGGCTATTCAAACACCTCTACCACAAACTGGGAAACACTACTGTAAGCAACAGGAAAGGGTGGCTTCTTTAGGCTGTATGTCATTCCTAATCATTAGTGACTCATATCACAAGGACTTTTTGTTGTTATTAGCAACAAGCATGGTATTAAGCAGCTTCACGTAAGTTGGGCTGCTCCACAGTATCCGGCACTAGGTTGGCCTCTCCTGTCTCAGCTTTCACAGCCCTCCCCTCAAGGTCACGAGACGGTGGTCATAGCTCCAGCTATCATACTCTCCCGTACAACCTCAGGCAAAAGCAGAAAGCAAGGAGATGTCAAAAAGGATGCACATTCTCTGTGCATTTCTCTTTTTATTCCCAGGAGCTCCCAAAGACCCCATCCCCTAAATGTCTTATTGGCCAAAAGAGCTGTCACATGCACATCCCATACTCATACTTGGCAAAGTGATTACAATTCCTATGACTGCCATAGAAATATTGTGATTCATTTGCTGGGGCCAGACCCATTGACTCTTGAACAAAAATCTCAGATCTGTGGACAGAAAAACAGGAATGGCTATTCAGAAGCTACCTATGAGATTTACCATGAGAGATTTCTTTACTCCATGAGAGATTTCAAAAAGACTTCTGAAAGCCTGTCCGTATGAATGTGCACTGTTTATCTCAAGAGGCAGAGTTCATATGCAGTTTCCCAAACCTATCTGATCACAGAACCCCTGTCACCAAGCAGCTCACAAAACTTGGGTTTTGTGGGAAACGCTGCCCAGTGTATCTCCATAACCATTTCCCCTCTTAATTTGCATGACCTCACTTTCAGGCTAGACAGAAACCTTCTCTTTAGCCTTGAGTAAATACAATTTTCATAAATTTCTGTCTTCCTGATGTTTTTCTAAGTCACTCCCTGTCCATGTCAAGCCTGGATTTGGAACGACAATTCCAGCAGCTGTGCTGAAATGTTGTAACAATTTCATCCACCCGAGAATGCCATGTTCACCCTGCTTATGTTCCACATGTCTCTTTTTTCTCTAACAGAGTAGATGTTTAAGGTTCCTTTCTTCCTTCTTAAGTATATACCTGGCCATGGTTGCTAAAAGCTCTGTAGTTTAGGCTTAAAGGAAAACTTGGGCTTGTATGAGTTTGCAAAGTTTTCTCATCTTCTGCACAACAATTAGCGCTATTGCAGCTAACCAAGCAGTGCCTGAGAACAGTGCTGCATTATTTCGCCTGCATTATTTCCACACTTACACTAAACTGTGAGCCAGGTGGCACTATCATCCCCAAGTTTACAGGTGAGAACACTGAGTTTGGGGAGCCAAAGCCAAAGTCTGCCTGACTCCAGAGCCTATGTTCATTGCTGGCTCACTGGAAAGATTATCTGCTAGTTGTTAGCAGAAATTAGGGTGAAATCTTTTCTATTTGGAAGTGAACCTTCATGAAGGTATTAACCACATGACTAGTAAAATTTCCTCATTGCTTTATAGAACTTCTTTATTGTTTAAGGCTTGACTTGGTACAGATTGCCAAAAGTATAACCAAACCCTCCCAGAGGAAATTTGGTGTTCCAATGTGTGTTAGGGGTGGAGTATAATCCCATTTTCTCCCTATTAGGTAAAATCAATTTAAAATTTACATTAAGAGCAATCCTCAAAGAAGAAAATATTTCCGAAATGGAACCTTGTCTAATAATTATAAAACAGCTGAGCATTAATCCTTCTTATTAGTAAAATAAAAATATGGAAAGCCAACACTTTTCTAACATCTCCTATGTGGGAGACACAGTGCTATGTGCTTTACATATTTGTTTCAAGTTCTTACAACCACCTGACAAGTGCATGTTATTGCTCTAAGTTTAATTAATTAGGGAACCAGGGTTTCAGGTTGGTAATTAGCAAAGTGAAGTCACAAAGTTAGGCGTGACAGCAAATGTAGAGTTGAAAAACACAGGATGATTACAGGCAGAGAGGTCTAGGCCCTAGTAGAGAAGGCCACCATCTCCTCCTGCCAGATCGTGTGGCCTTCCCAAGGCACTGACCAGCAGCTGAGGAGGCACCAAGACACAAGGTTTGGACAGTGATGCTGCAGCCCCTTCAGCTTGGGTGCAAGACTGAGAAGAATCAGGCTGGCCTGGCCTGTAACATTTCTGTATCTTCAGGCAGAGACGCCAGGAGCTGGAAGGCAACACCTGGGCCCTCAGTTCCCCATCTGCAGAGAGGGTGGCGATTGCTGCTTATTCAATCAGCTTACCAGGAATTTGCCTGTGAATTTAAAACATGCATAAATCACTGTGAGCTCCTTAGAAAGGGATGTTCCACTCAAAGCATTGTTTGACCAGCATCCTTCTTGATTTTATTGTACAACCTGTATTAAAATATAGCCAAAAACGTCCACTCGAATCAAAAATCACTGTAAATGCCCATTATCTTGATTTCTGGAGGAACCTTGTCTGTGCCACAAAATCTCTTTTAAAAAAGAAAAAAAGCCAGAAGGTAAATTCAACTCCGCATGGTGAAATAAAAGAGAATGTCTCTTTTATACGACCATGCCTAGGCTTGGCTGCTTTTAAGATGTTTCAAGGGATTTTCTTTCTTTCTTTTTTTCCTCTTCCCAAACTACCTTCTTTGTTTAGGGACCCTATTTGCCCTCCTGCCTTTTCTACAGTGTCACTTATTGCTTTACCAGAAAGTAACTGAATGTGAGGACACAAAGGGACAATGAGACTCGTTACCCGAGGCAAGAAGCCACCTGCGCACATTTAGAGAGGCTCCTTCTCATGTATCTTGCCAGGTTGTACCCAAGGTGCATTAACAGAAGGACCACCACCCAGCTCTCTTACTCAGGGTGGGTGAGGGAGGGGGTTATCCTCTCAGTACTCCCAAACTGATGAGTTCTGACGATGCCCAAGGAAAATATGCCATAATAATAATGATGATGATGATGATTAATTCAGTCCTTTTCAATTACAAAGATTTATCAAAACAATGGATCTTTCCTGATTCACATTAAATGTATCTAATTATAACCTATTTTTAGACATAAGGAGGCCAGACTGTAAAGGCAGAGATGTTAAGCATCCTACCGCCTTCATCTGCTACAACATGGGTGTCAAACTCATTTTCACTGGGGGCCTCATGAGCCTCTCGGTTGCTTTCGAAGGGCCGAATGTCATTTTAGGACTGTATAAATGTAACTACTCCTTAACAGTTAAGCAAGAGCTCAGCACTGCCACTGGGTAAAAACAAGGTGTCAGGCTGGATAAAATAAGGTGGAGGGCCAGATTCAGCCAGCTGGCCTTGTGTTTGCCACCTGTGTGCTATAACCTGCCAAATCAAAACAGCAGCAAGTGGGAGGGGGGACTGGATTGGGAGTAAAAAGGAGAAAACTGTATTTGAACAATGATTTAAATTTAAAAAAAAAGCATCAACAATTCAAGAAATTGTATTCCTGACTGGCAGCGTGAGCTTAGGAGATTGCAGACCTAAGCCTTTTGCTTTCCAGCCTAACTTGCTTTGTTTTGCCCTTTCATTCCTTATTTTCTCTCCTCTTCACTCCTTGACAAGTTCTATGGAAAAGAAGTTTGGAAATATTAGGCAGAAAACACTGCACAAAGGCCAAGCACTGAATGCATTAATAATTTCTGCTTTGAAAGGCAAAATCTAAAGGAAAATGTAGCAGAGGAATTCTCAACCTAATCAAAGACCATCTAGGCAGTGACAAGTTACTCAAAATCATATCCTTGAGAGTAGGAAGAAAGTCAACGACGATTATTGACATGAAGGAACTGTTTATGTAAGAAACTGCACTGTGTGTATCTGGGAGGAAAGGCACACAGAAAGTCTGTGCAGTTTGCTCACTTCAGATTTTGCCAAGCATGAAACACACCTGTGAGCTCCAGTGGGAGGCGTCTGAGGCGCTGGTAGGGGCAGGTGCTAGAGGAAGGTCTGAGCCACATAATGGCGTACTGCTCCCAACATAAATCACTGCAGGGGGAAATGCTGCTAGCACAGGACTTTCTGGCCCCTGGCCAAAGTGCCTAGTTACTGAATTACCAAAAGGGCTCTTGATCAGGCAGGCTCTTCTAAAAGGTCAGCCATGGTGCAACCCCAAGGATGGTTTAACAGCACGGCCCCACTACAGCTTTCATTGGGAAACTAAGTTGCTTCCCCAGTGATTGTGTTCAGGATCAATCAACGACCAGAGCCATTATGGTGTCTGGTTCATACTCGGCATTTAATATTTGTTGAATGAAATAATGATCACAACCTCAACCATGACCTACATGAGATTTAGTCTTATGTTCCTGGTTATGCTGAGTATGCTAGAGAGTGTATACCTTAGATATTGTACTGTGGTCCTTCATCACTCTATAAGCTATAATATAGCTGCTATATGCTAACTGGCACAAAATAAGGAGAGAAGGGAGGGAGGGCAAGAGGAAGGAGGGAAAGAGAGAGGGAAAGGAGGGTAGAAGACAATGAGGGAGGAAAAATAATATCCTTCCAAGTTGTTGAACAAAATATCATGTTCAATTCCCAAGGCTTGTATAGGAGGAGGGGAGCCTGTATTGGGAATCAGTGTGGTGAGTTGGTTCGTAAAGCCAGGACTTTCTCCTCCTAATCAGATTAAGGCAGAGCCTATGGGGAGAGGCCCAAGCAGGCAATTCAAGCCTAAGATATCAGAAGCTATGTGTTAAGACCCAAGCATAGACCTAGACAGAGCCAGAAAGTCAGGGAAATAACTGAAGGGTGGGGATTGAGGGGGTTAAGAGTAAAGAGAAGTAAGTCAGAATATGAAGAATCAGAGAAGTTTGGGATAAAACTTGAGGACTTGAGTGGAGGGATGGGAGAAACCAGGTTCTCAGGTAAGACATGGTACAAACTTTAAAAATCATTTTTAAATAATTGATTTCTTTTATATTCCTTAACACTATTTTCTCTCAATATTTTATTGTAAAATTTTTCAGATAAATATGTAGTTGAAAAATTGTACAGTGAACATAGCCACCACCTAAACGTACAATGATATTGTACCACATTTGCTTTATCATGCATGGATTCATCTATCCATCCCTCTCTCCCTTCATCAATCCATTTTATTTTTTGAATAAAAAATTCCCAGCATTTTCTTATGAAAACACAGCTCTATTATTAAATGCTAATGACTTTTGTTACTATTTATGTCAAGGTGAGTACAGCTGAGATAGTAAATTGCCCCACGATATATATTCTCCTCTTTTCCTATAGTAATAGAATTTTTATGTATATAAAAATTTAGTACAAAGACTACATTTCCCACCTTCCTTTGCAACTAGGTATAGCCATGTGACTAAGCTCTGATAAAAAATGTCAAAGTGACAATTTCCAGAACCCTTCTGTAAGAGGCACTGTCTATGCCCAGTTGGCCCTCTAGTTCATCCTTTCCTCCTTCATTCTGCTTCCTGGAACATGAATGTCATCATCTTGGACCATGAGGATAAGGACCACAGCCTAGGGATAACATTGTGGAGTTGTGGGCTGGATGACTTCTGTGTCTCTGAGGACTCTGTGGAGTAGAGCCACCATAGCAGACCTGGACTGCTTACCCCTGGATACATTTACACGAGGGGAAAATAACCAGCTTTCTTATTTACATTGCTGTTATTTTGAGTGTTCTCACACTTGCAACTAATCCTAATTATAACAAGTGCAGTGATACTTAAAAATCAGATGGAAGGGTTTATAATTAAAAGCAAGTGACACACCCCAATGCCTCCCTAGCTCCAACTGGGCTTCCCAGAGGCAGTTTCACCCCTTATAAGTGCTTACTTCCACATCTCTAAATAATGTTTCCATTCTTATTTCTCCATTTATCCATTGTAGACACTACCAATTGACTTTAAGTCACTTGAGCCCCTTCTCCACTTCTTCACTCTTCCTGCCACTGAGGGTACATCACTGTTTAGTTTCTCTATTATTTTTGTTTGTAAATGTATTATTATTTACACCATTATTTCTTTTTTTATCAAAGAAAGGTAAAATCTTGTCTTCCCATTTTATGAGTTCATTATCTTCCTTACCTATAACACTTTCCACTTCTCCCCTGCCTCTCTGTCATCTCAGTCTCTACTGTTTTTATGTTTACATGCCCACATGGTGTCATTCACATGCTTTGACTGATAGCTTTACTTTAGAATAAGGTGTGGGGGAGGGGCAGCGGGTGACTGCCTTTATTTTTTCAGGCCCTGAGATGACAGCACTGGAAGGCTTTGTTGCAGGGCACCAAATCCCAACCAAGTTGTAGCCTTATAGCCTCCAATCTAAAACTCACACTGTCTATTGTAACTACGTGTTTAAATGTCTATTACATCCAGGCCCTTCATCCTTAGCAACATACAGATGTCTGGCACATGGATATATAATGACTTGCTGAAGTTTCCTGAATGACAAGGCTGAACCAGAACCAAGGCAACTTACTTCACATTCATCATTCCTGGATATTTCTTGATATGTCAGTGCTTGAGGACCAGTATGACAGGTCCACATTCTTTGGTAATCCAATAAGCTATATTGCTTCTTGGCAGATAAAACTGAACTTTGCACAGGCACATTTAGCATGCTTCTCTTTCTCCAAAGGTCTTGGAGGCAATAGCAACTCTTGTGGATGCCCAGAAACACCATCCAATCTGAGCTAAAGAACCACATCTTTGTAAAGTTAGGTTCAAGCTGAACGCACAGAATGCCCACCATTAATACCCCTTTGGTGGCTCACAGAGGAAGGTTGTTGAAATCATGAGAAACTCCTCCAAACGTGCTGTTGGTCCTGTGCATGTTTCCTCTACAGAGAAACAGATGAGGATGCATGAACACATGTTCAGAGGCATTTAGCTGGGAATTATGGAAGTTCTGTCATGTGCATTCTTGGCACAAAAATCCAAACCATAATAAACATAAGAAGCACATGCTTATAAGGATCATTTTTAGCTTGGCACTGTTATATTGTCAAAAATGAGGATGGAAATGAGCACTATTCAATGTCTGAGGGGAGGGGGGTTGTGGAGCTGGGTGCAAAAGGTGAATAAATTAAGCAAAAAACAAACAAATAAACCTCATAGATGCAGACAACGGCATGGTGATTACCAGAGGGGGAAGGGCTGGGGGGATGTAGAGGGCATGAATGATGATGGAAGAAGACTTGCCTTGGGGTGGTGAACACACTATACAGTGTACAGATGGTATATTATAGAATTGTACACCTGAAACTTATATAATTTTATTAACCAATGTCACCTAAAAATTCAATAAAAATAAAAATCAAGCAAATAATTTAATTAATTAATTAAAAATATGTATTTTTATGCCTTTTCTATATTGTCTCATGCAAGTTTAAATCTGTCTGACTTCTTAGATTGCAGCATTCAACAGCTCAGTTGGAGATATCAGGATTGTAAATTTAGAGATCACAAAAGGTGACTGCTATTCATTCTTCTCATCCAAGGTAAGTTACCATCTAAACCACCTCAGGAAATCCTTAGTCAGGTCCTACCTCTTTCTTTATCGGTATTGTTACACCCAGACCATAGGCAGTAGTGATTAGTAGAAAGAGCTCATATAAGAAAATAGGAACATGAACAGAAAACCAGTGAAGAGACCCCATAATTAATAAGCAAGTAATTCAAGAAGCAAACAAACAAAAAAAATCCCTGACAGAATCAGGCTGTTCCAGAAAAGGCACTGAAGTGATGTGCCAGTCCCCAAATGACACTTTCTTCTACAGCCCGACGTGGTCAGTGTGCCCACCATTCCACAACCACCTGCAAAACCCCCACACTTTCTACCACACTGTCTTCTTTACAACCACCCAGCTCACAGGCTCAGTTCCCCAGGCCTTCAGCCATTGTTCTTGCTTTCTCCTTACCCATTCTCCCTTATTTGGCCAAAACTGTGTTTATCTTCTGTATGGTCTACTATCTTGCCATTTCTCCTAACCTACCACTTAGACTGCTACTTGTCCCCCAAGGATCTTCTCCTATTTGTAGTAAAAGAATTTCCAAGTTTTAGCTGGTCTGGTAACTATTTCCCAGCCTTCCTTGCTGGCTATGGCCACATGACTAAGTTATGATATGTGCGATTTAAAGGGAGTGATTATGCTTTCCATTCACCCTTTTCTCCCTTCTGCTGGCAGGAATGCAAAGCCATCATGGGTGCCAGGGAGCCAGATGGACCAGATGAACACCCTAGGGGAAAGGTAGAGAGAGCCTGGCTCCTCGGCACCATCAGGTCACTACAGTAGCCCTGGATTGCCTATATAACCCTTGAGTAAAAGAGAAATAAGCTTCTATTTTGTTTTAGTTCCTATATTTCTGAGTCTCTGCTATTGCAGTCTGTCATCATTTCTGACTGCAGCACTACTCCAGGTCATTTTTATGACATTTGCAATCTATTCCAAATGTCAGACCTCTGTTCACACAGCTCTACCCCCACTCCCGAAGCCCTCCTCCACTACCCTCAGCCAAGCCTAACTTTCACTGTGCTCATTTTCTCTTTGTACACTATAGTGGAGTCTCAGAACTAGAGAACTAGTGGGTAATACTTGATCAGGGTGGTAGTTCCCCATTAAACAGAACCAAGAGATATATGTGGATTCATAAAAGCTACTCAGTAAATGCTTGTCAAATGAAGGCATGACCAATAGAAAGACTTACCAGTAAATGCAAAGAAACTAGTCCATTGAAATTTTCTTCCTCAAATTCTTTCAAGTAATTATTATCTTCTTATATTCGTGTAACTAATGTGCTATATAATGTACTAATAAGCAATTTGCATTGATTTTAATCTCACAAAACTCTATAAGCTATATATCATTAGTATGCCCATTTTACAAAGCAGGAAATGGCTCAGAGAAGCTAAGTAACTAGTCTCAGACAAGTTAAGTGGCCAATCCAGACACAAAGCTGTCAGTGCAATGCTAATGGCACCCTTAACTACCTGTGACTGTTTATGACAAAGAAAACAGGTCATTGAAGAATGCATTGCTGTAGAAGTCCCCCCAAAACCTGAGCCCTGGGAAAGCAACTGGGACACAGATCGTGCAGGAACAGCTATTTGTGGTCTGAGAACAAATGACCCAGATATCTATGGGTCTGGACATCTAGACTTCAGAAACACTTAATACATTCTCAAACTGCTTTTTTAAGGCACATAACTCACATTTGTGTCATACTTTCTGGTGAATAAATGCTCTTAAAACGCTAGCCCATTTCACTCATAAAGCCATCTTATAGGGAAATCGGGACAAGAAAATTGTTATTTCCATTCTTCAGAGGAGGAAACGGAGACCCTGTGAGGCTGTGACTGTACTGGGAAGTAGCTGACTGGAATCTGAATACAGGATTTGTGTTTCCTTTAGGTCTCATGCTCTCCCTAGTTAGCATGTTACATCTCCTTTGTTCCCTCACCCACCCACTTCCCCAAAGCAAGCTATGGAGACAATGTCATAGATTAGTCTTTACAGAGGGAGATACAAATAATGCGAGGTTTTGAAATACAATTTTGAAATGGTTTTCAAAGTCATCTACAGCCCTGTTAGCAAGAAAAGCTGCAGAAAATACAAGTTTAGTGTTTGAATACAGCTGAGGCTGGGAAAAATGCCATCAATGGCTTTCACTTAGGTGGCCAAGCTTCTGACAGTTTTCTAGAACCTTTGTACATTGGCCCAAGTCCACATGTGAAAAGCCATCTTGAGTCCTGAGAAGTCTACTGCTTGTCCATCTCCAAAGAGAACAGGATGGGCTGGGACCAAGGTAATGGAAACCTCAGACAGGCAGGCAGGCAGGCTGAGTGTTGTGATACCAGTGGGGGACTCCTCCGGGCAGCCACTAGATGGTGGTTTCCATAGGAACCAAAGGCACAAGAAACATCCTGTCTTTTATTTCTCACCATTCAAATAGGTTGGATCCAGAGCCTACTCACCTGGACGCTGAACTTTTTAGTTGAAAATTGACCAGATTGAACAGGGAGTTTTTGTCCTAGGTGTTTTATTCATGGGCAAGTTGGGGGAGGATGCAGGGCTGCACACAAAAAGCTTTGGGGCCTCATCCTTGAGGGAAGTCCAAGCAGGGACCTTCACAGAATGACTGAAGTGACTGTGGTGACAATCAAGTCTGCTGGGTGGGGTGTGCCCACAGCTCACAGCAAACCCGCTGAGAGGGGCGCTGAGGGTACCCAGCTTGGTGGGGAGAGCAGTGAGAAGAGTTGTGGACTGTTTCCATGAGTGGCTTAGTTTAAGCAGCCAGCCCCTTGGGCCCAAGCTCAGCTGCCAAACAGTCCTGGTAAAATCAGAGCCCTGTTGAAACGGAAGAAAAGGAGCAAGGCCTAGAACACCAGAGTAGGGCAGGAGCTGGGGTGAAGGTGTAGGAGAAGAAAGAGCTGTGGGAGGAACAGCTCCTGGAATGTGTGTGAAAGAGAGAGAGAAATCAAGTTATTCTTGTAGAGGAAATAACCAGGTGAGGCGATGGCCCCTGGAAAGTGGTAGACGGAAGTGGCAGACATTACTCCCATTCTCACCTCACCCTAGTTCAGGCTCAGTGTCCTGTCCTGGCACTTCAGTCAGTGCAGGACACCACCCCCACCCGCCCCTGCCTCCCGCCTCCCTGGCTCCACACACCCCAGACTTTGCTTAGCCCTTTCTCCTCCTTGCAAGCCACAGCAGCAGCCACCTCTTCCGTTTTCCCAGTACTGTTGGAGGAGGCTGGGACACTCTAGACAGTCCTTTGGGCACCTTCCAAAACTACATGTCTAAAAAGAAACAGGGGCTGTAAAAGAGGCCTTTAAAAATCAGGGCTCCCTCACCTTGCTTGAGTAGGAACAGACTCAGAAATTTCCTCTGCAGCTCACTGCTGTTTCTCTCTTTGGAGAGATGTTTTTCCCTGGCTGTCTGTTGGCAGGGAGAGAGGTTTTGGAAAGCCTTCAGGATAAGCAACAGTGGAAACACTGCGCTTTCACCCAGAGGAGGCCACACACGGAGACTATGCAGAGAGAAACACACACACGTGCAAACAAAAAGAATCCTCCATTCAGTCCATCTTTCAACGCGAAGCAAACACATAGCAAACATTGCAAAATCTGGATTTGGCTGGCCACAGCCACAGGGGTCTTTAGATAGGTCTGAAAGGGAGGGGCAGTTGTTAACCCTTTGTGCGCCACCTGTCATTTGTTCTTTGCTGGAGGATGAAGGCAGTAAAAACTGGGTTTCAGAAAGCCTCAAAAACAGTCAAAAGTGATGGTAAATAGAGTATGAAATTAAGAGAGAGAATCAGGACACCAAACTGAATATTTGAATAATATTAATATAAAATTAACACTTTAGAAGTTGGTGATTGCAATTGATTATTCAGTATTTATCCAAACTTTAATAACCCTAAAAGGATACAGACAACAAAGAAATACACTCAAATGCAGTTGTAGGATTATCTAGCCGGTGTGGGGTGGGGCTGCTTCTCAAACCTGAACATGCACGCAGTCCTCTGGGGGATCCGGACTCCCAACCTCTGGAGTGGGGCACTGCCCACAAGGCCCTGGTGATGGTAACAGCAGCGAGCAAGGGTATGTGTGGATTATTTTTCTTCTTTATACCCTTTGGTATTTTAAAATCTTCTCTAATGAACATATCACTTACTTTAATAACCATGAAAACATTTTCCTTTTGAAGGTAAGTTATTTTCAGATTAAGTCCAGTGCTTCATCCTACCAGATCCTAGGAGATGAGACTTCTCCACAAGAAGGGCAATTCAGAGCTTTGATTCTCAGCCTGGAGTGGGGGTCGCTGGGGAATCCCAGGGAAGCTTTACAAAGCATTTGCCCCCTGGGGACTTGTCAGAATGGGAGGGAGGCTGTGTAATTGGAGAGCTCCCAGACCACACACCACGCAGCTCCCCAGGGTGGAGAGCCACCACTTCAGAGGGTCAGCTCAGACTTTCCGCTTCCCTGTCATTCAGATCTAGGTCTGCCTATGCCTAAGGTGGCAGAGCAGACCCTTCGGTTCTCAACCAGTAAAACCCAATGTTTTATATGCTTATCTAGAGTGAATTGGGTTGCTCACTGCTCATCCTTTGTTTTTGTGCTAAAGGAGCCATGCCACAACCCCGACTGAGAAACAGAAAATTACTGAAGACCATGTCATTATCTGAAAGACATCATCCAGGCTGAGACAGCTAACCAAACATGGCCCTCAGACTATCAGTAGGAGGGGTTTACAACATGGGTCAATGGCAAAAAGAATCAGACCGTTAACAATACCAGGTAAATTAGCATCTTGGTGAGGCCTCCTGTCACTGAGATAACAGTCAGAGAATACCACCGCCCACATTGTTCCTCTCCTACGGAAGCATAGGGAATTGGTGACATTCAAAATGCTGTTATAGAAATGACACTATTAACTTTGTCATTGGTAATATGCATGTTGACATCTTTTTGTTGTCTTGTTTATAGAGAAGGAGATTCAGAGAGGTGGTTTTGTGTGCTATTTCCTCTATGTATTATTTGAGTTACCAGAATTCTTATACCAGTGCAAACTGGTATAAACAAGAAAATGAGAATTTATTGAATTATGTAGCTAAAAAGTCTACCTTCAGCCCTGGTTGATGTGGCTCAGTGGATTGAGTGCTGGCCTGCAAACCAGGGGGTCACTGATTTGACTCCCAGTTAGGCACATGCCTGGGCTGCCGGCCAGGCTCCCAGTGTCACTCGAGAGGCAACCACACATTGATGTTTCTCTCCTTCTCTTCCTTCCTCCCTTCCCCTCTTTCTAAAAATAAATAAATAAAATCTTAAAAAAAGAGAAAAGTCTACTACCTTCAGGCATAGGTGGATCCAGGCATTCTCCCCTCAGTCCTGTTAGCTCTTTTATATGGCAGGCTCACTATCAGGAGACAGATCTTAGGAGGTTTAGGTTTATTCTTCAGCCTTTCTGAAAGTCTAGAAAAAGAAGACTCCCTGTAATAACAATGTAAACAAATTGAGTCTTATTAGCTGCATTTGAGTCTCATACAGGAATCTAGAACACTCTGACATGGGGACTCTTTCCTCCAAGCCTGAGGCGGTTATCCCCTCCCACCTCAACTCCATGAGGCCACAGAGAACCCATGTTCTGATTGGCCAGGCCCTGGATCCAGACATGAATATAGTCATAGATTCAAGAACAGAGAAGTAAGAGCTTTTCTAGAAAAATATAGACTCTTCAATTAAAAGAAGGGAAAATAAGGCCTTGGCCGGTAGCTGAGTTGGTTAGAGCATTATCCTGATATGCCAACGTTGCAGTTCCATCTCAGTCAGGCCAGGGCACATACAAGGAGCAACCAATGAATATGTAAATAGGTGAGAGGAAATCAATGTTTCTCTCTCTCTCTCTCACTCTCTCTCTTTCTCTCTGTCTCTCCCCCACCCTTCCTCTCTCTCTAAAAAAATCAATAAAAGGAAGAATAAACTCTGGGCAGGAAAAAGAGTAACTGTCTAATTCAGTGTATTATTATCAACAGACTAATATTTACAAATGTTCTTTTTGGAATTTCATAGTTCAGATTGATTAACCGGACCAGTGGTTCCCAACCTTTTATATGTCTTGGTTCACATAGAATTATAATGTGTGTAGACAGCCTGGGGTCAGGGTTGGTGGGGGGAGGGATTCAGGATCCCCAAAGGAGCTGCTATGGGATTAATTGTTCAAGGGGTCCAGACATTCCAAATTTTGAGAGGAGCAACAACTTGTATTAGGGCCAACTCTTGGGACTCTCAGTATTACCATATAACACTGATGCTTAAGGCCCCAAGTGGCAATTTAATAATAATAAAATTATTACAGCATAGTTCAAATTTATTGTGACCTATATCCTCATACTTTCCTTGCCTTATTATACCCTATCTTACTTCCAAAAGGCAATCACTTATTGAGCAATTATATATTGAGCACATAGTGTATGCCAGACAGTTTTAGGCCCTTGGAATACATCAGTGGGTAAAACAGACAAAGATATTGTATGGTAGAATTTCTTTCAAATATATGTAGGTAAGTGAAGACACACAGTGAGCAATAGATATAATAAATCAGTATATGACAAAGCATATTAGAAGGTAATAAGCGTTAGAGAAAGAAAGAAAAAGTAGAGCAAGGAAGAAAAGGCTATTTCAAGAAGAATTTGAGAAATGCCTCTCCCTCCAGTAGTTTCAGAGTCATTCCTTGCCTACGAATTTCAGGAGACTTAGGTATGGTTCACTCCATTTACAAAGGATTTCAGTATCTACCTGTGGGCATCAGAAGATTAGCTGAAAGCTGCAAGCCTGCATCTACAATGGCTGGGAAGGTCAAGGCTTTCGCACAGGAGAAGTTACAGCTACCATCAATACCAACGTGGGCATGCCAACATGTTCTCAAACTTCAGACATGCTTGTGCTGTAGACAAGGGTGACACAAGGCTTGCTTCTGACTCGAGGTTCTGAGAAGGGACACAAGTCTCAGCCATAGACTGTATTGGTTGCCTCCTGCTACATAATAAATTACCCCAAAATGTAATGGTTTAAAGCAATGACTTTTTTAAATCTCAAAGTTCCTGTAGGTCAGGAACCTGGGCACAACTTAACAGGGTCTTCTCCTTCAGAGTCTCCTTCAGAGCCTCCTCACAGGCTGTGATCAAAGTGTTGGCCCCACTCTCCCACAAACCTGTAACACAGGTTCAACTGAGGCAAGATCCACTTTCAAGCTCACTGGGTGATTGTGCACAGGACTCAGTTATTCTAAGGCTGGTGGAGTAAGAGACTCAGTTCCTTGCTGGTAGTTGTTTGCCAGAAGCCACCCTCAATTCCTTGCTATATGGGCCTCTACAATGTGGCACCTTCTTCATCAAAGCCAGCCAGGAAAGAGAGTGAGCATCTAGCAAGCAAGATGGAAGTCACAATCTTTGGTAACTTAATCATAGAGCAGGTCAGGTCAGTAGGTCCAGCCTGTGCCCAAGGCAAGAACTGTATCAGGAACTCTGACTGGTGTGGCTCAATTGATTCAGTGTCATCCTGCAGACAGAAAGGTCACTGGTTCGATTCATGGTCAGAGCACATGCCTGGGTTGCAGGTTCTGTCCCCAGTTGGGATGTGTGCAGGAAGCAGCCAATGAATGTTTCTCTCTCACATCAATGTTACTTTCCCTTTCTCCCTCCCTTCCCCTCTCTCTAGAATCAATAAAACAAAAAAAAATTTAAAGAATTATATCAGGGTGCATCTACTGGGAGGTGAAGATTGTGGTAGTCCATCTTTAAAATCTGCCTACCCCAAGGACCCTGAACTCTGTTAAGGGTTTTTTTCTTTCTTTTTTAATTTAAATTTTCATTTATTGATTTGAAAGAGAGAGCAAAAGACATTGATTTGTTGTTTCACCCATTTATTCATTGGTTGTTTCTTGCATGTGTTCCAGTTGGGGACTGAACCCACAATCTTGGCTTATTAGGAGACATTCTAACCCAACTGTACTATGCAGCCAAGGCCAAGGATTTTTCTGAGTCATGTTTCCTCGGTTCCTCGCACTTTGTTTTCTACCAAGTGATGACACAACCAGTCTCCCCCATGTAATTTCTTTAGCTCAGAATGCTAAAGAAATGACAGTGTCCTTCCCTCCCTGCCTCTGCTCTGTCAGTTTCTCTTCTCTAGTGAAGTTCACCTGAGGAGGCTCTGGTCACCCAACCTCCATCAAAGTTGATGGCATCTCAGCCAGTCAGCATGGTCAATCAATTCTCATCTACTCAGCTGGTTTTAACTTCATTTCAAATCTCTTAGTCCCAGCCAGATTCAACACCTCCAACATCCACTGAGCCATTTGGGGAGGGAAAGTTTTCACCACAGGGAATTTGTCATGGGAAGCATTTGTCAGATTGAGAAGTGAGGCCCCAACAGGGGAGGATTGGTGGATGTTTGGTCTGTGGTCACTGCTATGGGGCATTTGCTGAGAGGATATTTTCTCATAGGTTCTCAGATAAGTGACGGTAATAGATGATTCTAAATAAAGAAAATTCTAACAGGCCGGCTACACCCCAGTCATGCAGGGCAGATTGCATTGCAAAAAGGAAAATACAACTGAGTTTTCCTTCTCAGATCCAAATAAGGCAATTTCCATTGACAGGGCATGGATTTGGGGATGGCTGTAGTCTATGTTGCATTCCATTCATAATGGGGCATATAGAAACACTGTGTAGTGTTATATCTGTGGTCTACAAACCAACACTATTCCAACCACATTCAAATGAAAAGTAAGATGTGCTAACCTACACTTCCTTTGTCCCTCCTCTTCAGTCCTGTTTACATATTTTCTTCAAATCTTCCCTTTTCTATTGTGGCATCTACCCATTGTAGCCATTTTGAAACTATCTGCTAAACGTTTGAGTCAGTTACGTCTTTTCCCTCTCTCCCTTCTTTCCTTCCTTGCTATGATGCCATCCCTCTCATAATTTTGAATGCCCTTTGTAAACCCAACTGACTTTGCCAAAACAGTTTTTAAAAGCTCTTCAGAAGGAGGCAGGGCTGCTATGGTGTTCTCCCCACAGCCCTGCATGCTTCTCTCTGAACTTAATCCCTTGAATACTGGTTGCCCTGAGATCCTGTGGCCTTCACCACAAGATTAGTGTGTCTGGTCTTTTGGGGCAGGATACCATTGGCATGCCCCCCTTCTTTCCTTCTTGGGGCGCCCATGTTGCTTTCAAATTGTTTCTCCTGTTATCCTTACAGTTGGTTTTTAAAGAAAGCTTTCATTTCTGCTCAGAGTCTCAAGCATGTTGAAATGCCTCCTTTGGTTATTCTTTTTAAAGAATTTTTACTTTTTTCCCTTTAATTATGTGTTTTGTACACATTTTTTTTTCTATTGGAGAACAGTCGCTGTGTTAGTTTGCTATGGCTGCTCTAACAGCACCACACCCTGGGTGGCTTAAACAACAGTAATTCTCACACTTCTGGAGGCTGAAAGCCTGAAATAAAAGTGTCAGCAGGATTGGTTTTCTTTGAGACCTCTGTCCTTGGCTTGTAAATGGTCATCTTCTCCTCTATCTTCACATGGTCATCCTTCTGCGTGAGTCTCTGTGTCCTAATCTCTTCTTATAAGGACAGCAGTCATATTGGATTACAGCCCAACATATGGCCTAACTTTAACTTAATCACCTCTTAAAAGGCCCAGTTTTCAAATTTAGTCTTATTCTGTAGTACTGGGGTTAATATTTCAACATATGAGTTGGGGGGGACATAATTCAGCCCATAACAATCACAAAATACAGATAAGCAAAAAAAAAAAAAAAGAGAGAAAATCCACATATGAGCTCACAATGGTTGACCTTCTAGTGGTTTTTATTGTGCATAGCATAAATTCAAGTCCCTTTACTTCAGCTTCAATTTCCTACCTGATCTGACCATATCCCCTTCACTCATCTCTTTGATCACTTATTCCCACCAAATTGGCTTCCTTGCACACATCCAGGGCCCATCCTTCTCAGAGTTTCTATACGGCTGATGCCTTGTGACCATGGACTCAACTCAACTACAGAAGATGACAGAGGCTTTCTGTGCCCTCCTATATGATATTGCCCTCTCCTCATTCATTCTAGAGTGGAGCTTCTTCATCTTAGCACTATGGACATCGTGGGCAAGTTAATATTCTCTTATAGGGCTGTCCTGTGCATTAGAAGAAGGGTACCCAATATCCAGGCCGTGGACTGGTATTGGTCCAGACCTGTTAGGAACCAGGCAGTATAGCAGGAGGTGAGCTTGCATATAATGCACTTGAATCATCCTGAAATCATCCCCTACTCCCAGACCCATGGAAAAATTGTCTTCCACAAAACCAGTTCCTGGTGCCAAAAAGGTTAGGGACTGCTGCATTATAAGATATTCAGCAGCATCCCTGGCCTCCACCCACTAGATGCCAGCAACGCCTTCCCAATTGTGTCAATCAAAAGTGTCTGCAGATGAGTCTGGGGCCTGGAGTGATGGGACCCGGGTGCAGCGTAGCCTCAAAAGCTGTCCAGGCCCTGTGAGATACTTCAAAGAGACAGATGTCATGGCCAAGCTTATATACTATTAGAGTAGGTGGAAGCTGTGAACACCAGGATACCTTCTCGAAGAGGAAACCCACCAAAAAAAGGAACCACCAATAGATAACAACAGAAGAAGGTGAAGGAGGGAGTAGAAACCACACTAACTCAACCCAGGACCAATCTGGAAATACAACTAAACAGAGGAGAAATTACCCAGCACAAACAACTGAACAAGAGCAAGAGAGAATTCTTAAAACCCTGTACACATGAAAGAACCAGCTTCAACACAACCTGCCCTCACCAGCAAAACAAAATACAAGAGGTGGTGGAGAATGACCCTCAGTTAACCAGCTGGTGGGAAGGACCCACCAAAGAAAGACCCAACAACAATCAAAACCCAAAGACAAACACAGAGCCAATTTAAATGACAGCCCAAGACCAGTGAGCTCGGGAGATCAAGGAGACTGCACCACTAAATCTTACAGGTATTGTACCATAGAAGTTCACACCATAAACCCAGGAAGTCAGAACAGATCAATTTAAGAAGCAGAGACTAACAAGAAGAGTCTCACAAACAATGGGAAGACAAAGAAACAAACCCCAAATGAAAGGAAAGGAGCGAGCTTCAGGAAGAATGCTAAATGAAATAGAGGCAACTCAACTATCAGATACTGAGTTCAAAACAATGGTTATCAGGAAGCTCAATGAGCTCACAGAGAATTATGAGAAACTACAGGGAAACTACAGTGAACTCACTGCAAACTATATCAACATGAAAAAGGAAATAGAAACTATCAACAAGAGCCCAGGGGGAATGAAGAATACAACTTCTGAACTGAAGAACACAGTAGAAGGAATCAAAAGCAGACTCGATGAAGCAGAGGATTGGATCAGTGAGCTGGAGGACAAGGTAGAAAAAAACCCAGAAAGAGTGAGACAAGGAAAAGAGGCTCAGAAAGAATGAAGAGAGGTTAAGGGAAATGAAGGGCAACATGAAACATAATAATATCCATATAATAGGGATACGAGGAGGAGAAGAAGAAGAGCAAGGGATAGAAAACCTGCTTGAAACAGTAATGAAAAATTTACCTAATTCGATGAAAGAAAAAGTCACACAAATCCAGGAAATACAGAGAGTCCCAGTCAAGAGGAACACAAAGAGGCCCACTTCAAGGCACATCATAAGTAAAATGGCAAAATTCCAACATAAAAAGAGAATCTTAAAGGCAGCAAGTGAAAACCAGGAAGTAACACACAAGGGAGTCCCGATAGGACTATCTGCTGACTTCTCAATGGAAACACTCCGAGCCAAAAGGAAATGGCAAGAAATACTCCAAGTAATGAAAACCAGAGGCCTGCAACCAAGACTACTTTATCCAGCAAGCTCTCAATTAAAATGGAAGGCCAAATTAGGAGCTTCCCAGATGAAATAAGCCTCAAAGAATATACGTCCTCCAAACCAGCTCTGCTAGAGATGATAAAGGGTTTGCTTTAAGAACAGGAAGAAAAACAGTGAAAGAGAGAGGAACACAGGTACAAAAAATGTCAATGGATATGTACCTATCAACAATAACCTTAAATGTAAATGGATTAAATGCCCCAAGCAAAAGATACAGAATAGCAGAATGGTTAAGAAAACACGACCCACACATATGCTGCCTACAGGAGACCCACCTCAGGACAAAAGATCTACACAGCCTGAAAGTGAAGGGCTGGAAACAAATTTTCCAAGCAAACAGACAGGAAAAAAAAATCTGGGGTAGCAATACTCATATCAGACAAAATAGACTTGAAAAAAGAACCATAAGAAGAGACCCAGAAGGTCACTTCATAATACTCAAGGGAAGAATCCATCAAGAAGACATAAACATAGTAAATATATATGCACCCAACATAGGAGAAACCAAATACATAAAGAAAATCTTGGAGGACTTCAAGAAAGATATTGACAGCAACACAATTATAATAGGGGATTTTAACACCCCACTGTCAAAAATGGACAGATCTTCCAAACAAAATATCAACAAAGATATTGTGGCATTGAACAATGCCCTAGAAGAAATGGACTTAACTGATATATATGGAGCCCTTCATTCCAAAGAAACTAAATACACATTCTTTTCAAATGCATATGGAACATTTTCAAAGATAGACCACATAATAGAACACAAAACAAGCCTCAACAAATTCAAGAAAATTGAAATCATATCAAGCATTTTCTTCAACCACAAGGACTGACACTAGAAACCAACTTCAAGGAAAAAAACCCCAAAACACTCAACATCATGGAGATTGAATAGTAGGCTATTAAACAATGAATGGGTCAAGAATGAAATTAGGGAAGAAATCAAAAAGTTTCTGGAAACAAACGAAAATGAACTCACAACAGTCCAAAACTTATGGGACACAGAAAAGGCAGTCCTAAAAAGGAAGTTCATAGCAATACAGGCATACCTAAAAAAGATAGAAACATTTCAAACAACCTAACCCTATGCTTATAAGAACTCTAGGAACAACAACAAAGACAACCCAGAGCAAATAGAAGGAAAGAAATAACCAAGATCAGAGCAGAGTTAAATGATACAGAGACTAAAAGCACAATTCTAAGGATCAATGAATCCAGGAGCTGGTTCTTTGAAAAGATAAACAAGATAAGAAAAGACAAGACAAGAAAAGATAAAAATCAACAAGCCTTTAAGCAGGCTCATGAAGAAAAAAAGAGAGAGGACCCAAATAAACACAATCAGAAATGAAAGAGGAGAGATTACAACTGATACCACAGAAATACAAAGCATTGTAAGAAATTACTATGAAGAATTATATGCCAAGAAATTTGAAAACCTAGGTTAAATGGACAAATTTCTAGAAAAATATAATCTTCCAAAACTCAGTAAAGAAGAAGCAGAAAGCATGAACAGACCAATAACAGCAAATGAAATTGAAGCAGTAATTAAAAAGCTTCCAACACACAAAAGCCCTGGACCAGAGAGTTTCACAGGAGAATTTTACAAAGCATTTAAGGGAGAGCTAACCCCCATCCTCCACAGATTATTTTTAAAAATTCAATAAGATGGAAGACTCCCAAACTCTTTTTATGAAGCCAACATCGTCCTAAACCCAAAACTAGATAAAGACATAACAAAGAAAGAAAACTTGAGGCCAATATCACTGATGAATATAGGTGCTAAAGTCCTCAACAAAATACTGGCAAACTGCATCCAGCAATATGTTTAAAAGATCATACACCATGACCAAGTGGTATTCATCCTAGGGATTCAAGGATGGTACAATATTCACAAATCAATAAACATAATACACCACATAAACAAAATGAAAGAAAAATCACATGATTATATCAATAGATGTGGAAAAAGCATTTGATAAGGTACAGCACCAATTTATGATAAAAACATTCAGTAAAGTGGGAATAGAGGGAGCATTCCTCAACATAATAAAGGCCATATATGAGAGACCTAGAGCCAATATCATACTCAATGGACAAAACCTTAGAACTTTCCCAGTAAGATCAGGAACAAAACAAAGATGCCCACTTTCACTACTCTTATTCAACATAGTACTGGAAGTCCTAGCCACAGCAATCAGACAAGAAAAAGAAATAAAAGGCATCCAAATTGGAAAGGAGGAAACAAAACTGTCACTGTTTGCAGATGACATGATAGTATACATAGAAAATCCTATAAACTCTACCAAAAAACCACTCAACCTAATAAATGAATTTGTCAAAACAGCCGGATGCAAAGTCAATACTGAGAAATCAAAGGCATTTTGTATACCAACAATGAAACATCAGAAACAGAAATCAGGGAAAAAATCCCATTTGATATAGCAACAAGAAAAATAAAATACCTAGGAATAAACCTAACCAAGGATGTAAAAGACCTGTACTCAGAAAACTGTACAACACTGAAGAAAGAAATTAAGGAATTCATAAACAAATGGAAGCATGTACCATGCTCATGGATCAAAAGAATTAACATAATCAAAATGGTCATACTGCCCAAAGTGATTTATAGATTCAATGCAATCCCTATTAAAGTACCCATGACATATTTCACAGATATAGAACAAACATTTCAGAAATTTTTATGGAACTATAAATGACCCCAAATAGCTGCAGCAATTTTGAGAAAGAAGAACAAAGTAGGAGGGATCACAATACCTGATATCAAATTGTATTACAAGGCCACTGTAATCAAAACAGCCTGGTACTTGCAAAAAAACAGGCATGTAGATCTATGGAACAGAACAGAGAGCCCAGAAATAAACTCAAGTCTCTATGGTCAATTAATATTTGACAAAGGGGGAAGAAACATAAAATGGAGCAAAAATAGCCTCTTCAACAAATGGCGTTGAGAGAACTAGATAGCTACATGCAAAAAAATGAAATTTGATCACTAACTTACACTATACACAAAGATAAATTCAAGGTGGAGAAATGACTTAAATATAAGTCATGACACCATAAAAGTCCTAGAGGAAAATATAGGCTGGAAAATCTCAGACATTCCACACAGCAATATTTTCACTGATATGCTCCCTAAAGCAAAGGACATAAAGGAAAGAATAAACAAATGGGGCCTCATCTAATTAAAAAGTTTCTGCATGTCTAAAGGAAACAGCATTAAAATGAAAAGAGAGCCAATCGTATGGGAAAGCATATTTGCCAATGACACCTCAGGCAAGGGCTTGATCTCCAAAATATTGAAGAACTCACTCAACTCCACTCCAGGAAGACAAAAAGAAAAAAACAATTAACAAATGGGCAAAAGATTTGAACAGACACTTCTCCAAGGAAGACATACAGAGGGCCTAGAGACACATGAAAAGATGCTCAGCATCACTAGCCATCAGAGAGATGCAAATTAAAAAACTGCAATGAGATATTACCTCATACTCATCAGAATGACCAACAAACAAATCAACAAACAAGTGTTGGAGAGGATGCAGAGAAAAGGGAACCCTAGTGCACTGTTGGTGGGAATGCAGACTGATGCAACCACTGTGGAAAACAGTATGAATTTTTTTCAGAAGACTAAAAATGGAACTGCCTTTTGATCCAGCAATTCTACTGCTGGGATTGTATCCTAAGAGCCCTGAAACACCAATCCAAAAGAACCTATGCACCCCAATGTTCATAGCAGCACAATTTACAATAGCCAGGTGCAGGAAGCAACCTAAGTGCCCATCAGCAAATGAGTGGATCAAAAATCTGTGATACATTCACACAATGGAATTCTACCCAGCAGAGAGAAAGAAGAAACTTATACCCTTTGAGACAGCATGGATGGAACTGGAGAGCATTATGTTAAGTGAAATAAGCCAGGCGGTGAGGGGCAAATACCATATGATCTCACCTTTAACTGGAATATAATCAACAAAAGAAAAAAGCAAACAAAATATAACCAGAGTCATTGAAAATAAGAACAATCTAACAATAGCTAAAAGGGATGGGGTAGCGGGGAGAGGAGAGAAGGGTTTTCAGGAACAAGTATAAAGGACACATGGACAAAACCAAGGGGGAGGTTGGAAGCAAGGGAGGGAGGTGGGTTTGGAGGGGGGAGGGGATGGGTGGGGAAAAATGCAGACAGCTGTAATTGAACAACAATAAAATAATTTTTAAAAAAGAAAATTAGAAAAAAAAAGTATCTGAAGACTTCAAATGCCTTCTGGAGGACAATATCACCCCCAGTGGAGAACCACTATTGTAGAGAAACAGTATAGTGTCATGGCAAAGAGCATGGGTGTGGGAACATTAACCCTGCCTCTCATCCCTGTGCTTTAGTTTTCTCATTTATGCAATGAGGATAATAATTATCAACAATATATTAACTCATTTAGTATGAGTTAACTTATTTAGCTAGTTTAATATGAAGTGGATTTTTGTAAGGATTCAATGAGATAATAGTATCAAGTGCCTGGAGCTGTGCCAGATCCAGAATAGGCAGTCAATGAGCATTAGCTACTATTTTCTTACTACCCTGATATTTTCCTATATATTTATTTGCTTATTAGTCTGTAAATGCCACCAGCCAGGTACCTAGAACACTGCATGCTCATTGTAGGTGCTCAATAACTACGAGTTGAATGAAGGAGTTCCCCTTTCTTCAGCTCCCACCCCCACTCAGGACTACTCTCCTCCCATCTCAGGCCATGCCCAGGGACAGTGATAATCTTACCTACTCTCCCAAAACAAGCCATGGCCTCCCCCTTCCCTGAACTCACAAGCACCCAGAGAAGCATAGAGGACTCTCAGGTTCCAAATGTCCCAACTGTTACTGCATGGGAGATACTAAATACCTAGTCTGCAGGTAACTCAATCTGCCAATCATGCAGAGTACAAAGGTTCTGCTGGACTCTTCATAATGTCCACAGTCATGTCCATGGTCTAGGTTGTGATCTAGCTGTATTGTCATACCACATTAGCTCTATGATGCCCAAGTGTAGTGTGAGTAGGCCATTTCAAAAGAAAAAAGTGACACAAAACACATCAGTGCTTACTGACTGAGCTTCGGACACTTCCAAGTGATGGCTCCTGTAGTCCCCCAACCTGTAGTCCCCCTGTAGTCCCCCAACCCCACCATCCACAGAGTCAGTTACAATTCCTACTTTTCCCACTTGACAGATGAGAAAACTGAAGTACAGAAAGGTGGAATAGCTTGCTCTGGGTCTAGGATGGCCAGCTTGTACCAAGCTGGACTTTCTCAGTTTCAGTTCTGAAAGGTCCATATCCTGGGAAACCTCTCAGTTTCTGGGAAATCAGGACAGTGGTTGCCTAATCCAGGTCATCAGATTTATAAGAAGCAAAGCTGGGATTTGAACCCAGCCAGTGGGTTCCAGAATCCACACTCTTAACTGCTTTGACAAATGGCTTCAGAGATACTGTGATGTACGGTGACCAAGGAAGCTCAATCCATCAATTAATCAAATTCAGGGAGATATTCTGAAATTAATCTTATTTCCATAATAACAAAAATGGTGTGGGTCTATATACCAAAACCATAGGAGAGATTGTAGAGGAAATAAAGTTGATATTTCCTCTTCATTGAAAATTATCTAATTTATGCCTCAATTTCCCCCTTTGTCATTCGCCATGATTTTAGGATCTTAATCCATAAAATATCTCCACATCTAGCAGGATGAATCAATGATCTCACATGTTAATATTAGGTGAACATATAGCATACCTGCTGTTAGTTCCCCACTACTGCATACCTGACAAAGACAAAAGAAAACTGCTTCTTAAGAATTTCCTCCAACCAACAGGATTATAACCTATAGCTAATGATATGACTTAGATAATAGTAAAATAGGGACTCAAAGGTCAGCTTTCAGTCTCAGTGCAAATCTGTCTTTAGAGGGGGGGAAACACAGCTAAGTTTGATTATTGCTATTTACTTGCCTTTTTCTTAGCAGACATTAAGCTAATATCAGATGCGCCACCACATCCCTTGGCTCAATGGCTCCTTATTTAAAAGTAAGAATGGTGTTCTTGGCCTCTCTCTGACCTCAAAAGCTTGGCTAATATCTATTCAGGGATCTCGGGCTGTTCAGCCAAGTGTCCTTTGTAAGTCTGATTCTCTAACATCCTGGGGAAATGGGGAGGTATGTGTCCCCCTCAATTCTGAATGTTTCCGGGCTCAGTTCTTGCCTTGAAATGTCAGGGGCATTTGTGATATTTGAGACAATAAGAAGCTAGGAGATTAACCAGACTTCAGAACACATCTCCCAGAGTATACAACACATAGGAATCAGCTGGGGACTTTATTCAAATTTCCCGTCTCACCTGGGGATTCTGATGGTCAAGCTGTGGTGGGCTGGGGCATCTTCATTTTGAACATGCTCATTAGATAATTCTAACAGGCTTTGCAATCACACTGAAGAACTGCATTGTGAGATCAGTTAATATTTGTCTCACCTGTGCTTCCTTAAAATTTCCCACTTAACAGTGGTAATCTAAAATGTAAAGTGTTCCCATATTTTCTCTTTGCTATATGTTGAAATGCCCTAATCATGGGTGTTTGGGCAGGCATGTCATCACACCACACATTTTATTTGTACAGGTGCAGCCCATTTGTTTTATTTGCTGTATACTATTCCAGAATATGACCACACCACAATGAACATCAGGTGGGTTCCAGACTGGAGCAATTATGAGCAATGCTGGTATGAACATTTTTTAAGCTTTCTTTTAAAATGTCCAAAAGTGGATACCCATCCTTATAAAGGCCATCTCCAGTGAATGGCAAATGTCAAAGACTAACTGGTTAGAGATGTTTATGGGGACAAAGGACCAGCAGGCCAGAGCAGGGGTCTCTCTGCAGAGAAATTATTACATCTAAGTTATCACTGTTTTTTATGAATTCAAATGAAGTAAACAATTATTTATAAGAGACCAGATTTAGGGTCAAGAAAGGTCTGAGCTGGAAAGTTCTAGGTAACCAATTCAGATGAGGCCCTATGAAGTGATTTTCCCACAGAGAAGAAGAGGTTTGAAAGAATAAAAATGGACTAAGTTATTTCATCATAAAGCACTCTTTCTAAGAGGGTAGTAAAGTTGTGAACAGTCTGTACAGGTCAAACAGTTGCTACCAGTTACTCCTTTTCCACATCTGCGTTTCAAATGAGAGAAAATCAGTGTTCCAAATGTTCTTCCAAATGCTGTGCCTCAACCACTTCAGCCATATAAGTGATGGAGAGAGATATCAGCAACACCAGCCACACCACGTTCACTGGAGCTAAAGCTCAAGTGGGCCACAACTGGCAGGTACCCTTACTTCATCCAGCTGGGTTCTGTGAATTTGTGGTACATACAACCTAAAACAGTCAAGTTCCCTTATTTGGGAGGAAGTGGGGACAATCACTCAGCCAGACTCTAATAAGATATCCCTTTCTTTACACATGTGACACTTTCAACGAGCACTGGCACCTATTAAGTGTGGGCACTGGGGGTACAACATGAAGATGGCACAGTCCTACCCCCAAGTGGCTAGAAGGCCAGTAGGGAAATGGGCAGGAGGTGACTGAGAACTAGGTCTTGTGATAAAGGTGAGGTACACACAAAGAAATAAAACTGTAAAATATTTACAGTGACCTGCTTGGTGGCTGTCCAACCTGGACAACCCAGAGGTTCCCAGTTGCCCCACCCCTGAATCCATGCAAAGATGCCAAGAGGCAGGCTACCACCAGAGGGCAGTGTGGGGATGCTGGCCTGCACATGCTCATTTTTATTTATTTCTATTTATTTTTTGTTTGGTTTGCCATCATTCTGGGATAGAGGATAAGGGGTTAATATCCAAAATGTATAATAAAGAACTTACAAAACTCAACACCAACAACCCCCAAACAAACAACCTGATTAAAAAGTGATCAAAGGACCTGAATAGACACTTCTCCGAAGAGGACATACAGATAACCAATAGACATATGAAAAGATGCTCAATGTCACTAATCGTCAAAGAAATGCAAATTAAAACACCAATGAGATACCATTTCACACCTGTCAGAATATTTATCCTCAACAAATCAACACACAACAAGTGCTGGAGAGAATGTGGAGAAAGGGGAACCTTTGTACACTGTTGGTAGGAATACAGATTGGTGCAGCCACTGTGGAAAGTAATATGGAGATACCTCAAAAAATAAAAAATGGATCTGCCTTTTGACCCAGCTATCCCACTTCTTGGAATATATCTGAAGGAATCCAAAACACTAATTCAAAAGAACATAAGCACTCCTATGTTCACTGCAGCATTATTTACAATTGCAAAGATATGGAAAGCAGCCCAAGTGTCCATCAGTAGATGAGTAGATAAAACAACTATGGGATATTTACATAATGGAATACTATTTGGCCATAAAAAAGAAGAAAATTTTACCCTTTGTGATAGTATGGATGAATCCAGAGAACATTATGCTAAGTGAAATAAGCCAGTCAGAGGAAGACGAATATCATATGGCTTTACTCATATGTGGAATGTAATGAACAAAGTAACAAGCAAAGTAGAGACAGATTCAGAGACAGACAGCAGGATGACAGCTGAGGAGGTTGAAAGGTTAGAAGGTGGAGGGATTAAGCAAAAAGGAAAAAGGACTCAGGGACATGGACAACAGTTGGTGTTGGTGGGGGGGTGAGGAGAAGAGGGGTATAAAGGGACTAAACGGTAATGGGAAAAATACAATAAAAAAAGAAAAGTTGATTTCAGCAACAAAATCAACCATTAACTTTTTTTTTAACTCTAAGAAACAGTGCATAGGACTTCTCACATGGGGCACTATAGTTTAATATATAGGCTGAAAAAGTTCCACAACTTTCGCACTGGGTTGCAAAAGTTAAACCAATATTTGTAATTTTTTTTGCTATTTAATATGTGTGTAATGGACATATTAAAGGTTTTCTCATTTCAATTTAAAAGTGAAAAAACAAAATGGAAAAGTGATATCTTTTAATTTTTTTACAGCTTAGCTTAATTTGCTTTGACCTCTGTGACCTATTGATTTTTATGTTGGGCTCATGGAGCAAAAGGATCATTAATACAGAAACAATGGCTTCACCAAACCACCAATGGGCAACCAACGGGCAGAAATTCCTTGGGTGAAAGAGCAATGCTACTTGACAGAAAATGCTAATTCCCCAGTAAATTAATGAAGACTGCCCATTCCTTGCCTGCCAATTGGTTATGGGAGAAGGAACATCTAGTCAGTAGTGAAGACAGATTATAACATACTCTCATATACTATTTTCTCTTTCATTTCAGGATCATTTTATTCTTGATTTAAATTAAAGAGGGCAGGAAGGGTCAGAGCAAACAAATTATACAACAGAAGATCAGAGCTAAGAGCTCCAGGTGAAAGTTGAAAAAAATTCAAGGTTCCTGCCAAAATGTCCTGCAGGGAAATTCCTTTCAGAACCCAAATTTGGCAAAAAACTTTAATGCCGATGAAAGTTATCATAGCTAGGTTTCTGATTTCAATTTCCCCTGATAATAAATGGGTGGTAGCCTGGATCTGGCAGGACTTTGAGAGTAGAAATAATAAATGCTAATCCTAAATTCTAATTTTTAGTTACTATGAGACCTTGCATAATCTGTGTACTTTCTTCACCAAATACATACATAATATTGTAACTTACACATAGGTGAATTTGGCCTGGGAGCTACCTGGAAGAGAGACATATTAAGTTTTACTTTTAGAAAATTATTAAAGTTTTGTCAAAGAATTGTATCAACAAAACTTCTAGATAAAAACTTCATAATAAAAATGTGGGGATCCAGAACAAACTGTGCCACGATGTGCCTCTGTGGTAAGCCGGTTGTTTTGAGCCAAAGACAACTTTAGACCCAGTCTCAAGTGACACTTTAGTCCTACCCCTTTATCCTACTCATACCATCTACCTAGAAACATTTGAATTAGAGCCCTTGCCCATAAGAGATTGTCAGAGATAACTTCTTTTGAGCCATCTATAGGGCAGAGCCAACTTCTATTTCCTAAAGTCCTGCTCTTCTTATCATCTGGCAATTTTTGCCAATAGAAATGGGGTTCTTCCTCAGAGTTGCAAGAAAAGTATGGAAGGATGAGGTATAGTGGTAAGATGTATTGGAACTGGAGCAAACAAAATGGACTGTCCCCAAATGCCCAGTGTCCTATCCACAACCGAGTGGCTTGGCTCCATCCTGCTGCAGAAGTCCAGCCTACCCTTCACCAAGCCCAGAAGAAAGATCAGGGTCCAGAGATATTGTGCCATTACCTAGCATCCACAGGGAATCTGAAGCAGCTGTAGTTCAGTTTAGTCCATGCCAAACTTAGTCCAGCTCAGTCTCTGTCCCGATTTGGCTAGCTTAGTCTCTGCTCCTGGCTGCACTCCAGCTGGTACTGCACTGCTGTACCCAGGCGTGTGCTTGGACCTCATCCAAGCTTGGGTATGCATGGCTGCTGGGCCTGCATGACTGCAACAAACCCACACTGGGAGCTGTAGGGAGCCATGTGGCTGCTACAGAGAAAGAACAGGTGCGCAAACAAGTGAGCCGACCAAAGAATGTGCGCTACTGAGATAGGCCATTGTTAAGTTTTTATTATATTACCTCAGGCTTAGGAAAGAGAGGCTTTTCTTTTAATTAAACAGTCTCTTTCCTAACCCTTCATGGGCTTGTGTTGGGTTCTCCCCCTAACTAATCCTTTTCCTGGACCTTCAGGAGTTTTGTATCGATTCCTCTCCCAAATTGGATTCCTCCTCTTTATGGTCACCATCTTGGCTCCTACTGCTCGTGCCTTGAAGTAGAGGGACTTCCCCTTGAGTCATCTTTGCTTCTAGGGGCAATACATCCAGCAGAGGAATTTCCCCTTTATTGTTTTAACTCTCCCTCAGTAATCTCTGCTAGTGGCTGATTGTCCCCCAGGGAGCCTGCCTCAGAAATGAAGTCCTCTTGGTGGAGAATGTGGTGGTCTCTGGGGAATTGTGAATGTCATAGTTTCCTAGTAAGTCAGGCTTAATGTCCTACTCTGGTCCATAGTTTATTAGGCTGAATGTTTGACTTCATTTGTTCCCTTCCTTTATTAATACTAATTAGCTGCTTACACTAACATAATGACCCTTTGAAACTCCAAAGGCACCTTACTTCATCCCTAGCTCAGGATGCCTGATATCCCCATATTCTCTTTCCATCTCTGAACTTCTTCTGCATATGGCATCTGTGGTTTTCTCATGTAAGCAGGAATCCCATACATGTGTATGTATTAAATTTGGTTATGTTCTTTTTAAAATGTATTTATTAATTTAGAGAGAGAGATCCATTTGCTCTTCTACTTATGTTATTCTTGTATGTGCGATTACTGGGGATCAAACCCACAATCTTGGCACATTGAAATAACATTCTAACCAATTGAGCTACCCAGTCAGGGCAAATTTGGTTATTTTTACTTACTAATCTGCCTCATGTCTGTTTGATTATTACAACAGTCAAAAGAGCCTTGAGGGTAGAGGAAAGTTTGTTCCTCCTCCTCAAAGCAAGGGATAAATTTATGTTGTCTCCTTTGCCTTTTGGAAATTCCCTTTGCTTTGCCCCCCCAAAAGGGGAGGGGTATAATTTTTAACTTAGTAGATAATAGTGATTAATTCAATGTCTGTAATCTTATGCCTTTAAGAAGAGGAGGCCAAGATTTTTTGTTCTTGTTTTCTTTTTTAAAGTGGTAGACTAATAAAATTCTTATATTTATATGAAATAAATTAAGTAGCAGAAAGAAAGATTAATACTCAACATGTATCAAAAAGTGACTACTATTTGTGAAGAAGCAAAGGCTTCATATGAAAGAATTCCTACATTAAGAAGTTGGGAAAGAATGTGAGGGTAAATGGAAAAGACCAGGCCTTTTGCATCAGCCAGACCTCAGTTTGAATTCCAGATCAGCCATTTACAAATTGTCTGACCTTAGATAAATTTCTTAACTTTTCTGAACCTCATTTTCTGAAAATTTGGCATACCAGTAATCATAATTCCACGTTTGCAGAGCTGTAACCTGACAAGAGTATACATGGTCTGTTCAGAAAGTATCTAGCCTTGTACTATGAAAAATAGAGACAGTTATTGAAGAAGATAAAAAAACATTGTACATAGGACAATGACACCTCAGTCCTTTTCAAAGCAAGCACCTTGGGACCTCACACAGTCCTACCAGTTGCCATCAGCTGCATTTTTCTGAATCTCATCAACATTCTGAAATTTATTCCCTTTCAAAGGTGATTTTAGTTTTGGGAAAAGCCAGGAATCACATGTTGCGAAATCTGGGTTATAGTGGCGCTATAGGGGGGCTGAGTCACCCGGGTGATTTGATGTTTTGCTAAAAAACTCTGCAAAAGATGTGATTGCATCAGTGGGCACATTGTCATGATAAAGCTGCCAATCACCAGTTGCCCATAGTTGTGGCCTTCTGAATCATCCGAATAGTTTACATGAAAGAATGTTCAAGCTTAATGCAAAATTTGATGCAGAATTGTTGCTCTACTCAATCATTTGGAATGTGACGGCCACACAGTACACGTGCTCACTCAGTGGCTTCTACTGCCGCCACTGACTAGTACAGTGAAGCTGTCATTGTTCACACATGCACATTCCAATTCACTCCCCGTGACTGCCAGGTTACATCCATGTTGCGCAAACTATTCTCATTATATTAACAATGGCTGGACTTTTTCCAGACAAACCTCTTCAGAAAATGATCCCTAATGAATTATTACATAGCTGTTGCTTAACATACAGGCATGCCTCAATTTATTGTGCATTGATTTATTGCACTTAACAGTGTGTTGTTTACAAATTGTAGGCTTATGGCAACTCTGTATCAAACAGGTCTATTGGTGTGATTTACCATTTGTTCACTTTGTGTCTCTGTGTCATATTTCAGTAATTCTCACAGTATTTCAAACTTTTTATTATCATTATATTTGGTATAGTAATCTGTGATCAGTGATCTTTGATGTTACTATTGTAATTATTTTGAAGCACTAGAAATCATGCTCATATAAGACAACATATTAATTTTGTGTTCTGACCACTCCATGGACTGGCCATTGCCCTGTCTCTCTCCCTGTCCTCAGACCTCCCCATTTCCTGAGACACAACAATATTTAAATTAGGTCAGTTAATAATTCTACAATGGCTTCTAAGTGTTCAAGTGAAAGGAAGAGTCACATGTAATTCACTTTAAATAAAAAACTAGAAATGACTAACCTTAGTGAGGAAGCTTGTTGAAAATAGGACAAAAAGTAGGCCTTGAAGGGGACCAAAATCTTGCCACCACGAACTTCTTTTTCAATTGATTTTAAGTTGTTTATTAAGAAACAAGACTCAGAAAGAAACTTTGACCCTTCTCTCTTTTCTGCCCAAGAGATTCAGACAGAGAAACCTGCTTCAGGAAGGAGACTTTAGGATATTTGCCTCAGCTTAATTCAAATTAAGCGCAGTCAAATAAGAAGCCTTCAGGCCTCTTGGGGAGATACCTTCTGTGCCCCATCGTTTCTGAGTTGCCTAGCAAGGATTTTCCTGCCACAGATAAGCTCTGCTCTCCCTCAACTACCTACAAACTACCCATTCTCACTTCTGAAATCTAATACTGCCCCCTATCTTTCTCTTTTGTCCAAAAATGTGTTGTATACCCAAACTGTCTTTGGAACTTTCATGCTTATGTGAATTCCCCATACACATATATATTAAAATTTAATTTTGTCCTGTTAATTATCCATCTGTCAAGTTGATTATTAGCCCAGCTAGAAAAACTTAGAAGGTGGGAAGAAAAGTACTGATTTTTTTTTTAGTTCCCACAGTCTTGTGCCAAATTAGCCAAGCTATGAATGCAAAGGAAAAGTTCTTAAAGAAAACCAAAAGTGCTACTCCAGTCAACATACAAGTGACAAGAAAGTGACACAGCCTTATTGCTGATATAAAGAAAATTTTAATAGTTTGGGTAAAAGCTCAAACCAGCCACAACATTTTCTTGAACGAAAGCCTAATTCAGAGCAAGGCCCTAACTCTATTCAATTCTATGAAGACTGAGGGGAGGAAGCTGCAGAAGAGAGAAGGTGGAAGCTAGTAGAGCTTAGTTCATATGTCTCAAGGAAAGAAGCCATCTACATAATATAGACAAGCAAGGTGAAGCTGCAAGTGCCAATGCAGAAGCTGCAGCAAGTTATCCAGAGGATCTAGTTAAGATAATTAATGAAGGTGGCTACACTAAACAACAGATTTTCAATGTAGGTGAAACAGCTGTATACTGGAAGAAGATGCCATCTAGGACTTTCATAGACAGAGAGAAAAAATGCCTTGCTTCAAAGCTTCACAGTATTATAGTAGATAGTTAGTTAGATATTAACCAAAAGGGAGGCAGCAGACCAATCCAAAGCAGATGTATGATTAAGCCTGTTTGAGCTTCAGACAGACTCTACGGAGTCTGCCCCAGTAACAGGGGGAGGGAGAAGATGGCACAAGGGGATGCCCTTTCACTGGGTGCACATGTAGTACAAGTCAAAATGGTGACCATAAAGGGAAGGAGACAAACCTGGGAAAATCTGGGGAAAAGATCAAATAGGATAAGGACTCAAGCCTGGGAAAAGCCAGAAAAGAGATTGGATAGTTTGAAAGAAAGTCTGCAAACTCTCAAACCCAAGAAAATATAGGGAAGCTTAACAAAAGCCCCCATCTCTTTTTAGCAGCCATGTGGGCCAGAGTGCAGCTGGGAGTAGAGACTGTGCTGGACTACTGGAGTCTTAGGTGCCAGCGTGATAGCACTGCAGCTCCTGGTCCTGACCCTGCTGGTCTTGGTGGGCACAAGTGCAGGCCTGCAGCCTCAGACACTAATGAGACAGACCACCTGGTCATGGCTGAGACATTGGGTGTGGTATATCTGGGGACAGATTGACAACATCAACCAGTTTCTGTCAAGGAAGTGCCTCGTTGAGTGCAGCAGCCTTTTAAGAGTGCTCTAATAAATCTTGCCACTATTACTGAAATCCTACACATATGTTCTTGACATTCATTCCCTGCAACACCATGGAAGAAGCTATTTCCTCCTGAAACAAAAGGACAGGCTGACTCTCTTATTATGAGATAATGCAGCTAGGGACTTTAGTTGAAGCCAATGTTCATTTACCATTCCAAAAATTCTAGGACCCTTCAGAATTATGCTAAATGTACTCTGCCTGTGCTCTAGAAATGGGACAACAAAGTCTGGATAACAGCACATCTGTTTTCAACATGGTTTAATGAATATTTTAAGCCCACACTTGAGACCTGCTGTTCAGAAAAAAAAAAAGGTCTCTTTCAAAATATTATTGCTCATTGACAACACACCTGGTCACCCAAGAATTCTAATGGAGATGTACAATAAGATTAATGTTGTTTTTATGCTTACTAACACAACATCTATTCTGTAACCCATGAATCAGAAAGTAATTTTGGCTTTCAAGTGCTACTATTTAAGAAATACATTTCATAAAGCTGTAGCTGCCAAAGATAGTGATTCCTCTAATGAATCTGGGCAAGGTAAATTAAAAATCTTCTGGAAGGAATTACCATTCTAAATGTCATTAAGAACATTTATGCTTCATGAGAAGAGGTCAAAATATTAATATTAACAGGAGTTTGGAAAGAGTTGATTCCAACTCTCACATATGATTTTTGGGGGGTTCGAGTCTTCAGTGGAGGAAGTAACTGTAGATGTGGTGAAAATAGTAAGAGAACTAAAATTAGAAGTGGACTCTGCAGATGTGACTGAATTGCTATAATCTCAGGAACATTTTTAGTTGATGATGAGTTGCTTCTTATGGATGAGCAAAAAAATGGTTTGTTGAGATGGAAACTGCTTCTGGTTTGTTATAAAGATGCTATGAAGATTGTTATAAAGATAACAAGGATTTAGAATGAAGGTGCTATGAAGATTGTTATAAAGATAACAAGGATTTAGAATATTACATGAATAGTTAATAAAGCAGTGGTAATGTTTGAGAGGATTGACTTCAATTTTGAAAGTTCTTCTGTAAGTAAGATGCTATTGAACAGCATCAAATGCAACAGAGAAATTGTTCATGAAAGGAAGAGTTAATCAATGTGGCAAACTTCACTGTTGTCATATTTTAAGAAATTACCACAGCCACCCTCAACCTTCGGCAACCACCACCCTGACCAGCCAGTAACCTTAAACATCAAGACAAGACTCTCCACCAGCAAAAAGATTACAACTCACTGAAGGCTCAGATGATGATTAGCACTTTTTAGCAATAAAATATTTTTAATTAAGAAATGTACATTTTAAGACAATGTTATTGCCATAAAGCATTATAACTTATAGCTTATAAGCTTATAATTGAATATACTACAGTAAAGTGTAAACATAACTTTTATATACACCAGGAAACCAGAACAATTCATGTGACTCATGTTATTTTGATATTCACTTTAGTGGTCTGGAACTGAACCTGCCATACCTCTGAGGTGTGCGTGTAATGTACACTCTGTTCTAGGACATCACTGGCTGCCCTGGACATAGTAGCAACCTAATTAAGAATATAAAAAAGCAAATACCCACTTCCCAAGTCCAATTCTGTATTTCTGTTACCATACAGTGGCCTGACCCTGAGTGGGTCTGTCTGGGGCCAGCTGTAGCGTGTGGGTTCTTCACTTCATGTAGGAAAGATTTTATAACATGAGTCCAGGTGACTATGAGGATCTGTTCATTAAAGCTGGGAACAGTTTAAAAAGGAAGGGCTTAGCATTGAAGAAGCAACAGGAGAGCCTAGTCTGGTCTGCCTTAGCTCACTAGGAAGTCAGAGAAAATGGGGCTTTGGGAACAGGCTCAGGGTATTAGCCTGGGACAAGCTGCCAGCTGCCTTCCAGTTAAGTAGGTGCATGCCTGTGAAGAAAGAAGTAGGAGTGGAGGGGAAGAAAGAAAAAGGAATGGCACTGGCTGCTCCCCAGAGGGAATGTTTGCAGTCTTGAGGCTTTTATCTCTCTCTTGCAGGCAGGTATCTGAGGGGAGATCTCAGGGAATGTTTTCAGCAGAATATTCATCAGTTTTTCAGATGTGTTCTTTTAGAGTCATTGTCTCCACTGATTGGTCAGTGACAGGGCAGGGGGTCCTTAGTCCTTGCAGTTGGTTCTGGCATCACCCACCTGGTTTTGCTGCTTCTGGGGGCCTGAAACTGAAATACAACCAAGGCCTAGATGTTATCTCCAGGGAGGAAAGGCCAGAGGAAGAAAGTTTACCCTGAGGATGAGGTCCTTGTTTTCCCAGTTTTGCTCCCTGCCAGGTACTGGGGACTTCTGCCCTGGTGACAATCTACACCTGGCTGTAAATTGCTTGGCCATTGTGTTCAGCTGTCTGTCTCAGTTTCCCTATTCCACTTGTCAAGAAGTTTTCCTTGCTTCTCACTGTCTTGTTTCATTTCCAACCACTTTCTGGGTATTTCCACTGGGACATGCAGGGGAGAACAAATAATTTTCCTTCTACCCTTCTAAGTTCTTCTGCCTGGCCTAATAATCATATTAATGTAAAGCAGTTTCACAAGAAAAAAGTAACCAAACTTATTATGTATGTACATGTGGGGGCTCCATAAGAATATGAGACCTGAGGACAGATAGGTTAGTTGAGGCAGATATGCCATCTTGCACTAAGGAGAAAGAGAGGTAGTGGTTTGGACTTCAAAGAACAGGGAGGCAATTCACAGGTTGATGACAAGGTGCAAACATGTAGTAAACAAATTCTTGCCAGGCCTTCTGGGCCACCGGGAAACAGGGGACACAGAGGGGAGTCCTACAGATGGATGTTGCTGGGCTTCTTCCTGTCTGCCACACTTACTTCACGTTATGCTAAGGTGATAGCTCCATTTGAGCAGGTTTTCTATCTGAATTCCTTTAGGCAGCTAAAGGGTAGGTAAAAGGTTCTTCTTGAGACTTTTGTTTTCTTAAAAATAACTAGCTTAAAATAATCAATATCCTTAAAAGGTATATTTTGAGGTGGCAAAGCATCTGCTCTCCCTCAGATGCTTTGCCCCAAATTCAAAATATGGAAACAAAGATCTTCTTTCATTCCTCAGGACTTGTCAGTTTCTGCAGAAGGCATTTCACCTTCCCAGTCACCCAGGCTCAGGCCCTGTCTCCAGCCCTGGTCTTGCTGATTATCCTCACAGAGTTCCATGGTCTCTTTCCCAAGGGTCTCTTTACACTTCCTTTTCGATCCAGCTGCCTCTGAGCTGCTGCTCACCCCTTATGCTTCGACTATCATTCATCTCTCCCTCTGGTATCTTACCTTTTTAAGGTATCATACCTTTTTGTAAGGTCCACCTGCCTAAAAATCACTGCTTTCTAGCCCCTCTTGCTGAGGCATTATAAAGAGAAGACAGACCTCTGCTAAGGCCACAAACCCTTCACAATCTGGTCATAACTTGCATCCCTAGTCTTAACTTGTACAATTTTGGGGGGACAGATAAGCTGTCTCTTTGAAAGCCTCTGTAGACACCCTTTGCTGCACTTCTGGTCAAGGAATCACTTCTCTTTCAGTCCCCACCCAAACCTCGCCACCTTTGGAAGCTAATTAAAGTCCAATCTCCTTAAGGTCTTCTCTGCTTTTTAGCCCCCTGTTGCTCCCTTGACTACACACTGGCAACATTTATTCTCTGGGATACTGCTGCCAATCCTCTATGGCCTTGAATGATGGGTGACATAACCCAATTAGGGGTTCCCAAGAATGGTTTCCAGTGAAACTGCTGTACTTTCAACTCTAATCTTTCCTGTGGCAAATAGGACGTAGGTCAGAGAAGTTAAGATACTTGCTGAAGATTCCACAGCCCAGTAAGAGCAGAGAGGTCTGGCACACAGCTCTGTGGGCACTCTCCTAGTGTCCTTCCCAGCCCCACAACATGTCTGCAATAAGCCATCCCCATGCCCCATACTAGTGTCTCAGGCCTTCTGCTCACTCCCAGCTTCCAACTTAGGCTTTGCTGCAATGAGGAAGGAGAAAATGGAACAGAGCCAGCAGGCTTTTCCCACTCCCTGATATCTCAGGTGAAAAAAAAAGGTGTCACTTTTGTTATTAAATACGTATTTCCCATTCTCCCTTTTTAGCCTTTTAATCCAATAGCTGTGCATCTGAGAAAACCTTGGCAGTTCATGTGCAACCATATTGTTTACTGAAACGATTCTTTTGTGCTAACCCCAAAAAGCTCAACTGAGAATCTGCCATTGTTTCAATGCAGCCCCACCATCTTCACTGTCTTTGAGCAGAAAAACAAAACAAAACAAAACAAAACGCCAAGCCCAAACTTATGGAGCTTGTAAAAGCTCACTTTTTAAACAACTCTGTCCATGCAACCCAAAATTGAGATTTGAGAATCCAAAGCACATGTGATACTTTAGGGAATTCTAGTTTTATAATTTACCTTTTAAGCCCCAGACAGAGATCTGATGACCAGGAAAGCTGAAAATGCCCAGGGCTGTACTCATTATCTGTGGCCTGAACCAAGACCACAGACAGGGCACTTCAACAGGAGCCCCTCCCTGCAAACCACCCTTTAGCATCTTGTAACCTGAACATGTACTTTTCAGCAGCTGAGAGGGATGCAAATGACAGTCAGCTACACAAATAACTTGCCCCCAAAATGTTTATCAGCTCCTTGTCATGGCCACTTTCATTTATAGCTTATAAACAGTTATTAACTGGCTCTTTCCCATCTGATAACCTGGCTCAGAACAGGTGGCAAGAATGGTGGGTGGTTACAGGCCCTCCCTGGGAGGTGCTGTGTGCTTGCCTGTGGGTGGTCTTCCTGCCTGATCCCAGTGCCCACATGAGAAGCCATTATAGAAAGCCTCCAATTTAGGAGATAACAGTCTGTGTTGTCTGTTTGTGTAAAGTGCTGTCCAAGTACAGCTGGCTTTTCTTTCTGGCCAGCAAACATTGCCAAGAGGGTTGAAAGTTCAGCATCATCATCCCACCACACACAATCCCTTCCCCCTCCAAGTCTTGGGAAAACATTCATTAGTGCTCATGTTCTGTGGATTATTTAAAAGTTTGATTCAAAATGAAAAAGTTGCTATAGCTGAGGTGATGCTCATCCTGCCCCCCACTGTCCCCCATCCCTAGCCAGGCACAGAAGCCAGGGATGGGGACACTCATTTTGAAGGAAAGAGTGCTTTTAATGATTTTGTTCCTTGCAAAAAAGAAGGAAGGAAAGGAGGGGGGAGGGGAAGGGAGAGGAGGGGAGGGGAGGGGGGAAAAAGCTTTGCAATCTCAAAGCTTTTCTCAAAAACAGTGCCTGGTGTGATAGACCACAGAGTCCTTAGACTCTGGTCCCTCTGGCATTTCTCAAGCAGAGAGAGCAGGAAAAATAGATATCAGACTGGGGTTTCTCAGCATCCACACTATTGACATTTGGGCTAGAAACTCCTTTGTTGTGGGGACTATCCTGAGCTTTTTAGGATCCTTCCCAGCATCCTGGGAGAAGACAGTAGCAATGTTACAGAACAACAAGGGGGGGCCTGGGATGATACACTATTACCAAAAGGAACCCCCCAGGTTCATTATGTCTCCACCAGAGGAAAGATGTCTCTTAATGTCAGAGATTTGTGAAAAGGAAAGGAAATGTTTATTTAATGCTATACAAACTTAAAGTAGTGACCTAATGTCTTCATTAAAATCCCAAAGTCCCTTAAAACACCCACAAACACACACAGTCCTTCCTTCCCCCTTTGTCCAGTCTGGGGTACCATATCTCAGGAACAGAAATAGAAGTCCACAGCTCAGGCAGCCCCTAGTTCTTTCCAGCAATCCATCTTGGCTGGTATGACTCCCTCAGTTCCCAGTACCATCAGCTGTGTTGCTGGGATCTCTGCAAAAGCTGGGTGGTGGTTCCCCCTTCTAAAGCTGTGGGGGTCCCCACTCTGGCAAAGCCATGAGGTTCTCTCTCCACTGCCCCAGCTGTGTGGTCCTCTCTGTACAATGGCTGTGGGAGTCTCCACTCAGCCAAAACTGCATGGTTCTCCCTCCCAGGGCCACGGGAGTCCCCACTCCGGCAGAGCCGTGTGGTTCTCTCTGCCAGGGCCCCAGCCTCATGGTTTAAATCCCCACGCCAATCTTCCTCTGTAGCCCCATTTCCGACTCCCCTCACAATTGGCTACATTTTCCAGCACTCTCATATCCTTCCAGCTTTACTGAGCTGCCATTGTGAGTCTGGGCAGGTGTGGCCCCATGTCATGGAGCCAATCTTCTCCAAGCTCCCACGCAGGTGATGTAACCTGGGGGACCTGCTCCCAGTTGCATCTTGGTGGGGAAGTTACTTCCATTCCCCTGGCTCAGAGCATGGCCACAGATATTTAACATATCTATGTAACCAGTTAAAAGTTGTAGATATGTTAAATGACCACGCCATTGGTTAACTGCAAGGCTGTTGCTATGCAAAACAACTCTCAGTGGCCCTGCTCCATGTGTCCCTTCCCCCAGCTCACACCTGTGTATGGGGGGTGGGGGTGAGGACATCCTGATATTTCTTGGACACCCTGAGTTCTGGGCCCCATTCCAAATTCCTATTTGGGGTCCCCCCTCTTGGCTGCACTCTGTTACAGCAACCCCCACTTCAATTGTGACAAATGAAAATGTCTCCAGATATTGCCTGGGGCAAAATTATCCCCAGTGAAGGCCCACTGTGTTCAAGTCTATGATGAAAGTAAATTAACTGAAAAACAAGCCTGAACCACCCTAATGGGATAGGAGAGGCTTCACAGTACTAGAGCAGTGCACTAAAGTAGTATCAAACGGTCCCTTAGCCAATATTTATTTACTAACAAAATTCTGATACACTTGTCTCTTGGGGGAAAATGGTAATCGGTGAGTGAACCCAAAACTATTCAAGAGTTGATAATAAAATTGGAAAAACAAGAACTGACTTCATGCTCCAAAATTTAAAGAGACTGTGGTAATGATGATGTGATTAATCAAAATAATAAAGTCAATCGTTATCATTCTTGAGGATTTTCTATGGGTCAGGCACTGTGCTAAACTATGGATTATATTCTTTAATCTCAGCCTCTGTATAAGAGGTATGTGTGTTATCAAGCCCATTTTACAGATGGAGGATCTCAGCCTTGTTCAAGACAACTGTTTCCCAAAATACTTTCCAGAGTGTTCACTGACCACAAATCTGGAAGAGTTGGAATGTATTTAGATAATGGACATCAGAGAAAGGGCTTCTAAAAGTTTTACATGCAAAAGAGTAATAATAGTACAAATAACAACTGCCCTTAGTGATTGCTTGATAAGAGACAGGCTCCACGCTAAATGAGTGGAAAATATTTTCTTGAATCCTCATAATCATCCTGAAGGAAGCAAGACCCCTTTCATGGGCTAGGACATCTGAGACATTAAGGGAACTTGCTGCAGTTCCCACAGCAGAACCAAATTTCAAACCAATCCAAGCTCTGGATGCTTCTGCTCCAATAACATCTGCTACCACATGGTGAAATGCTACCTGAGCTGCCTTATGAGACATGCTGATGGGGCTGCCCATCTAGCCCAAGATGAGCTGTGGTTCTCTTTGACTCAGGGATACCACACTCCTGCCCCCACACACACCAGTTCAAATGGCTGTCTCCTTGCCCCCATTGCCCTCCATTCCCCCACTTCATTTTCTGTTACAAGGCTTGCTTCAGCAGTTACAGCAGTAAATAGTCACCAACTTTGGCCTTGCAGTCACTGGGTCTTGCAGCATGTGCCTGGAATCCTCTGGGAGCAGTGGGATAGCCCATGTGTGAGCAGCACACATCTTCCTAGAAGAGACATGAGGGATTGTCCCCTTGCTAGTGGTCTGACTGATCTCTGAGGGCATGGCCCTGTGGGATCTTCTTGACTTTTCATCACAGAGGCTGGCTGAGAGGGCTGGTCACCCTCTCAATGCCCTCTTGGGGGAGATCCTGATCAGGAGTCTGCCATGCCTCCGGTTGAGTTCCCCTACTTCTAAGGATCTTGCAACCTTCTTTGGTGGCCCATGCTACTCTTGAACAGCTCTGTGTGTTAGGATATTCTTTCCCTCAGGTGAGCTTATAGATCTGCCTCTGTGGAGCTCTGCCACTGGTTCCAGTTTTGCCTTTCAAAACACTAATACTTTTCTCAAGACAGCCCTTCACATAGATGTGAGGGAGCGGAAGAGGATGGAAATTCATGGACATTGTAATCTTACCTAAATGGAATACAATCTCCAGATATCCACAATGTGAACTGGGGTGAGCTCTTATACCCCACGAGAATAGATGTTATAAAGTGGTCATACTCAGAGAATCATTGTAAAAATTATAAATAATGTGTGTGAGGTCTCCAACATGGTCATTCTTAACCAGTCTCTGATTTGGGGGCAGGAGGGGTACACATCTAAAAGAATTAATAGGGGAGCATTTTTAAAAAAGACACAATTTGGAAAGTTGGAAAAATGTCTTTTCATTGTTAACATAGTCTTCCCTTGGCTGCCCCTCCTACCATGCTGGCATCAGAGTGGAGCTGCTCCCTTCCCTGACAACACTGTTTCATACATTCACCCTCTTGGCACGTTCCAGTAAACACACCACATTCTTGTCAGCTTCACCCTACACTCCGTCCTGTGACTCACGCAATGGGCACCGCCCACTGTCCTGGTATTGCCTAGCCTGCCTAACTTAACATCCTGACCTCCAGATCTTATCATAACAGCACACACAGCACTTCCAACGTAGACAGAACACATTTATGCACAATGATCAAAACTTGGCAAGGTTTTCTACAGCGTGACATCTGTCCGTGGGACATACTCAGAAACGGTAGCATTACTGTTATAAATACCTTTAGAGACTGTTTCTGGTTGTTCTTCTTTGAAAGCACACAAGTCTTCAAGCTTTAAGCTGCTCCTTGTTGATAGGGCTTTTGAGTCATCACATCATGGCCACCACCTCTGCTAAGGTTCAGGGTGGACTGGTCAGCACGAGGTACTGAGGTCCTCCCAAGGTTTCATCATCCATAAAACACATTTACCAAGTGCCCACAGGTGCCCCAGAAACACAAACATGAATTGCACCCTGTCCCTTACCACAAAAAGTTGCAGTTTCCTCAGATACTTGGAGGGTTTTGAAGTTGTAGCTCCGAGTTCCCGAAGAATAATAGTGGTTTCTAAGCCTGGGTGCGTAAACAGCCTTGAATTAAACATATTTTTAAAAAGCAAATGTAGGCCTTATATGCCCATGAGGGTGTAAGACTTACTAGGTATGTGACCTTGGGCATGCCATTTAACTTCTGGAGTGTCACACCTGTCCTGCTTCTAATGGGCAATAACTGCCCCTTTGAAAGTCTTGGATGAGGAACAAAATAAGTGAATGCACTTGCCAGTCTTTAGGAACCATTGGGTAAGTAAAATTCTCCTTTGTAAAATGAAAGGTTTTAAATAAACTCTCTCAGGTCCTTTTCAGCTCTAATTTTAATTAGACAGGGTCTGCAGGCTGGATTAGCTATGCAGTTTGAAGCTGAGGCCTGTGGGAACACAGTCCATGCACTTGGCAGCTGCTGTAACTACCCAGGAGGAGAGATTTTCACCAATGGGTGGAGTGATAGATGGGAGTGATCCAGTCTCAGTGCACAGTGGGAGAGACTGTTTGAGACAAGTTAAAAACAGCCAGAAAGTCCACCTTAGGTCCATTCAGATTTTTATTTTTATCCTTGTGTGGCATTCTAAGCAATGCCAGAGATAAAATACTCCTCTTTCAGAAAAACAAAACAAAACAAAACAAAAAAACCCCAAAACCTTGTTGGTCTTTCGAACCAATTGCTGTGATTACTGTTGAACTTTAATAATACAGAAGTAAGTTTCAAATCAGCACATTTTAAAAACATACTCTTTAAAACAATGTATTGTACATGAGGTTACTCTGGAGCAATCCCCCCAATACAGTATCCTCCACACCTATGGGCTCTGGTCTAGGCATTCCAAGATTTCAAGGTCTGGAGTCCTCTGGGCTGGCTTAGAGAGAAGAGATCTGTGGGCAGCGCTGGTGGACTTCACCTTCCTGGGTGTAAGCGGCAGATGCTCAACAGTGAGAGCACCGAGGTTGTAAAGATGAAGAACCTGAACATAAGTTACTTTAATTTTGTTACTCCACGTGACCACTTGGACTTTTTATGTTTAAAATTTAACACAGTGAGACAGAGTACAAATTCCAAGGAGTAATACCTTTCCATTAAGTGTAGATTTTACTTCATGCATGAAATATTGTACTAAACTTGAATCCTATCTTTACATTAAAGTGCATTCTTCTTTGTAAAGTATTGTTTTAGAACTAAAGAAATGAAGAAAATTGTGGTTGTGAATGATTGTTACAGAAAATAATAATATTGTACAGAGTATTACAAAATGATCCTGCTCCTTGAGTGAAATACACCATTGATAACGAGAACCATATTTATTTCCCTTGGTCACCATGACTAATTGAACCTGGAAAAGCAACTCATAGGAAATGGTCAATATTAGTCTTCAGGTTTCAAATGGGTCTGAACCTTAATAGAGTCAACTGGCTAAATCAAACATTTATATGCTGTTTCTACTGAGACATATAACAAGGAATGTACTCATTTCCAATCACAGAATAGCAGAATAAGGGAACTAGTCATTCATTCATTCATTCAACAAATCTTCATAGAGTGCCTACTGCTACATATCAGACACTTTTCTGGGAGTTGAGGGCACGAAGAGCTTTAACCTCATAGAATATCCACTCTAGCTCTGGGAGAAGAGTGCAAGGACTCAGACAGTAACACACAGGTAAACTGTGCAGCAGGTACGGAGGTGGGGAGTGCCTTGGGGACCAGGAAAGGGGGCAAGGACAAGGCCGGAAGTAGGAGTTGATGTGCTGGTTTAAATGCAGTGTCTGGGGAAAGCCTTGCCTTTGGAAGGTGGCACGTGAGTGGAGACTCAAAGGAGGAGCAGGAGGGATGCATGCAGATACTGTATTCAGAAAACAGGGATTCAGAGAACGGGCCTGCAAGCGCCATGTCTTGGAGGTAGGAGCCTTATTGCGGTGCCTCCAGGCGGGTGCAGAGAGTTGGCAGTAACTGCAGAACCAGCTCAAACTGATCCTGTCCTGTTTCTAACAAGAACCTGAACCAAATTTAAACCTTGGATACACTGAGCATTCATGTGTAGTAATATTTGTGAACCCTAACTGCTCCCCACCGTGGAACCAAAGGACTGACATGGCTGGAATCCTTTTAGGAGTTGTCCAGGAAGATCTCACGCTGAAACCCCTTAAAATCCCACACCAAATCCTGGATTGGGAAGACAGTCTTGGGCCTGGACTCTTCTCTCCTTGCCATTCAACCTCCTAATAAAAGCTTTTTTTTTCTTTTCTCAAAAGTTAATGCCATCGTGTGGGCTTTTATGTAGGTCAAGCCTCCAGCCCTTGGTGGGTAACATGACCAGAGGGGAAGAGGCAGCAAAGGGTACTAGAGAAGGAGTCAGATGGCTGAGGGTCAATAAGGTCTTCTAAGAAGCACAGGGAGGTGAGAAGTGATGGAAAGGCTAGTTGCCGAGGAATGATGATCTCGCAGGTTTCACAAGTATTGTCTCTTATGTGGTCGGATCACAGAGCTCGGCAAACCTGTGGGCCAAATCTGGTCTTTCATCAGTTTATATAGAGCCTGAGACAAAAGCAGTCTTTATGTTTTTAAATACTTGGGAAAAGTTAAATAAAGAGTGAAATTTTGCGGCACGTGAAAATTATGTGAAATTCAAATTTCAGTGCATATTTGTATATTATCTGCGGCTGTTTACATGTTTTGAGTCCTAAAATTTTACTATCTGACCCTTTACAGAAAACATTTGCAACACCTGGGTTAGACCATACAGGACTGAGGAAACGAACAGGGAGACCAGCAGGAGGCTCTTGCAACAGTGTAGGTGATGGTGGCTTGGACCAGAGTCCAGCACAGGTGGTTTTGAGAAGTGACTTCAGATATATTCTGATGGTAGTGACAACAGATCCCAGCAATAAATTCAGTAGAGTGTGTGAGGGAAAGGAGTCCAAGGTGATGCCTAGGACTTCTTTTTGTCCTTGCTGTTAATGAGGTGGTGAAGCTCCAGGGGGAGCAGAAGTTTTGTGCAGGAGGAGACAGGAGGTCAATGAGGTCATATCACAGTGCTGTCTTGTCTGTGACTCCTAAGTGATTTTATTGCTTCCCCCCCATTTTCACCTAATTCAGCTCTGTTAGCTTCAGGGATCTAAAATAAATGAATGGCTACAATTATGGGGTCCTCCTACTCATTGACATGGAGGTTAAATTCACCTGTCTGTCAGGCAGACTGGGAGACACAGATTACCTAAGGGATAGCCCATGGGTTGCAATGCACAAAGGTATATCAATTAGATAAATATAACTATTATGCAACATTGTGTTGGGGCAGGGTCCCCTAGAAGCTGAATTTGTGACACAGATTGCTGTGCAAGAAATTCATTTGGGAAATAATTTCAGGAACCATGGATAGCTGAGAGGGAGTGAGGCAGAGAGGAGAGAAACCCCTACAGTCAGCAAGTCACCATCCTTGGCAACATGGGTCTAATCCTGCTGAGACCTCTGGGAGACTGGACAAAACATGCCTGCAAGTTGTCCTACTGGTGGGGTGAGAAAGCCAGGACATTTATCTTCCAATCCCTCTCTGGCCGAGGGTGACTCCGGGGATGTGAACTCCCTGATGCTTCCAACCTGTCCCACATGTGGGCTCAGCACATTCAGGCAGCAGCAGTGCCCTCAGGTGCAATGGGTGAATTAGAAAAGGCTGAGTGCAGAGAGAATATAGGGAGACACCAAAAGCATCAGATCGAACACGATAGTCACAGTAAATGCAAAAGCCCACAGTGAGTGTCCCCCTGGGATATCTGTGTCCTTTGGGAAAGGTTGGTTCATCCAGTGGCCTGTTTCAACCTACAGCTGAGGAACTTTCTCAAGACCAGGGGGAGATTTTTTGAAGATTTAAGAATTGTTGGCCTTCATGTACTCAATTTAAGATCTTTTATAACCAGAACTGAAATGTTTTTATATGATGTACTTCCTACAAGCATTTTCACTTACATGGCTTCAACATCTACTTTATTAGCAAAAACATGTATTTTATTTACACTGCTAATGGAAAGAGAGAACTCATCACTTCATTTACAGTGGATGACCACAAAATCTTCAAGGATGTTGACCAAAAGTTGAAATAACTACCATTTGTGCTAATCAGCAATAGAAACACTAGAATGCAGACCAGTGGATGGAGTTGACAGCAGGAGTGATGAGGATTTAGCAGGCAAACAATACCTTTAACTGTAGAAGCAGATTTCATGAATAAGAAGGCTGACTTTGGACTTCAACTTATAGTTATCTGAAAGATTGAACAAATTCTATTCATTATTTTTCTAGAAATTATTCAGATCACTACAGTTAGATAGAAGAGAAATAAAAATTAAGCTGTTTGCCTAGAGGGGTGAACAAATAAATGTGAACCTCAGAATCATGTTATTTTTCAGGAACACACACTCAACCTGACACATACTCACAAGCTCACACACAGAGAGAAGCTTATTTACAGGACTGTGATACTGTGATTTAAAATAAATATGTATTTGGTTTTAATTCTGTTTCTGGCACAGAGTTTTTAAAACTCTTGGAACTTTGGGAGCATTTGTGGTTTTCTGTTGTCCTCAGCTCCTAAAATAGGTTCAGAGCACTAAAAGTGAAAGGAGGGTCCCCTTATTCATAAAGACCCTCTTTCAATCACACCTGAGGTTACAGTAATAGGGTGGCTTTGGAAAGTCCCTAGGTAACCAACCTAAGGATGGGAGCCAATTGCCAGGAGAATCAACAGTGATGAGAGGGCTGGAAATTTCAGTCTCATCCTCAGTCTCCCAGGAGAGGAGAGGGCCTAGAGAATGAATGGCTAGTGATTTAATCAGTCATGCCTATGTAATGAAGCCTCCATAAAAACTCAGAAGAACTAGGTTTGGAGAGCTTCAGGTTTGGTAAGGTGTTGAGATTTTGGGAACAGTTGCTCACTCAGAGAGGGCACAGAAGCTCCGAGCCCCATCCCACATCCCACAGACCTTGATTCATGCATCATTTCCATCTGGCTGTCCCTGAATTATATCCTTTTATAATAAACCAATGGTCCAGCCCTGGCCAGGTGGCTCAGTTGATTGGAGTGTCATCCCATACACCGAAAGGTTGTGAGTTCGATCCCCAGTCAGGACACATAGATGCAGGTTCGAGCCCCAGTTGGGGGCATATACAGGAAGCAACTGATAGATGTTTATCTTTCACATTGATCTCTCTCTCTCTCTCTCTCTCTCTGTCTTTCTCTCTTTCTCTCTCTCTCCCTCCTCTCCCTCTCTCTAAAATCAATAAACATATCCTCAAGTGAGGATTAAAAAATAATAAATGAATAAACAAACAAATGGTCTCATAAGTAAATGTTTTCCTGAGTTCTGTGAGCTGCTCTAGCAAATTAATCAAACAGAAGGAGGGCCCTGTGGAATTTATAGCTGGTCAGTCAGAAGCCCAGGTGGGATTGGCACCTGAAGTGTGTGTGTGTGGAAGAGATGATGGGGCAGGGCAACGATGACAGTCCTGTGGGACTGAGCCCTTAACCTGTGAGATCTGACACTATCTCCAGGTAGATAGTGTCAGAATTGAATTAACTTGTAGGACACTAGCATTGCAGAATTGTTGGGTGTGAGATAAAAACCCACATATTTGGAGGAGAGAAGTGTTCAGAGTATTGTGAGTAGTGGAAAGGGAAACAATTGGCACTTTTCTTTACAAGAACCAAATGGCTCTGAATGCCAAATAGGTTACTAAAAACCTCCCAAATTCTGGGACTGAGTGATAATTATAAATTCCTTAAACATTCTCTGTTGAATCATCTGAGTCTTTTGAAGATATCCATTTTTACCCTGGCTGGTGTAGCTCAGTGGATTGAGCACTGACCTGCAAACCAAAGTGTTGCCAGTTTGATTCCCAGTCAGGGCACATACATGCCTGGGTTGCAGACCAGGTCCCCAGTGGAGGGTGCATGAGAGCCAACCACACATTGATATTTCTCTCCCTCTTTCTCCCTCCCTTTCTCTAAAAATAAAGAAGATATTTTTAAAGAAAAGATATCCATTTTTTCTCTACCAGTGAGGAGCGTATAAACTATGCAGTGATTTAAATAAAATAAAACTCCCAGGTCCACAGAGTTGTAATGGTCCTTATGAAAAGGATGTCCATAGGGAAAGTGAGGATTAGGAGACTGTGAGAGCAAATTTCCATTGCTCATGCTTACATGCTTGATCCAGTCATCATGATGAAAGGAATATGTAACTAGAGGAAAAGCAGTGCTTTCAAAACATAGTATAGTTCGCAGCTTAGATATGGGACAACATCCCTTGTTAGGGGTCCCAACCATGCCCATGCCTTGCCATTTCTGAGCCCTAACTGGATAACTACTGTATATCCCCCACAACTACACACAATTTTGATCAAAAATAGATTTTCAGCTCAAAGGATGTACAACTAATTTAAAACATTTTTAATATTACTTGTAAAAAAACTTTTATTCAAAATAGCTTACATGTGAATAATTTCAGCTCCTTATTAACTAAGGCAACAAGATACTCTCTTGTGAAGCAGGTCTCCAGAGTGAGGTTCAAATAATGTCACCTATTCACCCTGAAAGTGTGAAGTCTAGAGCATCACACCTGCTTCTAGTGACCCCCATTCTCAAGGTCCTTTCCCCTTCAAATAGCAGAGGTTGTGTGAGAAAGGGGGCCAGTGTAGTGGAGGGCATTGGGTGGGCAAAGGAGGCCTGCTCAGAGTATTCATGTCAGTCGGAGTCCACACATTCGGGATGCTTTGTTCCCATTGAGAACAATTCTTTGGAGAGGAAACTGCCATTCAGCACAATGAAGAAGCTGCAGGAAAACAGTAAGGCTATAGAGGTGGGCAGCTGCTGAACGTGGGGCAGGCCGGCAATTCTGTGTGGAGAGAAGGTATGAAGCCACCATAGATACTGTTTGGCAGAAGCTGTGGGATACAAGGAGGGAGGAGATGTCTGGCTGCTGAAGGTTCCCGAAGGCAGAGCCAGTAAATCTTGGAGGAGCTGTTCCACGGGCTCGGGCAGAGCCATTTTGCAGCAGCTATGCTGGCCTCAGTGATTTTCTGCTGCACACTGGGCCTCCAAGTCCTTGCAGGAACAAAGCCTGCAGTGATACACTAGAAACTTAGAAACCTGTTCTCACATCATCCTGGGCCCAAGCCAGTATCCAGTGCACTGAAATCAAAGACAGATTTTGATACTGCCCATCTCACTGGCCATGGCCACCAATTTTCTTGTCTCCTTAGGCCACCCCTTATACCAGAGCAAGACCATCCTTAAAGGGATCTTACTTTCATGGAGGCTAGAGGTTTTTTTTAATATTTATTTTTTTCCAGACTTCTGTGAACTGTCTGTTGACAATTTTTGCCCATTTTCCTGGTGAAGTGTTTGCCTTTTTCTTATTAATCTGTAATAGATTTTTTATAAGTTAGCAAGAAAAAGCATTTATCTGTTGCAAATATTCCTCTAGCTTTTCATTTCTAAAAATTTCTGTGGTAATTCATGACATGCAGAATTTTATATTTTTATGAAGTGATAACCAAGATCTTTGGTTTTATGATTTCCTTTCTTCATTTTTGTGCAACTAGATGAATATCTATTTGTATTTTTCTAGTTTATTTAGGTTTTTATTTTATACATTTAACTTTTCAAATCATCTGGAATGTATTTGGTATGAGGTAGGAATTTAACATTTTTCCTTCAGTAGTTAATCTATAGTGTCAGATATCAATTACTGAGTACTCCTTACTGATTTGTTAACAAGGTGGAGAATTTTATTCACCCAAATTCTCCATGAGCTTTTCTGTTGAAGTGAGGAGACAATTCTGTTTCCAAGGGATTGTCACAGGCTTTTGCCCACAGGAGCAAGGGATGATCAGGAAGTGTAAAAATTCTAGATGTTCTGGTCATCCTAGACAGACCTACACCAGGGAGCAAGCAAATGGCAATGAAAGTCCTGGTGGCCAGTGATGTTGTACCCTGTGGCACAGGTGAAAGGGAGGAGAGATTTTGAGGAAGAGAGTGGGAAGGCAATGAGGATGCTGTATGGGTGAGAGGAAGGATGGAGATTGGGTAGGTGCTGTGAGTACTGAACTTTGGGAAGAGAAATATTTCTAGAGAAGGTCTTTGGAAGTTTTCTCAATTTTGTGAATAAATTTTAAGAACATAGGAGACCGTTCTGCATGGCATGGGCCTAGCTCCCACTCGGAGATGCACAGGACCCATGCCCACAGATAGGTTCTCCTGTGGGGAATCAGGCCTGCACTATACCTAGGCCACTTTGAGACTTGCTTTTGCTAAATCTCCCTCACCCTGAATTGAGACAGCAAGTGCTTACTGTACCTTCCTAAAATCCATGCTAAAACTCTCCAGTATGTAGTGTAACTGGTTCAACTACTTTTCCCTTTTCATTTGCAAATATCCTTCTTCTGTGATGTGATTAGTGGCAGCATTGGCTTCTTTGTTTTCTGAGAAAGTAACCACCTAAAGCTAACCTGTACATAGTAAATGAGGACCATCATGTAATATTCCCAGAGATAGGAATAAAGGCCTATCATGGTGGACGCTGCAGCTTTTGTTCCCCTTGAGAGAGAAGCTGCTCGCCCTTTTTCTCCACAGGATTCAGTAGTCTGTGTGAATTTCTTTTGTTTCAGCTACAATGCTGTAGACCCCACGAGCTGGGGTCCATGACAATCTATTGCAAAATTTCTACCATTCTTTAAATAATATTAAATAGAATGTGTTTTCTTTGAATGGTCCAAAACTGGACCATGCATGAGACATGCATTTGGGATACATTTGAAATGGTACTTCATTTGTAAACAGACTATACATTCTTTTACCTAAGATGTATTACTACATTCTTAAACACACTAGAATCTCTTTCTGAGCTTTCTGTTCTGTTCTATACTTGTACTAGTTCCTACTCACTTGAAGTAGTACATGAATTCTCATAATTTTAACTTTCTGTACTCCAACTCATGAAGGAAATATGTCAATGTTAAATGGTAAATTTAGATTATACTAGAATCAAACCTCCAGCAAAATGCTGTACAGGAAACACCCTGAAAATGATACCTGACTTGCCAGGTAGGAGCACAGGAGAAATCTATTAGAAGTTGAAACATATCAATGAAATGCTTTAAGACTATTATTGGCCCCCTGTTGCCCTCGGGATAATTCAGCTTCTTAAATCTGGCATATGAAGTCATTTATAACCCAGTCCACTTTAGAGCCTCCTCTCCATCCAGCTCAATGCTCCCCAATCCCTCAAGACTCAGCTCAAGTGTCCCCTCTTCTGTAAAACCTTTCCCATCTTTTCCCAGGTCAGGCAACATTTCTTTTCTCTGAGAAACTACAGCATTTTATTCCCACATCTATGAAAACAGGCATCACATATGTCATAATTGTTCCTTCCCTGGAGTTGCTAGCATGTTTCCTTTCCTACTACATACCCAACCTAGTGCATGGCACCCAGCCTACTGCCTGACACAGAAAAATGGTTGTTTAATACATGTTTGTTGAGAGAATATATGATTATTTGATGGAATCTTGTTCTATCCCTGATCTTTTTAACTTAAATTCTTTCTTGGGCTTGCATAAATGATGGGATTCATGTATCTTTCTCAATTCAGCAGAATGAGTAGAGCAGACAAGGCTGTAACACTCTGGCGAGTTCTGTGGTCTGAAATGTGAATAATAGCCCACTAGAGTATTGCAAGGCTACCTCAAACTCTCCTTGCTGAGGTTTGCCTGCCAGGCCTGGGCTGGAGGTGAAAGTATACCAGAGGGAAAGAAAGAACAACAGTCTTCCTTTGAATTCAATCTCAGGTCCACCTCTTTCTTCAATTGTTTCCTGAATAGCACAATCCAGTATACTGTAGAACGGACTCTAGGGGCTATCTAGGCAAGGCCTTTGATGCAGTCTAGAATCTTGGTGTGTAGGGGGCAGAGCAGGGATGTGGAAGGTCAGGGGAGAGCAACACATGGGGCATGAAATTAGGAAGGGAAATGTTGAGAAATATGAAGGTAGACAAGAATCCTGCCATCCAGCTCCTGACAGCCTTCCATGCGGCCAAGCCTTCATGGCAAACATTCAGCTGTGAATTGAAGACTTTGCCCTTCAATAACCCTGCTTCCATAGCTTCAGAATTTTGCAGTAACCCACAAGAAGAAATACGCATTATACCCTAAGCCAGCAGAAACATACACAAATAGGCATAACTAAAACCAAGTTCTCCTATTTTCATATTTGCAGCATAGTCTAATATTTTCAACTTTCTTTTCTTTTCTTTTCTTTTCTTTTCTTTTCTTTTCTTTCATTGTTTAAAAAAAATAACTCTGGTCATGATCCATTGCATTGATTTCAGGAACCACAGTGTAAATATCACTGCCCAAGGAAAATTAAAGAAAGAACAGCATCTTTATTTCTTGAGATTAGGAGAAAAGGGTTTAGCGGCTGGCTGTAGCCACAAGGATTGTCATTAATCTGGGGTAGGTGATGAAGGCTTGGAGTCATCAGTTGTTAGGAAAACACCAGTCACAACCTATTAAGTATTAATAATGTCACAAGAAAAGAGAGAGAGAGACCCCTCATAAGAGCGCCTCCCCCCCTGGCCCCCACTAAGGCTATCATGAGTGGAGTGGCTGAGGCAGCAGGAGGAAGATATAAAAGACACAGCAGAATGTTGAAAGAGCCTTTCTGAAAGAGAAATTATGCATACTTAGCTTTTTGTTAACTACACAAAATCAGAATCTGCTAATTGAATTAATGTGGAGATGGAAGCTCTTTCTTGGTCTGGAGAAGTGAGAGGCTTATAAGTAGGAGCTAAGCGGACAGCATGAACTTTTTAATAACACAAAGTTCACAAATATTTTTTCTCCCACTCTTGGGAAAGTAGAAGGAAATAAATTAGAGGCAAATGCCAGGACCTTCAACCTCCCTGCCTCCCACCAACTTCTAGAACAACTAAACATCAAGCATCCCTTAGTGGTTTCCTCTTTGTGTGAACATGCATGAGCGATGGGAAAGAGATATACTTGAGGCCAGTACATTTTTAACTCCCTGGGAGGTATTTTTTATCTAAACATGCCTTCATTTGGGCCTTCAAAGATGAAATAATGAAGCAACTTTCCCTGACTGCAATATCTTATTCTATCATCAACTTTTTATAGACTTGAACACTACATCAATTAACACCTTTTAACTCAGGACAAACTCCTCCTCTGGGAATAGTTCTATCATAAAGGAAATGCAAATATGGGAAGGGTCAAAGTTACATTGTAGTTCTGGATTTAAGCACAACACAGAAATAATAGAATTTGCTGTGGGTATAGAATATGCTACTCTCAAAGGCAACTGTACAAGAAAGACTTTTTTTTTTTTACAAAGCAGAAGCTTAACCTTAGTCAATCCAGGGTAAAGTCTGTTCAGCCTTTTCTCCCTTTCCACATATCCCCTGGGTTGCACCTTAATGTCCTGGAGGCAATAGGTCTGATTCCCAGCTGTCAGTGGTCATGCCCTGCTAGTCCTAGGTGTCAACATGCCTACCTCTGGCCAGGCAGGCATTCTGCTGCCTCTGCTGTGTGCCCACTGATGGATGGCGAGTCTAGCAGGTCTGTGTGTCTCTTTGTGTGTCTCATTCTCTTCAGCACCTATTCCTTTTTGGTGTTGTAGGAATATTCAACGACTCTCCATTGAGTTGGAAATTCTCATGAGATCCCAGAAAACATACTTGAAGCTCCAGGATGAGGTGCTCCAACAGTCAAATTTCCTTTCACTTAAAAATATCTGAGATACAATAAGGAGAGAATATGCTACTTTCTTGGGCACCAAGTTACGAGGGACAAGTTTTAGTGTGCCGAGTATCTCCTGTGTCCTCTCCACCATGCTCTGTGCCCTGAAAGACTTTTCTCCCCACAGCCTGTTTGCCCTCTGGCTCCAGGGTGGTTCAGCCAGCAAGAGGCTTGGCAGCAGATCAAAGGGCAGGAGGAGAGGGAGGGGGAGGTGTTGATCATCCTGGCTCCCTTCAGTCTGAATCACAGGTGGGCACAGGCTGATTCCTTTCCTCAAAGCCTTATGGCTGTCAGGTGGCCCTCTCCTGCAGACGCAGCTACAGTGATGCCCACAGCAGCTCTCTGTGGGCTTCAGTGACCACTCCCTGCCCTGCCCCTTAGGCTTAGAGATGGACATGGCTTTCCATGCGTCACCACCCCTTGTTGGCTTCCTTTCATCCTGCCCACCCACAGCTTTGTAAATAGTTGCTTCACTGAACTCTTTCAACTTACTCTTCTTGCCTGTGCCATCTGTTTCTGCTGGGACCTGACCAAATCTGCTGGCCTTATAGATATTAATCTATAGCAAGGCCCTCCTGCCTCTAGTCCTAGAGTAACATTTCTTGGATCTGGAGTGGGTCAGGTTGTGATATGGAACAGAGAGACTGTCCCCATAGTATTGTACTTACCACATCCATCCCAGTGCATACTATATTTGTGGGCCCTTCAAAGGGGATGACACTGCCTTCATCTCTGCGTAGCATTGTGCCCCTGTTCCACATTCAACCTTTTGACCTTGTCTATCTCCCCAAAGCAGGCTCCGGTCCTGATGTCTGGGCAAAGGTTGGCCAAAACCGATACCATGCCTAGCTTGAAAAGATGGATCAGATATAGCAAATCTGATCCCCAAAAGTGAACCAGAAAAAATGAAAAGAATAAAGTTATTAGAAGCTACACCTGAAGAGGAGAGGTGGCAGAATCAAGTCCACGTGTAAGGGAGGCCACCAGGGGTCCTGCCCACTTGAGGTTACTAGGAAAGTAAGAGCTGTGATAAGCAGGCAGGAGGTGGAGGGAAGCTCTGCAGGATAGAGGAGAGGATGTGCATGGGGGAAGTTGGAGGCCATGGATGACTTTGCAGAGCAGGGCCAAGAACAGAGCCTCTTGCACTCTACATGTCAGTCTAAAAGTCAGGGCTGGCCCTCTCTCTGGACTACTTGTCACAAACCCTGGGTTAGCATGACAAGAACATTGTTTTTACCTAAGTGTTCTGTCCTTAGAGTGACTTGAGAGGAGCTGATGGCCCTAGGTATGAGTCTGAGAACCCTATGTTCCTTATGCTCCCACAGCCCTGGGGCCCGCCTGAACAGCTACCCTGGGTGCCTGGGAGATTGCTGCCAGAGTTGTTCAGAGCGTGGTCTCTGGAGCCAGCCTGTCTGGAGCTGCCACCCCAGAGCTGCCACCTATTAGCTCTGTGGCCTCTGGGCAAACTGCTAACTCTGTCTCTGTTTTCTCATCTGTAAAATGAGGATAATAATTGTACCTCTCTACAGGGTCATTGTCAGGATTAAATAAATTAATACATAGAACAGTAATTGAGACATGGTGTTTCCTAAAATTGTTATTAGTATCATTTTCACAGCCTGCCCAGCTCCTCTTGCTCTAAGGAAGCAGTCAGCAGTGCTGGAATGTGGAGGCTTCAGCATCAGCCTCCTGGGTTCACAGTTCTTTTAATCAGCTGCATGGCTTTACAACTTACTCCTTTTCAGTTTCCCCACCTGCAGAACTGGAATAATAATAATGCCCACCTTGAAAAGCTGGAGGGGCCCAATGAATGCAAAAGGGGCATTGACCAGTGCCTGATACATAATAAAGACTGAAGGAAGCTGAAGTGTTATCACTACTACAGTTAGTGGATGTGACCTTCTCTGTACTAAAGCAGTCTGTCTGAAGCAGGAAGCTTTTTCATTTACATGGACCTCTTCATGCCAAAGTGTACTTTCATCTTAGCAGTAATTTGCAAGGTGAGCTTACATTAACCTATCCCCCCAAACATAGAAATCTTGTATGTTATTGGTGATTTCAATTTCTAGATGTCTTCAAAATCTAAGACAAAATATATATTTATCAGACCCTAGAGTTGAATTCCTGTCCTGTTTATTAAGCATCTGTTGGCTTTGATCTAGGAACTAGTATCATAAAGATGAATAAGATCTTATTCCTGACCAGGAGGAATTTATAGTTTAGGGAGGGAAATGGGCATGTGAGCAGGTAGTTGCATTACAATGTGATACTTCCTCTGAAAGAGAAACTCACAAAGGGGCAGTGACAGCTCAATGGGAAGAGGTGGTTAACTGTGCCTGCAGGTAGCTATGGGATCAGCTTCTAGGGAAGCCTTGATACATCACATTTGAATTGGGCCTTGAAGGATGAGTAGAGTTCACTGGAAAGAAAAGAAGGGCATTGGAAGGTAATGTAATGAATGCATTTCAGGACAAAAAGCAATGTGTTTACTTACCTGGAGCTGTTTGGGAAGAAGTAGGGGGGGAGGTGAGAATGAATGGGGAAAGAGATGCAAAGAAATTTGGACTCTACGTGTAGGCATTGGAGGGGCAGGTGGCCAGATGTTTTTAAAGACAATATAGCTAATTTCTTGTTTCACTCTGGTATTAAGTATAGTGGACACATGATGGGAGCAGGAAAGGAAAAGAAGAAAAAAGGTATGATATACAGAAATGACCCAGTCCTGGCATACCTGAAATATATATGTGAAGAAGTACAAAAGCTTAGAACATTTCAAAGGAATGTTTGAGAGCCAGTCAAATATGAAATTTTTCAATGCAAATAAGAATCTTCCTTGGATAGAGATAGTTAAGTGAAGTGTTTGAAGGAGGAAGAGAGAAAAGGATGGACTAAGACCCCTATTTCATGACTTTGTTTCAGTCAGAAGTTCTGTTATTATTCATGGTTTTCAGGCACCCTGCAGTCAGGTGGTGATTAACTCAACTCAAGTTCAAAAACACACGCCATGATACCAGTAAGAAAGAGAAACTCTTGGGCCCCTTTTCTCAGGGTCAGGCTCCCTGCTACTCAGTGCAAATCTCCTGCACTGTGTCCACAAGACATTCCTAGGAGTTTCCAGGAAAGCTGAGGTCTGGGCTGCTGTGGAGGAGAAGGAAAGCTTCCGGTGGCAGGGAAGCCCATGGGAAGGGCAAGTCTCCTGGGATTCAATGAAGGTAGAAGGAGCAAGGAGCAGCAAGGTTGTTTGTGAAGGTGGCCACAGCTCTGCTCACATTCTCTCTGGTGAGCTCATGTGGAAACCAGTAAAGGGGAACTGTAATTGGCTTCAAGTGACTTTGGTCAGTGAACGTAATCAGATCCCAGAAGAAAGGGCAATACCCTGGAGGCCCCTGGCCTAGGTACAGAATTTGACTGGATCTCTGCCACAGGAGGGGTCTTCAGCTGCTACCCGGTGGAACATTAACATCTCACTCCCTCCCTCTCTATTCTTAGAATACCCCACAGGAAACATCACTATAATTTTTCAGAGGAAAATTGTTCACTATACTTTACTGATAAGAAATGTCCAATATTGTGATGAGTTCTTTGTAAAGTCATATACTAGCAGCTGTTGTCATGGCAACCTAATTCCAAGGAATCAGAGACACCCTGGGATTTAGTATATCTATATACCAGTTATCCAGCTAACACCTACCAGGTCACTTTCCAATTCCTGAACCCCAAACAGGCCTTTCAAACTGGAAACAGCCCACAACCAGCAAATGGACCCCACATTTAATTTTGGACCTCTCATGAAAGGCCCCACATCCGTACCGCACACACACATCTGTGTCCCCATATTACAGCTGCATCAACAGAGGTGTGCGGTTAAGGGACAGCCCGGGATCGCCCAGCGAGCCCTGGTCTGAGCCAAGAATAAGATCTGGGCCTCATGACTCTTGCTTTACTTCCTTAATGCTCTCTGCCCTTATAAGGTGATTAAATTGGTTCTTTTTCTCCTTAAAAAAGAGGGGGGGAGTGTGGGAAGTGGGAAGTAGAGAGGGGGGAAAGTAGAGGGGGTCAAAATTAATTTGAAAGCAACTATTTTGCCCAAGTCTCAGAACACTGTAGTTCTTTTATTCGTTTGGAAAGAGTGGGTATACAGAACAGCTTTGTTGTTCAATTCATTAACTTCCACAGAAAAAGGCCATCCTTTCTGTTTATACTAAAGGAATGGGATGTCGGAGCCATCGCCATGTGTGTGGTGTAAATAAGAAAGGCCACCAGTGGAGATCCGTCCCTTTCATGATGAGAAAATAAAAGTCAGTTACTTGGGTTCCAGGGGAAGTTTCTAACCACCAGATGTCAGCTTTTATTTTTTGTCTTCAAGAAGTAGGTAAAATAGCTGTGGTTTTAAATTCATTCTCTGTAATTTTTAGAGTCCCAGTGACTTCTAAAGCACATCTACGGACATAAATGTTTTAATGGAAAAGGAAGGCATCCAGAAAATGCTCCTTAGATGAGAGACGTCAGAGAACAAAGGACTCCAGGTTATCATGGGATAATTACACCCCTGCAGCCAGAACACAGAGCTGGTGTCAGTAATTCCTCTACCGAGATAACCAGGCCTCCAAGGAGCTCTGTTAGTCTGTTATTGCCTTCTAATGTTTGGATGGCAAAGAAATGTGATATTTGCATACAGCTGTCGCAAGAAGATAAATCTAGTTTGCATGTTGGCCAGAGGTGACAAGGGGATACCAATAACAGATCTGGACTTTTCAAATGTTCCCTTTCTATAATTTGCTCCAGTCCATGTTCTTTAGCACTCTTGCTTCACACAGCAATTTTTGACCAGGTTTGCAATGAATACGATGGGGTCATTCATTTCATCTGCCCAGAACTCTCTAAAAACAAAACTCTTAACTACAGCATGTTTACTATTCGTCTCCAGTTATACTCGCGTAATTAAAATATATAGCAAAGAAAACATTTTGGTAATGTCAGTGTCGACCTTTGAACTTCTGCTTTGCTCCATCAGTGTTGTTTGATTTACAAGGAAGTGACAGTTTGTTTCTGTCTTAAGCTTGTAATTTTCACCCGAGTCCAGCAGTGACCTCAAAGACACAGGCCAACTTCTTGTGATGAGGGTGGATTAGTGACTGGGAGAAACAGGCTTCCTTTCCAAGTAGTGATGCAGGAAGCTTTGGTGGACCCAAACTTCTCCCAGGATGGAGTTCGGAGGTTGATGTGGTTAATTATAAATTTTAATCTGAGTTTGGAGTATGTCTGCCAGTCGTCTGAGCCCCAAGACAGCACACCACCTAAGATGGATGTGAACTTGAGAAATGAATCTTCTCCCTGCACCGTAAGTCCATTCCCTTCACTCAGTTGTTTTCAGTCTTGCTCTGGTGGCTCTGAGCCACCCAGATTGCTGATGAACTGGCTAGACCCTCGTTGACTTGATTAAAGTGTAAATGCTAGAAAAACCTGCTTGGAGAAACCATCTTATTATTTGTGACTCTTCACTTTGACCCCAAACAGGAAGACTGAAGCCTCAGTAGCAACCACAACCCTGTGTCTCCTAAGGATTGAGGTTTCCATGGTCAGTAATGTCCCCAAGAACAGGATCTCTGGGCAAGTAATGCTTGGCATTAACCAGATCACACCCCTCTGTCTCATCCCCCTCATTCAGTCCTTTCCTGAGACCCCCTCAATTCTATCTCCACTGTCTTTTCCTGTCCATCTGTCCTCCACGCTGAGAACCGCCTCTCACTGGGTCTCCTCGGGCCCCACAGACATTTTTTCCATGCACAGGCAGTCAGGGTGATCCTTCTGAAAACATAAATCAGGTGCAGCCAACCCCCCACTTAGAATCTTTTAATAATTTTCCGTTGCACAGAAAATAAAACTCAGTTTTCAACATGAATCCTAAAGCTCCTGATAATCTGGTTCTGTTCCACCTTCCAGGCTAGCCATGGGCGTGACTCCCCCACCCATACTCCAGGCCAACAACGCTGACCTATATTCAGTTGCTGGACCATAACGGAGCCAAACTCTCCTTGACTTGCAGGATTTGCTTGTGCTGGGCTCCTGTTTCTATGCCTGGATGACACCTACTCATCAATCAAGTGCCAGCTGAGAGGCACTTTTTAAGAGCAGCATTTTTTAAACATTTTCCATTCTCTGAAACATACAGACTTCTATCCACCCCAGCAGTTCTTTATCTCACTCATAGCACTTCCCATGACTAATTATTATGTTTTTTCATCATTATTAGATTAACACCTGTCTCCCCTGTGGGTGGACACCTCTCAATACCCATTTTCTTCTTTTAAGAGAAGAACTCCAGCTTTTATCTGGGCATACTGTTGCCTACCTAGAAAAATGTACATTTCCCAGTTTTCCCTGTTGCTGGTGAAATGTGCCCTTCCACCTCCATCTTCCCTTTTGCTGACTGAAATAAAGATTGGACATCCATTTTGGACCATGAGTTGGAAGTCATAAGCCTGAAATATAGCAACAGGAAGAAAGGAGCCTGGGTTCTTGGTGGTACCAAAATAGCTTCCATACCAGACTTGGATTGTTAAATTTAAATCACCTCTTCATATGAGAGAAATAAACTTCCATCTTGTTTAAGCTCTTTTTGTTGTTGACATGAACTGAATGATCATTTACAGAAAAATGAGTGCATCATCATTTTAAGGAAGAGACTAATAATTGAGCCCATCTCATATCTTCTCTTTGGAGCACAGGCAAGGAAGGTTCTAGGTCACAGGTGGCAAACACAAGGCCCTCCATCTTGTTTTATCTGGCCTGGCACCTTGTTTCTACCTGGTGACAGTGCTGAGCTTTCACTTAACTATTAAGGAGTAATTACATTTACACAGTCCTAAAATTACATTTGGCCCTTTGAAAACAACCATGAGGCCAATGTGGTGCCCGGTGAAAATGAATTTGACACCCCTGGTATAGCTGTCCAGGTTTGAGGCCTTAACATGCCATAGATTTTGGTTCTGTTCAACATCTTTGGAAGAGATATCTTTTCCTTCTTTGAAAGCTAAAACTGAACTTTGTTTCTTACCATAGCCTGCTTATAAATTAGGCCACTAAATGCAGTGAGCCAGCTTTTTAGAATTCATGTACATTCAGATTCTCATATCTATATTACATATCTATATCTGTAAATATATCTTCATGATTTCAGCGTAGATGGAGGCCTAGGTAGACACACTGTGCCTCCTCATACAACCAAAAGAAGGACAAGAACAAAGTAAAAGAAACAAGAACTGCCAGAAAATCAAACTGTATGGAAGTCCAACAACCAAAGAGTTAAAGAAGAAATATTCATTGAGACTGGTAGGAGGGGCAGAGATAGGCAGCCTGGCAGAGAGAACTTGTGGCAAGGTGGCAGCTGGCAGAGCAGGCAGTCCCACATTTGCATGCACTTAAACCATGAGGAACAACTGGGGAGTAGGACAGACCATACAACTCAGGATTCCCGTGTAGGGAAATACAGCCTCAGGTATTTACAGGTTTTTCTGACTGAAAAAACCTGTAAATGTTGAGGCTGTGGGAGAAACTACCAGCCTCACAGGAGAGTTTGTTGGAGAGACCCACAGGGTCCTAGAATGCACACAAACCCACTCACCTGGGAATCAGCAGCAGAAGGGCCCAATTTGCTTGTGGGTAGTGGGGAAAGTGACTGAAAGCTGGCAGAGTGCTGAACAAGCAGCATTGTTCCCTCTTGGACCCCTCCCCCACATACAGCACCACAATGGTAGTGATGTGGGTAGCTATGCCATGATGAATACCTAAGGTTCTGCCTCTTACCCTGTAACACACACACTGAGACAAAAAAATGGCCCAGATGAAAGAGTAGACCAAAGCTCTAGGAAAAATACAACTAAGTGAGGAAGAGCTAGCCAACCTATGAGAGACAGAGTTCAAAACACTGGTAATCAGGTTGCTAACAGAAATGGTTGAGTATGGTCACAAAAGAAAAATATAGAGAACCAAGAGTGATGGGAAGGAAACTGGGACTCAAATCAATGGCCTGGACCAGGAGGAAGAAATAAACATTCAACCAGAACAGAATGAAGAAACAAGAATTCAAAAAGATGAGGAGAGGCTTAGGAACCTCTGGGACAGCTTTAAACCTTCCAACATCCAAATCGTAGGGGTGCCAGAAGGTAAAGAGAAAGAACAAGAAATTGAAAACTGATTTGAAAAAATAATGAAGGCAAACTTCCCCAGTCTGGTGAGGGAAATAGATTTCCAGGAAGTCCCGGAAGCTCAGAGAGTCCCAAAGAAGTTGGACCCAAGGAAGCACACCCCACAGCACATCATAATTACATTACCCAAGATTCAAGATAAGGAGAGAATCTTAAAAGCAGCAAGAGAAAAGGAGACAGTTACCTACAAAGGAGTTCCCATTAGACTATCAGCCGATTTCTCAAAAGAAATCTTGCAGGCAAGAAGGGGCTGGAAAGAAGTATTCCAAGTCATGAAAGGCAAGGACCTACCTCCAAGATTACTGTATCCAGCAAAGCTATCATTTAGAATGGAAGAGCAGATAAAGGGCTTCCCAGATAAGGTCAAGTTAAAGGACTTCATCATCACCAAGCCCTTATAATATGAAATGTTAAAGGGACTTATCTAAGAAAAAGAAGATGACCAAAAATATGGACAGTAAAAGGATGGTAAACTCACTTCTATTAACAACTGAGCCTAAACACAAACAATCAAACAAAAACCAAAAACCCCACAAACTAAGCAAACAACTAGAACAGAAACAGAATCACAGGAATGGAGATCACATGGAGGGTTGTCAGCAGAGGAATGGGAGGGGAGAGAAGGGGAAAAGGTACAGAGAATAAGTAGCATAAATGATAGGTAGAAAATAGAGGGAGGTTAAGAATAGTATAGGAAATGGAGAAGCTAAAGAACTTATATGTATGACCCATGGCCATGAAGTAGAGGGGAATGTGGGTGGGAGGCAGTGTGCAGGATGGAGGGGAATAAAGGGAGAAAAATTGGACCTCTGTAATAGCATAATCAATAAAATATATTTAAAAAACAAATATAATCTAAGCTTAAAAATATAAGTATAGCTTCATTACATGAATAAGTGAATTTGCAAAGAAAACACCTCATATGAAATGTTCCCTGCAGATCACATTTCAGTCAGACCCTGACATCTCCATGAGAAAATTGACAACTACAGAGGCAGTGGGCCTTATCCAAGGCTGGGCTCACATTGGTTCAGAAACAAATGCTTAAAGTAAATCTGAAGTCAACATAACATGGTGCCCATAGAGTTGTTACCCACAGGTTTCTTAATTTCTGATGCCAATGAAAAAAGGAACTAGTGTTTTAGAAAGTTACATTAGGGGTCAGCAAACCATAACCCATGGACCAAATCTAGCTAGTTCCTGTATTTATAAATAAAGTTTTATTGGAACACAGCCATACCTACTCATTTATCTGTTATCTATGGCCTCTTTGGGAATTTAATTCAAGTAGTTTCAATAGAGACCGTATGGCCCACAAAGCCCAAAATATTTATTATCTGGCATTTTAAAGAAAAATTTTGCTAACCTCTGTTTATATGACAGGGATGTGCCTGTCCCAGCTACTTTTTTAAAAATTGCTCATTATGAAAAAATATAATGTTCTCTGAGAAGTACACCTTCTTTTCCCAAGTGAACTCCTAAGATCCTACCCATCCTGCTGTGTCCTTTGGTAAGGGTGCACTTACGGATTTTTGAACCATGCCCTAGGGGGCCCTACCTTTCCTGCAACTGAAACATCTCTGGCCACTCTTAGCACAGAGGGAGGAAAGATGGCCTTTGTCCTCTTGAGGCTAGGTTCTCCCCACTGGTCCTCCACAAGAAGGGGCTGCTGATGCTCAGGGAGCAGGATCTTTTCCCTGCCTGTCCTGATAATGGCCATATCCTTTCCCTAGACTAAAGCCACACCTGGTCCCTATGAAGGTGGAACCCAATTTCTGCTGAAGGGTAAGACTGTACAGACCTCCACAAAATGGGCCATCAGGGAGAGAGTCTCTGTCTAGTGGCTTGGCTTCTCTCTTCCCTGTTGGGGGAAAGGCCTCTCTGGCCCCCAAGAAGACCCCAAGCACCAGCACTCCAGCCTGGGGTGGTTCATGTGGAAGCACTCTTCTTTTCCACAATCTTCCTTCTCCTCACCCTCAACATGCATTTCCTGTGAACTCTCCCCAGGCTAGGGTCCTCCTTCCGCACTCCCTCTTCAGGTGGTCTCAGGGCAAGATGTTGGGTTGAAGGGAGCTCCATCCAGCCTGCAACTGATCTTCTCCTAAAGTTTCTGAAATCAGACACAACTCATCTCTAGGAAGCTTAATTTCCTGTCACTGGGTCTACTAAAAACACCGGCACAAATTAGTAAGAAATTTGCATCTCTCTCTTTAGCACATTTTTGAAGTAAAACTGTCTTATCCTAAGAGCATATTTGCTCCTTCTTGTCCTGAGTGACAACTCAAAGCTTCCACACAGTAACTGGAAAACAAAGGCACCGTCACTTCAGTTCATCACCCAGGTTCCTTCCTTGTCCACAGGGATCTAACATCCTTTTTGTCATCCCTGCAGAAACTGCTGTCTTTGCCTCTTGCACATTCTGTCTTCTGAGGCTGCTGATATGAAGTGAAAGATTAGCACAGGCAATTACAAAAGTTTTCATTTGGCCCAATTTCTTTTGAGCTCCCACTTCTGGGAAAGGTTTGCAATGAACCCTCTCAAGTTATAGGGAGAACAGCCTTATTATACCATCCTCTTCTGAAGTCCACTCTTCACAGGTTTTTCCCAGCCATCGTCCAGTCTCCTTGACATAAGCAGGTGGCCCTGACAGGATGTGGAAGCCAGGTTTAGGAATCATTTGCCATTTAAAGACCTTGGAATTATTGCTCAGCATGAAAGAAAATGATGATGATGATGGTGACAGTAACCACAGCTGGCATTTGTTAAATGTTTACCATGTAAGGTTTTACATATATTCTATTATTTGACCTCCAAAACAACTTCATGGTGTAGGAACCACTATTATTCCCATTTGACAGAGGCACAACAAGTAAAGCATCCTCCAGAATTAACTCAAATGTGAGCACTGATTGTGGATCCACCTATAACCCCTGTACCACTTCTGCCTTCCAAGAGCCCCTTGGCCAACTTTTGCTGCTGGCAGAGGTGTGCAGTTCCCCAGACAGTTCTTTCATAGCTTGTTTCAAAAGCCTTTGACAGTGGGGAAGGGAAGTGGGAGGAGGTTGAAGAAGGTAAACGAGGATCAAATATATGATGACAAAAGAAGACTAAATTTTGGTTGGTAAGCACACAATGCAATATACAGATGGTGTTTTATAGAATTATAAATACTTGAAACTTACATAATCTTATTAACCAATGTCACCCTAATAAATTATTTAAGAAAGAAAAACCTTTTATCTGGTATTTCTACTTTTTGGAATTTTTCCAAACTAAATAATGAAAAATGTGGATAAATATGTCTGTATAAGAATATTCATAAATATTTTTTTATTAATGAGACAAATTAAGAAAAACCTGAGTATAGGGGATTAATTAAGTAAATTATGGAATATATTATGATAGATTATCATAAAGCCATTAACAATTATCGTGTAGAAAAATATGTATTTATGGAAATGAGAAGCTATTCCCTTTATATTGTGAAGTGAATGCATGAAGTTATAAAATAGTATTTCATAATCATAGGAAAGATGCTCAAAGAAAATACAAAAAAAACCTGGAAGAGCTCCAAAAATTTTTAACACTGGCCATCTCTGGTGCTGGTATTTTGATACTATTTTTTAAATGAAATTCTATGTTTTTCATGTTTTCTCAATTATGACTGAAAAAATCAACAAAAAAATGTTAGGTTTATCTACATAGAAGTCCATTCACAAATCTTTCATACCAAAAGAGATTTGCTGTATCACTCATTTTTACTTCCTTTATCACATTGTATGGAATTTGAAGCTCTTTGCATTCTACATGACAATATTTTTCTCTGCTCTGAAAAAGTCAAAATAGATTTATTTATTAAAATAACTTTATACTTGGGGCTGAAGAATAAAATCAAATCACCTCCAACACCAAAAGCGTAATACACTCATCTATTCTGCTAGCTCTGCCAGAACCAGAGTTACTCAACACAAGCTTAATCTGTTTACACAAAAGGTAATGTATGCTAAAAGAGAGAAACAGTTTAGAAGAACTATGTGTGCAACTGTTTACAATGTCTCTGGTCTTCAAATGTTTATTTCATAATATATATATTAGTGCCACCCCGCTAGATTTCATGAGGAAAAGGTATAATAACAAACTTTGGGGAAGGTATCCTTTAAGACAATTGAGCTTAAAGTACAACTGGCAGAAAAATAAAACAGAAAGAAGATGAGGAGGAGGAGGAGGGAGAAAAGAGGTGGAGGGGAGAAAGAAAATGGGAAGAGGAAGCAGGAAGAAGGAAGAGAAGGGGAAAATAAAAAGAAATATGAGACAGCTTGGATGAGATGTGATTTCTATTTCCTGTAAGGGAGCTGAACTGAGGCAACATTCCATCTGAGACCCTGAATTCTTTCCAAATAGCCTGTCTTCTAGCACCACCAGCATCAACATAACCTGAGAGTTTGATGGAAATGTAGAGTTTTTTGGTCCCACCCTAGACCTACTGAATCAGAATCTGCCCCAAACCTCCTGATTATTGATACACACATTAAAGTTAAAGAAGCACAAACCTGCTTATTGACCAAAGCTCATGGCTATTCTGGAATTATTTAGAAAAGATTGGGATTGTCTCCAATCTATCTATAATGACCCCTAGTGGTAAACCCAAAAGATCCACACAAACATGATGATTGAATTTTGATCTGCAGAATGAATCAATAGTTTTCCAAACTTCAGCCACTTGGTCTATCCAAGGTATAAAGCACTTGGAAGATTAGGATCCTAGCCAACCATACTGGTTTAGAAGACATGATGTAGTCAATGCAAGCCAGCAGGGTAATATTTTTGTGCGTATCACTGCCACTCAATTGAAAAAAAAAACATTCCTGAAAGGGTTTATTCTCTGTATCTGAAAAACACTGATAACTAACTAACTACTTTTGGGTCTCTTGCCCAGAGACACATCAAGATGGTTCATGTTTCACATTACCTCATACATTGCCTCTTGGACAACCCCTCAGTGGTTTTTATTTTAAAAAAAAGGGGGTTGTCCTTTTCTAGGCTGACCAATGTTCAATTAGCCACTCAATTTATATTGTGGTTTGAGTTTTATGAAAAAAAGTGGGAAACTCTGGGGTCTTAAAGAAGTGAAAGAACTAACCCAAGCATCACCTGGAGCATTTCCCAAAATGTTTTGTTTTCAAAATATTAATAGAACTTACAAAAAAGGGTTCCAGAGTCAAGTTAGTTTGGAAAACTGAATTGAACAAAGTTGGAAGGATTTTTTTTTACTGTAGGACTTCTCAGAGCTTTTGTTTAATTAAGATGCTTTGTTGGCATCTAAAGTTATTTTCCCATAGAACACACACACAAGCACACACACATGCATGCACAGGCTTTTGATTGTTTGATTTCTTTTTTTTAACTCTTAGGAAATCTGATCTATGGAGCCTCAGAGTTGTTAAGTATTCCAGCCTTACTCATCATACTTGCAGAAATGCCCGTGCCTCCTGATTCTCAGTCCATTGCTCTGTGCACTGTGTTATGCTGCACCCAAACATTGTTTCCCATTATTATCAATTCCAATCTCATCCACCAACCTTCCTACCATTTTATGTTCTATTGATAAATGTGTAATTGTGGAGGACAAAAAAGAAGCATGGATAAAAGAAGAGAATGAAAAAGTAGAAGAGAAAGATAAAAAAGAGAAAATGAGGAGAAGGTGAAATGAGAATTTTGCATCAATTTGGTAGTGAGGACTTGGAAATAAATCAAGTGGAAACTGATTTTCTTTGATGCTTTTCTTCTCAAGCAGTGAGTTACTATGAATTGGTCATGATGATGACTCACATCAGACCACTAATGTATGGTTCAAGTAGTCCAGACTGCTGCCCCATGATGATGGGACTCAAAACATCTATTTTTTCAATTTACAAAGAAGCTGTGGATAGAACTTCTATATATGTCACTGCTAGATTCTTCAATACTCTTGTTGACATCTCTTTAGTGGTACGGTCTGTGTTCTTCAAAGGAAGTCTGTCTACCATAAGTACTCTTCAAAAGAAGTCTTGGAGATTAAAACGCCATGTTGTCTAACATTCATGCCTTTTATTTGAGTTAATTCTCACCAGATGATTTCAGAGTTGCCCACTATGTGTTGGATTGTTCTGTTGTCAGCTTCATGTCCCTGAATCACCTTCCCAATGTGGTTCTAAGTTAGAGTTGACCAAAGATGATGTTACACAAGATTTAAGAGAAGGAAGTGGAAGAACAGCTTTTATGTCTTGAAGATCATTTATGAGTGAGGGGCAAGAGGTAACAGTAAGTTCTACTTTGCCCTCATCGTTCCCCACTCCATATCCATCTGTCTGTCCCAATTACCAGCCCTTGCACTCAGCATCATTGCCAGGCCCACCACCAAGAGCACAGCTGTGGGCTCACAGAGAAGGTAGCCTTGAAGAACCAATGACTTCCTTCCCAGCCCCAGTGCAGGGGCAGGATGTGCTTCACTTCAAGTTTTCCTGCAAACTCTGACTCATCAGCATCAGGTTTTGCACTTTGCACTTCTTCAATTTCCCTGTTCAGACCTTGCTTCCCTATTTTTGTCCACAATCATGTAAGGTCCAATCTCTATATTAAATTCTCCATTCCATAATAGTGACCATGGTTTGGATTCTCTGAGCCCTGGCTGTTACACCTCTGGACTCTGGCTCTTGTGTTCTTCTGTTCAGATATTGATGTTTCCTGATGGGGTGTCCCAATATCAGATTCTGGTTGCACTTCGCTGTTTCATGGACCATCCTGCTTCTGCCCATCTTGCACTTTTGCTCTGAACCTACTATTCTGGAAATGCCACCTTTAGATACTGCTTCTTGTCACAAGCTCAAGACTTATTCTATTTCTCAACTTTTCACCAATGTTTGATAAAGGTCTCTAGACAAAAAGAAAGCTGGTATCTTAGTGCTACATTCATACTACTAAAGAGTTTAAAGGCAGAATAAAGGTATCACTTTCTGTGATTGCAAATTTAAAGTAGTAGAAATACAGTTAATAGTAGAAATAAAGTCTCTAGTAGAAATAAAGATAATAATATGTGGTTCAAAGAGCAGCGATCTTTTTAGTTAGGACTGTGAAAATAATTAATTACAGGTTATAGTTTAACTTGATTCAGGTGCTGATTTCTAGTATGTGATGTCAGGAACCATTATCCTCAGTCTTAGTGAAATGGCAGGATGCTGGCTTTAAACATCATCTTTGAGACAATCATAGGGTCATAAAATTCTTAGGAGTAAATGAGTGCTCTAACTTGGTCAGTGTTACTGTGCTGTAATGCAATGTTTAAAACGGCAGCAGGGGCCAGGGGGCATAGAGGATGTTCTGCCTGTGCAGTGCAGCTGGGCATGCCCCTTTGACTTCTTATTGACTAGGTGATCTTACAGCTCTGAAGGGAAAGAGGTCAACTTGCAGAAAATTGGTAACAATGCAAAATGATTCTTGTTTGAGAGCAGTACAAATCATTTCTGCTCATTAAAACACAAGTGAATTTTGTTCAGTAGAGATGCATTTGGTTTCCATTTGATGAAAGAGATAGCCCCAAACACCCCCAGACATTAGTATATTACTTTGTAAAATATTAAATAGTTTTGCATCTATTAGCAAATTAATTTCAGCATTCCTCTGTCTGACTATATAAATCAGTTCTTCAAAATCCTTTTTGAACCAGTCTAAACATTTTACAGGTTTCCTCACCAATTAATGAGCTACATACATGTGTATAATTTATATTTGTATAGTTTATAATTGTAGAAGAGTCATGTTTTTAACTTTCTAAAAAGTATATTGTATCAAGAGCCAAAATGATAGTTATTTTTTTCATTTATATTTGCTTTATGGTATTTATATCATGTTTTTTAAACCAGGTTTGAGGTTCCAACTCATTGAAAAATAATTTCAAAGGATAGTTTCCCTAGTATTCACTTCCCTTTTCATATGTTCTAAACACTTGGATGTCTTACCACCTAGTCTGGCTCAATATTCCAAGTGTTCTACAATACCTGAAGAGGTTAAAGACCTGCCTGAGCTGGTTTGGGCCATCTGTCTTGACTCAGCTCCCATCACACTGATAAAAGCATGTAGCAACTGCTGTAGTTTGAAACACCTAGTTCTCTTAGCTCTTCCTTTAGGTTACAATGATAAGAAGAGGATACCAGGCAACCACAGCTGACATGTTAAAGTAGATTCAGGCCCTGGCTGTTGTGGCTTGAGTGGTTGGAGTGTTGTCCCATAAACCAAAAGGTTTGTTCCTCAATCAGGGCACCTGAGTTGGATACAGGTTCAGTCCCTGGTTAGGGTGTGTGCAAGAGGCAACTGATTAATATTTCTCACATCAGTATTTCTCTCTCCCTCCCTTCCCCTCTCTCTAAAATCAATACACGTGTTTTCAGGTGATAAATAAATAAAAGATTTGAGAGTTAAGAAGTATTACAGTATTTATTTTACCAAAAATAGATACATGGAATAAATAAATTAAGCACATAAATTGCACAAGGGAACTTAATCCATGGGAATTCATTTAAATTCCTCTTGTACTTTATCTTTACCTCTGTAATGGCTCTTGTCACTCAGTTCTTTACTAGACTCATTTGTGGTTGGATTTTATCCACTCCTTTCTACAGCAAGTCTCTTGATGTTCAGGAATACATCCACAATGCCTCACATCTCAGCTTTCTCACAATTTCTTCCTCTCCCTTCTTCTACATCCTGCCCTTCTTCTGTATCCTTGAAAGTGACATGCTCTGTCTCTACCTTCTGGAAAGTTCTGAGCATGCACACACACACACTCATGCACACACTCTGTGACTCCTACTCATCCATCAGCTCAGATGACATTTCTCAAGGAAGCTTTTGTAACCACTTCAGACCAGCACAGACTGTCCTGTTTTATACCCTCTTGGACTCTGAGCTTTTCCTTCCCAGCTCTTGTGTGTGATTGTTTGTCTCTCTCCCTCATTGTCAATAAAATCCGGGATCATTGTATCACTACTGTATCCCCAGGCCTGGCAGAATGCCTGGTACATAGAAGGTGTTCTTGAATGAATTAATAAGAGCTCAATGCCTATTTGTTACATGGATGAATAGATGGTTGTTTGGTCTGTTATAGTCCCTCAAAGCAAAAGAAGCTGTTAAAATAGTGTGACTCTGACTTACTGTTAATGTATGAATAAAAGAAACCATTCAAATTTTGAAATGAGTTTGACAACATGCTGTGATGGTGAGCTGTGGAGAGTCATTCCTCTATATTTCTGGGGGAACTGGTAAACCTCTTTGGAGGACAATTTAGCAAAATCTTTAAAGATTACAAAATTCACATAACTTTGACCCAATAATTCCACTTTCAGAAATATATTCTCTCTATATGCTTGCACATTCATGAAGTAATCTGTGTTCACTGGTGCTTACTATAGTTTCTTATATAATAGGAAACTACTGACACAACCTAAATGACCAATGATAGAAGACTAATTAAATATGACTAATAACTAACTAAATGATGCAATGAGAACTCCAAGCAGTGGAATACTCTGCAGCTATTTTAAAAAATTAATGTGGGTCTGTACATATTGACAAGGAAGAATCTCAAAGTTTATTTTATCATTTAGAGAAAGACTTGCTATTATGTATGTGTGCATTTGTACTTGCTTAGAATGCTTTTAAAAGTATCTGTAATAGACTGGTCATAGTAGTTGTTTTGGAGAGGGAAGATGTGTAGCTGAAGGTCAAGAATAGGAAAGAGATTAATGTTTCATTGCATACACATTTTTTAAATTTTAATTTTGTGCCATTATCATGCTTTACTTATTTTATAAATTAACAGATACAAGTTTAAAAGTCAAAAAATTAATAATTATCGATGTAGAAATTGAAAAAATGTTAATGAGAGTTAGATCTGGATTAAGTGTTGATGTTTCTTTGACTTTTTCAAGTCCAAATTGGTACACGTGTACTCTCAATGTGTCACTGACATAAGTGGTCCCCTTTGTCATTCTTTCTCTGCCAATCTCCTCTAAAGCTTTCAGTCTTTCCAACATCCCCAAAGTCTTATACTTTGGAAACCAGGGATGCCCTTAGTTGGAGGCCCAGAAATAGGACATCATCTAGATGAACACTGAGGCTCTTGACACAAAATTCCACTGCCCTTGTGAAACCTGCCCAGCACATCCTAGCCTACTGCATTGACCTTGACAATACTAGTTGGCCTTGTCGTGTCCATAAAGTTATTGCAATTAAGTTAAATAAGAATGCATCTATATCCTCCAAATATTTTCTGATAAAGTTAAATGGAAAGCTGTAGACTACATTTATTTATTATATGATAATCCCTTTGTTTATGTTGCCAGTGATCCAGAAAAGGCAGTCACTTAAACACAGTATGACCTAAACAATGACAAGTTGAATTACTATTTCATTTACTGTAAGAAACATTCCACCATGTGTTTCACAGAAATGATTTTTGACAACACTTACAAAGTGATAAATTACACTGAACAAAAATAAAAGAGAAACATGGAGTTTCATAGTAGGTGATTGCAAAGAAAAGTTATTTACATCTCTGTCTTCCACATTTTCAAAAACAGTACACTTAAAAAACACCAAGAGTAGTAAAAAGCAATTTCATTTTCCTCTTGTAATTGGAAACACTTGGAAAATACTTTTTTTCTACTCAAGCTACATATTTATGACTTAATTTTACATAGGTAATATTACCATACCTTTTCCTTTCACTAAATCATCATAAAAACCAAAACTGATATGAAAACTCTCACAGAACATCAGTACATCAAAGAATAATTCTAATTGGTTTTAAACAATCTTGTGATGTTCTGCATCCTCCCTTTCCTTTGAATTTTTTTAGTATTTGAAACTGCTTTGAAAGGAACTACACACGTCACTTCATCAATGAGACATAGTTTTTTTGTTAAGAACCAACATTTATTTATATTTTTTGGAAATAATGACTTTAGAGCTGCATCAACTTTTTGAAAGATAAAAATAATATCTTTAACAATTCCCAGAATTAAAACTAGTTATATTGACTAACCTCAAGCTGAATACTAATTAATTCAATATTCTTTAACTCAATTATCCCAATAAGTTTTCTGAGATGCCATGTTTTTTTTCAAATCAGTTGATCCAAGATAGGTATACTGAGGATATATATGGCTCTAATGAGTGACTATTCCTGTTTTAAGTTTTTAGTGATCAAAATCACCTTTAGCCATGTTTTAGAGTATAATATACATTGGGGATTCAATTAAGCAATTATCCTTGTGTTGTAGTTGGCCCAAGATTATTTCCTGAGGAAAATTCTGACTTTTTGCATATCCCACCTATGTTCACATATGAATTGGAATCCCTGATTGGATGCTTTAGTTTCATAATAGAAAATTAATCTTGTTAACTGCTTCTCAGTTTTTATAAAGTATACAGATTCTCCCCTCACAAAGATAAAATGTAAAACTGCTTTTAATAATAAGAAATGGAAAAACAGAAAAACCCATAACCTGTAGGGTAGACCATATTTATTATTTATTACTATTTTACTGTTGACTTAAGAATCTGTAGGTGAACTATTTCAAGACTGGACTGACATCTCAATGTCAGCTAAGACCCAGGAGCTCTCTACATTTTCTCAGGGCTATCCTCAGGTAGTTGGCTTTCAGTCTTATACTTTTTGCCTCATGCCTACCACTTTGCCTACCACTGCACCAGACATTACATCCATGTCCAAGAGAGGAAAAAGGGAGCGGAAGCTATTACAGAAAATACAGGCAAGAGAAATGAGGTTGGGAATAACTATTGTGCCACCAAGCAAAAAGTGACTGCCTCAACAAGCAAACAGATTGCCAGGACTTCCAGCCTTCATGAGATTATTGCCTCAGGCTGTCTGATACTCGTCTACCATTAAATGTATACAAGACTCCGGGATTCACTCTAGAAACTCTAAGACCTATCCTTAAAACCTGTTGAATCACTAGAGATTATACATTTTGCCCTTTGCAGACTACTGCCACTTAATTGAATGTTAGTACTGCATCTTAAATGTTTATGAAATTTCTTATATCTAAGCTCATAAAATCCATGATTGGGATTTGCTGTAAAAATGTTCTAAGAACAATTTCCATGTACCATTCCCTACTCCCAAAATTAAGCCCAAAGAGATTCCTTGGGAAAGATTTGCTTGCTCTGGGGAAAGTGGCATGCTCTCTTCTTTCTAATACAAACAATGTAAAACAGGGCCCATCCACTTAGGCTTGGGTCCAGGAAGCACAGCTCTAACTTTGGACCACAACTGTAACTGCATGGCTCCAGGAGGGGTTTATTTGTCTTCTTGTTCTCTCTGATCTGGTTTTCATTTTATTATTGCTTCATTTATCATATCCTATTGTAACACATGTCAATTTTTTTGTGGAAAAGGGACAATCCATACATAGAAAAGAAACAAATAATGTCTTGTTATTTCAACAGGTTTTATCAAATCCAGCTAAAAAGGCTGAATACACCACAATGGTGAATCAAAGGAGACATTCCTGGAGAATGATTTCACTGAAACACAGCACATTTTTAAAAATTTTTATTTTTCAAGTACAGTTGACATTCATTATTATATTAGTTTCAGATATACAGCATAGTGGTTAAACACTTATATAACTTTTAAATTGATTTCCCCGATAAGTATACTTATTGGGGAAAACAATTATACTGACACCATACATAATTATTACAATATTATAGACTATATCCCTTATGCTGTATTTTATATCTCTGTCACTATTTTATAACAGCCAATTTGTACTTCTAACTCCTTCATCTTTATTCACCTAGCCTCCCAAACCTCCTCCCATTTGACAATGATCAACATGTTCTCTGTATCTATGAATTTGTTCCATTTGTTTGTTCATTTGTTTTGTTTTTAGATTGCACATATAAGTGAAATATATGGCACTTGTCTGTCTTTTTCTGACTTATTTCACTTGGCATAATACCCTCTAGGTCTATCCATAATGTCAAAAATGGTAAGATTTTGCTCTGGTTTGTGTGGCTTGGTGGACTGAGTGCTGGCCTGCAAACCAAAGGATCACCGATTCAATTTCCAGTAGGGGCACATGCCTGGGTTGCGGGCCAGGTCCCCAGTTGTGGGTGTGTGAGATGCAACCATAAATTGGTGTTTCTCCCCCTCTCTTTCTCTCTCCCTTCCTTTCTCTCTAAAATTAAATAAATACAATTTTATTTTTTAAAAAGGTAAGACTTCATTTGTTTTTCAGGCTCCATGTATTTACTTATTTAACTTTGAGTATTTTCAGTGCTTTTTTTTATTGTTGCTCAATTACAGTTGCCCCCATTTTCCCCCATTACTCTCCCCTGCCCTATCCACACCCAACTTCCCACATTCAATCCTACCCCCACTCCATTGTCTTTGTCCATGAATCCTTGACACATGTTCCTTGACAACCCTTCCCTTTCTTCCCTTATTCCCCTCTCTCTTCCCTTCTGGTTATTATCAGTTTGTTCTTCATTTCCATGTCTCTGGTTATATTTTGCTCACTTGGTTTTTTTTTTTTGATTAGGTTCCTCGTACAGCTGAGATCATATGGTATTTGCCTTTCACTGCCTTGCGTATTTTACTTAGCAAAATGCTCTCTAGTTCTATTCATGTTGTCACAAAGGGTAGGAGTTCCTTCTTTCTTTCTGCTGTGTAGTATTCCATTGTGTAAATGTTCCACAGTTTTTTGACCCACTCATTTACTGATGGGCACTTAGGCTGTTTCTAGCACTTGGCTATTATAAATTGTACTGCTATGAACATTGGTGTTCATAGGTTCTTTTGAATTGGTGTTTCAGGATTCTTAGTGTATAATCCCAGCGGTGCAATTTGCCAGGTCAAAAGGAAGTTTTATTTTTAGTTTTTTGAGGAAATTCCATACTGTTTTCCACAGTGGCTGCACCAGTCTGCATTCCCACCAATAGTGTACTAGGGTTCCCTTTTCTCCACAACCTTGCCAGTACTTGCTGTTTGTTGATTTCTTTATGGTAGCCACTCTGTCTGGTGTGAAGTGATATCACATTGTGGTTTTAATTTGCATCTCTCTGATGGCTAGTGATGCTGAGCATCCTTTCATGTGTCTCTTGGCCCTCTGTATGCCTTCCTTGGAGAAGTGTGTATTTGGGTCATTTGCCCCATTTTTTAATTGGATTATTTGTCTTCCTGGTGTGAAGTTGTGTGATGTTGGGAACCGCCCTGCTTGGTTTCAGAAGCTGTAACCCCTGCCAAGGCTAAGGCTGAGGGAGTGACCTTGGACCGGAAGCCACTAGGGAGACAAAAACTTATCTCCCTGGCAGGAGCACAGCTTCTGCTCCTTTTACTTCATCCATAACTGACCCCCAATGCTTGGTTGGTTAACCAATGATGGGTAAGATTCCCCAAAGGGGGGAATGACCTAAGCCAGGCACAATCACCTGGGAGGCCCCCAAGGAAAGACTATGGGGGGCTACAGCAAAGGGGGTGATAGACCCTCACCCCTCAGCTTTGACAAAGCCTGAGTCTTCATTCTGTCTGCAAGAAGTCTCCTAATCTCTTGGCTGCCTTCCCTTGCTCCACCTAAGCCTGAAACAATGACAGAGGGTGGTGCAGCCCTGTGCTAGAAAGCACAGGTTCCCTAGGGCAATCAGGCCTAAGAAAGAATATGTAAAATCCTGTGAAACCTGCTTTGTTTAGAATGCTCTCAATTAAGTGATAAGGGTCCAAGCAAGAAGTAAGTTTGTTCCTCAATGTTTTACAGCTCTTTAGCTATCTGACCATGACTCAGAATAGGCCATCAGAGTTCTTTGTTATCTATTGTTTGATCCTTACTGCCTAACAATGATTAATGAACTTTACCTGTATTCCTGTGCAAATGAACCCAGTAAAAGCCCATTGAGGAACAGGCTCCTGTTCCTTCTCCTTTGAGAGATTGGCCACCTTTCCTCCCCAAGCAGATCATGTCTTGGTAGAATTATTCTCATCTGTGGCATCCAGAGGAGGGGGGGGGGGGCTGTGGGCGGATTCCCCCCCCCCCACAGTGTGAGTTCTTTATATATTTTGGAGATCAAACCCTTGTCGGAGGTATCATTGGCAAATGTGTTTTCCCATATGGTTGGTTCCACATTTTTTATTCTTACATGAAATACTCCCAGCATAAATGGACCCTTAACGACCAAGGCTTAGGTTCTAAAATTCCTATCTTTACACTTTTTGTGTTGTTTATATCTATTTATACTTTCACCAAAAGATCTATATTAGCATATGTTGCTCTTCATTTTTACAGATGTCTTTGCCAGTGACAGGACTAGCTAGTTCTCCATCAAAAATGCATTTTTTTCTCATCCCCTATGAACAGAGCCTCAGTTTAGTTGGTGGTGCCAAAGTGCCCATTTAAAAAGCTTGTATTTCCCAATTTCCCTGGCAGCTCAGAATGACCATGTGACTGGATTCTGGCCAATGAGATTAGCATTTCTAGGAAAGTCCCTGGAAGGTGGTAGACTCAGCTGGCATCTTTGTTTGGGTTTCCCAAAAGAAGCTCTTGAGACAAGAACTTAGGTGCAGATGATTTATTTAGGAGATGATCACAGGAAATAGATATGGAGGGGAGAATGAGAAGGAGAAGGGAGAAAAGCAAATGAAGTATTAAAGACCCAGTTACTTGTGGGGGCCCCAGTCCCACTCAAGACCTTCTGAGGAGCTATGTAGAACATATCTTATGACTCTCTCACCAGAGGACAAGTAGGTTGAGCCTCTTGTTTTCTATTGGTTGGGATCACCCTAGGACTGTAAACTCCCCTACATTAACTGGTTGTGGGTTGGTACTATTCTTGCTTGTGATTGGGTGGTCTTCTGTGGCCTCAGTAAAGCAAAGAGATGCTGTCATGTGGCTGGTGTGTGATGCCCCCAGTGTGTGTGGAACTATGTACAACTGGCTGAAATGAAGAGGCCAGGGGAATATGGCCCAGCACCACTGCATCTACCAGAGCCCATGTGCCCGTGCCACTCCACTTCTCCTCCTTCCTTCTTCCCAGAGTGCAAATATGACAGCTGGAGCTTTAGTAGCTGCTAACATGAAAGAGGGTTGCACCCTAAGAAGGACTGACTGAAAATCTACAAGAAGCCTAGACTCCTGATGTTACCACAGAGCTAATAATGCCTTAAACAGCATAACTCTGAGCTTGTTACGTTAGATAAATAACAAACTCTCACACTGTTTAAGCCCCAGTCATTAGTTTTCTTTTAAGTATTGCGGAACTCAATACTAACTGATACACATCCCTAATACCAGCCACATTCATAAAAATTAGTTCCATGGGTGACATTAATAAGTCACTGTTTTTTCATTGTGCCTAATTCCTTCTGACTCAGTTTAGCCTGGGCTCTTATTCAGTGAAAATTATTCAGAGGAAATCTTTCCTAGATTTAATTTTTTCTAAGCTGTCTGGAAATCAAGTAGCAGCATTTTTTTTCTTACCTATGCATGATATCAAAAAACATATCTAAACATCTGAAGTCATTGAGGTTTTCTTTCCAGCAGATTTTGCATTAGCAGAGACTAACTGCAGCAGTAAATAATCCCAAATGCTCACATTATGATAAAGGCTTATTTTTTGATCATGTCACAGTTCAAAGCAGGTTGGAAGAAACTCTGCCCCATGAAGTCATTTGGGGACCCATGCACCATCTATTTCATGTCTCTACTATCCCCTAAGGTCTTGGAGGCCTCCACTGGATCATCTGGGCAGCAGAAGAGAGAAAAGCAGAAGAGCAGAGGATCCCACAGGCAATTTCACTGTCTAGGTTTATATGAATGCAGTTACTTATGCCACATTCTTGGATCAGAGCTCAGTCACATGGCCCCACATATCTGCAGGGGAACCTGGGAATTAAAATCTAGCTGGGTGCCTAGGTGGAAAAGACAGTAGAGCATTTAACGTGCCTCTGCTGCTGATGCCAATGTTTACAACAATAGAGAAGCTTTCCAAGAGTGACCAGGGTCAGGCGGGTCCTGCTACCTGGGTCTCCAGAGATTTGTGCTCGAATCTCTCTAAAACCATTTTTACAAAATTTGTACCCCCTTGCATTTTAAAGTTTACACCTAGAAACTTTCATCATAAGTGTAAACAGTTGTAAAAAATGTAAATTTTTGCCTGTTATAAATATTGACATTTGTGTTGGTGGTGATCATCCACTGTCCATATCTCCCTTCAAGGAAAGACTAGTAGCTGCCCACCCTTCTGCTGGGGGAGTGTTGCCAGCCCCACCCACAGCACTATCAGGTCTGCCCCAATTGCAGGGCTGCCTAGTCCAAGGTCATGCCTTTCCCAAGCAGTCCACAACCCAAGAGTGATGGTGGTGGGAGTGTAAAGAACAGGGCAGGGGTAGGCAGATCTGACAGACCCTTTTAGTGGCAGGGTCCCGTGGGGCCAGCCAGATTTGCCACCAGGCTGCATCACAGTGCTACTGGCCCCTCTGTTCCCTAACTCTTCTTTCCAGGTATTCCTAAGGGCAACCCCTAGTGAAACTCCATTTCACAATCCCTACCTAACCTATAATAGCATTTCAAATTTAAATGGTCATATTCCTCTGCAGCAAAATATAAATAAATCTAGACTCAATTTTGAAAAGACTTCTTAGTACCATGAGGTTTCAAGCAATTAAAAATGTATTTTGAATCGAAGAGGAAAAGTAATTTTTTTGGAAATGCATCTCTTACTGTGATGAAAGGGGACATGTTCTGGTCCCTAAAATGAAGGATCAACATTAGGGGACACCAATATTTGAATTACATCCTTGTTAGTCACTCTGAAAGTTTCATATACCTTGGAGCAATTCACTTGAGTTTATTCAGGAAGGGTAAGGATATGCCTTACTTTTGTAAAGTGGAGTACACTTTTTAAGGTAAAGATGAAAAAGGAAAACCAGCACAATTCGTCCTGATTGTTTTTAGGGAAGAATACAATTGCAAGTTGATTCTCTGAAAACCATGTAGGTCTGCATCACAGGTCACAGAACCAGTGCACCCTTTGGAAAGTATATGTATTCAATTTGAAGACTTCTGCCCACTGCACAAAATTCTACTACCATTTTTTCTTTCCTTCATTTCTTCATTTCTGTTCTAGACATGTAGATCATATCACTAAATGCCAAACTACCTTCCAAAAGAGAGAGCCCTTCCATGTTCTGAAATGGCATCCCCTGAGATTATATGGGTCTCTGCAGTACCTGCCACAGCTGATTGGACCAGGGGTGGTGTCTGATTCGACACCAGCCCATCTATAGGTAAGCTAGCAATGGACAGCCTTGCATAAAACAAGGAACTGAGCCAATCAGAGGCCCTCTTTCAGAGGGATTTGAATTGCAGACATGGAGAAAGCCATGCTATTAAAACAGAGAGCAGGAGATAAGATGACCCAGAAAGAGAGGAGCCAAAAGGCCAAGTCAGCTATGGATCCAGGGCAAGTCAGAACCACGTGGGACAGTGGGCAGCAAGTGCAAGTGGCAAAAGCCTCAAGCCTAGGCAGACATTGATTCCCTTGATTCTCAGAGCTCCTGAGTTCTTCACCATCCATAGTCATAATGACTATTCTGGCTCTCTATTGCTGTATAACAACCCCCACCCCCAAAACTTAGTAGCTTGAAAGAAGCTTTACTTATTTTTGCTTATGAATTTGCAATTTAGGCACAGCTTGGCAGGAACTATTTGTGTCTGTTTCATGATGCCTGGGGCCTCAGCTGGGATGACTGGAGGCCCAGGTCATAGCTAGTGGCCCAGATTAATGCTTCTTTATTCTAACTACAGTGCTACTCCCATCCCACAGGTTGCTTATGGGTGAAAGGTGAACATCACCAGTATGTGCAAGTTGCTAGAGTCCCATCACTCCTTCCTTATTCTTCCTGGAGCCATTTTTACCTCACCCTGGAACAGAACTCTCCATGGTTTGAGTAATGGAGAATAATAGCTGCAGATAATGTCCAGTTGTTTCTAATTTGACTTGAACTCTGATGATTCAGGACACAGATGGAGATAATGTCCTATGGGTGGCCCAAGGCAAAATGTGGCCAAATAAGTTCCTGCTGCACCCTGCAAGAATTATTCATGGAAATGCTGGGAGCACCAAGGAAAGAAGACAGAATGATCACAGTGTTCTGTAAGATGTCCCAAGCATTCTTTCATCCAGAGGTCTCAGATGGTGGGCTACAATGTGGTGACATTTCATTTTTGCATTTCAGAAATGCTTTCCCAGGGCCCAGTAGTTGTGAATAGCTTTGTTTCAAAGACTTGAGCAGACACAAGTGATAGAGTCAATGCATAAAGAATAAGATGGGGGTTTGCCTGGGAGGTCTTGAAAGAGGCACTCATTCATCTTGGGGTAAAGTACAAGCTGTCCCTTTCAAATGATGTCTAATGAACGTACAGACTGGCGGGTTAGTTATGGCAAATAGGTCTACATGGGTCATGATTTAGCTTGAAGATTGTTGTCTGAAGGTTGGGTGTGAGGATTCTGCAAGTATGAAAGAGGCACTTTGGTCATGTGAGATTAGCTTTTCCTAGCCACATATTTATATTATTTTTAGTGCATTCCTCATAGTCATTTTATTACCAATGAAATGCAAACTCCCAGGCCCTAATCTTTCACCTTATGATGGCATTGTTGGCATTTAGATCACTGAGGCCATTTAGATCAGCCCCCTTGCTTGTTGGGGGGGTTCCCTTGTCAAGGATCCTGGGGGCCATAAGCCTTGCTCTCAATCTTGTCCCCAGCAAAGACAAGGTTTCCAGAACTGGGGTTTAAAGCACAGTGTTCTCACCAGGTTTGGGCTTGTTTGCTCAGGACACATGTCCTAGGGTAGAAGCAAAGTTCTCTGGCTCTCCCTCTCCAGGACGGACTCCACATTCCAGTTAGCCAGGGGCTCCCTAGGAGATATCACCTACATGCTCAATAAGTGGCCCTTTCAGTTGTCACTTGGCGTATACCATCTTCCTCCTCTGATGCTCTATTTCTCCTTGGTGGTACATGAAGCTGAGACTACCCAAGCTCCCTGGAGGCAGTCATGTCTACATCATGACACCCCTGGCATGCTGGCCTCATGTGACTCATCAGAGAAAAGACTGTCATCACCCACAGCCCCTTACCTGCACCCAGTCACATAGAGCAGTGCTGCCTGGGCCCCACATCTTAGATTCTGAATTTTGCTGACAATCATAGCCTCCTTTCCCAGGACTTAGCAATAATTCCTAGGACACACTGAAGACAGCCTGAGTGGTCGACACAACGATGTATATTCAGAGCCTTCCTCCCTTCCATTGGCCCTTTGTTCCTGAGCCAACCCTGGCCCTTCAACTCCTTTGCCATGGGTGTTTCCTCAAGTTTCTCAGTTTTTCAAACTGGTCAGGATCTCAGGTCTAAACACAGCTCAGGTTCCCACTGGAAGCCTCGTCATGGGACCACATTTCTGAGGTTTTCCATCACATCAACAACATGGGCAATTTTCCTGACCTCTCCATGTAAAACAGTGTTTCCTCACCCCTCTCAGTCTCTCCTCCTAGTCTCCTTCCTCTGCTTATGTTTTTCTTTTCATCATGTCCTGTCATATAACAGCTTTATTTTTTGTTTATCATCTATCTTCTGTCAACTAGAATATAAAAATCAGGAATCTTAATTTTGCTGTATTCGTAGAATGTAGAATAGTATCTGGAATACAGTAGGTACATAATAAATATGTTGAGTAAAAGTAAAGTGGGATTTTTTTCCCATTTGACAAACACAATTTATTTCTTTCATTTATTAGCCAGTGTTAAGAAACTGAAGACATGGAGAGCAGAAGACAGGATAAGAAAGACTTACAGGGCTTTGTCTGCTTTTCGAAATCTACATTGGCAATAAAAATGGCCAATAAGGAAAGGTAGGTATTAACATTCATTGCAAACTGATATAAGCTTGATCACTTTGAGCAACAGTGACATTCCTATGGATGAGCAAAGATTTATGTTTCCTAGCCTAAATGCAGTGGGTTGTTCTATGCCCAGTTGTGCCACCTCTAAGCCATTGCCATATTGCTATTGTATCTCAGGGTACAATTTTGATTTATATCAATGGTAGAATGATAATGTACAGGCACTATGATAGGCTTTGGATATGGAGTGGCAAATGATATTTGGATGTGAGTTGATATGATGGGGTATGGTACCTAGTGGCTATTGTTAACTATTTATGGTAACTTGACTCAGTCCTCAGAAGATGAATTTGATTTAGATTATGGAATTGAGCCCTTTAAATTACATTTAAAAATATCCAAGACCTGAAAACCAAGAAAGTTCCACTTAAAGTCTTCATAGCCTTTACAAATTCACTGAAAATTCACCAGCATATATTATTTTATTTTTGAAGATGATTTATAAGGCAAATCTAAATTCGTGACTTATCCCACTTAGCTTACTCACTTCCAGTTTTTTAATAGGCTCAGTCCTAATGAGTATTTATTAAGAGTCTATTGTGTGTCAGATTTAGGGAAAGAGACTTGGAAAGGAATATGACAAAGATAAGAGAGTCTTCTTTGTACTGAAGACTTGGTGTGGGGGCTTTGCAATCAAGCAGGTCTAGGTTGAGATGCTGGTTCCTCCTCTTCCTTTCTAGCTGCTAAATCTTGCCTCTTTGAGCCACTTTTATCTTTTGTAAAATAGGACCAATAATATGCAACTAAAAGAATCATTATGATATTTAAATAAGATAAATGACATAAAGTTCCAACCATGGTGTCACACAAAGTGTGGTCCATAAAAGGAAGCTATTTCATTCTTGAGATATCCTGGTTTGCTGGAGCCAATAGGAGCTGGAGCAATTCAATGGAAAATTCTCCTAAGTAAGAGACACAACATTTAAGAAACTGGTACAGATGGAGGCTTCAGATGTTACCCAGTTTCCCAGAATAGTGGGATAATGGAAGCCAGGATGATGGCATGTTCTCTGTGCTTGGGCATAGACAGCTCACCTGGAGCAGTTGGCTTCTCTGGGAGCTGTGACTCCCTTTGAGCACAGTTATCATAATTCATGACAATATAAAATATCTAATAATAGTCTTTTTCCTCCCAAAGAGCAGGGGGCTGCTTTGCATATTTTGCATCCTTTGTAAAGTTCTAACATCACTTCGTAATGTGAAATGGCTGTGGTGAGACTTTTTGTTGTTCATTTTTATGGTTTCAAGCAAAGATTGAGCAAAAAGAATTTGTTATAAACAGCTTGAAATTATTTAGTGAAAAAATATAAAAGTAAAGTAAAGTTGGGTGGGCATCAATCAGAGTTCTGGACAAGCCCAAGATCTCTCAACAAGAATGATCAAGTACAATGGCACACAAATGTTCTGGCCACAGACCTCTATTTATCCTAATGTAAAACTGAGGACTGCCAACTTTGAGAGCCTCTGGTCTGTGCATGAGAGGCTTGGAACCATGAATGAGTGAGCACGCCTCTCCGGAGCCCACTCACTGGGACATACTCATCCATATGGAGAGTCAACTTCAGAAAGATTTGGAAGACTGATTCTCAGCTTTAAGAGGCCAGAGGTGGAGAAATGAAAAAAGTTTGTAAAAGGATTAGTGTGAGACTTTTCATCTATTTTTTCTCTGTAATTTCTGGTTCAAATTTTCACGTTTATGAGTTGCGAGCTTAGTGTGGCTTATGAAAACCCATCTGCTCCTTCTGCCACTTACTTCATCACCAGGAATCTCCTGGTGGAAAAGGACAAGCAGTGTGAGAGTGTGCATGTGCATGTATGCGTGTGATGAAGAAAATCTCTCATGATTTCATTACTGTGATATTCTTTGAGATTAACAGCAGTAGCACAAAGTCTTGATTGGTGTGTTCAGTAAGTCTTTGAGACAGAAGAATCATCCAGGGAGTTGATCTCTTGAGATGATGGTCAGATTGCCAAGTGCAAAAATACTTTGCTAATTGTGTCCATACTATTTTTGGTAAACAATAGTTTACCAAACTATTTAGCTATTCTTTTCTCCACCCTGACATAGTTACTGTAATTTGCATAAGTCTTTCCATGGTTCTGCTGAATTCATTAACTGAATTCTCAATCTTCACAAACTTTATAAACTACTTTATAAATAATTGTATAAACTAAGAGTGAATTCTATTTCCATTCTTGCTATATCACTTTTATGATTTCTGTTGGGAATGTTTTATGAACACTCGATGTCTCCATGGTACATACTTAAGAGTAGTATGTTCTGCTGCAGATGAAGTTTAACCTTTTTCTTTCCACAAATGGAACCTGAGAGGAGCTATTTCCCCAACATTTTTTCTCAAATGGAGCCACTAATGCAGACGATCTAAATGACATAATTGTATGTATGCTGTGTGTATATGTATATTTTGACTAACCATGGGAATACTGTTCTGGTATTCCTTAGATTGATTACTTCTACCCAGGATTTTGCTGTCAGCTCCAGGCCTCTTGTCAGAGGCCTTTCTGGTTGAGTGAGAAAAGCAAGACAGTGAGCGATGCACTGTGTGGAGGGAACATGTGCTTTATGTTCACTGATGGAAAAAGGGTTTGCCACCCCAAAATGACAATGTGAAGACAAAGCAAAAACAGTCTCCACTTTCCTAATGTAGACATTAGCTTTGGAAAATGTGTCTTCTGAAAGGCCACCTCCCTGACCCCTGCCATCCAAATGGGGGCTTTTTCCAAGAAAAACATTAGTGATTCCGGCTCTGCTTCCATTATCTTGCATGTGAAGTCTCTGTTTTATTAAAGGTACTGCTGGGTATGTTTCAATGTTTCCAAGAGTAGAATGAAAGAGTGTGCTGGCAATTAGCCTTATTAGTAGTTGATGGTAGGTATTTGCAATCAACAGAGAAATACATAAAGATGGGGGAGACCAAAGCAGGTTCTTGAAATATTTAAATAACATCCTACCACCCCACACCGCTTACACACAGACCAAATCAGTCATCTTTCCTCTACTCTCAGATTCCATATTCATTCTGCTAGTATGGAATTCACATTTACTTACATCTGCCTGAGCCAATTAGCTATGGGCTCCTTAAGCTTAACGATACAACTTGGTGACTTTTGATCTTCAGTGCTTATGGCAATGTCTAGGACATAAAATAGATGCCTGCTGATCAAGTGATAGAATTTCAGCTGTTTCATCATTTACAAGGATTTCCACATACATCTGTCTCCAGAAGTCTCCAGAAGTTATGTCCCTTCCAGCCCTCCTTCAGTTTCAGCTGCAGCAGCTATTAACTCAGCCACATGTGGCCAAAGTAAACTCCTGGTCCTGAGGTTGGGAAGAGAAGTGCATCCTGGGCCAGGAGCAGGTGCCTTCTCTTGGACAAGGCCCAGCACTGTTACCTACTAGCCATCTGTGGGTATGTTTCATAATTTCTTTAACCTCAGTTTGCTCACTTGTAGAAGAGAGGTAATCAAAGATCCTCTGGCTGCTGGGAGAAGTAGCTAAGCCTGCTTCAGAGCACCTGCCACAGGGGCACTCTACAGGTAGCAGCCCTGCTGAGAAAAGAACTTGCACCCTAACACCCACTGCTCTCAGAGAGCTGGGCTTTTTGCTGTTTTAAATGCCATCTTTTGTAAGAATACCCCTGAGAGTGGTAACATCTCAGTCTCTCTCTTGTATATATAAAACTTCCTGTGGGATGTTGCCTTGGTCTGTGCTTACATGCAATTACTTAGTTTGCTTTAAGACTCTGTTCAGCAACCAGCCTTTGCTCTGCTAGCGTAGTATTAATTGCATTAAAAAAGTTTGCACTGAACATCCTATTTACACTTCTCATTTTGATCTGCATCATTGACTTGGTTCTTTGTTCTATCACCTAGACGGTTTCATCTTCTGGGTCAACCACCATAAGGATGATTAGGGTCCTTTTTAGCTACATATTCCCTGCCTTTCTTGGGTAAATTCATAATCTAAACATTGGTCTTGTGCTTGGATTGTAAATTATCCTACATTCCTTCCACACAACAGCATGTTAAGGGGTTGGCAACCTGTAGGCAGTTAAAAGTAGGCATGGGATTTATAATTGTGAAAAAAACTGGAAACAACTCAAAGACCCACAATAGGGGATTGGCTAAGTAAAGTCTGTATAGCCACAGGATGCCCACTCTGCAGCAATTAAAAATGACATTTGTGAAGTGTTTATAAGAATACAAGAAAATGCTATGACTTACTCTCTGACAAAGTATATACATACACACAGACCCACACTGTGATCTCAATTGTATACAAACAACAAAAATGCACAGAAAAAAAGAATAAAAGCAAAAACACTAAAATATTAAAATCACTTGTGACAGGGTGGAAAGATTAGATATGTCAAAGAAATAATAGTAAATGGAGATGCTCTGGAATGGGGCCAGAACTGCCATCCCAGAGGAACTGCCTGACACATCTCGTGCCTCAAACTGCTGGAATATTGAAACTGGGCACAGTGATCTCTGAACTGGGCCTACGAGTCCTTCTGCCCCCAGAATTGTTTGCAAAAATAACAAGAAAGCTGATATTTTGATTGCTGGACAGATGACTACTGCACTGAAAATTAAAAACACTGTTTAGAATTAACATCAGTACATTATCTACACCAATAGAAATGCTTCCTTCCTACTATTGATATCACTGTTCTCCTTCCCCTTCTCATAAATACCTTTTGCCTTTGCCTCCCAATCGGAACACTGTTTGGGCTTTTACCTAAATCAGTGTTTCCCAAATAGCTATTCTTTTGATCTCAAATAAATGTTTGATGCCTCTAAAAATGAAGGCCTTTCATTTTTAGATTAACAAGCATAATCCTTGCCCCTCCACCTTCTTCCTATGATTTCCAGAATTTGTATAATAACAGCTCCTGTTTATTGAGTATATGCGTGCAAGGCACATGGTAGACCCTTTTCATGTACTATCTCTCATCCTCAGGACAGAAGTCAAGGTAAGTTTTATTCCTACTTTACAAGTAAGAAAACTGAGGTACAGAGAGATTAGCCAACTTGCCCAAGATGGGAAACTAGTAAATGAGAGAACCAAAATTTGAAGAAACATTAATGCTCTTTCCAGCACACCACACTTTGAAGCTTATGCATTTCTTTTATGATGTTAAAGCCATGTAACAAAGGTTGTTTTTAAAAAGCATAGCATAAATTTTCTTTAAAATAGTGAAGCCTGGACTAGAGATCATTTAAAGGCAGAAATTTATGGCTGGAGAGGGTTGCACTCAAGGCCGTTGCTTAACAGCACTTCTATATAATTTAGAAAACTGCCTTTTATTCCTGCCAAGAGCATCAGCCTCACACCAAGGCACATGGCTCAGATTGCTGAATGCAGGCTGAAGATCAGCCTCCTTCCCCTTTTGGCAGTAGGCACCCATGCAGTAAATAGCCCGCCACTGCACCCAGCCACCCTGCTGGGGCATCAAAAGCAGCATACTCCTAAGAGATAGATATGCATCTCTTTTATCTGTGTGCTTACTCACCTTTCTCACCATGTCCTTCCATGTTCCTTATCACTTGGTTTTTGTCCTGCGGCACTCTGTTTTGGGGCCTTGGGTGCTGAGAGGGGTGCGTGCTTGCTGTATCCCACTCTTCAATACTCTTCCTTGGATGGTAGCATCTTTATCTTATGTCTTGGACAACGTGTTTATAAGCAGAACCTGGAAGTGTTCAAGATGATAGTTGTTTACTCTGAAAACAGAAGACTTGAGCATACAGTGTTTAAACCACTGAGCTTTGAACCAGAGCTTAAGCCCTCTCTGCTAATCTTGTGGCCTTTCAGTACTTCTCTTTATATCATCTGTGTTCCCAGAATTCCATCTCTATTACTGTACACATTGTCCTTTTTTGTCATAATCTGTTTATGTCCCTGTTTCTGTGGTTAGATGAAGGATCTCTTTAAAGGCAGGACTGTATCTTTCTTTCTGTACCCCTGCCACATAGATTTGGTCAGAAAGGATGTGAATGACTACATCTCAAAAAACTGAGAAGCCATGTGAGACTGGGAGCAATCACAGTGTGTCCCTACAAGTGTTGCAAAACATTTGGGTCAACACTGTTCTTAAAGTCCTTTATGAGTTAATCTCTCAGAGAGCACAGAATTCTTTCTGTGTCCCACCAAGTCCTCTCCAGCTTTAATGTGAGTCCCTTCCCTTGTTTTCTGTCCTAAAGACCACAGAACATTGACCTAAAGACACAAAGAACATTGATTGCTCTTTACTTCATACAAACACTCACACCCATACATGTGTATACCTACCTTGTTCCAAAAAGAATCTCAATTGGTTTCACACAACTAGTCACTTTTCATAAAGGTGAATAAGAGGTAAGACTGTTATTAGAGGGGAGAAGGAATGTGAACTGAATGCAGAAAACAGAGTGCTTGTGCAAACAAGCAACGTACAACCAAAGACATTGAAATAAAGAACAAACTGACAGTTACCAAAGAGGAGAGGGGAAAGGGTTAATAGGGGAGGGGCCATCAAGGAACATGTATAAAGGGCACATGGACAAAGGCAAAGGGGGCAGGTTTGAGGGTGGGAGGTGGGGACGGGTGGGGCAGGGGTGTGTGGTGGGGTGCACATGGAGACAACTGTACTTGAACAACAATAAGAAAAACTATTCAATAAAAATCTATTTTAATGCTAAAAAGAAGAATTGTAATTGGCTTATAAGAACATGAAAACTCCAACATACAGACATGAAATTATGAACAAAAGGAACAAAAGAGAGAGAGAAATAAGAATGGAGACATAATCATTCACATATTGGAAAGCAGAAGAGAAGTTCTTATAAAAAGGGTCAGCAACTTCTTAGCCATGGAAACCAGGATACGGCGTCAACTCTGACCCAGTTACATTTCGTGAGTGGCCCCTACCTAAGTTAACTATGCCTCATTCCAAAACATCTAGGCATGGTGGTCCTGTGGCACAAATATGAACATTCTGATGACCAATTCCCACCAAAACCTGCCCAAAGGAGGAAAGGACCAGATTTTTCTCTGCACTGCTGCTAATAGCTTTGAAGCCCAGTCTGAGTCTTCATAACCCTGGCACAGGCCCGTTAGTGGAGTGGCAAAGCAAGAGCATTGACCCCAGTCTTAATCCTGTCAAGCTCACCCAATAAAGGGAGGATGCATATGTATTTGAACAGAACTTTCTAAAAATCAATAAAAGGTAAAGATTTCTTAGTAGTTTGATGAGCAGAAACACACTAAGAAGTAATTGCAGAGTATACAGCATTATACTAGGAAAAATGGATATTTTCAAAATTGCATTTTGTAAATGTTCTTAAACATAAAAAGAGTTCTATACAAGAGAAGAGGGCATAATACTCCAAATCCTTGGATACCAGAAATGTACGCATTGTAAATACATAGATTCAGTGGAGTTGCAAGTTTGAGACAGATTCATTCCTCTCTTTGAAGATAAAAAAAATGTCTTAATAACTCTTTATTATGGGCAGCAGAGGGAGAAAGAACTGACCCACTCACCAAGGATTAGAGGTTCTTTCTACAATCATTTCATTCATAATTTCCTTATGATAGGCTGTGGGAGTAAAAACTCTTATTTCAAAACCTGGAAATTCTCAGATACCCTTGCTCATATATACAGAGAAAGGGGGTTGGTAGAGATAGACAAGGCAAAGGAGGCCAATAGGTTGGCCAGCTCTTTTGGTAGTAAGTCACAGGAATCAGTTTGGCTCAGGAAAAATGAGGGGGAATTTTTCTCACAGACTCTATAGGACAATAGAATAAGCCACAGAGAGCACAGAGAAACAGCTGGGGCTCAAAGATATAAAATGTAAGGCTCAACCCTCCCCAGATTTCTGCTCAATCTCTCTCTTTCTGCACTTCCCCTTAATTCACTCAGGTCAGCTTTCTCTATGCTTAGCATCACCACCAGAGAGGGGTGAATGATTTTCCCCAGTTGCACTTTAAGAAATCCCAGAGAAGGACACTGACTGGCCAAGATTAGGTCAGGTGCTCACAACTGAACCAATCAACCATGGCCAGATGTGTGTGGGAGGGCCTGTGATTGAGTCAACATTGAGCAGGGGACTTTATTAGTTAATGGACTATGGCCCAAGAAATGAGGTTGAGTAAAAACTTTGGAGTTCCCACTGGAGAGGATGGAGAGGTGAAAGCATTACTTCTCTGAAGAAAAGGAAAAAGAGCTAAATAAAAAAGACAGCAGAGGTCTGTCACCCTACCAATTCACAGGGATCAGAGAGATATCAGACACAAGGAGTGGACAGACCTGGCAGAAGGAATGTTACAAAGCAATTTCTTTGCTAATAGGATGCATCCTCTCCTCACCCACAGCAGAGAGAGAATCTCCCTGGGCTGTGGGAGGAACAGAGGTTGGGGACCCTGTAGCCAAAGACCATAACATCGTCACTTACATAGAGAGTTCAGGGTAGGGGTTTGGAAGGGTATAAACAATTCTTCTTTCTCATTATTTCTCAGAAAATATATAATGGTTTTAAGGTTAAAATAAGAAAATAAATGAATGTTTATCATTTTCTATATGCTACAGAAATGGTATTACTGTATATGCACCAAACAACAAAAATATAGTAGTGAAATCATTTACAAAGAGTATTCTACAATACATGAATTTTAGGTTTTCAACAAAATATTTAATAATTCTCAGTCCTTTTTGGTTTTGTGGCTTCTCTGTGACCTCCTGCAGTTCTGCCATGTTTCACAAAATCTTGTTGCTAGAAAGAAGGTGGTTTCAATCATTCATTGATGACAGTATAGTGGGTAGATGTTCTGGGCCGGGCACTGTGCTGTGTGCAATGAATGAGGTGCTGAGTGACACAAAAACTATCCCTGCCCTCAGAGAGTTTGCATTCTATTGGGGTGTGCAACCAGAAGCAAGTATTGCAGGTGGGCTCTTAAGGAAAAAAGTTCAGAAAACCATGAACATTTCAAATGGGTGAGCCCATTGTCACACATAAGAAAACCCAAGGCCTGTCTCAGTCCAGCTTACATAGCAGTACACCCACCCTCCTCAGAGCAGAAATCTCTTCCAGGTTTACACAGACCAACTAAAATCATGGTTAGAAAGGTTAGGTGGGGACTTGTTCTCTGTGGCTCTCTGTTTAGCTCTAGGTTTCCCAACGTAAAAAAGTTAAACCATCAATTGGGCAGTTCTCATCCACTTCCAACAAAAATGCCTAAAGTAGACTTCCAACCAAGATGGAGGCTTAGGTAGACACACTGTGCCTCCTCGCACAACCAAAATAAGGTCAGCAACAATTTAGAAACAAGATAACAACCAGATATGACAGAAAATTAAACTGTATGGAAGTCGGACAACCAAGGAGTTAAAACATACATATTCATCCAGACCGGTAGGAAGGGCGGAGTCTGGCAGCCTGGTGGAGAGGGGTCACAGCACAAAAAGTGGTGGCACCAGACACATAATGCATCCTGGGAATGTAAGGCATCCCGGGCACATAAGGCATCCCGAGCGCAACACTGCAATGGGCAGACCATGGGCGCACAGGCAGTGCCTGGCAGGCCCAGCGAGGCAGTGACTGTGAAACAAGGCACTGTACGCAAGACACCTGGCTGTCTGGGCCACATTCACACGCAGATAAACCATGTGAAATTGGGCAGTGAGACAGACCTTGCAACCCAGGGTCCCACTGCTGGGAAACAGAACCTCGGGACACTGATTAAAAACACCTGTGGGGGTTGAGGCACAGGGAGAGACTCCCAGCCTCACAGGAGAGTGTGTTGGATAGACCCACGGGGTTCTAGAACATACACAAGCCCACCCACATGGGAATTAGCACCAGAAAGGCCCAGTTAGCTTGGGGGAAGCGGCAGAAGGGACTGAAATCCAATAGAGAGAGGAGCAAGTGCCATTTTTCCTCTCAGACTCCGCCCCCACATATGAGGTCACAACTCCTACTGGGTTGCCCTGCCCTAGTGAACACCTAAGGTTCCACCCCTCATATGTAACAGGAACGACCAAAAAAAACAAAAAAAGACTCAGACAGAAATACAAATCAAAGCTCAAGAGCTAATACTTTTAAGCGACCAAGAGATAGCCAATCTATCAGATGCACAGTTCAAAGCACTGGTGATCAGGATGCTCACAGAATTGCTTGAATTTGGTTGCAAATTACATGAAAAAATGAAGGCTACGATAAGAGAAATGAAGGAAAATGCACAGGGAACCTATAGTGATGGAAAGGAAACTGGGTCTCAAATCAATGGAGTGGACCAGAAGGAAGAAAGAAACAACTAAACAGAAAAAAATGGAGAAATAAGAATTCAAAAAAATGAGGATAAGCTTAGGAACCTCCAGGACATTTTTAAACGTTCCAGTATCTGAATTATAGGGGCACCAGAAGGGGAAAAGGAAGAGCAACAGGTGGGAAAGTTATTTGAACAAATAATAAAGGAGAACTTCCCAAATCTGGTGAAGGAAATAGACTTACAGGAAGTCCAGGAAGCTCAGAGAGTCCCAAAGAAGTTGGACCCAAAGAGGAATACACCAAGGCACATCATAGTTACATTAGCCAAGATAAAAATGAAGGAGAGAATCCTAGAAGTAGCATGAGATAAGGGAACAGTAACCTACAAAGGAGTTCCCATCAGACTGTCAGCTGATTTCTCAAAAGAGACCTTACAGGCAAGAAGGGGCTAGGAAGAAGTATTCAAAGTCATGAAGGGCAAGGACCTACTTCCAAGATTGCTCTATCCAGCAAAGGTTTCATTTAGAATGGAAGGGCAGATAAAGTGCTTCTCATATAAGCTCAAGTTAAAGTTCATCATCACCAAGCCCTTATTTTATGAAATGTTAAAGGGACTTATCTAAGAAAAGAAGATAAAAAACATGTATACTAAAATGACAGCAAACTCACAATTAGTAACAACCACACCTAAAACAAAAACAAACTAAGCAATCAACTAGAACAGGAACAGAACCACAGAAATGGAGATCACATGGTGGGTTAGCAACAGAAGAGAGGGAGGAGGAGAGGGGGGAAAAGGTACAGAGAATAAGTAACATAGATGGTAGGTAGAAAATAGACAGGGGGAGGGTAAGAATCATATGGGAAATGTAGAAGCTAAAGAACTTATGACACATGGACATGAACTAAAGGGGGGGAATGTGGGAGGGAGAGGGAGTGCAGGGTGGAGGGGAATGAAGGGGGGAATGGGATAACTGTAATAGCATAATCAATAAAGTATATTTTTTATTTTTTAAAAAAAATTAAAGATCTTATTTATTTATTTTTAGAGAGGGAAGGGAAGGAGATAGAGAGAGACATCAATGTGCGATTGCTGGGGTTCATGGCCTGCAACCCAGGCATGTACCCTGGCTGGGAATCAAACCTGGGACACTTTGGTTCCCAGCCTGCACTCAATCCAATGAGCTATGCCAGCCAGGGCTTTCAATAAAGTATATTTTTTAAAAAAATGTCTAAAGTAGCAGCTGTGTTCAGTTCATTTCCATGCAGGAAAACAGAAGAAAGCCCTTCTCTCTTAGATTCCAGGGATTGTCTTTCTTTAAATTCAATATTTTAAAAACTGTTCATTATAAACAAACAAAAACTGAATTTTCTAGAAGGCAAATTAAGAAAACATGGACTGCATGTATGTATGAGATGTTTTCATAAATACCAGATGAAAAGCTTAAAGAGGATGGTGCTTTTGAAAGATTATTAGGTTCTAAAGAGTAACTATGCCACTCAGGATAAGTCTAGGTTGTGCTGCAGTAACAATGAACCTGAAGAATCTCAGTGCCTTAAACAACAATGGAATGTTTCTTGTTCACTACATATACATCCAAGTTGGCAAAGGGCCTGTCCCATCATAGTCCTTCAGGGACCTAGGTTGATGCAGGATGCACACATTTCCACAATAGCTGGTGGGAAATAGCTGGTGGGAAAGCTGGGCATGGTGAATCATGTGCTGGCTCTTACACCTTATGCCCAGAAATGGCACGAATCACTTTTGTTTATGGGGGGGTTTTTTTGGCCATATCTGGTCACGTGGTTACACTTAATTTAGGTGGGGCAAGCAAGTGCCATACTACCTCAATGACTGATTAATAATCATTAGAGTGCTATTTTTAAGGACTGGAAATCTAATTTAGTTACATTTAATATTCTTTATGTTTTAATTTTTAGAAGATATTTTCCAAGACTTTAATCATCTCACTGGGCACTTGATTAATGTATAAAAAGGCAGAGTATAATTACTCTCCCTTAGAATCTGTGCTGGTTTTAGTAAACTGTTTGACCAACAGAATGAAGCAGAAGTGATGTTCTGGAACTTTTGAGGTTAAGGTGTGAGAAACCTTGCAGCTCCTGCCCAATCCCTAAGGACCTATGATGTGTGGAGTGGGTGCTAACTTAGGATGCATGTAGAGCATGAGGTGCTAGCACTGGGAGACTTGACCTGCCACATAAGCTGTCCAGCTACCCTGATGTCAGTCACCATGCTGAGGAGGCCATGTGAAAAGACCACATTGAGAGGCTAGGAGACAGACAAAAACAGAAATGCTCCCAGATGGACACAGGCTGACTTCTTTGGTTTCAATCTTTTGAATATACATATTTCTGCTTCTAGATGTTATATGAGGCTGTAAGTATCTTTGGGAATAATCATACCACTAATTCATGTCTTCAGGCCCTAATTTCTTAGGGTGAAAATGTTTTTTTCTTTCAACTCTTGGGAAGAATAGGAGTCTAGTTCTCAAAGGGAAGGGAGGGGAGAGAAAGCATTTTGAGGCCTAAGTTACTGCCTGCAGTGATGTGTATTTGTGTGGTGGGCACCAGTAATCAGCATTAAAGTAAAGCACACCCTCAATTAAAATTTGAAAAAGGAGGCAAGGACATACAATAAGGTAAAGAAAGTCTGTTTAATAATGGTATTGGGTTCTCTTCCAGCAAGATGGAGGCATAGGTGGATGCACCGTACCTCCATGCACAACCAAGATTAGAACAACAATTTAGAGCTAGAATAACACCCAGAACTGATAGAGAATTTACCTGAATGGAAGTCAGATAGCCAAGAAGTTGAAGTAGACCCGTTCATCCAGACCGGTAGGAGGGGCTGAGAGGAGGAGCAGGCGAGAGTCACGACGTGTGGAGATCAGGGAGAACTGGGCACATAAGGCAACTTGGAGTGCATATGCCTTCCAGGATGCAGCGGTGGACCCTGAGTACACAAGCAGCGGCTGGTGGATCTAGTGAGGTGGCACTGTGGACCAGGGCAGAGTGTGCAACCCAGGATCCCAGTGAAGGGACTCAGATCCCAGGAGAACAGAGCTACTGCCATTGTTCCCTCCCACCCAGCCCCCACATACAATGTCACAATCCAGCGACTGGGGTGCCCAGCCCAGGTGAACACCTAAGGCTCCGCCCCTCACCATAACAAGAGCAACCAGACTGAAAAAAATAAAAAAAAGGAGAGAGAGAGAGAGACATGTCTCCAACAGAAGAACAGATCAGTCCCCCAGGACTCATCTTTTTGAGCGACCAAGAAATAGCCAATCTATCAGATGCACAGTTCAAAACACTGGTGATCAGGAAGCTCACAGAATTGGTTGATTTTGAGTGCAAATTACATGAAAAAATGCAGGTTACCATAAAAGAGATGAAGGAAGATGCACGGAGAGCCAATAGTGAAGGGAAGGAAACTGGGACTCAAAACAATAGAGTGGACCAGAAGGAAGAAAAAAACAACCAAGGAGGACAGAATGAAGAAATAAGAATTCAAAAGAAATGAGGAGAAGCTTAGGAACCTCCAGGACATCTTTAAACGTTCCAACATCCAAATTATAGGGGTACCAGAAGGGGAAGAGGAAAAGCAACAGGTTGAGCATGTATTTGAACAAATAATAAAGGAGAACTTCCCCACTCTGGCAAAGGAAATAGACTTCCAAGAAATCCAGGAAGCTCAGAGAGCCCCAAAGAAGTTGGACCCAAGAAGAAACACACCAAGGCACATCATAATTACATTAGCCAAGGTAAAAATGAAGGAGAGAATCCTAAAAGCAGCAAGAGATAAGAGGACAGTAACCTACAAAGGAGTTCCCATCAAACTGTCAGCTGATTTCTCAAAAGAGACCTTACAGGCAAGAAGGGAGTGGAAAGAAATATTCCAAGTCATGAAAGACAAGGACCTACATCCCAGATTGCTGTATCCAGCAAAGCTCTCATTTAGAATGGAAGGGCAGATAAAGTGCCTCTCTGATAAGGTCAAGTTCAGGGAGTTCATCATCACCAAGCCCTTATTTTATGAAATGTTAAAGGGACTTATCTAAGAAAAGAAGATAAAGAAAAAACATGTACAGTAAAAAAACAGCAAACTCACAATTATTAACCACCACACCTAAAGCAAAACCAAAAGAACTAAGCAAACAACTGGAACAGGAACAGAACCACAGAAGTGGAGATCACATGGAGGGTTAGCAACAGGGGAGTGGGAGGAGGAGAGAGGGGGAAAAGGTACAGAGAATAAGTAACATAGATGGTAGGTAGAAAACAGACAGGGGAAGGGTAAGAATAGTATGGGAAATGTAGAAGCTAAAGAAATTATGACACATAGACATGACTAAAGGGGGGGATATGGGCGGGAGAGGGTGTACAGGGTGGAGGGGAGTGAAGGGGGGAAAATGGGACAACTGTAATAGCATAATCAATAAAATATATTTAAAAAATAATGGTATTGGAAAAACTGTATAACTAAAAAAAATGCAACTAAACAAGCTTTTACACTATATAGAAGAATAAACTCAAAATGGATTAACAAGTTAAATGTTACACTCAAACCCATAAAAATTCTAGAAGGAAACACAGGTAGTAAAATCTTGGACATTTCTCATAGTAATATTTTTTCTGATATACCTCCTCAAACAAGGGAAACAAAAGAAAAAAATAAACAAATGGGGCTATATCAAACTAAACTGTTTTTGCACAGCAAAGGAAACCAACAACAAAATGAAAAGAACCCACTGAATGGGGGAGCATACTTGCCAAGGATACATCTGATAAGGGGTTAATACCAAAAACGTATAAAGAACTTATAAAACTCTACACCAAAAAGACAAATAATCCAATTAAAAAATGGTCGAAGGACCTAAATAGACACTTCTCCAAAGAGGATGTCTAAATGGCCAATAGATACATGAAAAGATGTTCAGCATCACTAATCATCAGAGAAATACAAATTAAAGCCAAAATGAGATCTCACCTCACCCTTGTCAGAATGGCTATTATTAATAAACTAACAGACCAAAAGTGCTGGTGAGGATGTGGAAAAAGGAAACACCAGTGCACTGCTGGTAGGAATGCAGACTGGGGCAGCCACTGTGGAAAGCAGCATAGTGTTTCTCAAAAAAGTTAAAAATGGAAATGCCTTATGACCCAGTATTCCACTTCTGGAAATACATAAAAAAAATCCAGAAACACTAATTTGAAAGAATATATGTGCAATGTTCATTGCAGAGTTATGTTGAACAGACAAGATTGGGAAGCATCCCAAGTGTCCATCAGTAGATGAGTGGATAAAAAAACTATAGTACCTTTACATAATGGAATAATACTCAGCTGTAAAGAAAAACAAAACAAAAAACAAACAAGCAACAACAAAAAACAACAAGAAAATCTTATCTTTTGCAACAGTATGGAGGCACCTGGAGAACATTATACTAAGTGAAATAAGCCAGTCAGAGAAAGACAAGTACCATATGATTTCACATATATGTGGAATCTAATGAACAAAATAAACTAAAAATAAAATGTTAAAAAGTTAAAAAATAAAGCACACCCAAGACTGGGGTCCCTGGAAGACCTCCCACCTTCACCCTCACCCCCATGGTGTGGGACTGCCCTGAGCTGGCAGCAGGGTGGGCTCTGAGCTGATTTGAGAGGAATCATGGGTTCATCTTGTCTATTGAAAATCCCTAGTCACCTTACAGAAGTTGTTTGGGTCTTTTGAGGAGAAATAATAAACAGCAGCCCTCTTTCCTACCCAGTCTATAAACAAATTGGGAAACAATCTCTCCAAATGTATGTAAACAGGGAACTGAAACTTCACATTTATTCTGATGAAGCTGATGATGGCAAATGCAACTTGATACCTTGTGGCCTCACAGGCTGTCTCTGAACCCCAGATATAGTCAGACTACATCATCTAATTACAGAGAATGTTGGATGATGGTGGGATGCCCAATGTGGGCAAACCTTACGACATGAAAGAGCACAGGAAGACACAAGCTTCCTGTGGGCATGGAAAAGAAAAGAGAGATGGGCTGAAAGGAACAAGCCCACTGTATTTCTCCCAAATGGATGGAGTAAAGAGTTCGAGAGAGACCAGGCATATTATATTAGCTGAGCCTCCTCCAAATGAAAGAAAACAGTAAGAGTTGGGGAGGGGCACCTCCCCCTGATGGTGCAGTAGATGGTGGCCTTGCAAGGTAGGTGGTTTAGCCCTAGCAACACAGAGCTAGAGCAATCATGTTGGCCCTGAGACCTGAAATACAAGTTCACCAGATCTTGTGCTTGCTTCTCAATTCATGTCAGCAAGTATTTATTAGATGTTTGCTATAAACAACACCATTTGGTTGTGTGATCCTAACTCGAAAGACCTGCATTAATGAGAGTATGGAATAAGTTGCTAGAACCAAAAAGCTTTCAATACAAAGGTTCTATGCCAGGTACTTTAACCAGGTTTTGGAATATGAAAATATCCTGCCACTAAGGAACTGTATATTCAGACAGACAAGTATAGAATAGCAGTCAGTGTCTGCTGGGGGTATGATGAAAGTAAAGAAGCAGCTAGCTTTTCCTTGGATGGGGGGTAGAGGTAAAGGTGCAAAGGAGACATGATAGCTGAGCTGAGGAAAGAGTGGGATTTGCCAAGTTAGGAAACAACTTGTGGGAAGTTACAGAGAGACCAAGACATACACCCAGACTACAGCAGGTTCTCTTATTTAACAGGTATTCACGGAGAATTCCTGCAGTCACTTTTAGGGACACATTATTGAATGAGATAGGCACAATTCCTGTTCTTGGGTAATTTATTATTCTACTCTATGGAAATGAGAGCAGTGGGTGGCAAAAGTAGAAAGATGGATGGGGGCCAGACCTTGGAAGGTCTCATGCATTATGCTGTGGAGTTTGGGGCTTAAACCAAAGCCTCTTCCCAGTCCATTATTGCCCACATCATGTTATAGAACAGGCTTGTCATGGGGATGCACCATATCCCCACTTAGGGCCAAAATGGCCATGATTGTGGTGATGGAAAATAGCATATCCAACATAGAAATGGTCTTTTGTATTCTAGAAATTCTAGAAGAGCAAAAAGTTTTTCCATCTTTTTTCCAAGCCAAACTGTAATGACAATGAGTGAAAATAAACAAAAATTCAAACAAGGATTTGTACCACTATTATACTTAATGCTGAAATGCAATATATAAAAAGTTTAGCAAGTCTTTTGAAAGTACCATAAGGATTAAGTGAAGTCTCAGAATATTTCCTGGCCAATAGAGAAATAAGCAAAAAAAAAAAAAAGAGTTTATAATGAATTCCAAAGACTAGACCAAATTCATCTAACAAAGTTCAAGACTCTGTTATTTTTGTTTTTTTTTTTTTCCCTTAAACTCAGATGATGTTTAGATTGATCTGGAAGATAGTTTCTTGGAGGAAGTTAAAGGGAAAAACCAATTCAAAAACAAATAATTATTGGGCATCTGTATGCTCTAGGCTTGGTGTTGCAACATGTGATAGAAGTAAATTGTCCCTTTAAGCAATATTTAATGATTAATGTTTTAAATTTAATGAATAAAACTTGATTATATACAGTCTAAATATGTTCCTAAAAGTAAAGTTCCTGTTTATTTTGGGTTTTATATGCAGAAAAGGGAAATTCTTTATTGTAATAAGTTAATCAGAAGCAATTGTGGGGGATGCATTGCTTAAGATTTGATGAATAAATGTAAGCTCTTGTGCAAATTGTGAGTTTTTTCTTATGATCCAAGGGTAGAGTTTTTCTTTAAGAGAGAAAAAATTATTCCCTTCTAACTGGGGATGCAAAAATAATGATGGAAATTTATGTTGCTGACTTGAAAATGTACTGTTTTTTGGTGTCAACTGAAGATTGTTGCCGACAATTTAATGCCAAAATGAGCCTCTGACTTGGGGTGCAGTGAAGGGAGAAACTTTATTCAGTGTAAATAGCTCAATTGTGATATATCATGGTTATTGAAGAGCCCCACAGTGAGGTGGCCCTGCAGTGAGGTGGCCCAGGTGTTGCAACTCACCCTACTCTGCACCAGCAAAACAGCTTTGCTCCCCTCCACTTCAGTGTTGCAGTTCATGTTCCCTCCAGTGAGACAGTGTTACTCGGCTCAGGTCTGATCAGATAGTTTCAGTGTTACAGCTTCAGCGGGGAAACGCAGTCTGCAGTGGAAAGGGAAGTGCACTCCCAGAACCAGAGGGGAACCGACATACCTGTTGAATAAAGAAAGGTCCCTGCTACTGGATCCTGATTGCTTCATCCTTATGCAAATGAGTACTCCAAATCTTTACAGTTTGATTAACCCAAAAAGCATTGTTTTTACTAGTTGGAATGGAGGCAGTCTGATTGGTCAGTGAAGATGCTAAGGAGGATATAGCAGCACAATTCTGATTGGATGAGGAAAGTCTGTCTTACTGGTTGAAACAGGATTCCAGGAACTCTTTTATAAGCGGTGGCTCAGATGGCAGAAACACAGTGCAGGCTGGTAGTTTAGTGCTGGCTCTTCCTGAAGTGTGGCTTGTATGAGAGGCCTGTGTTTTAGCAGTGGCTGCTAGGCTCTCTCAAATTTATAAATTTGAGCCCAGTTAGCCACCAGGAGCCCTTCATTCTTGGGGTCAACATTGGCTTACCTGTCTCTCTGTTCTGAGTTGTAAAGAGGAAAAAATGTGGGGTTTTAAGGCTCTCATTCCTGTTGTTAAGCAGCAGTGACAGACATGCTCATTTATTCACAAATACTTCACAAATATCCTGGTTCATCTCTGGTTCTGAGCTTGGTGTTAAGTTTGGACTTCCCAGTCTCTTGAAAGTGAGGTGTGGCAATGTGACTTGCTTTGGCCAATGAAATGTGAAAGCCCCAAATGTTAATGTGTGACTCCCCACATTCCCTTCTCCACAAGTCCATAACCACGGAGGCACATGCAAGATGGGACCTCTGTGCCTCAGTTTATTCAATGAGGAGATCCTCTAAATAAGAAATAAAGTTGTTGCATTTGATCACAAGACCTGGTTGTTGTTATTCTAGCATAATGGGGCCTCTGCCAATGGATGACTGTCCACAGTGTAAACAACATGGTGGTAGACTTTGAGAACAAAACAGGATCGTAGTGGGAAACTACCTTTCCCCTCAGAAACTCCTGCCATTACAAAAAAAAAAAAAGAAAGAAAGAAAGAAAAAAGAAACCCCTGCCTGAGGGAGAAAGAGAGATGGAAAAACAATTATGAAGTGGCAGATAGACAGAGGTGAATGGTGAACCCAGCCTCACAGGAATTCAAAAGTGAAGAAAAATGGTGAAATATATTTCTTTCTTGTAGAACATGAAGGAAAAAGATGAGAAAAAAATCTCTTACATATTTAGTTAAATCTGATCTAAACACAGTCTGTGCTACTTATAGTGAACTGATAGAATTATTTATATACTACTGAAAAGCTTAATATTCTGCTTGGTATATTTAAGTATTTAAATGAAAATTCTAGTATCCAGGTGGCAAATGAGAGTCATATTTTGAATCAACTCCAGTAGATAAGTAGTGGCTTCTGGGCATTTTATTTGAGAAAGATTATGATGCTACAATGGAATTCAGAAACAGAGTGATGTGATTAGTTAGCAATGACATGTGTTTTGAAGAGTAGCAGCCCATATGTTACTATTAGCCAACTTACATCTAGCTGAAGTGGAATTGTTTGACAATTTATGATGAATTTCTACACCCCAAAAGAACAGAAGAGCCTGGAAAACTCACATTATAAACTATAGCATATGCTTCCAGGGTTAACAAAAAAAATGCTATACAATTTCAGTGACCCTTCCCCCCAGAACACACATAGTAACATAGTTATGTAAATAAGGTTAACACATCTGAAGAAGAAAAAATACATATTATCCCCTGGTTGTGCTGTCTTAACTCTGAGTATTAGTGATACAGAATAGGCTAAGCTGCTGTAACAAAAAGTCCTCAAGTACAGTGGCACATAACTCCTGGCCAAGATGGAGACACACTGTGCCTCCTCACACAACCAAAAGAAGGACAACAACAAATTAAAAACAAAAACCAACCAGAACTGACAAAAAATCAAACTGTATGGAAGTCCGACAACCAAGGAGTTAAAGAAGAAACATTCATCCAGACCCATAGGAGGGCTGCAGAGGGGCAGCTGGGTAGAGAGGACTCACAGCAAGGTGGTGGCTTGCAGGCTGGGTAGTCCCACATTTGTGCATAGATAAAACAGGAGAAACAACTGGGGATTGAGATAGGCCACACAACCCAGAGTTCCAGTGCAGGGAAATAAAGCCTCAAAGCCTCTGACTGAAAACACCTGTGGGTGTTGAGGTGGCAGTAAGAGGAACTCCCAGCCTCACAAGAGAGTTAGTTGGAGAGACCAACAGGGCCCTAGAACATACACAGACCCACCCACCTGGGAATCAGCACCAGAAGAACCCAATTTGATTCTGGGTAGTGGGGGAAGTAATTGAAAACCAGCAGAGTGGGGAAAGTGGCACTGTTACTGCTCAGAACCCCCACCCCCGCACATACAGTACCACAATACAGTGATGTGGGTTGCCCCACTCTGGTGAACACCTAAGGCTGTGCACCTTACTACATAACAGGCAGGCCAAGACAAAAAAAAATGGCACGAATGAAAGAACAGATCAAAGCTCCAGAAAAAATACAACTAAGTGATGAAGAGATAACCAATCTATCAGACACACAGTTCAAAACACTGGTAATCAGGATTCTCACAGAAATGGTTAATATGGTTGCAAATTAGAGGGAAAAATTAAGGCTATAAAAAGTGAAATAAAGAAAAAGGGAACCGGGAATACATAGGGAACCAACCAACAGTAATCAGAAGTAAACAGGGACTCAAATCAATGATTTGGAACAGAAAGAAGAAATAAACATTCAACCAGGACAGAATGAAGAAACAGGAATTCAAAAAGATGAGGAGAGTCTTAGGAACCTCCAGGACACCTTTAAACGTTCCAACATTCGATTTATGGGGCTGCCAGAAGGAGAAGAGGAAGATCAAGAAATTGAAAACTTATTTGGAAGCATAATGAAGGAGAACTTCCCCAATCTGGCACAGGAAATAGACTTCCAGGAAATCCAGGAAGCTCAGAGAGTCCCAAAGAATTTGGACCCAAGGAAGAACACACCAAGGCACATCATAATTACATTAGCCAAGATGAAAGATAAGGACAGAATCTTAAAAGCAGCAAGAGAAAAGGAGACAATTACCTACCAAGGACTTCCCATAAAACTCTCAGCTGATTTCTCAAAAGAAATCTTGCAGGCAAGAAGGGGCTGGAAAGAAGTATTTGAAGTCATGAAAGGCAAGGACCTACATCCAAGATTAATGTATCCAGCAAAGCTATCATTTAGAATGGAAGGGCAGATAAGGTCAAGTTAAAGGGGTTCATCATCACCAAGCCCTTGTTACATGAAATGTTAAAGGGACTTATCTAAGAAAAAGAAGATATAAAATAAGAACAGGATTAGAATCACAGAAATGGAGATCACATGGAGGGTTGTCAGTGGGGGAGTGGGAGAGGAAGAGAGGGGGGAAAGGCACAGAGAATAAGTAGCATAAATGGTAGGTAGAAAATAGACAGGGGGAGGGTAAGACTAGTATAAGGAATATAGAAGTCAAAGAACTTATATGTACTACCCATGGACATTAACTAAACAGGGGGAATGTGGGTGGGAGGGGGTGTGCAGATCAGAGGGGAATAAAGTGGGGGAAATGGGACAACTATAATACCATAATCATTAAAATGTATTTTGAAAACTATCAAAAAATCAGTACAGTGGCACGAAATAGTTCATGAGCAGCTCTGCTATCCTTGTCATGTGGTTCAGTCAGGGTCTAAGTCAGTTGCTCCAGTGTACAGAGCTGATGATAGCTCCTAGAGGAAGTCTAGAAAAAGAGACTTTATCTCTGATGAGCAGAGCTAATTTCCACTCACATTCCAAGGCCCCAACTTGGTATAGGATGACACTGAGATTCAAATGTAATCCCTAGACAGGCAGCCGCACTCAGTTTCATCTTGAGCTGTTCTATTACTAAAAAGAAGAAAAGGAGGATGTATATACACTGGAAAGAGTTAGAAGTCTCTATCACTACTATTGGAGAAAAGAGAGACCAATTTATTCCAAAGAATTCAGAAAACTCCAGGAAAGAAGGAAGAGTAAAAGCAATAAAGGACCTAAACTAGTAAAGAAGAAAAGAGAAAGACTAAAAATAATATTTCCTAAAATGTTTACCAATAATGTTTGGTGAATGTTCACCAATCATCACTAATAATAAGACCTGTCAACATGATATACTTCCTGACTTGATGTTCTGAGAGAGGCACAACATCACCTTGCAGTCTTGCTAAAAATGCATAACATCAATCTAATCATGAGAAAGTATTATTTAAACCCAAATTGACGGACTTTTTACAAGATAGTTAGCTAAATAATACTCTTCAAAAGTGTCAAGATCCTAAAAGATAAGGAACTGAGGAACTGGCCCAGATTGGAGGAAATAGACATGACAACTAAGTGCAATGCAGACCAGAGAAAAGGACGTTGATGGGAAAAACTAAATTCAAATGAAATGTAGGTTAGTTACTAGTGTTTTATCATTGTTAATTCCCTGGTTTTGATAGCTGTACTCTGAACATGAAGATGTTGACTTTAAGGAAATCTGGGTAAATATATAGAAACATGCTATTTTGTGTAAATTTTCTGTAAGTTTAAAATTATTTCACAATGAAAAGTTTAAAAATGTCCTTGTCATGTCACAACATATTTTACCTAAAAGGCTGATGAAGACCATGGAGTCAGAGATCCAGGCCTCATGAGGGACATCTGCCTCTTCTCCTTTCTGGGTAATTCTAAAAGTCATTTAACTCAGTTCCCTCCTTCACTCACCAACCCTGCAGCCCGAAGGCTCCCTTATCACAGGTCTGATTATCCCGTTTGATTATCATGTTGTCTCCCTTGAGACCTTGCATTAGCTTCCTACTGCCTAGTGGATTACACTCTTACTCTTTATAGCAGCCTCCAGGCCCTTAAATGGTCTAGCCAAACCTGATTTTTCATTCTCAACTCCTGCCACATCCAAACATTCACTCTCCTCTCCAACTCCACAAAACTTCTCACATTTCTATCCCTATATCCCAGAGTTCACACTTACTATGTTCTGACCACCTGGAATGTCTCCCCCAAGCTACACCCTACCCCCACAAGTGCTTTCTGGTGATTTCTTCTGTTTCCTTGGAAACTGCCTAAGCATTACCTCCCCTTTGATGCCCTCTATAAATCCTCTTAGAAGTGCTATTTTCTACTGGCACTAAAGTTTTTTCACTCTTACAACTCTTATTAGTATTGTGATTCATATACTGTTTCATAGTCAGATATAGGGGTTCATTCTTGGATAACAAAGGACAGAACCTCTGCTTCCAAGGAGCTCCTAGTGGGGTGAGTGAGGCTAGTGGGTGAGCCAATGGTGACAGTACAGTTTGATCAATTGTATGATGGAAATCAACACATAGTTCACCCTTGAACAACACAGGTTTAAACTGCATGGGTCCACTTATACATGGACTTCTTCAGTAAATATTGTAAAGTTTCTTTTCCTTTAAATTTTCTTAACATTTACTTTTGTCTAACTCAGTTTATTGTAAAAATACAGTACATAATGAGGTCTGTCCAGAAAAATTCCAGCCATTGTTAATATTATGAGAACAGTTTGCATGATATCAATGTAAACTGGCAGCCATGGAGAGTGGGCTGGAATGCACATGCATGAACAATGACAACTTCACTGTACTAGTCAGTGGGAGTAGTGGACTTCACTGAGTGAGCATGTGTACTGTGTGGCTGTCACATTCAAACTGACTGAGTGAGTAGAGCAACGAATCTGCAACAAATTTTGCATTAAGCTTGCACATTCCTCTGCAGAAACTATTCCAGTGATTCAGAAGGCTTTCAGGGATGATGCAATGAGTGCAGTGCAAATGAAATTGTGGAACCAGTGCTTCAAAGATGGTCAAGGATCTGTTGAAAGTGATCCATGCTCTGAAGGCCTGCAAGCAGAATACCTGAGAATGTTGAACATGTACGGGCTACAATCAACAAGATGGCAACTGACAGTGCGAGACTAAAAGCTGATCTGGTGATTCCAAAACCTACTGTGTCTGAGATTTTGATTCAGGATCTTGGCATGGAACATATCCTGGCAAAATTTGTTTCGTGGCTTCTGCTACCAGAGCAAAAGGAACATGGTGTTGCACTTGCTAATGATTTGATTCAAACTACTACCAGTGGACAATATTTCCTCCAAAAGGTCATAACCAGGGATCAATTATGGGTCTATGGCTAAGATCTGGAAACCGAGGCCCAGTTGTCTCAGTGGAGGTCGCCTAGTTCTCCATGCCCAAAGAAGGCGGGGCAAAGTTGCAGCAAGATCAAGACCATGTTAACTGTGTTTTTTGATTGGGAAGATGTTGTCCATCATGAATACACCCCACCCCAGGCCAAATAATTAATAAGGAGCACTACCTCAATATTCTTTTTCAGTTGAGAGGTGCAATAGGGCAAAAACGGCCACAGCTATGGGCAACTTCATTGGCAGCTTCATCATGACATCGTGCCCATTTATGCATTAAGTCTCATGCAGAGTGTTTTGGCAAAACATCAAATCACCCAGGTGATTCAGTGCCCCTACAGCCCAGATTTGACACCCTGCAACTTCTGGCTTTCCCCAAAGCTGAAATCACCTTTGAAAGGGGAGAGATTTCAGACTGTCGAGATTCAGGAAAATACAGTAAGACACCTGATGGTGATTCCAGCAAAAGATTTTGCAGAGTGTTTTGAATAGTGAAAGAGATGCTGGAGAACTGTTGAGGTCCCAAGGTACCTACTTTGAAGGGGATGGAGGCTTCACTGTCCTATGTACAATGTTTCTTGTATCTTGTATCTTCTTCAATAAATGTTTCTATTTTTCATATTACATGCTGGATGCTTTCTGAACAGACCTCATATAATACATATAACACACAAAATACGTACAAAATGACATTTTATGTTATTTACAAGGCCCCCAGTCAGCAGTAGGCTATTAGTAGTTAAGTTTTGGGGCAGCCAAAAATTAAAGGAGGATTTTCAACTACTTGAGGGGCCAGTGCTGCTAACCTCCCTAACCTCTGCATTGTTCAAAGGTCAACTGTAGTTCCCCCTAGTGAAAGAAGTCAGGAAGCCTCTCAGGGTAGATTATTCATGAGTTGGGTCTGAAAGGTTGAATAAAGGTTCCCAATTTTTCCACTGAAAGGTCAATTTTTTCTACACCATACTACTCCCCTTCTCCATCTACTCAAATTCTATTGATCCATCTAGTTCAATTACCAATTCAACTCAATTAAAAAACTTTCCTATAAAATCTTTCATAAAAAAGCATAAACATTAATGATAGAAGTTGACTCATTCTGCTTAAATATGGGGGGGTGTCCTTGAAACTATAGGAGGCTGGCAACTACTTATCTTGATACTTGTTATCAATACATTGGATATTTTTTGAAAAGCAAGTATTACAGATGATTAAAACACTTATATTTTTAAAAAAATCACAATGAAACACATTCTGCAGTTTTTAAAATAACTACTTAAAGGATGATAAAAATTGTCAGAATATTTTTTTATTTTTTCATATTTGACAACTGTTGGACACTGAGTGAACTGATAGCTTAAGGGAGTTCACAGTTTCAGTATCAGATTATACTATATTCCCCTCGATGATGCCATATCTTTGCAAAACTGGATATTTGGTGTTTCTGTGACAGAAAACCAGTACTGCATGAAAACCACTGTGGAAGAGGAAATGAGACAGTAGTGGCCAATCTGATTCTAAGATCTAAGAAGTTACACAGGGCCAGCAGGCACACACATCCCAGTAGTAATTGTGGTTATTAAAGAATTAAATAGCCCTGGCTGGCGTAGCTCAGTGGATTGAGTGCGGGCTGCGAACCAAAGTGTCACAGGTTCGATTCCCAGTCAGGGCACATGCCTGGGTTGCAGGCCATGACCCCCAGCAACCACACATTGATGTTTCTCTCTCTCTCTCTCTTTCTCCCTCCCTTCTCTCTCTAAAAATAAATAAATAAAATCTTTAAAAACTCCTTTAAAAAAAGAATTAAATAAAAAATTATTATTTCTTTCAGAGTATGTGGGCTTTTTTCCAAACAGCTACTAAGTTGTTAGGACATAAATATTATTAAGGTTTTTGGACTTCCTTAATAAATAGAACTATTGGGTATTTCTTCTGGCCCTGAATGCCAAGGAAAGAATTACTGGAAAATTAAGGATTCCATGAACTAAGGAAGTGTGGGAACCTTAGGCTTGCACTATCATGGACTTGACAGTGATATTGCTTTTTGTATAACTGCTTCATTGGTAGGGCACCAAATACTTTGGATTTCCAGGGCTTTGTGGATCTCCAAGTGGAAAGATAGAAACATGAAGTCTTAACAGAAGAAACTCCTTGTGCAATTAAAAGAAATTTAAAGGACCTGTTACACTACTTTGGGCTTCACTGGTGGGTTCTTGCCACACAAAATGTGCCTGTTCTTCAGATTCAGGTGCTATTCATGAGGCTTATCAGAAGGATATGACATTGGGGTTGGACTATCTTGCCCTGTTTGTTAGAAAGCAAATAGGTTTACCAGTTGGACAGCCAGGTTTGGGGTTGTTTTCTCTAACTGATTATGATTTTATTTAAAAATTCTAAATTATAATTTTTTTACAATTTATAAAATTTTTAATATTTTTCTTTGCATGAAACTACTTGCCTCATTCAGGTTTTTAAATTTTATTTATTTATATTTTATTTGTTTAATCTTCACCTGAGGACATGCTTATTCATTTTAGGGAGAGGAGAAAGAAAGGAGAGGGAGAAAAACATCAATGTGAGAGAGAAACATTGATGGGCGGTCTTTCATAGGCCCCCCAAACAGGGTCGGAACCCATAACACAGGCATGTGCCCTGACCGAGAATAGAATCCACAATTTTTCAGTTTGTGGGATGACACCCAACCCACTGAGACACACCAGTCAGAGTAGCCTAACTCATGTTTAAACTCAGTATCTTGACTTCACTGGCACTGTGATCACTGTGATTACTCTGCCTTTAACCAGGTAAAGCTACCATCTTTTCTTTAAAACTACCTCTGTTATGTGATTAATCTGTCCCATTGAGTCATAAGTGAGTGTTCAGCCACAGAAAAAAATCCAAATTGGGAGTGGAGGAGAAAGGGGAGATGCTAAATGCATTTATTTCAGTAACAGTGAGTTAAGAACATTATCTTTTTTTCTCTGTAAAAATAGAAATAGGCAGCCCTGGCCTGTGTGGCTCAGTTGGTTGGGCATCATCCTGTAAACTGAGAGGTTGTGGGTTTGATTCCTGGTCAGGGCACATGCCTACGTCGCAGGTTCAATCCATGGGCAGGGAGCATAACAGAGGCAACCAATCAATGTTTCTCTCATATAGGTGTTTCTTTTCCCCTCTTTCTCTCTCCTTTCCCCTCCCTCTAACTTCAATAAGCATGACCTTAGGTGAGAATTAAAAAATAAATAAAAATAGGCAAAATTACAGCTTTAACAAAATAGTTGACTTATGAAAGCAACTGGTGCATTTGAAAACCCTTTTTTACCAATATACAAGTAAAATTTTTAATCAAAGGAGGAGCCTGTTTTCTAATAGACCTTTACCTCTTTTAAAGCTAAAACAGTTAATAATATTTCAGAATGTACCTAAGTAGATTGGCTAATATAAATAAATTATTTTTGCACCCTGTGTGCCTCACTATATCTGGTGATTTCTTTGCTCATTAAGATCATTATCAGTCATCCATTCAACACATTTATTGAGGACACTACATGCTGGCAAATCTGGGGTTTGGGAAAAGGCATAAACCCAAATGGATTAAGCTCATCTCTCCCTCCCAATAATAAGAATATAGGAAATTACACTGTGGTTACTAACACAGTGTCCTCTGTAAATCAAAGAAGGGTGCTTTCCTCCTGAGACAAAATGACAAATGGGTTTGGGCAATGAAAGAAAGACTATGTTCCTCCTTAGCACATAGGGATCCATTCAAATATCATAAGAATGCTTGTCATGAGGGTCCATGACTGATGAATTATAGGATTGTCCAAATGTTCTTTCTTTCTGGGAACCACATCTTGTTTCTGCAGATTGAAGCTGCAAATTATATGAAGAATTCATGATTTAAGATTCTCCGAGTTTTTGTTCACATGTGTTCAAATTAGAAGTAATAGATATTTATAAATAAATAATATCATCTAAAAAGCACCTGTAGCCCCTCATAAAGTGCATAAAGTAGAATATATCATCCAGGTTATAGAGAACTAGAATTGATTTCCTTAAACCAACAGCAAGATTAATATGATATCCTTATAATATCAGAAAGAAATTATTTGACAAATTCAGTTATACCAGTGAAGGCTGTTTAGACTACAGAAATAGAAAAACCAAATCCTGGCCCTGACTGGTGTGGCTCAGTGGGTTGGACATTGTTCTTCTGACCAAAAGGTTGTTGTTGGATTCCAAGTCAGGGCACATGCCTGGGTTGCAGGCCTGGCCCTAGGTTGGGGTGTGCAAAGGCAACTGATCAACTTTATCTTTCTCCCTCCCTTCCCCTTTCTTGAAGAATAAATAAATAAATAACCTTTAAAAATAAAATCCAACCCTGAATGACTTTAGTGAAAAGGAAATATATGGGCTCACATAGCTGAAAAGTCAGTAGAAAGAGTAGGCTTCAGGCAAGACATCAAAAGTAGGAGAGGGCAATGCCACCAAGACCCCACTGTGTTCTTTCATCCCTTGATTCTACTTCCTCTGAGCTACTTTACTTCTCAATGGCTGTGCTCTCTTCAGAGCAAGATGGCAGCAGATAGTACATCTTTATAGTTAAAGTCCAGCTCAAAGAGCAAGTTTCTCTCTTCTGGAAGGCACAGCAAAAGTCTCTCATGCTTCATTGGTGCCAAATGGACCATGTGCCCATCCATACCTGAACGAATTACCCTGGCCAGAGAAAGGCAAATCTCTGGTTGTTTTTGGCCTAAGTAACATTTTCTGTCTCTGAAATAGGACTGGACCCTGCCCAAAGCCCTGTGCTGGTGGTAAATGAGTAGATTATGTACAGAGAGAAGTTGGGGTAAGTTATCTAGGGAAAGATAAATGGAGGCCAGAAGCCACATATTCATTTCAGAATAAAACTCATCTTTGCCAAGGAAGGAAATATTATCAAAGATATCCTCACAGAGGATATTCCATGATTTCAAGATATTCCATGAGGTACCTCTGTGCTCATAATTAGTTCATTCTAGAACTTGCGACAAGTGCAAAAACTGACAAGACCTAAACAGTGAAGCATTTTTCTCTTGTGGGGCAGCAGTGTGACTCACACAAATTCTACCAAGTGAGACAAGTCCTGAGCAAGCATCAAGTGCTGAAACATTTTTTCTCATCAAAATTCAATGAGTACAGAGTTTGATGAGTTCTGAATCCCACAATACCAAGCTATGATGTATAGGTGTTAAAACACCAACTCCACCTCAGTTGACCAGGTTTGAAAGAATAGTGATAGGAAGCAGAGTGCCAGGAAGTGTTTGACAACCAGCTCTCTGAAGAGATGGTTTGTAGCACCTACTGATTTCCATGGTGTAAATACTCCCCCATGGCCAATTTGAAGCTACCAACAAAGCACCACTGACCATAGATTTAGGAAGAGATGCATGCATTAAGCCTTTATGAGAAGGTGCAAACCAGTAGAGCCTGGCTCCAGCATACCACTGACAATGAGAATGTTCATAAGAGTCTTATAAACTTAATATATTACTCATGCTAGCAAAATGATCACCCAAAGCCCTCAAAACTTATTAAATTAAGACAGACATAAAGATTGGGTTGGGGTAGGAGAAGGAGTTATAAGAGATAGCTTCATTATCTGGTCAAAAATGCACATATTTTTGACTTCCAGCCAAAATGGAGGTGTAGGTAAACACAGCTCACCTCCTCACACAACCATAGCAAAAAATTACAACTAAACTACAAAACAACTATCACCCAGAATCACCAGAACATTGAGCTGTATGGAAGTCTGACAAGCAAGTAATTAAAGAAGTCACTTTTTTTTTTCATGCAGGTAGGAAGGACAGAGATGTGGAGATGTGAAGACATGAAATAGGCAGTCTCACATCCACATGTGGTAAATGAAAATCAGGAGGGATATCTTGGGAGCAAGGAATCCCAGCTCCACACCAGACCACCCAGCCCAGGGTTCCAGTGCCAGGAAGATAAGTCCCCATAACTTTTAGCAGTAAAAGCCGGTGGGGGTTGAGGCAGTGGAAGAAACTGTAGAATTCTCAGGCATCTCCTCTTAAAGGGACCATGACCAACTTAGGACTTAGGCAGAATCAATACCTCTGGGTTTCAGCACAGACATAGCAGCCTGAAAGGCACCAGTGGCATACAGGGAAACTGAAGTGTCTGGCCTCAAGGCAAGTACCAGGGGACAGCTTTCTCCCAGGCAAAATTTCAGAGGCCAGGTAGCGACCATTGTCCCATTAACCACTGTTGCTGAGAGCACTCCAAAACAGAGCCACAGAGCAGTAGTACCATAGCTGAGACTCCATCAACCTACTTCACATGAATTACCCACCCAGGCAATTACTTAAGCCTCCACCCCATCCAACTTATGGGTGTGCTTTTCTACAACAGGACACTCTACTAACCCAGGGTCAAAACAGCTCTACCTAATACACAGTAACAAGCACAGGGAGGCTGCCAAATTGAGGAGACAAAGAAATATGTCCCAAAAGAAAGAAAAAAACAAAACTTCATAAAAAGAACTAAACAAAATGGAGACAAGCAACCTATAAGATGCAGAGTTCAAAACACTGGTTACTAGGATGCTCGAAGAACTCATTGGGTACTTCACAGCATAATAAAGATCCACAAAGAAATAAAGGTTACACTAAGTGAAATAAAGAAAAATTTACAGGGAAAAATTTCAGTGTAGTGGATGAAGCTGAGAATCAAATCAATGATTTGGGGACTCCAGCCAAGATGGAGGCATAGGTAGATACATTTTGTTTCCTCTCACAACCAAAAGAAGGATAGCAACAAGTTTAAAAACAGAAAAACCTCAGAACTACCAGAAAACAGAACTGTATGGAAATCCAACAACCAAGGAGTTAAAGAAGAAACATTCATTCAGACAGGTAGGAGGGGCCGGGACAGGCAGCCAAGATGGAGAGGACTGCAAGGCAAGGAGGCAGCTGGAGAACCAGGCAGGCGAGGCAGTGGCTGGCAGACTGGGGCATGTGTGGTGGTGGCTGGTGGACTGGTGGCCCCACATTTGTGTGCAGATAAACTGAGAGAAACAACTGGGGAGCAAGACAGACAACACAACCCATGCTTCCAGCACAGGGAAATAAAGCCTCAAAACCTCTGGCGGTAAAATCCTGTGGGAGTTGCGGCTGTGAGAGAAACTCCAAGCCTCACAAGACAGTTCATTGGAGAGACCCGCAAGGTCTTAGAATGTACACAAACCCACCCACCCAGGAATCAGCATCAAAAGAGCCCAATTTGCTTGTGGGTAGTAAGCTTGTGGGGGAAGTGACTGAAAGTGGGCCAAGAGCCAAGCAAGCAGCATTGTTCCCTCTTGGAACCCTCCCACACATACAGCACCACAATGCAGCCAAGTGAGTTGCCCCTCCCTGGAAAATACCTGAGGATCCACCCTTTACAACGTAAGAGGTACACCCAGACAAAGAAATATGGCCCAAATGAAAGAACAGATCAAAACTCCAAAAGTAGAACTAAGCAATGAAGAGATAGACGACCTATCAGGTGCACAGTTCAAAACACTGGTAATCAGGATGCTCACAGAAATGGTTGAGTATGGTTGCAAAATAGAGGAAGAAGTGAAGGCTATGTAAAGTAAAATAAAGAAAAATATACAAAGAACCAACAGCGAAGAGAAGGAAACTGGGACTCCAATCAATGATTTGGAGTAGAAGGAAGAAATAAACATTCAACCAGGACAGAATAAAGAAACAAGAATTCGAAAAAATGAGGAGTGGTTTAGGAACCTCTGGGACAGCTTTAAACATTCCAACATCTGATTCATGGGGCTGCCAGAAGGAAAAGAAGAAGACCAAGAAATTGAAAACTTGTTTGAAAACATAATTAAGGAGAACACCCCTAATCTGGCAAAGGAAATAGACTTCCAGGAAGTCCAGGAAGCTCAGAGAGTCCCAAAGAAGTTGAACCCAAAAAAGAACACATCAAGGCACATCATAATTATATTAGCCAAGATAAAGATAAGGACAGAATCTTAAAAGCAGCAAAAGAAAAGGAAACAGTTATCTACCAAGAAGTTCCCATAAGCCTCTCAGCTAACTTCTCAAAAGAAACCTTGCAGGCAAGAAGGGGATGGAAAGAGGTCTTTGAAGTCATGAAAGGCAAGGACCTACACCCAAGATGACTCTATCCAGCCAAGCTATCATTTAGAATAAAAGGGCAGATAAAGTACCTCCCAGAAAAAGTCAAGTTAAAGGAGTTCATCATCACCAAGCCCTTACTATATGAAATGTTAAAGGGACTTATCTAAGAAAATCAGTGGGGAGGGGCAGGGGGAAAATGGAAGGAAAGTTACAGGGAATAAGAAGCATAAATGGTAGTTACAAAACATACAGGAGGAGGTTAAGAATACTGTAGGAAGTGGAGAAGCCAAAAAACTAATATGTATTACCCATAGACATGAACTAAGGGGAAGGGGGGATGCTGGTGAAAGGTAGGGTGCAGCATGGAGGGGAGTAAAGGGAAGAAAAATTGGGACAACTGTAATAGCATAACCAATAAAATATATATATATATATATATATATATATATATTTAAATCAATTATTTGGAACAAAGAAAAATTTCAATCAGAATAGCAAGAAAAAAGAATCCAAAAAATGAGGATAGGATAAGGAGCCTCTGAGACAACATCAAATACAGCAACATTCAAATCATAGGAGTGCCAAAAGGAGAAGAGAAAGAGCAAGAAATTGAAAATTTACTTGAAAAAATAATGGAAGAAAACTTCCCTAACTTGGCAAAGGAAATAAACATACAAGTCCAGGAAGCACAGAGGATCCCAAAACAAGATGGATACTAAGAGGACCATATCAACACACATCATAAGTAAAATGCCAAAGGTTAAAGATAAAGAGAGAATCTTAAGAGCAGCAAGTGAAAAGCAAAGAGTTACCTACAAAGGAGTTCCCATAAGACTATCAACTGATTTCTCAAAAGAAACCTTGCAGGCAAAAAGGGACTGGCAAAAAGTATTCAAAGTGATGAAAAACAAGGACCTGAAACCTACATTACTCTATCCAGCAAAGGTATCATTTAAAATGGGTGGGCAGATAAAGTGTTTCCCAGACAGGTAAAGTTAGAGTAGTTCATCACCACCAAGTCATTATTATATGAAATATTAAAGAGACTTATGTAAGAAAAAGAAGAAGATCAAAACTATGAATGTTGAAATGGCAACGTTCATAAATACACAACCATCAACAACTGAATCTAAAAAACAAACTAAGCAATGAAACAGTACAAAAACAGAATCTTAGATATGAAGCTCATATGGATGGTTACCAGTTGGGAGGGGAAGGGGAAGTATAGGGGGAAAGGTTCAGGGATTAAGAAGTACAAATTGGTAGGTACAGAATAGGCAGGGGATGTTAAGAACAGTATAGGTAGTGGAGAAGCCAAAGAACCTATATACCTGACCTATGGACACAAACTAAGGGAGAGATTGCCAGAGGGAATGAGGAGTACTGAATGGAGAGGGACAAAGGGGGAAAAAATGGAACAACTATAATAGCATAATCAGTAAAATATATTTAAAAAATACACTTATTTTTATATGTGTATTCTTATAGAAACCACACAGATTCATCATTTGGTTGACCATACAGTCCCATTAAAATAGCCTTCCTTACTCAAAATAAAATATTGGAGAAAAGCAGCAATTATGTAGCCACAACCCCCTCTGTCCCCATGAACTGCTGCATAGTCAAGCATTTCTGCACACATGTCCCTTGAGATGTCACTTACTCCTCAGGGTGGTCTCCTAAGCTCAAACTTTTCTGGCCACAGAAGACACATCTGTTTGTTGATATTTTTCAAGACTGCTAATTATGTGAACCCTATGATTTTCCACTCTGGCGAGTGAACAAAAACAAGGTTCACAGTCAACATTGCAACTCAGAACACTGGTGACTTGTTATGAACGAAGAATAACCACAATGGCTGGAACTAAGGTAAAACTCTCACTAAGTAAAAACATCTTAAAGGTTTAGGCTTGTCCTCTGCAGACAGCTACTCAGCACACCAAGTGAAAATGGAATGAGATATACTTGAGTTTATTTTGGGAATAAGAATAAATTCCTCTTTTAAATATTTCTGCAAAACCAACTTTCCATGGCATGATGTATATTCAGACCTTACCTAATAGAATTAGAGGTAAGGTTGACCTCTGGAGAAAAAAAAAAAAAAAACAGCTTCCTTCAGATTGCTTCCTCTTCTGTCCTGTTAAGATCTGCTTTGGGGGACATTTGGTCATATATACAAGTTAGTCAACACTGATTGGCAGAAAGAATGTACAATCAGAAAAAAAAACTTTATTTTTTCCCCTTTCTTTCAACAAAGACGCATACAGTTTGGGGTAGTGTCCAAATACAATGATACCATTCTAATTGTGTGCCTCTGCATTTCACATCCTAGAGCACCAACATAGTGTAAAATACTCCAATGTCTAAGGCATCACACAACTTGCAGTAGCTAAACTGCAGATTTACTAAAATACCTGTGTGGAGTGTGTGTCAGAACACCATCTGAAAAAATAATTTAAATTGAAACCTTTTCACCTACTAACAGTGAGGTATTAGCTTCTTCGTAAGTCAAACTGTCTAATACACTCATCCCAGTTCTACCAAAAAGTTCAGAGTTAATCTCTAAAAGTATTATTTTTATTAATAGTAGCAATAACTAGCATCTATTCCCAGGCTCCCTCTGTGCCAGGCATCAAGCTCTGCTTTTTGTAAGATTACTTCAAAGGCTGGTCAAAGTATCCTTACTTTCACAACAGCCCCATGAGGTAGGTTCTATTTTCCCCATCTCATAAAGAAACAGGCTCTTTCTCCCCTTTTCTAAGTCACACAAGAAATACAGTTCACCCAGAAAGCTCTACCTGACCTGCAGTTTTTACTTTGGAATGCCAAATGAGAAAACTGTCCATTTCTTCTGAGACACCCAGAAAGGAAATTACCACTAGCTGCCTAGTTGTCACACCAATGACCAAATTTTAGCAAAATCCCTTACTTTTTAAATACAGTGGACTTCTCAAAAGTTAAAACTGAATGCAGCAGCTTTAGCCTCACAATTACAGAATATTATTTCTTTGAACTCCAGTTGAAATATAAGATTTACATTGCCTTATGCTTTGTTTATCATCTTTTATATGTAAAAATAGTAATTCTTAGTAGGTTTTGACCACTATGTAGAATTTTGTACCTAACCCATGTGGCAAAATGCATGTGCCAGGTGGCAGGTTTTTATTTCACAAACTCTTGTGTATCCTCTGGTGTTTGGTTAGCTAGGTCAAAACTGCAAAGGCCACTTTAAACTACATGTCCCACGTGTTTTTACTTAACAGTATTATAAATATAAAAAGGCATTACTACCAATCAGACAAAAACGAATGCATGAAACTGAATGTTTAAACCCCTATGTGCTTTTATTTTGGCCAATTTAATGAAAATATGCTTACATGTTTAAAATATCCCCAGAAGGAAAATGTCTTTTTTAACTTTAAGAATTGGATGTTGTAAAATAAACTAAATATTTTAAGAACTATTCATCAATTAGCCCAATATTGAGTGATAGTATATCATTCTACTTTTCTCAGAAAACCAATTAATTTACCTTAAATGTCTCCATTTTCTAATTTGCTCCCTAGATTTAATTCATTTGAGATATACTCCTGTATTTATTTAAAAGTTACCTCAAAGATGCAAAGTTTCAATAAAATTCCATTCAGAAAAGGCCCTTAGTAAAGGGTCAGTATTTCCTATGTAGAAGGAAAGCAGTATGTTGTGGAATTTGAAGTCCCAATTAATGGAAAAGATTAATACTAATTATTTGAGCCTGTTCTTTGTTCATCTTTTCAAACCATAAAGCTCCTTCTGACACACACCACCCACAGGCACATTTATACAATGTTGTGCATTACAGAGTTTAAAAATCACAAGGAGTGCAGAGAAAGAATGGAAAGGCAGTAATTATGTAGATAACCAAATGGAATGAGTCCAGCTTAAAGTGTTCCCATCAACCATCACAAATTTGAGAGCAGAATGAATGGTTCAGTCTTGGATGCATACAGGATAGAAAATAAGCCAAAGTCCCATTCACGAAATAATAATCATTATTATCTTACAAAAATACAAGAGCCCCTATGTGAAAAGTTTGAAAAACCAATCAGAGGCTTTGAATTTGATCTTACTATACTGGGAAGTTATAAGTCATCAAAAAATAAAAAGGATTATGATAGCCATATACATAAGTATCTTTCATTCATACAGTCTATTTTTCCTTCAAGCATCCTATGAGTTATACACAAACAGGCTCTAAGTAGAGCTAAGCAGTCATTCATACTTTTACCAGGTACTCTGGCACCTAATATACACACAACCTGGCAGGCTCTGGCCAGATAGCAGGAATACAGGGAGAATTAGGTGGTCTCTGATGAGGAATGCAAGTGCAGATAAACTAATAATCATCATACAACATAGTAATTTATATACAATGAGAAAGAGAATAAAAGAGAGGATAATTAACTCTGTCTTCAAAGAATAGGTGGCATTATAAAAGAAATGAACTGAGTTGTACAAAGATGAGGGTGCATTAAAGGGGGAATAAAAAATATATCTGGGGTCATCCCTTGAGCAATGAGCAGAAGGATCTTAATGGCCACAGGAAATGAGGAATTCTATCTTTATGTTCCAGTCAAGGGTAAATGCAGTGCTGAGAAATAGTGGTGACAAATAGATTTATAGACATGAGAGAAGAATGATGGCTTGGGATTTGGAAGACAGGGTTATGGACTGTGAGGTCAGGCAATACAAAGTTGAGAATGACTGTCTTCTTTTGCTTTCAGTAGAGTACATGACCACTGAGATACACTGATTGCCTTAGCAAGTTCAATTCAGTGGGAACAGAGACCTTCCTCAGCCCTTACTCACTGTGTCTTCAAGTCTTTGGCCTCAATAGACTACTGGGGAGAAATATTCCACATATAGATCTTCATAGTGATTTTATAAGCTATAAGAAAAGAAGAAATTAAAAAGACACTTCACACAATGTCCAAAATGATAATGAAATCTCTTTAAAATTTGTAAAAATCTCCTAAATTTGGTTTTGCAATTTTGCTCCCATTTTCTACTAGGATATTTAGTATTTATGGCAACATTATTTATGATAGTAAAACATTCAAAACAGCCAATATATAAATGAGAATGTTCAGCTAGATTATGGCTAACCATCTGATCAATAGTATGCCGTTATTAAAAAATTATCTTACAAAGTGGGGGAGGGCTTTTTTAAAAAATTATCTTCGATTTAAAGATATTAGAAGCTGTTCATAATATAAAAAGAATAAAAGTTTCTAAGTGATATATGGATGAATTTTATTTCCTTTTTTGTGCTTTTTACTGTTTTCTAACTTTCTGCAATTACCATTTATTTATTTTATAATCAGAGAAATGCCTCACAATTTAATTAACTGAACAATAATAATTAGCTATATGATATATATACTCAAAAATCTACTTGCAAAAAGAGTCTTGGAATTCCAGAGACACAAGTTCATTTTATTTACATTTGCAATCTCATATCAGGTTTTGCCAATAGCCTTGTTTAGGACATGGTATGTGCTACTAGAAGAAAGAACCTTCTTTCTCTCCCATGTGCTGAGGAAACTCAGCATATTTGGGATTGACAACGGATGATGAAGATGAAATGAATGACTATCCACTCACCCAACATCCCTAGAACCATGAGGAACCATTACAATCAGACCAAGCAACATGAATTCCATGTACAAACTGACCTTAATTGTCTTTTAAATGTTCCAATTGAATGGACTAAAAACTCTCTTGCAAAACTCAGGCGATTGCTTCAATCTGTCATAGGTCCCTAAATGCAATGGCAAAACTGCTTCATTAGCTTAAGGGCATTATAAGACTAATTTGACAAAGAAAGCCTTAATTATGAGCTAAAGACTAACAAAGTGCCACAGAGAGAATTATCTCTAAGTTGGGATTGTTCGGAAAGGAAATGAGAAAATGAGGATATTATACTGAAAGGAAGAAGAAGAGGAGGAGGAAAGGAGAAAGACTATTTATTATCCAAAATAGTGATTATTTTGCATGACGGAAAAAAAACAGCATAACAGAAAAAAATTAAAGAGTTGGACCAAGAGCCTTGGCTGGTGTGGCTCAGTTAGTTGGAGTGTCATCCTGTAGATGAAAAGGTCACAGGTTCATTTCTGGTCAGGGCACATGCCCAGGTTGCAGGTGCCATCACCTATCAGAGCATGTACGGGAGGCAACTGATCAATGTTTCTCTCTCTCGTCTTCCTTCCTCTCTCTCTAAAGGCAATGAACACATGTCCAGGGGTAAGGATAAAAAAAAGAGAGAGAGAGAGAGAGAGCTGGACCCAGAAATGAAAATGACAGAACTAGACACCAAAAGCCAGCAGAATCTAGATCACTAGATGTAAGGGGTGGAATTTTTTTCAGAAATATACAAAAAACAATAAAATTCTATAAGTTCAGTTTCATTCATTAGCTTTTAAAATGCTCTGTCCAAAATAAAATTTAAAGCGCTTGCCAACTTTTAACGGTCTTCCTTAAGCCAAGCCTGATCAAAGTTGGCTTTTTCCTGGTAGCTGGAAGCCAAGATCGGGTTCTGAGAATGACACAAAAAGCTGAAAGCCTCCAGGCAGAAGAGGTGAGCCCCAGCTCTCTCACAGAGAGGAGGTCAAACATCTGGCAAGAACAGCTGGCTTTGAGCTGGGCAGCCAAGAACAGGAGAGCCATGTGCAGATGGTTACAAGAACCTCCCAAGAAGAAGAGCAGCAAAATGGGCAGAGGTGAGTGTCTGGAGGTACTGGTTTACAACTTAGAAAGAGTTCTGAGGTAGTTGGAACAGCTCGCAATAAGAAAAGAGCCTTGACGTTCAAATGGAAATTAGCTTTTTTATCCTAAGACATCTCATTTAAGACCTAAAATCTAACTAAACTGGTGTCCTTATTTAAACAAAACATGTATTTATTATCTTTCTTCATATACTTTTTAAAATAACCTTTTCTCAAGTACCAAGTGAGAACAATAAAAAGCAGTTAAATCTTTTCAAAATATTTTAATAGTTTTTAAAATCATAATTTGTAGTGATTTTACTGCCACTATAAATGGTGTTCCCCATTCACTCACCTTTCCTCTGATGCCATTGGCCTCCTACCAACTCACTCCCAGACTTAACATGTTCATCACTAGCAGCCCCAAAACTTTCCCCAGAGTCCATTTTCAGCACTTACTTCCTCAGAGGTCATCTGAGAGCTTCAAGACTCTTCCAACTGTGACCTACAATCCATTGATCTGCCTTTACTCTGTCCTTTATTTCCATCCCTCTTTAGAACTTAAGAGTCTAGGATTTGTCATTGTAACAACTCCTGTGGTTCCCCCTATAAGAGGGTCCTTCTCACCCCCTTGCCCCTGTCTCCTTTGGTGCAGGGGGTCCTGTGGTGTGTCATCCTTCAAAATGAAGCTATTCCAGCCCCTAGCTACCAGAATTATTGAAGCTGAAGACTCACAGCTCAGCTGCTCTCTGGGAATTGCCTTTGGCAAAGGGGAGTTGCTCAATCCAAAGATACACCCCATCTCCAAGGACAGCCTGCCCCCAGGATGTAGGCACAAAACCCCAGTCCCTCACCTTGATCCCAGACAACTCTGAATGGCCTGCCCAGCTCCATGGTCTGGTAGGATCGCCTGAGGCCTTGGTCATCCCCATCATAGTGCAGCTTCTTTACAAGAGAACTTTCCAATAAACCTCCTGATTGCAAATCTCCTTCCAGGGAACCCAACCTCACACATCTAGCAAACCCCCAACTTTGCTTTATCAACCAGGGTCTCAGAATCAGAAGGTACCTTCAAAGGGTTCATCCAAGAGTTCACTGAAAGGACAGTGTACAAAGTCATGAGCAAACCTGAGTGGAACAATGAGGGCTGACAAAGTGTGCAGGGAATAGCAACAGTACTGGTATAGAAGAAATAAAGAATATTCTTTGGTTCTTTAGTTATTGATTTTAAACTTAAGTCAATTGTATAAAAACTAGGTATTCATAATAGCAGTGCCTTACCTTGTTTCCCACTGTAGCTGTACAAAAAATCAATTAATTATAAGAAATATTGATTGAACATTTACTATGTGTAAGATAATATGTTAGGCACTGCATAACACCAAAAACAGCCAGTTAGTTACAGAACAATTCAAACCTTCAGCAAATTATTTTGGCTACATGATGCTGATTGATTTGAAATGAAATTCTTCTATAATCTGGTAAACAAAGCCATGAAAATGTAATTGGCACACCATTCTCTATACAAGATTAAATAAAATCACAGACATAAAACTGTCTTAAAGGCATTTCTTTAATCCAACAACAAACATACCTATATCAATCATCCCGAGAGAGAGAAACCACCTCTCTCCACTGCCTTCCACCTCCCATCAAATCTGCCTTTTATGTTACAATGTCTAACCTTTCACTTCTTAATTTATAAAGAAAGCTTGTCATTAGGCTCACGTTAAAATTTGGGGAATTGATTTTAGAGTCAAATGCTTGTATTTTTAATGAGGACACAATGTATTTTCATGCAAGTTGTGGTATATATTACGACCACTTGAGTGACTTGGCAATATTCAGTATATTGATTTCATTAAATACAATATCAGTGCAGTGTCTAATGGGGATGCCCATTTTCCTACATTTGTTCTCAATACTACCATTTCCAATTTTACTGCTGGAGGATGCTCATTATCTCTTCATCTTTCAATTAAATAGCATTTCTTGTGTGTTAGCCATGTTCAAGACATTGTAGGAATTCAAGGAACTGGAAACCATGATAAGGAAATGACACAAACTCAAATACTGAGTGGCAGTGACAGATCCTATGTTTCACATTATGCTGAAACCCACCAGATGCCTCTTGGTTCTCAAAGGTGAATCACTGAAAAACACAGATAGAGATGATCACATTTATCTTACATTCATCACTTGGTTTTAAAATAGAATATTTTAAATCTGTGTCCTAGAGTAAACATTTTAGAAGAGGACTGCCAATCTTTTTAACTAAGCAAAATAACAGGTTTTTCCCACACAGAGAGTGCCTGCATTGGCATTGTTGGTTCCTGTCCTAGGATGAACATGCACTCTAGTTTCCATGCTAGGTTTAAAGTGAAGAAAGAAATTTAAAGTCAGATTTGAAGACTGAAAGTGGTGTGGCAGTTCATTAAAAATGCATATTTCATGCTTGGCAAGAAAATGGGTATAAATAAATTCCATTGGATTGAAATCTGACAATAATGGAATCAAATTAGAAAAGATATCTAGAAAATTCTTCAAGTATTTGGAGTTTTTTTTCCACAAAATTTAAATAACACATAGCTTAGGAAAGAAGGAAGGAAGGAAGGAAAGGAGAAAAGAAGGAAGGAAGGAAGGAAGGAATCATTAAAGAACTAGGAAATATTTTAAACTGAATAATAAAACCTCAACGTGTCAAAATGTGTAGGATGCAACTTAAACAATCCTTAGAAATTTGTTCTTTTAAATGCTTATATTAAGAAAGAAAAAAAATTTGATCTGTGCTCTAAGCTTCTGTCTTGAGAATCTAGATGGAATAAGAAGATCAAATTAAACCCAAGTAGAAGGAAGGAAATAATATAGGTAAAAATAGAAATCAAAGCAGAAAATCAACAAAGCCAGATGTTGGTTCTTTGAAAGGCTTACTTTTAAAAAATAATGCTTTAAAACACATATAGCACACATCTACTCCTGTGCTTTGCTTGGAAAAAGAAATTGCTTCACGAAGATTAAAAACCATTAATACTTATTCCATTAAAAGAAAGAGATCATATTCATATATGCAATAAACAGTTTGGTTTCACATGTCTAGTCAAATGGTGTAGTCACAAAAAAAGATGTAAACCATACTTTAAATTGAAACACACATACATGTATACATAATGTGGGAATTTGCCAAAAATGTTGCTATTTTATTAGAAAAAAATAAGATCCAAAGTTGCTTTTAAAAATAGAGGACTGTTATTTCATTTCTGTATTTTTTATCACATCTATAAAATAGAGCTATTTGAAAATTTTTTGTAGTTACAGTTTAGGCACTTTCCACCCTTGTTATAGTTCTCATGCTGCATTATTTTTTTGGTATAAAACTCTCTACATAACTAAAAAAGCTTCCAAGCTTCTATCAATGACATATTTGTCATGAGTAATATATTCAATATATAGTTTAAAAATCCAGAACACTTAGTTAAGCACCTTAGAATTCAACCTGATGGGATACTGCCTATGTTCGTTACTAGAATCCAAGACCATGATACACTCAGGGGCGAGTGTCAATAATCCAATCCTCGTTCCAAAAATTCAGCCTAATTGTAGGAAAGTGGCAATTGCTCAGCAAACATGGGAGGTGACCAGATGGGTGCACTTGGCAGCCAGAACCTCCTGGGTTGTGGGCAGAAACATTGAGAAGGGAGTGCCACGAAGGCCCACTGTGGTGTTGATGAAAGCACTGATCTGTCAGTCCTAGGCCACACTGTGCTCCTTTCTCTAAGCTCTAAGGCTCAGTTCAGATAATACATACCAGAAGAAGGTGGCAGAGAGGGAAAACATTCAGGGGCTGGAAGAATTTGGAAACAAATGTCAAGGGAAGGGTAGACTGGAGCTGGCCTTTAATCAACTTGATGCAGGCAGGAACTCCGGATAGGAACCTGAGAAGTGATTAGCTGGAAGGTTTTGTTGTGTTGCCAGTTTGCATGAGCTCTGAGAAACAGCAAGTTTACTTACAGCTATGCACAATCAATTCCCTTTTACATTTATTTATCAATCAACAAATAATTATTAAAGGTTCAATGTGTCAGCTCCAGCATTAAACATGGAGATAATTAGGACACGCTTTCATGGAGTTTACAATCTAGTGGTGGAGGCAGACAACAAAAAGAGAAAACAGATTAAAAGGAGAATTTTAGAACATAATATGCTATGAGGGCCAGAAAAGAGGGTGAAGCAACAGGGTGTGACTCACACAGTATATACAATACAGTCACACAAGGCCCCGAGCTTGGAAATTAATATTCTGTAGTCACCCTATTGAAATTCTTAATAATTGTATCTTTGACTTGGTATTTTGTAAGTGATATCTGATAAGATAATGGATGTTGTGCCCAGAACACCTTCGTGGGATCTGTAGAGAGTTGGACACCAGTGAAGGGATGCTTGGGGTTAAATGTGACTCCCAGGAGCCTATGGGGTCTCTCCATTGTTGGTCCTCTTCTTTTGTGGCAGTTGTCTATTTCTTTGTGTAGTCATTTGATTAGTATCTGTCTCTCCAAATGGACTGTGAGGACCTTGAGGGTAAGTAACAGGTCTCATGCCATCAGGGGTGTCCTTATCACCCTGCACAGGCCTGGCACAGTGCAGGCTCTCAGTCATAAAGAGCTAGGGGAGCATGGGAGAGAGGAGGGTGAACCCTGACAGGAGGAGTAACTGGTGATGGAGTTGGGCCTTCAGAAATGCAAGGAATGGTGTGAGGATAGAAGAAGCTTGCTTAAGCATAGAATTACTCAAGTATTAAAGCAGAGAGGATGGTAAAAGTGACAGGGAAAGGCCTTTCCTATGTACACCAGGTCCTGGAATGTGAAAGATGCCCAGCACAGGGGCAGAATGCAGATCTTCTCAATGGCCTTTCTGGCATTGTCCCACTCATCCCATAAAAACAGTAAACCAAGTCTCTACTCTGAACTTTTAGGATAAAATCCAATACACTGGGTTGATTAGAAAAATATTCATAGGAAAATAGCCTTTTATTTTATTTTAATTGTTGTTCAAGTACAGTTAGCCTTGTAAGTATCACAGCATCCTGACAAGAGCACAGATGGAGAAGAAAATAGCACTGCACAGTAGGCAGCCTCTAAGACAGACCTCAGAAAGCCCACCTCAGTGTAACTGCACCCTTGTGAAATCCTCTCCCCTGGAGTGTGGGCTGCCTTGCTTCTAAAAATCCAAATATGGCAGAAGCAATCAGGTGATCAATCTGGGATTAAGTTATAAAAAGGCAGCTCTTTCTCTTTCTCATGGATTGCTTGCCTTGGGGGAAGCCAGCTGCCATGTTAGAAGGCAGCAGCTCCTTGAAGAAGCCCACATGACAAGGGACTGAGGACTTCCAGCAACCACATGAGTGATCTTAGAAGCAGTCCACAAGTTGAGCTTCAGAGGGGACCTAAGACCCACCCAACAGCTTGACAGTGACCTCATGAGGTATTTAAACCAGAGGTGCCTAGCTAAGTCAAACTCAGATTCATGACCCACAGAAACTATGAGCCAAGAAATATTTGTTGTGTTAAGCTATTACATTTTGGGGTAATTTGTTATATAACACTAGATAATATACACTGTTATGAAAAATTGCTCAACTCTACACCTGTGCTGAGAGTTGATTCTTGAGCACTAACAATGTGCTAGACACATTGGCACATGGCACAGTGTTAGCTGGAAACCTAACAAAAATAAAAACAAATATCCTGCTGAGAAGTTTTTATAACACTGGTATTTGAGCAACACTTTGAAATCCACAATCATTACCAATAGCCTTTCTTTAAAAAGAAACTCATGAAATAAAAAGGAATTTGGAAGTTTTTATTCCTTTTTTAAAAATCTTTTGAAGCATGTGTCCACAACATGCAATGCCGAGTCAGCTTGGCCAGTTCTTCCTCATGCCATTCTCACAAATCCAAATAACCCATTGTATACACCATTGTCTTTGTCTTTGAAGATCTTGCCTGCTCTCCCTGTCTCTCTGTCCCTTTCTATCTCCCTCCTTTCCTTCTTTTTCTCTCCTTCCTTCCTGAATATTTGTATAGATGAAATATTAGTAGGCTTTTGTCCACTGAATAAAGTATCTCTGAATTGTGGCAGTCTTCAACCCACCTTTTTAACTTGGGTATCACTCCTGACACATATATATCTATAGAGCTCTCTTTCTCTCTCTCTCTAAATAAATATATATATATGTTTTATTTATATATATATAAAATATAATGTTAATACAAGCACAAAAACTTATTCCAAATCATATGTTCAACTTAGTACTAACTGAACTCTGCAACTTATTAAGTTCCTTAAAAGTGCTTCTCAAACTTTATTTACACAAATCACTTGAGGATCCTGTCCAGGTGGCCTGAGATTGTGTGTTTCTAACAAGCTTCCAGTTCATGCCAGTGCCGCTAGTCCCTGGGCCATGCTTCACAGAGAAAGCCCTCAAGTTCTTTCTTTCTGGGCTTGACTGACCTGCAACCGTAAACTGGAGGGCTGAGCTCACTGATCTCTTCAATCCTATGACTTGTGATTTTTCCTCGGGTCTGTCTTGCTTCCTCCTCCCTTGTATTTCCTATTGCTGTATTGGATATCACCAGACTCCACCATTTTCCTGTAAAAATGTACAAGTTGTCCTCTTTCAGCCTCTCCCTCATAGACCGCCACATCAGATCCATTTGTAAGTCACGTCAGTTTGACATCCTACATCCTTAGATCTCCACTCTCCTCTTCACCTCTACTTCCAGCCTCCACTCCATCTAGGCCCACTGGACCTCCTACCTAGGCCAATGGCACCAACCTTCAGGGCCTTTTGACAACACAAATATAACTACATCATATCTCTGTTTAACCCCTTCAATATTCCTTAAAGTGGCCTGTGTGCAGTTCTTTAAAAACTCAAGGTCTTTTCAGCCTTAAAGTCATTTGCACAGGTAATCTGCTTGGCCTAGAAACACTATTCTCCCACTTTGTCACCCTTTGGGTGTGGCTTGCCTCAGGAAAGCTTTGCCTGTCCCGCAGAGTAGGTTAGGTATCTTTATTAATCAGTCTTTCAGCAGGCTGTATTTTTCCTTCATAGCATTTATTACAATTAATTAATTGAATTCCATGTGAGCATCTGGTTTTATGTCTGGGCAAACACACACACTCTGGGTCACAAATCTAGCCTCTGTTCACCATAGGAGTGGCACATTCAAGCACATGATCAATATTCTTAAATACGTAAATATTTCTCACCTATGTTCAGAATTCTTCATAGATATCTCTACATTGTAGCTATTTAGGCAATAATGGAGACAAAGGTCTTAGTCAAAGGTTTGAAGTTGGCCTCTCATATCTAACATTTTCATGGTGTCTTATAATTATTACACAAGTTCCTTGCTAAGAAGGCTGTGCCTGCTTGTCTAAGTATGCTAATAATTACCGGATGGATGCAAGTGGTGTATGGCTCATATACTGAAGTTCCAAACAATTGAAAGTGGAATTGTAAATATTAACATGAACAACACATAGAGAACATGAGGTTTCCAGGCCTTCTCCCTCAGAACTTCAGTATGCTTCTGCATTTTTCTAAACAATGAATTAAAGAAGTAAATTACATGTCTATGAAAAGTCCAAACCAGTCCCTGACACAGACTAATATCATGGCCAAGGGGTGTCTATCTGGGGATGGGGGATGAATGGAAGACTGAGGAGCCCTTGTCCATATGTCTTCCCAGTCACCTGAATCCTATAGATGAAATATGTTTCTTTAGAATTTGGAGAGCTCTATTAAAATGAAGGTGAGGGACTAGCCAAAGAACATATATGAGTGACCCAGGGACATGGACAATAGTGTGGAAATTGCCTGAGAGACTAGGCAGGACCATAGGGGCTGGGTGGAGGAAAGCAAAGGGAGAAAACTGGGACAACCGTAATAGCATGAACAAGAAGATATTTTTAAGAATGTAAATGGTTTTTGGATAGTGAACCATTCAAGATTAGAGAAACACCTTGTCCTCAAGTCAGAGCTATGTGTAGCCACAGACAAAATAGGTGTATCTTTCTAGAGTATCTGTTTTTTTATACTAACTTGAACACTTTATATTTTAAAGCAAATATGCAAATACTTTAGAATACTTTCAAATTTCTCATGAATCTTCATATGGAAGGAAAGATTCAAAAAAATGTGATGAGGGCTACTTATTCAATCATAGAGTAGTCGGGACACCTTTGGGGAATTTGTGCTTTAAAAAGCACAGGCAAAGTGTGCTGCAAGCAGAACACTCAGTCTTTGGGGCTGGCAAAGGCGGCATGCACTTTCAGGGAGAGTGTGTGGCAGAGTGGCAGACCACTCCCCTATTGCTACCCCTCCATGTGATTTCCATCTCTGTGGTTCTGTTCCTCTTCTAGTTATTTGCTTAGTTTGTTTTTGGTTTTGTTTTAGGTGTGGTTGTTACTAGTTGTGAGTTTTCTGTAATTTTACTATACATGTTTATCTTCTTTGTCTTAGATAAGTCTTTAATATTTCATAACATGAGGGGTTGGTGATGATGAGCTCCTTGAACTTGACCTTATCTGAGAAGCACTTTATCTGCCCTTCCATTCTAAATGAAAGCTATGCTGGATAGAGCAGTCTTGGATGTAGGTCCTTGCCTTTCATGACTTGGAGTACTTCTTTCCAGCCCCTTCTTGCCTGCAAGGCTTCCCTTGAAAAATCAGCTGACAGTCTGATGGGAACTCCTTTGTAGGATACTGTCTCCTTATCTTTTGCTGCTTCTAGAATCCTCACCTTCATTTTTTATCTTGGCTAATGCAATTATGGTGTGTCTTGGTGTGTTCCTCCTTGGGTCCAACTTCTTTATGACTCTCTGAGCTTCCTGAACTTCCTGGAAGTTTATTTCCTTTGCCAGATTGGGGAAGTTCTCCTTTATTATTTGTTCAAATAACTTTTCCACTTGTTGCTCTTCCTCTTCCCCTTCTGATACCCCTATAATTCAGATGCTGGAATGTTTAAAGATGTCCTGGAAGTTCCTAAGCCTCTCCTCATTTTTTTTTGAATTCTTGTTTCTTCATTCATTTTTTTTTAAGATTTTATTTATTTAATTTTAGAGAGGGAAGGGAGGGAGAAAGAGAGAGAGAGAAACATCAATGTGCAGTTGCTGGGGGTCATGGCCTGCAACCCAGGCATGTGTCCTGGCTGGGAATCTAACCTGCAATGCTTTGATTAGCAGCCCGCGCTTAATCCACTGAGCTATGCCAGCCAAGTCTTCATTCATTTCTGTTTGGTTTTTTCTTTCTTCCTTCTGGTCCACTCCACTGATTTGAGTCCCAGTTTCCTTCCCATCACTATTGGTTCCCTATGCATTTTCCTTCATTTCACTTAGCATAGTCTTTATTTTTTCATCTAATTTGAGACCAAATTCAACCAATTCTGTGAGCATCCTGATCACCAGTGCTTTGAACTGTGCATCTGATGGGTTGGCTATCTCTTGTTCACTTAGTTGTATTTGGTGTGGAGCTTTGATCTGTTCTTCTGTTTGCACCCTTTTTTTTTTGTCTTATCACACCTGTTAGGTATGAGGGGCAGAGACTTAGGTGTTATAAGGGCGGGGCAGCCCAGTCACTAGGTTGAGACACTGTATGTGGGGACAGGGTCCAAGAGGGAACAATGGCACTTGCTCTTCTCTCTGTCGGATTTCAGTCTCTTCTGTGGCTTCTCCCAAGCAAACTGGGCCTTTCTGGTGCTGATTCCCATGTGGGTGGGATTGTGTGCATTCTAGGACCCTGTGGGTCTCTCCAATGAACTCTCCTGTGAGGCTGGAAGTCTCTCCCTGTGTCTCAACCCCCACAGGTGTTTTCAATCAGTGTTTTGAGGCCTTATTTCCCAAAGCTGGGACCTGGGTTTTGCAGTCTGTCTCGCTCCCCAGTTTTGCCTGGTTTATCTGCACACAAATATAGGACCAGCCAGTCAGCCAGCCACCTTGCACACAGTGTCTCACTTCACAATTGCCATCTCACTGGGTCTGCCCATTGCCACCCAGCGCCTAGGGTCCACCCACTGCCATCTGTGCCCAGGGTGATTTACACGCCCAGTGCCACTGCTTTTTGTGCCGTGACCTTTCTCCACCGGGCTGCCCGGCTCCGCCCTTCCTACTGGTCTGGATGAATGTGTCTATTTTAACTCCTTGGTTTTCCAACTTCCATACAGTTCAATTTTCTATCAGTTCTGCTTGTGTTTTGTTTCTAAATTGTTGTCCTTATTTTGGTTGTGCAAGGAGGTACAGTGTGTCTACCTATGTCTCCATCTTGGCCAGAAGTCCAGTCTTCCATTATTTTTTTCATGTAAGTTTTCAATTTCTTGTTCTTCCTTTTCTCCTTCTGGAATCCCTATGATTCTGATGTTGGCACATTTGGAGATGTTCCGCAGCCTTCTTATACTATTGTAGTTGTTTAAAATTCGTGATTCTTCTTGCTGTTCTGGTTGAGTGCTATTTCTTCCTTACGTTCTAAATCATTGATTTGAATCCCAGCTTCCTCCTCTTCATTGTTGGTTCCCTGTACATTTTTCTTTATTTCACTTAGTATAACCTTCATTTCTTCCTTTATGTTGTTACCTTACTCAACGAGTTATTTGAGCATCCTGATCACCAGCATTTTGAACTCTGCATCTGATAGGTTGATTATCTCCATTTTGTTTCAGTTAGTTCTTTTTCTGAAGTTTTGTTGTGTTCTTCCATTTGGGCCATGTTTCTTTGTCTCCTCAGTTTGGCAGCCTCACTGTGTTTGTTTCTATGTATTAGGTAGAGCTGCTTTGATTCCTGTAAAGCAGTCCTACCTAAAGGCACCTGTAATTTGTGTGGGGCAGAGCTTTAGGTAATTGTGAGGGTTGGGCAACCTGCTTCACTGCTTTGTGTCTCTGTGTTGGGGGAGGGCTCAGAGAGGGGACAGTGCTTCTGCCTGGCATCTGGAGGTTTACCGGGCACTCACCCCATTTCCAGTCACTTCACTCACTCCCTGTATGTGACTGGCACACTTCAATATGTTGCCCTAGTGCTGAATCTCAGAGTGGATGAGTTGCATACATAGTTTCAAGACTATGAGGCAGAGTGTCCTGATAATCTGCCAGTTTCTTCTGCAATTCCAACCTCCACTGGTTTTTCCAGCCAGAAATGATGGGGATTTTTCTTTCTGACAATGAAACCTTGAGGTGTGAGTCTGGCCTGAAGCTGGGTTTGCTCACATCCAAGGTTTCCCTCCCATTTTTTTTTAATTTTTTTTTTATTTTAATCATTATTCAAGTACATTTTTCTGTCCTTTAGTCCCATTCAAGCCCACCCACCCATCCCTCTCACCTCCCTTCCATTTCCACTTCCCCCTAGTTTTTGTCCATGTGTCCTTTATATTTCTTCCTGTAAACCCTTCCCATTCTCCCCTAAAATTCCCTCCACTCTCCCCTCTGGTCACTGTCAGCATGTCTTCTATTTCAGTGTCTTTGACTATATTTTGCTTGTTTCTTTGTTTTGTTGTTTAGGTTCCTGTTAAAGGTGAGATCATGGTATTTGTTTTTCACCACCTGGCTTATTTTGTTTAGCATAATGCTTTCCAGCTCCATCCATGCTGTTGCAAAGGGTAGGAGCTCCTTCTTTCTTTCTGCTGCATAGAATTCCATTGTGTAAATGTACCATAGTTTTTTCATCCATTCATTTACTGATGAGCACCTAGGTTGCTTCCAACACTTACCTATTGTAAATTGTACTGCTATGAGCATTGGAGTGCATAGGTCCTTTTGGATTGGTGTTTCAGGGTTCTTAGGACATAGTCCCAGCAGTGGAATCACTGGGTCAAAAGGCAGATCCATTTTTAGTTTCCTGAGGAAGTTCCATACTGTTTTCCATAGTGGTAGTACCAGTCTGCATTCCCACCAACAGTGCACTAGGGTCCCCTTTTCTCCACAACCTCTCCAACACTTATTGTTTATTGCTTGGTTTATGATGGCCATTCTGACTGGTGTGAATTGGTATCTCTTGTGGTTTTAATTTGCATCTCTCTAATAGATAGTGATATTGAACATCTTTTCATTTGTCTCTGGATCCTCTGTATGTCCTCCTTGGAGAAGTGTCTGTTGAAGTCCTTTGCCCATTTTTTAATTTGGTTGCTTGTCTTTTTAGAATGAAGTCATGTAAGTTCTTTATATATTTTGGAGATTAAATCCTTGTCTGAGGTATCATTGGCAAATATGTTTTCCCATACAGTTTGTTCTCTTTTTATTTTAATACTGTTTTCCGTAGCTGTGCAGAAGCTTTTTATTTTGATGAGATCCCATTTGTTTATTCTTTCCCTTATGCCCTTGCTCTAGGGGACATGTCAGTAAAAATGTTTCTGCATGAAATATCTGAGATTTTCCTGCATATGTTCTCCTCTAGGACTTTAATGTTGTCACGGCTTATATTTAAATCTTTTATCCACCTTGAATTTATTTTTCTATATGGTGTAAGTTGGTGATCAAGTTTCTTTCTTTCTTTCTTTCTTTCTTTCTTTCTTTCTTTTCTTCTTTCTTTCTTTTTTTGCATGTAGCTGTCCAGTTCTCCCAACACCATTTGTTGAAGAGGCTATTTTTACTCCATTTTATGTTGCTGCCCCCTTTGTCAAATATTAATTGACCATAGAGACTTGGGTTTATTTCTGGGCTCTCTGTTCTGTTCCATTGGTCCATCCGCCTGTTTTTTGCCAGTACCAGGCTGTTTGATTACTGTGGCCTTGTAATATAGTTTAGTATCAGGTATTGTGATCCCTCCTACTTTACTCTTCTTTCTCAAATTGCAGCAGCTATTTGGGGTCATTTATGGTTCCATATAAATTTTTGGAGTGTTTGTTCTATGTCTGTGAAATATGCCATTGGTACTTTAATAGGTATTGCATTGAATGTGTAAATTGCTATGGACATTTTGATGATGTTAATTCTTCCAATCCATGAACACAGTATATGTTTCCATTTGTTTGTGTCTTCCTTGATTTTTTTCTTCAGTGTTATGTAGTTTTCTAAGTGCAGATCTTTTACCTCTTTGGTTAGGTTTATTCCTAGGTATTTTATTTTTCTTTTTGCTATATTGAATGGGATTTTTTCCTTGATTTCTGCTTCTGCTGCTTCATTGTTGGTGTACAGAAATGCCTTTGATTTCTGGATATTGACTTTGTATCCCTCTGTTTTGCCAAATTCATGTATTAGGTCGAACAGTTTTTTGGTGAAGTCTATAGGATTTTCTATGTACACTATCATGTCATCTGCAAACAGTGACAGTTTTGTTTCCTCCTTTCTGATTTGGATGCCTTTTATTTCCTTTTCTTTTCTGATCTCTGGCTAAAACTTCCAGTACTATATTGAATAGAAGTGGTGAAAGTGGACAGCCTTGTCTTGTTCCTGATCTTAGTGGAAAAGATTTGTTTTTGCCCATTGAGTATAATATTGGCTGTAGGTCTCTCATATGTGACTTTTATTATGTTGAGGAATACTCCCTCTATTCCCACTTTGCAGAGTGTTTTTATTATAAATGGGTGCTGCACCTTATCAAACGCTTTTTCTGCACCTATTGATATGATCATGTGATTTTTGTCTTTACTTTTGTTTATGTGATGTATTACATTTACTGATTTGCAAATACTGTACCATCCTTGCATCCCTGGGATGAATCCCACTTGGTCATGGTGCATGATCTTTTTAATGCATTGTTGGATGCAGTTTGCCAATATTTTGTTAAGGATTTTAGCATCTATGTTCAGCAGCAATATTGGCCTGAAGTTTTCTTTTTTTGTTGTGTCTTTATCTGGTTTTGGGATTAGGATGATGCTGGCCTCATAAAAAGAGTTTGGGAGTCTTCCATCTTTTTGGATTTTTTGGTATAGTCTGTGAAGGATATGGTTTAGCTCTTCCTTAAATTCTTTGTGGAATACTCCTGTGAAACCATCTGGTCCAGGGCTTCTGTGTGTCTAGAGTTTTTTGATTGCTGTTTCCATTTCTTTTGTTGTTTTTGGTCTGTTCAGGCTTTCTGCTTCTTCTTCATTGAGTTTTGGAAGATTGTATTGTTCTAGAAATTTGTCCATTTCACCTAGGTTTCCAAATTTCTTGGCATGCGGTTCTTCATAGTAATTTCTTACAATGCTTTGTATTTCTGGGGTATCAGTTGTAATCTCTCCTCTTTCATTTCTGATTGTGTTTATTTGGGTCCTCTCTCTTTTTTTCTTCATGAGCCTGCTTACATGCTTGTCAATTTTGTTTGTCTTTTCAAAGAACTAGCTCCTGGATTCATTGATCCTTAGAATTGTGCTTTTAGTCTCTATGTCATTTAATTCTGCTCTGATCTTGGTTATTTCCTTCCTTCTACTTGCTCTGGTCTGCTTTGTTATTGTTCCTCATGTTCTTATAGGTGTAGGGATAGTTTGTTTGCTTAAAATGTTTCTCTCTTTTTAAGGTAGGCCTGTATTGCTATAAACTTCCCTCTCAGAACTGCCTTTGCTATGTCCCATAAGTTTTGTGTTGTTGTGAGTTCATTTTCATTTGTTTCCAGAAACTTTTTTATTTTTTCCCTAATTTCATTCTTGACCCATTCATTGTTTAAAAGCATGCTATTCAATGTCCATGAGTTTGAGTGTTTGGTGTTTTTTTCCTTGGGGTTTGTTTCTAGTTTCAATCCCTTGTGATCCGAGAAAATGCTTGGTATGATTTCAATTTTCTTGAATTTGTTGAGGCTTGTTTTGTGTCCTATCATGTGGTCTATCTTTGAAAATGTTCCATGTGTGTTTGTAAAGAATGTATATTTAGCTTCTTTGGGATGAAGGGCTCTCTCTATATATATATCAGTTAAGTTCATTTCATCTAGGGCATTGTTCAATGCCACAATATCTTTGCTGATATTTTGTTTGGAAGATCTGTCCATTTTTGACAGTGGGGTATTAAAATCCCCTACTATCATTGTGTTGCTGTCAGTATCTTTCTTGAAGTTCTCTAAGATTTTCTTTATGTATTTGGGTGCTCCTATGTTGGGTGCATATATATTTACAATATTTATGTCTTCTTGGTGGATTCTTCCTTTGAGTATTATGTAGTAACCTTCTGGGTCTCTCTTTATGGCCCTTTTTTGGAAGTCTAATTTGTCTGATATGAGTATTGCTACCCCGGCTTTTTTTTCCTGTCCTTTCTCTTGGAAAATTTGTTTCCAGCCCTTCACTTTCAGCCTGTGTGGGTCTTTTGTTCTGAAGTGGGTCTCTTGTAGGCAGCATATGTGTGGGTCATGCTTTCTTATCCATTCAGCCATTCTAAATCTTTTGATTGGAGCATTTAATCCATTTACATTTAAGGTTATTGTTGATAGGTACTTATTCATTGCCATTTTTGTGCTTGTGTTCCTCTCTCTCTCTCTCTTTTCCTTCCTTTCCTTAAAGCAGTCCCTTTAGTATCTCTTGCAGAGCTAGTTTAGTGGAGGTGTGTTCTTTTAGACTTCTTTTGTCTGGGAAGCTCCTTATTGGCCTTCTCTCTTGATTGAGAGCCTTGCTGAGTAAAGTAGCCTTGGTCGCAGGCCTTGGGTTTTCATTACTTGGAATATTTCTTGCCATCCTCTTCTGGCTTGGAGTGTTTCTATTGAGAAGTCAGCTGCTAACTATATTGGGGCTCTTTTTTATGTTACTTCCTGTTTTTCACTAGCTGCCTTTAAGATTCTCTCTTTGTCTTGAAATTTTGCCATTTTAATTATGATGTGTCCTGAGGTGGGCCTCTTTGGGTTCCTCTTGATTGGGACTCTCTGTGTTTCCTGGATTTGTGTGACTTTTTCTTTCATCAAATTAGGGAAGTTTTCCATCATTACTTTTTAAAATAGGTTTTCTATCCCTTGATCTTCTTCTTCTCCTTCTGGTATCCCTATTATACAGATATTACTGTGTTTCCTATTGTCTTGCATTTCTCTTAATCCCTCTTCATTCTTTCTGAGCCTCTTTTCCTTTTCTTGCTCTTTCTGGGTGCTTTTTTCTTCTTTGACCTCTAGCTTGCTGATCCAATCTTCTGCTTCATCAAGTCTGCTTTTGATTCCTTCTACTGTGTTCTTCAGTTCAGAAATTGTATTCTTCATTTCCTCTTGGCCTTTGTTGACAGTTTCTATTTCCTTTTTCATGTTGATATTGTTTGCAGCGAGTTCATTGTAGCTTCCCTGTAGTTTCTGGTAATTCATTGTGAGCTCATTGAGTTTCCTGATAATCATTGTTTTGAACTCAATATCTGATAGTTTAGTTGCCTCTTTCATTTAGCACTCTTTCTGAGGCTTCCTCCTTTCCCTTCATTTGGGGATTGTTTCTTTGTCTTCACATTGTTTGTGAGACTGTTCTTGTTAGTCTCAGCTTCTTAAATTGATCTGTTCTGGCTCCCTGGGTTTATGGTGTGAACTTCTGTGGTAGAATACCTTTAAGATCCAGTGGTGCAGTCTCCTTGATGTCCCGAGCTCACTGATCTTGGGCTGTAATTGAAGTTGGCTTGGTGTTTGTGTTTGAGTTTTGATTGTTGTTGGGTCTTTCTTTGGTGGCTCCTTTCCACCAGCTCCTTAACTGAGGGTCACTCTGTCTACCACCTCTTGTATTTTGTTATGCTGGTGTGGGTAGTTTGCGTTGAGGCTGGTACTTCCATGTGTACAAGGTTTTGAAGATTCTCTCTTGCTCTTGTTGAGTTGTTTTTACTGGGTAATTTCTCCACTACTTAGTTGTATTTCCAGATAGGTCCTGGATTTAGGTTTGTGTGGTTTACACTCCCTCCTTCACTTTCTTCTGTTGTTATCTCTTATTGGTTCCTTTGTTGTTGGGTTTCTTTTTCCAGTGGGTATCCTGGTGTTCACAGCTTCCACCTACTCTTTTTTGTGATCAGATGGAGCTGGAAGGTAAAATGGTTTAGGACAGCAAGTCAGTATTCTATGATATTTACAGTAGCAGCCATTAGAGAAGAGCTAGGAAATCTTTTGGCTATGTATAGTGTTAACTGCGACCTTCCACCCAACTAGCCAATTTTTAGAAAGGATGAAAAGAAGATAAGACTCTTGTTGGGGAGGGAAGGATTATGAATTGGATCTAAAAAGCAGTGAGGTTGTTGGAAGTCAGATTCTAAAGTAAGATGAGAGTAAAGGATAGTAAATAGGTGTGGTATGTGAGAGAATAGAATTAACCACTACAGTAATAGAGTTCAGGAAACCATGGAGTGGGCTGAGATCTGGAAGGGGTCTTGTGAAGTATTTACAATCGTATGGAACAGCTATTATTTACAGTAATATTAGAGCAACAATCATATGACAGAATCTGGATAACAAGATTCTGGATCTGGATAACAAGATTCTTGATCTGGATAACAAGAATAGGGAGTATAGAACCTTGAGTAGTGTGCTAATGGGACACAAGTGAAGTGAAGGACAGTAAATCAGCAATACATTATGAAAGAGAGATCAGGTGAAACCTGTCAAATGATACAATATTACCAGCCAAGCAATGCAGACTATACAGAAAGAAGAGGAACACAAAAATACTATTAAAATAAAAGATGTAAGAATAATGGAAAATACTAATGATAGAAATATGCAATAACTTGTGTGTCCTCTGTAATAGCAAAATGAAATTTGTCTCACTTTCTCAGCAGTTGAGATGCCCCTTTTTTGGGTCCAATTCTGGTCTTTTCACAGTTCTAGGTATGTGTGTGTGTGTATGTGTGTGTGTTTTGTCTCACTTGTAAGTATTTTTTTTAAAAAAGGCAGAAGAAGGAAGGAAGAAGAGATAAAATTGGAAAGAAAGGAAGAAGGAATAAAACAAGAAGGAAGGAAAGAGAGGAAAAAGGAATTGAAAAATAAAAAATAATAAAAATTAAAAATTATTTAAAAAGTAAAAATAGAATAAAAGCAAAAAGCCTCTTGGTTTCAAAGTGGCCAAACCAGTCTTTCTGGTCTTGCTGGCTGCAGCAAGCTGAGGGCAATTGGTATGGCTTTTCTTCCTTCTTGATCTGGACTCAGTCAGCCTTGCAAGCACCCTCCCTAGAACTATCCTGGTGCCTTTCCCTGGTGCCTTGGGTGTGGGCTGGGGTGCAGGTGCATGCACACTCAATCAGGCTGCCTTGGTCCCACAGGTGCACACCTTTCCCAGTGCTATAGGGGTGCGCAGGGTCTTCCACACAACCTTCTGCATAACCTCACCATCGCTGCCCAGCTGGGTGGCAGGGAGGCTAGAGCAATTGCTGCAGGAGAATTTCTCAAACAATGTCTGTCTTTTCACTTTTTCTTTTTGAGAAATTTCTCCTACTCAAGCCTGACACTCCATACAGTGGCCTTGCCTCTTCCACAGCCCAGTTCTCCAGGCAGACCCATGACTATTGAGGTCAGGGCCTGTCACTGCATGCCTCTAAACTCTGCCGGTGTCCACAGACTCCGCGGGTGCTTGCAGCCCCTGTGTGTTTGCCACTTAGTCCTTTTGCCCCTCTCTGTGACTTCAAGCAACCACGTCTCTCCTGGTGCTGCTCAGACCTTGTTTGGCCAGGGAGGGAACAGTTGCTCCGGCTCTCTCCCAAGGACTCTATGGCAGACCCGGCGTGTGCCAAGCCTGGGGCTGCAGCCACCCTGGTCCCCGCTCTGGTCCCTGGGACCTTATTGTCCTGAAGCACTCTCCTTACCATCTGGTTTTTCAGTGTCCACTACAATTTTTGGTCTCTTATTTTCATATATGCTGAGGTGCTGTTGGCTGTTTGCTCTTTCACTCCATAGATTGGCTAAGATTTTCTCCCATGTGTAGAGGGGAGTGGAATCTACTCCCTCTTACCCTGATACCATCTTCTCATTCTTCCTCAAAAACCTGTTTTTGAAAAAGGAAAGAAGAAGGCCAAATTTTTAAATGAGCTAAGCTTATAAAAAAACACAAGGAAATTTAAAAGTCAGTCTTTAGTTATGTTCACATAACAGTGCTATGTAGGCAGAACTGGGGCTTAGAAAGGTTACAATTCAGAAGTTGTCTTTTAGGTGGAGACACAAAGACCCCTTAAAGTAGGAAAGGGTCACTTGGTCATGCAAATATAAAGAGCCAAAGCCCCTTTCATCCTGGGAGTGAGTGTGACAGGGCCTGACAGAGGCAGCCTTCTATGGTTTTCAGAGCTGAAAGATGGGTGAACTGTATTGGAGACCTGGAAAGAGGAATTCAACTCCTACCTTACAGGATTCAGTGTATTTGGGCTGAAGTCTGCTGTCAGGAAAAGTATGAAAGACCTAGAAGTAGAACTCACCATGAGGGAAAGGTGTATGGCTAGATACCTGGGTCTGGGTCATCTGAAGAGGAGAACTATTTCTGAACCAAAGCATAGCTGAACCCAGACAGTCCGTCTGACCCAGATGGACTACTTTGGATGTTGCTTTTGAGCATAAATCCACAGTCTCTAGCCTTGGAAGACCAAGAATGGAGCACAATCTATCAGGAACTAGGGTTGTTGATCACAGAAGCACTGGATTAACAGAAGCACCATCACAGCAGTGCACAAGGACATGAACTGGTATAAGAACAAGTGGTGCAGCCACTAAATCAGATTCTCCAACAATGTCTACACCCAGTGAGAATAATACCCTTGGCCCTGGCCAGGTGTTTCAGTTGGTTGGAGCCTCATTCTGTTCAGCAAAAACTTGTTGATTCGATTCTTGGTCAGGGCACAAATTTAGGTTGTTAATTTCATCCCCAGAGAGGGTTCAGATAGGAAGCAATCAATGTTTCTCTCACACATTGATGTTTCTTTCTTTTTCTTTATCCCTCCCTTTCTCTTGCTCTCTTCCTTCCTTTCTCTCTAAAATCAGAAAACATGTCCTTGGGTCAGGATTTAAAAAAAGAAATAGCACCCTTGAACTAAGTAAGACCCTGGGGAGTCTTGAAAATTGGTGCAGGAGTGGGGATGTTTGTTGGGCAGATAGTTCAGAGAAACTGGGTGCCCCACTAATTTATTTTTCATTTGACTCTTACAAATAGCCATGACCATTTTTTGCAATTCTAAACTGTAAAATAGATCATACCAGCTACACCGGGAAAACACATAAGGAATGGATAGACCTGCCATCAGAACATAGAGTGTATTATTGATGGATGTTAAAACAAGAATAAAATTTGTGTCTTCTTTCAGATATTGCTCTTTAGGCTTAAAAGGGTAAATGAATATTGGTAAGAACTTGAACCCCAATGTAGACACAGTGCAAGGAAACAACAAGTGCTCTGAAAGGAATTCTAATCTCCCGATCCAAACAAAGCATACCTGAGACTAATGTTAGAATCAATCCCTTGCAGTGCCCTAGGAGGACTATGGAAACCAGGAGAAGAGTCGATAGACAAGAAATGGGCAAACATTATTCTAATTTATAGAAGGAATAAAAAGGCAGATTCTGAAAACCACATGATTTTAATCTCAGGCAAGTTACATGAAAAGATTATTTAAAGGCCAGGGTGATTGTTATGACCTTTGATAGGCTCACTGAGAACAAGCCATTTCAGATTAACTTCATTCCTTTTTTTGAAATGGTTGTTAGTAGTTCAGGAAAATGTGGCCAATGTAGAAAATGTCAATATCAGAAAACATTGGACAAAATCACAATAAAATGTGGTCAAGAAAGATGAATAGCAACAGAGATTGGTGGGTTGATATATGACTAAATCAATTGATTCATTCATTTTATTAGTGACACATCATAGAAAACAGACCTGGGCATTGTCCCTTTTTTAATGATGTGAATAAAAACATATATCACATGTTTATTAAAATTGTACAAGCTGCCCAGAATATCAGAATCAAAAATTATCTCAAGGTGAACCAGTGGACTAACTTACAAGGTGGAAATGTAAAAAGTATTCAATTCCCTTACCGGTCAGGGTTTAGTTCCTATTTTTAGTGTCATGTGTTTTTTTTTCTCTAAAAACATTCAAGACCAGAAATTTAAAGCTATTTTCTGAATGTAGTAAATTGTTTCTAAATTTACCTGAATAAGTAGGGATGCATTGCCCACTGTACAAAAAATTCTACATAATAGGAAATTATATTCTTTTTAAAAGACTGTTTTATTCTTAAATCTCTTCTAATTCAGTTCATTTCAGTGTTCAGTAATTCAGACATTTGGCCAAGATGGATGCATTAGTAGATACGCTTTGCCTCCTCACACAACTAAAAGAAGGACAACAACAAATTGAAAAACAAAAAACAACCAGAACTGCTAGAAAATTAAATTGTAGGGAAGCCCAACAACCAAGGAGTTAAAGAAGACACATTCATCCAGACTGGTAGGAGGGGTGGAGATGGGCAGCCAAGGTGGACAGGACTCAGAGCAAAGTGGTAGCTGGTGGAGGAGGTGGTCCCACATTTGTGTGCACGTAAACCAGGAGGAACAACTAGAAAGCAAGGCAGACTGTGCAACCCAGTGTTCCAGTGCGGAGAAATAAAGCCTCAAAAACCCCTGACTAAAAAAACCTGTTGGGGTTGAGGCAGTGGGAGAAACTCCCACCCTCACAGGAGAGTTCACTGGAGAGATCCAAGTGGTCCTAGACATATATAAAACCACCCATCCAGGAATCAGCACCAGAAGGGCCCAATTTGACTATGGGTAGTGGAGGAAGTGACTGAAAGCTGGTGGAGAACTGAGCATGTGGCATTGTTCCCTCTCAGACCCCTCCACCACATACAGCTCCACAATGCAGCAATATGGGTAGCCTTGCCTGGTGATTATCTAAGTCTCCACCCCTTACTACACAATAGGTGCGCTGATACCTGCCCTGATACCTGCCTACCCTCCCAAAAAAGGCCCAAATGAAAGAACAGATGAAAGCTCCAGAAAAAATAAAACTAAGCAATGAAGAGATAGCCAACCTATCAGATGCACAGTTCAAAACACTGGTAGTCAGGATGCTCATAGAATTGGCTGAGTATGGTCGCAAAATAGAGGAAGAAGTGAAAGCTATGAAAAGTGAGATAAAGGAAAATGTACAGGGAACCAAGAGTGAGGGGAAGGAAACCAGAACTCAAATCAACGGTTTGGAGCAGAAGGAAGAAATAATCATTCAACCAGAACAGAATGAAGAAACAAGAATTCAAAAAATGAGGAGAGGTGAGGAATGTTTGGGATAACTTCAAACCTTCCAACATCCAAGTCATAGGGGTGCCAGAAGGAGAAAGAGGAAGAGCAAGAAATTGAAAACTTGTTTGAAGACATAGCGAAGGAGAACGTCCCCAGTCTGGTGAAGGAAATAGACTTCCAGGAAGTCCAGGAAGCCCAGAGAGTCCCAAAGAATTTGGACCTAAGGAGCAACACACCAAGGCACATCATAATTGCATTACCCAAGATTCAAGATAAGGAGAGGATCTTAAAAGCAGCAAGAGAAAAGAAGAGAGTGACCTACAAAGGAGTGCCCATAAGACTCTCAGCTGCTTTCTCAAAAGAGACCTTGCAGGCAAGAAGGACCTGGAAAGAAGTATCCCAAGTCATGAAAGGCAAGGACCTACATCCAAGATGACTCTATCCAGCAAAGCTATCATTTAGAATGGAAGGGCAGATAAGGTCAAGTTAAAGGAGTTCATCATCACCAAGCCCTTATTATGTGAAATGCAAAAAGGGCTTATCTGAGAAAAAGAAGAAGATTAAAAATACGAACAGTAAAATGACAACATACTCACAACTATTAACGACCAAACATAAAAAAAGAAAAACAAATTAAGTAAACAACTAGAACAGAAATAGAACCAGAGAAATGGAGATCACATAGGGGCTACCAGCAGGGAGGGAAAGTGGAAGAATGGGAGAAAAGGTACAGGGAATAAGAAGCATAAATGGTAGGTACAAAATAGACAGGGGGAGGTTAAGAACAGTATGAGAAGTGGAGAGACCAAAGAACTCATGTACAACCCATGGACATGAACACTGTGGGTGGGAGGGGGGATGTAGGGCAGAGGGGAATAAAGGGGGGGGAATGGGACAACTGTAATAGCATAATCAATAAAATATACTTTAAAACCCCTTCATTCAAAAAGAAAAATAAATGATATTAAGGAATTATCATTATATTATTTATATAATTTATTATATTGTTATATTATTTTAGGTAGAATAATGGTGTTGTTCTATTTACAAGAAGAAACCTTGTCATTTAGAGATACATGCTGAAACATTTATGAGTTAAAAGGTAGGATGTCCAAAATGTTCTTCAAAATAATCTAGGTAAGAACATGAATGAAACAAGATTGTCTATGAGTTGGTAATCATTAAAGCTGGGTATTCATTATACTATTTTCTTGATTCCAGAACATGTTTCAAGTTGTCAGGAAAAAAAGAGAGTAAACAACAAAGAAATCAATAGACTCAAATACTGTATGATTCCATTGTTTAGAGTTCAAAAACAGACAAAACTAATTTGTGGTTTTAGAAGTGAAGTTAACGATTGATGGAAGTGGGTGGAAAAGCAAGTTTTGTACGAAGGTCCTGCTTTAGTTCTTAGTATGGGTGCTCCTTATATGGGTGTGCTTGTTTTAAAAAGTTCATTGAATTCCAGTTAATTTATGTACTTTTATGTATGAATGTTATACTTCAAAAAAACATTTAAAATAACCCTATTTAAGGTAGATTTGCTAAAAATTCACACATAGGGCCTCAGAAAGATAATTTGGGAAGACTTGTTAATAATTTAATTTTGTAATTTTACATAGATAAAGATGTTGAAATACATAAAGAAGAATGAATCCTTGACTCTCAGGATTATTTCATTCAGACAACTGGCATTCCCTGAGGGCAAACTCTAAGCTTCTTACTGTGTTGTTCCTAAAACCTGAGTACCTGGATGACTTTACAAATCATTTAAGCCAACTGTCTGTCCAAAATCTGATCAAATATTCACCTGCCTCTGCTTGAACATCCATAATGATGGGAACCTCATTATTTGTAGTGGCATTCTGTTTCATTTTAGGGTATCTATAACAGTTGAATTATTTTTACTATATTTTCTTTCTCATGATGGTCCTTCAAATATCAGAAGGCAGACATCATATTAGAATCTTTTCTATTGGCCAAAGATCCCTAGTCTCTCCAGCTATTTTTCATGTTTTCAGTTTCTTTCTCTCACTTGGCAATTCTCTCCTGACCTTTACTGTGTCCATGCCTGTTAAAGTGACATCCTAAACTGAACATAACACACCATTAGACAAGGCAATGATGTGGGTCATTCCAGTCCTACCATTGAAGCCAGTCATCTGTGACTTTTAACCTACTGTGTTCTGTTAATACAGCCCACCAACTACAAGTTCTTGGGCTGCCATAGTGCACTGTCAAGTCACCCTGATCTCACTATGATCCCAAATTTCCACTTACAAGTGCCAAGTCTTTTCCTTTCAATAACTCTGCAGCCTGGTTTCTGAAATGTTGTCCTTACTATATATTTGTCTCTGATAATTATAAAATTCTGTTTAAAAGTGACATTTTTAAAAAGTTGCTTATTAAAAAATTAGGAAATTCAATAATTATAAAAATGATAAAGTCTCAATGATGTAATGCCAAAACTAACCCTACAATTAGTTAAACTACCAAGTTTAAAAGGACCTAAGTTACAGCAAAGTTAAATAAAAGAGGGTAGACATAGAACATAGTGATTTGTATGAAGCACAAAAAAACCTTCTTTGAGTGATTTCTTCAGAAGACTGATATCTTTGGAGAATGGTTTTCTGAGTGCTCCATGGTGCTACGAGACATCGATGAGTGTGATCCAAAAATTGTTCTGTGTTTAGACAAATTTCAAGAATACTGTACACTATAGATCAGGGGTTGGCAACTTTTTCTGTCAGGGGCCAGGTGAAAGTAAGTACCTTAGGCTTGAGGGTTTACATGGTCTCTGTTGCACTACTCAACTATGCTCTTATAGCCAAGGACAATATGTAAACACATGGCTGTTGTGTTCCAATAAAAGCAAGCATTGGGCCTGTTTGGCCTGGATGTCTTAGATAGGACCCCTGTTGTAGCCTCTCTGAAAGCTCCCCGTTTATATAAGCATACTGAACCCCACTTGAAGGCTTTGAGAAGCCCTGCAGAAATAGAATCTGTCAGCCAAGTTTCACTCAGAGTTTCCCAATCTATTGGCCTGTTAAACTTTCTTCATGACATACCTATTAAGCTCCATGGAATAGTGCTCTATGAATGAATTATCCATTTGGGAACAGTGGTTTAACACAAGATTTTCTTTAAAGGATCTCTTCTGAAAAAAATTTAAAAAAAAAAGAATTACTGAATCAGCTTTTATGAATTACTGAATTTTTTTCTTTAAAAAATATTTTATTGACTTCCAGCCAAGACAGAGTCATAGGTAAACACACTTTGCCTCCTCGCACAACCAAAATAAGGTCAGCAACAATTTAGAAACAGGATAACAACCAGATCTGACAGAAAATTGAACTGTATGGAAGTTGGACAACCAAAGAGTTAAAATAGACACATTCATCCAGACCAGTAGGAAGGGTGGAGTCGGGCAACCAGGCAGAGAGGGGTCTCAGCACAAAAGTGGTGGCACCAGGCGTGTAATGCATCCCAGGCACTTAAGGCATCCTGAGCACAAGACGACAGTGGGCCAGGCAGCTGGCAGACCCAGCTAGGCAGCGACTGTGAAGCAAGGCACTGTGCATAAGGCACCTGGCTGTCCCGGCCACATTCATGTGCAGATAAACCATGTGAAATTGGGCAGTGAGACAGACCTTGCAACCCAGGGTCCCACTGCTGGGAAACGGAACCTCGGGGAACTGATTGAAAATACTTGTGGGGGTTGAGACACAGGGAGAGACTCCCAGCCTCACAGGAGAGTGTGTAGAAGAGACCCACGGAGTCCAAGAGTATATACAAGCCCACCCACATGGGAATTAGCACCATAAAGGCTCAGTTAGCTTGGAATAAGCAGCAGAAAGGACTGAAATCTGACAGGGAGAGGAGAAAGCGCCATTATTCCCTCTCAGACCCTGCCCCCACATACAACATCACAACACATTGACTGAGTTGCCCTGCCCTGGAGAATACCTAAGGCTCTGCCTCTCATACATAACAGGTGCGACCAGACCCCCCCCCCAAAAAAAATGGCTCAAACAGAAATACAAATCAAAGCCCCAGAGCCAATACTTTTAAGTGACCAAGAGATAGCCAACTTATCAGATGCACAGTTCAAAGCACTGGTGATCAGGACGCTCACAGAATTGGTTGCATTTGGTCGCAAATTAGACGAAAAAATGAAGGCTACAATAAGAGAAATGAAGGAAAATGCACAGGGAACCAATAGTGATGGGAAGGAAACTGTGACTCAAATCAAGAGAGTACACCAGAAGGAGAAAAGAAACAACCAAACAGAAAAGAATGAAGAAACAAGAATTCAAAAAAATTAGGACAGGCTTAGGAACGTCCAGGATATCTTTAAATGTTCCAACACCTGAATTATAAGGGTATCAGAAGGGGAAGAGGAAGAGCAACAAGTGGAAAAGTTATTTGAACAAATAATAAAGGAGAAAATCCCTAATCTGGCAAAGGAAATAAACTTCCAGGAAGGCTAGGAAGCTCAGAGAGTCATAAAGAAGTGGGACCCAAGAAGAAACACACCAAGGCACATCATAATTACATTAGCCAAGGTAAAAATGAAGGAGAGAATCCTAGAAGTAGCATGAGATAAGGGAACAGTAACCTACAAAGGAGTTCCCATCAGACTGTCAGCTGATTTCTCAAAAGAGACCTTGCAGGAAGAAGGGGTTGAAAAGAAGTATTCAAAGTCATGAAGGGCAAGGACCTACATCCAAGATTGTTCTATCCAGCAAAGCTTTCATTTAGAATGGAAGGGCAGATAAAGTTCTTCTCAGATAAGCTCAAGTTCAAGGAGTTCATCATCACCAATTCCTTATTTTATGAAATGTTAAAGGGACTTATCTAAGAAAAAGAAAATAAAAAACATGTATAGTAAAATGACAGCAAACTCACAATTATTAACAACCACACCTAAAACAAAAACAAACTAAGCAAACAACTAGAACAGGAACAGACCCACAGAAATGGAAATCACATGGAGGGTTAGCAACAGGGGAGTGGGAGGAGGAGAGAGGGAGAAAAGTTACAGAGAATAAGTAGCATAGATGGTAGGTAGGTAGGGGTAGGGCAAGAATAGTATGGGAAACGTAGAAGCTAAAGAACTTATGACACATGGACATGAACTAAAGGGGAGGAATGTGGGTGGAAGGGGATATGCAGGGTGGAGGGGAGTGAAGGGGGAAATGGGAAATCTGTAATAGCATAATCGATAAAATATATTAAAAAATTAAAAAAATAAAAGGTTTTAAAAACTGGGAAAAATATTTTATTGATGATGGTTTTACAATTGTCCCATTTTTTCCTCCTTTTTTTCCCCTCCACCCTGAAAGCCCCCTACCAGCATTCTTCTACCTTAGTAAATGTCCATGGGTCATACATATAAGTTCTTTGGCTTCTCCATTTTCCATACTGTTCTTTACCTCCCCCTATGTACTTTGTACCTACCATTTATGCTTCTTATTCACTGTAAATATCCCCCATTCTCCCCCATCTCCATCCCTGCTGATAACCCTCCATGTGATATCTATTTCTTTAATTTATTATTTTTAATTTTTTAAACTTCTTTTTATTGTTCAAGTACAGTTGTCTCCATTACCAACCCCCCAGCATCCCCACCCCCACCTCAGCCATCCCCATCTTTCTCCTTGATCCTATCCCCCTTTGGTTTTGTCCATATGTACTTTATAGATGTTCCTGAAACCCCTCCCTCTTTTTCCCCCATTATCTCCTCCCACCTACCCTCTGTGAGCTTGTTCTTAATTTTAATGTCTCTGGCTATATTTTGCTTGCTTGCTTGTTTTGTTGGTTAGGGCCCACTTACAGGTGAGATCACAGTAAGAAATTCCTCAGAAAACTAAAAATGGAATTGCCTTTTGACCCAGTGATTCCACTGCTGGGATTGCACCCTAAGAATCCTGAAACACCAATCCAAAAGAACCTATGCACCCAATGTTCATAGTAGCACAATTTACAATAGCCAAGTGATTGGTTTCTGTGAAGCTATTACTATTTTAGTTGTTTGTATAGTTTGTTTTTCTTTTTTTATGTTTGGTCGTTGATAGTTGTATGTTGTCATTTTACTGTTCGTATTTTTAATCTTCTTTTTCTCAGATAAGTCCTTTTTGCATTTCACATAATAAGGGCTTGGTGATGATGAACTCCTTTAACTTGACCTTATCTGCCCTTCCATTCTAAATGATAGCTTTGCTGGATAGAGTCATCTTGGATGTAGGTCCTTGCCTTTCATGACTTGGAATACTTCTTTCCAGGTCCTTCTTGCCTGCAAGGTCTCTTTTGAGAAAGCAGCTGAGAGTCTTATGGGCACTCCTTTGTAGGTCACTCTCTTCTTTTCTCTTGCTGCTTTTAAGATTCTCTCCTTATCTTGAATCTTGGGTAATGCAATTATGATGTGCCTTGGTGTGTTCCTCCTTAGGTCCAAATTCTTTGGGACTCTCTGGGCTTCCTGGACTTCCTGGAAGTCTATTTCCTTCACCAGACTGGGGACGTTCTCCTTCGCTATGTCTTCAAACAAGTTTTCAATTTCTTGCTCTTCCTCTTCTCCTTCTGGCACCCCTATGACTTGGATGTTGGAAGGTTTGAAGTTATCCCAAACATTCCTCACCTCTCCTCATTTTTTGAATTCTTGTTTCTTCATTCTGTTCTGGTTGAATGATTATTTCTTCCTTCTGCTCCAAACCATTGATTTGAGTTCTGGTTTCCTTCCCCTCACTCTTGGTTCCCTGTACATTTTCCTTTATCTCACTTTTCATAGCTTTCACTTCTTCCTCTATTTTGTGACCATACTCAACCATTTCGGTAAGCCAGGGGTCCTAGAGGAAACAGTGCTGCTTGCTTGGCTCTCAGATGGCTTTTGGTCACTTCCTCCACTACCCAATAGCAAATTGGGTCCTTCTGGTGCTGATTCCAGGGTGAGTGGTTTTATATATGTTGTAGTACTGTTTGGGTCTCTCCAATGGACTCTCCTGTGAGGCTGGGAGTTTCTCATGCTGCCACAACCCCCACAGGTGTTTTCAGTCAGAGGTTTTGAGGCTTTATTTCTCCACACTGGAACCCTGGGTGGTGTGGTCTGTCTTGCTCCCCAGTTTTTTCTCCCATTTTATCTGCACACAAATGTGGGACTGCTTGGTCTGCCAGCTGCCACCTTGCCGGCCCAGGTCCTCCAGCCACTGCCTTGCCACGAGTGCTTTCCACCTGGCTGCTGCGGGTCTCTTCCCCTCCTACCTGTCTAGATGAATGTTTCTTCCTTAACTCCTTGGTTGCTGGACTTTCATGCAGCTTGATTTTTTGACAGTTATTGTTGTTTTTTGTTTCTAAATTTGTTGTCATCCTTCTTTTGTGTGGGAGGAGGCACAGTGTATCTACCTACACCTCCACCTTGGCCAGAAGTCTAATTCCTTAATATCATTTAAAATATAATCAGTGTTCAAATTCCCATGATTGCTATATTTCTAAGTATGTTTACTGATTTTAGAGAGAGAGAAAGAGAGAGAAACTTGATGTGAGAAACAAATATCAACTGGATGCTTCACATATGGGCCCCAACCAAGGATCAAACTTTCAACCTAGGTACTTGCCCTGACTGGGAGTCAAACCCTCAGCCATTTGGTATGCAGGACAAATGAGCCACACCAGCCAGGGCTGTCCCATATTTTTTACAGTCCATTTGGGGTTTTTTTGTTTTGTTTTGTTTTTACAATTTTTTAAAAGATTTTTTTATTTATTTTTAGAGAGGAAAGAGAGGGAGAGAGAGAGAGAGAGCAACATCAATGTGCGGTTGCTGGGGGTCACGGCCTGCAACCTAGGCATGTGCCCTAACTGGGAATCGAACCTGTGATGCCTGGTTCGCAGCCCACACTCAATCCACTGAGCTACACCAGCCAGGGCCATTTGTTTTAATCAGGATTGAAATTAAGTCCCTACTTTTCTCTTGGTTGGTATGTCTCCCAGGTCTCTTCCCCTGTCAAGTTCCCTTTCTTGTCTCTCCTTTTTCCCCTCAGGGAATTTATTTGTTGAAAAAACTACATTACTGGTTCTATGGATTTTTGCACAACTGTTCTTTTACCATCAAATCTCTGTGGTGTGCTTTATCACGTTCCTCTGACTTTTTTGTTTTACTCTAATTAGGTGTATTGGAATTTAATTCAATTCTGACACCAACTACCCTTAGTGCAGATACCACAAGTTAAGGGCAAAGACCTTCACAAGGCTGCCCTCACTTCAGATGGCATCTCCAACTCTCGGGGTCACACATGCTTCTGACCATCTGGATATAAATTCATGAGTTCCCATGATCCCCTCAGGTTCAACAATACACTAGAATGACTCACAGGATTCAATGTACTTCTGGTATGTGCTGTACTGATTATTACAGAGCACACAACTCAGGAAGAGATACATAGGGCAGAAGCAGGAAGGGTCCTGGAATGGGAGTTTCTGCAACTCCCCTCACACTCCCTATACCCTGCTCTATGGATTCAGGGTGTGTCACTCTCCTGGTGCATAAATATTTCACCAACCAGAAACCTCCTCTGAGCCTTGGTATCCATAGTTTTTATTGGGGTTTCATTAAGTAGACATGACTGAAAATCATTGAGCCCATAGTTGAACTCAACCTTCCACCCCCTTTATCTCCCTGGAGGTTAGACTGGTTCTAAATTCCCACCCTCTAACCAACCAGCTGGTCATTCTGGTGGCCACCTCCATCCTGGAGCTACCTAGGGCCTAGCCATGAGTCACCTCATTATCAAAACAAAAACAGTCCCCTTACTAAAGAAGTCCAAGAGTTTTTGAAGCTCTGTGACAGGAATTGGAAACAAACCCTACATGTATCTTTTATTATACCACACTTTCTTCTATAAATTCACGGTTAAATCTAGACTTTAAGCTGTATCAGATTTTAGGTTTGAATTTTTGGCAAGAATACTATATAGGTAGTGTTTCATGCTTCTATCACTAGGCACACATAAATGTCTGGTGGCTGGAATAAGACATTTTCAGAAACCAGAACAAGCAGTTCTGTCAGCTGAGGTGCCAGAGATATCTCATTATATCCTCCATTGATGGTGCATAGGTCCACCATCAGCCTCTTACCACCTCAACCTGATTTCCCTTACCTACTAACCTCTTGCTGCTGTGTTCACTTCTGAATTATGTAACAGGGGTAATTGTCTTTTTGTTCATGCAGAAGAAATGGCTCATCATGAAAGATGATTTGCAGCTTTTCCACTCAGTTTCAGTCCTTTTATTTTTGGGGGGTTTCTTTACCCAGTTAGTCAGAAAAAAGAAATGGATGCTTGTGTCTTAATAAGCATATCCTAGCCAGGTGTTAGCAGTCTAGAGGGGATTTATATAGCCTTTTAGCCCACATAGACCCCCTGATGGACAGGGCATAACTATCCAGGTTTCACTGAATGTAGGTCAGCACCAGCAGCAAAATGGAGGTGGCATGAAAGACATCAGAACTCAAGTTCCCCCAGAAACATGGCCAATCACTTGATTTGAAAGAAGACAGTCCCAAGCTCATCTTTTGATAGATGATTAATCAATGGGTCCTTAGACTCCTTTATTTTAGAGATTGGAGGAAATTCATGGATAAAGTCAAGGATGCACATGAAAAGAATGCCTGTGAACCAAACTAAGATGCCATTCAAGGAACTGAGATGAAAGTAACTGAAGTAAATGAGACTAAAGTCAAATTCCTTCTCATTTTCCTCAAATGTAGATGAACTACCTGACCAGCTGCATTATAAATAACTGTTTTTTTCTAGACAAGGCATCCAGAACACAGTGTAGTTAGTAACCAGAAGCCAGGCAACATATATCATGAGAAATAGATGGAAGCCAGTGAAGAAGAGAGCCTTATGCACAGACATTGAGTGTAAATGCCATCTTTTAATTTTTTAGTCCTCACTCAAGGATATGTTTATTGATTAGAGAGAGAGAGAAACATCTATGTGTGAGAGAAATATCAACTGGTTGCCTCTTGTATGCATCCCAACTGGGGTTAGAACCTGCAACATTTGGGTGTACAGGAAGATGCTCCAACCAACTGAGCAACCCAGCCAGGGCAATGTAAATGTCATCTGGAGAACAGATCCAATAGCTGTTGAAAGAAATCTCTGTTATAAGCACAGGGCTGTCAAAAAAAAAAAAAAACAAACCCAAGTCTGTCACTGCATGTCTAATATCATTTCAGGGGCTCAGGGGTCTATTTACCCAAATAACCTTCTTACTCAATAACTTCTGAAATTCCTTTCAAGAGGGATCATTCCACAGGAAGGCTTTTAAAGTAACTACAGTGCACATATTATATGGTGGAGGTACTATTACCAACAAGTATGGCTGGAGCACTTAAACAGGCACTAACCTGGGTGGTCATGTAAAGAAGGGAGTTCTTCCAGAAAGTGCCTCCAAATTTCCTTACTGTCCCACCTCTGCCCCTCTCCCTTCTTTTCTCCCTCCTCTTTCAACAGATGAGTGGTTGAGGGGGGGAATGATCCCAAGCTGTATTAATCTTCACCCCATCTCCCATGTAGTCCTCTGGGAAGCTAAGGCAAACCAGTATTCGATCCCCCAGTACCACATTTCAGCCTGGGACTTGAGCGATAGGTATTATGACACAGTGAGGTGGTGCCATCCAGACCACAGGGCTCAAATATCTGTCCTTGACATTTAAGCAGGTCCCTCACATTAGTGCTATGACTGTGTTCTGATTAGGAAGGGCTGATCATTTATGAGCCATCTCTAGGTGTTTGGAGAAGCTGAACATAAATAGAAGGCTGTGATAGCACTGGCCATGATGGTAGAATTGTCAGCAGAGTACTACACTCTGTTGTGAGGCTAGTCCTATAAGAATAATCTATACTTTTCAAGTCTCATCTCCTATCCCCTAAAATTCTTAGTCAAGCCACTTTCCTTCTCTCTCTCTCTCTCTCTCTCTCTCAAATATACAAGCACATGATTCTAAAATACTCAACTTTCCAGACTCTCTTACAGCCCACAGTGCCATGTGACCTAGGAGATGCATATGAAGGTCTCCGACTTGGGCTTCTCTTTCCTGCCCCCAAAAAATGTCAGAAGGAGATTGCTGGTCAATCTACCCCTCTTGTACCTGCCAAATGGTGCAGCAACAATCTCATGACCATGAGGATAAAAACTACTAAAGACAAATACTAAAATAAAAAATATTAAATACAATGAAGCAGCAGGCAGAGGAAACCAGTCCTTGGTACCACTTTGATCACATTTGACACCAGCCGATGGGTTGCCAACCTACAGACCTCTAGTTATAAAAGGAAAATGAATCCCTTGGCTGTCATGGTTGAACATATTTCTGATGGGCATTCCCAACATGATGTTTTTCCCTAATATACACATTAGCATTATGTCCTCTGCTGTCACTGAGAGATGCCCTAAGGAACTCTTCTGTGGCAGTTGCTATTGTTTTTGTTTGTTTGTTTTTTGTTTTGACACAATGTAACTGGTCTCTCTATATGCAGTCTTGCTCCCTCCAATCCATTCTCCATTCTGTAGTCAGAATGGCCTTTTTAAAACTCAAAGCTGATTATATCACCATCCTGCTTGCAACCCTCCAGGGGCTCCAGTTGACCATCTTCCTGGTGCTGTGAAGTAGCTGTGCAGTCAGGGAGTATCTTTCCAACCCTCCTTGTATCTTGGTGGGGCCCTGTGACTACTTCAAGGCTGAGGTGATTAACACATACTTGTGCTCTCTCCACGTTCTCTTAGACCTCCATTATCAGCAAAAGGGAGGCCCTAGAGATGGATGAGACACAATAGAATCACCATCTGGAGTAAAGCTGCCCATCCACATGAAATTAACCTGATGGATTAATTTCAAAATTAATTTAAAATCAATCCATCAGATTAATATGAAAGTCAGAAATAAACTACAGTATATCCAGCCACTGAAATCTTAGGGGTTATTTATTACAGCAGCAAATATTATTCTAATACACTTTCCATGGACTGGGATAAAGTTTAAACTCTTAGTGTGGCTCTCCACACTCTGAAACTATCTTCTCTTTGCCTAGAAACTTTGTCCCCCACTCTTTGTCTGGCTAACTACTGTTATCCCATAGACACCTTGGATATCACTTTTCAGAAAAGCCTTACCTAACTAACCTATAGATAAAGCCTCCCTATTAATACTCCTATGCCTCTCTATTCTTCTCCATTCATACCACTCATTGCACTTGTCAATATTTGTGGTCCCTGACAGACCATAGCTCCAAGAAAACCAAGGTGTTTATCTGCTTCATGACTATCTCCTTGTTGACTAGTACAGTGTCAGAGACATAGTAGGTAATCAATGAGTATCTGTTAAATGCATAAAAGAATAAACTGATATTGTTAGAACAACTTTAGTATCCCTGTTTAAGGATACTCTTAGGAAATCACTTATGTTGCAGAAAATTCTAGCAATTTTTTAAATCCTATTATGTTATTCTTTTATAATCATCTTTCTCTCTTTGTTTTTGCCACTAGGAAACTCACAGACAGAATTATAGGCCACCTTTAAGAATTCTATAAGGACTAAGTGCATGACTTTGTATATATTCTCTTGATCTAGCTCCATGTAATAATTCAATCATCCATCTCTCACCTTCTTGAGTTTATTATTATTTATTTGTAGCTTCTGAAAAGACTTTTGTGGACTCCTCAAAGGCTTTTCTGTACACAGTGGCATCCCAAATTTTTTCACTCTTTTAAATTTTTTAAAATTGTACTTATTGATTTTAGAGAAGAGGAAGGGAAAGAGAGAAGAGAGACATTGATTTGTTGTTCCACTTATTTATGCAGTCATTGGTTGATTCTTGTATGCACCCTGACTGGAGATCAAACCCACAACCTTGGTGTATGAAGATGATGCTCTACCCAAATGATCTATCTGGCCAGGACCAATAAGTTTTTCATTTTTAATGGGAGGGCTGGCCTATAATTTCTCCATGCTAAGTTGGGAATCATTAAAATTGATCTCTTCCTTTATTTTTGTGAATAAAAGTTGAATCTTTCCTGATACAACTTAGCACAAAGCTGCTGGTAATGGACTTATATCACTTATGATAAAGATCACTATGACAGAAGGCAGATGTTAAAAAAATATTCTTTACCAAAATCATAAAATTCAAAGCTGACAGAGCTAAAAAGAGGTTTAGAGGTCACATAGTATAATTCTCTCACATAATAAATGAAAAAAACTAAGCCAGATAGGTAAAATGACCCTCCACAGCCACACGTACAGTTAGTGCTGGAGCTGGGGCTCCAATTCAGGTGAACTTCAATCTAAATCAGTGCTGTTTACAGCAGCCCCCAGCCCTTTTGTTACATTAAACCTGGTATAGTAGGATGAATAGTGCCCCCCCCACCCTGCTGAGATATCCACATCCTAATCCCTGGAACCTATAAATGTACCTTATATGGCAAAATGGACTTTGCAGGTGTGATTAAGGATCTCGGAGTGGGGAGATTATCCTCACTGATTCAGGTGGGCACTGAGTGCAATCACCAGGTTCTTATAAGAGGAAGGCAGAGGAAGATTTGACTGCAGGACAGTCAAAGGCAATGTGATGGCAGGCACAAAGACTGCAGTTACATGCCCACAAGCCAAGCATACAGTCTTAGAACCCAGAAGAGACAAGGAATGAATTCTGTTCTGGAGCTTACAGGGTAAGCACAGCCATGCTGATACCTTGACTTTAGCTCAATGATAGTGATCTGGGACTTCTGTCCTCCTGCACTGTGAGAGAATAAGCTTGTGTTGTTATATGCCACTAATGTGCGATAATATGTTGCAGTGTTGATAGGAGACTAATACACAATGGTTAGACAGCTGTGACTGTGGACCAAATCTTGTTTTTGTAAATAAAGTTTTATTGGAACAGAACTTTGCCTGTTCTTTTATGAAGTATCTATGGCTGCTTTTGCAATACACCAGCAGAGTTGAGCAATATGAGAGAGACCACGTGGCCTGAAAAGTCAAAGCTATTTAGAATCTGGCCCTTTACAGAAGAAGTTTGCTGACCCTGCCTTAAGACATGAATTAAGCCACCTTTTCTCAAATGTTCACTGTCCTTTTGGACTAGAAATAACACATGTTCATTATACAGAATTAAAATATTACAAAACCACATTATTTAGAAAATAGATGTCCCTGACAACTATTATCCAAAATTTGGGGTTTGTTCCCCATTTGTCCTTTTTCTCTACACATGTGATAAACTTTATTGTTAGTGTTGTGTTATCAGTGCTTGTTAAATCTTTAGATATCCATAAATCACAAAGGACTAGATACTTCAGAAAGATGATACAGTTGTGACTAATTTTAATATGTGAACCCAGAACAAAGAGAACAGCATGAAGCTGATAGGTTCCCAAGGTCCATGCTTGAGAAACTACTGTGGAGTCCAATTGGGAGCTAGTGTGGGGAGTGGTTATGGCCCGAGCCTTAGCATCTACTGGGCCCAGGCCAGATCTCCTCTATTCCTGCATGGCCAATCCTTACCTTCTCTGTGCATCGGTATCCTTATTTGTAAAAATAAAACACATAGAGCAAGGTCGTTAATTAACAACTGTAAGAAATAGCAATGTGAAGTACTCCTTGTGGTGTCTGGCACACAGTCAGGCTAAATAAAAATGGTTGCCATATTTTAACAAAGATCACAATGTCTTGGTTTAAAATATCTAAGGAAAATAATTTTTAAAAGCTAACTGCACAAAAATTTTAAGTTTATTTTGTTCTAATTATGAAATAGTTATGTAGATAATTTGAATATGAGTGAAATCATAAAAAAATTAAAATCATCTATTAATCTAATCACTTTAAAATTACTATGTTTACTATTTTGCATATTTCCTTCCAGTCTTTTTCCTGTGCCTACATTTCTGTGTTCCTTTATAACAAAAATTGAATCCTATTATAAGTAACTTTGTGCCTTGCCTTTTTCATGAAAACAATTTTTCCAATGCATTAAATATGTTGGAAAAAGTTTTAAAACCTACTCATGTGTTTTCCATGGGTATATTTCAAGTATTTTAATTCCATAAATATGTTGCAGGGACCTATAACATGCCAGATACTCTAGCTAATGTTGAAAGGGTGAAAGAGGAATTAGATGTTTTCCCTGCCCTCAAACAGCTTACAATTTTCTTTTTTTTTAAGATTCTATTTATTTATTTTTAGACAGAGAGGAAGGGAGGGAGAAACATCAATGTGTGGTTGCCTCTCTTGCGACCCCTCACCAGGGACCTGCCCTGCAACCCAGGCATGTGCCCTGACTGGGAATCAAACAGCAACCCTTGGGTTTGCAAGCCAGTGCTCAATTCACTGAGCCACACTAGCCAGGGCACAATTTTCTTTTTATTTTCCAGAAAATATTTTTTAATTGTAGTAAAATACACCCAGCATAAAATTTACCATCTCAATCATTTTTAAGTGTGAATTTCAGTAACATTAAGTACATTCACATTGTTGTGCTACTATTATCATTATCTATCTACAGAGCTCAACATCTTGTGAATCAGTGACTCTGTCTGCATTAAACACTAACTCCCCATTTCTCCCTCCAGCCCTTGGCAGCTATCACTCTAGTTTCTGTCTCTATGAATTTGACTACTCTGAGTAGCTCATATAAGTGGAATCATAGTATTTGTCCTTTTGTGTTTGTCTTATTTCACTTAACATAATGTCCTCGAGGTTCCTCCACATTGCAGTGTCCAGTGTTATACCATTTTCTTCCCTTTAAGGCTGAATAATGTTCCATTTTATTTATATACCCCATTCTATTTGTCCATTTATTCATCAATAGACACTTGATGTCAATAGGCACCTCTTTTGACCTCTTGGCTCTTGTGAATGATGCTATGAACATGGATCTATAAATGTTGATTCTTTGGGAAATATGCCTAGAAGTGGAATTACTGGACCATACAATAGTTTTATTTTTAAGTTTTTAAGGAACTGCTATGTTTTCTATAGTGGCTATATCATTTTACATTACCACCAACAGTTGCACAAGAATTTCAATTTCTCCATATCCTCACCAACACTTGTTATTTTCTGTGTTTTTCAAGTAGACAGCTACTGGGTATGAGGTGATACCTCATTACACTTTTGATATGCATTTCCCTAGTGATTAGTCAGCTTGAGCATTTTTCATGTATTGTTGGCCATTTGTATATCATCTTTGGAGAAATGTGTTTTCAAGTCTTTTGCCCATTTTTGAATCAGTTTTATTTATTTGTTTGTTTGCTTGCCTGTTTATTTATTTTTGAGTTGTATCCTGCAAACATTTTTATAAGGAATTTCTTTTTATTCCCGGTGCACAATTTTGGGCATGTAGTGAACTGTCAAAATGTGTTTGTTAATTTGAAGAAGAAAAACTTTATGGAATAAAATAAAAAATTTAGACTTGAGTTCGGCAAACATTTATTGAGCTATGTGCTGGATATGAAGTTAGACTTGAGGATATGCAGGTGTATTAGACATAATCCCTGTTTGGGAAGTAGCAGGCAGGATATGCTAGTAATTGGGAAAATTACAGTATGAATCTAACTGTGGGAAGATTTATTGCTATGCTTTGCATGACATGAGATCAAAAGCCTCAAGGGAAAGAGCTTAAAATTTTCTTAAAAAAAGAAAAAGGCAAGTACATAGTAATCTGTAATACAAGTCAGACTCAGGTAAACATGATTTTTTAAAATAATAATATATACAAAATAATATTAGCATAGACTGTAATTTTTAAAAATTAATAAATAACTAAAAATAAAAAAGCATTAATGCCATGGGCTCAGGAATAAGTACACAGTGGAGCTTTTCTTCTTTGAAATTTCTATTATCTATTTCCTCAATCTTATTTTTTTCCAGAAGTCACCATTGTTTGGAGGAGTAACAGAGCTAGCAAGACATTGTTTGCCAAGAAAGAAGAATGTCCTGTGTCCCCACCCTGACCACCATCCTGTGAGCATTTCTCTGGGAGGTATTTTGTAAAATGCAGTGAGTCCTTTTAGAGAGAAAGGAAATGAGGAGATTGCCATGTCTGTCTCACCTTAGATAATAAAAGCTGGATCAGCATCAGAAATTGGAAACAAATTCTAGGAAACCTCTCTGAAGTTTCCACAAGGTGATCCAATTAAGATATGACTGGCAGCCATGAAAAGCTCTGGTACTGCCAAACCACAGAGAAATTTTAGATGTAGAAACACAAGAAATATCTTGCTGGATAACCAAATATTTTATAAAGGAGCCATATAGTAGAGACTTAAACTTCCAAGACATCGTTGACTATTTTTCTTGCCTTCCATCCAAAGATAACTTAAGACAAGGGAAAACACTGGCTATCCCATGAAAGCCAGACAAGCAAACAGAAATTTGCAATGAATCTTTCTTAGCCTCAGCAAAGGCCAGTACAAAAAATCTATCTTCAGCACATTAGAATGGAATTTCTTAGGTCAACTAACAAGCTCTGCCCCTCAGGGGTGTTGACACTGAACTGCTCTGGAATCCCCTGCTTTGTGTACCCCCATCTTCTGTCATAAAGTACTGAGTAAACTAGGTCCCAGATATTCTGAGCATCTCTGAAAGCTGCTAGCTCCCTCTGACTCCAAAGAAGAACCAGCCCCTACTCACATAACATCTGGCCCCATATATGGTGAAAACATTCTGGAAGGGTTCTTTAAGTCAACTCATTCTAGATGATAGGTAATAGTACTAATGAAGGCCAGGAGAACAAGGCATGAAACTCACTTGACAACTCTCTTTTTAAGCAAGGATGTTAACTTTAAATCAGAGATATTTAAAAATTAGACTTTTCCTCAGAATGGATATTATCAATAAAACAATGGGGATGTGGTGGGGATGTGGAGAAAAGGGAACACTCGTGCACTGTTGGTGGGAATGCAGACTGGTGCAGCCCCTATGGAAAACAGTATGGAAGTTTCTCAAAAGAATTAAAACTGCCTTATGACCCAGCAATTTCACTTCTAGGTATATATCTGAAGAAGCCCAGAACACTAATTTGAAAGAATATATGCATCCCTATCTTTACTGCAGCACTATTTACAACAGCCAAGAAATAGAAGCAATCCAATTGCCCATCAGTAGACAAGTGGATAAAAAGCTGTAGTGCATATATGCAATGGAACATTACCAGGTCATTAAAAAAGAATAAAATCTTACCATTTGCAACAACATGGATGGATCTAGAATATATTCACACTAAGTGAAGTAAGTCAATCAGAGGAAGACAAATATCATACGATTTTACTTATATGTGGAATCTAAGAACAATATAAATGAACAAACAAAACAGAAATAGACTCATAGATACAGAGAACAGACTAATGGTTGCAGAGAGGAGGGGGTTGGGGTACTGGGTAAAAAAGGTAAGGGGATTGATATGTACAAACTGGTAATTACAAAACAGTCATAGGGATGTAAAGTACAACATAATAAATATACTCAATAATATTGTAGTAACTATGTATGGTGCCAGTGGGTATTAGAAATATCAGGAGGAATACTTTGTAAAGTATATGATTGTCTAACCACTATGCTATACACCTGAAGCTAATACAAAATAACATAGGAGGTAAAAATGTAATTGGAAAAAAAGTACATACATATCCTTAAAAAAATTAGACTTCTCCTGACTACCTCCTATTCTTGAATGTTTACACTGAGGATCAAGATAAGCAAGATAACCTGGGAACCCAGAAAAATTTCACCAAAACAGTCTACTCAAATTGATGTATAATAACACCTCCCCATTCTTCTTAAAATATATCATTTTGTATATTATTTCAGTTGGATTCTTAAAATTGTCCCATCTGTTAGAATATTTTGAGATCATGAAGCATTTGTTGAGGGCCTCCTAAAAAGAGTTAAATTCTCCCTGGAATGAGAATGAGATATCGATCAATCAAGCAATACTATGAAGGACACCCTTATACTATTCATCATATTTATAGGAAAGTGGGGGAAATAATCTCTACCCTCAAGTTTATGGGAAGAACAAAACAAACCCAAATGATACTGTAGCAAATATTGTTAACTGTTGACCCAGCATCCATCAAGACTTCCGTTTCCAGACTCCTAACACAGTGATTACAGCCAAGTATAAACTCTGTGACATATACCCATGACTTCAAGGAAAAGGGCCCAAGTATCAGCCTTAGGGAAGGGACATGATGGTTCTAACTCAATAATGGCAGTTTCATTTCCCATCACATATTTGGCCAATGAGATGGCCAAGTAATGTCTATTGAGTGGCTTCTGAGAAAGATTCTCTTGCTTAAAAAAAAAGACACACAAGAAGAAAGCTCTAACAGATTTTCCTTTCTTCATGTGATACCTACACCAATAGAAGCCCTCTTGCAATCATGAAATACAAGCATGAATATGAAAACCTAGTACCTGAGTTCAAAACTGATGTGCTGAAAATGGCAGAAAGATTGAAAGGACCCAAGACCTTGAGGAAATCATTGGCCTGCTGATGTAACCTGCTCTAGAACTATCCTACCTCCAGACTTCTCATAACATGAGATAAATTTTTTTCTAAAAGAATAGCTATTTAAAGTTCAATTTTTTACTACATACAGGTGAAAGCCTCTTGGGCAGTACAAATACATAAACAAAAATGCTTCTCTAAAGTACTGGCAAAGTGTACTGTCAGCTGATGCAATAGAATAAGAATTTTGGAAAGAATATTTTGGCCATAAAGAGGAACATAGGCAGAGATGTGCAACTCAGTTCTCAATGCTTGAAGTGTCTTCTGGGACATTAAGAAATCCCTCTTCCTGTTTTTAGCTCCAGGTCACCAGAGCAGTTAGGTCACACATCTTATTTAGAAAGGAATATCTTTAGAGAAAATTTTAGAACAAATAAACTCAGAAACATTTCAACTTACACCAGTTGGGAGAATGTGTTAATTTAGGGAGCACGTGAAGTAAGATGACTACTTCCTAAGGTTCATCTGATAAAATAGAACCCAGTAAGTGAATTTTAACTAACATTTCATGTTTCATTACTTTTCTCTTTAAAAGCATAATTTGTATGCATATGGTAAATGTCCAGATCTTAAGTGTATCATTCAACGTTTTGAAAAATGCCTATCAAGACACAGAACATTGCCCTAGCTGGTGTGGCTCAGTTGGTTGGGCATCATCCTGCAAACCAAAAAGTCTCAGGCTCATTTACTGGCCAGGGCACATGCCTGGGTTTAGAGTTCCATCCCAGTGGTGGCACTTGTGAAAGGCAACTGATTGATGTTGCTCTCCCACATCAATGTTTCTCCACCTGTCATCCTCCCTTCCCTTCTGTTTAAAATCAATAAGCATGTTCTTAGGTGAAGATTTAAAAAAGACATAGAACCTTTCTGTTATCCCCCGAATGTTCCTTCATGCTCCTTCCTGATCACTTCCCCCAAACTATGAAGCAGCCACTGACCTGATTTCTATTATAGTAAGTTAAATTCTCATATTCTAGATTTTCACATAAGTAAAATCATGCAGTATATTCTTTTATGTGTAAGACATTGCAATCAGCATACTACTTTTGAGATTTATTCGTGGTGTTATGTGAAGGCATGGTTTGTTCTTTAGGAGTATTCCACTGTGTGGCTGTATCATCATTTGTTTACCATTCATCTATTGATGGCTACCTGGGTATTTTCTAGTTTTTCTAGTTGTGGCTATTATGAATAACCATAATAAGGTATTATGCGGCTATCAACTTTCTTATACAAGGCTTTTTTTTTGTAAAAATGTGTTTTTATTTCTCCTGAACAAATACCTGAGTAGAATTGGGTCATATATAAAAACTGACAATTCGCAATATCATTGCACATTCCCACCATCAATGAGCAAGAGTTCCTGTTGCTCCACCTTATCTCCAGTAGTCAGAGCTGTTGATCATTTTCGTTTTGGCTGATCTAGTGAGTATGTAATAGTTTTTTAATTATGGTTTTACTCTGCAGTTCTTTATTAATTAATGATATTGAACACATTTCTGTGTGATTATTGATCATTTGCCTATTTTCTTTTGTTAAAGTGCCCATTTATATCTTTTGCCATTGTTTTAAAAATTGGGTTGTTTTTTTATTATTGTGTTATAGGAGCTCTTTACATTTTTTTAACTTTTTTATTTACTTTTGAGAAAGGGGAAGGGAGGGAGAGAGGGAGAGAAACATTAATGTTCAAGATAAATATGGATTGGCTGCCTCTCCCACATCCTAACTGGGACCTGGCCCACAACCCAGGCATGTGCCCTGACCTGAATCAAACAGGCAACCTTTTGGTTTGTGGGACAATGCCCAACCCATTGATCCACACCAGTCAGGGCAATTTATATATTCTTGATACAAGTCCTTTGTCAGATATATGTGTTGTGAATATTTTTCCCCAGTCTGTGACTTGTCCATCTTCCTTGATGGCGTTTATCAAGCAGAAATTTTAAATTTTGATGATGTCTAACATATTTGTTTATGATTTGTGCTTCCTTTATCCTTTCTGATAAATTTTTTGCCTAGCTTCTAGGTTTTCTTCTAGTAGCTTTATTGTTTTAAATATTACATTTAGATATTATATCATCTCAAATTGATTTTTCTGTATAAAGTATGGATTGGGTTCTATATATGTGTGTGTATATATATAAAATATGGCATATATGTATGTTTGTGTGTATACATATGCACATATACAATGGGATATTTGTACATATATATGGATATCTCATTGTTCCAGTACCATTTATTAAAGAGATTTTCTTTTCCCCATTAAATTGCTTTGACACTCTTATAAAAACATATTTTGTCATATATTTATGGGTTTATCTCTGAATGCTCTATTCTGTCCCATTGATCCACTTGTCTAGCCTTTCACTGGTACCACACCAACCTGATTAGTAGTCTTAACATCGAGTAGCATGAGTCCACCAACTTTGTTCTTCTCTTTCAAGATTATTTAGGCTAATCTTGGTCTTTTGCTTTTCCAAATAAATTTTAAAATTATCTTATTAATTTCTGGATAAAAGCCTTTAAGCAATATATTAAACATGATGGAACAGGCCTTGCTATGTAAAAGGTGAAAGAAACTTTGAGGTGGCAAGCATGTGTGTGGGTGTAGAGAGAGAAAATAACATCTGTATGGAGGACAATTAAGAGTTTTTCCTGCTTAAAACAAGGATCTTGAGCCAGAATGAAGACTGCTATGGACTAAATTGTATCCTCCCCCTCAACATTCACATATTAAAACCCATAACCCCCGATGGTATTTCCAGTTAGGGCTTTTGGGAGATAATTAGGTTTAAATGAGGTCCTGAGGGTAAAACACTTATAGTGGGATTAGTGCCTTTATAGGAAGAATGTTTTCTTTTTCTCTCTCTTTCTGCCACGTGAGGACACAGTGAGAAGACACTGTATTGGGAGCCCAGAAGACAATCGTCACCAAGGAACCAAATCAGCCAGCACCTTGATCTTAGACTTTCGGGCTTCAAAACTGTGAAAAACACATGCTTGTTGTTTAAGGTACACAGTCTATGGTATTTCATTATTGCAGCCCAAGCTGACTAGCACAGAGATCTTAGACTTAAGAAAAAAATTATCATGGGCTTTAAAGTTGACAATTTATTTTGATTCAAGGAGCCATTAAAACTTACAAATGCCAAGTTGATTATATGCATTTATTGGCATTCCCTTCCAAAACCCTGCTTAAATGACAGTAAAGGAAAATATTCAATTTGTAAATGCTAAGAGAATGGGAGAGGAAATATGTCAGTCAAGTTTTTTAAGGTGGAAAGCAGATGGGATGGGGTGGTTGGTAACTTACCTAAACAGAACAGAGGAAGTTGAAACCAAAAGGGCAACAGGAAGAAACAAGCCATTTGTCATGCTGAGTCCAGAAAGGATCAGGAACTAGAGGCAATGGTTATCATAGACATGTGGGGCTGAAACAGGAGCAGTATGGCCACAGATCCCATTCCTACAATCACAGAAGAGTAGCACTGTCAAACAGGAATATAATACCTGTTTGCCATGGATCTCATTTCAAATTTTCCAAGAGCTACATTAGAAGCAAAGTTCACTTTAATAATACATTTTAATTAACCCAATATATTATCATTTCAACATGTAATCAATGCTTTTACTATTTTGTAGTAAGATATGTTACTTTCTTTTCATAATGTCTTCAAAGTCCAATATGTATTTTTATACTCACAGCCCATCAACAATTCTGACCAGCCACATTGCCAGTGCTTGGCGGCCACATGTGGTGAGCAGTGATGGAACTGGACAACACTGGTCTACAGTATCAGAACCAAGGAGGTCCTGAATTCAAAGACACAGGCACAGGAAGGAGTCTGGGGTCCAGAGCTGAACCAAAAAGAGGAATTCTGATTAAAGGCCTGCATTCCAACTCCTCTCATCCAAAACCCAAAATACAAACAATTGATCTCCTCCTGCTGGCCCCCAATTCACAGGATTGAGCTCTTTCTAAGAGCTTGGAAAAAACAAAAGCAATTTAGAGAGCAAAATAAAAGCTTCAAAAATCATAAACTCCAAAAAACTGGTAGAATATATTGCATCTATAAAATAATATCAGGATACTCTAAGAATAAATAAGAAAAGTATTCTGAAAATTAGAAAATATGATAGCTAAGTAAAAATGTCAATAGATAAAGGTGAAGTGATCCCTCAGATAAGGATAAAGCTAAAGAGAAAAACAATAAAAGAAAAAAAGATACAGAATTTGAGGATCAATCCAGAAGACTCAATACAAAGGAGTTTAAGAATAAGAGAAAGAACATTGACAGGAAATTCTATGAGAAAAATTTCTCAAAGTTGTTTCACTTTTTGTTATAACCCTTATAAGCCATTTGACTTTCAAAAGTATGAGTGTATATTACTTTGATAAATTTTTAAAATCATTTAAAAAATAAAAGCAGTTTAAAAAAAGTAAAAAGCAATCCCTGGCTGGTGTAGCTCAGTGGATTGAGTGCGGTCTGGGATCCAAAGTGTCCCAGGTTCGATTCCCAGCCAAGGTACATTCCTGGGTTGCAGGCCATAACCGCCGGCAACCGCACATTGATATTTCTCTCTCTCTCTCTCTCTCTATCTCCCTCCCTTCCCTCTCTAAAAATAAATTTAAAAAATAAACTATTTAAAAAAAAGTAAAAAGCAATTAGGTTTTGCTTAGGTGTCTGAGGATGGGGTCACAGTGTAATGAACTGTTCTTGGTGAACACATGTCTGTTGTTAGTACCTGGTCAATATTAAATAATTAGAAGCAACAAAACCATCAGAGAAATGGCCTCCCTCTTCCCCACTCCATACCTGCTTTTATGGGGCTGTTTTAATGCAATAACAACAAAAATCTCTGGGCTTCAAAGTGCAGAAAATGTTGTTTGGTCTCAAGACACTTGTTTAACTTTGGAATCTATGGTCTAGACATTCCTTTCTCCCCTGACCTCAGCATCTCAGAGAAATGACACTCAAATGAAAGGATAGGTAGGTGATGCTCCTGGAAAAGCCACTGCAGAGCACCTTCACACCAGTGCTGACTGTGCTAAGGCCACCAAGAGTGAGAAGGACAACATGGCAGCAAAGTTCCAGGTGTTCAAGCAGCCTCCTGATGGCGAGAACCTGGAGGAGGTGGAGGGAAGAGAGTCACCAGTGCCTTCAATGTGTCCCTGTCTTCAAGAAGCGGCCACAAAGAACATGGAAGCAGGCTGTAACAGTACAGATTCTCCACTTCACCCTACATTTTGGAGGACCCCAATGCTCACCCTGCTCCCATTAATTCCCATGCACACCAACCAAAACCAGGGAAACACTGGAACCCATGTGAGTACTTCTTAATTAGAATCACTGTGGAAATTTTTGCAAGTATAGATGTCTGGGATCCACTCCTAAATGTTATGAAGCAACATCAACAAAAAGTGGAGGCCAGGGACATTTTTCTTTTTGCCTCTGCATTTTTTATTGAATTTATTGGAGGTGACACTGGTTAACAAAATTATACAGGTTCCAGGTGCACAATTCCACAACACATCAGCCTCTGCATTTTTAAGAGTTTTGAAGGTGATTCTGATGTTTTCCTCCAGCTAAGAACCTTTGATCAATGATTCTCAAACTTGTGTATAGTTCAAAGTCTCCTGGGTAGTGTTGTAAAAATGAAAATTCCTGGGTTCTTCACCTTCTGATTTGTGAGGTCTGGAGTGAGGCCCAGGAAATCAGTGTTTTGACTGACTCCCCAGTGACTGAATGCAGGTGGTCCTGACAACTCACTGTGGGAAAACTCAGCTTCAGGCTCTGAGGTTTCCATTAATGTCAAACCACGTCTTCATGAGATCCCTGTGGCATACAGCCACCTTACTGCATGGTGTGTAAGAACTCTACATGGGAGTCTGGGTGTAAATATCCAAACACTTCCCAAGCAAACACTCATCGATTGCATCTATACTCATGAGTTTAAAAAAAAAAAAACAGTTCAGGAATAGCGTTTGCATTGGACTTAACATTCAACCCAGGAACTTTTATCCCATTTCTTTCTTGTTGAATGACCTTGAGCATGTACTGCTGGGAAAGGATGTACTTATTCTATCCATTTATTTGAACCATCTCTGCTGACAAAATAGGCTTATCATACACTTGGGAACCGCATGTTATAATGGTGGGTGGTATGGCCATATGTGTGAGTATCCATGCATGTTATGCAAATGCTCTCACATATAGCACTCAAGAATTGGAGTTGAGCCCAGGGCAAATATTAATGAGACTAAGATCAAGCCCTGCCCACTCATTTGAAGTGTTAACAAAGTATTAAGAAAGGGGTCTGAATGCCATTTCTCCAAGAACATGTGAGAGGCAGGTCCCGTCTGTATGTGTGCTGGCCAAGAAGCAGATAACACACATTTCCAGCTGCTGGGAACCAGATGAGACAGTAACCCTGTCACGTTACTGCAGAGAGGGAATGGGTCTCTTGAAGAAAACATTTCAGGTAAGATCTATAGGCCAGAGCAATGCTCTGGGCAAATTTAAAGTCCTTCAAAGAGAATGTAGCTCCCTCTAAAGGCAAGTATGGCCTTTGCTTCCCTAGGACCACTTTCATGGAGGCCAACAGCTCAGCGTGGGGAACCAAGACTGAGAAGAATTATAAAAATGACCAAAATGAGGCTGTCCACTTGTCTACAAACAAGACAAAGCTGCCTGTGTCTAGAAACTCTGACTGCCCTCTTGGCTCCAGGAAGCAGGGTGTACTTCAGGAGTTCAAACTGGGGCCTTTAATTAACTCTCCTACATCTACAGCGTTTTGTGTATGCATAGTAGACAAGGGATTCGAAAACAAACTTCACACCTAGAAGATCCCTGGACTGGAATTATAATCAGGAATGCCTTAGGCACTAAATGTAATCCAAGTCCATCTTTGATATGGATTGCGTCTGCAATGATTCCACCTCTATTTTCTGAGCAATAACTATGGGCCAACCACTAAGTAGTTTATATATATTTACTTCATTTACAACAATCCTAGTATTTTCTCCTATATTTTTTTGATGATGAAGCTGAGAGTCAGATAGGTTTAGCTACCTGTTCAGGCCACACAACTAAGAATGAGGACTGTAGTCAGGCTCACATGTGTACCTATGGTTTTCACCACTGCTCTACTCACATGATAGACAGTGTAGTGTTTTTCAGCTGGACCCCTTCTTGGAGAAAAGAATAAAAATGAAAGGGGCAGGATGGTTTTTGAGGGAAATCTGGGACTAATTTAAAGCCTAAAATATGCAATGAAAGAACCATTGATGATTGGTAAGAAGTGAGAATAATGAAGGAAATCCTACAGGCACTGTCTTCCTGATAAAGGAAAATATTGAGTCAGATTGTTCCAGGGTCTGAACCTCCCTCTTGGCAATGATGTAAACCTTTTTGGAGTCCTCTGGTTAGCCAGCAGAACATTTTTTCACCGTGAGCCTAGGTGTGCTGAGACCTTACAACAGACCTCGAGGAGGGGTTTTCCGTGCAGAAGCCTCAGCAAGACCTCCACAGTGGACTGAATGCCTCCTCCCCCAATGTGAGTGGGCACAGGTCAGCCCAATTACGCAGTATGAGAGTGTACATGCTACTTTCCTCAATGTCTCTTTGTGATGCTGTTCAGTTGTCTTCGCTATGCAAGTTCCCCCCCCCCCATATTTTTTTTTTAGTTTGCATGGATTCCTTTTTACATAACCTCCATTTATTTATTATAGAAGTATTCCATGGCCCATACTAGGGGAAACCACACACTGATTGAGGTTCTGTTGCTTATAAATATGAGACAGCCTCTTCCTGCAGGATTTCCCAGTCTCACTTCTGAGACAGGATTAACTTCCATAGAACAACTAGAGAACAAAATAAGGAGGCCCTTCTTAGCCCACAAGGTGCTTTGTGCAAACTACAAGAAAAAAAAAGGTGTCTCTTACTTCAGGAGATTTAGCCCCACACCAGGGCCTGTTGCTTGTAAGCAGACAGCATAGACTAGATTTTTGTCCCATTTCACCTCCTTGGCCAGATGTCTTCGTGTAGTACACAACTTACACAACCTTATATGAAAGTGAGACCCAATTAAGTAAATTTAGTCATATCTCAGTAAGCTTGTTACCAATAGTTAAAAAGAAAACAACTGGGACTATAATTATCAAAGAACATTCCACACTTAAACCTCTAAATCTGCCAGCCTCACTGCATCCATTCTTATACTCTGCCTTCTTTCTTTTCTCAATGTCTGTATCATCTGTGCTTCTATCTTATAGTCCAAGCCCATTCCTTCTCCCTGACAGTCAACCCCCTCTTTATAGTATCATCAGTCTCTTATTTGTACTGGATAATTCTAATCAATAAACAAATGCTGGACTATCTCTCAGCTTAAAAAGCAAATAAATTTTTATCTCATCCTTTCCAACCATTGCCCTAATTCTCTCTGCTCCCCCACTGGAAAATCTCCTCAAAATTTATCAATGCTCCCATCTCCACCCCTCTCCCATTACCTGAATGTCTGCTCTCTTTTCAAGTCTGACACAGGCCCTCCACCGTGCCCCCCCCCACCCCAAACCTACTCAGTTACAGCACAGTAGCACAGTGGGATCTGGAACTTGTGGTGACATCTCTCCTGGTTCTTTGAGCTTCAGTCACCACAAAGACACAAAGAGTCTCATTTTGTCACCCTAATATATGACTATCGAGAAGCACTACTTCTGGTAAGCAACTGAGCTCCCTGAGGGTTTTTTTTCATTCCCTTTAGGTCCTTATTCCTCTTTTCTTCTTTGTATTCAATATGTATCATAGTCTTAAATGCCTTTCACCAACTTATAAAGCGTAGAAGCCCATTTAGTCAGGCCTTGTGAACTCAAATACCTACAGAGCCCAGGAAGCTGGTTCTGAACGAATGACTCTCTAGGAAGAAGGGGGTCATAGATAAAGAGGAGTAAACCCTGGGCTCAGTGTTGGGGGTGCAATAGGGAGTGGTGAGACCATAGTCAACTAAAAGGGGACAATTGTCCTGACTGAAGGAGACAATCACTATAGTTCAAACCAATTATTGCTTTGCAGGAATATGGGCTTAATGTTGCCCCAAATTCTGATTTTTTTAAGGCAAGGCAGAAATCTGGCTTTTTAATGTGAAATCTCCAAGTATTTAAATGTTGGCTACTAATTCAGATTTTCTACCCAACACTATGTAGACGAACTAGCCAGAAGCCAATCAAAATATAATAAAGGGACTGGAGCTGGCCTCAGGCCTTCCATTTGCAACCTTGCCCTGATGTTTTTATCCTGACTTCAACCTTCCTTTGATTATGTCTCTCAAGTTCCCCACAATTGTACTATTTCTTTCTTATTCTCTCAAGCTCTTTCCTTGGTTCTTGGAAATTAGAAGAACCAGGAGATGGATGGACAGACAATGTTTTTTCCCACACACTGAACTTAGAGCTTTGTTACTGATTCACATTATAATTGTGAGTCAAGATTCCACCCCCCCACCCCCCACTTTCTTTAGCTTGCTTCTGTTCTAAATCAAAGCACAAAGAATAAAGTTCCAGAGTGACCCACCAGATGACAGAAACACCCAATGGAAATCACTCCCATTGTTTGTGAACTGAAAAGCCTCAAGCACAGGTCTGACCAGAAAATTAAAAGGCAAATGAGACAAGCACTAGGCCAAAGAGAACCAAGACCTAACAGTTTTCTCTTGATTTAATATGGGTATTGCCAGTGAAAATTCTTACTGTATTTATTTCTTCTGAGAGTGATAGCTGTTGAAGCAAGAGTCAAGCCTGAACATTTGAACAGTGCTACACCATCAGCAGAGTTATCCTTACATACATTCACCCAAATTTTAAAGGCCTATAAATTAGGAAAACTCCAAAGTCACTCAGCTGAAGCTTGCCAAAGGCCTCTCCCTCACCTACTTTAGGTTAGGAAGTTTAGCCTGCTTAAAATACAATTCCTGAAGAAAAGAACATGTCATTCATTTACCTCAGTGTTGAGTATGTTTCAAACTATTTTTAAAAGACTTTTTGCAGGAGAGAAGTTTCACCAGGAGTTAAGAGAGACATTTATTGCAGAACTTAAAGCATTTCAGAGTTTATTAGTGCTCACCAATACCCACCTTGCCTTCAGATTCTCCAGATCCCTTTGTAGTTAAGTTGACCACATGACTGGTTTTGGCCAATGGAATGGCACTTTGGGTTGAAGTAGTTAAGTATCTGGTGGTCCTTTTATCCTCTCTCTTCTGTCCACATGACTAGAAGCATTTGTCTCAGGTGGCAAAGACATACACAATGATCCATGAGTCACTGCTTGAAGAATTGCTGTGGGAACCACCTAACTTTCAGTGAACTTGGCATGAGTGAGAAATAAACTTGTATTCTTGTTTTTCCAATTTTATTGAGATATAGTTGACATATAAAATAAAGTTGTATTACATCACTGAAATTTGGACAAAGCTAGTATTTATTACTATGACCAAAACAAAAGAGAAATTAGAAAGACTAGTAAAAATACCCCCATAGACCTTCCAGTAGCTTCTAGGTTGAGGTCCAGGAATGGGAAGCTATTGCTATTCCATCCCCACAGGAAAAAGATCAACTATAACTGTTATTCCCAGATCCTGAGACAATGTCCCCCTTTTTTCTGTGATTGTGTGACCCAGATTTTCAGGTCATTGGGACCCCCAACTGGAATGTGGCTTCCTCTACCTCACATGGTTACTACAGTTTCTTTTTTCCTTATTGGAGCTTTACCAGGTAAGCCTTGAGCAATTCTGCTGTGGAAAGTGCAGTTTACACCAAGGTTGCCTGTGAACTTCAGCAATGAAAAGTTGTTTTGAAAGAATAAGTGTCTCTCCACAGACCAGGTGGAACAAAGAAAGGTTCATGATTGATGGTAAGAAAACTACGCTGTCTGCCACAGATGGAGGAATGAGAAGAGCAAGGACTGTAGTCTCTCAGTCTGTTGTATTAAACTGGCTTGCCAAAGTTTTAGCAATTGCCCTGATTCCAGAGAAGCTACTCCAGAATAGCAAATTTGGTTTTCAGACTTCACTAATGAAAGCTGAACACCCCCTGCTCATCAGATGTAAAGAGAGGCCCTTAACTCCATTAAGTGGATGCAGTAACAGATACAGATTGACTGGCTTCAATCAAAAGGGATCCATCTTCACCAACAAAAAGGAAGAAACAAAACAGAAAAAAAGGAAAAGACAGGAGAAGAAGAGCAGAAAGAAGCAGTGCATGTCCACTTTTATTTGATACAAGTGCACAAAGACATGTGTGTGGCCATGCTGGAGCCCCATATTCCATTATCTGGAAAGAGTTCACACTCCCCATCTGTCCACCAATATTTGTGGATTAACTTGTTATTCTTAGCATGATGCTAGACACCCCATGGTTTGACCCCCTCAGTTCGTCAGTCCAAGTAGGTAAGAATTCTGTTTCCTGTTACTTTAGCACCAGGTTCGTAGGAAACACTAACTTCAGTCTTTGCCTGGGTCACCACTGCCCCAGTGCCAGAATGAATAGGAACCAGGGCCTCTCCAGGGGGGTCTTCAAGGCAGGAGCCATGGCTGTCAGGTTCAAGACCATGCCAGCATTTGTCAGTTCCAACACATCTCCACACTTGTGATGCTACTCCAGCTTCGATGCCTGAAAGGGAGAATCCAGTTGGCCCAGCTTGGATAACAAGCCCACTGCCTGACTGGGGAGAGTAGGGTGTCTTGATTGACAGCTTACTAAGTGGGTGAGATAATTCCCTGGAATGCACAGAATGGGGATGAGGTCATTTACTGGAAAGGAAATGGGGTGCTATTAGCATGAATGGGGAGCAGCAAAATCAACAAATGTTCACTCCACCTTCTCCCTAAGTTAATATATTTCATTTTAACCCAAGTCTTCTGGAGACAGATTGACATCCATGGAAAGGCCTGATCATAAAGAAGAGATCACCATCCCATAAAATATCCTGACACTGGAAACTTACAAGGTGCACATTTCCTCCTGGGAAATTATTAGTCTTCTATTTCACAATGAGGAAAGGCAGGCAGGGAAGAGAGAAACACTGCCCACAATCATCAGCTAAGCAGAAAGCCTGTCGTGCACTGGGGAAGGCTGTTTCAGGGTTCCATGTCCTGACCACAGGCTTTTCTCTCAGTGACCTTCCCCTGATGACAGGAGAATTCATGGGTGCCACTGGGGAGCTCCCAACTGCCACTGGAAAAATTTCTCAAAGCACACAGCCTACTGGGGGTGGGATGTGTCATAGGACAGGCCTTTAAGTTGACTAATACTAAAGGGGTTTGGGGGGAGATCCATTAGGCAGGGGAAGGGGGACAGGGAGGGACCTATGGTGAAAAAAATTTAATGTGAAAATATCTTTCTGAAAATACAGTGTCTGTGTGCAGTAGGTGTTGCTATAACTGACCTTCTGTCTTGAGTTGGAACTGGAAATAGAATTTTCACAGGAAAAAGGAAATGCATGGGTGTGGAGCTGCCAGCAGCAAAGGAAGTTTCCAGGCAACTTGTCATAGCACGATTTATAGACAGGAGTCTCAGAAGAGCTGTAGCAGGCTGGGGAGAGGGTGTGATTTGTTGGTTGTGGAGCCTGGCACCTGGCATCGGTCCATGCTGACTTAATTTAGCGTGCACGTGTGTTGCCCCTACACACAGCCGTATCTGGGCAGTTGGAATGAAAAGAACAGAAAGAAAACTCAGTCATCCCAAAGGAGAAATAAAAATGAAACTCCAAAAGGAAAAAAAGTGATAGTGGGAATGGGGAGCTGCAGGAAATGGCTGGAGGGAAAGAGACCTCCCATGACCTGTCAGAGACCTGACTCAGAGCAACTAATTAAACTTGCCCTTTCATCACAAAAGACATGTAGGATGGATGCTATAAAACCTTTCTGAAGAGAGGGCAAGTCCCTCTCAGCTGTTAGGTTGGGCCCACTGGGAAATAAATAAGTGGACATTAGGGGACAGAACCAAATAACTTGACACCCATCCCCATCTCCAAGGCTTTCCCAAGAACAACAGATTAGTCTATAAGACATGACAGTCAACACACATCCTGGGGTGGGAGGCCACTCGGTGTTTGCAGAGCCAGATGGCTGGTGCCAGAGCTAACAATCCACATGCACAGCCCTTCTGGGCAAGCTTGAAAAAGTAAACCCGTTCCCTCTGGGTCTGATGACTGTGTCTCAAAACTTTCTGCCCTGCCACCTTTGCTTCCCTCCTCTCAGGTCTGTCCCAGAAATTCACACATCTGTGCACATACTTGAAAGTAAGTAAATGTACATGCAGAATCCAAGATGAGGGTGGGGGTGGCAAGGGCCCCTGCCATTTTTCTCTGGGTGGACCCTACCCCAGAGTTATTCCCTTCCCCCAGGAAAGCCACCCTAGACAGGCTCCCCTTGTTGTGTTTTCAAGAAGTGTGAGAACTCATTAGAATATCTTACCTGCTTTGTGGCTCTCTATTCAACCCAAACACAATTTTGAAGTCTGCAGCACAAATTTTCTCCTCCCAGAGACATCTACAAACTTCTGAACTTGGCTTAGAGGGCATAAAAGCCTGAGTTTCTTTTCAAGTTCATTGGAAAACCTCCAACCCAAGACCCGTCCTCATCCCCCAAGTTTACCAAAGATTTTTCTTCCCACTAAGACAGCAAAGCCAAAAACTGCTTCTACTCCTTGTGAGCTTATTCTTGTCCACTTTCCAAATCTGCTCTCATTGTACTGACCCCACAAATCACATGAATTGAAAATGCCGGCTTATCCTCTGCAAGGCTGGGGATGAGTCCTCCTGGCACACAGTGGGCACTGAGACTGAGACTGCACTTGGGAAAAAGGCAGAGAGTGGGGTTTGAAGCCAAGCAAATTCAGGGTGTGACTAAACAATGACCAAAGTGGTACAATTTGGCCAATAAGAAGAGAAAACAGAGAGTCATCCTTAGTGCATCTGCCAGGGAGTCAGCTAGTGGCTGGGTCACCTTGAGGCTAAATCACTGACCCATCACTTAATTTCACCTCTCACTCAGGTCTCCATAAAATGGCCAAGGTTATCAAGGCAGATGGCTATGGTAATGGCAAAGTACTAAGAATGCCAGGAGCTGGCATTTTTCCCCTAAAACATCAACTTCCTCAGGCTGGCAGCTGCCAAGGGCCCTCCTCTGCCTGGCAGACACCTTTCCCCATCTGTCAAGGTCCAGCTCACATATCAACTCCTCTGTAAAACCCAACACATCTAAGCAGATCCAGTCACCCCTCCTCCAGCCCCCTAGAGCAGTGGTCTCCAAAGTTTTTGACTTATGTGCTCCCTAAAACTGGTTTGGAAATCCATATGCCCTCTCACACAGTTTTAAGATGACATAAAAAATCTTTTGTTATAAGTTTAAATAGCTGCAAATGATGTCATTTCCTTAGTATGTATTGTAAATATTAGCAATTTAAAATAAAATTATTACATCACTCTTAAATGTTGACAGTGGAATCCAAGTAGTAGAGTAATTCTATCCACCATAAACAATTTAAAAAATATATGAAGAGTCTTCTTATCATCTTATTGTTCCATTTTATTCTTGAACTCCATTTCTATTCCATTTACTCTTTGTACTTTTTAGCAATTGTCATATAATTATTTTTGAAAGTTGTTTTCATTAATGACTATTATATTAATTATTTTCTGCAACAAAAAATGTAAATACTCTGAAATGTTAATTTTATTATCACTATAAGTCTTTAAATGTTAAGCATTTTTTCTAGACTAAGCTATAATTTCAATAAAAATCAGAATACAATTAAAACAATGTAAGTATATTATAAATTTTCATAATCACTAAATATAAAGGGTAAATCTTACTTAAAATTCACCCCTTGAAGAATTAAAATGGCACTTTTTTAAATTAGCTGATATATCTGTGTATGAAAATTATTTGTGCCCTGACTGGTGTGGCTCAGTTGGTTGGGCATCATCCTACAAAGCAAAAGGTCGTCAAGTTTGATTTTTGGTCAGGGTACAGGCCTAGGTTGAAGGCTCAGTTCCCAGTCAAGGCACTTAAGAGAAGCAGCTGACTGATGTTTCTCTTGTTCTCTTTCTCCCTCTCTTCCCCTCTGTCTAGATAATTTTTTAAATTTTTTAAAAGTTAAAAAATAAAAATTACTTGTTGCTAGAATGAGAGACACTTCAGAATCAGTTCTCTTCCTATTTTATACTTTAAAAGAAAAACTCTGAGAAACTTTGTTTTCCCCCCAAATAAAGTGAATAAAAGGAGCTTTATGACACCAAAAATTATATAGCAATCTTTTATCAAAAATTAGTGATGGCCTATCAGCTAATATGTCAGTTTGGTCCTTCTTTAATTTTGTTAAGAAAAAAGAATTTTAAACCATGAGACCAAAAACATAACTGTTACCCAGTCATTCACTTTCCTAACTCTGGGAAATATACCAAAAATGCTGTACCTAATTATACCTGCTACTAATACTAATTATACTAATACTAAAATACTAAGTATACCTGCTACTCATTTACTTAGAGGTCCCTTGTTTAAATTGAAACAGTTTGGAAAATTAAAATACTTTTTATTTTAATACAACTTTGCTAATACAATTTTTTTTACTTTTTAAATTGAAATATTTACATATCATAAAGCTCACCTCTTTAAAGTGTACAATTTAGTGGTTTTTAGTATATTCACAAAATTATGCAATCATTACCACTATCTATTTCCAGAATGTTTTCATCACCCCAAATAAGAAATCCCATGCCAACTACCAGTTATTTCCCATCCCTACCCCACCCCCACCACCAGCCAATGCAATTTTTAATAAAATTGTTTTATCTCATCAGATGCTTTTTGAAAACCCACCAAAAGGTTCAATTTTCAGATTTAGCTCATTTGGTTCATGGAAATGTCTGCCATGAATCCTGTGTGGCAAAGCAGGACACATTGTCAAGCCAAGTAGCCAAACCAGATTTAGTTCCTATTAGAAAAAAATCTGACTTCAGTTTCAGATGTGTTACCATGTATCCCTACCCAACCAGCTCACTTTTGAATTCTAATTATGGGGCAAGAGATGGATGTACAACAAAATAATCGATAGATCAACTGTCTGTTAGAAAATGGGAAGGCACAGCACCATGCCATCAATTAACTGTCTCAATAAAACAGGCCTTTGTTGGTGCTTATTGGTGCCCTCTTCATGTTTGTGGACTCTTTCTTTAGCAGGTGTATATCCTTAACATTATCTAGGATGGAAGAGGAGAGATTGTTGAAAAGAAATTCTCAACACTCCTACTGCCTCACTCTGCCAAACATCTGAATTCAGAGCACCTCAATTCAGGCAAAAATACTATTTTTCTGAACACTACATTTGACCCTTAGCAGAACTGCATACAGCCCAGGGAAAGTATGGTAGACAGAGATGTGCCATGAAGTTCCCCTCTGTGGAGGATCCCCAGCATCAGAGAGTGAAGCCAGCGGATGTCTTCCAAATGCCAGCTCCCTCAGGGCTGGCTGCAGCTGTAAGGAAGACAGCCATCAGCCTTTGCTGCCAAGCAAGCACCATTCTGGTGAGCAATGCGTGTTCCAGGTCTCTCCATGGGTTGGCCAAGTCTTTACCAGGCCTGCATCTTGGTTTGACTTCTGTCCAATCTTGCTCCCTCCCCTTTCCCTTGGGAGGTATTGATCCCTAATAAATATCTGGCACCCCAAACACTGTCTCAGCTTCTGCTTCTGGAGAACTCAGCCTGTAAAAGAAAGACACTATGTTTTCTGCACATCAGAGGTATCCGGTTACAGAAGGTTTGTCCAAACCAATATGTTGAATTATAATTTTATTGCCCCAAAGATTTTCACAAGACCCCATAGTGAGACCTAGAATGTGTGAGAGGTCCACACCTTTGTTTGGTCAAGTGAATGGGGTGAATGGGGAGTTGGGGAAGGTGATGGGCCAACCCTATCACAACCACTTTTCAGTCAATGTGGAATTTGAGCATCTGAAATTGATTATCTTAAAACTAGCTCAGTGCACGTACCCCGTGGGAAGTTTTTGGACTCCTACTTCAACTCAAACCTCCTGTGTACAGTAAGCTGTCTATCTTAATAATCACACACTGTATTTCAATTGACCTATGTGAACATCTGCCTTCTCCATTCCATGGGGAGCTTCTTAAGAGAAGAGACTGAGTTTCATTCACTCATTCACTCCTTCAGTCAATAGGTCAGTCAGTCACCAGGAAATTTTTTGTTTGTTTTTAGAGAGAGGGGAAGAGAAGGAGAGAAACATCAATGTGTGGTTGCCTCTCATGTACCCACTACTGGGGACCTGGCCCTCAACTTGGGTATGTGCTCCATCTGGGAGTCAAACCAGCATCCTTTTGGTTTACAGGCCAGCACTCAATCTGCTGAGCCACACCAGCCAGGGCATCACCAGGAACTTTTATTTTAAACAACATATCTTGAATGCTCATTGTACATTGAGGGCATGTAGATGAGCAACACCTGACCCTGGCCCTCAAGGAGCACACAGTTTTGTGAGAGATACAGGAAAGAGTGAAGGGAGTGAGAAGAAGCCAAATAATCCCACTTGACAATCTCACTTGGCTGTGAGAACTAAGGCAGACCAAGACTCAGTCACACTGAAACAGGAAAATATCTATTTTTTTTGCTCAAACTATTTGGAAATATCAATGTTCCTTTAGTCAGAGTAACAGTTGACAGCTGATTATCAAATAAAATTTTAATTACCTGAAGTAAGTAATGGAGAAATATCAGATCACCTAATATTTCCCCTTTTATTTGGGTATTTTCAAGTGCAGACTTTAGTAAATTATTTACAGAGCATTCAAAAACTTTAGTCTTTAAGAGTTAGTAAAATATGGCCTGATTTAAATTTAAATTTATCTCAAACTTCTGGTGGTTAATGGTACTTTTCTCTCTCTCTCTTCTTTTTGTTTTACCAATTTTACCCCAAATTTGAAAGTACTCTTAAAGAAAGATACTATTGAATAACAACAACAATAACTAATGTTCATTGAGAGTTCATTATTACATTCAGTCACTCACCTTGAGGCTTTCAACTTCCATTATTATTTAGCCTTTGAGATAATCCTATGACTCAGATATTATTATTGTCTTGACTTTACTGATGAAGAACCTAAGCTTGGAGAGTTTAATAAGCTACACAAGGGCATTCTACCAGCAGATTAGGGAGGAGTGGAGAGTGGAGTCCCACCTGGCTTTGTGCCTCACCCCACTGTGCCCAGATGCCCCACACAGATTTCAGGCACCCATGGTCCTTCTAAGGCTCATCAAACACCACAGATTCATGTCCCAATGGAACAAAAAGACACAGGCTAGAGTCACCTGCAGAGTCTCATGCTGGAAAGAAACCTCATCTATAGGCAGGTGACTAGAAGTAAAGTTTTCAGTAGCCACTTAAGCTGTAGCTCTCTCTAGACCAACTTGTTTCCATAATAGCAGAAAATGTTCCCTAAGTTTCCTTCTTCTCTTGACATATCAGTGCCAGAGATCCAAGATATCCTCTCAATGATATCCATATGCTGAGGGCTCACGCTATCAATCTCTAGCCTGGGTCTCACCTGTAACTTCCAGTCGAGTGTTCTACCAGCCCCCTTTTACATTTCCATTTGGGTTCTCACACTTAACATGTTCAAAGAGGGACTCCTGAGAGTCCCCTCAAAAACCCTATGCTTCCACAGTCTTAGTTCACAGAAACTTCATCTTTCTAATCTTAGAAAAAAAACTTAGGATCATCTTGACTCTTGGCTTTCTCTAACACCTTACACAAAATCCATCAAGAATATCAGAATCTTCACTTATAAGATTATAATATAAATACCTTATAACTGTGTCATATACCTGGAACTAGTAGAATATTGTATGTCAACTGTAACTCAAAAAAATTAAAAAATAAACTAGAGCATACAACTACAACAACAACAACAACAACAACAACAAGAATGTCAGAATCTGGAGTTCAGGCCATGATGGAAGCATAGGTAGAAACCCTTCACTTCCTCACACAACCAAAAGGAAGACAACAACCAATCTAAAATCAATAAACAACCAAAAGCACCAGAAAATCAAACCACATGGAACTCCAACAACCAAGGAATTAAAGAAAAAATCAACCAGAACAACTGGACCGGTAAGTCGGTAGATCTTGAGAGCTGACTCAGAAAAACCATGGGGATGTGGCAGGCCATGAGGGCAGGGCTAGCTGAAGAGCAGAGGGCTGCACAGGAGGGGCTGATTTAAGGAGAAAACTGAGACTCAGAGTTGACTGTGGTCTATGGCTGGGGTTGCCGCGATGGCAATTTCTCTCAGTCCCACACGAGACTCCCTTGAAAAGTGCACTAGAGAAGAACAGGCAAGCCAGGCTGTTCCCTCTCTGGCCCCTCCCCAACAGGCAGCCCCACAGCACAGCAAGGAGGATTGCCCTGCCCAGGTGAATACCTAAGGCCCCGCCCCCTTGCAACCTATCAGCTGCTTCAAGACAAAGAAATATGGCCCTAATGAAAGAACAGAACAAAGCCTCAGAAAGAGAACTTAGGGAGGAGGAGATCGCCAACCTATCTGATAAAGAATTTAATGCCCTGGTAATCCAAATGCTCACAGAACTGATTAATCTTGGTTGAAAAATGAAAGAACAAATGAAAGATACCCAAAATGCTTCATTTAAAGTGAAATATTTGCTTTATTTAAAGCATTCAGGGAATCAACAATGACAGGAAGGAAACCAGGACTCAAAGCAATGATTTGGAATGGATGGAAGAAATAAACATCCAACCAGATTAGAACAAAGAAACAAAAGAATGAAGAGAGACTGAGGAATCTTTGGGACAACCTGAAATGTTTCAATATCCAAATTATAGGGGTGCCAGAGGAGAAGAACAACAGCAAGAAATTGAAAACTTATTTGAACAAATAATGAAGGAAAATTTCCCCAATATGGTGAAAGAAATAGACTCCCAGGAAGTCCAGGAATCCCAGAGAGTCCCAAAGAAGTTGGACCCAAAGAGGAACACACCAAAGCACATCATCATTAAGTTACCCAAAATTAAAGACAAAGAGAAAATCCTAAAAGAAGCAAGGGGAAAAGAGAGAGTTACCTACAAATGGGATGCCCATTAGGATATCAGCTGAATCCTGAAAAGAAACTTTGCAGGCAAGAATGGGCTGGAAAGAAGTATTCCAAGTCATGAAAGGCAAGGACCTACATTCAAGATTACTCTATCCAGCAAAGCTTTCATTTAAAATGGGAGGGCACATAAAGTGCTTCCCAGATAAGATCAAGTTAAAAGGATTCATCATCACCAAGCTATTATTATATGAAATGTTAAAGGGACTTATCTAAGAAAAAGAAGATCAAAAATATGAAAGTAAAATGACAACAAACTCACAACAATCAACAAATGAACCTAAAAGAAAAGAAAAGCATTGAAAACAAAAACTAAGCAAGCAACTAGAACAGGAACAAAATCAGAGAAATGGACATCACATCGAAGGATTTCAGTGGGGAAGGGGAAGGGAGGAATGGGGGGAAAAGGTACAGGGAAGAAGAAGCATAATGAGTAGGCATAAAATAGATGGGGAGAGATAAAAAATTGTATAGGAAATAGAGGACTCAAAGAACTTATATGTACAATCCATGGACATGAACTAAGAGGGAGGGGAATGCTGGAGGGTTGAGGGGGACAGGGTAGAGAGGGGGTAAAGGGGGAAAAATTTGGAAAACTGTAATAGCATAATCAATAAAAAATACCTGGAAAAAAAAGAGTATCAGAATCCACCTTGGCTGGTGTGGCTCAGTTGGAACATCATCCCATAAACTGAAAGGTCATGGGCTTGATTCCTGGTCAGGGCACAAGCCTGGGTTGTGTGTTTGGTCTCCTGCACATGCAGGAGGCAAGCAATCAATGTTTCTCTCTCACATCAATGTTTCTCTCCATTTCCCTCTCCCACCCTTCCCCTCTCTCTAAAATCAATAAGCGTGTCCTCAGGTGAGGTTTTAAAAATCATAATAATAATATCAAAGTCCAATCACTGTCCATGCCACCATCATTTCTCCTCAGTTTATTGCAATAGCTCCCTAACTACTATCTCCATGTTTCTGTCCTTTCCCCCCTTCTTTATGTTCTCAACAGCCAGCCAGTATGAATGCATTTAACCATGAGTCAGAAGATATATGACTGCTCAAAACTGTTTTGGCTCCCATTTCACTTAGAAGAAAAGCCTGACTCCTCACAGTTGACCAGTAGGCCCTGAACAGTAAACATAGCTGCCCCATGCTGCCTCTTCGGCCTTCACTCTGAGGTCCCAGCCATGTGACTTGCTTGCTATTCCCTTTGCCTAGAATGGTCTCACCCAGGCACTCACCTAATTCATCCCTCACTGTCGTTGCACCCTCTCGGCAACAATCTTACTGGCTGCTCTGTTCAGATTTGCAAAGCCTTGCTCTGTTTCTCTCCTAGCACATACCCGCTTGTGATTTAACAATCCTAGGTCCTCTTCCATTCAGAAGTAAACTCCATAAGGACTGAAAGATTTTGTCTTTCAAATGTTAAACACACAGAAGATGCTCAAAATATCAGGCTGAGGGAATAAGTAGTCACATTGGAGGAGATCTGAAGGGGAGCTGCCTGATTCCAGTGAGTAATTCATTTCCATGCCCCAGCTTTTAAGGTTTGTCCCCTTAAAGCCAGCACACATTATGCCAAAGCTTTGTGTTTGCCAAGTTTGTTTGCCCTTTCCAAGTTGATTCTTTGCCTTCAGGATGAGACCATTGGAATCACAACTGCTACTCAAGATGAGAAGGCCCCTTTCAAGCACAGCTATTTTAGGTATTCATAAGCTATAAAGGAGGGGATAACTGAATTTTGACAAAGAGTAAGTCAGTCCTTGGCTAGAGACCAAAACTCTCTGCACCCCTGTCTCCCCATCTATGGGGAGAAGATTAAAATAAAAAAAAGGGAAAACTCCTGCCTTGTCCACACCAGGAGGTATTATGGGATCAAATGGAATCAGGTCTATGAAAATGCTTATAACTGTGCTCTCTGCTGTGGATCTAGTGATGAATCTGCTCTTCTCTCTGTGCCTGCAATATGTGTTTTCTCCTACTTTGAGTCCAGAGTACAATTCATCCCAGAAACTCGCCAGAGACTTTAGTAAGCTGTCTGACTCTTCACCACTGCAATGTGTGTGCCCATAAGTAAGGCAAAAGAAAACCATTGCAGAGTGTTCACTAGCTGAAGAGGAATCTAGGAATCTCTCTCTCTCTCTCTCTCTCTCTCTCTCTTTCTCTCTCTCACACACACACAGAGAAAGTCAAATATAACTGCCACCCTGTGCTTTTGATTTCTCTCCTGATAGTCTATCCTAACAACTCCTGCAAAAATTTCTTGAGTAAGAAGCAGTTCCCAGGCAAGCCCACCACCTGCTCCCTACTCACAAGTGGCCTTTGCCAAAGCAGCTGAGAGCTAGCCCTCTGCAGAGGTTTCCCTTCCTCAGGACTTCTGAGCACCTTCCACACAGCCCCACCCATTCACCCGACTCCCAAAGTCTGCCAACAGGAGAAATAAAGAACACCTCAACAGAGCTGTGCATCTCAGACTCCCCACTGGGCTAGAACTCTCCAGCCATGAACTTTCTCCTTTCCTTTCATGGTTTCCTTGGCCAGGCTGTGGGTACAGGTATTTTCCTCTTCCTAGCTATAATCTTCTCACCCTGGCACCTTATTGTGGTGGCAGCTTTCAGCAGCCCACACCCACGAAGCACAGTGCTTTCACTTTTCTTTTTAAACATATCCAAATGCCAGGAGGTCTCTATTCGTTCTCATATAGATTGGTGGCTTTCACTGGTGGAAGGTTTTGGGTTTCCATATGAAAGATATTTAGGTTGGCACAGTTACAAATGGCAGGCTAACATTTTTGATTCTAAAACCAATTCTCCATTTTGGGTGGCAATACGAATTCAGATATGGCCAGAGTTGCCAGATGCCTCTATAGTTCCCTTCCATAAATGCCTGCCTTTCATGTGGCTATATGCTCCTCGGAAAATACCAATAAAGGGAGGGGAAAGAAGACTGTGTCACTGACCTAAGTCAGGACATGAGCCCTGAGGAGATCTCTGCCTGCCTTCAATCACCCACTGACCTGGTGGGGATTCCTTTTCTGACTCTTCTGAAACTCATTCTTGATAGCACCCAAGAGAAGCGACTCCAACTCAGTGCCTTTGAGAAAGCTGAGAGCAGAAGAGTCCTCGTTCTGGAATCAGCTTGTTTCCAGAATAGAGTCTGTCTTTAGAAACGGAGAGGTGGTTGCAAGGAGAAGAGATGTAACTTCACTGAAGACGGAGGTGGGCAACCATGCTGTGGGTACTAGAAAATTCAACAGCCCAGAGCCCAGGCTCCATGCTCAGACCTCAGAACAGCCTGCTCTCTGCTTGCCTTACAGAGGAATTGTAGCACAGAACAGGAGCCAAGTAAAATTTTTAAAAATTTGTCTTTTTGATCATTAAAAGATTTTCCAGGGCATAAATTAATAGGCCATGTTACGAATAAATGCATGGGGTGAAGGAAGCAATCCAAGCAACCATTGAACATCCCTGCCTTCATGAGTCTGAGGCAGTGATCTCTCAGGTGAAGCCTTGCAGGCCACTGGGCTCCCATCAGCTGGAAAAGAGGGGAGCCTATTCTTTTCCACATTTGCTAATGAATTATAAGCCATTCATGTATAATGTTAAGGTGCTAGTGGTGGTGAGATTGTGAAACTTGCAACACCTTTGATCCTTTGATGCAAGATCAAGCTACAAAGCCTGCTATATACTTACAGCCCAAGAAAGCACTGGGAAGCAGGAAGGCCAGGCTTGGGAAGGAAGAGATGCATTTATTACAAGGCAGGTCACAGCTCAGAACCACAGTCCAAATCTGAAGCAAGCAGTCACAGAGAGTCCATCTACTGTAGGTTGGGAGACTTTATATTCAGATCCACAGAAAATGCTTGTGAGAGCATTTTGTGAGCTCAAAAAACACTCTTTGAAATCCAGTTGTTCTGATTTGGGGCTGTAAATAGAAAAGTCCTCTGGAGGCTTGAATCCCATTTCAAAGACTTCCATCTTCAGCAATTGTATTGCCGTCTGAGTGGCACAACTACTAGCTAAACTAGTTAAGAAGCCAGACCTGCCCTGCCCAAAAAGGTACCCTTTAAGCCCTGGGTAACCTTGATAACTGACCACTTGAGTGACCCCATTTTTCTCTTCCTGCACCTTAATTCCTACTCTTGCAATTTAAATTGGCCGATAAAAAGTGACTCTGCGCAACCATAAGCACCCCACCCTCAATCCAAATAAAGGCAGAACCCCATGTCCACACTCACTTCCTCTTTCTTTACCCAGGTCCTCTATGTGTGACCCTTGGGCATGCCATGTACTTTCCTGTGAGCAATAAATCTTGTTCTTCAAAATTTTCTGATGGCTTTCTGCTGAGCTGCATCTTACAGTCATAATAAGAAGCACAATGGCAGGTATAGCCACAACATTGACTCAGTTTGGGAAATGTCTACAGGTGCTCACGATAAGTAGCATGGCCTGGAATGCCCATGGCCTGGATGAATGCCTTGGGCATTCCTTGCTGATAGATAGCAATTGCTATTGATAGGCTAAGGCTGAAACCCACAGGAAACAACACTTCAAGACATCTATCTGCTCAGGTTCATTCTGCCAAGAGCTTCTACCAAATGACCACATGCTTTAAAATTCATTTAAGCTTTCAGTTTTTCATGAAGGGGTTTTAAGTTCCCAAAACATTCATTATCTTTTTTTCTGAATCCCCCCATAACCTTTGGTATATTTTCAATAACATCTACATTCTGTTTTATCTCAGTCACATGTGCACTTACTGTACCCTTTAGGTAAGGGATTGTATCTCTATGTCATTGAGGTACGCTGCTCAGTCATTGTTGAATTGGATAGAGCAAATAAAACCCAGTGTTCTCTCATAGCATAAGAATCTTCTATTATTTTAGGAATTTCTGAATAGCATATGTCCTGGTGCACTATGCATAAAGCAGGTTGGTAAACCGGGGTGTCTACTAAGTTCCCCCCTCACTAATGTTAAGAGCCAAAAAAGCATTTTCTAGAAGTCCATTCCAATTATTTGTAAAACTTCATCATGATTTCCCATGGAAATTTAGAATGAGGAGCAGTTTTGAATTATATTCCTGCATATCAATTAAGAAGTACGTATTAATTCACTCAGTCACTTGCATTTCTGAAAAACTACAAAATCAGAAAACTTTACAAACAGCTAAATAAATTAATGACAACCCTCTTTTGAACAGTAATCTCGCAAAGTTGTCAGTCTTTCAATGACAGAATCCACTAAAAACATGCCCTTGTAGCGGGGTCTTCTGTTTGTGCCTGCCCAGCATCTATCACCCCTTTTTCTGATAATGGCACCCATCCCAATTTTCCTTAGGGTTATCCCCACAACGTTCCCTGTGGTTCATATGGGTTTTACCCCATTCCTGGTTGCAAGATCAGACATATGACCACAGAACCACCAACATATTCCAATCTTCTGGACACAATAATTCACCTAGGGGTGGGAAGATGATCTACTTAAACCATTCAAGTTATAATACTATACAAATTTTTTTAAATAATTTAAAACATGTTTTTTTACTCCTAGGGTTTCTCACCTGGTTGACCATAAATCTAGATGTACTGGTGTCCATCACTGGGTCAAACCAACTCTAAGGGAAGGAGTCTACAGGTGGAAAAAGGGAAAGACTGACTCCTCATGAATCCATTTGAGCACCTGGATTAAGTCATGCCTGAAATTCTAAACTTTTCCCTTAAATAAGCCAATAAATTTTCTTTCTATTTATGTCTTATTGTGATTAGGTTTATGACACTTGTGGCTATGAGTTCTGACTAATGCAATATTGATATGATAATACCAGCTGCCATTTATTGAGTACCTAGTATATGCCAGGAGGATTAAATGTATATTATCTCTAAGTTTCACAACCATAGAAGATGGTCATTATACCACTAATTTGCTTGGTGAGGAAACTAAGATTAAGAGAAGTGAGTGGTGTGTCAAAAGTCATGTCTCTAGTGAGTGTTAGAAATGGAATTCAGATTCAGGTCTTCCTGCCTCCAGAATCTATATTGTTGTTCCTTCACCAGGCTGCCTTATCAAGGAAAAGACTTCTGCTACCTGTTGACAGCAGAGCTGATGGTTCTTTCCAGGCATGACTGGCTTCTCATCAATTATATCAACATTTAATGTAATTATTTTCTGTTGAACCATCTCTTTGGCCTTCCAACTCCTCTTCAAACTCGCCAGCCATGTCCGTTTATTGCCAAATACTATGCTACATTTCGTGACTTCAATATTCAACAAGAAGGTCTGGCCACTCTTGTTAATCCTATTGGAGGCGAGGGAAGAAAGGTATGTGAGATCCCAGCTGTGACTCACTCTTGCAATATGAGGACAGAAGTCTTATCACACAGTCAAGGGAGAGGTGAGACTTGTACTCTGACACCAGGTCAATTTACCTACTCCAGAGTCTTGTCCAGAGACTGGAGGTGGAACTGGAGGGAGTCAGTTTGTGCTTCAGCAGGCACCAAGCTGCCCAAGCCTTGGGGTCATATGAGTCAATCCCATTAGGACTTTGTCCTCTTCAGTGGGGAGATTATTTGGGATTATCAGAGATTAAGGTGAATGGGGAAGGCATATTGTTTAATCCTGTGGCTGCTAAATTGAAAAGGAATTCCCTGTTGGAAAGAATGTCCCTGCTTTCCAAGCCACAGGTCTCCCACTTCCCTGTGGCCCACGGCACAGCCAGACTCACGTGACAGCCTTGAAGTACCTGCATGAAACCTGGTTTCCGGTGTCCCAGATCATGCTGGTCCCTCCCTTCCTCCAGAATGCCCTTGCTTCACTACCTAGTAAAACTCAGATGTGTCTGGAAAGAAAGACCCCTTTACCATCGACCATTCCTATAGCAAAGCCAATGGAGTAAAAACACTTAAAAAAGAGGGAATGAAATAAATAAAAGGCCAAAAGAGACCACCACCAACCCTAGGAGAAGGACTTCCCCACTTTTCTAAAGCCGCTGCCTGACCCATACCTGAAAGACTATGTGAACTTGGCAGAGCCTCCACCCATTTTGCTTCAGACTCAAAGGTTGAAGTTATAGAACTACAACACAAAATCTCTGAACCTGTTATTGAGGTCAATGCAGAGTTATCAAAATGGTGCCCTTCAGGAGGTGGGCAAAACAATTGGCTGTTTCTCCTTTTTTAATTATTGTATTTAATTGTGAAAATAATATACAAATGCACTCTGCTTTTAAAAATTGATATTTGAATAAGGCTGAAGTCCTTCTTGACCGCCACTCCAAACCCACCCTCTGAGACAACCAAAGTTAGGATTAACTTCTTCTAGATATGTGTGTGCACATATATGCAAGCAAGGATATGCACACATATGCCCTCAGAAACTTTAGAGTATTTTTGTGTGAATATGTGTCTTTACATAAATGGTATGCTGTCCATTTATAACTTGTCTTTTTTCACTTAGAAAAGCATCTTGGGGATCCATCCATCTTGAGAGCCACTTATTATCTTCCACCTGGCTTTTTTGAGGCAGATCCAAGTACAATGAAACTGAGCAGTATTAGCTCATCTGTATTCCTGCCTTTCTCTCTCAGGTTGGGGCAACATCCTTTCACCAGCATGGCTTGAGATTTAAGGAGGTGCCACATTGACACTCAGTTAAGTGGAGGGAAAGGAACCTGCCTGCTGTGGCCCATGAGTACCCTCCCACTCCTGTGAAAATCATCCAGCCTCTCTGCCAGGTGGCCTGGGGTAAAGGTGAGCTCTGAGAGACCACAGCCACTCCATTGGAGTCTTCTCTCCCATGGGCCTTATCCTAATATAGAAGATTCCCAGGGCTGGGTTGCCCAAAATGGTTAAAGGTACGTGTATTTGGCAGACTTTGGCTTGGATGCTTTCACCAGACCATTTAATTACTAACTATGTGTTCTGGGGCACCTGGCTGAACCTTTTTAAGCCTCAGTTTCAATGTCTGGAAAATGTAGTTAATTCCAGCTACCTTGCAGGATGCCTTCTCGTACCAAGACCTGGAAAGAGTGGCTGCTCTTATGATGACATCATGGACTGATGTAACTTCAGGGAGGCTCAAGTTACTCAGCTTAGGGGGTCATCCAAAGCAGTTTTCAGACCCCAACAAAGGGAAATTTGCAAGCAGTTCCCCAGATACTCCAGGGTTATGGTACCTGGAGAGTTTACCTTAATCACACCAAAAATGCTCAGTGAACTCCAAACTACCACCAGGGAACCCTGGCCTGTTAGCTACAGAGCGCACACTACCTTCCTACCAGCCATGCCATGGGCTAACGACACTGCCACAGGTTTGGACACCTCTTCTGAAGGATCAGTGGCTTAGGTTCTTTGTCTTTTGCCTCAAGGGTCCCATTGACTAGACTTTGGGGCGGGGGCAGGAAACTTATGAGAAAATAAAACATGCACCCAGACTTGTCAGCTTAGAAAACAGACCAAACTTGGAAAAGTCAGGAAGTAGAGGCTTCTCTTCTCAAATTTAGTTTTTTGGTGTGTGTTTTTTCTTTTTAATTATTAGTAGGTTTGGGTGTTTGGTTAAGAAACATCAGAGTGGTTAAGGAAGTTGGCTTTGGAGAAGGACCTGCAGGAGCTCAAACACAAGCTTGGGCCTCAGTTTCTTCATATTCACACCTCCTCACACTATGGTTATGCTTGGTAAATACTTGATAAGCACTTGAAAAAGAGATGCTATTATTAGTTTTCTAAGCAATCCCTCATCCTTCAGTAACATGCTCACATACAAGTTGGCTGAACAACCAATTTCTTAAACCCTTTTTCAAATGCTTTGAGTCAAAGGAAGGAAGAAAAATAAATGAGCTACAGCCATGGGTTTTCATGTTCCCAAATGAGGACTGCCTCAGAACCAAGATTTATTTCCATCCAAAATGGCATTCTGCAAACTGTGTAAGCATTTGAGTTAAACAAGAACATGTCTTTGCCTATGAGACATCTAAAATCTACATGAGCAGTAGCCTCACTGTAATAGTACTTCTAATATTCCCTCACATTCCCTATAAATATTAGTAACAGCCCACTGTGGGACAGTAACAGCCCACTCTGTGACACATCTAACCCCCTGCACAAACCTGTGGGGTGAACACTATAAGCCCCAATTAATGGATGGAGATTTAGGTGCTGACTCAACAGTTGGAGCTCAAGCTCTCAGCCTCCATTATAGGATTCCTTTCTTCCATCTCTGTTTTCCTCAGCAAATGTGTATTCTCCTGCCACAGAGCACTGAGGCCACTCCACCAGAATGGGAAACAGAGGTATGCAGCTATGGTGGAGGGAACACACTACAGGACTTAGCACCCAAAGTCCTGGCTCAGAGTGCATGTGCTACCCTTTGAACATAAGTAAGTTATCATCTCAGGCTCCATTTCTTCACTTGTAAAGTAGGTATAATCATATGCCCCTGATCCAAATAACATAACGCATGTAAATCACAAACTCTACAAACGAAATGTAATGTATGCAAATTGTAAACAGCCCACAAACATAAGATCTACCGAGTTCTTGGCAAGAAGTGAGATGAAAACTGGGCGTCATGAAATGTCTCATCAAACATTTCCTAAACCCACATAAGGTCTCATGCAAGAGACTGTGGTTTCCAGACTACGGAGTGAAGAGCAGGCTAAAATGCTGAGAGTGGGCTGCTCACAACAGGGGCCACAGGACCGGCAGTGCCATCTGGTTGCTTGTTAGAAATAGAAATTCCTGAGCCTCACTTTAGATCTGCTAAGTCAGAATCTCTTGAGTATGAAGCTCAGGAATCTGCTCATTAAAAAGACCTGTGAGTGATTTGTGTGCTCAAGTTTGAGAAGTGCTGGTTCACAGATGGCACAGCCTAGCATACTGTAAATTAGCCAGTCACTGCCTTTAACTCCAGTGTCATCAAGTAGATTGTTGGTGCACCTAATACAGATACAACAAAGTTTTGGGGTTTACACTTGGCTCAAGGGGAGGACAAGCATATGACCAAGGCAGTAGGGGACCACTCACCCAGAGAAGCTGAGCTCTGATTTTGGCCTGAGAGAACGGTATGAAGAAATTAGTGAAGGGAATGGTTGGGGAGTCAAGGGCTGACAGGAGAGGCACTGGTTGGGGGTGGGGGAGCAGATCTTGCTCTCCAGGGCAGCTTCAGCTGCCCCCCAGCTGATTAGATGTGGCTAAGCATTGTTGCAAGAGTCAAATGAGCTCTCACAGCAAGTGTTTAGTTAACTACTGTCATCAGCATCAGGATTCTCACCATGGTCTACACACCTCCAGCCTGGGCAGTGTCCGGGCCTACCTCTGAGTCAACTTCATCTCCCCTTCATGTGTACCCATGTTGAGAAAGAGGTCAGGAAAGGGCATTGGCATGTTTTAAAAGAGGCCCTTTGATCATTAGCAGAAGTGCCTACAGTCAATAGGAACCTCAGAGGGAAACTGGGGTCCTGTTTTGTGCCCTCCAGGCCTCTGCTAACATTGACCCCATCATCAAAGGGATCCTGGTAAACCAACTGCAGACCAAACGAAACGGGTTTCTAAGATGAGAAGTGATTCAGAGTGTATAGCAGCTCATTAAAAAGAAACAACAAAAAAGGCATTTGTTAATGAGTGCAGAAAATGCCAGTAAATGAGAGAGACCCACTCCATTATGATACTCCCAGAGTTGCTCAAACCTAATTTTGCAACAGCAAGGAGAGAATAAAAACATCCAGAGCCGGTTGTCCTCTGCTCAGAGACAGGATAATCTTAGAGAAACATTTTACGGTGTATCACTTGGAGAAAAGTGCATTAGTCTTTCCTGAAAAAAAAACATTTGGTTGACCTTGAAAATAAAAGCATTCATGAGAAGTATGAGCAGAAGTTTTCATTATTCCTTAAGCCCTCCCTTCAGAGAGACAAAAAATTCCACCCTCCATTGCAGCGCCACAATGCCAAGTTGCCAAGCAACAGATCTTTTATGGTGGATCGCCACGGAGACTGATGTAAACAAAATCATAAATCCCATTACCCTGCTAAATACTGGGTCTGGGTTAGAAAGGGAGCAAAGGAGCTGCTTTTCAGGTTAAAAGAGATCATATGAAATGGTGAGTGGCAAGATTTTAGTCAGAGTAAATTGTCATGGGTGAGACTGTAATTAATGTAGCTCTTTTTTTCTTTCAATCGACAACCGCCCCTGATTTTCCTGGATTAAGGAAAGCAGTCATAGTTGGAAGAGTCATTTCCAACTGAAAAATGAACTCCACCACCTCCAGGGCCCAGGCCCAGGCGCTGAAGAACCAGGTCACATGGTTCTTCCCACCAGCCTCCCAGAGGACCTTGACCACTCAGACTCCCAGTCAGTGGTCATTCACAAAAAGGCTCTGCAAGCACCTCTGGAAATAACATGGTATACTTCATACCCTCTCAGACAAAGAGACAGACAAATGGTATTTATGAAGTAGGACTCTAAGGCAGACACTGTGGCAGATGACAAATTTGTCACATCTCATTTCTGAAAAGTGCTGTTGCTATTGAATTAAAGGCTGGGGGCCCAAGGGTTGAGGACATTTATTCAAGGTCATACAATTGGTAACCAGGAGAATGGAGATTCTGGCTCTAAAGTTGAGTTAAAGATTCAATGTGCTCCCCCCACCCAAGTTAGACTTCAGGCCTTCTGTATGTAGAGACTTTTGCCCCAAAGTGGAAAACAAATTCCACTTGAGGGATGACAATCCTTGCCAAGGGCATCACTCATGTCTTGGTTCCCTGTAGAGTGGCATGAGGCTTTCCAGTAGTGTGCTGGGAAATGCTATCAGTAGGCTCTCTAGAGGGGGTAGCTCTGGTCACCCTGGTGTACGTATTCCCAAATGTTGCCAATTTCAAGCAACCAACAAAAAATACGTGCCGTGGGCTTTCCTGGGCCATACGAGGGACTCCAGCACACACAAGCACTCTTTTTCCCTAAATCTTTACTGTATGTTTTTTCTATTACCAGTGAGTCTCCTTATACTCTCCTTCCCTTAGCAATCACCACACTGTTGTCCATGCCTCTGAGTCCTTTTTCCTTTTTGCTCGATCCCTCGAGCCCCTAACCTCCCTCTACCCACAGCTGTCATCCTGCTCTCCATCTATGCGTCTTTCCTCATTTTCCTTATTAGTTCAGTTTGTTCATTAGATTCTACATATGAGTGAAAACCTATGATATTTGTCTTTCTCTGACTGGTTTATTTCGCTTAGCATAATGTTCTCCAGGTCCATCCATCTGATTGCAAAAAGTAAAATTTTCTTTTTTTTTATGCCAAGTAGTATGCCATTGTGTTAATGTCTCATAGTTGTTTTCTCCACTCATCTACTGATGGACACTTGGGCTGCTTCCATGTCTTGGGGATTGTAAATAATACTGCAATGAATATAGGGGTGCTTATGTTCTTTCGAATTAGCGTTTTGGGTTCCTTCAGATATATTCCTAGAAGTGGGATCACTGGGTGAAAAGGCAGATCCATTTTTAATTTTTTTAGGTATCTCCATACTGCTTTTCACCATGGTTGCACCAGTGTGCATTCCCACCAACAGTGCAAAAGGGTTTCCCTTTCTCCATATCCTTGCCAGCACTTGTTGCTTGTTGACTATTGATGACAGCCATTCTGACAGTTATAATAGGATATCTGTCTCATTGTGGTTTTAATTTGCATTTCTCTGATGATGATTAGTGACATTGAGCATCCTTTCATATGTCTCTGGGCCCTTTGTATGTCCTCCTTAGAGAAGTGTCTGTTCAGGTCCTTTGCCCATTTTTTAACTGAGTTGTTTGTCTTTTTGGTGTTGAGTTTTGTAAGTTCTTTATAAAATTTGGGTATTGACCCCTTATCAAACATATTGGCAAATATGTTCTCCCATTCTGTGGGTTCTCTTTTCATTTTGTTGATGATTTTCTTTGCTGTGTAACACAGCAGCACTCTAAAAACACCAATACCCTGGGCTAACCCCAGACCAGTCAAACCTGAGGGTGGGGCCCAAATTTTGGTACTTTTAAGAAGTAAGATGGAACTGGAGAGCATTATGCTAAGTGAAATAAGCCAGGCAGTGAGGGACAAATACCATATGATCTCACCTTTAACTGGAACATAATCAACAAAAGAAAAAAGCAAACAAAATATAACCAGAGTCATTGAAATCAAGAACAATCTAACAACAGCCAGAGGAGAGGGGGGAGGGGGCAGTAGGGAGAAGGGTTTTCAGGAACTGCTATAAAGGACACAGGGACAAAACCAAGAGGGAGGGTGGAAGCAAAGGAGGGAGGTGGATTTGGAGGAGGTGGGGGGAGGGGGAGGGAGAAAAATACAGACAACTGTAATTGAACAACAATAAAGCAATTAAAAAATAAATAAATGAATAATAAAAGCTTTGAACAGTAAAAAAAAAAGAAGAAGAAGCACTGGACTAGAACTTTCATATTCAGGAGTCTGTCGGCTTTTTGGGCTTTGTCTCTTGAGAATGTACTGGGTTCCTGAACTAAACACAGACTGTCAGACCTGTATCAGAAAGAATTCCCTTACTGCCTGAGTTCTACCAGTCATCTGATAGCAAACCAGGACTCAGCAGCAGTGCTGTCCACAGCCCATTGCTATTTCTTCTAGGTGAGTTAGCACCAGGCCACATGCCTTTTCTCCAATTTCCAGGTCCCAAGGATTCCAGCTCAGGGTCAGGTCCAAATGCCTTAGGGGATCCTGTCTAGTGAAGCTAGTGGGTAGAGTTGGAGGAGACCTGGAACACAGGCTCTGTCTGAAGGGGACGGCAGCTGCTCAGTTGGTGTGAGGAGGGGGTGCTGGCCAGCACTGTCAGCCACATCTTCTAATTCTTCCAGATGACACAATGTGGATTTTTATGTGAACTCTTATGGTTTTGGCAAATAATTCAAGTTTGAAAAATTTCAAGCCAAACAAAATCATCCCATGGGCCAATTCCAGTCCCAAAGTTCCATTTTGCATCTGGATCCTTAGGCTGAGCCTCCTGCACCTCTGGTCTCTGAAGAAGTGGGGCTCCTCCTTGGGGTTCTCAGCAGGGACACCATAGACCTGCAGGATGGCAATGGTCCTTGTGTGTCTCTCTCCTACTCCAAGGCAGCAGTGAGCAAGGGGAGATAGCTGCTCTGGTGTCCTGATACAGAAGTCAAGACAAGAATTCCAGTGCTAGTGCTTCATTTGGGAGGTAATTCCAAGAAACACTGATATGGAGTGTGAAGACAGAAAGGAAGATGATAAAGGGTGTATTTCTAAACCAGTGACTCCAGCAGGCAATCCTGTGGGAAGCACTAGGAGCAAAGTAGAGCAACCTGAGTTATCCCAAGCTAAAGGCCATCTCCATCGCTGGTCAGAGCTGCTTCCAGAACACTAACTGTACAGCATTTGTGCTGGCTCTAAACTGAGGCCAGGCATCTCCCATGACCAGAAAAGGCTCCCACAGGTGTCTTCAGTGAGCAGCCTTTGGGCCTCAGTGTGAGGGAGTCCTTGAGCCAAAGGGTCTCAGTCACTGGTGTCCCTCAGGTCTGCCAGGGCATCCCTGACCAGCCAGATCATGGAAATGGCCTCAGTGCAATCACGCGGTCGCTTTCAGAGCCCTGCAGTGGAGACCTTCAGTCAACCATGTTTTCACTTTCTTCTCAGCAGAGTGCTTAGGAATACTGGACTGAGGGTCCAGTACTGAGCTTGCACTGAGGGTCCAAGTTATTTTAACTCTGAGTTAAAGGAAAGAGGAAAGAATAATTGATTGTATAAATATAAACCATTATTATCTCTAAGGGATGGGATAAGTCATGCCTTTTCCTTAACCTTTCCTGTATTTATTAATGCTTTTATAGTAAGAATTAATTACTTTATTGACTGGTGGTGGGTGATAATGTCCCACTTGTATCCCATTTATCAAACAGGTACATTCCTCCAACTGGCCCCCTCTGCTAACAGCTTACAGCCTTCTGTTCCCCACCTCTTGCACAGGGATCGTTGGCTTAGGCTCTGCTTCTCAGAATCCCAGCCTAGGACAGGGAGTTACTTGTTCTCCTTGCACAGACTCTCAAGAGGCACCAGCCTCAGGTTGACAGCACTTGGTCTGTTATACAATCCATTTGTACTATGAAGCAACTGCTTTAATTTTCAAATTCACATGCTCACCTCTTGAAATAAAAGATTACTTTATTTCAGGAATGGCAAATTTAAATTTTCCTAGGATAAGGCACAGAGTGGCAATATATGAGGTCCACCTGGTGGGGATCATGGTGAGCTGGAGAGCGAGACCTTATACAAAGGGAGTGGCCCCGGCAGCTGCCACACTGGAGGGAGGACTGCAATTGCTGGGCCTTCCAAATCATTAGGACAGTCTAAAATTTCAGATATTTATGTGAAAACTCCTGATTTTGAAAATGTTGGCTCAGAGTTTTCTAAAAACCCCATATAGACCAAACAAAACATTCCTGTGACTGAATTTGACCCAGTGGTGTCATGTCAAGGCCCTTGTTTTCCTAAACAATTCTGGGGGTGATCCCCCTACCACTTACCCCCACATGCAAGCTGAGAAAGGGGACATTTCTGTGCCATTGTCTCCTGTTCTTACCCCAAACCCGATTCAAAACCATGGACAGGAATCCTGTGAGACCATGACCCACACAAGAGAAGTGAAAAGCACCAACTTCATCTGAGTTTCTGAGGTGACTTGTGGGGTCTGCTGGCTCCAGCAGGTGTGCTGTTTGTTACACATGTGTCTGCCCACCAACACTGAGGCTCTTCTAGGTTGTTTTCAGAGAAGAGAAACAAACTCATTTCTATTCCTGTTTCCAGATTGTTAACTCAGGAAATACTAAAAAGTGTCTGTACAATCTCCTTAAAATGCCTTTTCAGTACTGCTGGTGGGACTGCAGACTGGTACAACCACTATGGAAAGCAGTATGGAACTTCCTCAGAAAACTCAAAATGGATCTGTCTTTTGACCCTGCAATTCCACTGCTGGGATTATACCCTAAGAATACTAAAACACCAATTCAAAAGAACCTATGCATCCCAATGTTCATAGCAGCACAATTTACAATAGCTAGATGCTGGAAGCAACCAAGATGCTCATCAGTAAATGAATGGATCAAAAAACTATGGTACATTTACACAATGGAATTCTATGCAGCAGAAAAAAAGAAGGAGCTCCTACCCTATGCAACAGCGTGGATGGAGCTGGAAAACATTATGCTAAACGAAACAAACCAGGCAGTGAAAGACAAATACCATATGATCTCACCTTTAACAGGAACCTAAATAACAAAACAAAGAAACAAACGAAATGTAACCAAAGACACTGAAATAGAGGACAGGCTGACAGTGACCACAGGGGGAGAGTAGAGGGAATTTAAGGGGACAGTGGGAAGGGTTCACAGGAACAAACTTAAAGGACACATGGTCATAAACTAAGGGGAGGGTGGTAATGGAAGGGAAGTGGGGAGGGGTGGGAAGGAGGAATGGATTGGGAGAAAAAAGGAGAAAACTGTATTTTAAAAATAAATAAATGCCTTTTCAAATCAAACTTTTGAACTGTCATCTAGAACTGGGGTTCTTTCATGAAAAAGGGCAGCTGCCTTCCAGGGACTTTAAAGAGATGGAGGAAGCTACACACCTCCCAAGGCAGCCCACCTTGGTGAACACGTATCCAAAGTAGTCAGTCAAAATGACTTCAGTGAGGGGATTTTACCACTTCCTTAGGCACCAGGAATGGCACCATATAACCAGCTCCCCTGTGAGAACACTTTCCTTTGCTCCATTTCACCCTATTACATGTAGTTAGATTCCCTCAGAGTTCAGAGACCACCCAGGTCCCTCCAGTTGTTTGCATTAGTTTTATATTGCTCCAAGTTTGACCGAACATTGTTGTCATAAAAAACAATGTGAGCAGATTCATCTCTGTAACTCGGTTCACTCTCTGCTATCTTGTGCCCAGGAGGCCCTGGGAAGCATCACCCCCACTGATGCACTCACCAAACACAGAGCGAGGCACTGAGCAAGCCTCTTCTCACCTCTTGGGTGTCCATCCAGCCTTGGGTCTATCTTCCTCAAGCTTCCCTGGGACTTCAAATCACTCAGGAGTCATGGAGGTCAGGCGAGAAGGCCTATCCTCCTTCCCTGTAAGTTGAGGCCAAAGTGCAAGGAAACACTGTCTGAGTCTAGAGGAGTTCATGCAAGATGAGCTCAGGAAGTGGCCTTGGAGGAGCCCAGAACTCAATCTAGGGTCATCCCAGTGTTGGGTGTTCAAAAATGGCTCCTGAGGTGCTTGGAGAATTCATGGAGCAGAGAAAGCACTGGGTGCAGAACCTGGCACATGTAAGTGGAGCATCAATATCAGCCTGGATGCTGAGAGAGGTGGTGTGGCACAACTGGACTTATGCCCCAAGGTGGAGTGCAACAAATGGGGGACATCAGCCAGAAGACTCTGCAATTCTAATTTAGAATTAATTCTAAGATGAAGCAATCCAGCTCATACATTCATTTGACATGCATTTATTGACAGTCATTCCTCACTGAGCATATGATTTTTGAGTGAAGATTTGAAAGAAGGAAAGAGGGGGCCACACTGAGTCCTGGGGAAGGAAGGGCGTTCTCAGCAACAAGAGCAGCAATTTTGAAGATACCCAGGTAGGAGCAAGCTTGCCATGCCTGAGGAAAAGCGAAAAGCCCAGGGAACTAAGTGAAGGGAGAGCAGACAGATACAAAGGCAGAGGGGACAGGGGTGCTTTGTATCTGTCAGAGCAGGTACTTGGTCTTTTACTCTGAGTGAAACAGGAAACAGAAGCAGAAAACATACTGATTTACATTCTAACAGAATCTTCTGGCCACTGTGTTGAGAATAGATGAAAGGGGTCCACGGTATAAGCAGGGAGATTGGTTAGGAGGCTACTGAAAAGTCCAGAGGTGATGTGGTGGCCTGAGCCAGTAGGGTGGCCTCGGGGGCACTGAGAAGTGGTCCTGCCTGGGTACAGTACAGAAGAGAGGCCACGTGATTTGCTAACAGATTAAACACAATGAATGCAGGAATAGGAGAAGTCAAAATGACTCCTTGGTTTTGGCTTGAGCATTAGAAGGATGGAATTTCTTCTGATTCCATCCAATGGAAGGGGGTAGGAATTATTTGGGCTGTGGTAAATATTAAATTTTGATTGTTCAATAGGTGATAACTGTTATACTTATTGGTGAAGTTTTCAAGCTGACAGTTGTATTCAGAGATTGGAGTGGCAACGATAACCTTGGCTGGAGATATATTTTCAATTCTTCGGGATCAAGATGGGATCTACAGCCAAGGGACTAAATAAATGAGGAAAGAGGAAAATAGAGGCCCAGGTACAGAGGCCAAACTTGTCACAGGGTGGCTTCAGGCAGTTAATCCAATATCAGTTTACAAAAGACAAATCTGACAAATCCACAACCAGAGAACAAAAAAGAATCAAGAAACCAGCCCTACAGATACACACACGCAAACCATTCACTCAGCTCCCACAGGGTAGAGTCTTGAGAAATTTAGTCCCAAAGAACATACAATGTTCCTTTTTGTTCTCAGTATTTATTTCATGATTTTACCTCAGCTGTGAACTTCACAGTTCTATTCATGACTGCTACATTTTATTCTCTCTCCTCCCTGCCGGATAAACTTTCTTAAATGGCCATTGTTCAGCCTTAGAAGTTATCCATAAATTCTATATTATTAGATCATTTGAATTTCTGCAAGAAGAGGTCTACTGTAGATCTACTTGGGTCAACTGGAGACTCTTCATAGCTACGTAGCAGAGCTGTGATGTGGGCATCCTTGCCTCCTTGGGTGGTATGGATGTGAATTTAGCTAATCTCTGATGGATGGTGTGATGGTTAATTTTATGAGGCAACTTGACCTGGTAAAGGGATGCTCATATAGTTTGTAAAACATGATTTCTGGATGTGTCTGTGAGAGTGTTTCCAGAGAGATTAGTATTTGAATCTGTAAACTGAGTAAAGAAGATCATTCTCACCAAGGCAGTTGGGCATCATCCAATCCACTGTGAGCACAAACAGAACAGAGGATAAGGAGCAGTTTTGCCCTCTGCTTGAGCTGGGACATCTGTCTTCTCTGGCCTTCAGACATCGGTGCTCCTGGTTCTCAGGCCTTCAGATTCGGACTGAAACTACATCACTGGTTTTCCTGGGCCTCCAGCTTGCAAACTTCTCATGCTTCATAATCACCTGAGCCAAATCCTTCATAGTAAATCTCCTATCATCTATCTATATCTAGCTAGCTAGCTAGCTATCTTATTGGTTCTGTTTCTCTCAAAACCATAACTAATGCAAACTGTATCCATTAACTTTTGCTATAATATTGTTGCAAAACAAAACACCCCAAACTAGTGGCTAGAACAACCAGCATTTATTATGCCTTCTAGCTCACCTAGCAGCGGTCAACAGGGCTCTGTGCTGAGCCTGACTCTAGGCTGCAGGTTTGTTTTGGGTCTGCTCCTCACATTTTCTTTTCTTTTGGGCTGAACAAGCTATCCAGGACACATCTCATGGTGACAATAGAAGTACAAGAGAATGGATCTAATTACACAAACACATTTCAAGTTTTTATTTGCATCCTATCCACTAACATCCTACTGGCCAAGCCAGTCACATGGCCAAACCCAACACTATTGGAGCAATATTCTCCACGTCTAGTCAGAAGGAAAAGGACATGAATACAGGGAAGGGTAAAAATCTGGGAACATTTCTGCAATCTACCATACAGACTTTCCTTTGACTGTACTCTTTGTAGCAATGCCACTTGGTATCAGGTACGTCCCAGTCAAGCACACAGTGTATCATAGACTTTCTAAGTCAGTAACAAAATAAACTATGGCCTGGGAACTCTATTCTTTGGAGGCAGAACTTTTGACTTGAACCTGACTTGCTAATGCACCAAGAACATTTGTGAGGTTGAATAAAAACTATTGTTTCCAGATGAGAATCCTGGATCAGGTGGGTAGATGACTATCTTACAGTTTGATTTTTGCAGTGTGCTGTAGAATGGGCTGGGATAAAGTGAAATAGGAAAACCACTCAAGGTATCACTTCCTGGTTGTTAATATAATTTTTCTCACGCAGGTTTTACAAATAGAGGCCATACTGAAGTTGGCCCTGGACACTTCACACCCAAGCGTTTGCTGATTTGACCTTTGAACCACAGGATTAGCAAGACCCATTTACTCTGGCCAGTTCTACAAATTTTTCTGGTTTTATAATTCAATCAAAGATAATAGTAATGGAATGAGAGGCTACTCCTGGGAAAGCCAAATGCAGAAGGGAAACAAAAATAAGGGGATCAAAGACCTACATTTTATGTATGTCTTGAATTGGTCTGGCAGGAAATCAAATAGAAAAAATTCCTTCCCCTCTTTAGCCAGCATATTTGCACATCACAAAAGCATTGTGTAGGCTGGCTCAGCTCTGCAGCTTCTCATGGAAGGCCCAGCCTATGGGAAGGCCCAAATGAAAGTTTCAGACAGAGGTGTGCAGGAAACTAGTTGGTGGCTTGTTTCCTGCTTCCAAGGGTACCCCATGCCCAGATGATGGGGCTCCCAGGAAGCCACCAGTGATTAACTGAAAGCAAAACAACATTGTGTATGTCAAGGCCTCCTCAAGTGTAGTGCTTCAGAGCATGTGCTTGGGGTGAGAGAACCTTGGGTTCAAATCCTAAAATTGCTACTCACTAACGGTGTGAAATTGGGCACATTACTTAACTTCTCTGAGCCCCAGTTTTCTCATCTGTAAATGTGGAAAATAATGGCACCTGCCTTGCAGGGGTGTGGTAAGGATTAAAGGAAATGGTACATGAACAGCATTTACACAACACTCAGGTAAATGGCGGTTATGACTAGGAGGTTCTGAAGGAAGCTTTGTGCCATAATAGGGACTACTACCCAAGAATCCATGTAATTGCCAATTTCCCCTTCTCAGTGGACCTAAAAATAACAAAATGTATGTTATCTTCATAAATGGTGAAGATATACAACTGTTACATTCAACCTCCCTGTAGAAATCTATCCAAATCTACCCAAAGAAGTACCCCCAGGACTGTCAGAAGCAGCACACCTGAAGTCAGGTGGGTCAGATGCTAATCTGGACCCCAGTGTACCTGAACAATCGGAACCCTTTTTTTTGGTCTCCCCCACATTTCTAAAAAATCATCTAGCCCTTCTCTGACCACTCAACTCCTGCCCACCCACTACCCTAATGGAGTAAGGAGACCACTAGGCTGGGGACCAGCCTGCCCAGCCCACCTAACCTACACTCTCAGGACCTGGGACCCAGTTTCCCTGCTTCCCAAGTCTGTGGGGCCTCTTTCCTTGATCAACCTCCTATGATGGCCTGTGCTTCCAGGGTGTACACTTTAGGCCCCAAAACTGAACAGGAGGTGGCTGTTTATAGAGTGTACAGATGGAGCTTGGAGATAGATGCCAGCTGGGGTGTTTGCCCTCATACATTCAAAGTTCTTGCAGTGTGGAACTTTGAGGATTGCAGCCTCAAACCATGGTCCATTCTGGCTTGCTAATTCTAGTAACCAGTGGTGGCAAAGGATGCATCAGAGCTCCAGTGTTTCCAGAAACCCTGGACTTACACTCCATTCCATAGCCCAGGACCCAAACTAGGAGACTGGCAGATGACATTTTCCAAAAATTACTACAACACTACTTTCCCTCCCATACGATCTTCCAGGGAGCTTCCACTCCCTCTTCAAAAGGTAAATTTCATGTCTCCTAAGCTTAAACCTGGGCAGGACTTTGTGGAGGACTTGAAAGTAATGCCACATGATTTCAAAGGCTAGATCATTAAGGGCAACAAAGGGTTTCTCAGTCTCTCTCCTTCTGGAAACATGCCATGTGGAAGTCCTGAACCCCTCTGTAAGAAGTCCCATTACTTTGAAATTGATGTGCTAGACAGACCACACTGCAAGAAGAGGTGGAAGTGAAAGAGATACCTAAGAAAAGACCCACCTTTACGGGACTACCAGGGAACCTGAGAAAGGGCCAAACAGATAAAGGCCAGTGCCCAAACTACAGGAGTACAAGGTTACATTTTCTGCATCTGCACAGACTAAATGAAAAGACTGGCCCTGAATGCAAAGAAGGGAGGTAGAGTCTATGGAAAGGATCTGTTCACACTACTTTCCATGGCAACTGATTACTGTGATGCCCAATTATCTACTAACAGGCACTGCTCTTCCTGATTCTGGTACAAGGACCCCTGTGTGGCTCCCATGGCACTAAGTAAGCCCCAGTCACGCAGTATCAGCAGATTTCTCCAGCAGGAGCACCACCAAGCCTTGGCCCCAGGCCATGCCCAGACCAGAGGCTTCATACAAGGCTGGCCTGTTGAGCCATCCAGTGTCTCAGGCTGGGTCACATGAGTCAGAGTTAGTGAGTGTGAAATGGCCAGATATGCGTGAAGGGGCCCCCAATCAAAGCCCTCCTAGATTTGGGGGAGCTACATATATGAATATACCAGCAAGAGCTTTCAACACTCTTACAAGTCAAGCATATACAGGTCATAGCTCTTTGGGGGGGAAATGAAAAAAAATCCATGTTTTTCTTCATGCCACTTTTTCACAGGGCACATCAGCTCAGCCATCACCCATGTAGGTTAGGCTCGAAGTTGTGTGGCCCCAGGCAAGAATCACAAAGGGAAGTGCCTACCAGGATTGGGAAATAAGGCCCCTTTTAAAAGGGGGTCTGGTCAATGGGGAGCCATCAAGTGGAAATGTCAGCCCAGTTTTGCCAGGTCTTCACATTTTTTCCTCAAGAAGCCAGAAAATCACATTTTTGCTTAAAGGTTCCCCAATTTTAAGATATTAGCAACCAAAAGGAAACAATGGGGGTCACTCCCAGATCCTAGGACCTAACCACTTCAGTGTGTGCAACCTGAGGCTTGGCTGCCAGTAAGAGCACCATTGGGCCAGGGGTTCTCAGAAGCATTGAAAGGCCCCTCCACCTTGTGCAGAAGCAGGAATTGCCAGGGAGCTGCTGCCCCCAGCAGCAGACCTTGGCAACTGATATGGCTTGGTGAATAAATGCTCCAGCCTCTTCCCAGCTGCTATTATAACTCTAAGGCCTGGGTCCTACAATGCTCCCCAGACTTTCCACAGGATGAAGCACCATAGCTAACAAGTTTGATTATCAGCCCTTAACTGCCTTCCATCCTTTTCCTCCCTCCTGTCCCTATTCCTCTGCTGGCATGACGTTTCATGTAAGTTATGTACACTTGAATCTTAAAACCAATGCAAGATTTTTTTTAATGCACAGGGCCACTGTGTAAGGTTTTATATCACATCCACCTTTCAAGGACGCCCATGAGGGGGTACATGGAGGCCAAAACCCAGCCAAGCTTCTCCCACCATGTCCTACACCTGAGCACCATGCTAAGCCAAAGGACAGAAATTCACATGGATGCCAGATGTACATAGCAGGAGCCTTGAAAACAAATCCGAGGCCAGATTTGGCTCCTGAGTCACCAGTCCATGCCTTCTGATTTACAGTGTAGCAGACTTTGCTGTTCCCCCGGAACCAGGCTCAGCCCTCTTGACCACAACCCATCCTGCATTCTGCCCCATTCAGACCAGGCATTTACGAGAGTTCTCTTATTTTCTTCACTATCTCTGATCAAAATTCCATCTGAGGAAGGTAACAGACTAATTCCTTTACATATAGGTTAACGGGATAGACCATAAATCAAAGTATTGCCCAATGCTAAGATATTTGTTTTGTTTGAAAACCAAAAAAGTCAACACAAAACATTCTTATATTCATTCATACTGTAAATATTTATTGAGCACCAGGCACTGTTCTGTGTGCTTGAGAACGCATGCCTGAAGAAAACCAGTAAGGATACTGCCCTCATGTCATTCAACTCTAGGTAGGAGAGAGAGTCAATAAACAACAAGCATACTTTATTTCAGACAGCTTTACTAAGATATAACTCACATGCCAGAAAACCCATCCATTTAAAATGTACAATTCAATGGTTTTTATTGTATTCAGAGTTGGGAACCCATCATTCTCATAACCCCAAAAAGATACCATGTACACATTAGCAGTCACTTCATATTCCATTTTCTCCTTCACCTCAGTCTCTGTAAACCATTAATCTATTTTCTGTCTCTATACATTTGCCTATTCTGGACACTTATATAAATGAAATAATATGATATGTGGTTTTGTGTGACTGGCTTCTTTCACTTAGCATAATTTTTCAGGACCCACCCATTTTTGATACATATCATTCATTCCTTTTTATTGCTAAATAATATTTCATTGCATAGATACACCACATTTTAATATTCATTCATCAGTTGATGGACGTTTTGGGTTGTTCATGTCTTTTGGTTGTCAAGAATAGTGCTGCCATAAACAAATAGGTATTTATTTGAATACCTATTTTCAATCCTTTGGGGCATATACCTAAGTGTAAAATTAGTAATCTTACTTTCAGCTTTTTGAGAATCCACCAACTGTTTTCCACAAGGAAACAGTTTTCCTTGCACAATTTTACATTTCCATCAGCAATGTATGAGGGTTCCTACTTCTCCACATCCTCATCAACAATTATTATTTTTCTTTTTTTGTATTATAGCCATCCTAGTAAGTGTGCAATGGCAGCTCATTAGGAGTTCAATTTGCATTTCCCTGATGACTAATGATGTTGAGCATCTTTTCCTGTGCTTTTCTGCCATTTGTAGATCTTTGGAGACATAGTCATTCAAGTTCTTTGCCCATTTTTCAGTTGGGTTGTTTGGGGTATTTTTTGTTGACTTGTAGGAGAATATATATATTCTATATAATATAACCTTATCAAACGTGATTTGCAATATGTTCTCCCATTCTGTGGTTTCCTTTTCACCTCCTGGATGGTATCATTTTCAGCAAAAAAGGTTTTCAATTTTGATGAAGCCCAACTCATTCATATCTTCTTTTGTCATTTATGCTTTTGGTGTCATATATACAAAAGCTTGTTTATCCCAAGGTCACATAGATGAACCTTGTTTTCTTCTAATAGTTTTATAGTTGTAGCTCTTACATGTAGATCTATTACACATTTTGAGTTAATTTTGTATATCACCTAAGGTAAGGGTCCAACTTCACTCTTTTGCATATGGACAGTTGTCCCAACACCACTATAGAAAATTTTTTTCTTTTATCATTAAATTGACTTTGGTGAACATAATGTAAGGGTTTATTTATGGATTTTCAATTCTATTCCACTGATCTATATGTTTAGCTTATGTCAGTAACATACTGTCTTGATTACTATAGCTTTGTAAGTTTTTAAATTTAAAAGTGTGAGTTCTCCAACTCTGTTCTTTTTCAAGATTGTTTTGGCTTTTCTGGGTACCTTGAACTTCCATATGATTTTTAGAATCAGCTTGTCAATTTTTGCAAAAATAAAAAAACCATTGAGATACATTTGCATTGAACCTGTAGATCAATTTGGGGAGTATTGCCATCTTAATAATATTAAGTCTTCCAACACATAAACACAGGATATCTTTCCATTTGATGTTTTCCAATGATATTTTTTAGTTTCAAGTCTTGCACTTTTTTGTTAAATTCATTCCTAAGCATTTTATTATTTTTGATGCTATTGTAAATGAAATTGTTTCCTTAATTTCATTTTTGGATTGTTCAACATGATAATTTTTATATATTGATCTGTGTACTGTAACCTCACTAGACTCATTTATTAGTTTTAGTAGTTTTTTAGTGAATTTCTTAGGATTTTCTGTATATCATGTTATCTGCCAATAGAGAGTGTTTCACTTCTTCCTTTCCTATTTGGATGCCTTTTATTTCTTTTTCTTACATAATTATCCTGACAAACAAAAATTTTTTAAAGTAAGTAGTATAGTGTGTTTTAGGGTAATAAGTGCAATAGAGAAAAGAAAAAAGTATATCCAGGTAAGGGATTTGGGGAATACTGAGGATTAGACTTGCAATTTTTAACTGTTCCTCAATGAACAGGTGACATTTTAAAGAAAGACCTAAAGGAGGTAAAAGAGGTGACATGTGGGAACAGCCAGGGCAAAGAGCCAAGGCAAGAATGGGACCAGGGGCCACTGTGACAGGAACAGAGTAAGCAAGGACATTCCAAGTAGAGTCTTTGAGTTGGAGAGTCTAGATCAGAAGAGTGGCCAGACCTGACTTGGGGTTTTGAAAGAATTGTTGTGCTTACTACAGAGAGACCATACTGGGGTGGGGGTGGATAAAGGGAGAAGCAGAGAGACCAGCTGGGGGCTATTGTGGTAATCCTGAAGAAAGGTGATAGTGGCTGGACCAGGGTAGTATCCATGAAGATGATGAGACAGATTGAATTCTACATATAATATATTCTGAAGATAGAGTTGACGGGATTTATTGACAAATTGGATGGAAAGTAGGAGAAAGAGGAGTCAAAATGAGGCCAAGGTTTTTGGCCTAAGCATCTGAAAGACTAATGTTGCCATCAACTCAAATGGGGAGAGCTGTACAGGGAACAGGTTTTGAAGGGGAAAGACAAGGACTCATTTTGGGACACACTGAATTTGCAATGTCTGCTGGATCTCCAAACACAGATCTCAAGTAGGGAATTAGATATACAAGTCTAGAGTCAAGAAAGAAGTCTGAGTTTGGCCCTGGCTGGTGTGGCTCAGTGCACTGAGTGCTGGCCTGCGAACCAAAGTGTCACTGGTTCAATTCCCAGTCAGGGCTCATGCCTGGGCTATGGGCCAGGTCCCCAGTAGGGGGCACATGAGAGGCAACCACACATTGATGTTTCTCTCCCTCTCTTTCTTCCTCCCTTCCCCTCTCTAAATATAAATAAATAAAATCTTTAAAAAAAAGTCTGAGTTTAAAACAGAGATTGAGACTCTTTGCCATCTAGATGGCATTTGATACCATGCAGTGGAAGGGCAGTGAGTGTCCAGAGAGGAGATGAAGGCTGAAGCCTGAAATGTGAAGTTCCACAGTGTTGACAGGTGGGGAAGAAGAGAATGAAGGACAAAGCCACCAGTGCGGTAGGAGGGAAAGCAGAAGAGTGTGATAACCTGAAGAATGTATGTGAACAGGAAGGAGTGATCAACAGCATCAGCCATTTTTTAATGTTCCAGAAAGATGAGGATGGAGAGCTAACCACAGGCACACACTGACTAAGGAGGGAGCTTGCTGTTTCATATACCATAATATGAAAAAGGTGGGTTTTTTTGTCTGTTGTTGGGGGGTGAGGTCCAGGTGGAACAGGGAGGGCTATAGGACAAGGGTGAGGGCCATATAGAAGCATATTGCCAGAAATAGTTTCTAACTCTCTAGGGTCTGTTTATTTATCTATCACTGCATATCACATTATCCCAAACTTAAACATCTCACAGTTTCTAAAGGTCACAAATCTGGGCACGAGTCTTTGCTGAGTCTTTGCCTACAGGGTCTCTTCAGGCTGCAATCAATGTGTTGGAAAGATCTGTGGTCTTACAGCAAGGTGAGGAGAAGGATTTGCTTCCAGGCTCACATGGTTGTTAGTAGGACTCAGTTCCCTACTGGCTACTGGCCAGAGGTGGCACTCAGTTCCTTGACACATAGGCCTCTCCATAAGGAAGTTCCAAATATGGCAACTGGCTTATTTAGAGTGAGCAAACAGGAGGGCCATAATACCAGCAAAAGACAGAGAGTCAACAAGCTGAAGTTAGTCTTTTTTACTTAATAATGAAAGTGGCACCCCAGCACTTTTGCTGCATTCTGTTCATTAGAAACAAATCAGTAGGCCCAGCCCACACTCAAAGGAAAGGGATTACACAGGGGCACGGGTACCAAGAGGCAGAGATCATTAGGAGCTGTGACAGAAGCTGCCTACTATGAGCAGGTCCAGTGCTTTAAAATTGATGAAAAAAGCTACCACCTCATGGACTGGCATTTTGTCAGTGCATATTAATAATGGAAAACAAACAAAATAATTCTATTCAGGAAATGAACTTATCAATAAGGTTCTTTGCAATGCTTTTTATATAAAGCCAGGTCTTACTATGCAAAAAAACTTAATAGAAGAGAATCTCTATTCTGTGGTGCTTTTATTTAACTTATGGTATTAATGTTATTTGTAAGCACCGTATCTACATTGGAACTCTGAATACAAGGACTCTTATAACATTCTGCACCAACATGGTTCTATAACGTCAAATTTGGGCTCTGCCACTTATAACCTGTGTGTTTTGGGCAAGTCACTAATCTCTGTGTGCCTCAGATACTTCCTATGTAAAATGCAAATAGTAATGCCCATTTCCAGACTGCTATGTTGATTAAATGTGATACTGTATGTGAAGATACTAAGCACAGCCCTGGCTGAGCAGCTCAGTTGTTTAGAGCATTGTCCCCACATGCAAAGGTTGTGGGTTCAATCCCTGGTCAGGGTACATGCTAGAAGCAACCAATGAATGCATAAATAAGTAGAACAACAAATTGATGTCTCTCTCTCTTTCTATCTCTCTCTCTGAAATCAATAAGTAAATTTTTTTGAAAAGATACCGAGCACAGTATCTAAGCATCGGGCCCATCATAAGTGCTCAATAAAGTTATCATCATTAAACTTCCGGCCAAGATGGAGGCATAGGTAGACACACTGTGCCTCCTCCCACAACCAAAATAAGGTCAGCAACAATTTAGAAACAAGATAACAACCAGATCTGACAGAAAATTGAACTGTATGGAAGTCAGACAACCAAGGAGTTAAAATAGACACATTCATCCAGACCAGTAGGAGGGGTGGAGTTGGGCAGCTGGGCATAGAGGGATCACCGCACAAAAAGCAACGCATAACACGTAATACATCCTGGGTGATTAAGGCATCCCAAGTGCACAGGCGGCTGGCAGACCCAGCGAGGCGGCAGCTATGAAGCGAGGCCCTGCTCGCAAGGCACCTGGCTGTCCCGGCCACATTCGTGTGCAGATAAACCAGGCAAAATTGGGCAGTGAGACAGACTGTGCCACCCAGGGTCCCAGTGCCCGGAAACAGAACCTCGGGACACTGATTGTGATCACCTGTGGGGGTTGAGGCACAGGGAGAGACTCCCAGCCTCACAGGAGAGTGTGTTGGAGAGACCCACTGGGTCCTAGAATGTACACAAGCCCACCCACATGGGAATTAGCACCAGAAAAGCCCATTTAGCTCAGAGGAAGTGGCGGAAAAGACTGAAATCCGACGGAGAGAGGAGCAAGCACCATTGTTTCCTCTCAGACCCCGCCCCCACATACAATGTCACAACCCAGTGATTGGGCTGCCCCACCGTGGTAACACCTAAGGATCCGCCTCTTACTACGTAACAGGTGTGACCAGACCCCCCCCCCGCAAAATGGCTCAAATTGAAGTACAAATCAGAGCTCCAGAGCCAATATTTTTAAGCGACCAAGAGATAGCCAACCTACTAGATGCACAGTTCAAGGCACTGGTGATCAGGATGCTCACAGAACTGGTTGAATTTCATCACAAATTAGATGAACAAATGGAGGCTACAATAAGAGAAATGAAGGAAAATGCACAGGGAACCAATAGTGATGGGAAAGAAACTGGGACTCAAATCAGTGGAGTGGACCAGAAGGAGAAAAGAAACAATCGAACAGAAAAGAATGAAGAAACAAGAATTCAAAAAAATTAGGACAGGCTTAGGAACCTCCAGGACATCTTTAAACATTCCAACATCTGAATTACAGGGGTACCAGAAGGAGAAGAGGAAGAGCAACAAGTGAACAAATAATAAAGGAGAAAATCCCTCAATCTGGTGAAGGAAATAGACTTCCAGGAAGTCCAGGAAGCTCAGAGAGTCACAAAGAAGTTGGACCCAAAGAGAAACACACCAAGACACATCATAATTACATTAGCCAAGGTAAAAATGAAGGAGAGAATCCTAGAAGCAGTAAGAGATAAGGGGACAGTTACCTACAAAGGAGTTCCCTTCAGACTGTGAGCTGATTTCTCAAGGGAGACCTTGCAGGCAAGAAGGAGCTGGAAAGAAGTATTCAAAGTCATGAAGGGCAAGGACCTACACCCATGATTGCTCTATCCAGCAAAACTTTCATTTAGAATGGAAGGACAGATAAAGTGCTTCCCAGATAAGGTCAAGTTCAAGGAGTTCATCATCATCAAGCCCTTACTATATGAAATATTAAAGGGACTTATCTAAGAAAAAGAAGACAAAAACATGTATAGTAAAATGACAGCAAACTCACAATTATTAACAACCACACCTAAAACAAAAACAAAAACAAACTAAACAAACAACTAGAACAGGAACAGACCCACAGAAATGGAGATCACATGGAGGGTAGCAACAGGGGAGTGAGAGGTGGAGAGAGGGGGAAAGGGTACAGAGAATAAGTAGCATAGATGATAGGTAGAAATAGGGGGAGGGTAAGAATAGTATGAGAAATGCAAAAGCTAAAGAAATTATCACACATGGACATGAACTAAAGGGGGGCAATGTGGGTGGGAGGGGATATGGAGGGTGGAGGGGGGTGAAGGGGGGAAATGGGACAACTGTAATAGCATAATCAATAAAATATATTTAAAAAAAGAAATAAAATGTTACCATCATTACTGTTATTTTTATGGACTTTCCTTATAGTAACTGAAGAAATTTGTGTAGAATGAAAAGATTAAGTAAACTGTTGCATGAAATGTTCTGCACGGGTGTATTCTGTACACATGGCTCATAATGAGTGTTAAATAAATAGACATTATCATTATTACTATTAATTTATGGTACAAATTATAATTACTGAAGGAAATTGCATATGTACCTTCTCATTCACTCTGTTAAGTCATATCTATTCTTCAAAAGATTCCTTTGCACATCTCCTGGTATCATTCTGGATTCACCATATCCAGTTTCAGTGCCTTAAATAAAGCCTTACCAGCCATTTATTTGGGTAAGCAGACTTTGTCTTGCTATGTGCCTATGTGCCCAGACTGCTAAGTTCTATTCAGAGGCCCTTTCTTGGCATGCCCTACTTCTCCCACTTGGGTGGCATCTCAAGGGCGGCAGGGCCATGTGCTTTCCTCTTTTCACACACCCCCCCCAGGACCTAGCAATGTATTCTGTACCCAGTCCTGTGCCACCCAAACCATACACCATACAGCCCAGACAGAATAGCACAGGAGCACTGCCTGCTACTACAGCTGGGAAATAACTCCTGCCTGCTGGCCAGAGGTCTGCAGCGAAGGCAGGAGGTGGAGGAAGAAACAGAGCATTGCAGTGGTTGGGCAAAGGCAAGATGCATGGTCGCACTCAATCTTACAAAGACTGACAGAGTCCAGGGACAACAGTGTCTTCCCTGCCAAGGCCACCCACATGGCCATGCATCTGGACAGCGGAGATTCAAACACAGCTCTGTTTCAGTCCAGCCATTCCCTCAGGTGTGATCACTAGACAGTGAGGGGAGCATTTGTGAATGAAGTTGGTCCAAAGGATAGGGGAGGGTCTGGAGTCAGCCAGCACATGTCTGTCAGGAGCTGTGTGACTTCAGGCAGTTAAACTGTCTGAACTTCTCAGTTGTCATAACAGATAACATGTACTGAGCACCTCCTGTGTACCAAGCATTATTCTTAGTATTTGCATATATTTATTATTTAATATCACAAAAAAACAAATGGCAGGTCCAATTATTGTATCTATTATATTGATGAGAAAACTGAGGCACAGGGAGTGAGAAACTTACTTAAAATACCTCGAAAGTGGTATAGGCAAGGTATAGGCAATGAATTCACATAACGTACATCCACGACAGTTCTAACCTCATGCATTGGTCAGGGATCTCCAGAGAAACAGATCAATGGGACATATAATAAGAGAGTTGTTTAAAGGAATTGGCTCACACGATCATGGAGGCTGACAAGTCCAAAGATGTGCAGGATAAGTCAGCAAACTGGGAGTGCCAATGGTGTATTCCAGTGTGAAGGCCATCTGGCTCCAGACCAGGAAGAGCCAATGTTTCAGTTCAAATCTGAAGGCAGAAAAAGTCAATGCCTAGTTTGAGGGTGTCAGGGAGTAAAAAATTCTCTCTTCTTCAAAGGAAGATCAGCTTTTTTGTCCTATTCAGGCCTTCAACTGTTTAGATGAGGCCCAACTACATTAGGGAGGCAATCTGCTTTACTCAGTCTATCAATTTAAATGTTAATCTCATCCAAAAACACTCTCACAGACACACCCAGAATAATGTTTGACCATAACCTGAGCACCTGTGACCCAATCAAGTTGGCACATAAAATTAGCCATCCCAACTCCCGTTATTTGAGAATTAAATGAGACACTATACTTAAACTGTTTTATTTTGTTTTTTTAAAGGCCTGACAAATGACGATCAATAAGTGATACCTAAAAAAGAAAAGAAAAAAGATTAAGAAAAGGTAACTCCATTTCAGATGCCAATAAGTGAGTCAGGGGTTCAAGGTTTGACATGGCGTTTAGTCAAAGCTTTCACTTGACTCTTTCTGGTTAAGTGTGCAGCTTGGGGAGTCCTTCTGGACTAGGCAAATCCATGCAGGGGATCTAGATTTCCAGTGTTTAGTACTAGAAGGCCATGAGAGAAGGGTCATCCATTCACTCAAAACCAGTTTTGACTGGCATTTATTAAGCACTGCTTCCTGACAGGTGATGTGCTAGAATCTTGTCATCTGTTCATCTCTGTAATCCTCACAGTGCCCTGGGTACGAGTCAACATCATTCCCACATGGCAGAAAGAGAAACTGGGGCAAAGAGAGTTGGCATGGCTTACTCTGGATCTCTCAGCTGATACATGATAGAGTCAACATCTAAATTCAAATAAACTTGCCCCAAAACAGATACCCTCTCTTCTGTGCCACTAGTTTATACCTAATTTACAAGGATTTGGCAATGGCACCTCAACTTAGGGATAAGTTGTCTTGTCCTGAGACACCTTTCACAAACTCACTTAGATCAAGGCAAGATCATTATATTTGGTCTCAAGTTTTGGAAATTGCCACTTTGGAACCTGCTCACTCAAGCAAAGAAAAGCATCGGCTATTTCAGCAGGAACCTCTTTGCTTATTCGAATCCATCAGTTTATCCTCTAAAGTGTCATGGAGGGGAAGAGAACTCTCAGGGAAGTTTGTGGAGGAGGAAAATTTTCCCCTCTTTCACCTCTTAGATATTCTGTCTGACCTAAGAATTAAATGGACATGAGACAGATTAACAAGAGAAAAATAACCAAATTTATTACATACATACTTTGAGGGGCTCCTTAAGAATATGGGACTGGAAAACAGGTCAGGAAGTTGAGGCAGATATGACACCTTGAGCTAAGGAGAAAGGAGGGTAGTGGTTTTGGACTTCAACAGGCAGGAAAGCAAATTCACAGATAGATGAGAGAGAGCAGACCTGTGGTAAATTTTTCCTGGGCCTTCTGAGCCACCCAGAATCAAGCGGACACAGAGGGGTGTCCAATGGGCCAGACTTTCTAGACTCCTCCCTGACTGCCACACTTAGCTCACATTATGCTAAGATGATACCTCCTTCCTTTAAGCAGCTTTTTCTATCTGAATTCCTTTAGGAAGCTAAGGGGGAGGTAAAAAGCTTTTCTTGAGTCTCTTGCTTCTTAAAAATAACTGGCTTAAAATCATCAATATTAAAAAAAGGCCTACTTTGGGGCAGCAAACTCTGCTCCCCCTCCAGTTCCATCCCCTCCCTGTGTGCTTGCTCTATTCCAGGAGCAGGAGGACACATTGGAGAGCTTGGTCACCACAACTGTTATTAATGTCGCTGTACTTCCTTGTCCCCAACAGAAGAGCTCTCTGTGGCAGAGAGAAAACTTGTACTCAGAATCTCCCTGCAAGGCAGCCCACTGGCTGGAATCAGGATGTCACTCTGCAGAGGCAGAGTCCCATGGATAGGGAGATAAAAGTGGCCTGTTCCAGGACAGAAGGTAGCCATAGAGGATCTTTGGTGGGGAGCCCTAAAACCAAAAGGCCTTTTCAAGGGAAGGAAATGCAGATGGCCTGACCTAAAAGCAACCTTCCACTAACTCCCAAGTGGGAAGTAGTCTCAGTGGGGTATCTGGTAGCACTCTGGAGCACATCAAAAAAGACTGAGGTGGGTTTAAACATTGGAAACTAAAATAGGAATGGAAGCAAACAGCCCAATGCTCTTCTTTTCCTCTGGGGTCAGTTCTATTTTCAGAGCCCTCCTGGGTCTGGTGAACAAACTCTAACTGCCCTCCAGAGAGGCCCAGACCAGGGAGGTAAGTAGGCTGGCAAAGGCTGGGCAATATCTCCAGAAACTGGGGCTATCTCTTGTCACTTTCCTACAGCATATGGGGTTAATGTTCCTGTGTAGCTGGAGAGGATTCTCCAAGGATAATGAGCACAATATGAGCAGAGCTCCCTCCAACTGTGCTCTCAGAGGGGACAGAACAACAACCAGGGCTCATGGTCCAGGCGGCTGTGAGGAGGGCAGAAATCCCAGAAGTTTCAGTTCTTTTGCTCAGTTTGGAGTCATTTTCCCCAAAATCATTTTGTTCAGCCCATCTTCAGTTATGAACTGGCAGGACTTACAACACTGATTCTCATGAGCTTTAGGAATGCAGCTTCCTAATTTTTTCCAATTCCAAATATAAAACAAACCAAAGAAGCATTAAAATAATTTGAGCTTCAAAGACTTTCTAACTCCTACTGGCCACAATAAAATTAAATAAGAATCGGTCAGCCCTGACTTCCCTCTCTCTCTCTCTCTCTCTCTCTCTCTCTCTCTCTCTCTCTCTCTCTCTCTCTCTCTCTCTCTCTCTCTCTCTCTCTCTCTCTCTCTCTCCTCTCTTATTTAAGGAAGGGAAAATAGAAGCAAAAAAGGACACAGAACTCATACAACTCTAGGAAATGTTTGGACAGAGGTCCTTTAGCTTCTAACTAACATTTGTAACCAAGGATTAGTGGAGCAGCCTCTTGTAATTACTGCTCTTGCCCCATTTGTGGCTATCTCTGTGAGGCCAGTAAATCTTGAAATTACAGGCTGACCACCCTGGAGAACTGAGACAGAGTCAGCCACATCTCTCAAAGGCACTGCCCTGGGCAATTCCCACCCCCCTGAGATGACTTGCTCGCCAGGGAGAAGGCCCTGCCTGGGAGTGACTCCCAGACCTCACTGTGGCTTGGAAGTAAATAAAACCAGGGTGGGTGGCCTGGGACGCCCTGCACCCTCTGTGACTAGAAGGAGAGGCAGCTAGCTCAAACAGTCCCTGTCCCAATTTCTATCATCCCACCCCAGCTTGGACTACTGGTTAGGGCCCCAGAGATAGATAAGAAACTGAAAAGGGGAACATAGAAATGCTTCAAAAAAGAGATTTTTGCCTCCTGAAATACTGTTTCTCTCTATTGAGGAACACAATAGATACCTACACATGATGTCCAGATTAATGAAATATGTCATTTATATAAATGGAGATCAAGATTTGACTTGAGCTTTAACCATGATCTTGATCATGACTTAAATAAGCATTTATAATGGATCTTCATAACATGTGCCTATTCTAGACCTCTGAAAAATGTGAAAGTATTTAAAATCAAGTAACAAAGACCTATTGAATGTTGCTCAGGACTCCATCCTGGGCTATGTCTAAAATAAGACTCCTGGCTGGCCTTTTATGCACACATCTTCACAAAGACAAAGACACCATGAAGGACATTTTCCATTTTCTCTCTGCAGGTCCCTTAAACAGAGGACCTTTTTGTTATTTCCCCCCAGTGGTCTGAGACCTTAAACCCCACATTTAAATAGATTAAGACACAGCCAAGACTAGGATATGTGAAAAGCCCTCCAATGCCTAGAGTCTATGATGATATAGTACAATCTCAGCATTCGGTGCATCATGTGGATTTCATGATTTTCCCCTTTATAATGCATTTCATTGAGCTTTGTGTTTGGCTCCAAGTACCTGTAAAATCTGCTTCACTGCTATCTTTATCAATTGTACTCTTTACAAAAGCTCAGCAGCATACGATTTTGCAATAAATTGGTATAAATAAAACATCTAGGTCACAGATTAAAATAATATTCCCCAAGTCATTTAGTACCTATCAATGGCCTGCTATCCAGATGGTTCATCCTGTCTACTCAGCTGGGGTCCTCCAGCCCCTCCCCTGCTTATCTAATTTCCCACATACATTCCTTTCAGCATCTACAGAAAAGACACCACGGGCTCTGGGTGGCCGTGTCTGTGTGTGTGTCCTTGTGTGTGCACACGTGTGGTCAAGCTTCTGAAGAGAATGACCCAGAGCAGAAAAACAAAGGGGAAAAAATCACAATGATTTCTTCCCATTGTTTCCCTGCTGTCCCTAGCACATGGGAGGTCGGGAGCACTGCTCAGACACTGTTGCATTTCCATTTTGGAGTAAGAGAGATCCCTAGACCAAATGGGTTGCCAAACCATGTATAAATTTTCTTTACACAAACAAGAGAAAATCTTGAGTTATAATTTTTATGCAAAATAGGTAATAAAAAAAGACAAAAGGGAAGGAAGAAAAAAGGAGGGAAAGAGGCAAGGAGAGATAGAGAGAGGAAAAAGGGGAGGAACACAGAGTCACTGGGGGAGGTCATAGAAAGCTAGTTTTGCAAAGAACATTGTGTTTTAGTTGCTCCAGGACCTGTTGGAAAGGAAAGGGTGGAAGCCCAGGAAGAATTCACTCCCTACTGGGTCAGTTTGGAACTGTTTACAGTAGAAGTGCCCCCTAGGGAGCTCTGTTCTGCACTGTGCAGACTTCAAAGTGGCCTTGAGACATTAACATACTGATCCCTCCACATTCCCACCCCAACCTGGGAAGCCTAGGGTTAGGATGGCAGTCCTCCATGGGGAAACTGAGGAAGGGAACATGAGCCACTGAAAGAACAAGGAATGCACCCCCAACACTCTGCCACTAAAACCCATTGCTAACATTAGCCATCAAAGGTACTGCCTCTTGGCATCAGCCAGCCGGCCTGCAAAGCCCCCCCCCCGCCCCCCCCCCCCACCGTGTTTAAGAGAGACAGTTTTCTTGGGGATCAGAGGTACAGGAAGTCCCAGGTGAATAATAAAATCAACAGTTTCCAGGTCTCTTCAATTCAAAACCAGCAGTCTCAGTTGGTCCTTACTAAATTCCTAAGGACTGGCTGCATCCTGGCATGCCCTCCCTGCAGTGCCCTAAATATTTGCATCCATTCAGTGTTTGGATTCACTCTCTGTCTCCTATGGAGAAAAGACTGCTGGAAACCCAGACACCCTGTGGAGGGGACTGGTGCCAAGTCGTCTGGGGCCCCGTCCCCCGGGGAAGCAGGAAGCATAGCCAGCCTTGTCACCATGCCCTAAAGTAGGATGGATGGCCCCAGTAAACCGATCCTCACTAATGTAACCATAGGTGCTATTTCATATAAATACATCCACCCAGACATTTCCCATCAGTGCAGAGCCTTTCCCTGAGGCCAGCTCTGCGAGCCTCTGCCCCCTCCACAGCCTGGAAGCACCCGGGTTAATGACAGGCTCGGAGTGGGGACCAGAGTGTGTTAAGTGCCTTTGTAATGGCAAATAGGGGGCCCCAAAAGCCTTCTCTTTCTTCATTTATCATTTCTATAATGTACCTATCACACCCCTTGCTCCCCTCGTCTTTGCCAAACTAAACAGCCTTAGTCTTGCTAATCTCTCCTCAGATGGAGACCAGGGCCATAAATCTAATCACCGAGGAACGAAGGCCTTCCCCGACCATGCCTTGGGTGCTTTGCACAGCACATATGAGGAAATGCACAGCAGATAATGGTAAAACTGCTGTCACAGGGTACATTAGAAGATGCAGATGTTGTTACAATAATGCGCCTGTTGTGAAGTTTCATACGTAAATTCATCAGCTTGCTGAAGGGATAAAGGCCATTTAATTTGCTCATCAACCCCACCCTCTGACCTCTTTATCCTTTATCTTCACCAGCACATCGCATTTGATATTTGGGGTGGAAATTGGAAAAAGAGGACTGGGCACTGGCTGTGCCAGGATAACATGAAATTAAATCCCATTAGCTTCTTGAATCAATTTAAAAAGGTAACAGAATGTCATGACTGGAGTTAAACATACTGTCTGTGTGCATTTTTAAAAGTAACAGGATACCTTCTTGGGACCGAAACCTGATTTAACATCCCCAGACAACACATTGAGGTGAATTGCCCATTCACCTGGTCCTCTCAATCACCTGGGCATTGACAAGGGATGTCATGAGCTTATTAATGTTTTTTTTCAACAAATCCTAAATTTTTGTGGTACTCTGCTTTCAAAAAGTGAAAGGGATGGAACTTTTTTTACACTTTAAAGAGGGCAACAGTGGGCTGAATCTCTGATAGAGCATTTCAGGGACACTAGAAAAGTCTGTAAGGAAGGCACCTGCCAGAGAGCATCCCTTGGGCTGCCAAGAAAATTACATTTTTTCTTTCACTCCTCTTTCCTCCCAATTATCTTTGAAAGAGGAAAATAGTTCCAAAAGACAGGCAGTATGGGAAAGAAAAAACATAAAGACATTTGTTACATCTAATGTTTTAAATGTCTGCCCTGGAGCAAAGAGCTGAGTTTGAGCCTTGGGAGCAATCAGCTCTGCCTACACCTAAGTGGGAAATCACTTGCCTCAGTTCTCCCTAGGCAGGGCCAAAGAAGAACTGAGAAGCCCCACTGTCCCTAAGATTGGGTCTTGAATGGCTCTGATCATGGTCAGTAAGTAGCCTAGGAAAGAAAGTAGCCTAGGAAAGTAGCCTAGGTCGTACATTATTTGGTGATCCATGCTTCTCCCACAGGTCCAGATAAAAAACCTGGGACACTACCAGAAAATCCTCAATTCCAAGCATAGGAATGGATGATTTTAGTGAGCCATCGATTTTATATTTTGGTAAAGAATTGAAAATATTAATGTGTACATGAAGGTAAACACACTTTCTTTTACAAAAAAAGAAGAACATACTTATTTTGTGTTAAATGCAAAATACATATACACTATTAGGAGAGGAAGAATAATGCAATGAATTCTGAGCTTGTGAGTAATCCCTTCAGAAGTCCCACAGGCTTCCTGGGATATATTCCTTCCTCTGCAAGTCAAGTTTGACAGGCATCTTAGTGGGTCATAGCCTAACTCTGAAGAACATAGAGCTGGGAAGAACACAGGCCTAACAAATGGAATATAAGTCAATATTGCAGAGGTCTGGGTGAAGGGTAGCTGAGAGCAGCACAGGGAGCTGCTTAGAGGGCCACAGGGGCCAGTATTGGAGCCCAGGTGTTTGTCCCAAGAACCAGCCCTAGGAGGTTCAGGAGCCAGGACAAGGTAAATATTGAGAGTCAAGACCCTTCTTGTCATAGACCGGGGAACCTTCCTCCCTTAGTTTAAGTCCCCCCAGGAGCAAATCCTGAGACAAGAATCCAAGTAATTTATTTAGCAGAGGATCCTAGGAAACACCAGAAGGAGTGGGGAAGTGAGATGGAGAAAGATAGGCCACTAATTAGACATGCAGTATTGAGCAAGCTACCACTGCGGACAACTGGAGATCAATCCCTCTGAGGAATTCTGGGAGGTACCATAGAATGCATGCCTCAGAAGCAACTCACCCAGTGGGCACTGGCACTGGGGTACTTATATACCAACTCCGTACAGTCATTGGTTAGAAGCTGCTGGGGACAGGGGTTGGGGGCATAGTGGTCACGAATTCCCTACACTGCCCCATGCCTTGAGTAGAGCTCACTTCAACAAAGAAAGCTCTCAAGCAAAGAGGTGCAGGGGCTGGCAACTAGAAGTCAGCCTTCACTGGAAGGGCAAGGGTGAAAGATACTGACAAGGTGCATAACTACTGATATGCCCTCTGCACAGGCTCTGGTCCTCTTCATCAAAGGTTAGCATCAGGCATGGTGGCTTACCTCATTCTTATCTAAAAATGAAGTACCTCTACAACTAGTCACTTATGTATCAGGCAGTGTGCTAGGCGCTTTTTATTTGGTCCTCTCAATAAACCTATGGGTAGTAGGTACTGTGATCGCAGAGAAGGAAATTGACCATCATAGTTTTAGTAGTTTCTGCAGAGTCCCACCACTGGTAAGGCTGGGACTTCAACCTAGAGTCCGTGGTCATCATCTCTGCCTATGGGGCCAGTAGAGAATGCCTGCCCAATCACAGCCCTTCTGCAGGTACATGCCCCATGCACGGCCCTGCCAGGAGGCACACTAAGGGTTTTGTAACATGGGATTGATCCCTCCCACCTCACCCCAACTTTTCAAACTAGGGTCCTGCCTGGCCGAACTTGAAAAGATGAACTCGATAAATCAGATTCTTATCCTGGGGTTTGGAACTGACTACTGAAGACCCAGAAGTTAGCAAAGCAGACTGGGGGTGGGATGGGGTAGAGTTACGTACAAAGTGGGCATTCCTTATTTTCTCCTTCCCAGTAGGTCTGCTGGCCTCCTCATTTCTTCACATCCTTTGTTTTAAGAACTACCTTCTCCATTACACAGTCTTGGTGTCACTGTTGGCCAAGGTGTTAATATACCCTTTCATCTCTGTCCCAAGATGTCATTGACCCACACTTGGAGTCCAATTATCTTGACTCTTGAGTTGGGTGGCTCTAGTATGGAAAACAGTTAAGAGCACTGCTCTGAAGTGACAGTCCACTCTTCCTTGCCACCTAGGTCAATACAGTGTCTTTTCTGAGGCCTGGGCAGCAGCTTTGTCTCTGATTCCCTGTCCTGTCCTGCAGCAATGCAGCTGGTGTCCTGCCAACACCCCTGGTACTCAGTACTCCCTTACTCACTATTCCAGTTATTTGGTGTTGTGTGCCAACCACCTCAAAACTTAGCAGAGTAAAACAACAATTTATTATTATCTCTCATGGGTCCCCTTTGGGGTTCCCCATACAGGTGTAGCCAGCCCAGGGTTGAAGCTAAGTTCATATGAAGGCTTTTTCACTTACTTGTGTGATGCCTGGTCTGAGATAGCTGGAATAGCCTGAGGCTGGCCGGCATCTCTGGCTCTGTCCCTGTGGCCTCTTCATGTGGTAAGGTTGGGCTTCCTCACAGCATGGTAGTCTTGGAGTAGTTGGACTTCTTCCTTGGCTGCTGTTTCCCCCAGAATGAATGTCCTAAGAGATTCATGCTGCCAAGCATAGCTTCCCTGTATTATATTTCTCAAAAGTCACCAGCCCACCCAGATTCAAAGGGGCAGAGGAATACACCTTATCCCTCAATGGAGGGATAGCATTTGTCAAGAGGGAAGGAAGGAGACAAACTGCCACATAGCCACTGGCTTTTTACTTCAAGCCCATGTATCTCTGCCTGAGGCCATTCCCCTACTGGAGGCATACTCTTAGGCATACATATAGTTGCAATTCCAGAGAGTTAACACTCCCAGGAGCAGTTCTTAACTACAGATAAATGGGAATCTAAATGCCCCAGCTTCCTTGCACTTGCACAGGTTAAATCGGAGGTGGAATACAGTTTCCCAGAGGTTCTCAAAGTGTTTGGGCCCAGTCACCCAGAGTAGAGACCTGTTCCCTGTCACGCCCACAGTGGTTGCCTGACTCTTCTCTGACTGACATCTCTACTCCTGTACCTGGCCTCCTGAGAGCACCTCTCAAAAAACAAAAACAACAACAAAAACCTTGCACCTACATCCTTTACTCAAAGTCTGCTTCTATAGGAAAGAACGGGACACATACTGCATATTCTCTCAAAATATTTTTTCTGTTGGTAGGTTAACCATATTTGGTTCCTTTCGCTTTGCTTACAGCTGAAGAATAGTAAGTGATAGACTAGAAAGGGGCCAGGGAGAGGGTGTGGGGGCCATGGTAACTGAGCACCAGCCACCATTGTGGAGGAACATGACATTGAAGCTGTGGAGGAGGCTGCTCTATGGAAAAGAAAGGCATAAGCCCACACAAAGAGAAACATCTCATCAGAGAGGCATTACTACAGCTCTGTTTCAGTCCTCACTTGTGATTCCCACTTTGTGGAATTTCTTGCCCTTGTAATGAGAACATAACTAAACCCTTTCTGTGTAAGCAAGCCCTTCGCAGATTTGAAGGGTCAAATAGAACCATGGAGACGATTCCTCTCAGTAGTCAGGGGTTTCCACAGAAATCTTTCCCCCCTCCCTGCCTCTTTCCTTGTGTCCCATTCATTTCCCACAGAGATTGTCCTTACCTGTGAGCTCTGTGCTGCAAAGAGCATAGGAGTTGGCCTCTTGCCCCAAACATCTCCATTAACAAGGCTTAGGAGGATTAACAGAAACAAGGGCATTAGGCTGCTTTCCTAAGGTGCATCTGAGGACAATAAAATTAAGAAAATTTGAACTTTGACGGGACGTAGTGAGAGATTTAGTGAGGGCTGATGCAAGACACTATGGGAACTTGGAGGACAATGTGGGAGGCATTGTCTTCATGGGGACAATAAGAGATAATACCTATGGATGAGGGAGGTACAGAAAAAGGGAAGTACAAAGGTACCCAAGACCAGCTTCCCTACTTGGGAATTTGGTAAGAGCCTTTCACCACCCTTCCCTGAGATAGCTGATAAAGCCATACTGAACTTTGGAATAAGTACAATCTGTACGATTTCTGATCAGAACCAAGTGGTAAAGATTTGCATGGATATCAAACCAATGCTTTGATTCTATAGTAGATATGAGAACCTAAAAACTCTTAAAAGCACAAGCACTCAAACATTTATTTGAAAAACATAGGAAGCATCTGATATTGATAGGTTCAATGACTTAACCAAATAAAACCAACAAAAGTTGATCATTTTAGACTGGGTTTGTAGTAGAGCAGTCAGATAATTCATCATCTAAACTGGAACACTTTAGTGAAATGGGGCACTATTTTTAATGAAGCCAAGAAAACAGGCATAAGCCAGGAAGTCCCAGGCAGACCATGGTAAGAGTAAAGGACCCCAGAGCATGTTCTCCTTCCCTTATTGGAAGGCATGATGGCTGACCAGTGAAAGTCTGTGATCTGCACCTAAATAAAACTTGTAATTCCCATATTCCTCTTTTGTAGATGTGGAGTAATGGAAAACACCTCATCTTAGAACTGAAACACCTGATTCAAGTCCAATTTCATCCTTTTCTAACTGAGAGAACTGGAGCAGATCTCTTAACTTCAATCAGCCCAGTTTGCTCTTCTGTAAAATGGGGATGATTCCACATCATTTACAAAGCTGCTGTGAAGATTAAAGACTGATGTATGAAAGAGCTTTTGTGGACTCTTATCAACAAATGTATGTTGATGTTATTTGTCCATTCAGCAGTAAATCTGGGCAATCTCAATGCATGAGAAAACTTAATACATAGTTTCTTGAAAAGCTATGAAAAGAACTGCCCCATGTTTCCATTCTGGCTTCAATATGAACCAATTCTATTTATTTCATATGGTGGCATGTCCTATTTCAGCCCACCAGGCACCTCATGCCATTCAACTTGAAGGCAGCTTTTGACCCTTGAACTTTTAGCACCTTTCTCATTGGGGAGAAAGAACAGCTCCACATTTAAGTGGAAACGCATGTATGTTCCTTGACTTTCTGCCTGACACCACTCAGTTTCACCAAAAATAGGCAATAGGAGTAGCTTGTGTTCAGCACTTGGACGTCTCTGTGATGAGTGTGAGCGGTAAAATGGGAAAACTTATAGGGGCATGAGAAGAATAATACGGGGCTTTTCGACTATAATAGAGGACCACACACACGGACCCATGAGGATTGTGCCCTGGACCATCTTCAAAAACATGGGAGCTGCACTCTCCGCAGCCATGCGTAGGCCTGGTTTAATTAAACGTAGGCCACAAATGGGCTGGAAGGCACAACACCAAAATGCTGTCGATTTCTGTGGTAGAAATTTCCCACATCCCTGTGTTCCTGATAAGAGAGTGCATGTGGAGAGTACAACGTGAATGCTTGGCAGAGGGTTGCATCTGTTTTTCCATCATTTTGAATTTAACAAGAAAACCCCAAAATGTGTTTTGACACATGCATGCTTTTTTTTTGTTCCCTGCATTTTGAAATGGCTAATTAAGTCCATATGCTTCTGATTCATTTACACTTAACTCATCAAAATGTTGTTTTGTAATAGTCATTTGAAGTCCAAGGCGCCTCTCTTGAGCCTTTTTTCTAAAAACCAGGAAGTTATGGTTTGCCAGCCAACAGCAGGCGTCTTATACCAAAAGGTTCAAATTTGGTTCAAGACAAGATCCTATACCCAGGAGATTCCAGTGGTTAGGAATTGTCCTAAAGTGTCACTGTCAAGTGTGGGGTGTGACTTTGAATCTTCTGTTACTATCCAAAGATACTCACTGTTCCTAATCATACAAAACAATTTATGAGAGAGAAAAATTCATGCTAGAATCACTGGGTCCAATAGAAAAATTTAGTTTAAATGGAAGTTGGGTAGCTTTCCATTTTTAAAGAAAAGTTTTCATTGGGCATAGCTAGGATTATAACCAAAGGCTTCATGCCAACCTCAACCCAATACAGTAGCCATTATGCCATCAATTTTTGCTACCAGATCTTACTTACACTATTAAAAAAAAATGCACTTACAACTTGGACTTCAAGCAAACAGAAAACTTCTATTCTCTCAGTGTTATGTCAGAGCGTTGTCTAATAAGCACATGTAAGAGTCTCCTAGTCCTAGAGTTTGTAATATTAAATTATTTCTATCCAGAAGAAAATATAACTCCAAACATTGTAGTTTTGTTGTCTTATAGGACATTAGTCAGTTTGTATCTAACTCAGCAAAACTACTTCAGCATTTTTATTTTGACTGACTATATACACCAGTTTTTCTACCCTCCCTCAAACCTGCTTCACCGCTCAGTTGCTTCTCTCATCAATACATTAACTAACCCTTTAAGCACAATCCCTGAATATGTGTTTGAAGAGTCACTTAATATTTTTGAGAATTATACTTCAAGATTGCACTGCCTTGAGCCTGGCTTTTCTGATCTATCTTCCTTCCTATTGCTGCTTATTTAAGTTTTATAACTATGAAAAGCAAATGGGCGTTCAGAGAGTTAAAAATTGAGTAGGTGCAACACTAGAGAAAAATTAAGCCAAGAATGGAGGAAAGGGAAGGATTTCGAACACTGAATGAATTTACATACATGTTCTCCTCTCATTTATATAAACAACTCTGACAAGTAGGCATCACTCCACTTTGCAGGTAAGAAAAGTGAGGTGGGAAGTGGTTAAGAAACTGGCCCAGAGTCACACAGTCCCCACATTTGGACAGGAAACTGTCAATGTAAAACCATGTGTTCTTCTCACTGCACTCCCAGCACCTGTTCCCCTCCCCACCCCTGCCACCCTTGTCTGGCACAGTACCGTTAAGGGCTTGAAGGGGTGGAGCTGTAGAAAATCACAGAAGTGGGAAGAAGGAACAGACATAGCAGAGCCAGGACGGAGAACGGCAAGCAGACTTGTGTCCGCAGTGTGAACACGAGTCAGTCAACTCGTGTTCACACTGACATGAAGTATGCCAAAGTCCCTGAATTTGTGCCTCTAAGAAAATATCATCCACTTTGAGAATGCATGTTGATGTCCAATAGAAATATAATGTAAGCCACAGCAATAACTTTACATTTTCTAGTAGCCACATAAAAAATAAAGATTAACTTTTATAAATAATATTATATTTATATTAATAATATATAAATAATTATATATCATTTATAAGTGTGTATAATTATTAATATATAATTATATATAATATAAAAAATAATATTAATGATGTTAATTTATTAAAATTACTTTTTATACTGTTTTATTTAACTCAATATGTCCAAAATGTTTCAACATATAATGAGTACAAGAACTTACTGAGACATTTTATATATATATATATATTTTTTTTTTCTTACCAGGACTTCAAAATCCAGTGTGTGTTTTATGCTTAAAGCACAACTCAATTTCAACTTGCCACATTTCAAATCATCAATAGCCACATGCAGCCACTGGTTACAGTGTTGAATGTGTAGCTCTCAGTGATGTCTTATGTGGCTATATCAATCATTTTAGCTTGCCTAAAAGCCAGGCTTATTCTCAGAGAGCTTGCAAACTGCAGAGAATATGTCTGTGGAACTCCAGAGATATATAAACTCCAGTTGGAAAAGCACTGAGTTAGGTATTTCCCACATAATCAGGTTGCTTAGTTTGTTGGGAGTTTACTGCAGAGATACACAGGAAAGTGAAGAAGAACTCACTTCATCAAACCTCATTTCTAAGAAGTGGAATCTTACTCCTTGCCAGTCAACAATCACAGCAGTTCTAATAGGCAAGGGGCCTCTCAAAACTGCTTGTCATCTTAGCTCCTGAGTCCCTGCTCCTACTTTCTACTCCATTCTCTGTATCTGCACCTCATGGCTTCTGCTGCCTCATAGCTTGTCCTTCTTCTCTTCCTTCCAGGTGTGTGTCTGCTTTTGCAACTCTCCACTAGCTGCTTTCTCTTCATCTGCTCCCATCTCAGGCCCAGAGCATCTGATCTGGGCAGGGATCTGATCAGGTGGTTGTGTCTCCAGGGACGGCACCTCTCTGAGGCGTAGCATTGGTGCAAGTTTCCTCATCAGAACCCGCCCCAGGCAGGAAAGAGCTTGCCCACTCTATACCCTCTTTTCTTGAGCCACACTCCAATTTCTCCTGGCTGTCCAGCCCTGAAGGCCTCTCCAGAGTCTTACCTCACCAGCCACACCAATAGGAAAGACAGCAAAGAAACAGCCACTTTAACCTTTCTAAAGTTGTACTGAAAACTGTACCACTGCCTCAATGGTCCCATTTTTTACAGCTCAATTAGTCCATTTTGTCTTTAACTTGTTCGTGGAATGCCTCTTCATTAACCATGGAGTTCGGTAGAAAGAGGGAAGAGAATAGAGCCTTGAACTTGCCCTCGAAATAAGAGAACGTCCAACCACCTGGCTTTGGATTACCTTACAGAGCTCTTTTGTTGACACCCCTCCCTACACATACATACACATGCACACTCTTAGTGTTTAGAACATTAAAAGCCATTTGCATTCCTTGGGGAGTGTCAATCAACTAAGAGTGGTTCTGCTCCCTCCTCTCTCTTCAATGTCTGCAGACATTTTTGGTTGCCACAGCTGGGCTAAGCATGCTACTATCATCTAGTGGGTGAAAGCCCAGCACACTGCTAAATATCCTACAATGCACAGGACAGAGAATTATCTGACCCAAAGTGTTAATAGTGCTAAGGCTGAGAAACCCTAAGCTTTAAGGAAAAATTAAAGCTTTTCACTGGTGGCCTGAAGGCAGGAGAGACAGAAGCAAAAGGGTGAGGCAATCTAGAAGCATGTTGGACAATTGGGAGAAAGCAGTCTCTGATTGAAAATATACTCTCTACAATTTTATTAACTGATGTCACCGAAATAAATTCAATAAAAATTTAAAAGAATAAAAAGTTGTGATAACTTGATTTATGCATTTAAAACAAGAAGAAAATATAATCACTACTTGAATATCAGAGAGATCTTCACATTGTGTTATTGCAATGGGGCAAAGATATGGATGGCCTCTGAATGTGTAGGTGCCAAGCCCAGGCCAAAATCCACAACTTGTTGAAAGATGAGAGCTTGTCTCCAACCTCTGAGGTGCCATAGAAGAAAAGTAAAAAATGGGGTGAAGGGTGGTCACAGGACAAAAGAATACAGTAGCTTTTGTTAAATTTCTGAACCAGTCACCCATGGAAACAATGGGCTCTCCTCCTCATCCCAGCATGGGTGTGCACAAAGTGTGTACACAGAGCCTCTGGAGCCAGACTTCACTGATTCCTGTTAGTTTCCCCCTATGTTCTTCTATGAGCCAGGTCTTCTTCTAAGATTTTTTTCAGTGCATGATGGGGAAGGCCTACTGTCATCCTTCCCAGTAGGAAATCCAAGCCACAGAGAGGTTCAGTAAGTGGCCCATGGCCTTACAGCCAATAAGGTGCAGAGGCAGGATTCAAACCAGGTCTGACTTGACCTGACCTGACTAAACATTTGACCACCAAGAAGTCCAGGATGCTGCTCAGCATGGAGGGCTCAGTTACTGGAGACTGACGCCTTCAGATTATTAAGGGGAGCACATGCAGAGGTTTTAATCTGCTGGCCTCTCTCCAAAACCATAGTGCCAAGCCTTCACTTGGCCCAGAGGGAGCACATGAAGCAACCAAGCTCTCATGGGCACTCTTTTTCATTCCTTCCTTTTCCTTCTTTTCACCTGGCCTCTTAATTTGAGGGCCCCACCCCACATCACACTTTATCTGTACATTAGGAAACAAATGTAAAGGCACAAGGAGGCAAGTTTGCTCTCAAAAGACTCCCTCGGTAGTTATAAGGAGTAACTGAAACTAGTAGTTGACTCCAGTCCTGCAGAGTTGGCACCAGGAGAAACACAGCATTTTATAAACGCTCTTCCAGCGGGGGAGGTGAGCTCACTTCCGGAGGGAATCACTGTAGGGGGTGTCTGCAGGGGGGGCAGTGGGGGCGCAGCCAGGCCTGGCTTTCAAACATCTGAAACAGCCCTGGTGTAATCAGGCATGAATATTGATTCAAATAAATTATGCATGTTTATACACTTGTTTATTATTTTACTCCCACAGTCGCTCACATGTAAGTTAGCCTGGGCAATTGCCATGGAGCTGGTCAGCTCTTGGATGCTGTAAAAATCAGTTGCTTTGCAATATTTGGTGGCCAAAGGGAAATCCAAGTCATTAGTGAAAATTATAACCAAAATGACAGCAAATTTCTGTCATCTGGAAGGGCTTGACAAGTCCAAGTCATCGGGATCAGATACTGCCCCACTCCTGGGGCTGTCATGAGACCGTAGAAGAGCAAATATGGAAGGTTCCAGAGCATTCTAGCAATTATCATTTTAACAAATAGGGCTCTTTTCTAATATTCACATTCCTTTCGCATGGCCTCATGAAAACACAAACATTCACTCCATCCTCAAAAAATGCAGGCACTCTGGGAGGAAACAGCAACCGCTTAGTCTCATAGCCAGGCTGGAGGAAGCTGAGACTGACATCAGGTACTGGATTATAAAGTTGATGGTTTTTTAACTCAGGTGATAAACTAGACCACACCTCTGGGCACTTTGGCATACCCTGATCTTAGGGTCATTCAGGGGAAGGGACATCACTTCCAGAAGAGACAATTGCAGGCACCCATTCAGAAGACCTGTCTTGCATGGTTGGTGAGAAGAGCAGACAGTCAGCAGACCGGCCTGTCTGTCCCCAGGTGGGAAGAAGCTCACTGGGAAGAGGCAAGGCCCTGACAGCTTTCTGTCTAGGTGTGATAGACTGGGACCTGGCAAAGGCCTGCCATGCAGGAGGCTAAGCTACAGTGGTCAGGGTGGCCCTTACAGATGGAGCTTCTCTTCCAAGAGCCACATTTTAGAGGGGAAAGAGGTATTCCTGAAGTCCAGTGTTTTGAGGATTAATATTGTCATCTTCATCTACTTTATGATGTCCATGGTCACCAGTTACCAACCCAAAAGGAGGAAAGAGTAAAGAATTCAGATTCCCTTAATACATTATTAAAGGAACTTTATGTACTTCTTCACTGAAAGGTCACTGAAATTACACTCAATACACTCCTTTCTCTCTTGATAATTGTTTCAGAAGATACTCACATCCTGGAAACTTGCACTACTGCTTATGAATGTTGAAATCAATACATGAATTTAGCTCTGTACTCTGTATGGATTATTTTCAAATTTCATTGTCTGAGAGAAATAAAAGTAGGTGGAGACCCAAGAATAACAATCTCAAATCTAAAAGAGATATAGGGGTTTTCACTTTCTATATGACGTGTTTCTACAGTTTAAAAAAAATGAGGTGAATTATTTATGCAATATGAAAAATCATTTTTTAAAAAAGGAGAAGGCAGCAAAATATAAAATTTAAATATTCAAACTCTTGTGAGGAGAAAAAAAAAACAGTATTCCAAAGTTAGAGGGGAAGAAAGGGAGGAAAGTTTAAAAATCGTGTGACCATAGTTCCAAGGTCCAATTCTCAATAGTTTTTCCCTGAAAACTGATCATTCTGGCATCATAAGATACCCGATTTCAGAGTTAGTGTCTGAAGAGCCAGTTCAGGCGGTCACCTGTGGCAGCACAGAAACTCAGCTCCAGCCTCCACACTTGTTTCCATTCACGCAACAAGTAACTGGACTGGACCTCATTAGACGCCAGTGGAAGGGAAATTTTCTAATGGAAAACTCAAGAAGAGAAAACTGTAACTCTGTACCAAATTTTTTAAAAATATCAACATCGGGCTGGTGACATGAATGAGTAGATCCCTCTGACAGGTAGATAACAGTGAGGCCAGCAGGCCTTTGAAGCCAAGTGTTCAAGCAACTAATTCACATGAAATTAATCACCAAAACTTATTTGCAAACTACATGTTGAGTAGCATTTCCTCTAGCGATACCTCATAGCAAAATATTTTCCTCAAGCTTTCCCCTCAGGGAGATTCTGTATTTGCAGATTCATCTGAAGATATTCATTTTCCTTGTAGTAGGCTGTACACAGAAGGTAAATACTTGTTCTTTAAGTTCTGTGTACATTCTGGACTTGAAAATAATTGTTACAAGAGTGATGAAATGGAGTAAGTCAGGGAGCATTGTCCCTTTACTGCTTCACTCCTGTGTAAAATTCCTTCCCCCAGAACTCCTAAGACCGTGTGAGTGGGCGAGTGCACAGGAGCAGGCCAATGTCTCCACCCATACACACCATACCACACATATACCACACATACACACACACCACACTCATAACACAAACACACAACACACATACCACACACACACCACACTACCATATAAACACACCACACACAAACCACACAACATGCATACCATACACCATATATATACACCTGCAATGAACACAGACACCACACACACAGTGCATATACACACAGCACATACAATACACATACACACATCACACAGACACCACACATACATACACACCATACCTGAGAGCCCTGACTGCACAGGTAGCAATCCATTGTGCCAATCTACGGTCAGTATCTAAAGAGTGAACAAGGGCTTCACTAGCACTGGGCCTAATTTCAGAAACCATTGTGCAACTGGGAAGCCAAGTGTAACAACATCCTGTGCTATTTCCAAGAGCACAATAGACTGGGCCCCTCTCAGCTGGGAAGGGAGGTGGACGGGGAGAGACATTGTGAGTCACTGATTTTACCAAAACAGAGTGAACCGAATTCCACATTCTAGAAAGTGTGAGTGGCAGTGACTGTGAGAGTGTGTGAAAAGGAGCGGCAAACCTCAGCACAAATAAGCACTCTTGAGCATTGCTACTTGAGCATTTTTTAAAGCAAAATAAATATTTTTTGAAAAGAAGAAGCTAGCTGGTATTTGCAATTTTTCTGAGAACTCCCCACATTTCCATCAGTAAGGGAAATATTAAAGGACAGTAAACACTATGAAGCTCTTAAACAGACTGAGACTGATCTCCATGATGCAGTGTCTAACAGGAAAAAAACCGAGTGATAAAAACATGCCCAGATGATGTGGAAAGAGAACTTCATTCCATGGTCACATGTGTGTGTGTGAATGCATAGGAAAAAGACTGGAAGGATCCACTCCAAACTGTTACCAACTGTTATGTCTGAGGAAGAAAATGGAATTGCCCAGTGAGAAAGCAGGCAGTAAAGAGGGCTTTCACAGGTTACTCTCTGCATTCTTGATTCATTTGGGTCTCTGAGAAAGAGAAACACACTTTGGTATTAACTTGCATAACAAAAAAGACATCAAAAAATAATAGAACAGGGGAAATATAAATTGGGTTTACACATATAAATAGACTTACACTTTTTTTTAATGCCATGCCTTTCTTGGCAGGACATCCTGGTTTTTTTATTTTTTGGTTTTTGTTTTTTGTCGGCTGGAGACACTTTCAAGATTACCAGTGGAAAGCAAAGGGATTGGTAAAACACAAAGAGCTGCATTTTAAGTCTCTTATGGGTCTCTAAGCCCCAGCCAAGCACTAGAGCTCCAGAGATGGATAGCAGCAGGTGTCACTTAAGCTAGAGAGTTTTGGGACCAGACTGCCCAGGTTCTAACTCTGCCTCAGCCACTTACCTGCCAGGTGGCCTCCGGCGGTCCCCAACCTTTTAGGTACCAGGGACTGGTTTCATGAAAAACAATTTTTCCACAGACTGTCAATGGGGAGAAGATTTCAGGATGATCCAAGAGCATTACATTCAAGTTTACCTACTGTTGTGCAGCCCATATCGTAACAAGCCAGGACCTGTCCACAGTCAGAGGTTGGGGACCCCTGGAGACTACTTCAGCTCCCTAAGCCTGGTTTCCTAGCCAATGGAGCAGAATTTAAGATAGTATCTATCTCATTAGTTGAAAAGAATGAGATAAAAACCTGTGATGCACTCAGCACTTAATAGGGCACTGATACATAATTAAGAAATATTAGCTCATTTTTATTAATGAAGCACAGCACCATGAGGGAGTCCCACCAGAATTCATAACATCACCCCAAATCCAGAATGGGTGAGACAATTCCACTACCCAAAGCCAGGTTTCAAGCTCAAACATTCAACATTCATTCAACAAATAGGTACTGAGTACTTTCTAGTTGACAAATGCTTCGAGGACTGTGCTCCAGAGTCCTCACTTGAGGAAACTAGAAGAAATTACAACAAAGAGGAAAAGCTTCAGCTGCCCTGTGAGCACATGGTGTGGGTGGCAGAGAAGACAGTCTGTCCTGGAGAGAAAGGAATCAGGTCAGGCTTCTCAGAGAAATACCATTGAAAACTGGAAAAGGCAGGTGGAATAAGAATGCATCCCAGACAGAAGTCTGGAGCAGAAGCTTAGCAGTGAGGAATACCATGCAGGGGCCAGCAGCACAAGTATTAAGTAGTTTAGATGGATCTGGGGGTGGGGAGGTTAGTGAGGTAAGCAGAAATAAAGAACATTTATGCCTAATAAATTTTCTTGCCTGTCATGTCACATGCTCCATGGGGTACGTTCTCTCAGCTGGACGGAACACAGTGGACTGGCTCACTATGCCCTCAAAGGAAAAACTGTGTGTCTGGTTGGGGGAGGGGAAGTGGGGAGAGCCTTTAAGCAACACAAGAGCAGGCCAGGGCTAGGAGAAACAGGAAAAACAGTAACATGAACAGATGAGTGAAAATACCCTTGCATGTTCATGACCCTCATTGCAAGAGCCTCAGATAAGTGAAGCTAAGTAAAACCTAACTGGTATAAAACTGCCCGTGCTCTCCCTTTGCAGACACTTGCAGGTCAAGATTTCCTAAGCCTGAATCTCAGGGGGTTGCTAATGCAATGTCTACAGCTGAGTAGGAAAGTGCCAAGGTGATATGTAGCAGAGGAGGTTTTCCGCTCATCTCAATGTGGATTTGTCGAGCTCCTCACTGTGGAGAAAACATACTTTGAGTTTGGCCAGATGAACATGGAGGAAAGAGAATTCCAGTTGAAACATGGAATGAAACATGGTAAAGTGAAGAGGCAGGTTAACAGGCAGGTCTTATCCCAAATTCTTTAGTAATAGAGAATAAGGCAATCAACATTCAGACCTTACCATTTGTTTCCTTTTTTATTAGATTGGAAAATTATTGCTCACTATCTAGATTTCATTTCTGTCACAAACAGTGATCCAGAGTTGTTATGGATTCAGTTTAAAGGAAATAATAGATTGAGGAATGCCAATCCTTGGTCTTCCCATAGGCCCCTTCAAAGACCTAGGCAGCATGTGTTCTATCACAGGACTCTGCCCCCATCCAAGTGACTAGACCTCTGTGTGGCAACTCCATGGACTAGCCAAGTGAAAGAGTTGGGCCAATGGGGTTTGCACTCCTGGGAACTTGACTTGAGAAAGGAGAGAATCAGGCTGTTGGGAGCCCACACTGCAGGGAAGCAGACAAAGGAAGCATAAAGTAAAGCAGAAGCCACAGAAAGCCATAAGCAAGTTGACATTATAAGAAAGACACATCTTAAAGGAGAGGATGATATCAGCAAGACAGAGAAGAGATGGATAATAAAGAAAAGAGAAACAAGAAGACACAGAAAGAGAGGCCAAGCCAAGGTGAAGGTCAACCCCTGGAGAGAAGATGCAGTGCTCTGAGGAGTGGTACTGCACCAGGAAAGGAGCTCCGGTGTCCCTGCTCTTTATTTGTCACCTTGGACAGAGCGACAGTTTCCTTCTCTGACATGGTGGGCTCAGCACACCTCACCTACCTGAGCCAGCCTGACAGTGCCTCTGTTCCTGCCATCCAGGGAGCCTGGGAAACACAGATGAAAGGCTAGGACTCACCTGGAAAGACAGTGTACACCTTGGAGGCTGGAAGAACCCGGGTACTTGTCATCAAGTCTCTCCTACTAATTTCTGAAGAACTCTGAATCATAGGAGTGGTGTGGAAAATATGGATGTGGGAAATTTATTTCTCTTTTATAAAAGTGGGTAAATCATGGATTCTATCACCTGGGAACTTTGAATCTATATTGTGCAAGATTCTAGGACAGAAACATCAGACTAAGGAGGTGGTCATAAGAGCTAGAAATGGCTTATGAAGAATCATTTGTGTCTGATTAAGCACATTTTCTAAAAGTATCATGGAAATTCAGGTTCTGTCAGAATATGTTTTTATAAGAGTTGACTTTTCTTCACCTTTGCCTCAACGTGAAAGTCATTCTTCAATATACAGACTTCAAAATCAAACACATTCTTAAAGATGGTGAAATAGGCACTATGCAATATATCTTCTCAGTCCTTAAGCATTTCTTCCTTCAAGCTTGACTTTCTCCAATGATAATATATGATTTGTCTGCCAAATGACCACTACTTTTTGTTAGAAAGAGAATAAACCAAATGTTTCTCTCAAATAGCCACAATTGTATTAGCTGTTTGCTAAGATTATTTTCTGTTTTCTATGCTTCCTTTTACTCCTCCTTTTTCTTCTTTTTCAATAGAAGGCAGCTTTTTTTTAATAGTTTCTTTCCAGAAGCAAAAAAATTCTATATATCAACTTTCAACTACCTTCTATCCCCAGAATTCTCCACTCCCACAAGCAGGGAGAGGCTATAAGTTGTCATTGTTTTCAAGAGGACCTGCCCTGTCTCTGTCCTCCAGGGACAACCCAAAGGGTGATACCCAACAGCAGTTCTGGGTTTTGCATCAATGCCTGCTGCAGCTTTGTAGTGAAAACTGGTTTAGGGTGGCACTAGGTGTGGAAGAGCTCAGGCCTTATTAGAAGCTAAAGGGCAAGGAAGACACAGGAAGGCAGGGACTGGAACTACCAAAGGCCTCTCTTCTTTATCTCAGTAGCTTGGATCTTACCTGGTTTCACTGGTCTTCATTCTTCTAAATCAGACACAGGATTTCCGCTACCAGCTGTGGCCCAGCTCCACAACTATGAGATAAACCAATAAACCTGAGCAGATTCCTGGTTCAAAAGTTGAAGTGATTAGACATTTGCTATCATCCCATCTATCTCAGGGAATGCAGTTCCTGAAGTAGCATTGGGATGTATGGTAAGATTATCATACTAGATGTCAGATTTATCCCTGAGGTCATTGAAGTATTATTTTCTACCATCAGAGCCTTTCCTGGTTAGATTCCAATCGAAACCAGATAGCCAACTTCCCTGTCAAGTTGTGTTCTCCAAGCCAGATAAGAGAATGCTGGTTTTCCTCAAACCCCTCCTTCCCCAGCTGCGGCACTGGAATCTCTGAAACAGTGGACTGCGCCCTCAGCCACCATCTAGAATCCAAGAATTTCTTTGTTATCTGTTACAATACTTTTGATTTCTAGAATCTCTTTTTGGTTCTTAAGACTTCCATCTCTCTCCTTACATTGCTCATCTGCTCTTGCATGCTGTCTACTTTATCCATTAGGGCCCTTAGTGGATTAATCATAGGTATTTTAAAGTTCTGGTCTGATAATTCCACCATCTCTGTCATCTTTTTCTCATTTTTCCCCAGTCTCTGCAAATTGTGATTTTTGCATTTTGGTATGCCTTGTCATTTTTTTTCTTGATAGCTGGACATAATGTACCAAGTAAAAGGAACTGTGTAAATAGGCCTTTAATAATGTGGTGTGGGGAATGGAAAGTACTATATAGTCCTGTGATTAGTCTTCAGTAAGACTGTGCCCCTAGACTGTGACAGTCACATGAGTTTCTCAGTTTTCTTTCCCTTAGGTGGGACAGATTGCCTAGAGCTGGCTGGAGTTGGGTATTTCCCTTTTCCCTGATCAATTAGGCTCTGATAAGACCCCAGCAGGTTAGGCTGTAGTGAACTAGCTTTCCCTGAGAGCAGGCCTTGTTAAGAGTAGAGTGCTCCAGCCCTGGCCAGGTAGCTCAACTGGTTAGAGCATTGTCCTGATATGCTAAGGTTGTAGGTTCGTTACCCCATCAGGGCATGTACAAGAAGAAACCAATGAACACACAAGTAAGTGGCAGTAAGAAATTGATGTTTCTCTTTCTCTCTCTCTCAAATCAATCTGTAAATTTTCTTTTTAAAACATCAGAGTGTTCTGGTATATTTCAAAATGTTTCTTTTTTCCCTACCCCTGCCAGAAACACCAGGGGATTTTTCTTCTTATTTACTTTGAAGACCTGATCAAGCCTCTGGAGGTAAATCTTATAGAATTGTGGGACCCCCACCCAGTGGCTAGGTCCGTCTGGAATGTTCCACTCTCAAATTTGTCTGCACAGAGCCTCCAGAAATTAAATGACAATTTCAGTTTTAGTGAATTGTACATTACAATTCAGTTTTAATCAATTGAATTTGATTAAATTCAATTTCAGTACTCCCCACCCTGGTTCCCACAGCAGTCTCTGCTCAGCTCTGGTGGACCAGGACTCCTATAACCACCTGTTTCTCCAGTCAAGGGGCAATTGTGCCCTGTGCCCTCACCTCTCTCACAGATCCAAAAAGAGTCATTGATTTTTTTTTGGTCTGATCAGCTTTTTCTTGCTTATAGATTGGTGATTTCCAAGCTCCTTACATGAGGAACCAGAAACAGAAAGTCCTAAGAACTTTTTTTAAAACCACCTTTGTCCCTATCACCATCCCATGAAACAAGGCCATGGATGACATTACCATTATTGACATTTCATGTTATCTTATAGTATACTCTAAAAATAAGAAATATCCTCTGAGCCATGATCTGCCTTAAATCAAAGAGATCTCAAGAAATCAGGGAAGGCAAGGCCACTGACCTACAAGTGACTGCTTAACTGTTTGGTGTCCAAGGGCCTTCCATGGGAAAGTAAGGGTCCTCCAAGGCTACTGGCTTTAGATGGATGCTTACTTAGGTGCTCTGTGCATAATGACATTGAACTGGTTCTCAAAGAGGAAGTGCCTGAAAGGACAATGTTTGGGAAATGTAGGCAAGACCCAGTAAATGTTTCTTCTGAGTGGAATTAGTTGGGAAGAGACCAGTGATTTGGGAAGATCATTTTCTTGGGTTTGTTTTTTTTTTTTTTTGGTGATTCTAGTTAATTGTCTGTGACAGGTACTGCAAATTATTTCAAAATCATTTCTAACATTGTCTAGCATATGTTCCTTATCTCTAAGGCTAAAAGGGAAAACCACTCTGCCCAGACTTCTCTAAGGAGCACTTGTTGGACTCTTGTTGGAACCAATCATAGTCTGCATTCTTATGGGAATAGGCAAGTGTTCTAGATTATACCAAACCCATGCATCCCTGAGAGACTTAGAAGACAGCAGTGAGCAATGGAAAGTGATACAAAGGAGGGGAAGTGGGATCTTCTGGCACATGTGGAGATGGAGGCCCTTGCTTTGTGACAGCTATGTCCAAGGCTCTCCTCTGTGGTCCCAGAAGCATATGACCTGAGTATGTGGCAGTGGGGGCAGTGAGGTTTCTGCTAGAAAAGTCTCACTGTGTGGTTGGTGTTTCTTCTGGTTGCTTATTCCTGAGTGTGCAGTATCAAGCTTAGTTCCCTGGTCCTTCTGGAAATCCTGTACTAACTCTGTTTATATGAATGGGTTGATTCTGTTGGCTGCAATGGAGAATCCTGGCCTTTCGTGGCTTCCAGGTGATGCAGGGGCAGGTGGATAGCCATATGGTCAGTTCATACTTTTCTTCCTTCTCTGCTACTCCCAAACAACAAGATGAGACTCCAGGGAACTAAAAGATAATTCTGATGAACCAGCTAAGAGACTTGAATCTAATTTTTTAAATACACTACTTGGACCAATCTGAAAAGTTAGGAATTTCCTCAAAAACTATCCTCAGAACACTTCTGATATTTTTATATTCCTAGGAGCATATATTGAAGAAATTGATTAGGTTGTCTGTTTTATTCAGGAAACTCATTTCAAATGGCCTCAAAATAGTTGAAATTCGAATTGAAAATGTTGTGTAATGAAATCATTAGTGAAACAAAGTTGAAGGAAGTTGTTGTTTTTTCTGTCACTTCTTTTACATTTTTGAATTCAGAACTTTTAATTAGGAGTTCCAGCCAAGATGGAGGTATAGATAGAAATCCTTCGTTTCCTTGCACAACCAAAAGGAAGATAACAACCAATCTAAAATCAATAAACAACCAGAAGCACCAGAAAATCAAACTCCATGGAACTCTGACAACCAAGGAATTAAAGAAAAAATCAATCAGAACAACCAGACTGGTAAGGCAGCAGACCACGGACCGAACAGAATGGCCAGATGAGAAAAATGGCAGTCAGGCGGCAGATTGGGTGGGTTGAGCTGACGTAAGGGGAAAGTGGACTATAGTGAGGGTTGCCACAGTGGGAGAAACTCTCAGTCTCACACGAGACTCTGTTGGAAAGTGCTCTAGGGAGGGGCAGGCAAGCTGCATTGTTCCCTCTCTGGCCCCTTCCCCACAGAAAGCATTGCAGCACAGCAAGGAGGGGTGTCCTGCCCAGGTGAATACCTAAGGCCCTGCCCATTTACAACTTATCAGATGAGTGGAGACAAAGAAATAAGGCCCAAGAAAGAACAGAGCAAAACCTCAGAAAGAGAACTAAGTGATAAGGAGAGAGCCAACCTATATGATGGAGAATTTAAAGCCCTGGTAATCAAAATGCTCACAGATCTGATTGCGATTGGTCAAAAAATGAAAGAACAAATGAAAGATACCCAAAATGAAATAAAGCAAAATATCCAGGGAACAAACAGTGAAAGGAAGGAATCCAGGATTCAAAGCAATGATTTGGAACAAAAAGAAAAAATAAATGTCCAATAGGAACAGAAGGAAGAAATAAGAATTCAAAGAAGTGAAGAGAGTCTTACAAACCTTATTTTAAAAAACTTATTTGAACAAATAATGAAGGAAAACTTCCCCAATCTGGCAAAGGAAATAGACTTCCAGGAAGTCCAGGAAGCTCAGAGAGTCCCAAGGAAGTTGGAGCCAAGGAAGCACACTCCAAGGCACATCATAATTACATTACCCAAAATTAAAGACAAAGAGAAAACCCTAAAAGAAGCAAGAGGAAAGGAGAGAGTCACCTACAAAGGGGTTCTCATTAGACTATCAGCCAATTCTCAAAAGAAACCTTGCAGGCAAGAAGGGGCTGGAAAGAAGCATTCCAAGTCTTGAAAGGCAAGGACCTACATCCAAGATTACTCTATCCAGCCAAGCCTTCATTTAGAATGGGAGGACAGATAAAGTGCTCCCAGATAAGGTCAAGTTAAAAGAGTTCATCACCAAGCCATTATTATATGAAACATTAGAGGAAGTCATCTAAGAAAAAGAAGATAAAAACTATGAACAGTAAAATGACAACAAATTCACAACTATCAACAAAAGAAACCAAAAGAAAAGAAAAACAACAAAAACAAAAACTAAGCAAACAACTAGAACAGGAACAGAATCAGAGAAATGGACATCACATCAAGGGAGTTCAGTGGGGAGTGGGAAGGGAGAAATAGGGGGGGAATGTACAGGGAAGAAGAAGCATAATTAGTAGGCATGAAACAGATGGGGAGAGATAAAAATGGTATAGGGAACAGAGGACTCAAAGAACTTATATGTACAACCCATGGACATGAACTTAGGGGTTGGGGGGAATGCTGGCAGGTTGGGGGGCCAGGGCAGAGGGGGAATAAAGGGGGAAAATTGGGAGAACTGTAATAGCATAATCAAAAAAATACTTAAAAAACAAAAATAAAAAATAAAACTTTAGAAATATTTTAAAAAGAACTTTTAATTAGGTTTTAACATAATGTTTCTAACTGTTCTCCTCAAAAGATCATTTTTAAGCAATTTTATTTGTTCTGAGAACCATGTCTAGATCTGTTATCTTCCATACCAGGGCAGCCTATCCTTATTTAAGATCTGGAGGTCAATCTGGCTCCAGAGGTGAATATAATAAGAAGAACTCATTCATTAATTCACACATTAAAACCATGACCAGAAGTTTTGGACACAATGAGCATACAAATAGTCAATAAATAAGTAATGATGGTGGAAGAGAATAGAAGAAAGTTTGTTAACAAAGACTAGGAGATTTATTTTGAGATTGAATGTTTAAAGATATTGAGACTATAGGAGGATGAAAGTGGAGTAGGTTTTAAGTACCCCAAAAAGAATTTGTGGTACTTAATCTAGAGAGTAGATTTCCCCATCTTAGTAAATGACAACTCCTCTCATCCAGCTATGCAAGCCAGAAATCTGGGAGTCATTCTTCATACTTCTACCTCCCTCAGTCCTCAGAGCTGATCCATCATGAGACTTTTTGGTTCCAGCTCCAGCATGTTTCTTGAATTCATCCATGTCTTTCCCAGTCTCCTAGAAGCATTCTAGTCCAACTGAACATCATCTCTGGCCTGGATGACAGCAGTAGCCAGCTAACTGGCCTCTCTGCTTCCTCACCTAGCCTCCTACCACCCAGCTTGTTACAGTAGCCAGAGCCATCTTTTAAAATGTGACAGCAGACCACACCCATGCCTGGGTCCTGCCTGGCTGGCCAGACTCACTTTCCATCATGCTCCACCAAGTCCTCCTTTCAGTTTGTCAGTGCGCCCATCTCCAGCCTCCCTCCAAACCCACACAAGAGAACCTTATCTTCTTGGAATATCCTTCACTGACCCTTCACAAGGTTCCCTTAGGTCTGAGCTGCCACTTTCAAGCCAGGCTCTCTCCCATTCCCTCGCCTTAACTTCATGTCTGAAAGGTGCCACCCTTCCCTGTGGCCACTCCTCTCCCACCACCCTGTTCTTTTCTTACAAATATCTCACAATTTGTAATTATGTGTTTACTTGTGTCTTCTCTTGTATATGTCTTTCCTCTACTAGACTTTAAGCTTCTTGAAGGCCAAACTCTTTGCTGTGTTGCTCACCATTGTGTTCCTGGGACCTAGCACTGTGCCTGGCACATAGCAGGTTCTTACATGTGTGTATTTTAATTTCTGGACAGATTAAGAAGTTGCCTAGGAACTTCCAGCCAAGATGGAGGCATAGGTAGGCACGCTGTGCCTCCTTGCAGAACCAAAATAAGGACAACAAAAATTTAGAAACAAAAAAAAAAACCAGTACTGACAGAAAATTGATCTGTATGGAAGTCTGACAACCAAGGAGTTAAAATAGACACATTCATCCAGACCGGCAGGGGCAAGATCAGGCAGCCAGGTGGAGAGTGCTCCAGGTGAAGTGGTGGCTGGTAGATCCTAGGTGCGGCAACGCAGCAGTGGGCAGATTTTGGAGGGGTGCAGCGCACCGGCAGCTGACAGACTAGGCAGTCCCACATTCGCACTCAGATAAACAAGGCAAAACTGGGTAGCGAGACAGACCACATAACCCAAGGTCCCAGCTCGGGGAAATAGAGCCTCAAAACACTGATTGAACACACCAGTGGGGGTTGAAGTGCCAGGAGAGACTCTCAGACTCACAACAGAGTTCGTTGGAGAGACCCACAGGGTCCCAGAATGTACACAAACCCACCTACGTGGGTATCAGCACCAGAAGGACCCAGTTTGCTTAGGGGAAGAGGCAGAAGGGACTGAAATCTGGCAGAGAGTGGAGCAAGCACCATTGTTTCCTCTCAGACCCCACCCCTACATACAGCATCACAACACAGCCAGGTGAGTTGCCTGGCCCCAGTCATCACCTAAGGCTCCACCCCTCATACATAACAGGCATGTCAAGACCAAAAAAAAATGGCCCAAATGAAAGATCAGAGCAAAGCTCCAGAAAACAGACAACTAAGTGACGAAGAGACAGCCAACCTATCAGATGCACAGTTCAAAACAGTGGTGATCAGGATGCTCACAGAATTGGTTAAATTTGGTCGCAAATTAGATGAAAAAATGAAGTCTATGCTAACTGAAATAAAGGAAAATATACAGGCAACCAATAGTGATGGGAAGGAAACTGGGACTCAGTCAATGGAATGGACCAGAAGGAAGAAAGAAACATCCAACCAGAAAAGAATGAAGAAACAAGAATTCAAAAAAATGAGGAGAGGCTTAGGAACCTCCAGGACATCTTTAAACGTTCCAACATCCGAATTATAGGGGTATCAGAAGGGGAAGAGGAAGAGCAACAAGTGGAAAAGTTATTTGAACAAATAACAAAGGAGAACTTCCCCAATCTGGTGAAGGAAATAGACTTCCAGGAGATCCAGGAAGCTCAGAGAGTCCCAGAGAAGTTGGACCCAAGGAGGAACACACCAAGGCACATCATAATTGCATTAGCCAAGATAAAAATGAAGGTGAGAATTCTAGAAGCAGCAAAAGATAAGGAGACAGTATCCTACAAAGGAGTTCCCATCAGACTGTCAGCTGATTTTTCAAGGGAAACCTTGCAGGCAAGAAGAGGTTAGAAAGAAGTATTCCAAGTCATGAAAGGCAAGGACCTACATCCAAAATTGTTCTATTCAGCAAAGCTTTCATTTAGAATGGAAGGGCAGATGAAGTGCTTCTCAGATAAGGTCAAGTTCAAGGAGTTCATCATCACCAAGCCCTTACTATATGAAATATTAAAGGGACTTATCTAAGAAAAAGAAGATAAAAATATGTATAGTAAAGTGACAGCAAACTCACAATTATTAACAACCACACCTAAAACAAAAACAAAAACAGAAACAAACTAAGCAAACAACTAGAACAGGAATAGACCCGCAGAAATGGAGATTACATGGAGGGTTAGCAACAGGGGAGTGGGAGGAGGAGAGAGGGGAAAAGGGTACAGAGAATAAGTAGTATAGATGATAGGTAGAAAATAGACAGGGGGAGGGTAAGAATAGTATAGAAAATGTAAAAGCTAAAGAACTTGTAAGTATGACACATGGACATGAACTAAAGGGGGGCAATGCAGGTGGAAGGGGATATGCAGGGAGGAGGGGAGTGAAGGGGGGAAAATGGGACAACTGTAACAGCATAATCAATAAACTATATATTTTTAAAAAGTTGCCTAGTTGCAGGAGATTTAGCAGTAACCAAGAAAGGGGAAATTAAATTTAAAATTTCAATTTAAAACAAATATAGCCAGTACATCCTAGAACTGTGAGGAGGGAATGACAGCTAATTATGTATAAAGTTCACTCTGTGGCTTTTCTACCTACCAGTTTGCAAAAATATAGATAAAGATTCTTAAAATTGGACTTTCAGTAACCAGTTTGTAAAAAACTTTCCTTATGCACTCATAATCAAGATAAGAATACCAGCAACCTCACTCTTATGGTATCACCAACAGAAATGTGTGCAAGAATGTTCAGGGCACATAACTGTTATTCATAACAGTCCCAAACTGGGGAAAAAAAACACAGTGTCCACCAAGAGTGGGCTAGATAAATAAATTGTTGTTTAGTTATGCAACATAGAAGAACTACAACTTCAGACAGCAACATGGATAAATTTCATGAACAAAATAGTGAGGATGCAAAAAAAAAAAAATCAGATGCCAAAGCTACAAACTGTGTGATTCAATATATATAGTACTCAAAAATCAGACAAAACTAATGTATTAATAAAGTAAATGCATCCATCCTAAGGAAGAACAAGAATGTGATTACCATAAAATCAGGATAATAGTTAGCTTTGGAGAGAGGAAGGAACATGAGGGGGTCTCTGCCTTGTGAGTAAATTTCTAATTCTTGACCAAGGTGACAACTACATGAGTATTCAGTCAGGTAAATATTGAACTGTTTTTCAAACAACTATATATGCTTAAGGATTGAAAATACCAATTCTTGGCCTCATATTCTGAAGAATCTGATCCAGTGGGTGTTGCTCAGGCCCAGGAGCTACACTTTTAACAAAGAATTTGAGGGATTCTAATGTAGGTGGTCCTCAGGCTTGGGGAGCTAAAGACTGACCACCTACCTCATCACTGGAAAGAGTTTTAAGGGACAGTCAGAAAGTTTACTCTGATTCCCAATTTAATGCCCTGGCATGAACAGCTCAGGGGCTTCAGGTTGATTCCTTCAAGCCCTCCTTTGATCCAGGCATGCAGTCTGTTAGTAGGGGACAGGAACATAAAGAAAGGTCAAAACTCAGAAATGGTTTAAGTAAACTTAACCTTAAGCTGTTTATCTGTCTCATGAGAAAATTGACCATGCAAAGTTTCTCAAGTTCATTTAATCACTTTTCTTGGCCTTTAAATGAAATGCTGTAGATCATCACTGATCTACATTATTCATCACTGATCATCATTGGGATCATTGTTGGTTATTTGTCATGTGCCAAGGCCTACTGTTTTGCAATGTGCAATATGGTAACCAGGCCCAGTCCTGACACAAGCATTCCATTGTATCAGTAAGCGCTTGTGTCCAGTACACCTGTGCCCTGCTATAAAGGCTCTTGTTTTCTAGGAAGACATACCTGCAAAATGCAAAAAGATGGATGAGGAGACCCAATATTTTCTTGCTTTTCCAACAGTAAACTTTGCATAGTTTTCAGGGCAGCAGTTTCTGGGCCCTAAAAGCTTCCCAGGTGCCCTCCCCACCCCCACTACCCCCAGGGCTCCGTGCTTGGCTGACTGGTGAAAAAGGCTTCAGCTTGCTTTGCAGCACTCTAGGCTGAAGTCACCATTGAAAACCACTCAGCCAGAACTAGCCAAATATACCCATTCATCAGGATGACTTTCCTCCTCAAGTCAGGTCCCAATCCCCGATGCTACTTTCACCAAAGGAAGCCTGCATTGTGTTGTGTGTGTTCAAACCCTCCTGGAAACCACAATATCTGCATGCAGTGGGATCTTCACTTTCTCTCTTTTCAGGCTGTTTTCCTCCTTTTGGATTCAATGGGTTTTTGAGAACCTACACTAAGGATTCCGCCAATGTTGTCTAAAACTAGACATGTTTGGAGCACTCCTGGAATCCCAATCTTTTTGTTTTTCTGGACCCTGCAGGCAGCTTTCCCTGAAAACCCTGATGATAACACCTGCCACCTGGAATTCACCTGTGGCCAGTCAGTCCCCAGCCTCAAGCTGCCCAAGCCCTCTAGTTTCCACTACTATTTCTACTATTGTTTTGACAAGTGTCTCCTGCATTTTAACTTTCACCCTCCCATCCATAACCCCTTAAGCATCAGAGAAGCTGCTGGAACAAGTATGTTGCTATGCTTGAGCATTAAAATCAGGGTGGACTTTGGGGAAAATGATCAGGGGGCACTTACTTTATTGAACTTGAAAAGTCTCTGAAGGAAAAGGAATTATATATATGCAGGCATAACATCTTAACACATTTTCCAAGGATCTCAAGTGAAACAATTTTAATACACAAAATGGGAAGAACCGTAACTTTGTGGGTGGTATCGTGGAAAAAGCTTTGGGCCAAAAGGAGGGAAAAAAAGATTTTCATCTTGCTCTGCCAATAAATAGTTTGGGACCTTAAACAAATTACTTGGCCTTCAGTTTTCTCATTTCTACTAGGAAGTATTTGGATTTACCAACAATTTCTTTCAGCTTAAAAAGGCTATAAACTTGTGAATACCTTTTATTCATCTTATATTATATGTAAGGACTATGTGAACAAAAACTTGACCTCAGGACTCAACTGTGCTATTTGTCTTCACCTATTCTTTTCTCCTCTTTTTCAGGCAATATTAAATATTAGAAAAGTCCCAACCACTTATCCCAGTGGTGCTATCAGCTCAGGCATCTCCCCATCATCATATGTGTATATTTATTTGTACCCTCAATAATTAGCTCAATTCTCATTCACCTCATCCCTGGATAACAAAAAGAACAAACCATACAGTATAACATAACTTAAACAAACAATCAAAGTTGGAAATTATAAATCCATCTGGAAAATCTCAACCACAGAGAAAGACATTCATGTCCCACAGACTCATTATAGTTTGCTCTCAAACTTCCTGGAAGCCTAAGAGAAAAAGAGAGCCATGCACATACACAATTTGCACCTTGGAACAGAAGGTTCACAAAGGTAAAACCAGTGAAGGATGCACAGCTTCCCTAAGCCCAGTTTCCAACAGATGTGTACAATGACACTCTTCACATGGGAACAAACACTATAGAGTAGAGCCTGCTCTCAGCAGCCATCTCGCAGTGAAGTCAATGAAACAAAGAATCTGGCTTATCTTTGGACCATTTCTTGCAAAAACCTGCAGTAGTCTGTCTGTGGCTACAAAGGCAGGCAAGTCAGTGTTATAGAGGAAAAGAAAGCAGTGTGAGGGAGACAGCTAGCAGTGGGGTTGGTTGGGGTGCTGTTTGTATAGACTAGTTAGGGAAGTTCTGTCTGCTTAGGTGCCACCTGAGCTGAGATCTGGAGGAAGGAAGAGAGTGAGCATGCTGGATCCCTAGGTAAAGAATATCACAGGCAGATAGAACAGAAGGTACAAGGGCCCTGAGATAGGCAAGGCTTGGTACGTTTACAGAAAAAAATAAGGAGGCCAGCATGACTGGAGTCGAGTAAGCACAGGGAATTGTGAAAGGGAAATGGGATAAGATAGGAACAGTCTCCAGGGAAGGGTAGAGGGCTGATGGCATGTGGCCTGCCAGGACTTTTGCTTTCACTACGGGTAAAATGGGAAAACATTAGAGGCTTTCGTGCAGAACTTGACTGATATATGTAGCTGAGAATAACCCCCATGGTTTCTTCTTTCTTCTGAAATAACCAGAAACCACAATAAGAGCCAGGACCACTCCTCTGCCGATAATGGAATGGTCATCACTAACCTGAAGGTTTCTTAAAGCATGCACAGCCCTGAAAGTGAGCACTGCTTTAAATTTCTCCACTTTTGCCTCCCCCAGTCCTGGTCTTGGCCCCCAAGGCCAGAACCCCAAGGGGTCAGAGATAGTAGGTATATCTCTGTTCCTCAGATATATCTTTGTTCCTCATATCCTGTAGATCCTTCAGAGATCCTAGGAGATATAGTCAGTGGGCTCTCAGCTTTCAAACATTCTTGCTTCGAGGATGGTTCTGTTTCCACCTGTGCCATAGCTTCTATTTCCTGAGTCCATTATTGCTTGAAAGGTATCTGCCTGGACAAAAGGATGGCGGGGCTATTCACCACACTCTTCTGGGCTTTCAGGTGATGGTAGGTAAACAGTGGAAGTGGGATGGAGGAAACCATTCAATAAGGGCAGAACTTAGTCTTCCAAGTTGTTCCAATTGTGTACAATAATCACGCACACATTTTGATCATTTTAAAAGAAAGTGATATGAAAAAAAAATTAAAACCTGTACAATAAGGACTTCCAGCCAAGATGGAAGAATAGGTAGGTACACTTTGCCTCCTTGCACAACAAAAAGAAGGATGACAACAACAAATTTAAAAATAATAAATAATCAGAACTGCCAGAAAATCAAACTATATGGGAGTCCAACAACCAAGCAGCTAGAGGACTGGGCGGTCACACATTCACATGTGGAAAAACCAAGAGGAACAACTAGGGAGCAAGAGAAATTATGAAAACCAGGATTCCAGCATGGGGAAATAATATCTCAAAACCTCTGACTGAAATCACCTGAGGGGGTTGCGGTAGCGGGAGAAACTCCCAGCCTCACAGGAGGGTTCATTGAAAGGCCCACAGGGTTCTCAAACATGTACAAACCCACCCACCCTGGAATCAGCACCAGAAGGGCCCAATTTGCTTCTGGGTAGTGGAGGAAGTGACTGAAAGCCAGCCAAGAGCCAAGCAAGCGCCATTGTTCCCTCTCAGACCCCTCCTCCATATACAATGCCACAACCCAGCAACATGGGTTGCCCTACCCTGGTGAATACCTAAGGCTCCTCTCCTTACAATGTAACAGGAGCACCCAGACAAAGAAATATGGCCCAAATAAAAGAACAGATCAAAACTCCAAAAATAGAACTAAGTGATGAAGATAGCCAACCTACCAGATGCAGAATCCAAAACACTGGATATAAGAGTGCTCACAGAATGGGAGAGGAGTAAGGTCACAAAATAGAGGAAGAAATGAAGGCTATGCAAAGTGAAATAAAGAAAAATACACAGGGAACTAACAGTGAAGAGAAGGAAACTAGGAATCAAATCAGCGATTTGGAACAGAAGGAAGAAATAAACGTTCAACCAGAACAAAGTAAAGAAACAAGAATTCAAAACAATGAGGAGAGGCTTAGGAACCTCCAGGGTAACTTTAAATGTTCTAACATCTGAATCATAGGGGTACCGGAAGAAGAAAAGGAAGAGCAAGAAATTGAAAACTTATTTGAAAATATAATGAAGGAGAACTTCCCCAGTCTGGCAAGGGAAACAGACTTCCAGGAAGTCCAAGAAGCTCAGAGAGTCCCAAAGAAGTTGAACCCAAGGAAGAACACACCAAGGTACATCATAATAACATTACCCAAGATTAAAAATAAGGGCAGAATCTTAAAAGCAGCAAAAGAAAAGGAAACAGTTACCTACCAAGGAGTTCCCATAAAACGCTCAGCTGATTTCCCAAAGAAACCCTGCAGGCAAGAAGGGGCTGGAAAGAAGCATTTGAAGTCATGAAAGACAAGGACCTACATCCAAGATTGCTCTATCCAGAAAAGCATTCATTTAGAATGGAAGGGCAGATAAAGTGCTTCCCAAATAAGGTCAAGTTAAAGGAGTTCATCATTGCCAAGTCCTTATTATATGAAATGTTAAAAAGACTTATCTAACAAAAAGAAGATGATCAAAACTATGAACAGTAAAATGACAACAAACTCACAACTATCAACAATTGAACTTAAAAAAAAAAAACTAAGCAAGCAACTAGAACAGGAACAGAATCACAAAAATGCTATCACATGAAAGGTTACCAGCAGGGAGGGGGAGAGAGAAAAATGGGAAAAAAGGTACAGGGAATAAGAAGCATAAATGGTAGGTAGAAAATAAACAGGGGGAGGTTAAGAATAGCATAGGAAATAGAAAAGCCAAAGAACTTATATGTACAACCCATGGACATGAACTAAGTTGGGGGAATGCTGGTGGGAGGGGAGGTGCAGGACAGAGGAGAATAAAACTGGAGAAAAATTGAGACAACTGTAACAGCATAATCAGTGAAGTATATTTAATAAAAATAAAACATAAAACCTATACAATTACTGGGAGATGCTAGGATATGACCATTCTGAGGTGGTTTTCAGTGGGTGCCATTTAGTCTGGATAGAGAGGAGAAGGCTGAAAAAGAGAAAGGAAAAGGGGTATTTCGCCCTAGTGTATACTCCAAAACTTTCTAGATATAAGAAAAGGCAAACCTTGGTGAGTTTATTAAGTGAATCCAGAGGAAGCATGTTGAACTGAATGTTTGTCTGTCACAGACAAGCCAAAATCCAGGGTATGGAGATGGTGTATCTATTAGTTTCCTTGGGCCACCATAACAAATTGCTTCAAACTTGGTGGATGAAAGCAACAGAGATGTATTCTGTCACAGTCCTGGAGGCTAGAGGCCTGAAACCAAGGTATCTTTAGGGCCATGCTCCCTCCAAAAGCTTGAGGGGAAAATCCTTCCTTGCCTCTTCCAACTTTTGGTAGCTCTGGACAGTCCTTGGTTTGTGGTTCCAGGGTCTGCTTGCACTTTGACTCACCTTCTCCTCCTTCCTCCTGTGTCTCTCCTGTGTGTCTTTTCTAAGAATAATGTCATTAGATGTAGGGCTCACCCTAAATCTAGGATAATCTCCTCTGAAGGAGATTCATGTAATTAGATCCCCAAAGACTCTCTTTACAAATAAGGTAACATTCTGGGACATGACATTTTTTGTGGGGGAAGCCATCATTCAATCCATCATTCCAAAGGACACTTCTGGAAACAGTAAATGGGCCTCCACCACTGGAGAGAAGCAGGGATGCAGCCATTCAGAAACAGGAAGGGGCACCAAGCCAGAAAGCAAGCATCCAGACTGGGGGTCATGAAGCCATGGGAATAGATATGACACGACCACCTGGTTAAAGACATAGCAGACAGTGGGGAGGTGACAACTCAGTATAGCACAGACGTTCGTAAACCTGGCTGCACATTAGAATCATTTGGGAGCTTTAAAAAATATATATTAACACCAAGTCTCCTCTCTCAGAGATTCTGATTTAATGGGGTTGGGTTGATGCCAGGCCATTAGTATTTTTTTAAAGGCCCCCAGGGGATTCTAATGCACAGGTAAGGTGAAGAAACACCAGTAGCTGGAAGAACACTGGGGGGAGTAGTCAGAGAGCTGGGTTCTCCTCCAGGCTCTAAAGCCTACATTGGACAAGTAAATTCCCATCTCTTGTGGCAATGTGGGTGTGGGCTCAGAGACGATAGCCAAGATTTCTTTTCATTGAGCTAGTTAAGCATCCCCTTTGCATGATCCTCTGAGCTTTGCTGCTGCTGCCAGCCATTTTTGAGGTCTTCTGTGAATGCACATTGTTCTGATTTTTGCTTTCCAACTGCTTCTGTACCATGTAAGGAATTGTGGGATCCTCCGCACTCAGGCATGACTAGTTGTTCAAATTATTACAAGGATAACAATTCAAGCAACTTGTGTTGAGTCCTCAGCAGAGGCACAGAGTCATTTGATATGCATATCTAAGGAGACTTGTGTTATTTCTGAGCATTCTCCAAATGTCTGCTACAGTTTTTGAAGGCCCACCATGACCAGTGCTATGGTTTTCAACTTGATCCCTCTACTCTGAGCATTCTCTCCCCTAGGGCCTGAACATGGCTGCAGTGAGAGAAACTCTTTTATTCTTTTCTAGTTTTTTGAAAGGAAAAAGACCCAAACCCAATCACACTTTGTGTGTTGCAGTAGTTACTCACCCCTAGGCCTTAGAGTTTTATTACTTGCCTAAAAGTGTTATGGATGGCTGTATATAATATATTGAGATACTAAATTAAGTGCATGTTTTTATTCTCTTACTCCCCTCAAGTTCATCATCACAGTCTTGCCCTGGCTTCTCAGAGGGCAACTCAAATAAGATGTAGTATTAAGCATGTCCTCTGTTCCCCACAGGAAGCAAGCACAATGAGAGACACTCAGCATCCTCAGCTTTGAGGTGACCCACTGAGTACAGCCAAAGAGGTCTAGTGGGAAGTGTCCTTACCTTCTTGTTTAGACATTTGAAACACCAAACTTGCACTGAAACACTGAGCTACTTTGGGATGAATAATCTGTCAGGAATGGAGAATTGACTTAAGACTAAAAACAAGGAACAAATGAACATTTCTTAGGATAGAGAAATAGTAGAGGTAAGGGTCTCCTTGGATAGGTATTGGCAAAAGATTTGAGTGACATTTCATTTTTTTTTAAATGTTCTGACACTCCATAGTGAAATCTTCGGGTTTAAAGATAATGATAAACTCTCCTGGGAATGCAAGAAATAGAGACAGAAAACAAAAAAATCTCATAAATTACTGTGATGCGGTACAAAAGCATTGAACCAGGACTTGAGCTAGCTGGCTTTCAGTGCTGACATTCTCACTAACTAGTTATGTGACCTTGAATAAGATACACACCATTTCCAGGGTCCAAGTTTTCTCACCTACCAATAAGGAGGTTGAATTATAGGGTTATTAAAATGGCTTTCTGTATAAACCATAATCCAAATATATGGAAGTGAGCTTAATATGAAAAAGAAACCAATATTTATTTTCACATAACAAGGACCAGACATTGAGCTGGGTAGTCAATGAGATATGTTTTTATCCTCAACAAAATTTTACCCCTTTTACAGCTGAGAAAACTGAAATTCCTTGGCTTAAATGATTTTGCCCAAAGTTACACGATTAGCAGGGAGTGAAGCTGGAATTGCCTATGTGAACTTATTTGACTCCACAATTCAATGAAAAGAATTCCTCTATCTTGCGATTATATGTTTCAGTTTTCATCCTTAGTTGAAAGCTAGCACAATCCATGAAAAACTGTGGGTGCTCAATGCATGATTTTCGGATGAGTGAATGTTGAATCTAAACTTCATTATCAAACTAGTTCATCACAATCCTCAGCACTCAGAATAATACCTGGCACATTATAGGCACTCAATAAATATTTGTTATAGTAGACTACTCCTTAAACATATTAGTCCAATATGTTGTTACAGTTATAAGGACCAACAAGTTCACATGTTTGATCTAGAATGATACTGGGAACCAGAGCAAACATAGCATATTACTAATATACCAACAGGCTATGAGCTATTCACCATGCTATGTGTCTGTCCCCACAGTCTTTATCTACCTCTGTTCCATTTACCTGCAAAGAGAGGTGAAGGAGCTAGAGGAAATTCCAAATTGAAAGGGCTTTCATGAGTAAACAACCTAAAAACTAAGGACTCTTCAGCCTCCAGTTCTCACTTCTCAGTCTTCATCTTCTCAGACCCTCAACAGAGTTGCCTCAATCCATGCTCTCCCAGGCAGGAACCTACCAGATGACCTCCAAGGCAACATCTGTGTTCAAACATTATAAAAATCTAAGGTGAAAAAAGTAATTGTATTTGACATGACACTTAAACTGCTTCAAAGACACACAATCTAATTTTAGAACCCTTTCAATGTTCCCCAAAGAAACCCTATACACATTAGCAGTCTTCCTTGTTCCTGCTTATCATCCCCTGTTCTGAGCATGTAGGATGGGTGGATGGATGGGTAGATATTAGATATATATTCATCCTATTGGTTCTGTTTTGCTGAAAAACCCTAATATACCAGTATTTCCTCTAAACTAATTGTCAAATTCCTTATGTCTTAGGCTGGATTTCCTGGGAGGATTTGTGGGACTCTGAAAGACGGGCAAGAGATTTATGGAGGAATGCTCATCAGAGAAACACCCAAGTGAATAAGGCAGAAAGAGAAGTTGGACTGTGGGAAGTTCTGGAGCTGAGATGGCCCTTCAGAGTTATTCCCAATTCAGGCTAGTAGGCCAGCTCCGCCCCCTGCAATAGAGCCTTGTGTTGGGCAGCTTTCTTGGACTGAGGTCAGTTTCCAAAGAGGGGCTTAGCTGTAAGTTCTCAGCCAACATTCCTGTCAGCTTGGAGAACAAGTGCCCTGGTCTTGAAGGGGAATCTGGGCAACACTCTACACATCCCCTACACCTTGGATGTTTCCATTCCTCCCAGATCAATTTGAAATTAGGGGATTTTTTTTCATTGACTCAATCAGGAGACAAAATCATCCTTTGCAGTCTGTGGGAAGGTCTTCTTCAGTTATTTAAGAACTTTAGCAAACAAAGCTGGGTAAGGAACAAAAAAGAAAATTTTCCCTTGCAAAGTGATGAAAGACTTCTACAGCAACTGGCAAGAACACTGAGAAGCTAGTGTTTGGATATTAAAACAAAATCTCTAAGGTACTTAACACAAAACACTGGCGTTCATAATGGAACGTCTCATACACACAGACAGGCAGGCTGACAGACTGACAAAAAGGCCAATAGTTCTCAAGGCAAACATCTTAAGTTACAGCAGCTCTTGGCTTATTTATTTTCCCCATTAGGTACTGCATTCAAAGGACCTTCATGTGGTGCATTGAAGATCAAAGCACATTTTTTCAAAGGAGGAAAAATCAGAAAGAACTAACTATTCCAAATATACATATGTTCTCAGTTGTGAATATTTTCCATCTTTTGTTGCAGGAAAATAAGTTGAAGACAGGAAAAAACTAGGTGATAGAATCAATTGTGTACATATCATTGTCAAGAGAGGATGGCAAATTCAACACAATGAAAGCTTGTCTGTGAGCTGAAGTTTTTAGAATTTAAGCTAATCAGTGTTGTTACTACATTTGAAGTATAGTAAAGAACAATCTTCTTTTAAAGAAAAACTATAGTGGATTGAGACTTATAGATACCAAAGCAGTTTCACAGTGAAGTGTCACATTGTTTTCCTGCATACAAGAGAGTTCTCTTCTGCAGTAAGTCCTATTTCCAATTCTACTTCAAGTACAGTTTAGATTAAACTGCTACATCATTCTAGAGTTTCTAAGAAAATAAAAATCACACTATGTTCTTGAAGTTTCACCAATAGAAAAGTATTCTAAATAGTACATGTTCAGCAACACTGTCAACGCATACTGATTGTTGGCCTCTTGTTGTCAGATACTGTGGCAGGCCCTGAGGCAACACACATAGCTAAGATGTAGTTCCTACTTTCAAAGTGTGAGAAAGACAGGCAATTCCAGTGTTAAGCAGGAAATTTCAAGATATCATGTAAAGGAGTGATCACAGATACCTTGGAAACCACCTACCTATTTGTGGGGAGGAATTGAGAGGAATGAGGGAAGTTTCATAGAAGAAATGGCTCATGAGCCAAGTCTTATTAAATAAGCAGGAGTTAAATGGGTGAAGAGTCCTGGGAAAGACCTTCTGGGCTTGGGGAATGGTAACAACAGGTCACTCTGTGTTGCATATGAAAGAAAGGCAGAAGAGGAGGAGATGACTTGGAAAGGCAGACAGAAGACAATCAAGGAAGGTTTTGGGTGGCTTTAAGGAGTATAGAGTTATTAAAGAGGAATATGGCCAGATTTGCTGTTAGACCAGTTGTTCTGTCAGCAGCATGGAAAGGGGATTTAAAGGAAATAGGATGAGCTAGATGAGGGAACAAGTATGAGGATATTTGATAAGTAACAGGACTGGGTAACTGATGGGATTTAGGAGTGTGGGAGAGTGAGAAATGAAATGTGGTTCCCAGGTCTCTGGATGGGATGATTGACTAGGATAGATGCACAGACTGTTAGACAAACAGAGAATTCAGGAAAGCAAGTATAGAGCAAAAGGTTAGGAGTTTGAGTTTAGATACTTTGAGCTAGAGAGATCCAAGGAACAGTTCAATGTAGATGTGTGCGTCTAAATCTCTGAAGAGAGGTGTGAGTTAAACACAGACTTGGAAGTTATTAGCATAACCAAGCATTATGAAGGAATGGATTTGTGTTTGTTTTTATGTCTTTTATTCATTATTGTATATCCAGAATCTAGGACAGTATACATCATAAATGTCTGTTAGGTGAAGAGTAGTTAAACTCATGGGAGTGAAGGAATTTTCCAAGTAGAAATGCTAAATAGGAAGTGACCAGAAGACACACAATAGCATAGAAACAGATAACTTGTTGGGCATCTCCATTGCCCTCACTGTCAACACCAAACACCAAACTCTGTATTTCAAGTTTAACAGAAATTACAAAAGAATTCAGTACTTACCTTCATACAATTGTCTCCAAAGTAATAGTAGATAAGAAGAGATTTTTTAAATTTCCTATGGTGGGGATAAAAGTCCATTTTATATATTTTTCAACAGATTTTTATGTGTTTTTTTTATTTTAATCATTGTTCAAGTACAGTTTTCTCCCTTTTACTCCCATTCCAGCCCACCCACCCAACCATCCCTACTTCCCTCCCATTACCACCCTCCCCCTAGCTTTTGTCCATGTGTTCTTTAAGTTTGTTCCTGTAAACCCTTCCCATTCTCCCCTGAAATTCCCTCTTCTCTCCCCTCTGGTCACTGTCAGTCTGTCCCCTATTTCAGTGTCTTTGGTTATATTTTGCTTGTTTCTTTGTTTTGTTTAGGTTCCTGTTAAAGGTGAGATCATATGGTATTTGTCTTTCACTGTCTGGCTTGTTTCACTTAGCATAATGCTTTCCAGCTCCATCCATGCTGTTGCAAAGGGTAGGAGCTCCTTCTTTCTTTCTGCTGCATAGAATTCCATTGTGTAAATGTACCATAGTTTTTTGATACATTCATTTACTGATGGGCATCTAGGTTGCTTCCAGCACCTAGCTATTGTAAATTGTGCTGCTATGAACATCGGGGTGCAAAGGTTCTTTTGTATTGGTGTTTTAGTGTTCTTAGGATATAGTCCCAGCAGTGGAATTGCAGGGTCAAAAGGCAGATCCATTTTTAGTTTTCTGAGGAAGTTCCATTGATTTTTATGTGTTAATGTGACTATTTTAAATGGTTGAGAAATACACTCATGGACTTACAACCACAAACCCAGAATATTTCATCTAATTTTTTAAAATTTGGAAAGAACAAATTATGTAATAATAAAAGAGAATATTTTGGTCTCCAGATGCATTAACTAGTGCTGACTCAACATCTATCTCCGTTTAAAGGATTCAAAGGCACGTCAAAATCATGTTGAAGAGCAAACTTATGATCTCCCCCAACCCTTGGTGAATGGTAGAAAAAAATGAGGAGTCACCTCTGACACCTCCCTCTCCCTTGTTTCCATAGCTACACTGGTCCTAAGTCCTGTCAATTTCATATCCTACTACCTCTAGGATCTGGTCATTTTCTCTCCCCATCATCCCACTCTCCTCCAAGAAATTGCCATCAGTCCCTTAGGGTTCTGCTACAGCCTAATTATCCATCCCTCCTGTTATCCTCTCGAGACGTCCCCGCAGTGTATTTATTTAATGCTAACCTGAGTGTTTTTGCTTTTTTAAAACACAAACCTGATCACATTTCCCTCCTAGGTGACTGGCTTCCTGTGGTTCACAGAATAGAGACAGATCTCCTTAAGTGACCTAAAAAGTCTTCATGACATGGCCTCAACTTATTTCTAGTCTCATCTGGCCCACTGTCCCCTGCTTTCTGTCTGCTCAAACCTTCCTTCAGATCCTCATATAAGCTGTCTCTTCCTCCCATCCCAGCACTTGCTAATCCCTCCACCAGGACATGTATGTATTTATCATCAGCCCCTTACTCTCCAACCCTACCCATTTGGCTTAAGTAACCCCACTCATTCTTCCAGCTAAGATCAGATTCTAATATTGGCTGATATTCATGGTACTCCACTGCTATCCCTCAGAGCATTTATCTCACTTTATAATTACACACATTCTTCACTGTATAATTATACATTCATTTATGTAACTAAATAAAGAATATTTGTTGCCTGCGTCATATGTCCCATATCTATTTTTGATTATTATTATATCCCCAGCTCCTAGATCTGTGCCTATCACATAGTAGGTACTCAATAAATATCTGCTGAAATAATGAATGCAATAATGAGTGTGTGTGTGTGTGTGTGTGTGTGTGTGTGTGTGTGTGTGTGTTTCTCTACATAGAATATTTGGAAGGCTTTGGAATTAACAAAAAATATCACCCAAAACATAAGTTCCCACTTCACAGTTATTATACAAGATTAAACAATATATGCCCATACATACTCCCTGACAAAATGTTTATTGCTAATTCACCTGACCTAACTTTTCAAGTTGAACTGAAAAACTGGAACAATTATCATGTAAAAACCCATTGTCCCTTCCCTTAGATATAATTCCACTAAAAGAAAGGAAGCTACTAAAAATGACAAATCAAAAGCTCTTTCAATCTATCCTTTACCATAACATGTAACATGAACACTTTTTGAAATGAAAATAAAACAATATTTCTTAAACATTACTTCAAACAACCATATAGTTTTATGAAAAGTTGATCAGGATTTTGCTGATTAAATAAAATAGAATTTCAGAAGTGTTAGACAAACTTTATAAATATATTTTAAATAACTGATACCTATATTTCAGTTAGTGTTTCACATGGCTGTTTTCTCAAGCATAGCAGGAGCAGCACTTGACTGGTTTTTTAATGTCGGGCTAAGGCCTATATGCTTACCACCCTGTAGCAATAAATGTTCCTGAAACAAGTAAGTGCCAGCTTCAAAACTTTTATTGACTTTTCCTCTTTTTTTTTTTTTTGAAAAACAACTAGAAGGCACCCAGTTCAATACTGTCCAGAGAGTGAGTCTCCAGTGTTTATGTTTATGGGTATTATTGTTACTTTTGCCTCAAAAAAAAGGTACCTATGTTTAGCCAAAAAGCAAGTTTTGAACTTTTTCCCAACTTTCTAAGATTGAATCTGCATGACAACAGATACCTCTGTTGAAAGGTGAAAAGAATGGCCAATGAAACGTCAGGAATTACTGCTGCAAGAGAAACAAATCTGTGTGAAAGACGTCTTGCTACAGAGGCAGCTCCCAGAGAGTTGATCCATTGTGCTGATTAAAAGAAAAAAACATTTATGACTCAAATACTTAAAATACCTCATATTTTGCTTGCAGAGAAACTCCTTGTAGAAATTTCAGGACCTGAACCCATACAAATAGGCATGACTGAGTCCACTATTCATAATGAAGATTGTCTTCCTATAGGTTTCCCAGAAGCAACCCTGAAAAAGGATTTGAGTACAAGTAGTTTATTTGGGAGTGGTACAGTAAAAATGGGAGGAAGAGAGGAAGGGAAGGTAGCCAGTAAAAGGTCCATTAACATGAAAATCACCCCTGTGAATAACTGGCTCAATTCCACTGAGAAACTCTGGAGCCCCAGTGGTGTAAAGCACAAGATTCAGAGTTATTCTAATCAAGAGGCAGGAGAGCTGGGGTATTTTATACAAGTCAGTCCTTGCTTGAAGGCTGCTCCCAGAATTCTTTCCTCAGCTCCCCCAACCTGTTGTGTGAGGCCAACAGAGCAGGTTTGGTGGCCAGAAAGTCCTGGGGCAAAGCAAGGCAGCCACTAACAGTTGAAAGCTGGACTGGCATGTGTTAGGGACAATAGCTAGGGCACCAATAGCATCTGTCACAGTGATGAACTATAGAGAAATCATTACCACTTATTGAGTGCTTGCTCTCTGCAGAGCCCTTTATATTGATGATTTCATTTTCCAACTCACAACAGCCCTGGGAGGTAGGCATTATTATTACAATTATACAACTAAAGAGAGAGCATAGTTATTGTCTCCAAAGTCATGCTCTAATGTATAACACAATATATCTGGCTCCAGAGTCAAAGTTCTGAAGTACTCACTACCCTATATGGGAAAGACTATCCTTGCACCTCCATAAATACATACACACCACCCATTCCATACCCAGTGGAATTCACGCCTGGCCAGGGTTCCTTCCTGTCAGGCATCGCACTCTTTGCCTTTACTGGTGCTTTCACATTGGCATCAAAAGTTGTGCCAATTATTCAACAGTCAGTTGACCAAATACAGGACAACTTTGTGCAGGATAGCAGGGCTGTAAGGGCCTTTGACTGAAACTTCCAAATGAACATTCTGTGTGGACAAGTTGTCAGTGAAAAAGGTCTAATGAATCTCCATGTTGTAGGCCTAAAAGCAGAGCCTGAACCACCCAAGCTTGAATACAATTATAAGGGGATTGTTCCAGTGCTCTGGGGTACAAAGTAACTGTTATCTGGAATTGCAAAGGAATTTCCTGAAATAGCTGGTAATTGTACAATGAAGCACATCATAAAAGACAGCTATCTCTCAGTGCCTGATCACAAGGACAAAATTGAGCCTGTTAGGACATTGATCTAGACCATCAAATTATTTTCAGAGACTTTCCCTCCAACAGAACAAAATCCACTTACCTAAAATAACCTCTCTTTAATACACTGTTGCAGTAATAAAGGGGTTTATTTGATGGAACTTGCTGTGTATACTCAAAGTGAATTTGAACCAACCAAATTCCCATCCTTAAGTAGAGTAATAACCTTCTATGTACACATGCATTAAAATCATAGCATTTCTTCTTGAAAACTTTCTTTGAAGATTACATTTCTAACTTCTCGGGTCCTCATATTTTCTTGTATAATTGTCCAAAGAATCTTTCTAAGTTCTTTGATTTTATGGAAACCTCACTGCTAAGAAAAAAATTGTCCCATAATCATTTTTAAAAGTATAAAAATATTAAAAGATATTCAAGAGACAACTGTACCAAATATAAGGTCAAATGTTTAGGAGGAGAAGCAGAAACTAGGAATTCAGTTGCCACAAATCTTCCAGGTTCTGCTGGTTAATTAACCTCTATCATGCAAAGTTACCTATGATGATTTGCATTCTTTGGAGGAAGAAAAGTATGACCAGCCTCCACCACCCGCAACAATTAATTTAAAGAAGAGCTGCTGCAGAAAGGCATCTGGAACAACCTGACAATCAAATTAGAGCATGAAACACTAGGGTCTTCGGTATTCCAGCTGATGAGTTCCTTGACATCCCCTCTTCTAGAAGGAATTTGGTTTCTTGTTCTTTATCCACACACATTGTAAAAAGCCCATTTTACATAGTATAATGAAAGAACTTTGAAGGTGCCCCTGAGAGGAAGTGACCAAAATGTGGCCCTGGGAGTGATGGTTCTCTAAATCCAGGGACAGGAACTTCTGAGGTTTCCACAGTGTCCTCCCCCATTTAAACAACCGCCATCACCTTTTCTCCAGATCTCAGGGGACTTTCCTTAGTGACATGCTCTTCTGAAGACTGACTTGAATGTGCTGTGATTTCTTGTGTATTTTTAAAGGATGCTTTGTCTCTATTAAAATATTTCCATCCATAAAACAATGGGATAGCTATATTCATGAGATGAACTAGATAGAGTTTACATTAAATAATAACTTCTTACTCATAAAGACTAAATCAGAATAGATGAATGAATGTGCTGGAAGAATTTGTGCTGTAAGAAAAACCTGGTGTTGTCACTGCCATTATCCATGTGACCATCTTGATTGTGAATTGTGCCTACAAAATGACATCACCTGCTCAGACCAGCACATATTTGGTGATAAAAGTGTTACAGAGCAACAAGGGGGAACCTCAAAGGCAATATACTATTACCCAAAAGAAAATCCCCCAGGTTCATTATGTCCACTGCCAGAGGAAGGACGTCTCTTAATACCAGAGATTCAGTGAAAAGTAAAGGAATTTATTATTCATTCGAAATAACAAAAACTAAAGTTCCCCACAAATGCACACAATCCTCCCAGCACCCTCCATGTGGCAAAAGGGAGCACTTCCAAAGCCTCGTGGTCCTGACTCTCACCCAAGCCAAATGGTCCCAACCTAGACACCAAAGCTGTATGGTCCTAAACAGACACATGGTCCCAAAAAGAGAGACATAGTCCCAAAAGAGAGGCATGGTCCCAAAAGAGAGATGTGGTCCCAAAAGGAGAGACCCGGTCCCAAGAAGAGACGGGTGGTCTCAAAAAGAGAGACGTCCAGTCCCAAAGAGAGAGACACCAAATGGCTGCCTCGCTGGGTTTAAATCCCAGCGCCAATCTTCTTCTGCAGCCCCATTTCCGGCTCCTCCCACAATTGGCTACAGCTGCCAGCATTCTGGGCCGGTGTGCCCTGTGGTGTGGAGCCAATTATCTCCAAGCTCTTCTGGATCCTATTCAAATCCCTATTTGGGGCTCCCCTCTTGGTTGCACCCTGTTACAAAAGCACTAGGCTATGCTAAAAAAATGTTAAGAAGGAAGAGGTCTGATGTTTAAAAAATGGGGAGATGAATATGCTGTGTTTTATCTCAGACCTAAAGAAACAGGAACTCTCTATTTTCAATCTCAGCAGATAAAAGATAATACAAAAAATTAGAAACTATGTATATTGATATAGAAAGGTATATATATTTTAAAAATTACAAGTAGAAGATAGAACAATAGTTTGATATGCTATCTTTTATATAAAGAAAGGGACATTTATACATATAGGCTTAATGTTATGTAAAATAATATTGAGAGATAAACAAAATCCCATAATGATGGTTGCCTCTGGAGAATGTAATGGAGGACTTGAAGTCAAGGGTAGAACAAAGACACTTATTCTTTGAAATGCTATACTCTTTGAAATGCTAGGCTTTATATCATGTACATGTATTTCTTCTTTTTAAATACTGAGTATTTGGAAATATATAGCTCATTTAGAAAGCAGGAGCAGAGAAACAGAAAATTCAAATACATAGTCATGGGTGGTGAGGAATGACATTAACAGGAGAATGAAGCTTAACTCTTCAGGAAAACTCTGGAAGTTTTCCAGACACAAAACACAAGGCTCAGAATTATCCCACACAGGCCAAGGGAGCTGGGGTATCCATGCTCGAGCCTCTGAGAGTCTGCAACATTTAGACTCTGCTGTGAGCTTCTGCTGCTGGGGTGGGAAGGGTTGCTGATGTCTGGACACTGCAGGGAAGTGGGGATTTGGCTGTTGAAAGGGAGAAGAATCCTCAGGCACAGCATTACGATCTCTTTCTACCCACAATACTTCTGACACCAAATGTGTTGGTTTCTACACCAAGAAATTCAATTCAATTCTGACACTAACTACCCAGCACAGGCTCCACAGGTTAAGTGCTGAGACCCATAAGATTGTGCCTCTCCCTCACTTCCAAGGTAAACCACAAATAGTGATTCTACAGGTTACCTACACCTCTGTGCAACTGATTACAAATTGAGGGTCTCCATGAGCCATCTCAGGTATAATAGTTTGTTATAATGGCTTAAAGTGAATTTGAGCCAAGATGCAGAAAACTGCTTTACTTGCTTGTTCCCCTTATAGTAAAGAATACAGGTGAACAGCCAGAAGAAGAAGTACATAAGTAGAGGTCCACAAGTGTCCTGAGTGCAGAACCTTACATCCCATGGAGTTGGGGTACACCACACTCCTGGCACATGGATGTATTCAGCAACCCAGATCCTCCCCAAACCCTGGCATTTAGGGATCTTATGAAAGTCCCATTATGTAGACATGTTTGACTAAATTTTTGGCAATTGATGATTGAACTCAATCCCCAGCCCTTCTTCCCTCCCTGGAGATGGTGGAAAAGGGGGAGAAAGTTCAAACTTTCTAATCACATGGTTAGTTCCTCTGGCAACCAGCCTCCACACTAAAGCTCTCTAGCAGTCCACCAAGATTCACCTCATTAGCATAAACTCAGGTTTGATGGAAAGGGGCTAATTGTAAAACATTCCTCTCACCCCATCATTCAGGAAATTCCAAGAGTTAGAAGCTCTTGTATGAGAAACCAAGGACAAAGACCAAATATATACTATTTATTATATCACAATATCACACACAGGGATGCAGTCAAGTATCTAGACACCTGAAGAGCACACTGGTAAGTCTGAGATGTGAGGTGGAGCGCTGACTGTACCCACTGTAGGCCTCACCTTTTGAAGTCAATATAGTGACCTACCAACTATCACTGAGTGTTTCTAGATAATACCCTTGGAACATGTCCTTGGGCTTCAATCTGACCAGGTAGAGCTCTGGTTCTGCTTTTATTTCCTGAATTATATTTTATTGATTATGCTATTGCAGTTTTCCCAATTTTTCCTATTTTGCACACCTTCACCCAGCACCCCCAACTCCCTCAGGCAATCCCCACACCATTGTCCATGTCCATGAGTCATGTGTATAAGTTCTTTGGCTACTCTATTCCATATGCTGTACTTTACATCCTCGTGGCTATTCTGTAACTACCTATTTATACTTCCTTAATCCCCTCACCTCTTCATCTATTCCCCTATTGCATCCTCCCATTTGGCAACCATCAAAATGCTCTCCATATCCATGATTCCATCTCTGTTCTTTTGTTTACTTAGTTTGTAGTTTAGATTCAGTTGTTGATAGATATGTATGTATTGCCACTTTATTGTTCATAGTTTTGATCTTCTTTTTATTAAATAAGCATGTACAGGGGCTGGAGACTCACTAGCTGTTGCTTGTTTTAACATTTCATACAACAATGATTTGGTAATGATAAACTCCTTTAGTTGTTTTCTTGTCTTGTAAGATCTTTGTCTGCCCTTTGATTCTAAATGATATATTTGCTGGGTACAGCAATCTTGGCTGTAGGTCCCCCCTTTTCATAACCAAATATTTCTTGCCAACTCATTCTAGCCTGCAAACATTCCTTTGAGAAATAAGCTGACAGTCTTATGTGCACTCCCCTAACTAACAGCTTTTCTCTTGCTATTTTTAAATTTTTCTCTTTACCTTTAACGTTTGGCATTTTGATTATGATGTGTCTTGGCGTGGTCCTCTTTGGATCCATCTTACCTGGGACTCTCTGTGCTTCCTGGACTTGCATGTCTAGTTCCTTTACCAAATTATGTAAGTTTACTTTCATTATTTTTTCAAATAATTTTTCACATTCTTGCTCTGTCTCTTCTTCTGGCACTCATATGATGTGAATGTTGGAATACTTGAAGTTGTCCCTGAGGCTACTTGCATTCTACTTATTTATTTATTTATTTATTTATTTATTTATTTATTTGGATTCTCTTTTCTTCTTATTGTTCTAATTGGTTGGTTTTTGCTTCCTTATGTTCCAAATCACTAATTTTATTCTCAGCTTCATCTACTCTACTGTTATTTTCCTGTAAATTATTCTTTATTACAATTAGTATGTCCTTCCTTTCTGACTGGGTCTTTTTTATGCTGTTGAAGTCCTCAATAAGTTCCTTGAGCAATCTTATAACCAGTGTTTTGAACTCTGCATCTGATAGATCACTTATCTCCATTTTATTTAACTCTTTTTCTGAAGTTTTGTTCTGTTCTTTCATTTGGGACATGTTTCTTTGTCTCCTCATTTTGGTAGTCTCCCTGTGTTTGTTTCTATGTATTAGGTAGAGCTGCTTTGACTCCCTGTCTTGGTAGTGTGGCCTAATGTAATAGGCATCCTATTGGATCCAGCAGCACAGCCTCCCTTATTATTCAAGCTGTGTCCTTGATGTGTGCCCTTTGTGTGGGCTGAGTACATCTTCTTCTTGCAGTTGAGCCTCAACTGCTATTGGTGGATCAATGGGAAAGATTTAGCCAAGTCAGTCAGTTGCAAGGACTGGCTATGACCACTAACCACCAACCTCTGCCATCCGTGGAGGATGAGCTGTGCAGGGGCAGGGTGATGGTGCTCTAATGTGGTCTGTAGCTGTCCACTGGTGCACAGGCTCCGGATTTTCCTGAGTAGTGCAAGCCAAGGTCAGTCCCCACATGTGTTCCACCTGGGGCTACCCTGTCTGAGTTATAAAGTAACCTGAGATGGCTGCTACTTGTGCTGGGCTTGGAGATTCCCAGGCAAATCCAAGCTGTGAATCTAGGCTGGCTGCTCCTAGTGCTTGGCCTGGGGCCACTTAACAAAATGTACAGGGGCTGGGACTCACTAGCTGTTACTTGTTTGAAAGGATTTAGGAAGTTGTGAAGCATGAGACAGAACCAGCCACTCATGAAAAAGCCACTGTTAACAGCTTGGGTGGGCCAATAAGCTGGGTTGGACAGAGTTTCAGGGGATCTACAGGGTGGATCAAGCAGTGTTAGTCAGGTTGATGGAGGCTCAGATATGGCATCCACCTGCCAGTTCTGTGGCTCTGTTGCGGGAAGGCTCAGAAAATGAACAATGGCCTCTGCCCACCTTTCTGTCTGGGAGAAAGCTGCCTCCCAGCTCTTGCCTTGAAGCCAGACACTTCAGTTCCTCCCTGTATGTCACTGGTGTCTTTCAAGTTGCTACCCCAGTGCTGGAGCACAGAGGGACTGAATCTGAGTAAGTCATAATGTGGTTTCTTTAAGAACTGCTTGGGACTCCAGAAGTTTCTTTTACCAACTCAATCCCATCTGATTTTTGCAGTCAGAAGTTATGGGGACTTATCTTCCTGGCACTGGAACCCTCCACTGGGGGTCTGGTGTGAGGCTGGGACTCCTTGCTCCCAAAATATCCTTCCCAAAATTTTATCTCCCTCACGTGATGTGCGACCAGCCCATTCCAAGTCTCCACATCTCTGCCTCTCCTACCAGTCTGAATAGATGTGCTTTCCTTAAGTCTGTAGTTTTCAGACTTCTATTCTTGATATCTGACAGTTCTGAGTGATAGTTGTTCTATAGTTTAGTTGTAATTTTGATATGGTTGTACGAAGAGGTGAGCCATGGTTACCTATGCCATCATCTTGACTGGAAATTCTTCTACTTTTACAAGTTGTTCCAGAGAGCTCAATGGAAAGCAATGAAGGAAAAGAAAGGATTAGAATAGAGGGGGAAGGCACTGGCTGGTGTAGCTCAGTGCATTGAGTGTGGGCTGCGAACCAAAGGGTCACCAGTTAGATTCCAGTTAGGGCACATGCCTGAATTGCAGGCCAGGTCCCCAGTAGAGGGCATGCAAGAAGCAACCACACATTGATATTTCTCTCCCTCTTTCTCCTTCCCTTCCCCTTTGTCTAAAAATACATAAATAAAATCTTAAAAAAAGAAAAAGAAAAGAGGGGGAAGAATGAGGCCAGAACAGAAGTGGCAAGCCCAACTTCCATGTACTATCACCCCACTCACAGCAGACACTCCTACTCAGTCATGTCACTTCCATCTTTGACCTGAACTGGCAAAATCCTCTTCAACATCAGATACTGGCAGCCACTCTCAGGCTATCACAAGTACCTCTCAAAATGTCAATTATTTGTCATGTTTTTACTCAGAATGGCCAGAAATTACTTCTGCCAGGCCCTGTATTTATTGAGCATACTATTTTTTTCCACCCTCCCCCTTGGTTTTGTCCCTGTGTCCTTAATAGTAGTTCCTGAAAACCTTTCTCCCCTCTCTCTGTCCCATCCTGCCTCCCCTCTGGCTATTGTTAGATTGTTCTTATTTTCAGTGACTCTGGTTATATTTTGTTTGCTTTTATCTTTTGTTGATTATGTTCCAGTTAAAGGTGAGATCATATGGTATTTGTCCCTCACTGCCTGGCTTATTTCACTTAACATAATGCTCTCCAGTTCCATCTATGCTATCACAAAAAGTATAGGCTCCTTCTTTCTCTCTGCTGGGTAGAATTCCATGGTACAAATGTACCACAGTTTTTTGATCCACTCAATTGTTGATGAGCATTTAGGTTGCTTCCAGCACTTGGCTATTGTAAATTGTGCTGCTATGAACATTGGGGTGCATAGGTTCTTTTGGATTAGTGTTTTAGGGCTCTTAGGGTATAATCCCAGCAGCAGAATTGCTGGGTCAAAAGGCAGTTCCATTGTTAGTTTTCTGAGGAAATTCCATACTGTTTTCCACAATGGATGCACCAGTCTGTATTCCCACCAACAGTCCACTAGGGTTCTCTTTTCTCCACATCCTCTCCAACACTTGCTTGTTGATTTGTTTATGTGGGCCATTTTGACCAGTGTGAGGTGGTATCTCATTGTGGTTTTAATTTGCATCTGTCTGATGGCTAGTGATGCTGAGCATCCTTTCACTTGTCTCTAGGCCCTCTGTATGTCCTCCTTGGAGAAGTGTCTGTTCAAGTCTTTTGCCCATTTTCTAATTGTTTTTTTTGTTTGTTTTTTTTTTGTCTTCCTGGAGTGGAGTCATGTGAGTTCTTTATGTATTTTGGAGATCAAGTCCTTGTCCGAGGTATCATTGGCAAATGTGTTTTCCAATATGGTTGGCTCTCTTTTCATTTTAATGCCATTTTCTTTAGCCATGCAGAAGCTTTTTAATTTGATGAGGTCTTGTTTGTTTATTCTTTCCTTTATATCCCTTGCTTTAGGGGACATATCTATGAAGATGTTGCTGCATTGAATGTCTGAGATTTTTCTGCCAATGTTCTCCTCTAGGACTTTTATGGTGTTACAACTTATATTTAAGTCTTTTTATCCTCCTTGAATTTATTTTTGTGTACGGTGTAAGTTGGTGATCGAGTTTCATTGTTTTGCATGTAGCTGTCCAGATCTCCCAACACCATTTGTTGAAGAGGCCATGTTTGCTCCATCTTATGCTGCTGCCCCCTTTGTCGAATATTAATTGGCCATAGAGACTTGGGTTTATTTATGTTTTGGTTACAGTGGCCTTGTAACACAGTTTGATATCAGGTATCAAATTGGAAAGGAAGAAACAAAACTGTCACTGTTTGCAGATGACATGAGAGTGTACATAGAAAATCCTATGGACTCCACCAAAAAACTACTCAACCTAATAAATGAATTTGGCAAAACAGCCAGTTACAAAGTCAATACTCAGAAATCAAAGGCATTTTTTGTACACCAACAATGAAACATCAGAAACAGAAATCAGGAAAAAAAATCCCATTTGACATAGCAACAAGAAAAGTAAAGTACCTAGGAATAAACCTAACCAAGGAGGTAAAAGACCTGTACTCAGAAAACTATACGACACTGAAGAAAGAAATTAAGGAAGACACAAACAAATTGAAACATGTATCATGCTCATGGATTGGAAGAATTAACATAATCAAAATGGCCATACTACCCAAAGCAATTTATAGATTCAATGCAATCCCCATTGAAGTATCCATGACATATTTCACAGATATAGAACAAGCATTTCAGAAATTTTTATGGAGACATAAATGACCCTGAATAGCTGCAGCAATTTTGAGAAAGGAAAACAAAGCAGGAGGGATCACAATACCTTATTCAGCATACTTTTGAACAAAGTATTTTATAATTAGTTGTATATAGATAAATAAGGTGGTCCATATATTTAAGTAACTTATAAGCTAATAACACATTATTCAAGTCTTAATATTGCAAATATGAAGAAGCCCACTTCTAAGTGATTTAACAAAAATGAAAATGTATAGGGCTGTGTAAAATCAAAATCAGTGCCTAAAACTCAGCAGGAAAGAAACTGATTTCTCTTCATTTATACTCTGTCATCCATAATATCGGCCTTACTTTATTCTCAGACTGCAGTTGGTATTTCAAGAAGCTCCAGCTTTAGTCATTTTTATAATTAGGGAATCTCAATGGGAAAGAAAGATTATCCCTTTCTCCATCATCCCAGAGAATGTCTCACTGTGTTTCATTACCACTGATTGGCTCACATATCCTTTACTGAACCAATCACTGTGCCAAGGAGAGGGAGATGCTCCGGTTAGCCAGGCCAATCTTAGAACCTGTGCAGGAGTGTGGGGTAAAGTCAGTTTGTCCTGAAGCATCTAGTTGGGAGCCAAGATCCTCCAGGAGGAAAATGAAGTGATGCAAACAGAAGAAAGAGCAAAGTGAGACTCTATACAAAATAACAGCTGTCCACTATGGCCTGTGTAGAAGAGAACAGAGAGTTAGGAAAGGTAAGTATTGTGGGAGGTAAGAAATAAAAAAGCTTATTTCAAATGGGGAACCAGGGACATCTTGGGGCAATTGACACATGAACTGAGTAGCAGGAGGTGGAGGTGGGGCAATAGGATGTTCCACATAAAGGAACAATGCAAGCAAAGGTGAGAAAGTAGGTCACCTGAGGAGATGGAGGGCACCTCAGCTTGGTACTTCACAATGAATGAAGAGGAGCCATAGTAGAGAAGACTGAGGACATTGATGGGAGAGTGTTGGTTGCCCGGCTAGGCATTCACCCTTCATTCAACAAATGATGAGACAGCATCGAAGTTTTCTGGCCTAGGAGTGTGTTGGAAAAAGTTGTACCTTAGGAATGGGACTTTGTCATGAGTAGGGGATGGATTGGGATGGGTGAGGTGGGAAGCAGGAAACCAGTTTGAAGCCTATTAAAATAGTCTAAGTACTTGGGGCCAGGGCACCTGAGAAAATGATGGGAGTGAATGAACATGAAAGAAATGACTGTGGGAAAAGAGATGGAATGGAGACAGGGTGGTGACTTCTTGAATGGGGGCAGAGATAGAGCTGGGCAAGAGAATAGAATAAAAAAATACACATATACATAAAGTATCAGATTTGGGTGGATATTGATGCCGGAGAGAGAGAGAAATGATATTGTGACAAGATGATGATAATTTCCATCCAACATTTTGAGTTTGGAGTATCAGTAGACAGATCAGATAAAAATTATAAAATTTCTGAGTTATGAGAAAATTTAAGGACCAATACCTGGCCACACTGTGCCCACAACCCTGCATGTCAACAGTTCATCTGCTGGAGCTAAGGCATTGCTGTCCCCTCTGTATAGGGCTCTGTAGTTTGCCACACTGTCCACTGCTCCCAGTTTTTCAACAGGTATTTAATGAGCTTTTATTTGTCTAGTAACATAATTTATTATATTTTATGGTTAAAATATATCTTTCTTTTCTCTTGTAGACTATGAATTTCCTACCTCTGTTAAAAAGGTTTCCCCAGTCCCTAGGTCATGTTTTATGTCTTCTCAATTATATGATTTTTATTGTTTTACTTTTTTTCATGAAAATACTCCTTTTACAACTTATTTTTGCAAATGTTTGAGATAGGGGTACAGCTATATTTTTTTCCAGGAGATACTCACTTGGATCAGCGCCATCCAATTTCCCATTGAATTAAATTACCTCCTTTGTCTGATATGAAATTCCTATATTTACTAGGATCTAATCCTCTGTTCTCTGTTCCATTTTACTAAACCATTTGACTTTCCTCATAACTAGGAGAATTGAGATAAAGCTCTAAAAGCAGTCTCTTTTTGGAGAATATGTCTTTAGGTCCTTTTCAAGAAGATAAGTAGGACAAAGAAGGACCTGACAAATGTGAGTAGTGTGGAGGTAGGAAAATACAGGCAGTTCTGTGGCATTAAGTTTTTGTATCCTTGGGAAACAACTATATGATGCTGGCTAGTTTGCCATTGAATGAGAGATTAGGAAAGGCAATTGATCAAACATTGGGCCAATAATTTGAAACAAGGAAAGCCTTGCCATTGAAATGGAAAAAAAAAGAGCCTGAGCTATAAATACCACCTTTCTGATACTAAGACCAATGTTTGTCCCATTTGAAAAGTATTTTATATTCTTTCTGCTGGGTGAGAACCCAGTCTCAGCATACGTGTGAATCAGTTAGATGAATGACTGTACCTGGGAGAGAGACAGAAGGTGCAAGTTTTGGCCAGGGGAAGCCCCATTGTCTACTGATGGAGGCCAAATTCACAATGCAATTCCATTTTCCTTTTCCCTTGAGGCCAGATCTAGACTAATGGCTCTCAGAGTTCAGCAGACACTAGAATCACCTGGAAGACTTGTTAAAACACATATTGCTGAGCCACATCCCCACAGCTTCTGATTCAGCAGGTGGGGTGGTGGGAGGAGAGGGCTGAGAATTGGCATGTCTAACAAATTCCCATGTGATACTGATGCAGGGACCCTGCTTTGAGAACCACTTCTCTAGACTTTAATACCAAAGTGACTAATAATTATACTAATGACTAATAACATCAAAATGGCAAAAAATATTTGAGAGATTTAAATTGTGTAAGAGAAAACCTTATGTGTGACCCCCTCTGTTCCCCTGATGCAGAGTCGATGCCATTTGTACCAAAGAAGTGACATTTGAGTTGCATCTTGGAGGCTGTGTGTAGAGGTAGAAGGTGTAGAATACAGGGGGAAGTGGGAATGCACAGGCATAGAGAAGTGAGAAAATCAGAAAGCTGCACATAATTGTTCTCGGCTAAGGAAGAGCAGCGGCGGGGGGGGGGGGGGGCGGGGGCGGGGTGGAGATATGGCTGGAGAGGAAGGAAATGGACAAGTTCACCAGGGCCTTTGAAAACCACACCAAAGAATGTGGATACGGTGCCTGATGAACTACTTTGGGCAATAGAAAGGGAGCTATCACAGGTGTTGCTTAATTTTTGGCTGGTCAACTTGTGAATAGAAAAGTCATTGAGTGACAAGAGCAGGTATGGGATTATAGGGAACAAGGAACTCAGCTGGAGGAGATGGGGGGAAACATGTTCACTTTGGGGCACCTGTGAAGCATCCATGCTCATGGAGGTAGTCTGAAGCACAGGGTAAATGGCCAAGGAGGAAATTTAGATGCCCATGCAGCTCACAGTCCAATCCACAGCAGTAAAAGTGTAAGCTAGCAAAAGGAACTGAGGTCAGCAATGGGCCCTGGTGAACACAAACCTTTCAGGAGTAGATGGAAAAGCAGGAACTAGCAAGAGAAGCTGGGCAGGAACAGTCAGAAAAGTAGAAGCAGAACAGAACTTTGCCACCAGGTGCTGCAATATGGTTGTGTGAACATGCCACAAAGAAGCATCAATAGTGTGTGGTCATAGGTATGTCAGCACAGCAATCCATCAGTCCTGAGGCAGCCCTGAGGGATAAAGAGTCTGGAGCCCCAGGGCAGTCTCTCCAGCCACAAAGCAGCTGTAGCAGGAACTCGGAGAATGGAGTTTAGTGGGGTCAGACCACTGTGCTCCCACAGGCCTCCAGCACCTGCTGCTCCATGGCGACAGTGCAGCACAGCCTCAGGGTGCCCTACAGCAGTGGCCAGCTGCAGTGCATGTGGTGAATAAGGCTCATGAGTCAGCTGAGGGAGGTCATGTTTCAGGGGCTCAAAGTGTAACTGGTTGGTATTGAAGGTGGGAGGCAGAAAACAGACTCCAAGAATCTCAAATCTCTGTCTTCACAGATATCAGACATGGAATGTGTCTCTCCTTTTTGCAACTGGTGCACTATTTTAATGGTGCCTAAGCGGGCTCAAGGTAACTGCTCTACCCATGTGTGCATACTCCACAAATTAGAGCTTCCTTGCTATTTTGAAGTGCTTGCTTTTGAAAAAAATTCCATGGTGTTATGGGTTGAATTGTGTTCCCCACAAAGTATGTTTAATTCCTAACCCTCAGTACATCAGAATGTGACATTTGGAAATAGGGTCATTGCTGATGTAGTTAGTTCAGATGAGGTCATACTGGAATAGGGCGAGCCCCTAATCTTATATGATGTCCTTATAATAAGAGAGGGGATGCAGAGGCAGATGAACAGGGAGAACACTGGGGAGATGGAGGCAGAGATGGGAGTGAAGAAGCTACAAACCAAGGGACACCAAGGATTGCCAGCCACCACCTAAAGCTGGGAGAGGGGCCTGAAGCAGACTCTCCCTCAAAATTCTCAGAAGGAACCAACCCTACCAATACCCTGGTTTTACTTCTAGCCTCTAGAACTATGAAAGAATGCATTTCTGTTATTTTAAGCCAACTTTTGTGTGGTACTTTTTTATGACAGCCCTAGGAAACAAGTACACATGGAAAACCAGAAATACATTTGTATTATCATAAGACATTTCAATATGATATTTGTCAAGCAAGAAAGGAAAATTTATTTAACAAAGAATATGTTAGATTTTTTAAATATAATTTCAACAGGTGTAAATTTTGGTGTTTTTCAACTTCACTGAGGTATTACCAACAAAACTGTTAGGTATTTAAAGTGTACCACATAATGATTTTATATATATATATATATATATATACATTGTAAATGTAACCCCATCAAGTTTATTACGACTTCTCTCACTTCACATGTTTACTTTTTTCTTCTTTTTGGTGAGAACATTTAAGTTCCACTCTCTTAAAAAATTTAAGTTATATAACACAGTGTTATCAACTATATTCACTATCTTAAACATTAGATGCTCAGACATCATTCATCTTATGTATAATTGAAACTTTATATTCTTTTATCAACCTCTCCCTATTCCCCCCAAGCAGACCCTGGCAACCACTTTCCTACTCTCTGTTTCTAAGAGTTTGACTTCTTTTTAATTTAACATGTAAATGATACTATGCAGTATTTGTCTTTCTCTGTCTGGCTTATTTCACTTAGCATAAAGCATTCAAGTTCCATCCATGTTGTTGTAAATGGTGGGATTTCCTTCTTTCTAAAGGCTAAGTAATATTCCATTGTGTGCACATACGACACGTTTTCTTCATCCATTCATTCACTGGCAGGCACTTAGGTTGTTTCCATATTTTAGCCCTTGTGATAATGCTGTAATCAACATGGGAGTGCAGATATCTCTTTGAGATAATGGTTTCATTTCCTTTGGATATATACCCCAAAATGGAACTGCTGGGTCATATCATAGTTCTGTTTTTATGTCCTAAGGGACCTCCATAATGTGTTCCATAGTGGCTGCACCAAATTAACCTTCCCAACAACAGTTCCCAAAGGGTTCCCTTTCCTTCACATTTGTTATCTCTTTCCTTTTTGGTAACAGCCATCCTAATAGATATGAAGTGATCTCTTATTATGATTTTTATTTACATGTCAACAGGTATAAATTTTGGATGATTGGAGAATGGCTTTAAATGTTTATTACCAGCTCATGCAATGTTTTAAATCATGGTAACTAGACAGAATTTTAAGAGAGCATCATTTAAACACCTTGAGGATTTCATTATTGAAGTCTTACTCTGGGATCCAGAAGTAGAAGCCTGAATTCTAAGAACAGGATTTCCTCATGGGTGCCTCTGGCTCTCCCCTTCCCCCTTCCCCAGGAATGCCCTTCTCTCTCCTCGACCTGGTCTACAGCCCCTCTTCCTTTCCTCAGCATCCCCCACCCCTTACCCTCTCAGGAGACAGGGATCAGGCATATACTCCCTATGCTCCATGGCTCCTCCATCCATCACATAACCTTCAGTTATTTGTTCTTCACACCTTACTAAGCTACAAGTGTCTCTAGGACTAGGATACCTTTAATAAAACATTTTTACTATGAAGTAAAGTATACATTCAAAAGTGTATTTATCACTTGTGTGAAAAATAATATAAACAGAGCCACTTTAAAATGGAGTCAGAGCAGCCATTCCAGAGGAACACCTTGTACTTCTTACTTCTCAAACCTTTGGAATGTTGAAACTGGGCAAAATGATCTCTGGACTGGTCCTAAAGCAGTGCTGTATCCAGAACAACTGCTCATATGTCTATTGGACTGAAAATTTAAGTAGCATTACTATGTTAGCTTATCTGCACCAATAGAAAAGACACCTTCCTTCTATTATGTCATTGTACTTCTTCCCTTTCTCATAAATACCCTCTGCCTTTGCCTCCTTAGAGGAACAATATTTAGGTTTCTGCCTGAATCAGTGCTCCACAGATAGCTATACTTTTGGATCTCTAATAAGTACTTGTTACCTCTCACTTTGGCCTTTTTTTTCCAGTTAACATCTGTATGGACATTAAAAAAACTATAGTAAAATGAATTATTTTTGAAGCTCCCTAATCCTTTTGCTTCCACATCCCTAGAGGTAGCTGCTTCTCTGAATGAGTTATTCATGGTCTTGCTTTTCTTTATAAGTACATACATAAATGGAGTTTACGTGTGCATTCTTATGAGTTCATTTTGACCTAGGTATTTCACTCAAGATAATGTTTGTGAGATTCATCTATGTTGCCGTAACATAGCTATAGCTCATTTATTTTCACCTCTTGGTAGAATTTTATCATGTAAATTCTCCGCTCTTCACTGATCTGTTCTGCTTCGATGGACATTTTGGTCATGCCCAGTTTTCTGCTATTACACACAATGCTGCTGTGAACATTCTTGAATGCACCTCCTGAGCCTTGTGTTTCTCTTAGAGATATATCTAGGCACAGCATTCAACCTTTTTAGATAATGCCAAATTATTTTCCTAAAGTGATTAACCCAACCTACATTCTAACCAGCAGTGCTCAAAGTTCCCATTGTCTCAGGGTCTTACACTTGCCATGGTCAAACTTTTACAGTTTGCCAATCTGATAGGTGTGAAATGGTATTTCATGATATTTTTAAAGAAGATGGCTTTTTCATTCCTCAATTCTCAGCACCGGACAGAGGACTATACACATAGTAAAGCTCACAGATCTGTTATCTGATGAGTGAAGAGCAGTGATGCAATATGACAAGCTCCGTTAGAGGAGAGTGTTAAGAACAGATTCATAAATTAACCACATGTCCCTTAGGTCTCCATATCTGGTTGAACATCAGAATCACCAGGGTATCCATTTTTTCTCATTTTATTACAAAAAAATGAATATACAACAAAGTTGGAAAACTTTTTACATGAAGACCCACACCTAGATCCTACCATTAGCATTTTACTGTACCTGCTTTAGGAGGATTCTTTTGGGAAAAAAAAAACCCTCAATTCTTCAGGGCTGAAATTCTGATTCTGTAGCTCTAGGATGGGAGCAGAGAATCTATTTTTATTTTCTCAATTTTTGTTTCTAAACTCCCCAGGTGATCCTGATGAGCAGCCAGCCTTGGAAACCATTCCCTGAAGGAACTCATTGCAATAAATAAAGGAGGCAGAATTATAATTAGCCCACCAATGCTCACTTTGCAGACAAAAAAAAATGTTCTACTGAGTGCCTACAACCATTTGCTTGGACTACCAGCATCCGTAGGAAATGTGTCACCCATCGTCAGTTTTGTGGCAGTGCTATGGGCAAGCTTCTGGGTGTAGCAGATCAGGTCCTGTCAGCTTAAAAAGCCAAGCAGGACCAGCTCCAGTCCGACGTGATTGCTCCCTCTGGGCATCACAGGCATAGAGAGGAACTTGCCATCCAAACCCAAGCTGGCCCCTTTCAACATTTGCATGTTTTTGTGGGATGAACTGTATCCCCCTAAATTCATATGTTGAAGCCCTAACCCTGAGTACCTCAGAATGTGACAATATTTGTAGATTAGGTCCTTAAAGAGGTATTAAGTAAAAATGAGGTCATATGGTGGGCTCTAATCTAATATGACTAGTGTCCTGACAAAAAGGAAATTTGGCTCTGGCCAGGTGGCTCAGATGGTTGGAGCATTGGCCTGTACACCAAAATGTTACAAGTTCAATCCCCAGGCAGGGTACATACCTAGGCTTCAGGATCTATCCCCAGAGGCAAGGGGCAACTGATTAATCTCTCTCTCTCTCCCCTCTCTCTTCCCCTCTCCCTTTTTCCCTCCTCCCCTCACCCCACAGTGGGGGCTGCTGCTAGAAAACAAAAGCACACATCCTTTCCTGGCCCAATCTCTTCAGAAGGGTATGCCTCACAAATAAGAGTGGCACTGGGTGCATACATGGGGGGTTTCAGAGCCACCCACAGGCCCTGCCTGCTGCTGAGTGGCCCAGAACACAGCATAATGACAGGGCTCAAGGATGCTTCAGCTCCCCCCTCACACCTCAATCCCCCCTCCCCCAAATCTCACTCACATGGAGCCTTTGCTTCACAGCCTCTTTCACTGAGAGTGGATATGAAATTTAACTCACTTATCAAAATTTGTAATCACACAGCTAAAGTGAGTGAAGTTCAGTTCTGCACCTTTTCCACTGATCTTAACAAAGACAAATGATAAATCCTGAGCCAATGCCAATTGTGTAAAACAGCATTTTTTTTTGTCAGATAGACTGTTTTTTTTTCCTATTTACTACACTTAATAGTTTTGTCAGTCCTCTTAAGTACAGTTAGGACTTTGTGGTGATTTTTCTGACCTGCTTGATGGCAATAAGCTGTTTCTCCTGGCTGTGACCCCACCACATCACCATTAGCACCAGCCAGCCCAGCGACACCTGCATCCCACAGTTTCAGTCTCCTTCAGCATTTTCTTATGATGTGCTTCACTGGCAAGACTGCCCTGCAAGTTTCCCACATAGAGAGATCATCTCCTCTGAGGGGTCTTATGTGGACACCAGTTGCAAGAGCGAGCAACTTGGGTAAACCTCATTTTTTGAAGCAGGAAATTCCACAAGTCCCTCCCTCTCTCCCTGCTGCCTTCTTGTCCTAAGATTGACATACCATCTTTGAATGTTACAGTGCCTCAATGGGCCTCCACACTTGGTATTGGGGTTCCCTTCCCTGGAGCCTTTGGTTTAGGCACTTCACCCTTTTATTTCACAAGCTTTTTGTTCATGTTTTTCTGTTCTGCAATCCTGTTTTCCTTCTTCTTGCTTAAACAATTCTCCTTTTATGATTTCAGTGTGTTACCATTGTAATTCAATTATTCACTCAGTCACCTAATTCCAACCTACCACCTTTAAATATTTCTTACCCCTACTGGTCCTCCAAGCCCTAATTCTACAAGTTGGTTTGGCTTGTGGTTCTGTTTCTGACAGAAAGAAGGCAGAAGGTGAAGGTGGGTTGTCATTTTAGAATTGAAGTCCCTGCATTGAGCAACATTGCTTTTCACGAAATCTTGATCTATTATCAACGAACTGTGTGTAAGAGCAGCATTCATCTGGAGGTGGAAGGCTTCTCAAATGTGGACAAATGTTTCTTCTGAACTCTCAACTATTCATTTGAAGCATTCCTGTTGCTGGAGGAAAATGCTTAAGCACCTACCTTTAGTGGAGCCAGGGAAGAGGGAACCCTAGAATGAAGAATATGTGTGTAACAAGGGTAACAAATGTACCTCAAGTAACCACAGATATTCAGAAAGACAGAGCGAGGGATGACCTTGCCCATCAACAGATTTGATCATGCTCATGTGGTCTATTTTCAGACCTCTTTTAAAAAGTCTTTCTATTGTCTCCAATGCCCCAAGTGTTTCCATCTGGTCCTCCTTAGGGCCCTGAAATCTCCAGCTTTGTAATTATTCCTCTGAGTGTGGCTCTAAACATCCAAGTAAACTCACAAATGTATGGTCTAGTAGCCTCCTCAGCCATTAACACCTGATGCCAATTGGCTTATCAGACTGGGTAGGCTAGAGCTGAGCTGTTGCTTGGAAGCCTCATTAGTCACTGACACCTTCATGTCATGTGGGTAACCAGACTGGACAACACTGGAGCTGGTTTTGTAATGGGGTACAGAATATGGGTCTCCTGAAAATAGCAGAGTTTATCCCCCACAACCCTTGACTGGGGGAAGGGAGAAATGGATGATATGCTGGTTAAGATACCTTGCATAACAATGACAAGTTAATAAATAGCCTTGCTTTTCCTGAAGGGAAGAGGACTGCTACCCAGGGTGAAAGGTGTATGTGACTTCAAGAGTACATATTGACTCATGACATAGCCAGAGGAGGTGGAGGCTTGCCCCAGATGCCCCTATGTCCCTGGAAACTCTTGTCTTGACCAACACTGGCAGCCAAAAGAAGGTAAAAGATATGGGGGGACTGACAAAACTGGTGGACACTAACACACCATAGGAGGGGACAGATATGAGGTCACACAGGAAGTTTGGGGCTGAGCCTTTAAAATGAAGGTGGGCTGCTAGGGGAGGAGGTCTGTCATGAGGTCTGGTGCATAAGGGGAAAGGCACATGGTTTGGAGTAAGAGCATGCCATGATGTCTGGAGTAAGAAAGAGGAGGCCCACTGGGAAGCCAGACTACAGAAGACCATGGCAGAGCTGACAGAGCTGTGCAGGGACCTGCCTAGCCAAGCACAGGTTCATGAGCGATGCTTGGAGCTGAACTGTGACCAGGAAAGCTGAGTTGTGTATTTAGGCTTCTCTAAAGGATGTCCAGAGAAGCCACACTCCTGGGACATGTGCCTCCCTGGACTCTACCATGATCCACTACAACATAGCACCTGCTTTCCTGAACCACTACATGGAGGCTGAGGACAATGCACCCCAGATTCTGAAGGAGAGAGCTGCTACGAGAGGGTGCAACTCTGAACCCATAAGTGCACATTCCAGAGAGAATAGAGATGTGTTTGTGCGGCCAACTTAGAAACAGATAAAGATATGGGGGACTTCTGGCCATGGTTTTGACTTGTAGTCTTTTGGGGAACAAGGGAAGTACTGGTTCTTGTGGGAGAAGAAGGCTCTGAGTAGGAACTCTCCCCTGAGGTTGGAGGTCTCAGCCCTCCTGCCACCCCTGAGATTGGAACATTATTAATAAAAATCTATGTCCTTTAACACTAATTGTTGGGTCATGTGTCAAGGTGCCACATGGCTAAGCCCTGGTTTGCTTGGTTACCATTTTGCAGGAAAGGATGAGGCATAAGCAGTTCTAGAAGGGTGAAGGCAGTTGTTTGATGAGAAGGAGCCCACCCTGGTTGGGGAGTCTCAGAAATACCAGAAGGTAACAACATATGGTGCTCTGGGCGTGAGAGAACATCTCCCATTTGACAATTTAACATCTCTAGCATCTAAGAGTGGAGGAAAAGAGGTGCAGCACTATCATTTTCAAAGACTGATTTCAAAGGTAAAGAAGCATAAGTAGCTCTTGGAGAGAATATTTCCATCTTTGCTCCCAACTGTAAAGCATTTGAATGAAACATGATGTAATGTGAACACACCCAGTCTTAACCAATGGATGCAAGACCTCAAATCTAAATGGCTCTGTAATCCCTTTGTTCTGCACTATAAAGAGGCTGACTTGACAGGAGACCCTTGCAGCTTCAGGGCCCCTCACTGCCCAGCTCCCTCCCAAGGTCCTATACCTGATTTTGTGTTTGTAATTTTGAGTTCCTAAAGAAGCCTCCCCCTCCCAAACTGCATTAAGCCTCTGGTGCCACAGAACATGGTCCATCCCTGATTATCAGCCTTGACCACTCTCAAGGAGCATGGAACCAAGTGTGCTTGAATGAAGTCTTCCTTTTATAGGAAAGCAAATGCCCACAAAACTAGTGAAGGAGAGTTTGCCACCACAAAATATGTCACTTTGGAATAAGGATTATTTTTTGCTGCTTAATTTCAAGAAGCAGCATTCCTGGGAGAAGCTGTAAAAACCAAGTAGAAGTTCCCCTTTGTAAAGACATTTACTTTTCTAAGGGAAATCTCCATCTAGGGAGAGTAAGGGCATCTCCCTTGCTCTACCTGGCCTACTTTCACTATCAGTGGAGAAGACATGGACTTAAATCTGCATAACGCTCTTACCTTTGTTCACAGGGCTTTTCCTGTTAACCTTCCATAATGGACTCTCCATCTCCAGCATCTTTTGTCTTTAGTTGAAGGAGGCATTTAAGGTGATGGCTTCCACCATTGTGACAAGTTACTCAGTGTTCCTGAGTCTCTCGCATGGATACATGATAAACAAGTATTAAACTTTAACTTGTTTTTCTTCTACTAATCTGTCTCATTAATTTGATTATTAATCCAGCCAGAAGAACCTTGAAGAGTAGAGGATAACTTTTCCTTTCAGACACTAGCCACTTTATAGTGTGGGCCATTTAAATGCTCTTTGCTGAGCTGTTTCTCTTCTGTCTTACCCTACTTCTCTTTCATATTCTAGACTACTCTATTTGGAGATGTATTTATACCTTCTTCCTTACCCCACCCAAGCTCATAGCAGGGTATGAATTGAGTCCTTTGATCTGACACCAAATGTAGTACTTCTGAGGGAAATATTACTGGGTTTGTTTTTCCAATTATTATGACTCTTAGAATCCATGCTCAGCTAATATCCACTTGTGACTATTTTTCACTAAACTAACTTGGTATGAAATGATTTTCTGGACCAGCCTAATTTACAGGGCTGCCCAGAATTCCAATGTTTAATCATTTAATTTGTCTCAACACAAACACTTTGGAAACTCAAATGACCCCATTAAAAAACGGCCCGTCATCTTTGGGGGAGGAAGATAAACTGTGACACCTAGGGCGGTGGTGGTTGTTTTTAATAACATGTGTACACACACACACAAACAAGCAAAACACACACACCTAATCACACTGTCAGCCCTGAATAAGGTGAGACAAGGTTGGCTTTACTTGAACACCAGCTAGTTAACTCTTGATAGTTTCAATACATTACCTTACCTCTCCTCCGGAGCAGTAATTCATCTTTATTCATAATGCGGTCCATTTAAAACAGCACCTATCAGTGTGAAACAGTTTGCCCTGCAGGTCTAAGCAGAAACGCTGTTAAACTGGGTCTTTTCCATTGAAGGCAAGTGGCTGAGCGCCGGTGCGCACTGACCCACAGCACTTCCAACTAACCCAATCACCCAATCTTTCTTCATTTGGGAAGGCAACGTGGGTGGGAGCATTTGGGTGGCATACCCCCAAAACCGCAGTAATTGGAAGGGGGGAAAAAAGAGCAAATATCAATTAGTGACTCCTCGGCCAGCTACCAATCTTAGTTTCCACAGGACTCCACCTAGATCTCTTCAGGGGTAGCGGCTTCCTGGGAACCTCCGACAGAAACGACACGAATGCACTTATTTCTTGGTGCATTGAACATTTCCCCGGGGAGGCTCTTGTTATCTGCCCGGCTTCCCTGGCTCTCTGCCTTCCTGTCAGCCTGTGGGCCTGTCAACCAGAATGCTCCCAGCTTCTCAGGGCTTCCGTGGGAACACGAGAAGGAAAGGGCTTGAGAATTGACAGGAACGATGGTGTCCCTCTGCAGGATCCTGGGCACCCCCCATTTCCCAGGGTGCAGGCGATCTGAAATGAACTTCCCTGGTCCCAACACCCTCACTCCAGGGGGTCAGGTAAATGGCTAAATGCTACCCAAGAAGGTGTGGGGGTGGGGGAACACAAGGTGGGAAGGCGAGGTGGTGGGCGGAGACCCTAGATCCAGTGGGCCCTCCGCAGACGCAGCCGCGGGGGGCCGGGAGGGGGCTGTCGGGGCTCTCCAGAGCTCGCCGGGCTGGGCGCCTCCCAGGAAGGCGGAGAGGGGAGCGCCTGTTTACCCAGGAGGGCTGTGCTGATAGCACGTTCCTCGAGTTTACTTTGCTTTCCTTGAGTTTATTGTAAAGGGGTAAAGTTTTCGGGTCTGTCACGTGACCCTGACAGGTCCTGCCTATGGCGCGGCAGACCACCCACGCCGAGGGCCATGGAACTGCTTAATAGAAACAGGCTCGTAATTGTGAGTCCGCGCTGCACTCCGCCGAAAGCCTCCGGCGGCCCAGCGCGCGGGGGCTTTTACACTTTCCGTTCTTTTTGTGAAGACGGAGGAGGTGGAGAAGACGAAGACCAAGAGAAGAAAACCCCAACGAGGAAGACAAAGAGACCCTCGGGGACCAGGCTAGGGAAAGACGAAGGAGGACGGAGAGCAGACGGAGGAACGGCAGTCCAGAAAAGGGGGCACCGGGCAAAAAGGAATTGATGTGAAATACAAGCCCCGAGTCCTCGCCATCGGCACCGCGTTCTGGGCTGGGCTTGACGGCCCGCTATGGTGAGTGCAGCTGCTGCCGCCACCACCTCGCCCTGGCGCGGCGCGCGCCCTGGGGACGCGGTGCTGCGGGACCCGGCGCCCCGCGTGGCGGAAAGAGGGCCCAGCGGGCGGCGTGCCGGGTCCGATGGGCTGGGTGGGCTGCGCCTCGGGGCTGCAGTAGTCGCCCGGCATCTCCGCGCTCGCTCGCTGGTTTGCACGCTCCGGGCCCCCGCCCCCCCCCTCCCCCGACGCGGCCGGCCCCGTGGGGCGGGGAGGGGGCTGCTAGCGGTAGGCCGGGGAACGGCTTCTGGGGGAATTCTCACGGAGGGGGTCGCCTGGGATCCCATTTGCACGCTTGAAAGGGTCGCCACCTTGGCTTCCGCTCCTCAGCCTAGTGGTGGCTACGGAGTCGCCAGTGGAGGCAGAACTGGGATGGAAGGGCTAGTGGGAAGAGAGTGACAGCGTCTGGGGGAGGGCGCCGGCTCAGCGCGCGTGCATCCGGGCTAGTGCTGTGGTCTCAGGGGAGCTGGTGGAGACCTGCTAGAGAGCTGCTGGAGAAGATGGGCGCACGCTCTTGGAACGTGGGCCTGGACCCCAGGGCTAGGAAAGAGAGGCACCTTCCCAAAACCTGGATCTCAAGCATCGCTCTCTCCGCCGCCATTGGTGGGAAAAAGAGCCAGAGGAGCTTTTCAGAGTTCACGAAGGGGCCACGGGTAGGAGATGGGTATGTGCTGACTTTTTCACCCATAGAATCGGGTGTTCTGATGCCTGCCACTCTTTAAAGAGGAGGACCGCTAGACCTGTGCTAAGAGGGCTGAGAGACGCCCTGAGGTGGCTGGACTGACCCAAACTCCTTTAGACCTTGTGCTAACACTGGGTCCACAGGACCTCCTGTGCTATGTCTCCAGGCATTTAAGTTTATGTTTAAAATGACTCCTAGTGTGTGGATGATCATTAAGTCCAAAGTTTTCAGATCTCAATTTCTGTCTAAGAAAAACCATATGGATTGTTGTGAATGGAAGACACCCAGAGACCTCTACTTTCCTGGACTTGGGAGAGAAAAGCATCTTTTTCCCTTTCATCCTTCCTTCCTCTCTGGGGAGGGGAAATATATAAATAATAAAGACCCACATGGGTGGTTCTAAATATTTAATAATTGGATAACTGAGGTCTTGAACTACTACAATAGTCCCTTGTCAGTATTCTGTGTTCTCCTCCTCCTTCTTTTCCTCCTCCTCCTCCTTTTCCTCCTTCTCCTCCTCCTTCTTCTTCTTTATTATTATTTGAAGGGGTGGGGGCAGGGGTGGCTTCAGTAGTTCAACATGCAATTAATTGTCTCCACAAAGAAAGACAATGCTTTTTGTTATTATCCTTTGTTACTGTAACTTATTATTTCTGGGTGGCACCTCAGGATAAATTGTTGCCTCAGGTGCATCATGTACTCATGTTGTAAAACATGGAGCTTTCAATCGAGAATTTGTGTGTGTTCTAGTTGTCACCCAGCTTCCTTCCACAGACTGTAAAACACCTTTGAGTCCAAGATCTTTTTATATTAAAATGTTGATTCAAGGTAAACATCAATAGACCCATTCTCCCTTTGGGTATTACATTCATTTCAAACTCACCTAAGAAGTGTATCTAATTTCTGGTTACTCTAGTCATAATCTAACAAGGTATTTGAATGGGAGGTAGCACCATTTGAAACTATTTTGTGCTGAGAAAAAAAGGTTTTTTTTTTTTTTTACCAATTGCCTTCAACTTTCTACAGATAGAAAAACTGACAAGCCAAATCAATGTGCATTAAAATGTTTTCCCTTTTTACCCTTATTTCTCTTCTCTCTCTCTCTCCCTCTCTCTCTCTCTCTCTCTCTCTCTCTCTCTCTCACACACACACACACACACACACACACCTTTTATTTTCTCCCGCCTCTGCCACAGTGTATAAAGCCCTATTGAGACATGTAGGCGTGATGTGTAAACCGGATTAGCAGTATGAAAGAAAGACACACAATAAGCTGGAATTGTTTTACTTCCCTTTTATTTCTCATGCCTATATTTCTAATAAATTTGTTGCTCCAGCAGTAGGTCAAAGGGATCATGTTGCTCAGCTTCTAATTCATGCAAGACCCAATGGCAGAGATCACTGAAATGAATGGTGTGCCTTCTGCCAAATATAAGGCTTGATATAGATATATTACATGCAGAAATAGAGATGAGGCAAGAGAGAGATGCAGAAAGAAATGTTCAAAGCGTGTGTCTTTCCAAAATGTATTTCTATCCATTAGAGTAAAGTAATGTGGCTAAGAAGAAATTTAGACAAGGGAAGAAATCAATGTAAGAGTCCATGCTATGTTTTCTTTCAAGTTCATTGTAAGCTCTGAGCATTTTCTCTGCACTTGGTGACATTCCCAGCAAGAGAATACCAATAACTTCGGCATTATATAAAGTCTAATTCCTCTTTTCAAGCTAGTATTTGAACCTGGAGTAATAAATGTGAAGATTTCTGGGACCTTCTCAGGACATCTCCCCTCTGCCAGCTGTCCTCCACCCCTAGCTCACTATAAGCTCAAAAAATGCCAGTGCTCCTGGGTTTATGCTGTAGACCCCTCATTTACTCCTTTGTGGAATTGGGAGCAGCTTCCCATTAAAGGAGATCAGGGGTAATTAGCAGCATTATTTTGACAAGTTGGCTAGAGCTATTCCCTTTCCTCCAGTTCTGGGGAAGGGGATACAGGGGAGGAAACAGAAGGTGGATGGGAGAAAGGGAGGGGAGCCATGCTTACTGGTTTTACATTTTGTGGCTGCTGAATGTAGCCCCCCTTCACCCCATACCTTTTAGACTCATTTTCTACCATCACCTTTTAAGTAAACATAAAAACTGACAACGTGAAAACAATGCCATTCTTAGGGAGCCAAAAAGCGTGGTGTATGGTGGCGGTGGCATACCAGCTTGAGTTGAGTCAAGACTCAGCTCTTACAAAGGTGCCTACTTTGACCGCTCAGGCCCTGGCCAGTCCTGGGGTCTCCATCTATAAATAGAATATTACATCAGCACCCTCCCCCATTCCACTCCCTATTTCATTCTCTCAACAGGAATACTGTGGGACTTAATGTAATGTGTGCAATTTTTTGCATTTGTGGAGCAGTATTATAATTAGGAGACAAAATTATAATATCACCCAAGGGTCAAATTACTAGAATACACTTACACTTTTATCCATTTGTACTTGGCAAAAATGAGTTAAATTATATTTGATTTTAAAGATGCATTTGGTGAGAAACGAGCAGCCAGTGAAAAGATAAATCTCAATGTGGTTTCTCATTACTCCACCAAGTCTAGCTACCAAAATTGCTTATCACTGGAATGTCCAAACACAAAGGGCAGATGTTTTATTTCAGTCTCATGATTGGGATAATCAGATGTCATTTTTGAGATGTGTGTGGCATGGCTATGGATATTTGAAGTATTAGAGCAGAAAAAGAAGATATGAGTGAATAATATTTTAAGAGTTTAAGGAATCTGTTTTGAAAACGATAGATTCCAATAAAGTCTTGGATGGTGATGGGGAGACCAAATCGACAATTGATGCATTGAGAGGAACTTTACTTGGAAAGGGGAGTTTCCAAGTAACTGTTGCTCCAAAGAGGGCCAGCAGCTCCAGCTGGTTGAAAAGGTGCAGAGCTCTCACTTATTTGGTAACTCAGGAGGGGAGCCAGCAGACACCTTTGCAGGCCTGGCTCCTCCAGCTAGCCAGGGCTGGGGAATCCTCGTGGTTAGTTGAAGTTAACAAACCCAGTACGGCGCAGCAGTCCCCTGCACAGGGCATGCATATTAAAGGCGACAATGCTTACAAATGTAAATAAGGGCAGATTGGTTAGGAACAACATTATCGCTGGGAATGTCGCACTCGCATGCATCAGCAATGAGGCAAATTGGGGGCAGCCTCAGCCCTGACCACCCAAGTCGAGCAGGCTTTTACACTGGCTCCTCTTCCCTTTCTTAAAACGTTACAGAAACAAGGCCAATTAGATCCTCAAAGTAATTCATCTCTGTGTATGAAAGAAGCAGACCACAGGGAAAGCGGCGGGTGGGGGCTGGGGAGATTAAGATAGCGCTTGTTAGAGCCCAAGCTGGGGATTGAGTCTTGGAACGGATGGGTAGAATTTACAGGCCGGGACCATTGTCTGAGATGCTGAAAAGTTAACCTATCAAACAGCGGGTGAGGGGGCTCAGGGCGCTCAAAACCCCAGAGATCAGTGTTTAAAACGTTTAGGAATTAAGTCAAACTGAGGGAAATGAGACCGAATGCAAGACGCTTTGCCGTTGAAATGGTACACTGGCAGCTGCAGCGGGAAGGAGGATATGCAACTGCGTGTGAAGAGTAATGGGAACCGTGATGTGTATATAGCCTATAATTTCATTTTAGAATGCCACAAGCCAAGTACCTATACTAAAACTGCTGTAAATAAAAGATGGGCCGAAAAAAACTAATATTTGGGTCTAACACATTGCAAAGAAATTTGAAAAGACAAACATAGCAACCTTCTGGCTATATGGTTCCCTTGTCATACAGCACACCTCAAGTATAAAAACTGACATGGGAAACTAGGGGTACCACTTCCAAGTTTTTAAAGAAATCATTTTCAGCGATAAGCACAAAATGGTTTGACTTGAAACGTCTGCAGAACCATTCAGGAAAAAAAAAGCTAGACTATTAAATCACCATTCCTGTTTTTTGCTATTTATCAACCATATTAAAGAATTTTGCTCAAAGATTAAATTACTTGCTGTTACCGAGCCCAATTCTCCTGCGATCTTATTTGTCAATGCACGTAGTATCATTTTCATTGGACAGAGCTCGTCTTGCCTTTTAGGATTTTAACAGCACACAGTCACGTGCTCTCTCGGAGCTCGGAGTTTTAAATTTCCGCGCTGGCCGGGTACTCCAGTCCTCCTCCTGATCTCGTGAACACCCCAGACGCTTCTCTCTTTGTGTCTTTATTCTACAAGACACCCCACCCCGCCCGGGGTACCGCACACACTTCGCCGGTACCAGATTCAGGAGGCAGGGTCTCCCGGCGAGATCGCGAAGCAGAAAAAGCTAGAGGGAATGTGGCGAGGCTTGGTAGGGAGCAGAGATCCGGAGAGGAGAAAGCGGTGAAAAAGGAGAGAGAGGAAAGGGAGAGGGACAGAGGGGAGGGGAGACGGCGGAAAAGGAAGGAAGAGGGCGGGGAGGGCTGGCCGGCAGGCCCCCCACGGGAGCCGCGTGGGCCGACCTTGTGGCCGGCGGCAGCGCAGCAGCCCTTCTCCTGCCCCGGCCGGAGCCGCCGGGCGAGTGAATGGGAAAGGCCCGTGCGCTCAGCCATTGGCCGGCCGCGGGGAGACCGCGCCGGCATTGGACAACGTAAGGGGGCTGGACCGCCTTCAGGAATGTACTACGGCGCGTCCGGCACGTCCGTCCGCGCCCGCGGGGCGCGCGCCTCTCCCGGGTTCTTGGGAGGCAGCTCTAGAGTTGAGGAGCACGCCGGGCGCGAGCAAAGTGCGCTGACTTCCCTACCTGTTTGACCAGGGACACGCGGGCGTAGGGGGGCCCGGAGCTCGGGCGCGCGCGCTTCCAATAGGCCTCCCGGCCGCCGGGCGCGCGCCGCCGGGCCCTGGGTCACGTGGCCGGGTGGACTCCGCCCTCCCTCCTGCTCCTCCTCCTTTCTCTCCATCTGGGTTTCTTTCTTTCCTTTCTTTCTTCTTCTTTTTTTTTTTTCAATGAACATACACCGTGTGCATCTTAAAGCCACACGACTCTATTTCACGGCTACAGTCGGCTTCTTGCTGTCACGGATCCCTTTGCAGTTCAACAATGTTCTTAAAAAGAAAGAGCAAATACTAAAATGAGGCAGAATCGAGGGTTTGTGGGTCTGAACCCTATCTCTGGCAGGAAATTAACTTGCAAACGTAAGAAAAACAAATTCCACTTTCCAAAACATTATTTTTAAATAATAAGCGGTGCTATGTGTACAGTTTAATTTGACTCAGGCCCCAGGATCCACCTCCAAGAGTTGCGTGTTTTCTCTCTCAACGGGAAGCGAAGCCCCGGGACGTCTCCGTGACACCGGCCACAGCGTCCGGACAAGTCCTCGCAATCAGCCCACAATTTGTTTCGAATGAATCCAACATCAAACCCTTTATTCTCCCCTACGTCACGCTATTATTAAATATAACAGGATGTATACCAGTTTTTGAAAAGTTTATATAACAGACTTTAAATAAATAAGGACATCTGGTTAATTTTTAAAAAGAGGGCGTCCAAGTCCAAATAAAGTCAAAATAGTTAGGAAAAATTTTTCTTAAGGAAACAGTTCCTTTTCTCCGGGTTGTTAAAAGGATTCTGCTGTTTCTCTGTTACATATGACACATTAAAGATTCAAATAAAATGCCTCTGCCTCCATGAGAATGCTTTGGTGTCTGGATTCCACGTTTATAATACACGTCCTCCTTCAAACCAGGACTTTGTTGCCGTGGATTTTTTTTTTGTGGGGGTGTGGGGTAGGAATAGATTTTAACAGAGGGTTTCTTTTTCCAACGGCCTTACTTTCCTCTTTAACTTTCCATTTTGTTTATCTTAATGCTAGGCGTTGTTCACTGCGAGAACCTAAGTCTTCCCTTTAGTTATAAAAGAAAAAAGAGGAGGGGAAAAAAAAATCTGGCACGTACTGGAGCACTATCCACCACCCTGTCATTATTGGTGCAGGCCTGGGAATTCAAGCCGGACCTCCCAGTATTTGCTGTAGCTTGAGGCCAAGGTGCCTCTGAAAGGGTTTTCTTTGAGGAATTTCAGAAATTGTTTAAGCGCTTAAAAAAATATTACATTTCCCCCCGTGTCTATCGCGAAGCAAATGTTTGTGGGTGTTTGTGTGTGTGTGTGTGTGTGTGTGTGTGTGTGCGCGCGCGCGCGCGCGCTCAAAAGGCGCCTACAAAAAGAAGATACTGTTGAAAAGAAAAGGAATAAAAAAGAAAGGGAGGGGGGAACATTCCTTAATGGAAGTATTGCATGCGAGAAGGTTGGCGCTCTCGCAGGCTCCCCCCGAAGCCGGGGATGCACACACTGGGGTTGCCTACCTGGGTGGTCTCTCTACTTTGGTGAGCTGTTGCTAAGCAGCTAATAATAGTCATGTTTGCTGAGTAATTTCTGCCCTCCGTGAGCCAATCGCGTCGCAGAAACCCAAGCCATCTGACAGCCCCAGGGGCGGGAGCTCCAGCCTTTTTCTCTTTCGCTCGCTCTCTCCCCCTCCACCCCCTCCCCTCCTCCTCCTCTTTCTCCAAATGGAGAGAGTTCTTTTTTTTCTTCTTCCATCTCATCTATTGAATCAAGGAGCTGCTGCGGCCGCTGCCCGCTGCACACACACAGAGCGGAGTCCCCAGGTCCCGGGAGCGAAAGAGGCGCGCTGCACGGGGGCAGAATGGTCCAGCGGGTCGGTGAGGAACACAAGAAAGCAGAGTCCAGGATCGAGCAGCCACCGCGAACCCAGCAGCCAGAGCCCGAGCAGCAGCTTCAGGAGCCGCCACCGCCAGCAGCAGCTGCTGCGGGAGCATCGGCGGCGGCGGCTGCCCCGGCCCGGCAGCGCTGAGACACGCCGGGCACCCAGGGACGCTGCGGCGGCGACTTTGCGTTTGCCCTCCGCGACCGCTCGGGCTTCCCGGGAGGTGCCTAAGGAGCCAGCGAGGCCGGCAGGAGCGGCGGGGATTTGCTGGCGTTTTCTGCAGTGAAGGGGTCGCGGCGCGGGGCGGGGGGCAGGTAGGGGGAGTTGGGGACCGCGAGAAGCGCCGCGCGAGCGCTCGAAGGACAGGCTGGCTCCGCGAACCGGCTCTCGCCCTCCCGAGAACTGGATGTGGGCAGCGGCGGCCGTAGAGACCTCGGGACTCCCGCGCAATGTGGCAATGGAAGGCGCAGGGTCTGACTCCCCGGCAGCGGCCGCGGCTGCAGCGGCAGCAGCGCCCGCCGTGTGAGCAGCACCAGCGGCAGCAGAAGCACCAGGTCTGTCAACCAGAGCCCCAACCCGAACAGCCGGTGGCGAGCAGCGTCCTCGCGAGCCCAGCGCCGGGGCGAGCCAGGAGCCTGCAGCGGCGGCGGCGGCGGCAGCGCGCCGGGCGGCCCGGGAAGCCTTGGTTCCCGCGGCGGCGGCGGCGGCGGCAACATGGCCTCGGCTGGTAACACCGCGGAGCCCCAGGATCGTGGCGGCCGCGGCAGCTGCGGCGGAGCCTCCGGCCAGCCAGCGGGAGGCGGGAGGCGCAGACGGACCGGGGGTCTGCGCCGCCACGCCGCGCCGGACCGGGACTATCTGCACCGGCCCAGCTACTGTGACGCTGCCTTCGCTCTGGAGCAGATTTCCAAGGTGCATTTCAGACTCTTCTCCCCTCCCACTCTGTTTTCCCTCCTCTTCCTCTTGGGGATCGCGGGGGCCACACACACACACACACACACACACACACACACACACCCACCCCTCCAGGAAAAGAAACAGACAAGAGGGAATTGAAAGTTTCAAACCCTCCCTCCTCCGGTCCTGGGAGGAAAAGACTGTCTGAGGTCTGCAGGGGGTGGAGGGTGTGTGTGTGTGTCTGTGCATGTGCGCGCGCGCGCGCGTGTGTGTACACGCGCCCTCCCGGCGTGCCTTTTCCGGAGCACTGGAGAGCGGTCCACAGTGGACCACCTCCAGGGCAGCCTCAGCGAGGCACTGCCGGGCGCCCCCTGCCTTGGAGCCCCCTCCTCCCGCCCCCTGCCCCTATTTTCAGCCCAAACCCCTGTAATGCTGCCACATTTCTTCACCTCTTCGAGGGGGAGGCGGAGTACTGAGAGGCGGAGAGAAGGGGGGGGAGGGAGCCGAAATAAAGGTGGTTTCCTTTTTTGGCAGCCGGTTTTGCTTTTGTTAAGTATGAAATCTCTGCTCCCTTAAAAATTATCCTCGGAGGAGGGCATCTCCCCTCTTCTCTTCCAGTTTTTGGTCCACCTCTTCTCAGAGCCTGGGGGGAAAGGGAAAGTTGTAAACAAATTGCCACCTTAAATCCGCGGTCCGAGTCTGCGGAGCGGCCGGGCTCATTGTGTTTACGAGGCTCGCTGAAATGTGTGGAATCCGGAGAAGGCGAGCACCCAGACAGGGGCCTAACGGGGACGCGCCAGGGCCGGGAAAACGCCGCCGCCGGGAGCAGCCAGCGCCCAGTCGCGACACCCGCCCGCGCCGGCCTGGGCCCTTCCCCGGTGCACTCCGCAGCTTTTTACGTTTAACCAGAAGGGAAGGGAGAGGAGGGAAAAAATCCATGTGGCTGCCCTCTTCCGATCACAGATATTGTCGTAAGTTGCAGATGGCTGTCCCGCTTCCTAGTTCAGCTCACAGAGCATCTCCCAACGCTTTGAAAAGGCGTCCCGAGTGAGTCCGTGGGCCGCGCTCACCACGTAGATCCCCTTACTACCACGCCGGGCAGGGGTCAGAATAAGGGATCCCGCACGACATTGTTCCCCGAGAGCGCTAACCCCCCGCAGCCCGTCCTCGTAGGAGAACCCCAAGAAAGGTGAAGGGCGGGGCAGGATTCGCGCGGAAGGGAACCGAGCCGTGCTGGTTCTTAAATGTTGGGCTCCTTCGCAGAGGTTACGCAGCCCCTCCCCTACCAGGTCCGGCGAGACTGTTGCCTGTTGAGTGATTTCTCTCGTCTCTGCCTCAGCTTCCCTTCCCCTAGTAGCCACCCCCCTCCCCGACCCCCGCACACCCCTCGTCGCACTCGGGGGTGCTACGCAGGCCACGTGTGGGGGCGCCCCTGCTGTAGTGTGGTTTAACTCCCTTGCGGCAGCCGGACTTTGATTTATGCCCGACTCCCCGCCTCCCCCCCCCCACGCTGCTCGCGTTCTCTCGTGCGGGCGGGGGTTCCAACCTCGCCGACATCCCCCACGGCTTTCGCCGGATCCGCTGGCGGGTGCGCGCAAGCGGGCGTGGGCGCGCGTGCCGCGACTCCCCAGCGCTCACCACTCCTCCTTTCTGCTTCGTCCTCAGGGGAAAGCTACTGGCCGGAAAGCGCCGCTGTGGCTGAGAGCGAAGTTTCAGAGACTCTTATTTAAACTGGGTTGTTACATTCAAAAAAACTGCGGCAAATTCTTGGTTGTGGGCCTCCTCATATTTGGGGCCTTCGCTGTGGGATTAAAGGCAGCTAATCTGGAGACCAACGTGGAAGAGCTGTGGGTGGAAGGTAAGAGACCGAGCGCCCGGCCCCGCGCCCTCCTGTCCCCCGCCCAGGACCCCTTCCCTTCCTCCCAATTGATAAAGATATTTGCCAGCATACACCTAGAGCATTTCAGTGGCGAGCGAAACCCCTTGCCCGCTCCAGGGAATTGTTTATTGTTTGGGCGCCTGGCCGGGAGCCAGGCCTGCCAGACCCGGAGCCAGGCCCGCCTGACAAAGGCCGCGCTGTAATCTACTCGGGGCGCCGCGCAGTGCTAGGTGTTGTGGGAGAGCGCGGCGGGGGCGCGCCGGCGGGGGCGCGGGGGCCCCTCCGCGGGACGGACCACTGCGCCGCCGGGGGCCGCGAGGCCTGCAGTCGCTGCTGCTGCCCACCTCCGCCGCGCCCCGCGAGGCATCAGGAGGCAGGCTTCTCCGCTCCTGGCTCTGGTCCTTGGCTTCTGTCCTCCCCACCACCCCACCCACCAAGTCCAAAGAGAAAGGGGGGGGCACCGAGAAAGGCCACCCCTCCGGCTCGATGGAGTGTGCGCGCCCCCGGCGGCTGCGGCCGCAGCAGCCGCTCTGGGGAGGGTGGGGGGCGGGAGCTGCGCGGGCCTGCGGAGGCGGCGGCGTGTGTGGTCCTGTTTTTGGACAGCTTTCAGCTCTGGGGGAAAAAAACATTTGTCTCAAGGTACAAAAAAAAAAAAAAAAAAAAATCGAGGAGGTAGGGGGAAGGAGTTGGAAAAAACCCCTGTAAAGCACAGAGTGGAACGCATGTTCGCGAAGTAGATTAATGTTTCCTCGGGGGTGGAGCTTTTAAAATGGAATTATTCTAAGGGGAAGGCTGCGTTTTACAGGCTGAAAGAAATGTGTTCTAAGAACTCGGGTTTGGAGCGGGGGCCACAGCAGCTCTCCAAGGGGTTCTGCCAGTCTTTTAACTGCATTCCTCAGTTGGGGGCTGGGGGTGGGGGGGCGCTTGAAGCCTTTTTAAGCAGTTGTAAATTTAAAATAGACTCCCTCTCTTCCCCATCAAAACATTTTACATTCTTTTGGTGATACAGATTTTTTGTTTTCTGTTGGTTGTTTTTTAGTTCTTTTTAGAAAGTGACAAAAATTGCTATTTGGAAACATTTTAACCCCTAAACACAGCCTTGGCTCTCTCACAATGGGATGGGAGGGAGGGATTGAGGTAATTATGTAGATATTTCAAACCAGAATATGTGGAGCATTCCTAGTGAAATCTATCTAAAGCAAAATTTGGAAGCCTGAGTTAAATGCATAATTGCTCCTTTTCATAATGCTGTTGGAAAACTAACCTTTAGAGAATATTTTGTTAATTTTGCCTTGTTTGCAAAGAGATTCAGCCTTCAGTGATTTGCAAGCGTATGGTGAAGTCTTTAGTTAAGAAGTGACAATTAAAATAATAGTCCAAATAATTAAGACCAGAAAACATTCTTGCCTTAAGTAGCTTGGTAATTGATACAAAAGTGTTATTTGGATTGAATCCATCGGGTAATTTATCTCAGTGCAACACTTCATTGTCATTGGTAGATAAAAGAAGGGTTTTATTGACCATCTATAATGTTCTAGCAACAAGTTTACTGAGTACCTGTAATATCCATAGCACTGTGCTAGGCATTGTCAGGGACACTGAAGCATGTGAAACACTCCTGAGCACAAATTCATGGCTTTAAAACTACCGAAGTAGTAGTTTTAGTAGGGTGGTGAAAGTTAAATTGGGGCAGGGGGAGGGGAGAGAGAAAGGAGGAAGAAGAGACTCGATGCAGTAGCTCAGAAAAGTGTCAGGCAAAGGCCCAAACTCAGCGGACAGTTGGCAGTGGGGACCCCTTTGGGGAAGGGGGAATAGGCGGGCCCTCGACAGCAGGGCTGTAGTTTGAATGTGGGATTGGCTAGACTGTGGGACCTATCATATGTTCTAGGACAGAGCAAGGGATGTAATGAGCAGAGGGACCCCCAGCTCTGTCCACATGTTCACTTTCCACCATGTGAGCCAAAAAGTGAGTTGGTCATTGGTGACAAAAGATTGTTTTTTGTTGTTTTGAGGAAGACTTTTAGGTAGACCTTTAAATAGGTTTAAAGAGAAGTAATGTAACTTTATTTTAACATTGTGTATTTCTAGAAGCAACTATGTTTCTGCATTAAGCAATACATTTTAGTTCCTCCAAGGAGGAGTAACTGCTAAGTAGGGTCTCACCAGGTTCCACCTTAGTCAGAGAGTGTTAGGGGCTGACATCTGAGATGAGACTCATTTTACCTACTTTTGGCTTCTAAGCTGTTTTCCCTTACCTTTCTGTTTTGATTTCTTGTGGCTCACTAGTTTTTCAGCCAAATATTATCTACTCAATACTATCACCTGTTGAGTAACTACCTTTACCATTTATTATTATCATATGCCTTACAACTCAATAAAATAGCTACTGTTATTATCTTTATATTTGTAACATGATAGCTTGTGTAATATTTTTATATATAGTAACTCTATTATTGTCTTCTTTATATGAGAAACTGTGGATCCTCCATGTCAACATGTTCACTTTGCCTACTAATGACTTAAGTCAGTGATTTTCAACCTTTTTCATCTAATGGTACACATACGAAAATTCTGCAGCACACCAAAAAATATATCTTTTGCCAATCTGACAAAAAATAGGTATAATTTTGATTTACAAAAAAATAATAATTGTAATTACCTACTCTTTTTGCTCCAAAGTGACATTTTAAAAAATCATGTGCCCATACTTGTAGTACAATATATAAGGATTTCTGGCACCAAGAACTAACCAGTCAGATGTGATCTTATTATGCGACATGACCAATAAGATGCAACTGTTATATAACCTATATATTTATGGTTTAAGACAGGCCATTCACACCAACAGCTATTGCTGTGTTGTCTGTTGTCTTTTTTTTTTATTTGACAATCTAAGGGAGAAGAAGAGGTCAGTGCCCCTGACTAAATAGTCAAGAATTGCATGTTTTAAAAATTCTTATGGCACACAGGTTGAAAATCGTTGATTTATGTCAGCTTGGTCTCCTGCTGCCTTGACCTCAGTTTGTCGTCCAGTCACTCATTCCCTGTGTGCTGTGATTTTTCCCTATAGAAGAAGCAACAGTTTGATAAATGCAAGTAAACTCAACCAGAGAGGCCACCATACCATTTTATAATTTTAATTTAAATTCAAAGTAGAGGTCTTGTTTATGATGCAGTGAGCATACTATTCATGTCGGCAGTAAGTAGCTTGAGCATTTGCTTTCAGGAATAAGAATTCTCTGCTGTCTTATACTGTGTTAGAGTAAAATGAGTAGCAAACTCAGAATTTAGGTTAATTTTGAAGTTTAATCTCTTAAATTCCTTATCACTATCAGCAAAGTAGTCTTATTAGATGGTTTTTTCTTAATAGGGACTGTAAATGTTCTAGGTACAAACAGGGTACTTGCTACTGCACTAAATAAACCAAGTGGTAGAGGTAGCATGTTTTCCCTAGTTAAAAAGCAACAGAAGAAAGGAAAGCATAAGAGATTTTACAGGGAGAGGAATGCTGAGGGAGTTTGGAAAATGCTATTTTTCTGTGTACTTAAAATTCCGTGTATACATACACAGATGTATACATACCCACAAGGAACTGGAGATATGTATATGTCTACATGCATGTATATGTACAGGGGTGGGCAAAAGTAGGTTATCCATATGGAAAAAGACATGCAGGTTATAATTATTACAGTAGCTTTCTTAACTCAAAAGAATGTCACACTGCCACAGTACACTTTTATACAAATCTTATAAGTGCTCAAGTTGCTGGACTTCATTATTTACACATTCTTGTAAGTCTTTAAAAATCAATAAACCTGAATTTCAGTGACCTGCTTGAGTTAGCTTCCTGAGGTAGTTGAATTCACACTTACTTTTGCCCACTGCTGTAGACAGATAGATAATAGATAGATAGATAGATAGATAGACAGACAGACAGGCAGATAGGTGGATAACTAGATCTCCACTTGCTGTTGTTTATGTATATACATAGACTAACTATATGCATCCTATCTGCCAAAATATTATCTTTTTAATATAACCATCAAATTAAAGGTATTCTTTGATTTAACTTTAATGCTTTAACATGCTACAGTATGCTGACCAATATAAGCTTGATAAGGAGGATAGTCTCATTTTTTTATGGCATTGATGATAAGAATTTTTTTATTCCATTGTTAAAATGTTCAGTGATTGACTAATATACATTAGATGTCATCTTGAGTCTTAGGTGAAGTAAAAAATGTCAAATGTAGCTCACTTGCAATTGGAGCCCTGAAGTTTGGTAAAAGAGTGATGCCGTGGACATCTGCTGTTACCAAAACATGTACCAGCACTGGCAAGGTCAGGGACAGACTAATTGTTATTTCAAAGTAAAAATATTCATTCAGCACATATTCTCAGTGCCTGCTCTGTCCCAAGCACCACACAAAGCTCCAGAGAGACCGTGAAAGACCACAACCCCTGCCCTCAGGGTGCCTCCACCCAGCAGACATACAGACCAATGACAGGACAGCCCCAAGGAAAGCTGGGGCAGTGGCGGGGGGGTGTGGAATGGCTAAGCCAAGCACAGGCACTGGAGGGTTGGGGGTCACGGGCATTGTAGGCTGAAGGAACATCAGGAGCAAAGCCTCAGAGGACAGGGGTGTGACCCCCAAGAGAACTCCCAGTGCTTGCTTTTGGTGGGAACATCAAGTTTGAGGTGAGAGCCTGACTTATTAAGGCTTGAAGGCCCAGCCGCATGACAGGTCTCCAATGTGTAGGGCTTTGTTGGGGGGCTGCCAGCTCTCTCTCTCTCTTTTTTTTTTAAGCCAAGCTATGCCTGTCTCATGATTTACCACCAGCGTTTCTGCCCTCTGGTGCCCTCCTGGTACCAGAGTGCTTTGCCTGGACCTCATCTTTCCCGGCACAGAAAAGAAATACTTTCTTTTGGGTCTTGCCCATTTCTCTGTTGGCTTTCGTTTTTGCTTAGCAATTTTATCTTCCTATCTCCCTTAATATCTAGCCCCCTCACACTCCAGCCTCTCTTAGACACAAGTTGTCACACTGTCCCAGTGACAGAATGTTCATTTATATCTTGGAGCTTTTTGTTTTTTCCTCAAAGCTTGCCCAGCCCTGGCCTTCTGCAAAAGGAAACCGTCTTGAAATGAGTCCATATTGCCTTGTGTTTGTTTATTAGCATCTCTGGAGGTCAGCATGAAGAGAGGAGGGTGTCAAGGAAGGAGCAACTCTGATGTTTTTTAAAAAGTGAAATAGAATTTTTAAAAAATACCCGCTTGAGGTTTATAAGAGTCTCTCAAGCCCTCAGTGTTCTTGGCAGTGGTAGGAGATAACTGACCTTCACCCTATTTTCTGCTTAGAGCAAGTTTTCTCACTATTGATATTCTGGGCTGTGTAATTCTCTCTTATAGGGCTGTCCTGCACATTGCAGAATGTTTAACAGCACCCCTGGCCCCCACCCACTAGATGCCAGTAGCATCCTCTTAGTTGTGATAACCAAAATTGTTTCTAGTCATTGCCAAATGTGGGTGTGTGTGGAGTGGTGATAATTCACAAATTGCTCCAATTTAGAACCATCGGTTTAGAAGATAGATTCCGATTGGAAGACCCCATGCAGTGCAGATGGAAGGCTTTTATTATGATAGAGTTGTGACTGCAAATGCATTGCCTTGAATGCAAAAGTTTTATTTTTTTTTTAATTTATATACTTATTTTTAGACACAGGGGAAGGGAAGGAGAAAGAGAGGGAGAGAAACATCAATGTATGGTTGCCTCTTGCCCACCACCTACTGGGGACCTGGCCTGCAACCCAGGCATGTGCTGTGACTGGGAATTGAACCAGTGACTCTTTGGTTCGAAGGCCTGTGCTCAGTCCACTGAGCCACACCAGCCAGAGCCAAAAGTTTTGTTCTTTAAGGTAATTCGTTCAATCCCATATTCACTGACCCAGTAACTAATTTTTTATATTACTAATTTAAATTTTTGGTTTTTCTTAAAATTACATTAAAAATCAAATAAACATCATGGCACATTGAGAGGGGGCAGGCCATGGAAGAAAGAAAAAAAACTTTACTTTTTCCTCAGGTGATTTAATTTTACCAGATAGACTTTGTTGCATTTTAGTTACAATAGGCTAAAGGTTTTTAGCATAAAGGAGACTTTGCAAAAAAACAATAAAAGACACCACTGGACTTTGTTCGTATTGAAATAACGCCTTTGGAAGTCCACAAAGCTCTTTGGTGGTCTAGCTCTCCAGATGCTCCTGTCCCAAACCACTTTTCCCCAGGTGAGCTTACACAGCACAGCCAAAGGGACTGAGGCATGTCAGTCAGGAAAAGGTGGGATGGGTTTTGGTTTCACTGCCCTTTCCAAGGTTAATACCCAGTTTCTGTTCTCTGGGGCTGTCAGTTTTGGTGAATTACACAAGGAACAAAAAGGCAAGGCAGTGCAGCTCCTTTCTTTTCCTTGGTTCCCTCTGTACTTTCAAAAATTAAGAATGTGTTCCTTTGATGGGTATTGATCAAGTTCCAATAGCATGCACTCATGTACTGGTAGAAGGAGTTGTGGTATTTCTTTTGTATTTGGGAAAAAATGATTAAAACAGTAATTGCTTTAAAAATATCAAATAGCTTCAGGTGCCTTCGCCCCAAGGCAGCTGACCCTGTGAGTGCTCCCTGTCTCTCTGCTGCCCGCCATTCATAACCTCCAAGTTTAGAAGCCACATTGGGTGATGGGGTGTTTCAGATGCACACAGCACCACTGGGAGGCCCCAGAAGATGACAGCTTCCAGATGTACGAACTGCGGGATCCGTTTGTTTGGATTATGTGCCACAGCTGATGGTGAGATTAACGCTGGCTGGACAAGCTATGGGAGATTTGTCTGGTTTCCACAATGCCATGTTTATATTTCATTGGGATTTCTCCTTCAAAGCTGACCTCTCCATGACCCCAGAGCTCTGTCCACTCAGGCTGAGCTGTAACTTGTCCACCCTTCTTCTTGTGTTGTGGGGGTTATCAGTTCTCCAGCAGAAGGGGCTGCTTCTGTGGCTACCCCCACTTTGTCCCTGCCAGCTGTCTGCTCAGAGGCAGGGTGAGTGTGTGGGTTTGTGTGTGTGAGAGATTTCAAAAGGTTTTTTGGCTTTTAAAGCAAGTATGGAAATATCTTTAAATTATTTTTAAAAGGACCAGATTTTAATAGAGGACACTTTTCAGAAATAAAGTATTTTAACTCAGCATTATTTTGACAGTATTTTGAAAAAAAAATGTTGAAGAAGTCCCAGCTCTGTATGATATCCCTAAATAATCATCATGCCCATGTGATTTTATTACTATCATGTCATCTCCTTTGCCCCTCACTGGCTCCTAGAACCCCCTCTGCTTCCTGCCTTCTTCCTTATTCCACGCCCTCTATCCCTTTGTGCATCTTCACCTCTCTCCTCCCTTCTACCCACCTGTTTTTAAACTGCCCAACTCATTTCCTCCCAGTAGATTTCTGGAGTGACTAGTGTAAAATCTGAAATGGTAGAAAAGCTGGTAGATCACAAACTGACAGGGAATGATGTATTATTTTGAACCTACTCAATGCAGAGCTACCATCTGCATCTTTGTGGTTCTTACATTGGTGAAGGTTGGTTCTAAAACCCCATAGTCTTTGATGGGCTCCTGTAAGCATATGTGCTTCCTCTATTGGGCACATGTCTCTTTTGGAGAGACATAACATTTTTATGAAATTTTGCAGTAAATTTAGAATCTGCTGGCAAGTGGAGTGTGAAATAAGTCTTGGTCCCCTGTGGTTTATATGTCCTATGAAACATGGAAGAACTGGGCCCCCTGTGGCAGTTCTGAGATGGTGACTGAAATGTAAACACAACGTTCTGACCCAGGTCGACCACTTCAGGCTTTCCTGGATGGCACTGACACCAAAGCCACAGGGAACCTGGAGCATGGACAGAGATGAAAGAGGACAGATTTCCATATCCTAATTTTGGCTGACTCCACAGCATTAGATAGTCCATCCACGTGAAGTCCTAGAGGGCAGAGGGTTTGCTCATGAAGGTACTTCTGGCAAGCAGCTCAGAAAGAGGAAGCTCCTTGGTGTTTTGTTTTGTTTTGTTTTGTTTTGTTTTGTTTTTCCCTTGTTGAAAACCTACCTTGACTGTACACAGATATTACTAGGGTTATCAAAATAGAAATACTCGCCCTGGCTGACATAGCTCAGTGGATTGAGCTCAGGCTGCGAACCAAAGTGTCACAGGTTCAATTCCCAGTCAGGGTATATGCCTGGGTTGCAGGCCATGGCCACCAGCAACCACACATTGATGTTTCTCTCCCTCCCTCCCTCCCTCTCTCTCCCTCTCTCTCTCTCTCTCTCTCTCTCTCTCTCTCTCTCTCTCTCTCTCTCCTTCCCTTCCCTCTCTAAAAATAAATAAATAAAATCTTAAAAAAATAGAAATACTTTATTTACTGGTTCTTTGCTTCCAAACTCTGAAATTGGGTACTTTATGGTAATACTAGATTTTTTTTCCTCGTAAATTGGATTTAGGGTTGTTTTTTTCTTTGCGCTGCAGTCTCTGTTTTTCTATAAGTATCTTAAGTTTCACTGAGCTCATTAGCCTTCCAAAACAGTAGACTGCTGCCATTAAGAAACTGCTCAACTATTGTGGAGATGCATCCAGTCCTCTGTCACTTTTAAAGACTAAGACTTCTTTGTTATATTTGGATTTAGAGCATAGTTGAAAAAACGGTGGTCATGTCTTAGGGAAACTGCATCACTGGTGGGCAGTCAGATATCTGCTAATGAATGACAAGTTTGTTGTTGGAGAGATCTACAATGTGGAGTCAGGACCTTATTTCTAATCCAGAAACCCAGGTGTGAGGTGGCCCAAATAGTCCATACTGTGTGTGGGTCCCAAAACACCAACTGGCTGTGATGGTGGAGCTAGTAAGGGGCAGGTCTCCATGCCACAGCACAAGCTTCATTGGCTATTGTTAGTTAGGATAAATTAACAAGCAAGAGTTTTCAGTTACTGATGAAACGTGTTACAAAAGTAAGCAAAAGGAGCTGGAAGTGGGCTTTGTTAAATCAGTGTGCATAATTTTTTTCCCCTTAAATCATTGCTTAAGGGCTTCTGGCCCCTAGCTCCGGAATCCTGCCCAAAAAATGCCAGATGTATTACACAGTCAAGTGCTGCAATGTAAACACTGCTCTGTGGCATGAGGCAGGGTGGTCCATCTCCTATTTGAGAAGAGGGAGAGATTGGGAGGGGATGAGGGGTATGCCCTCTGCTCTGCAGTGGGTACAGTAGTGGTCCTGTTGTTTGTGTTTTTGGCTGCATAGTCAAGATCTGGAACTACAGATGAATTAGTGCTTTGGACTGGCAAAGAAAATCAGCTTGAATAGGGATGTCAAAGACAGCAAGATGTGGCTTGGATAACATTTTTTCATTGGGTCAGATAAGTATATCAAATGTTGAACAGAATGTGGGGGTTCTGATAGTAAGAAAGCTATTGACTTTATAGAAGCATCCATGAACATCACCCTTTTCATCTGTTGTGAATTAAATTGAGAGTTGAGCAAAGCAAGTGGAGGAGAGGCCAGCTTCCTTCACAACCACCTCCTGTGTCTGAGAAAGCCTATTGGGTTGGTGTACCTTCTGCGTGTAAACCCAAGATGTATCACATAGCTACTCTGCTGTTTTGTAGCACTGGGGCATTGCCCAAGGTATGTTGCTAAATAAATGGCCTTTCAGTTTCTAAATTCAAGTAAAGAATCTACTAATAATGACCATTTGGAGGTGAGAAAGTAACGACACTTAAGACCACCCCTCTGGCAGAACCAGTTCAAGGAGATTGGGTTACTAGACATTATCTGTACATCTAAATTATCTAATACTAAGCAATTTTTAGACAGACTAAATTCAGAGTTTTTAGAAGTTAATATAAAAGTATTTTGTGAGTTAGGAGGAAGTGGAGTTTCAGTGTGAATTTGGGAAATTATTGAAACAATCTATAACAACATTATCCTGATTGAAGAAATCAATTCTGTAGAGTGATCCAAGAAAATTGCTTTAAAAAACACTAATGATAAAAATAGGAATTTTGAGATTAAGGAAAATGTCTCTCTTTTCCCAGCCATCACTTTGTTTTCCTATTTGAATTCTCCCATCTTCCCCACCCAATTTCCCTGATTTCCTTTGCTCCTTTAGTGGGGAAACCAGAAAACTTCACAAAATAGATGTCGATATCAAACAGCATAGTTGGAAATAGAGGCTTTCTAAGAGAGAGAATAACAAAAGAATTTTCCCAACTGCCTAAGAAATTCTTTCCTCTTACCTGATTTTTCCCCATGAGGTTTACACATTGTTGTAAGGAGTTTTAAAAATGACAAATATGAACCATCATTGCAGTCTACACGTGATCCAGAAAAAAAATTGCACATATTTAATACCTTGCTTAATTGCAAACAGAGCTTACAACTTGAGAGAATTTGGATTAGGACTAAATATCTATTAACTGTTCTTTCTAGAGATTTGGGGAATAGGATGACCCTTCCTCCCCCCCTTTTTTAAAAAAAATAGGCTACAGTTTCACATGGCTCCCAAAAGAAATCTCGCTCCCTTTTTGTTTCCCACACCAATTGATTTATCATTTTGCTTGCAAGCAGATCCAGAATGTTAGGGCAAGAACACACTCACTTTTTTCTCGTAACTTTTTTGTTGTGGACCGAAACCAGTTGACTTGAATAAATTTTTCTGAGGACTGAATGTAGCCAGCAACGTGGAAAAATCTTGCCATTCAGGGCCGTCTGAATGTACATTTCAGCCACACAGTAAGCTGCATTGGTAGGCACTGGACTGCTAAATACAACCATTTTTCGCAGCAGCGAGTTAGACAGGTGATTAGCATAATTAGCACTGAGCAGCTATACATATGGTAATGCTGAGTGTGTAAATGCCAGCTGCGGTGTAAAATTTATGTCAGGGGTCGGCAGGGCTGTGCGAAAGTATTGTGTTCCAGCTGCAGGTCAGGGCCGCCAAAGCTTACCTCCTTTTCTCTTGTTGGTGAATACGCCAAACAGAAGAGAAAGACAGAAATATAACAGATACGGCTTTGATGGAACAGCCCAGTTCTGTGCAAGAGGGCCTGTTCTGTAAAACACACGCGCACACACACGCACACCCTTGCAGAAATCCCATTACTTTAACTACAAATTGTGTTTACTTCATGCAGGGCCCACAGGAGCATTGATGGGATGGGGACTTTGGGTAGGTGAATGGGTCAAATGGTTTCCTGGGAGCACGACTTGAGAGTTGTGCTTCTGTTTTTTTCCCCATCCTCCTGCCTCCCTCCCCCATTCCCTTCACTGCTCCTGCCCACATTGTTTTCCTTCAGATTGAAGGGGAGAGGGATCCCCACTGGATGGGATAGTATTTGTCCTTTAGAAGAATGGGGACAACTATCGGAGGAGGTATTGGTTCACCTTGAACATAATTTAAGGTTGCAACTGTGAGACTCTTCCCAAACTGCTTAACTGTTTTTTTGCAAAGGGCTAGAGTTTCTCTCTGCTTTGTGGCAGCCATGCTCACCATTCTGCCTACCACCATTGGACCCATTAGATGAGAAAAGAATCCCATAAGTTTCTGGTTTGAAAGGAGGACAGTCTTGAATGGTGCACACCGTTGGAAATGCATAATGGGGGAACTTATTGCTATGGTGAGTTTGTACATTTTTGCACTTGAAGCATTTTTTCCTTCCACATCCCCATCAATACTCTTCACCACCCTTTGCTCAATGGCTGTAAGGAGTGGTGGTGACAGAATATAGTTCACACCACTGCTGACCTGGTGATGAAAATTCCTCACTGCACCAGGGGGTCCTTATGCATCAGCCCCTAATCTAGCTAATCCCAATGGCAACAAAATTATGGAAGTGGCCCCCAATGACAGGCATCTCCCTGCACTGATGCAAAGGGAAAGACCAGTTGTGGGACATAAATTGGGTGCTTTCACAAGGGCAGGAACCTGGGTCCGCATTCAGAGGTGGGGATGATGGGGACTTGCACTGTCTCCTCCCCCCATGCGTGCTTAAGTAGGAGGCCAGTGAAAGAGCCCAAGCAGGACAATGGCAAGAAGACTGTTGAGAACAGAGAGGAGAGGTGATGTCAGCCCCATAGAAGCTAGGAGGAGGGAACTGGGGTTAATGTTATGCAATAGCCTGAATGCTCTGTAGAGAGCCCATTTCCCTGCAAACATTTGGATTTTGTTGTTATTGGCTTGTTTTCTGTGTTTGTTTGTTTGTTTGTTTGTTGTTGGTTTTTTTAAATGAAGACTTTAGTAGGCCTTAACTAAAAACTTAGAACTCGATAATAGCATGCAGTCTTTAGTCCCTGGGTGTTGCATCCTGGTTCAGCATTCCCCCTGAGTGAACATGCTATGTGTTGGACCCTCTTGGGCATGCTCAGCTCCTGCAGAAAGACAGGCTTGGGTTTACATCTGCTTGTTTGTAGCACTTGAGCATTCAGGTGAAATCATAGTAGGACCTGGGACAGTTCACAGCTAGGCAGGTAGGCAATTAGGGATGAAGCAGAGCTCTACTTTCCTGTGTCCTGCCAGCACCCAGGGACATCCTCAGGTCTGCAGGCTGTGACTTCATTGGGCCTCTCTTAGGTGGTGTCCACTACAGCCCTCATTTGCACAGCAAGTCACCAGTGAAGAATGGGCCTCCTGACAGATGCAGTGTCATCTCAGGAGCTGGTGACCCTGTAAGAAATATTGGGAGGTGAGGGGGACTGTTGCAGGCAGCAGGTCCAGTACGGACAGAATGCTGGGGTGACCTGATCGTGTCCGACAGGGCGAGCGATTGGCTTCAGGGAAGGCCATTCAGAGGAAGCAGCCTGTGCTGTAACAGATGGCACCACAAACAGCTGTTGTGGGGGCTTGCAGCAGACTCATGCTCTAAACAGTCCTCCCACAACTCCCCTGCACTCTCCCTCCCCCTGAGGGGGAGGGGAGATGTGTCCTGCTCTTGTCTTGTTTTCCTTGTTTTTATCTCACTGGACTCCCTTCGTGGAGGCAGGTTCCTTTGGGGCTATCTGAGTCTAGCATTTTCCCATGGCAGCACCCAAGGGCACAATTTCACAAGGAGAAAAACAGCCCAGAAGCTTAAGCAGCAGTTGGCTAGTCACGAATAAGAGATGGGTGGAAGAGGGACTAAAACTCACAGTCTAGGAGGTTTCAGCCAATTGCCCAAATTACTGAATCTTCATTTTTTCAAGGTTGAAAATGAGCTGGTGTTCATAATTTTGCAGTTACACCCTTTTAGAGATTTGTACTTTTTTCACCTTCACAGTAACTAATCGCAACATTGAAAGAGGGACCCAAAGTAACTAAAGGGGGAAAAAAATCTCTAGCATCTGTCAGATAATTCATGGGATTAATCAAATGCAAATGCTACGCTTGCATATACACAGACCCCATTTTCCTAATTGGACTCTGAGTGGGTACTTTTCAGGCTGAAAGAGTCATTTGTTTTGACTGATTGACTTTTTGAGGCTTTGGGGAGAATTAATATCTTATTCAGATGACTGCCTGTTCCCAAGGTTCTGTATTGAAGCTGTTCATTCAGTTATTCTCCCAACACATTAAGTGTACCCTCCCCAACCCCATGAGCCTGGTGCACCGAGGTGAGTGGGCAGCAGACAGTGCCTCCCTGAAAGGACTTGGAATTTATTGGGAAAAATACTTTGGTTGGTCGCCCAGATTATCTTTTTGTGGATCACAATGAGCTTTTGCAAAAAGCTTTTTTTGCATGAATGCCACAGGCAATGTTGAGCTCTCTGCAGAAGGCTGTGCTAAGGAATAATGTCGCCGAGAACATTATGAAGAGGGCGTCTCTGGTCCACCATGGGTTGGAATGGCATGGGCCCAGCTGTGGACCCTAGAGTGGAATGGTTGTTCACCTGAGCTGGCCTGTCTTCAACCTGGAAACCATACGTTTGGCTTTGGGAGGAAAGGGTCAGCAGAGCTTGATCAAGAATAGCTTTGCAGAAGTGATGCTCTTTAACCAACCTCTTTCAAAGAATTGGTTTAAGCCTCAGATTTCTGGAGAACAAGATGGTTGGAATTTGCAGATAAAGAGGCTTAGCGCTACTTCTTCTCTGAGCATCCTCGTCTGTGCCCATCTGGGACCAGAAAAAAAATGGGGCCTGTCCATTGCCACCCATGGGGACCTACTGGCAAAACTGTTTCCTCAGTGATGGTGAAAAATCTGGGTGCAACTTTGCCCTCTGTAATACTTTCAATTTCATGTATTCTAAGAGCTCTTTCTATGAGCCTGCTATAGGCTGGGATGTGGATTTGGTGCTCCTAGACTTGTATCCTCAGCTGGTGCTCAGAAGCCACAAGACTCAAAGGACTCAGGGTTAAAATGTTGGTTCTGCCTCCTCTTAGCTGGGTAGCCAACTCTGTAATTCCCCCAAACTCTGCAGCTACGCTTTCTCTTCTATAATATGCTGATACATACCCTGCGATAAATTAATAACTGAATGGATGCTTGCTCACTGGTTAAAGATTTGGGAAATTTCACATTATTGTCGAGGCTTAACTGTATCATGGACTCATCTCAAATCTCGGTGCCAAAGGTGGCAGGGCTACACTCAGAACCCCCTGGTCTTCTGATCCTGGTTCTCATCACCTGTCTAGTCCAGTTTTTCCCAATTTGATGAGAGAGTGGCTGTGAGCAAAATATTTTCAAATAAATCCATAATGAATGTGAAAGGGCTTTTTGCAAGTCGGAAGCACCACACGTGTATAAAGGTTATTTTGTGTCCCAGGATCCTAAGATAACTTTTTTTCTGAGCCTTTTTCAAAGAGGGTGGTTGTTATTTTCTTAGAGAAGGAAAAGAATGTGAGGACTCAGAATATGATAGAGATGCATGTTATTTTTGCATTGAGCTTATGTTTCATTCAGATTCCGACCAAGTAGCCTTTATATTTCTTTCTCTCTTATCACATAGAAATCTTTCATTATACATGCTTACTGCAGAAAAATTAAAAAATAGAGATAAACTCTAAAATGGGAAGCGGGTGAATATTACACATAAAAAACCACTACACAGTAATCATAATCGTGGCTGTTCACATAGCCATGAGTATTCCTACATCTGTATCATAAATACGAGATCTTGTGGTTCATTCTGCTCAGTGGTCAAAAGTGACTATGCAGTATTTTATGCACATTCAATTATTTAAAAAATAATAGAGGGGCACTTCAATCTTGAAAATGAAAAGAGATGAAAATCACTTTCCCCAGATCACACCTGTAATTTCATTCACTTGAAATGGGTTTTGTGGGGCTTTCTAAGAGCCAGCCTTCATGCTGGTGCGTGATAAAGAAGCCAGCGAGGTAAGGAACAGCTTTGGTTGTCACTCAGCTGTGATTTAGGATAGGGGCATGAGCTAGGATAGCAAGTCAGGTGAGTCCATAAAACTGCTCAGTCCAGAGGGTTTTCCATTTCTGGTAGCTTGTTCCAGAGCACCTTGGGTGAATACTGATGTGACATCACATGAATGCTGTGTAGTTGATGCACAGGTACACCGGAGAAGGAGCTCAGCGAACCTACCATTGCAACCAAGTGAATGACGTTATCACGGTGTTGCCAAAACTCCAGGCACACTCGCCTCCATTCTTTCTCTGCAAAAGCCAAACCTAAGGGCTTGCAGTTGCCAGTTCCTCTGCCCAAAACACTCTTCTCCCAGCTCCTGGAAGTTAACTTCCTTTTAAGTCTTCCCTTGCTACTTCAATGGAACTGGCCTGCCCTTACCCCACCACACAGTAACTCAAAAGGCATCACCATCTTCATTTCCTCCATGGCATTTGTCATGCCATGAGTGTATTTCATTGCTTTGCTTGTCTGTGGCCTGTCTGCCTCACTGGCCAGTGAGCATTTGGAGCGAAGAACACCCTGGTCCCACCCACCACAGCACCCATGGCGTAGCACACAGCATGCAACCGCAAATGTGCAACAGGTGAACAAATGGTGTTACAACCATTTGTCAAGTAAAGTGGATGTCAACTAGAGTTTGAAAAATTACTGACTAGTTTTGCAAAAATAATTCCTGTTTGGTTAAATATAAGGTGAAATGTTAAGTAAAATATGGCTATATAATATGTAAAAGTAAATGGAATTTAAAGTGAGAGACAGCATAGGTGGTTGAGGAAGCTTTAGATTTCAGGGTCTTTCAACTCTTGTTCAGTCCACCTAGATAGTAGTCTTATCTTGGTTGAAACTGGTTGTCACATTAGCAAAAATACTCATATTTATTATGAGCAAAGAGATGGAAGAGCAAAAACATTTTCAATCCCAGAGACCTGAAAATGTACACCTTTATTAAAATGCATGCATTTATTAAAATATATATCTTGAAACATCTAAAAAGGTGACATTATGAGCCCCTGAGGTACATTTTATATCTTTCAGGAAATAGCATCAAGATTTTATATCTTGCAGAAATAGCATTCCTGAAAACCCCTGTAATAAAGTAATTGATCTATTATGAGATTTGGTCTCAAAGAGTGTCGTCCAAGTTCTCAGTTTCAGGAACTTTGCATCTGATTTTTCTCATGTGCACTCACTCTTCCCTGGGGTCATCATCTTGGTTATAGTTTCAGGCTGTGGCTCTGCTAAAGTCTGGGTGAGGGGCCTGCAGGCCTGTTCTGTTTGTTTTTTACCTCAAGGTCTTAAGTCACCTAAAGTTCTAAGCTTCATCAAAGGTAAAAGGAAGTGCAACTTTTATAAGCAGAATAAGAAATCCTGTGCTAGCCAATGTTTGAGGAGGCCAGTGCAAATATAAATGATTTATAGGTGCGGGGCGTTGATGTCACAGAGCCAGAAAAAAAGGAAGAGGCTGAGCTTTTCTTCAGAAAGGCTATTTGGAGCTCCTTGGTGTGCTGTAGCTTTTCAGCAGTGACCTCTGGGCTAATAATTGACTTTTTAGCCTCAAACTACTTTTCTGTCTTTTGAGAAGGTGGGATTGAGTGTAATTCAGCTCACTAGTTAATTGGTTATAATAATGCATTGTGATTTCTGCCCAAGGAACCAGCCAGGCCTGAACCAGCCAGGCCCATACCACAGGCAGCTTTAGAGAAGCTCCTTGTAAAGGGCCTTCGTGGCCTTATGTAAATTTGTCCTGCATTGCAAGTTGTTTCCTGCGTTTTCTTTCAGTCTTTCTTGAGCTTCAAATTGATTGCACACTCCTCCCTAATTCCCTAGGGCATTTGTCAAAGATCTGCTGGAGGAGTCTTAATACTTTGGGTAATCAATTGATAATTCCCCTTTCGTCTATCTCCCCTTCCCCACCCCCTCCCTCTCTCTGACTGACACACTCCACCTCACCTCACAGAGTCCGGAGGTGCCAACTGAGCCATCTGCAGGAACCTGCCCAGATGACCTTGCTGGTCTGTGAATCTGTACTCACTCATTTTCCTAATGAGGGCATTATTTGCTTTTTAGCCTACCCTCTTGTATATAAAAGATGCCAAGAGAATTAAATAACCCGTACTTCCCAGTACTTATTTATTTACTTGCCCAAACCAAATGTTTATGTCCTTCAATACTACACCTAAAGAAAAAGGATTCCTTGTGGGAAAGCTGCAGTGATCACTGAAGGCTCCTTCTGAACAATAGAGCTGAAGGCCTGTGGCTAGGCAAAGGTTCACTATCAGTGCCTTTAGGCACTTTCTGGGCCCTGGAGTGTGTGTGTGGAGGGGGCTCTGGGATTCTCTGTTTGCTGCTGCTCCCAGCCCCTTCCCTCACCAGCCCCTTGGGATCAGAGCTTCACCTCACCACTCCCCTCCCCACACATATGCCCCATTCAGCAATGAAACTCACCGCCATACCTCCTAGCCAGGTGTAGCATGCTGAGCTTGGCTTGTTTTAAAACCATAACTGAAATACAATCTAGAACCTGAGGAAGAAGACAAAAGTAATTTGCAGCAATATCACTGTGTCCAGTGGTGTTGGCCTCTCGCACACCTGGCTTGGCTGGCCTGCTGGGGTGTAGGGTTGTTGTTGAGGTATAGGATCTGGCTTCATCAGTAGGCTCAGAATTACCTGGGGAGCTCCCAGAACACAGGCAGCTCAACCTGGCACCTGTGTTTTCTGGATGCTGACCAGGTGAGGCTGATAAAACCAGGTTCCAGGGCCTTCCTGGGACAGCTATGGCTGATACATTTGGTTCCTCTCCAGTGGGATTTCCCTGAGTGCGTCTGACATGGGTCCCATTATTCATCTTCTCCTGGCAAGTTTTTGCTGAATACAGGTTTGTCACCTTTCCTTGTTTCTTTTTCTACAAGGAGAAACATTTCCTTGTTACCTTTGCCAGATTATTTAGGAGAAGAGTGTAAATTGAAGCCATTTATCTGGAAATGTGCTGTGAGGGCACATTGTTTATACAAGTGAAAGAAATGGTAACAGCAGTATCTGGTCTGGTTTGCAAGGAAAAGGTGTCTCAAGTTTTCCAGGCCCTTGCCCCTTTTGCACATACAGCACCTTGATTAGAAGGTACACAAGGCACTCAGGCATAGGTGTGCATGCCACACGCATTAGATTAGGTTTGCATGTGACAGGACAGTCCCTCAGGGTTTCAGTGAGTATTTTTTAATGTTTGTTATTGGTAAAATTAAACATTGCTAGTAACAATAACAGGACTTTATCCTCAAACGTCACCCACACATTTTATGACTGTTTATTTATCATGTGTCCTCTGCTGCTCTGTGAGGTAGCAGGTAAAATGTGAATTTCAAGATTTTGCTGTTCTAATTGAAACCTGTATATGTTTGTCAGTTGGTGGCCGAGTAAGTCGTGAATTAAATTATACTCGCCAGAAGATTGGAGAAGAGGCTATGTTTAATCCTCAACTCATGATACAGACCCCGAAAGAAGAAGGTGCTAATGTCCTGACCACAGAAGCACTCCGCCAACACCTGGACTCAGCACTCCAGGCCAGCCGGGTCCACGTGTATATGTATAACAGGTAAGGTGGTGGGAAGAGACTGCTGGCCTAGGCCCCTTCATTTTAGTAAATAAGATTACCCTGGAAATACATGTGGGGTGTTAGTTCAAATAGTTTTTTAATGAAATGATTTTTTTAAAATCTTGGTTTGTTTCTAGAGTTTGGTAACCAATCAAATTCATGACTTTATAATATATTTTCAGTAAGTATTTTGGCACTATACCCAAGTGCATGTGGTCTTTCAAGCAGCCCCTGGGTAAACTATATACCTGCTCTGAAGATGTTTCATTACTTAAGATACTTCTAGAACAGATTTTGAATTGCCTTTGGTCAGCTTGCAAGGAATAAGAATAAATACTGACGGTTGTTGGTTTGTGTCACAAAGCAGGGAAGAAATCGAGCTACTATGGTGAATTTCTGCTGACAGGTTGATGGAGTAAGGTGGACACAGGCATAGCTTTACAAAATATTACCCTTTAGCTTCATAGCTAACTTAACATTATGTTGTGGGTATAGTGAAAGCACAGAAAGAGTTCTGGAATAAAACTAATAGCACCTTTTCTTATCTGTCTAAACTTAGATATTGAGGCAAGGTTCACATCTTGTCCATTCTTGTACAGCATTTGGGTCAGGGTAGGCACTTGGAATTTGTCAATTGACTGCTTACATGACTTGGAGAATTTAACTGGATCTTGTCCCTGAACTGCTGAGAAGACTGCCACTAAACCCCATTTCCATGGGACCACTGAGTTGACACTGGTAGAACTCTATCCTGTCCTCATAGGCTTTCAACTCTCTTGACTGAGTGGTTGGCAAGTATGATTTATTTTTCACAGAGGAGGTGAGAAAGTGACAGCATAGACATATTCAGTGGCTAGGGAGAACAAAGGGAAAATCTATACTTGTCTCTGTTGTCACCTCAACTCGGCATGGACTTGACTGGAATGGCTCTAAGACCCATTTAGCTGGAGGCAGGGTTCTGGGGCCCAATATGACCTGGGACATGTCACATATCTGTAGCATAGTCTTGTTTCCTCATCTGTAAACTAAGTTATGATCACGTTTGCTGTATTATCCTCTGGCAGTTCCCAGAACAAGATCAGGTACATGTGTGCATGAAAGGGTTTTGGGAAACGTAAGGGGATGTATTTAGCACCTTTGTCGGGCAGACTTGGGTGGAGAGCGCATCCAGGTTCTTACCAGCACAGCCCTCCCAATCCATTGGGAGCTTTGTAGGGAAAGCAACTACCCAGTGCAATTTTGTAACATTTACAAGCAGAAGTGGTGTCCCAGGCCACTGTGAGCGTGCCGGACACCTTTGTATCCAGAACCTGCCTTGCGAGGTAGAGGGGTTTGTCATTCACTTGCGGAGAAGGTGAAAGCCTCTGTACAATGAAATAACACTCTTAAGCTGATGGAACCAGAGAACTTTTATGCATTAACTTTAAAGAACACCTAATTCAACCCATCTCGTTTTTAGGTGAGAAAATTGGGAATTAGATCAATTAAATCTTGCGTCCAGGTTCCTACAGTTGTCAAATAGTACAGCCAGATTTCATCCCCTTTCTTATGTGTCCAAGCCCAGTGTGTTTTCTAAACATAGCCAGATCCTTCTTGAGCGAGCATAAATAAGCGTTAATTGGTCAAGTGATATTAAATGAGAACCTACTTGTCCTAGTCTGTTTTGATGCTGTGTGGAATTAAAATACAAACATTTGTGTAGATGGGTGGTTGAGGATGGAGAGATGGATGAATGGATTGATAACTTGGGCCCTGCTCTCAGCAGCTGGCAGTTTCACTAGGGAGAAGAAAGATACTAGTGTAGATAAGCATGTACAAAGTCAAACACAGGCAGTCTCCCCAGCAGGTGCTCCAGGTGTTGTGCAGGAGATCTGAGCAGCCAATACTCAAGAGAAAGGGGGTCGTTCTTACTAGTGCTGGTCAAAGAAAGCTTAGCAGGAAGGTGGCATTTTAGTGGGGTCCTGAGCAATGTGTAGGCAGGCTCCACGGGGGAAAAAGGCCAAGTCTAGGAGACAGACCCCTTGGGGTGGTCAGTAAAATAGAGAAGTTTTTTGTTTCTGTTTTATCTTCTCTTGGATTTCCCTCCTTTACCATTTCCAAATTTTCTTTTTTCTAGTTAGGCTTATCTCCCTAAAGGCATGGACCTATATAGCCCTCTTCAGGGCATACCAGAACTCTATAATAATACTTACATGATAGCTAAAAGGTAACTGTAGGTCAGCATATTTAATATCACTTCTGTAAGGCAGGAAGGGAAGACTGTACAGTGGGAAATGGACCTACCTGGCATTGTCGTTTACAGCATTGACTCATGGTTAAAAGTGGGAAGGTTCATTTTGAACACTGTTAATAAGGCCGTTATCTGCCCGTTAAAAAAGTCAGTAATATTTTCTCACCTGGATATATGTTAGTATAAGCCTTACTGATTTAGTCCCCAGTTATTTGGAATTTGTGATAATTCAACTCTGAATTATTTGCCCTGAAGCTGTTTAATGTATGTGGAAAAGCAGGTTAATGGTGTAAACAAGATTATTGGGAGAATGCTTAAAAAATCAAGACTTCTCAAGTACTTTGGTAGCATTCATTTGCATAAACACCCACATGTTAATTACAGTTGAGTATTATCTACTCATTAAAGGAAGCTTGTTGGGACTCTACTTGCCAAAAGCTCTGCTCATTTTGACATACTTAAAAGTGATTGAAATTGTGGTTGTTTTTATATGTTCTATGTTTCTAATTTTGCACTGATTTCCTTACTTTATTACAATGAGAAATTTTTGTCTCTGCTCTTTACTAGGCAGTGGAAATTGGAACATTTGTGTTACAAATCCGGAGAACTTATCACAGAAACAGGTTATATGGACCAGGTAGATTTTCTCTCTGCTTACCAAAAAAAAAAAAATCCCCAGAAACACTCCAGTGGTATGCACTAGCCTAATGCATGGTCTACTTTTTTTAACTTTGACAGATAATAGAATATCTCTACCCTTGTTTAATCATCACACCTTTGGACTGCTTCTGGGAAGGGGCTAAGCTGCAGTCTGGGACAGCATACCTCCTGTAAGTGCTACGGTCTTGATTTCTGATGTCTTTGATTTCTAAGCTCTAGAATGTTTCTGATGTTACTTTATCATTGTTTATTCTGTTTCAGTTTTGAACAAGAAATAAAAACATTGAAATTCTTTGTGCATTTTTTGAGTGAATAGTTGAGGGGAAAAGGGGACTTCAGCAGAATATTTTTCCTCTTTTCAAAAAAAGTTCTGTAGGCATCATTAAATTTCATTCACTTTTACCAGCCTATTTATATGCAAATAAAATGCAAATGATTCCAGAGTATGTGTGATTTTTAACTCTTTAAAATGTTTGCAGTTTTGCAGACTACGCTCAAGCTTAACTTTAAAGAGGGAATTTACTAGTGGGCACATGTCCGAGCTAAATATTTTGAGTTGAAGTTCAAGATCTTCCCATGGAGTAAAAGGCTAACCTTTCTTTGGATCATATTAATAACATTTAAGGGGGAAATCTGCTATCTTTCAAGGCCCTGGGAGTGGATGTTTCAGTTTACCAGTTGGATATTATATATACCGCATCATTTAAAGAATAATTATTAATCAATGTTGGCATTTTCAGTTAATTATGTAAGAGTTAGTGCTTGGGTTATTGTTTCTGTCCTAGCTTGCACGTATCTGCAGAAGCAATTTGCAGTGGCCATACCCTGACCTTCAGTGTGCAGTTTTAGATGGGAAATAAGGGGTTTTGTGTTTTCTGGTTGGGAGATTCTGAATAATGACTTCAGCCTGGTTAAGCAGCTACAGTGTGGTTTGAACCACATAACAGGCAGCCAAAAGCCTTTCTGGTCTGTCAACAGAACAAATTCAAAAGTGAGTGTGGGGGGAAGTGGCCTTGATGGTGGTGATGGCAGAGGCAGCAGTGGGGTTACAGGGTTGACTGCCAGGCTGTCAGAGGGAGCTCATAAGTATGGGATTATTACAGGTAATGGAGATCAAATATTTTGATTGATGACATTTACAAAGCAGTTATTAGGCCAGCAAGTGCTAATTTGATCTTGTGATTCCCTCTTTTTTCCCCCTCTTAATTTTGAATCTCAGTCTTTTGTTTAGAAGCACCACTGGCTAACTTTGTTTTTAGGTATTAAAATACAATATATTGACAATGAAAGATTCTTTGTGCCTTCACTCATTTATTAGCTCTCTGCTTGCCACCTTCATTCAGGAATTATTTTCCTGACTTAGGTTTGCATACAGATAGACCCAAAAGGAGCATTGGTTTTTTTATGGCGGGGTCCCAGAATGGCAGCATTACCAAAAAAGCCTCATGCAGTTGCAAGTAGTACATACACTGTGTGCAATCTTGTTATTTTACTAAGGGTTTGGAAGCCTCTTTTCATTGTCTTGCTTCCTAATTTCTTTCACAGAGGTAAGCCTCCTTTGCAGTGGACAAACTTTGACCCTTTGGAATTCCTAGAAGAGTTAAAGAAAATAAACTATCAAGTGGAGAGCTGGGAGGAAATGCTGAATAAGGCGGAAGTTGGTCATGGTTACATGGACCGGCCCTGCCTCAATCCAGCTGATCCAGATTGCCCTGCCACTGCCCCTAACAAAAATGCAACCAAAGTGAGTACATCAGTGATTCTTCTTGGGACGGGCAAGAAAAAAATATTGATTTTTTCCTTCATTTTTCATTTTACTATTTTCATTTTTAAGATTTCATTCTCAATAACTTTATTTGTGGAACTAAATTTGTTCATAGAGCAAAATGTTGTGTAAGATTTACTATACGCCTCTCATTAGCCTTGTTTTTAATGTTCTCTCTGAAACAAACAAGCCCTGAATGCACTAGATTTTAACAAGGCATGTGACCTGCCTGCTAATTCCCACAATTATGTGGCTGTCTTTCTGTTTTAGCCTCTTGATATGGCGCTTGTTTTGAATGGCGGATGTCATGGGTTATCCAGGAAGTACATGCACTGGCAAGAGGAGCTGATTGTTGGTGGCACAGTCAAGAACAGCACTGGGAAGCTCGTCAGGTAATCCAATACACGGGGAAATTCAAGACTTCTCATTTTTGTCCTGTACTGAAAACCACTTCCCTCCTGACATCTGCAAGTGTATTTCTATTAATACTTAACACTTACCCTAGCTAGGAAATAATAGCATACCAGACCAGCCTAAATTGTGGGGAATTTTTTTATAACATTTTTGTCATTTTCATTGAGACTATAGTTAGTGACTGACTATAGGATTTTAGATCTGTCCATTTTGTATATATAAATAAAAGCAGGCAACAAACATTGGTCACAGCAAAGTTTGCAAGGAGTAGGAGTTAAACTCCATTGTAGCCTATTAAACAGAAAGACCAAGAAATGATGGCTACTCAAGAATTATCCTCTGCGCACTTGTGCACTCCATTCCATCAAGTGTCAGGCACTCCGTCTGAGATTTGTCCCTCGGGAAAGTTGTCATCTGGGATTTCTGCACAAGCGAGCATGCAGGAGTAGTGAGCCCAGCATATCTGGTCAAGCTATCAGCTGTCTGCTCCTCTACCTTTCCTGTTTCATTGAGTAGAAACTGCGAAAGGAAATTGCCTATTAATTTAATTTTGGGGTCTATCTGTAAAAGGTTTGTAAGGTTACACCTTTAATATGGTACATCAATCTATTAAATAAAGGAACCATCCAGGTCCAGTTTTAATGGAAACATGTGCTCATGTGGAAGGATAGAATGGCTGGGAGTGAGCTGAGGCACTCATTTGGGAGTTTATGCAGTGAGAGCTGCTTCCCGGGGGTGCTGACCTGTGCCCTCTCCCCTACCTCGTCCCAGTGCCCACGCCTTGCAGACCATGTTTCAGTTAATGACTCCCAAGCAGATGTATGAACACTTCAAGGGGTATGAGTATGTCTCACACATCAACTGGAATGAGGACAAAGCAGCAGCCATCCTGGAGGCTTGGCAGAGGACCTATGTGGAGGTAAATCGCCAGACTTCCTACAGGCACCTTGGAATCTGAGTTAAGCCCTTCAGTTCCTAAATACTTCATCTGAATGACATTTTAAAACTTTTTTTTTCATTAGAATTTATTTTCAAAACAGACTGTAATTCTGGGAACTTTTGGGGTGAAAACTTTGGAAAACTTTTTTCCCTCTTCTCGATACTGAAAATCTTAATATCTGGGTGACACTAATGCTGATTAGGGTGCACTGAAACATTTTGAATAACTAGTTGTGAACTCCAGAGTTTAGGCATGATGGTGTTTAAAAAAGTACTTGGTTAGCAAGAAAAGGTGTCTGGAAAACATTAGCAAGGCATAGAATCTGTTCACAGCTGCAGTTCCCTTGGTTAGGTCATGTGACAGGAGCTGGCCTTTGTTTCCCAAGCAGTGACCTCTACCAAACTGCATGTGACCTTTTAAAGGTGGCCAGCAAATGAACGGGGGAGGAGTGCCCATAAGAATGAGTTGTTTTGGATTAGGGGGAACTGATGGGACTGAAAATCAGTTGTAGAGTTATGGAGAGGGGAATGGCAGTCCTCCATGTCGAGTAAATAAAGCTCTGGGAGTGAACTTCAATGACACCAGCTCACCATAGTTCCACATTCTCACTCGATTAGTGGTCACCCTCACTGTCCCAGGCCCAGGGTCATTTAATGTTAGTCCAAGTTCAAACCTGAATTATGTAGAACTCTATCATAAATAAAGAAAAGAGTAGGGGTGGGTTGAGATGATGTGCCCCTGACATCTGTGCAATTGAAGCTTGTTGAAGCTTTCATTTCATCTGGGACTTAGTCTTCTGTTGTGACCACAGGTAGTTCATCAAAGCGTTGCCCAGAATTCCACTCAGAAGGTGCTTTCCTTTACCACAACGACCCTTGACGACATCCTCAAGTCTTTCTCCGATGTCAGCGTCATCCGAGTGGCCAGTGGCTACTTACTGATGGTAACAATCAATTCAGTCCCCCAAAACCCATGTGTGTTTGGGTTTCTTTGGGTTTTGGTTTTTACCTTTCCATGATGGCTCCTGCTTTTAACTGCTTTTAACACACATGCGTTTAAGAAAGAGAGCTCGGGCTTCGTAACAGTTAGAGAAGTGGTCGTGTAAAGCAGTTTGCCCATCTCTGATTTGTATCATTTCGTGTGATGTCTTTGATGTAAATTTTTGTTGTTGTATTTCATAAGTTTTACCTTTTGATTTGGGGTGATGGGTGGGGGAAAACATTAGAATCCTTACACATTCTAATGTTTGGCTTTTGTTTTGTGTCTCCCCTCCATCCTCTCTCTTCCTCCCTTTCCCCTTCATTCCTCCATGCCCCTCCCCCCCACCCCCACCACGGTTCTGCTTGCAGCTTGCCTATGCCTGTTTAACCATGCTGCGCTGGGACTGCTCCAAGTCCCAGGGTGCCGTGGGGCTGGCTGGCGTCCTGTTGGTTGCACTGTCAGTGGCTGCAGGATTGGGCCTGTGCTCATTGATCGGGATTTCCTTTAATGCTGCAACAACTCAGGTACTAAAGGAGCCGTCCATTGCTTTGTTGACCAATGCCCCTCCCCAGGCTCTGACCTCCTATGTGTCCATGTCACTTAAAGGGTCTTCAACTTTTCCTGCTAGGAGCTACGTTTCTCAGGGGAGTGCCATCTCTAAGTGAACCACTCCCACTCATCAGATCTGAATGGGCTTGATGATTAGTAGGCATGCTTCCCTTATCAGTGACATTTAGATCAATTGTTAGAGCAGTGGTTCTCAAACTTCATTGTGCCCCATTGGAGGGCTGGTGAAAACTCAATGGCTGGGCCCCACTTCAGAGTTTCTGGTTCAATTTTTGGAGGGATAGGATTGGAGAATTTGCATTTCTGACCAGTTCCTGATGATGCTGGTCCAGGGATTGTGCTCTGAGAACCACTGCTTCAAATGAGTTACATTCCTTCTCATTTATTAAAAAATAATCATTGAACATGGCACTTAGAAACAGAAGCATGTGAGATCTACTGGGAGCTAATAAAACTGCTGTACTTTAGGGATTTAACTATCAGATAAAACCAAATGCTTTACCATGAGTAAAATGTAAGCTGTTCTTTGGTTAGCTATTAGGGGTGCTGGTGGTAATGTTTTAAATAGCCCTAGAATGAGCAGAATCAAAGCTCACACATCTAATTCACTGTCCTCTGTTTTCACTGTAGGTTTTGCCATTTCTTGCTCTTGGTGTTGGTGTGGATGATGTTTTCCTTCTGGCACATGCATTTAGTGAAACAGGACAGAATAAAAGAATCCCTTTTGAGGTAATAGAAACACAAAAAAATAAAGCTTTGAGGACAGCCAAAGCCCCCTCTGTTCCTGAGTATTTGTCCTTTCATTTTCCACAATCTGTCCCAATAAATAATTGAGTTTCAAGTCAGATGACATGTTACTGGCTGTAAATAAGTAAAGTTAGAAGAATCTTAGCAAGTGTATTTCAAGTGCACACTTGTTTCTCTGAGGGTTTTTGGCGGGGGCATGGGGTCACTTTGTCCTCACCATCTTTTAATTCATGTTATTTAGCAGCTTTGTGTTTTGGAAAAGCACATGACTATGTAGATAGCACTGAAAACGCTTCCAATGCACATGTTAGGGGCAGAAGTGGGGATACCCCTTTCTTACTCCCTGACGTCAGCATTATAAGCTCCCACCTGTCTTATTTTGCTGTGTGTTTGGCTTGTTCACACAATCTGTGCTCTGAGGAAACCCTGCCCTGTGCAGCTCTCAGCACTGTGGCTTCTCGTCCTCAGGATAGGACTGGGGAGTGCCTCAAGCGCACGGGAGCCAGTGTGGCCCTCACATCCATCAGCAATGTCACAGCCTTCTTTATGGCCGCGTTGATCCCCATCCCTGCTCTGCGGGCCTTCTCCCTCCAGGTGAGTTTCCAGTGATTAAACCTGTGAGTGCCACACTGATACTGAGCACCTCCACCACTGTGCTGACGGTACTATTGCCATGAATGAAGTAGCATGCTGGCATCTGGGGTCCTTTCTCCTGGGCAGACACTTCTTTCAGCAATGAATCTGACAGTCCCTATAAAAAGAGTCCTAGGGTTCTTTGCTTCCTTTTAAGTCCTATGGCCCAGATGCCTGCAGCCAGGTTATCTTCAAGGCCTGGTGCCTTAGGAATGTCCCTTTCTTTTATACTTAAACTAAAATGGTACCAGGGCCACTCCATGTGGGATGCCAGTAAGACCCTACTTCAGACAGGCAGGAGTCCTCTGCATTTGTCTGTGGTACAGCCCTACTTCTCAGCCATCCCCACTTCTAAAGGCCCCTCTGAGTTTCCACAATCACTCTCCATGCATGCCACCCTCTCCCCGATTTCCCTAAAGCAGCCCAACACAAGGCAGCTTACAACAAATAGGAGGTTGACAATAAAGAGGAGGTTGCAGTGTAGCCCAGGCTAGGTGATAACTTAAAACTGAGTTATTAGATGCCACTATATGAGAATATGTTACCATTGTCTGCCTGCAGGAGGGTTCATTAATGGGCCCTTGCTACCTCCTTTCCTTGGTTAGCTTCCACAAACTGTCCTGTCCCCTTTACTCTTTCCTTTTGGTCCCTGACTCCCCTCATAGGCTACCAAAGAAAACTCAAAATTCCTCTCCTTTTTTATGCAGAGTAGTTTGGCTTCCACATTTTTCTGCTCTGTCCTTCCAGAGCAGCCCTCTCATACTCAGAGGCCATCGAGATTTTTTTTTTTAGATTTTGTTTATTCATTTTTAGAGAGAGAAGAAAGAAAGGAGAAAGAGAGGGAGAAAAACATCAATGTATGGTTGCCTCTTGCCTACTGCCTACTGGGAACCTAGCCTGCAACCCAGGCATGTGCCCTGACTAGGAATTGAACCAGCAACCCTTTGGTTCACAGGCCTGTACTCAATCCACTGAGCTAGATCAGACAGGGCGAGAGAGATTTTTAACAAAGAGCCGGCTTATGTGAATCGTGAGTGTGGAGTGTTGTACTGACAGGGCTGCAACTGTGGTTGGCTCCAAGCTCAGCCTCAAGTACTGGCATTTCTCTGCATTTGTGGGAACTCCCAGGAGTCTTGATGTGCATGGTACAGCAGATAAAGACTGCTGCTGACCACTTAGGTCTTCCTAAGCCCGAAATGGTTCAGGGTTTTGCTATCTCACTGGTATTGTTAAAGTTTGTGAACTACATTTAACTTTTTAAAAAGATTTTATTTATTCTTAGAGCTGAAGGGAGAAAGAGAGGGGGAGAAACATCAGTTGGTTGCCTTTTGTATGCACCCTGACCTGGGACTGAACCCACTACCTAAGCACATGCCCTGACTGGGAATCAAACCCATGACCTTTCACTTTGTGAAACAATGCCCAACCAACTGAGCCACACTGGTCATGGCTACATTTAAATTTTAAACCTTCAACTGTTTTCCAAAAATGGTGAAAAGAGCAACAGCTTTCCTTTTCTTTCTTTATTTCCTTTTCCCTTACAATGTGATGTGTAATTCATAAGATGGTCAGGTGTTTAAAGGAAACCACTTTTGATGTTACTTTTTAAGCTGTTACTACACCCAGCTCATTCATGCTCTTCTCATCTCTTTAATCACCAAAGGTGCTAAGGAGTGTGACCAAGAAGAGAAATTGACAAATCATAAATTAGGTTTCCACTTATAATTTTGTCAACATGATTAGCTCTTGTGTAGTTATCATATTTGAATTTCATTTTTCCAATTACTGATAAAGCAACTAAAGACCCTACTGTGTTTGGAACACTAGACTTGTTTAATATTTAGTGTTTGGTTGGACCAATCACTATGACCACCAGCTCCTAAAAGAAAAATATTTAAACCAATAGGAAAAGGTTTATTTTTGTTATAAATATATATAAAAATAGAAATGGTAGGTGAATAAATGGGTAAAGTTAAATCTGAAATTGGGACCAAAGCTCAGGGAAAAGAAAATACATCTGACTGCTTAGTAATTAAGGAAGATCAGTAAAGATGACTAAAAGATGCCCTCTGAGTTATTGGTGCAACTGAAGCTTTAGAATGCCTTTTTGCATAGATGTGCATCTGAGCAACTCCATTTGACATCCCATTATTGTTTCAAATGCAGCAGGTTCTGGAACCAAGAAATTGTTCTAGAGTCTTTAGTAGTGGGACCCTCTCTCCCACCTCTCCTTCCTGCTTGCCCTCTCCCTCGCTGTTCTTTGTCTGCTCTGCCTCATGCTCCTGCTTGTCGTCTTGTTCTCTCTCTCATTTTCTCTTCTCTCTCAGTATACACTGGTGATTCATCAAGGCATACTCTCCTTTCATGGTTTCCTATGGTGTGGTGGTCTGAAACGCTACATGAGTTTCCCTAACGCCTTTTAGAAAATCCAGTACACTAAGTTCTTCCAAGGTAAGCACCTGACTGAGGCAAAATGAGTACTCTGGGTTTTGTATTTCTATCCCAAGACAGTTGGAGTATCACTTTAGAAAATTGCATCAGCAGCTTCCAGGAGTCCTCATATATTAAAGAGTGTCTTCTCGTGACACCAGCTCATTCTCTGTCAAACAAACAAATGTTTAAAAAAGAAGAAAATATAAGAAAAAAAAAACAAGACACTGTACCATGAGTTTTGCAGTGATCATCAGAAACTGTAATTCTGGTTCCCTTTTAAATGTATTGACATTTGAAATGAACCATCATGCAGATTTTCTTTCCTTTCGTGCCCGGTGTTAAGTTGTGACTGTGGGCATTCATCTGTATTTATATTTTTAGAGTGCTACATATTAAGCATCAAAAGGGGGAGAAACCCAAAGTGGTTCTGTCCAATAATAAACCTATGTTAACTTAGGAATTTTCCCTATGGAACTTTCCTAATTTTGTGGCCTTTCCAAAACATATAGATTTTTCCCCCCAAGAAAGCCATTTCACACCTTCTTGTCAATCTTCATCCATATGTCCAAATGCCATGTCTGCACTAGAAAGCAGTGGCAACAGCTGTAACTCTTTTGAGGACCAGTGCCTTGTACTGGGGCTCTGCTGGTAACTGAATGGTATGTGTTCTTCAGTGAAACTCCCAGAAAAGAATGCCTTATTGTTCCAGATGGTCAGAGGGTTTAGATGAGGGCCTCTCTAGGCAGAGCCACTTTGTCTCTGTGCTCTGCAAGTGTCTCAGCAGGGCCACTATAGATGCTTGCAGGGACATTGATTTTAAGCACAATTAGAATTGATTGACAGTGTACAATCTTCCCTGTCATCTTTTTAGAATTACGTATAATTTCTTAAACTTGCCTTTGCTCCAGGAGGACACTTCTTTTTTCTTTACTGAGAAATCTTTGCTGTTTGTTTTTATTGTTTTGGTGTACTTTACGGAATGCTGAACTTATTATTTGTCTTCAGACAATGAGAAAATAACATTTGAGAAGTGAGTTTAGATGGGATACTGCTTTGGGTTTCTTCTCTCATTGCTTCATGTCCACCAAGAGACAGAGCAGGATGCTCATCACATTTCTTCGATGCATGAGGCTGGTATCCAGTTCATTCCTGGGCCCCGTGGAATGCCTTCGTGTCATCGTGGCTGCCAGGGCCGCACACTTGGGCCCTGTGTGTGTGTCTGCATGGTTGGTCTTCATAGTCTCTGCCCTCATCCTCTGTTCAAACTGAGATACCCAGTTTCTTATCTATGTTGTATTCCTTAATTCCAAAAATGACTGTAAAAAAAGCTGAAAGGATTCCACCCCCATTCTTCCCAGAATCCTATTGTCTGATTGGTCAGGAGTCCTCCCCCAACCCACGTCCCCCTCCCCTGCGTGGGTGACCAGATCTAACAAAAAATCCCAGTTCTCGGTTGGGCTGAGTGCACAGGCATCAAGCCCACATTTGAACCTGATTTACTGGGTAACCTCAGGCAGGTGACCTTCCTCTGCACCAGCAGGTCTTTATTAGATAATAGCGTCAGAAGCAACGTGAATGTCTGCCTCCTGGTTGCTGCAGGAATCTAATGCATCATGTATAGCTACCTAATCTGCCATGGCTTCTCCTTTCCCCTTTCTCTTTCCCTAGCAGTTTTAAACCCACCAGTGCTCAATAGCTTGTGCCAGGTGTGTCCCTCTTAGACTTCACCTTTCGGATTCCCTCTACATTGCACATTTCTCCCTCGGGGTCTTGCCAGAGTCCTCTTTTGCCTTCTGCATCTCCCTGAAAAATCTTCCTTGACTACCCACCCCACCCCACATGCACCCCCACCTGCACGTGCTCCCTCCCTTTTCTGAGCTGCAGTGGAACCCTGTACGTACTTTAACTACATTAATCAGCCTAAATTGTAATTTGTTTATAGGTCTGGCTATGTAAGTCCCTGAAAGCAGGATTTTGTCTTACTTATCTTTGGGTCTCCAGTACCCAGCATAGTGCCCTGGCTTTTCTTTTTAAAGTACTTATCTGTTAGGTGACTCTTTTTGGCAAAATAGTAATATGCTTGTTAATATCAGCCTATCTTGCAGGTCTTTAAAGTACCTTATGTGTGTTCATATATTTTGAATTGATGAGGAATCCTCACAGTCTAAGAAGATAAGGGTCAGGTCATTTTTAGTAGGAGCTTCCTGGTTATTTTTTGGTTTTGTACACTTGACAGGGAACTGATTATTGAAAGGCATCTCTAGAACTTGGGCTTGCAATTTCACTTTGAGCATAAATTCTCACTTACCATTCAAAGTTCTTTGCAAAGTTCTTAGGATTTTTGGTAGGGTGTCAGATTTCTTCTCTCAGCTCAAGATGTGTGCCCAGTCTTGAGAAGGTTTTAGAACTAAGCAGTTCTTTGAAAAACCTTCCAAGAGGTTAAATTGTCAAAAAGAAAGAAAATTTCTGATGATTTCTTGGTTGCTTAGCATTGCAGTTGCATTTCTTCATTGTGCTGTTTCTCACTGCGCCTTTCTGAACTGGGGAGCCTTTCAACTGTCCTCTGCTGACTTTCTTGTATTAACAGCCCAATTGTGTGATTTTTACTAGGTCAGCAGGAGATTTGCCAAAGCACTACAGAATCTGCCCCATGTTTATTCTAGGTTATAGAGTGACTTTTGAATCTGTACTTATTTATTCTGCATACTATGATCACACACAGGAATTTCTTTCTGCTTAACTCTCCTTGACCTTTTATGTTACTGCACTCACATGCCCCACAGGCTGCTCCAGGGGCTATTTGGAATGTGCCTATTAAAAACCTCAGGGGACGTGTTTGAAATTTTATTCATGTTTTAAAGGTGACATTTTAATATACTCAATCCATCTTATATATAAACTTTCTAAGTGTAAAATCAGGGCTGCATGAAGTCTCAGAAATATTGTGAAAGGGAAATGTTCCTTTTCATTTTAAATTAAAGCATGTCAAATATCTTCTCTGTTCTGCCTTTGCAGATTTGGTCTAGTTCAGTTGCTAGCAAGATGCTAGTTTCATTCCTGCATTTTACCTTACAGGTTCATGGAATCATCTGGGTCCATGGAAAGGACCAGGATGATGGGGCCTAGTCCACTCAGATGATCTTTTAATGGTGAAGGAAAAGCAAAGTGATGAGAAACTTTTAACATCTATTTCAGGTTTAAACACTTGAATAGGAAAGTGAGAGAAGGATGTTTAAAGCACCTTTATTTTCAAAGCAGTCCTCTGACTGGGAGGAGATGTACTGGTGACCTCTACATTTTTTTTTCTGCCCCCAGGCGGCTGTAGTGGTGGTCTTCAATTTTGCTATGGTTCTACTCATTTTTCCCGCAATTCTCAGCATGGATTTGTATCGACGTGAGGACAGGAGATTGGATATTTTCTGCTGTTTCACAAGGTATATTTTCTAGCTGCAGCAGCCTCATTTCTTGGGTACAAAGTGGTAACATTTAGAGAACACTTTAGTCTGTAGACTTGGAAGGAAGCACACCTCACAGGGCTTGTACCAGTGCAATGGAGGCAGCAGAGATAATGGACAGAGGACCCTTCCTTGGGGGCATAGCAGAATCACTGGGGTTCTCTACCCCTCAGACCAAACATTCTCATAGCCTCAAGGTTGTGATACTCATAATTACTTACTTCTATCATAAACTAATATTGCTCATTGTTAGGAGTGTGTTATGTCTCTATGGAGCAGGGCAGAACAAAGGTTGAAAACCACCGATCTGGAAAAAATAGAGCCTTTTAGCTGTTTTTTAAAGGAATTATGCCTTCAAGGGTTCATCAGCATATAACTTGATTTCATGAGCCAAATTCGGGATCAGCTATCCATTTGGCCTCCTTTGGTTTGCTTGCGTCTGCATCCAGATAGAGAAATCAGGTGATGTTTGTGGAGTTAACCAGTCTGCTGTTTCTCTCCTTAATCAGAGCTGTGTGACATGGATATTGTTAGTCATTGGCAGAAATGCAAGCATTTCCCTTGTTTCAGTGACCTTTACAACACATTTCCCCCCTTTTCAGCCCCTGTGTCAGCAGAGTGATTCAGGTTGAACCTCAGGCCTACACAGAGACTCATGACGGCACCCGCTCCAGCCCTCCGCCCCCATACAGCAGCCACAGCTTTGCCCACGAGACGCAGATCACCATGCAGTCCACGGTGCAGCTCCGCACAGAGTACGACCCCCACACGCATGTGTACTACACAACCGCCGAGCCACTCTCCGAGATCTCTGTGCAGCCTGTCACTGTGACGCAGGACACCCTCAGCTGCCAGAGCCCCGAAAGCACAAGCTCCACAAGGGACTTGCTCTCCCAGTTCTCTGACTCTGGCCTCCACTGCCTGGAGCCCCCTTGTACCAAGTGGACACTCTCATCTTTTGCTGAGAAACACTATGCTCCTTTCCTCTTGAAACCAAAAGCCAAGGTAATCTCCCAAATAGAAGTCTCTTCCTGTCTTGAGGAAGCAACAGACAGGTTCCTTGGGAATTCACTGGATGTAAGGTAGTTCAGCCCTCCTAAGGGACCAGTCCAGAGATGGCATAGAGCCATTTTAATGAGCTCATCTTCTGCAGGAGTGACTGTCTAGGTAGTAAGTGTTTCTGTGAATGTAGGTCAACTCCTTAACATTTTAAACATTTAATTCTTCATGAGGTTGTTTAAAAATGTGATGATTTATGATTTTATGTTTTCCCCCCTGGGAGAATGACATTTGCATGCCAGGGCTGGGCCAGCATGATGGCAAAAGTGAGGCATAAACCAAACAGCTTCTTTGTTCAGGGAGAGTCAGCAACATCCTTCAGGGTCTGACATTGTGGCTCTGTACTTTGTTGCAGGTTGTGGTGATCTTTCTTTTCCTGGGCTTGCTGGGCGTCAGCCTCTATGGGACCACCCGAGTGCGCGATGGACTGGACCTCACAGACATTGTGCCTCGGGAAACCAGAGAATATGACTTTATTGCAGCACAATTTAAATACTTTTCTTTCTACAACATGTATATAGTCACACAGAAAGCAGACTACCCAAATATCCAGCACTTACTCTACGACCTTCATGAGAGTTTCAGTAATGTGAAGTATGTCATGTTGGAAGAAAATAAACAGCTTCCCAAAATGTGGCTGCACTACTTCCGAGACTGGCTTCAAGGTAAGATGCTGCTGGAGGGCATCGTCCTTTGTCAGTGCTTGGTCTATGGTGTGTTCAGGTCCCACTACTTCCTTTTGTTCCCTTCCTTAAAGGGTTAGATTATAATGTAACACTGACACATTTCATTGACTTCTAAGTGTTGCTTGAAGTTCTTAAATAGACTGTTTCTGGGGCAGCCTCCCAAAACTGGCTTTTACCTATAAAACAATGCAAACAGTTCTCTGGTTGACTCGGGAACTTCTGTGAGAATTTATGAGTGTGCATTAGGAGATGGGAACGTACATTATAAACTATGGAGCTGGATACTTCTAGAGTTCTTTTGAGGGGGGATGATTGCTAGTTTGGGTGACCAAGTGAAAACAGAGTGTTGATGGAATTTCTAGGCTGACTCCCTGCCAAATTATAGCTACTACTACACCAGTAGGTTTTGCATCATCGGTGAATACAATTTAACATTCCATATTTTGACTCTCTTTTGATTTGGCATAAAATGCTATGAGGTAAACTTAAAAATTCTTAATCACATTTCACAGGATTTCATAAAAATGGGGTAGGTAGAGGAGAGCAACATGGAGGAGAAAGGGGATGGAAAGAGACTTCGCTTGGGGCAATGGGTGCCTGACGCAGTGGGCAGATGTTTCATTGAGTTGTAGACTTTAAACCTGCATGGTCTTGGTGAACCAATGTCACCTTAATAAATTCAATTAAAATTTAAAGAAAATGCCTTTTATAGCTTCTTACCTTGCTCTTGGAAACATCTCTAGGGAATAGTTGTTAGCTGGAGAAAAAAAAAAAGACCTAAACTTGGTCCTAACTGCTGACTGAATATGAATGTACTCAGTGATTCCAAGAACATCTGTTCATTTATTCTGTGTTGACACATGGAAAGTGAAGTGGAGAATCAAGATAATTATCCACACAATTCAAGCAAAAATGCTATTACTGAAATACCCAAATAATTATGGCCCCCAACATTTTTTTGGCTTAAGTTATCCAAATGATTGTCTTAATTTCCCACTTAATTAGACTTGTTTAAACACAAATTTAAGTGCCTGTTTTTTGGTCTTAAGTCAATATATTTGCATGTAAAGATTAAGCAGCCAGTTTCCCTGCATGAAATGGTAAACATCGATTGAAAATTGTTCAATACAGTTTCTGGCTTTGACTTGTTCATTACATTTATGTCAGATTTGACCCCTTTTTTTGAGGAAAACAAAGAAAACTACATGATACAAATATTTTTAACATGCTCATACGATTAATTTGAATTTGTTTCTAGTCTTATTGAGAAGGAGTATTTTTGGAATAATGAGTCAAAAGAGGATCAGACAGTTGAGAGATTCCCTGCTTTTCATTTTTTTCCCTCCATGGGCCAAAGACATGCAAATAACTTGCCACACATGACAAAGAGATCTGCAGTGCACTGCCAGGATTTGAGCAAAGAAGGGTTGCTGTAGAATTGATTTCAGTGTCTCTAGCCATTCCTGTGGATGCTCAGTATGGCATGTTTGGTGGAGTCTGGGAAAGGGGCTGAGTGGTATTGTCTCCAGGCAGTACAGAGGGTTAACCTTTTTATAGTGTATTGTAAATTATATCTGTGCCTTCAGACCTTTAAAGACCTAAAGCAGTTGGACTTGAGAATCCTTTCTTTATAAAAGTGCATTTAAATCATGTTTTGATTGCTAAGTGAGCCATACCCACCTAGACCAAGTGAGATCCATTGAATGCTCCTAAGTCAGGGTCCCAGTCAGCCTTAGAACCAACTTCATCTGACTGTCAGGAGGTCGGCAGAGCACTGGATACAGAATGGCCAGATACTAGGACCCTTGGCCACCTAGAGGTACTTTGGGCCCATCCAGTGGTTGATTTGGTCTTTGAACATTTCCTGCAAGGAAGCAGCTGTCCTTGAATCATCTCTCCTTCAAAACAGTTTGTGTGGCTGTTCAGTGGTGGAGCCCTTGTGGGTTGTCAATGGACTTATCATTGAAAACCATATTATCGCCCTGGTCTTGATCAATATTTCAATAGTTGTGAGGGTTAAACTCATAAAAATACAAAATGGCAATACAGAAATTATCCCATGTGTTATCCTTAAACACACATGCAAATAAAGTTGGGGATAAAAACCACATTGTGTGTCATATATGCAAATGGTATTTGTTTATATTTCACACTGACTTATGCAAATAAAATTTAAGTTAATATTTTCTTTTCAGGGTCCCATATCAAAGTCCCATTGGCAGTTGGGATAATTAGCTCAGAACTTTTCACCAGGAAATAATTAGTATAAAATGAGAGTTTTACCTAAAACTTTTCATATTTTGCTGCTGTAAAATAAGTAAAATGTCACAGTGTTTTCTGCAGTGTGCATATGTTAGAATATAAAATGTTGACCAAGGGGCAGGAGAAGCAAATCCTTGCCCTTGTTTCTTGCCCAGAGTCACGGGTGGTACGTGCACTTAGGCCAGCCCATTGTTACTTGAGCTTTTGGTGATTAGTCAGAAAATAATACACTAATTATAAGGACTTAACTTTTCCATTAAGTCAGTGACTGTTTCTCATTCCAAGGAGAGTAAATGCCACGTGGGGGCCACCAGCATGGATGATGAGTGGAACCGTATTGCCAGCAGGATGGGCCTCCCCAAACCGGATCTTTCTTCCTTTGTTTCACTCTATGGCATGCCAAAATTTTTAGCATGTTCACTACCTTTAAACTATAATCAGAGTTCGGATGCCCCCTGTGTGCCACCAGACGTTATTGGTGCCTGTGTTAGCTCTACTAATCTTCCGTGCATTTTCAGCAAATCCTTCCTGGGCACTTTATTGTGTTCAGAGTAATTTAGAGCATCAGTGGCTCAAGCCAGCTGTGGAGTCAGGCTGCCTGGGTCCAGAGCTTAGCTCCAACACATGCCTGCTGGGTGCCTCCCTCATGTAGTTTTACCTTTCCAAGTCTCACAAGGCCATCTCACAAGGCTGTTGTAGGAATTAAACTAGAGCTAATCCACGTGAAATGCCTAGACAGCCCAGGTCTCACTAAGCATGAGCTGCTCCTTAGGATTAACAGGTCAAGAGGGAAAGGGTTAAAGGACCATACAAGCCTTGAAGTGATGAAAATTCTGTTGTGAGGAAAACAGATCAGGCCTCTCTTTTTAGGAGGGCGGGGTTGATTTTCCTCTCCTGTTTATTTTTTTTCAAAACCCCCCCCCAAAAAAACCGGCTTTAGGTAATAAAATGACATCTGTTTAATACAGGCTGTTGTGTGCCTGCCTTGCTATGAAAACCAGCCTCTGTGAGCGCTGGGAGCCCGCCGACCCGGTGGTCTCACTGTTGCCGCTCCTCCACACTCCCCCTAACAGGGCCTTCTTTCACCACTGAGCCCATAGTCCTCATCCCCAAATTGTTCATATAAAAACAATGCCCACAGCAATGTCGGAAGGAAGGCTTAGTTTAAAGAGAGACAGACACAGAAGCAGGATCCTGTGCTCCCCTCTCCCCCCATTTTGAATCCCAGGATTTTAACCATTTTGAGCACTAACAGGACCCACTTTTTGGGGGGTGTCTTTGAAGTCCCTCTAGGCATGTCGTGAAATGAAATAAACCCTTCTCCTTCTCACTGGCCACGTCTAACCCATGCATGTACAGCTTGTTCAAGATGTGGTTTCCTGAGCTGCTGGGCATAGAACTCTACTTGGGAGGTGATTTGAGGGGAGCAGGGCAGTGGAAAGGGGGTGGGGGTGTCAGAGGAGAGTGTGTGCACACTGGGATGGCTCAGACCTCAAGGCCAGGTCACCAAGGCCCTGTTTTCTCTTCCAACACGCTTATCTCTTTACAGCTGTAGCCAAACCATCAGGTCTGTAATGATGGTTTTGATTACAGAGGCCAAGCGCAGCTGTGTGTGGTGGGCTGGTGGGCTTGCCCATCCCCCAAACCCAATGTGCTCTTTCTTTCCCCTCCCTGGACTTGCGGTTTGTCATCTGTTCTCACAGAGCCCCCTTGTATTGGCCTGTGGCTTCCTGTTCTCAATCTGATCCAAATTTACCCTGTGAGGTATTTCCCGGCACATACACACGCACACAGGCTCCCTGCCTACTCTCTCCTCCACACCCCCTCTCCTAAGGAAGGGTGGCAAAGAGGAAGAGAACAGTCAAGAGTGAATAGGTGTTGGCTGTGATCTTTACACAACCTGGCAGCAGATCCCACAGCTTGTATTAGCTGCACAAGTTGAACAGATGGAACAAATTGACAGAATCGTGTTCACTCACCCTGAGCTAGAAGCAGCTGAGTTGCTGTTTGAAGCTGGGCGTTTGAATGTGTTTTTCCCCTCCTAGTGGAATTTCTGGTTGTATTGAAGAACCCATGGCTCAGCACCAGACAGACAGTGGCATGAAACAGTTAATAAGCCTGGTGTGTCTACCTCATTCTCTCTCTGTCGCTCTCTCTTTCTCTCTCTCTCTACCCCCCCTTCCCTCCCTTCTCTCTCTCCCTTTCCCCTCTCTCACTCTCACACTTTCTTTTAGAATAGTCATGGAGGAAAAGAAGTTACTTTTTAAAAAAGTAAAACATTTATTTCTTTCCTAGGAATAATTATTCCCACCTTTAAAGCAGTGATTATTAGCATCCTGAAGTTCACTCAGGAAAAATCTAGTTGTCATTTGACTTGAAGACAAATATAAGTATAACAAAGAATGTGCTGCTGATGTCCCACAACACCCTACCCTGCTCTTAGTCCTCAGCCACCCCATTAGGACCAGGGTCCTTTTGCTGAAGGGTTCTAACATATTTCGCACTTGCCTTTTCTAGGACTTCAGGATGCATTTGACAGTGATTGGGAAACTGGGAAAATCCTGCCAAACAATTACAAAAACGGATCAGAAGATGGGGTCCTTGCCTATAAACTCCTGGTGCAGACCGGCAGCCGTGATAAACCCATTGATGTCAGTCAGGTACTCTCACTGCCTGACACCCAGCTGGGGGTCAGGGGTCGGGGGTTGGAGGGCACAGGTGAGACAGCTATGGTTCATAGCCTGGGATCCCAGCCTGTGATTTCTGGGGACTTGAGGCATAAGGGGCTGGAAGAACATTGAGTTGGCTCTAATTCACTTCATCCCACCAGCTAATTGTGTGGCCACAGGCAAGCCAGAGAGACTCATTCTGCAAGCAGGGACACTGTGTTTACCTCCTCCAGAGCAGCTGTCAGAACAACAGAACAAAGTACAGTCGAGGCTGTGCAGGCACTCTTCCATGTTAGAAATGCTGTGTTGCATTGTTTGCTTTGAGTTCTAGTTTATTACCTTACTGGTCTTGATTGTCATCAAATTTGGAAAGATGAAATGGGTGCATAGTGGTCACTTGAATGGGCAGAATTTAGGAGGAAGGGTGGAATGGGTTAGGAGATCAGAAAGGTTACTAGAAGGATGGGAGGATTTGTTGCATTTGACTCCCTTGGGGCACCCTGGCCCTAGGCATAGAGGAGGACAGACAGATTGCTCTGTAAGGAGCAAGACATACAGAAATACAACCCCTTGGAAAATAATTGGATTCAGCCTCTTAGTAACAAGAGCTGTTGCTGTTTGGTAATCGTATTCCAACTGTGTTTGTACCTTCACTGCGACACTTTGACTCCAGTGTATCCCTGTTGATTCCTCAGGCTTGTTGGGGAGTGTGTTCAGACCCTTCAGATTTCAAATGGCTCCAACACTATGGGCTTTCCTGGATCCTGTTTCCTCTGCTCTTTGTAGCTTACTTGCTTCACCTTCAGGCAGAAAAACGTCATGCTAATGATCTTCCCAGCAGCTCTGTTTATTGTCTCCCTTTTTTTGCTGGCATTAAAGGTGACAGATTTACAAAGTACATTGTTCAGAGTTATTATGGAGTGTGAACTCGGTTCTTTATGGCCGCATGCCGTGTGCTGTCAGGTTTGACAAGGATGTGGGCATAGGAACCTGTCTGAGAGAGAAGGAATAGCTGGTGGCTGGGCTGGGCTTTAGAGACTAGGGACACTGGTGGGACAAAAGTGATTGGGCCAGCTGTCCTCCCCCCTACACACACACACCATTTCCTCTGCCTGGGAGGGAGAAAGGGTGCTGCATGCACGGAGGCCATGAGCTGTACTATGTAATTCCAGAGACGGCTTGAAGACATACAGTTGTTACATATCCTGTGGATTAATTGAATCCAGATCTCTGAAATTTAGTTCTCTCATTCTTCTCCACTCTCTTTCTTCCTTCACTCTTTGTCTGTTAACTGCTGTCACTGGTGTTTTTATTTTGCTAAAAGACCAAAAGCATTGGAACGTGGCCTGAATCGAAAGTAAACAAGAAAAAATATACTTGTATGTGTGTACGTATCTCTCTCATGGCATTTCCACCTAAGCAAAGCCCACAAGACTACCTTAGAGGGAGCATAGTATTTGTCCAGCATAGGATGTGGCATCCTGCTTGTGACCACCTCTCAGAAATAAGATTGCCCAGAGAGACCGTGGCTGTGCGCCAGTTCCCTCCACTTTCTGGCGATGGGCATTTTTTGAATACGCAGGTCATAGGAGGCTAGTGTTAGCAAAATTTATACAGATGTTGTTTTATTTTTATAGCTCTCCTCCATTTACTGGGTGGCATTTCCTTCAGTGTTAACAGCAGAGGTTAACTGCACACAGACGTGTATAGGGATTCTTGCCAGGTTTCCCCCCTTCCCCTCCTATAAATATGTTTCTCCAGATTGTTCATTCTCCGTCTTGGCTGCAGACAGTCTTTTAGCATTCAGATTTAATTGGTTCAGTTGATTCCTGAACCATCTGCAGAACTGTGTGTGTGTGTGTGTGTGTGTGTGTGTGTGTGTGTGTGTGTGTTATAAACACTCCAATTTTTGCATCCTCTGTTCAGTGCATTTTGAAAGAAACCCAAGGTGTTCAGGTGGGATTTTTTTTTACACTTGCAAACAGTGGGTATTCCAGCCTTTGCTACAAATTATGGGCAGGGCTCTGCCTCTTCTTGCACTAGGCAGGAGTGTGTTGACCCCCAACCCCCTCCTAAAAGGCCTCTGCTCTTCCCATTTTGCAGCTGACTAAACGGCGCCTGGTGGATGCAGATGGCATCATTAATCCCAGCGCTTTCTACATCTACCTGACCGCTTGGGTCAGCAACGACCCAGTGGCTTACGCCGCCTCCCAGGCCAACATCCGGCCTCACCGTCCAGAGTGGGTCCACGATAAAGCTGACTACATGCCAGAAACCAGGCTGAGAAGTAAGTAGCCTCACCCAGGGCCTGCGAGCTTATGGAGCCGCCTTAGCTTGTTCTTCTCAGTTCAGTCATAGCCTTCATCCTCTGCTGCTGCCCAGGGTTCAAAAGTGTAAACAGGACAATCTATTGCTTTTAGTTTAAAACTCTAGAAGACAGATGGGGATGCGTAATAGAATACAACCCGTGCTCTTTCACATTGAGAAATAAGTCTCTAATCTCTGTTTGTAGCTTTAACTCGAAGACATCTACCAGGCAGAGCTCTTTAATACCAGCTGTTCCCTGTGAAAGTTGGGGACGCCTCCAGGTTGAGTGTTATTTTACTATTGCAAGGTTTTATCACTAGGGATTATGTGTTTATCTTAACTTTGTCAACTCTGGTGGTGGAGGGATTTTTGGCATGGTGGGTCATTCTTATAAGCCACCAAGCACCTGTACTCTGTCAAAGCTGTTTAAACCAGAGCAGGAAAGTCTGTATACAGCAGCATCCTCTTCCTTCCCCCTCTCCACTCTGTCTTTGGGAAGTGGTTCTGTATGGATTTAATTTGCATTTGTGTTAGAGATATATTTAGTAGTGTATACCTTGGATATGAAGCTGAGGGAGGACGTGAGAAAGAAGACAGGTTCCTTGGCAGACATGGCTGGGGAGTGAGTGGGTTGTACGTCCCTGCATCTAAACCCCAGAGCCCTGTGGCAAGCAGCCAAGGCTTGTCTTAATGAAAATTTATAGTTGAGATTATAATAGGGCAAATCATGTTTAGCAAGTCAACTGACTGACCCCAAAGGGTCTGGAACACACAACGGCAGTAACTAAATGCTTGTTGTGTAAGGATTTCTTCCCCCACTGCTGAAGACTTAGCATTGCATTAGAAAAGAAACATGGAGGGTTTAAGTGTTTTAGATCACTAAAAGGATCAGAAAGTTAAGCGTTTTTCTCTGTAAAGCATGACTTTCAAGTTATTTTTTTCTCCTAAGTGATTGAGAGAAACAGTTTGAACTTAATATATTCACTGGTGTCAGTTGAACAAAAAACGTCCCTACAGTTGAATTCTTAAGTTGTTTAGACCCATTACAAAAGTGACTGCTTCTAAAACATTGAAATCAAAGGTTAAGTAAATACACATACAGATCACAGGCTCCCTCCAAAAAAAACGGTCAAAGGTTGATTATTGCTTTAAAAACTTTAAGCTGAACACTAAAATTCTATAGAGCTGAAGGCTATCATTGGTATTGCTTGCTCTTGATGTTGAAAGATGTGCAGTAAGTAGAACTTTTCTTACACAGTTCTTTCTCTGTTCGTCGTAATTATGGAGAATTTGGGGATACACATCTGGCATGGTCAACAGTAAGAATTTGTCACATCTCTTCCATGCCTGGAACACATCTGTTTGCCTTTCGCAGTATGCCAGGAGCCCCTTACCCACGGCTTGCTCTCTTCCACCCTCTCTGTCCAGTCCCAGCAGCAGAGCCCATCGAGTATGCTCAGTTTCCTTTCTACCTCAACGGCTTGCATGACACTTCAGACTTCGTGGAAGCAATCGAAAAAGTCAGAACCATCTGCAACAACTACACAAGCCTGGGCCTCTCCAGCTACCCCAATGGTTACCCCTTCCTCTTCTGGGAGCAGTACATTGGCCTCCGCCACTGGCTCCTACTGTCCATCAGCGTGGTGCTGGCCTGCACGTTTCTCGTTTGTGCCGTCTTCCTCCTGAACCCCTGGACGGCCGGGATCATTGTGAGTTTATTCTAAGGGTCTTTGTGGAAGTCAAATTCCTTTCAGTATAGCTCTTTCTGTAGCCGGGAAGTTTTGTTTATGTCTGGGCCTCTGGAGGAGGGTATAGATTGCATCATCCATACTATATTTATTCTGCGGGAGGTGGTGAGGTTCATGGTTAGGTAGAGCCTTTAATGGCCTTAATCCTGTGTCCCCCTTTCCCTACAGCTTTAAACTTTTTGTTTAAGCACATTTTCCATAACAGCTCCTAGCATTTATGAAATACAGGCACTCAAAGCATTGCTAATTTGTTTAATTCGTATCGTTTTGGGATAATCACAGACCTAATATAGATAAGGTTCTGCTAAATAGAGGGATATAATCAGAGAAGTTAGAACAAAATGCTTGTGTGTGTTAAGTGTATTTTAATTATTGGGAGAAAACGGTGCACTAGTATTCCTCACCTATTTTTTTGGCATCCTTTCTCCACATATAATACTCTCACATTTGAAAAAAGTTTTATTTAGAGTTTAATAAAATCACAGCAGTGTTTAAATTCCATGAACTGTGGTATAGACTTCAAAATGCCAAAATTATAAAAACAGAGACCAGGTCTCATTTCTGCACCAGAAGTCTGCGCAGCAGTTTTGTTAAAAGGTAAATGTTTAGTCTGTAGGACTTTTCATGGTACTTAAGCAATTGATGTTGTCCATCTTTCATTAGCTGATTGAAAGAAAGCAAAGGGGTTTTTCACTATACCGTCCTTGCCCTATCACTACTGCCCACTGCCATTCCCCCAAGAAGGGAAGATCTTTCCTCTTCTAAACATTGTAAAGTTTATTTTATTTGTATTTTCTCCCTTTTGGCCCAAGAAACTCCACGATCTACTTCACAGATTTTCTTTCCATCCCCTCGCAAACATTTATAAGGCAGATGAAATGCAAATGAAGCTTTTCCTTGGATATAACCATTTGTCTTGTCCACCCCAGTTGCTCTACATTTCTTCAAAGTGAAGGGGATTGTAATCTGACCCGCATAAGCGGACCACAAGTCTCCTTTCTCCTGCTTAACTAGCTCCTGAGTCATCCTCACTTAGTCCATGAGCTCCAAACAAAAGCAAAGCTACTTTTAGGTGGAAGAACTTTTTTTCACCCCACCCTATCAGCAGTCTTTAGGATGGAGGGTGAGGCAACCAAAAACTCTAAAATATCAGCTCATTTACATAGTCGATGGGTGGTCTCTGATGATTAAGATCAAAACAGAAAGAAATACCTTGTTTTAAATTATATTTGTAGCTAGTGATAAATTCTCAATTTGTATAAATCTTCCTAGATTCTCTGGTGGAGTTTGGAAAATTTTATGCTTTCTAGAGCAGGTATATTGGAAAAACAATTTGCAGTAGCACACTAAAATTTTCCTGCTGTCCACAAATTTTGTCTCAAAGTCTCCCTTCCCAACAGGGAGATGCTGAATTAGATAACAGTTGTTAGAAGCTACAGCAAGTCAGTGCTCTTGATCTGAAGTTGAGGCCACATCAGGACTTTCATACTTCTGTTGTTTTTCATACCTAGAGTGTATTTTTGCCCACCCACTCACTTCTGTGCCTTCTTATAGGTGACAGTCCTGGCTTTGATGACAGTCGAGCTCTTTGGCATGATGGGCCTCATCGGAATCAAGCTAAGTGCTGTGCCTGTGGTTATCCTGATCGCGTCTGTCGGCATAGGCGTGGAATTCACCGTGCACGTTGCTCTGGTATGGGAGCTGTTGCCGACTTACAACTCTATGAGAAAGCAATGTATTTCCTCTATCTCTCATAGTCTGCAAGTTAGGAACCTTTTCATTTTCCTTCAACATTAAGGAATACACCCAATACACACACTGTGAACAGACTTCTGAGTGGCACATGTGTTCCTAGGAGTGGCTGGAATGTGGCTAGACTCCTTTCCCTCTTAGGGAATCTAAGAAGTTCATCAAAGGTGAACTTGTATTGAGCCAGGAAGGATCCTGTTTGTTTGGTGCTGTCATTAGTATCACCACAGGTCCTAAAGTTCCCAAGACAGGTGGTGAGTGTGTGTGTACACAACTACACACAGTGTTAAAAACCACAGTAATAAAGCAGGGGTAAAATGAGACCACACTCAAAGGTTTATTGGGAATGGCATAATTGAAGGTGAGACAAGTTGGCAGCCGCAGAGACACCCTGGGGCTGGTGAGCAAAGGTGTGGGTGCTCAGTGTGGAGGGGCCGCTCTCCCACTCAGCTCATTCACCTTCTGGCCTCCAAGTTTGAGAACTAGGTTTGCTCTCCACGGGAGGATTTTTCCTCTCACTTCCTGTGCACAGTCCTGTGAATGCTTTGTTAGAAGAAACTAAAGTTAAGAAAGAGTCCTAAATCCAAGTGACAAGGCCATCATCTATATTTATCTGAGAATTATTCAAATGCCTCATAGTAGTATGTAAGTTGTGGATTATTGGTAGGCATTCAGTGAATTTTTAATGACGGAATAAATACTGATGTTTGGAATGGCCTAGCTAGGAAGCCGAGCACGGGAATTTAACTATGTTTGTAGTCTCTAGCATTGATTTCTTTGGGCTCAACACACTCCATGTGCACATCTATGCATGTACTTCTACCTTGTACCCTCTGTAGCCCACACACATTGCTCGGGGCCACTTTTGTGCAACTTAGAGTTTGTGCACTTTCGTGTTTCAGCAGGAATATTTGTTGAAGATGACCCATTTTTATCCCAGTGTATATAATGAAAAAAGCTGATAATGTAGAAACAGCATTCTATAAATTTTGAGCCTGACCAAATTACTTTCCTCCATTGAACTGGGAGGAGGGAGAGAAGAAAAGCCCAGCAGCTTACAGGGGTGTCAAACTTGTTTTCACCAGGGGCCTCATCAGCCTCACAGTTGCCTTCAAAGGGCCAAATGTAGAACTCCTTACCCCTAGTTAAGGAGTGGTTACATTTATACAGTCCTAAAATGACATTTGGCTCTTTGAAGGCAACTGCGAAGTTGATGTGGCCCCCAGTGAAAATGAGTTTAACGCCCCTGGCCTAGAACTTAGAAACACATAATTCTAATACCATTTTTTCAAAAAGGGGGAAACACTGTGTGTGAATTAAGAATTCACAAGTCCTTTTATTGTGATGCGAATGAAATTTTGGTGGCTTACATTGTGAACATTGGCAGGTCTGTCCCGGAACAGACTCTCACAGTGGGAACTGTAAGAATTTAAGGATTATAGTGTCGCAGGTTCGATTCCCAGTCAGGGTACATGCCTGGGTTGTAGGCCATGACCCCCAGCAACTGCACATTGATGTTTCTCTCTCTCTCTCTCTCTCTCTCTCTCTCTCTCTCTCTCTCTCTCTCTCTCTCTCTCCCCCCTTCCCTCTCTAAAAATAAATAAATAAAATCTTAAAAAAAAAAGAATTTAAAGGATTATCAGGAGCCAACTTGGCTTAGTGACCAGCAGCCCCTGTTCAGTGCTTCAAGCCCAAATCTTCATCAGGAGACTATCACACGCAGGACACAGTGTTTTTACCCTGGCCTGTGCATGAACATCTATTTAAAGTGGTTGGTTACTGCTGGTGGTGAAATGCAGTCTTCCATGAATGTCTTCAAGCAATCAGGGTTCCATTCAGCTCACTGTTTTGGTAATGCACATTGAATGTGAAAGGATAAAGCAACTTGACCTTTTGGCCTCATGGCCCAAGTACAACACAAAGTTACATGGTTTCAAACGTCTTGGTGCTTTCCTCCCAAGAGAAAAAGGCATGTAGATTGATCCTGAAGTCTCCTAACTATGCATATGTAGAACCCACTTAAGAGAAAAGTTTGTGATTCATAGCATACCTTGTTTATTTTGTTTCTTTGGTCTGTTAAGGAAAAGAACCTTCCTGTCCCTCCACAGGGTGCATAAGCGATGGGAATGCACCCTGCAGTGTGTTGTGGCCCTGGGTATTTAAGGAGCTGCTGCTAATCCTCTCTTCTCAGCACATCTCAGAATAGCCTGAACTTTCAAGCAGAGAGAACTTGTTGCATGCAGACCCAGACCTCCCAGTTGGGTTCCTGCTACAGGACCAGGCAGGGTGTAACATGACTGACTCACATTAAATCTGTCCTCAGTCACTCTCTCAAGCTAAAAGTCTGAAACTTGACAGCCTGATAACACTGTGACTTTGTAAAGTTGCCATTTAGTAAAACAGTATTCTTAACCTAGAAGAGTTTTAGAGAACACGAAGGGGACAGGATGTGTCCACATGTAGTCTGTGTTTTTCTGTAATACCTCTGTGGTGTTTAGATGTACCACAAGCACATTAATTTGAACACAGTGACAGAAATCCTAACCGAAGCATAATCATAAGAAAATAAACATCTAGCACCTAGTTGTACTTGACACCAAGTTAAGCCTATTCAGAAGTAAGAGTTTGACCATCTAAAAATTCGACAAAAATGCCATCGCTTTTACAACTGGAGGTCTCCTGTGTGAATGGTGTGACAGAATTCGAGTGAAAGAACTCAAGAGTGAGTAGCAGTGAAAGAAAACATTTTGCTCACTTTTGTGTAATTTTTGGTTTGGTTTTTAATTTCAGGTAAGTATGTATGCTTTCCATCCTGTTCTATTGTTATTATTCATGATTTACATCAATACCAAATACGACCCAATATCATGAACAGGTCATTTTAATGTAAGCCCAGATTGAGCCAGTTGAGTAACCCTGATGAAGCAGGAAGGTCCGAGAAGTTCTGTAGAGGCAGATTAAATCAGTTTGCAGGATTGAAGACAAAGTCAAGTCCAGGGCTCTGATCATCTCAACTCTTCTCATTGCACAGGCCTTTCTCACGGCCATTGGTGACAAGAACCGCAGGGCTGTGCTTGCCCTGGAGCACATGTTTGCACCTGTCCTTGACGGGGCTGTTTCCACTCTGCTGGGAGTGCTCATGCTTGCAGGATCGGAGTTTGATTTTATTGTCAGGTAAGCAGCAGTAGGGTAAATCATTCTTACTTACTCATGTGATCTCTGTTGCTTATTTCCTTCTGTATGTGATAGGTGAAACCATTTCTTCTTCCTTATGGCTCAACCTCCCCCCATCTTCACTGAGGTATAACATAATTGACAAATAAAAATCATGTATATTTAAGGTGTACAACATGTTTTGATTACCACCATCTGTGATGCCACTTTCTTTTGAGTTTGTTAACTCGGATATATGCTGAGAGGTATGAAGATAGCTCTCTGCTAGGGCCATCTTGGAGAGAGAAGATAGAGGGTTCAGGGCCAGCGGCAGAGACATATCAGCTCCAGGCCAAAGGTCACCCAACACTCCATTTATTGGTATTGCAGGTTAGAAGTATCTACAGAAAGAGATGATGGTAGTTCCCACTAACTGAATTTGACTTTCACTTTTTCAAAACTGTATCAAGGAAAATATACAAATACCTTAAATTGTTACCTAGATTTTTTCCGTTTAAGAACTAAAGATAATGTGCCCAGATTTCAGATTTGAGTACCCAGTAAGATTTAGGATGCATTTAATACTTGACTTTGGTGTCAAATTCTGGAAATCCAAACCTATTTTGGATATTTCTCTTTGTATCTAAAGGCAAGGAGTTTCTGGTGGATTTAATGAAGAATAGGACTTGGTTAAGTATAAAAAGAGAGCAAGTTTTCCTTTTGAAAAGAATTTGAGAACAGCAGGGCGAGAGTTTGCTTCTCTGAAGGGCCTCTGCTCTTTTGTGAAGCAGCTGCGCTTGGAGAGAGCACTGCTGTTTGTGGAGTGGGCAACAGGAGCATCGCTGTGGAAACGGTAGTCCAGGGTTAGAACCCAATGTGAGCCGTGGCTGGATTGTTTGCTCTGTTCAGTAATCTGGAGGGAGAGTCCAAAAAGACTTTCCTGGCACATGTGTGTGTTTCTATCTTAATAGGCCTTTCATTTTCAAGTATGAAAATGAGGGTTTTCAGGTTTAGCTAGTTTGTTATGAAAAAAACATCAGTCTGCTGGCATAACCCATTGGATAGTTCAGCATCTTGGAGTTCTAGCATTCCTAGAATGAGAGCCAGTTTGCTCACTGTCATTTTGGTGTAGGGTGAGTAAAGAGGTGAGATGCCTATTCCAGTGTAGACCACACTTCTCAAATTGTAATGTGCTTATCTTCATCCACGGCTCTTTGGAAGTGCAGACCGGATCTCGTTTCGGGTGGGAGTATGGGGAGAAGACTGCATTTCTAGCCAGATCCCAGGTGATACCCAGACCACTGGTGCCAACACAGAGTGTTGATCAGTTAACAATCCACTTAGTGTTTCTTGTCTGCCATTACCAAATAGATCTATCCCTTAACTAGAATAAGGTTTTGATTTGGGTTTTAACCTCTTAATTTGACTTTCCTTTACTTCTTTTGCATACATTTATTTATTCATGCATTAGTAGTTGTTTCTTTATGGTATAAAAAGTCCTACATCAAAAGAGTTTCTTTTGTATAACTTCTCATTCAACACAATATGAAAAGCACTTCATAAGTGCATTTCACACAACAGCAAGTAATATGGGCCCCATCCCTTCCATGTAACTTACAAGGGAGGAGTTCACAGGCCATTCAAAATCATGGGAAATGCAAGGTGTGACGGGATCCCAGAGCCAAGGGAGCCATGCAGAGGAGACTTAGCCTGAACCTGAGCAACCAGCTAGCACCTGGATGGAGGGCAGAATCCCAGCTCTCTCATCCAACCCCTGGCTTCTTGTTCTGTCCCAGAGATATCAGAGTTCTTATTTCAAGCACTTAAAAGGGCTTCCCATTTTCTAGAACTGGATGGATTAACCTGATAAAGCCCTCACTGGGGTCGACTAGATGAGCAGACATTGTATACACTAAGCGTCAGAAATCTAATTGGTCTGTTTATTCTACAGTTAGATGGATGGGATGCAAATGTCTTAATGCCTGCTGCTGATATATGCCTCTGCCTAAAGTTCCCGCAGTTTACATTAGAGCAAGACTGTTGGCTGCTTGGCTCTTACTAATGCAGCTCAGAAGTTTCTAGTGTTTACAATAGCTGCGAGGTATTTGTATTTTTATAGGGATTCTCTCTCCTTTCATCTGATGTCAAAACACATATAGAAATGGCAAAGTTTTGAGCCTGTTCTGTTTTATGATCAAGAGGGCCATTAACAGATAGATATCTTGCCTTCCCTCTTCCCAGAATATCCTGAGCTCTGCCCCTCCCCCAGTCCACTTCCACCAAAATTGCCCTAGAAATCATTAGTTACAGAAACACACACTTGCGTGGAATCTGTCCCTCCCCCTCCCTCTCCCCTTGTGGAGTGTCCGCCAGTGGCTGTCCCTGGCTGACAGGTTTACCTTGGTATTCATGAACGATCCCAGACCTTAGCCCCCAGTGGTGGGAAAGCAAGGCCACTTGTGCACTCTCCTCTTCTTCATGGTGCTGCAGCCTTTATGTTTGAATTGGCTGACGCAAATCAAGAGTATTCAGAGATGCTAAATTGTTCAACAAAAGATTGGCCACAGAGCAGCCCCATCACTGTGGACCACCCTCCCCCCACCAATGCCCCAGCAACCACAGAATGGGCAGTGTTTTCTTTGCAGAAAGCTGGTTCCCCTGTTCTAAGAACGGTTGCATTTGGAGCTGTTTGGTTAAACTGGAACTCACAGAATTCTAGACAGAAAGCCATGATTAATGAAAGCACAGGGAAAACCTTACCTGATACACTGGAGACGTGGAGATTCTGATCTTAGATGCAGAAGCATTTCACAGTGGATTAGCTGTTGCACAAGTGGGCTGCTTTTCCTCCTGTGCTAAATTGTTTAAATTCTACACCCTTCACTTCATTTGTTTGCTTCTGCTGAGTTTTCATGGACAGGGCCCCTCTGCATTGTATTTGTGCTTTCGGTCTGCTCAGCCATTCAGTTTGCATTCCATATTTTTGTGTTTGTTTAACACATTCATAAATTACATTACATGCCATGAGATTTCAGCAAATTAACAAACTAATTTTTTCTCCTCCCTCCCAACTTTGGGTTGTGGAATATAGCCCTCAAAATCTTAAGATAAAAAAAAAATCTGTTGCTGAATTTGAACTATAATTTTGTAACAACCTTTTCACCTGTGTGGGTCTTGCTAATTTTTGGCTTATGATGTGCTGTAATGTTTGGGCACTTGAATGATAGCTTAATTCATCTTTGCCACAGTAAATATTTGTTCCCCTTTTATCTTCAAGGTATTTCTTTGCTGTCCTGGCAATCCTAACAATCCTGGGTGTTCTCAATGGGCTGGTTTTGCTTCCAGTCCTTTTGTCCTTCTTCGGACCATATCCTGAGGTCAGTTACTGTACCGGGCACAGTGTGCAATCTACTGGCTGCCTGAATGCTATTTTTCCTGGTGTCACTCTTCATGTAGATATTTAGGTGTATCGCACTGCTGATAATTTACTTTTTCAGTAAACATCTCAATAACTGGCATTTTTTTCTCCTCAGTGTAATAGTTTTGGGGTTGCAGTATTGGTTTTTCTGTTGTGTTTTTTAAAACCAAATGATTGGCAGCCTATGTCCTGTAGGTCTATGTCAATGAAGCCTTTTCCACTCAAGTGGACTATGTAGGCTTGAACAAGAGTAAGGGCCCTGCCTGCCTTTCCAGTGTGCAAGAGCAGAGGGCACTTCTTTTGCTGCTGCTGTCCAATCTCCGAGTTTTCCTCAAGTGGCAGGGGGGGAATACAAATTAGTTGTGGGGGGAGGGCAGAGGCCCCCAAACAGTACTGTTCTTTGAACTTTGAGTGTAGCCAACAGGTAAATGGATGATGGCACTTTTAATATGGAATCCTCTTAAATAGGTATCTCCAGCCAATGGTCTGAATCGGCTACCCACCCCTTCCCCTGAGCCTCCACCCAGTGTGGTCCGGTTCACTGTGCCCCCCAGTCATGCGAACAACGGGTCAGATTCCTCTGACTCAGAGTACAGTTCTCAGACAACGGTGTCAGGCATCAGCGAGGAGCTTCGGCAGTATGAGATGCAGCAGGGCACCAGGGGCCCTGCCCACCAGGTGATTGTGGAAGCCACAGAAAACCCTGTCTTCGCCCGCTCCACTGTAAGTCACCCTCAGGGGCTACCCCTCCCTGCTCTGGGCAGCAAATCTGACAGGATACAAAGACAATAATAGAGATTAGGTGGGATCATTTGAAATTACTAGTATTTGACTCGTCTTAAACCGTAAAAGTGGCTGTTTCATGTAGTTGGATCCCATATGGATCAAAAAGGGCAGAGGCCAGGAACAGTAAATACACGAAGCAGGGGCTTGTATCTTGTTCGGGCTAAGTACAGTTTGAGCTGAAGGGCCAGTGGTAAAGCAGGCCTTGCCTCTTTCTTTTTTTCTAAGCTGCATATTGTTTTAGCATGATGCTTTAAAAAGTGGAGTGGGATTTTTATTGCTAGCAAAAGTGATATTTTTTTTCTCCCCCTTCTGTTACCTTTAATTGTCCTTAGTACAAAATTATTCCCGTTATTATTGCTTAGGATTTTACCACAAGCTTTTGTGGCTTCAAGTACATATTCTGGGTGCTTAAGAAGACTAGCCTTCAGTAATTGGGGGAAGCTATGAGCCTGGGAGCCCCGGACTCCTCTGTTCTGTGCTCCCCACATTGTCCTCAGTCCCCCAGTCCTAGAGCACAACCCACAAAGCCCAGGGAAGGTTCTAAGACTCATATTCATCCAACCAAAGGCCTCCTGCTGTCCCTCTAGGAAATGGGTATTCCAGGCCCAGGCCAAAATGGGACTTCCTTGAAAGAGAGAAGGGCCAACCAAATAACCTAAATTTTCCTCCTCTTATACCCTGGGGTGAAGCCTGCTGAGCTGCAGTGTGAATCTGGTTTTGTTCAGCGGGAGCCTAAAATAGGTACAAGCTGAATGACTTTGAAGTTGGTCACGGTCCTTTTGATTGATGTGGTCACTGTGTTGCTCCATACTTTGTATAGAGACCCAGAAACCAGATTCCTAACAACCAGACAGAGAGCGCTGCTCCACAGAACTTTCTGCGATGAAGTAAATGTTGTCTATAGTCACATGTAGCTGTTGAGCACTTGAAATGTGGCTAGTAAGACTGAGAAGCTGAGCTCTGAATTTTAGTTAATTTAAATGTAAATAGGTATATGTCCCTAATGGCTACCATATTCAATAGCATAGGTAAAGACAGTTCTGCCAGCGTCTGGTGTTTGGGTGAACCACAGCCAGGTACTTGGCCATTTTAAGAGAGGAGTTGGGATCTGACCCTTCTGAGCAGGATAGGGTAGTGGACTCTGGGAGGGAGGCCACTTGGATACTCTCTGACCATCACCCTGCATGCATGGGCAGCAGCCATATGTGTCCAGGCAGCTGTGTTGGTGAAAGCCTGGACATAAGTCCCAAATAAGGTGCTCCTCTGCCATGTCGTGGAGGTTCTAAGATAATGGGTTTTTTCTTTTGTGAGTGGAAGGCCCTTGTTGGCTCCCCTCAGCCTCTCCCAGCTATTGTGGGGTTGACTGGGTTCTTGGTTAAGACCTTTGTGTGGGTGGCCAGGCAGGAACTGGAGCCAATAAGGGAGGGCTGGGAGTAGCAGGGTGATGCCCACCCTGGAGTCAGCACCCAGCTTGCTTTAACCTGCCCTCACCCTCTGCAGGTGGTCCATCCCGAAGTGAGACATCACCCACCCTTGAACTCTCGACAGCAGACCCACCTGGACTCAGGGTCCCTGCCACCCAGACGACTGGGCCAGCAGCCCCAGAGGGAAGCTCCCAGAGAAGGCTTGCGGCCACCCCCCTACAGACCACGCAGGGATGCTTTCGAAATGTCTACTGAAGGACACTCAGGCCCTAGCAATAGGGACCGAGTGGGCCCCCGGGGAGTCCGTTCTCACAACTCTCGGCACCCGGTGTTCACTGCCATGGGCAGCTCCATGCCTAGCTACTGCCAGCCCATCACCACCGTGACAGCCTCAGCATCCGTGACTGTTGCTGTGCACCCTCCACCTGTCCCCGGGCCCGGGCACAACCCCCGTGGGGGGCTGTGCCCAGACTATGAGGACTACCCCCAGACGGAGCCCAGGCTGTTCGAGGACCCTCATGTGCCTTTTAATGTCCGATGCGAGAGGAGGGATTCCAAGGTGGAGGTCATAGAGCTGCAGGACGTGGAATGCGAGGAGCAGCCCCGGGGCAGCAGCTCCAACTGAGGTGTGTGAGGCCAGAGGGACACAGAACAAAGCTCCTTGGGTTTTCTGGGACCTGGAGCCCCCTGGCTTTACCATGTCCCGAACTGAATGCCGGTGACCTCTGATCCTCAAGGCGCTGCTGCCATATCTAAGTTCTGTCATCTTTGGGAACCAGTCTTGTCCCAAGTTGGTTCTCTCCCTACACGGTTAACCTGTTGAGGGTTAGTGCAACTTAACAAAGATGCTAACAGCTGCACCTTTCACCCACTTTTCAATCTTTGTGAAAGTGCCCTACAGGCATGTATTCTAAGCACACAGCTCAGTGAATGGTTATAAAGTGAATACATCCATGTCACCAGCCCCTAGACGAAGGAAAGAAAATGACCAGCCCCTGAAAACCCCACCTGCCCTCACTCAGCCCCCACCATCCTGAGTTCTTATGTATATATAGGTTTGTTCTGCCTGTTAGTGTGCTTCATAAATATGGACTCATATACCCATTACTTAGTTTGACTTCCTCTTTTTTCTTTTAAAGGGTGAGTAAAATCTGAAGCAAAGAGGCCAAAGATTGGAATCCCCCACTACCCACCAGAACTGCTTGAAGAGAACTGCTCGGAGTTAGAAGGATGTACTGCACCAGAACTGCAGTCCATTATTACTGTAACCGATTGTATTATTTTGTGAAATATTTCTATAAATATTTAAGATGTGTACACATATGTAAATACGAAGAAATGGATGTAAAGTAGTGTGATCTGGGGCTTCTCCCCTGCTGCCCAGAGCGCGCAGTGGGGCCGCTGCAGCAGGCCCCTCCCTGTTTGTACATTGGCCTCCGTGCCACGACCAAGCTTACCTTACTCTTAAATTTCAGCATATGTTGCTGCTGCTTAAATATTGTATAATTTACCTGTATAATTCTATGCAAATATTGCTTATATAATAGGATTATTTTGTAAAGGTTTCTGTTTAAAGTATTTTAAATTTGCATATCACAACCCTGTGGTAGTATGAAATGTTACTGTTAACTTTCAAACACGCTATGCGTGGTAATTTTGTTATTGTTTAATGAGCAGATATGAAGAAAGCACGTTAATCCTGGTGGCTTCTAGGTGTAGTTGGATGTGATGCTCCTGTTGGGCTGTGTATGTGACATATGTATGATTTCCCAATGTACTGTACTGTGATTTTTTTCTTTTTTTATTTCTTTAACTGTCCATAACCTTTAGTGGGTTCCGCCCTGGTCAGGCTAGAAGAGTCAGGATGCTGTTACGGCCTAGTGCTGGTGGAGGCTAGCTGCCCCAGACATCACCTTATCCTTTGACCAGGCTCAGGTCAAGTCCAGGGCATCTCCTAAGATCTTTGGCTGCCATCCAGACACCCCACTTGTGTCTCAGAGGAGATAACGTCTTTCAGTGGATCTTTGTGGTAGATGTTGGAACCTCAGGGTATAGAGCTAACATCTGTTCATCTTCATTATTGTTCAAGAATTAGAGATCAGGCCTAGTGAAGGACCTCAGCTGGGCCGTGAGCATATTGGCCTTCATTGTACCTCTCATCTCTCTCATACACACACACACACAATGTAAGAGTGGGTTAAAAAATGTTTTGGAGATGATGACCCTGCTACAGATAGAAAAACCTATTCCTTCTTGGCCCACAATAAACCCAGAGTTGATGTTTTGAGTCCCTACTATTTAAATTCCCTTTCTTCCTAAATTGCACAGGTGGTTGGGGCTTTCTGGATGTGTTTGCATTTTACAAAATAAGTAGAGAGCATCTAGAATGGTGAGATGGGGTCAGAAGTGGTGTAGGATATGAGCTTTGGAAGGATCCTTCTCTGTGTGTTTGTATTAACATTATGGGTGCACACTTCCTAAATAAATCATTTCCTTCCTCTCATCATTATTAGTGTTCTTTCAGTGTGACATTTATTGACAAGCAGGGAGATGCTAAGTGCATACAGTCCTCTGTAGAGTGGATATGGAGGCAAATCTCTCAACCAGGCATCACTTTTGAAGGTTTGCTTCTGTATCAATTCTGTTGTCTTGCTCTGAAAGGCTTGGACTTCCTCAGCTCTTAGCCAGAGACCAGTATGTTGGGAAGCAGTTGGCACCCAGACTAAGCTACTACAGGAGTGCACGAATGGCAGCTCCCGTTACACCCTCCTATTTAACATGGAAACCCTTAATCGAAAGGCAGCGGGCCCCCAGTAGTCCCAGCAGTGCAGGGACCTCAGACCCTAAACTCGTAACAAAGCTGTAAGACACCAATTGGAAGCCACCTGTGGGTGCCAGGTGTGTGTGTCAATATGTCAGGGGCCCCGACAGCCCCACTCTTACTGTTTGGTGCCTCTGTTAGCCACACTGTCTGTCTACCTAATAGCCAGCTCTACTCAGAAGATTTACATGCCCTGCGTTCAGGAGAGAGTGATGTGAAATTCTGAGGTCTGCTTCCCTCTGGCTTGTGGTGTGCCCTTGCCCCTTTCCTGAGCCCACCTGTGTGGTGTATGACAGCTCACCCAGCCCCTGCTTTCTGCACAGTGGAGAACCTTCTCCCATAGTCACATTGGCAAAGGGAGAACTTGGGGCTGGCTGGCAACTAGAATTTCCCTCTCTTAAATAGTTTTATTTTGTCTGTGTTATTTGTTCATTTGTATGTTTTAATTTTTTAAAGAAATCTTTGCTGATATTTATAATTTTGTATCATAAAAATGTTTTCCTACAGTATTTGTCATGCCAGTTTATAACAAAAAATGCAGGGATTTTTATTTCTATTGGAAACACTATTACAGCTGTTTTACTTTTGAACAGAATTTTTATTTGTATAGAGTGCTTACTAATGTTAAATAGTTCAGAGTATATAACATTTTCATTAAGGTCTCATGGTAGGTTCTAGTGTAAGGAATTTAAAGGAAATATTCAAACTGGGTCTCATTGTCTGTCAATTTTGGTAGAACTGGGTTTGTGTCATTTCAGTTACAAAGATAAAAGTATGCCATATAATTTATTTATATGAAAATTTATTTTTGTAGTGTACATAGTAGTCATCAAGTCTTTTGACAGAAGTATATTTTTAAAGAATTTATATGTGATGAATCCATAATGTCTGGAACTTCACTGAGACATGAGTGGGGCACACTTTTCATTGTAAAGTACAGCGAGGAAAAGAAGATGTTTAACAGTGTTAAGAGAATGAAATTGAGTGGATATCCATGCAATTGTGAAATGTGTATTAGTTACCATTTGTGACCTAGTGTGGTTCTCATTTTAAACCTTGGAAGTCAAAAATGTACAAACTCTCTAAATATTAATGTTCAAACACTGATAGAAATTCTAACATGAATAAAAAATAATATAAATTGTTGGTATATCTTTGTTTTTAGAATGTTTTTTAAGTTAAATATGTTATGAAGGCAGTTAGTGTGTCAAGCCATCCTGAACTTGTGGTTTTGTCTTGCCAACCTTGTTAAATACTCATTTTTGTTCCACATCATGGAAGCATTGTTGATAGAAAAATAGTTCCATGTGTCTGTTTTCTGACACCAAGAAAGTTCCTGAATTACTGTTCAACATGGTCCCTTCTGTCATCTCCTTAACATTCTTATTTTTTATGTGATGCCTAATAGACTATTTATAAAGACAAATTTGATGATTTATAAACTAAATGAACTTAAAATATAGCTGACAATATGGGGCTGATGGACCAGATACAAAAGGTTATTTTCTGAGTGTTCGTGATTTATCATACCTTATCTTCAGTAGAGCCATGGGGAAAAATCAGGCCAGGAATATCCCTACTGGACAGCTGGAAGCACGGAGTGATGGGGAAGACCTAAACTGCTACAAGTATGTGGCAAGAAGTCGACAAACTATAGCCCGTGAGCCTCCTCTTGTTTTTGTAAAAATTTATCAGAAGACTCATTCACATATAGATGTCCATGTCCGCTTTCGAAGTACACGGGTAGAGTTGAGTAGTTGCAACAAGACTGTATGGCCTGTGAAGCCTAAAAGATTTACTAACTGGCTCTTAAAAGAGTTTTCCAACCCACTTATGACAAGGTTGTGATAGGCCAATGAAGTTCAGGTACTGCGAAGTCCATGGGTGTGCAGCACTGGCCTGCCTTGGAAACTTGATATAAAAGCTGGGTGTCCAGGGCCACCCCAGACCAACTGAATCAGAATTTTAGAAATCTTTATTTAATGAGCTGTCCTTGTGGTCCTGATTCACCACCAGAGGCTATCCCTAAATTCCTTCCAGCTGATTGTGGCCATGATTCTATAATTTGACTCAGGCTGTATGGCCAAGCAGGCTAGATCTGGAAACAACATAGGGATCCAAACTCCTCTCTATGGTCTTTCCACAAAAACACGTTTGTCTGCAGGAAAGAGAAGAGATCCATGAATTCTGCATTTGGGTCCAGAGAAAGGAATTCCCTTTAAAATGCTCTGCCACCACTGTGGGGCAGGACCTCACTGGAGGGTATGGGCCCCTGACCTAACGGTCATGAAAGGGAGGTCCACACCAAGTCCGAGGCTCTTCTGACTGCCCCACTGAGAGGGTCCCAATTGACCCACTCTGACTTGGGCAAGTCACGTGAAACCTTGGACCTCTGTGTCCTCATCTGTATATACACTACAGATGATGTGTGTTCCTCACTGACTTCTGAAGGTTGAAATCAGTGATGGCTGTGATGAGGTCCAGACAAGAGGAGACATTAAGAGTCAAATGAGAATCAGAACAACCTCTGAGGCTCCCACGCTGAGTTCTGGGTCAGTCAGTCACTCAGCCTCTTAGAGAATTCCCCACCTCTAAGGTGACAAGGACACTTGCACAGCAACATGCAAGTTACTATGAGGAGGTTTCCCTAGCCCCTCGGGACATTCAGGAAACATTACATTAGCAGAGTAAAATTCTCGTGTAATAGTGTCCTCGTTAATGGATATTTTACCTGGACAAAATAAAATATTAAGCAGTGTTTTCTGTCTTACAGCCTCATCTTCCTGCCTCTTCCTGATATAATCATCAATCTGTTCCTAAGCCCTTCAGCAGTGACTTTCACATATAATGCTCACTTGGGTTCATTCAAAGTCATGGAGGAATATGTACTCCCTGAAATTAAACATGGAAAGTCTTAATTGTGTTAATTGGAATTCAAATTGAAAGATGCTTTCCTTTTTTATTCCACCAAAATGACCATTTATTGTCATCGAGTCTTATGTTCTTTATAAATTACATATACCTAAGTAAGCTAACTTAGTTTTCATGTTGGCCTAGGGAGAAGTTTTTCATCAGAACTGTGTCCCAAAATCTGCCATATTTATTCAGGACTTATGTAAACATAAGGCCCCATTTTTTTTGGCACAATGGACATATTTAACAGCTTCAGGAATGCTGTATGCTGCTCAATTTCGGGCAGCAGCCACGTTGATGTAAAAGCAGGTGTTTCATTTTTGGTAACTGGCAACTGACCTCCCAAAAGGAAAAGTGGAGATGACCTATTAATCATCTAAAAAGAATATTTGCCAAGTTTTAAATACTTTTAATGAAGGTTGCACCTAGTGAGAACACACCTCAAACGGGAATGTGTTTAATTGTTCACACTGTTTGTGATGGAGGGCGTGTTGGACACCGTCTCTCCCTGCCAGGAAATTACAACTGCTGGCACAAGGATGTCAAAGGCAGGGTTTGCACACATCCTCCGTAGGGATTCCCTCTGTTGAAGCAAAGACTGGGGACTTTCGACTGAGGTGCAGAGAAGGGAATGGAGCTTATAGAGAGCATTTGCCTTGACAATGAGACACCCGGGCCAGCAGTACCACCCAAAAGAGGAAAACAAAAAGTCAAGTGACCCATTTACAATCCTTTTTCCTAGAGAGTTCTCTTCATTTGCTTCCTGTCCGCAGGCCTGGAGGGTGAGGGTGCAGGAGTGTGAAGTGTAAGCTACCAAGGCAAAAAATAGTCAGATAAGACTTCACACTAATGGAAGTCCAGGAGATGCATGTCAACAGCACCATCTTTGTACACAATGACAACAGCTTATAGTCTTATGGTGAGGGGTGGGCGGAGGTGGATAAGAGCCTTTTTTATTTTTATAAAGAAAATAATCATGTAGATGGTGGAGAATTTGATGAGCAAGTTCTGACTGGTGAGTTATTATATAATAATGAGAATTGCAGCATTAAGCCCAAGTCAAGGTGCCAAAAGAAAGATCTTGGTAATTACCAAGTTCAAGCAGCAGCAGCAGTAGGTAGACTCCTTTTGAAAGCTTCTTGCAGCAAGAGTAGCAAGATGAGGCAAGAACAGAGCAAAGCAGGATGCTCTCTGCTGTGGATTGAGAGAAGAGCCATTCATTAGAGGAGACATGGTCTAGTGTCCAGAAAGTGAGGCTGACACTGGAAAAGACCATTAAAATGATGAAAATGTATGAAGAAAAATAAGAGTGGAACAAAGTGCCAAGAGACAAAGACTTCCTCCTTCAAAACATCCATAGCTGCCAGAGCAGTTGCCAGCCCCATAATATTTGAATACTGTGACTGCTGAAGTGTCAAGAAGCATACCTGAGCCTTCTATCAATGAGTGCTTTTTTTCTTTTCCTATACAGTTCTCACTTCACATGGAGTCCTGGAAGGTTGTACCAATCATTGGAGTTTGTTGTGAATCCTGGAAGCTGTATGAGTTTGCTATCTTTTATCCAAGAAATCTATAGAAGTGATATGACATGCCTAACATTAGCCAACACCTTCAATAGTGAAATCAGTTTAGAACCTGGATCTAGTCTAGTCTGCTGTTATTCTCTCTCATTGCCCTCCTTCTCTCCATCTCATTTGTTTGGCATGTCAACTTCAAAGCTATGGGGTACTGCTGTCTACAGTCAACTACCATAGCAAAATACCAAAATAGCGTCTGGGCTTCTCGGCCATGAAGTGTCCACAGACTATATGTCTGCTCTAAAGGTGACTAGCTGCAATGGGGGAAGCAATTAGTGAATCTCTGAATCAGCCTTCTGATTACACTTATATTCCAAAAGCTAATTGGCTAAAATGTTTCTCCTTAATTAGAAGCAATTAATATGTGAAGCTGCGTTTGCATTTCACAAGAGAGTTTGCATTTCATGATCAAAATCTCATAGTTCATTTACTAATGGTCTCTAATGGCCTGTAATCATATAGCACACACAGTTAAGATGGGATTTTCAAAATATAAGGGAGAATGACTGAATTTATGAAGTATCCTTCCACTGCCAAGGATGTAGCCTGCATCCACCTTGGACTGCAAAACATGCAGGCTTGCCCAAACATGCCCACATGCACGAGAAGTCCTGACCTGTCAACTTTGACCCCTCCTGAATTTCCTTCTTTCTATTGTCATTCTTTCAAGACCTGTTCTCTCTGAGAGGACTCTCTCAGCACCAATGCCAACAGAAGTCTATCCAAAATACAGAGTCTAATGGTGGAGCCCTACTCTGGGTCCTTCCTTGGGTAGCCACAGTACTGGTAAAAAAAAAAAATAAACAAAAAACAAAAAAATAACCATACCATTTTTTACACAATTTGTGTCAGGTCGTAGATAGGTGATCTTGCCAAACAAACCCAATGACATCAGCAGAGATTCAAAATGAGGGAGAAGGAGCACTAAAATGCAGGAGGAAATAGAAAAAGATGAGGAAAAGGAGGAGGCAGGGCAGTAAGGAAAAGAATGAAGCAACAGAGAAAATCAGAATTGTGAGGGTGAATTAAGAAAGAGAGAAGAAGGTGCCAGCAGAGTTGAGGTCATGACAGGAATTTCTCACCACACACCAAAGTAATTTTATGAGAATCGTGGTATTCTAAAACCAGAGTGGGAAGATAGATTATGAAGAAATGGTGCCTTGCAAGACCGACTGGCCACCTTGGTGGCTGCTCCATCTCACACCTGAGGCAGAAAGATGATGGCCACAGAGAAGATGAAGTGTCGAAGGAGTCAGTCAACTGGCTCTAGACTCCAACTTGTTATGAAAAGTGGGAAGTACATGCTGGGGTAAAAGCAGGCAATGGAAATGATCAGACAAGGCAAAGCAAAACTGGCTATGTTTGCCAGCAGCTGCCCAGCCTTGAAGAATCTGAAACAGAGAGCTACACCATGTTGGCCAAAACGGATGTCCATGACCACAGTGATATTGAACTGGACCCAGCATGCGGAAATACTACTGAGCATGCACACTGGCTACCACTGATGCAGATGATTCTGGTATCATTAGAGGCATGCCAAAACAGACTGGTGAGAAGTAAATCATCCAAAACTTTCATTTAACAAAATTGGCCAGAGCTTGATTTAAATACACACAAACATGCACATTCACACCAAGAGTGCCTTTGTTTTATGTGCTAATGTTTTTCCTCTTTCTTTCATTATCCAAAATCTTAGAGTGATAGATGTATTTAGAGCAGGGGTTAGCCAACTATAGCCCACAGGCCAAATCCAAACATCACTTGTTTTTACAAATAAAATTTTATCAGAACACAACTACACCTATTCCTTTATGTACTGTATTGTCCATGGTGTTTTCATGCTACAAAGGCAAAGTTGAGTTGTTGTGACAGAGAACATATGGCCTACAAAGCCTAAAATATATGCTACCCAGCCCTTTAAAAAAAAGTGTCCTACCCTGATTTAAAGTAATCCCTCCAGACCAAACCAAGCATCCACTCAGGAAGAGGAGGGGCAGCCACTGTGGAGACAAGTGATGGCCTCTCTTGCTACTTTTCTAACACACTTATTCTTTCCTCCACCTGGACTGGACATTTGTTATCCAGACAGACACCTGGCTCATTCCATCACTGACTTCAGGTGTTGGTTAAAATGTCACCTTCTCAGGGGGTCCTGCCTGGTCATCCAGTTTAAGATAGCAAATACAACCCCCACCCCACCACAGTACATCCTCTCTCCCTCTTCTACCAAGTTTTAATACGATCTAACAATCTCTATATTTTACCTACTTATTTGTTTATTGCCTATCTTATCCTACCAGAATGTTAACTCTTTGAAGACAGGGATCTGGGGCTATGGTATTCACTACTGTATTCCTAAAGCATAGAATGGTCCTTGGAACATAGTGCTCAGTTAACTATGGTATTTGTGAAAATGATGCACCCTAAAAAGTAAGTATTATTACTTCTGTTTTACAGATCAGAAAACTAAGACACTATGAGATTAAAAGACTTGCTAGAGATACAGTGGAAGAACTAGTCATGGATTCCCAAGCCTCTGGGCTTAAGCACTACTGATGAGAACTATTTCCATGGCTATTGTGTGTCTCTACTGTTTATTCATTCCTCAGCTAGTTATTAAGCACAGCACCCTCTCTAGAGCCAGGTGATTCTGTGCATAATAGAAGAAGAAATATGACCATAGTCCTGACATGAAAAACCTCAAAGCCTTTTTCTTTCTCTCTCTCTATAAATGCATATAAACATAAAAGACATATGTGTGCCTTTTTGGCTTGCTTTGCTTTACTTTTTACAAGGAAAAATTTCAAACACACAAATGTTGCATAAAATAATGAACCCTAATAACATTTCCCCAATTCTGTTTTGTCAGTTCTCCTTCAACTTTGTTTGCTGGAGTATTGCAACACAAATTTCAGACATCATGCCATTTCACCTACAGATACTTCAGTATGTATCTCTAACTGAGAAGGATGTTTTAAAAAACCTAACCACCCAGCTATTATTACACCAAACAGAATTAACAATAATTCCTTCATATCCCATAATACCTAATTCACATTCAAATCTCCCTGATTGTTCTGAAGATGATTTTTTGTTTTTCAATTTACCCCATTTTTGATGTAAATATTTCTATACTAAACCTGTTTTGTTTCATTTGAAAACAAATAGAACAATTTTTATATTTTAAAAATAAATATTAGATAAATTAAGATACACACTAAATATTATAATGTGGAATACAATCCATCATTTTTTAAAGAGGACTAAATTCAGCAAAATAGGGCTCAAAGGAATGGCTAGATCAGGAAAGATGTCATGGAGGAGATGGCATTTGAACTTGGCCTTGAAGGATAGGATTTCAGTAGAGATTATGGGAGAGACATTGTCAATAAAAGAAAGATCCTGAGCCTCATCCCAAAGGAGAAGAAAGCAGAATGTGTCTGAAAAATAAGGGGTCCATTTTATTGGAGTACACGCCACCCATGAGCTGTGTTTTTCTGAGTGGAGATCCTAGGAAATTGCTAGAAATGTAAAAGGCCCAACCCCAATCTTATGGTCAGAATTTTGTGTCTTAAGCTCTCCAGGTTATTCTTTTTTTTTTTTTGTATTTATTTCTTTTTAGAGAGAGGGGAAGAGAATGGGGAAATGTTGGGAACTGCCCTACCTGGTTTCAGAAGCTGTAATCCCCCTATGGCTAAGGCTAAGTAAAGACCTTGGGACCATAAGCCACTAAGGAGACAAAGCTTATCCTCCCAGCAGAGGTGCAGCCTCTGCCCCCTTTACTTCACCCTGCTTGACCCCAGGCAGATGACTAGTTACCAATTAGAGAAGATTCCTCAAGGGAGGGACAACCTAAGACAGGCACAGTCGAAAAGTTGCCATCAAGGAAGGACTTAGGGGACTATAGAAAAAGGAGTAATAGACCCTCACCCCTTGGCTTTGTCATAGCCTGAGTCCTCATTCTATCTGTAAGAAGTCTCCAAATCTCTTGGTGGCCCATATTCCCCACCTGACTTAAGCCTGAAACAATGCCAAAGATGGGTGTGTCCCTGTGCTGGTAGGGGCAGTTCCCTGGGGCAATCAGGCCTAAGAAAGAATACATAAAATCCTGTGAAACCTGCTTTGCTAGGAATGCCCTCAATTTAAATAATATGGGTCCAAGCATAGAATGATTTTGTTTCCCAAAGTTTTATGGCCCTTTGGCTATCTGACCCTGACTCAGAACAAGCCCTCAGAGTTCTTTGAATGTTATCTATTGTTTGATTCATACTGCCTGACAATGATGATTAGCTTTACATATATACCCTGTATTCTTATGCAAATTAAACCCAATAAAAGCCCACTGAGGAACAGGCTCCTGGCCCTTCTCCTCTGAGAGATTGGCCACCTTTCCTCCCCAAGCAGATCTTGTCTTGGTAGACTTATTCTCATCCACGGCAGCCGTGCAGAGAAAGAGAGGGAGAGAAACATCAATGTGTGATTACCTCTCACGCTCCCACCTACTGGAGACCTGGCCTGCAACCCAGGCATGTACCCTGACTAGGAATTGAACCAGTTCACAGGTCCGAGATCAATCCACTGAGCCACACCAGCCAGGGCTCCAAGTGATTCTTAAACTCCTGAAAGTTTAAGTGATGATTGGACACAGTAGGACACACTGGAAGAAGGTGACCTTGAAACATAGCCTGAAGATATTTCGCCAAAACAGGGAAGTCCTCTTTAAGACTGTAGAAGAGATGCCTGATTGTGTCTGTGTTTTAGAGCTCTGAAGGGTGCATGAGAGAAACAAAGGGATGGAAAGAGGACCTTGAAGCTGGAAGATCAGAGGAAGTTTTACAGTGGCTGTGAAATGAAATTAGAGAAGCAACTTGTTTGTTTCCCAACTTCCATTCACTCTTTGGGTCCCCATTAACCCAATAGTCTTCTGGAGGAGCTGTGCCTTTCCTCACTCTCAGTGCATTTGTTTCAATGAGAGTTGCCTTCATCTCAGTGTCCAGGGTAGATCATGTGGCTCAGATCATTCAAAAAGAGAAGCATATTCTGGCCACAGTGATTGGTTTGAGGATGGGAGGATGAGCCAATTAGTTTCTGCCAGATATGAGGCTTTGTCTAAAACTTCTAGGAGCAGATGTAAGATGTCTTTTCCCATAAGGAATTTGCAGCCTCTTTGTGAGTGGAGGGGGAGAGAGTTTTTCTGAAAAAGGAGCCAATGAAGGAAGATGTCAAAACTGGTTACATTTGAACACTAGATCAACCTATACCTAAAGCCAAATCTACTCTTGAAATATTTATATTGAAAGGCTTTTGGAATCAGGGTTTTGGGGTGTTTGTTGTTGTTGTTGTTGTTGTTGTTGTTGTTGTTGTTGTTGTTGTTCTGAATGACCTAATCTGAACTTTGGCATTGGACTTCACCAAGGGAAACATTGATTCACAGGACATTGACAGGCTTTGGACTGCCACTGAGAGAAGAGATTGGGGAAACCAAAGGTAACTGATAGTGTTGCAGGTTTCCTAAGAAGTGGGCTCTAGGAAGATTTTTGTGCAGGAGGTTTACTGGGTAGTGCTCCCAAGGTCAACACCTCTGGGAGAGTGAAAGAAGCAGGACTGGGCAGAGGGAGATAAGGAGCTGCCACACAGCTGGTCCTATGGGGCACTGAGAGGGTCCTTCAGAGTTGGCTCAAATCAGCGCTCAGAGGCCACAGCTTTCACCTCTACTTTGACAAGTCATTGTATTCAGCTGCAGCCAAGACAGGGGCATGACCTTGGGCCAGGTGTCTTTCTTTCACTGTGTGTAGCTGTCAGCCATCAACACTCCCATGACTGGGGGAAGAGTGCTGACTCTGGGTACAGGTAGAGCAGCACAGCGATCACAACAGCTAGGTGTTGTACCCCAGTGAGTGGCTGTGAACAACTGACATGAGGAAGTGAGGAGGAACAGATGGAGTTAGGAGGGAAGATTTGGTTTTGAACTGATGGCATCTAAACACTTGGAAAGATGTTCCCCAGAGGTCAAGAAAGACATCAATCTGGAAACAACAGAAATAGAAACCACAGTTGTCGAACACCTCCCAAAAGGGAGTGTAGGTAGACAAAAATGAGGGAGAAGGAAGCTTGAGGAGCTCCCCAGAGAGACAAGGGAGGAGAGAAAAGAAAAGGAACCCATGACGGGAGAAACAAGCAGCAGTTAAATGAGGAAGAGAATCAGACAATGTTACAAATTTCAACATAATAGTGAAAATAGCAAATATGTATAGACAATTTACTCTGTGCCAGGCCGTGAACACTTACTGTATTCTACATTGTTCCTGGATAGGGAACTTAAAGAAGATGGTGGTCAATGAGTTGGGTCTGAGTTAATCAGCTGTGAGCAGTTAAATAGAGGGAAGTCTGGGATCTGGGCATGAAACAGGTATACTTGAAGCATGTGTATTTGCTGAGTAAAAAAAAGTCATCAAAAAGGAGAATGTGTGTGTGCTGAATAAATGTTATCCTTACCCTCCGAGTTCCTTTCCTGTTACTAGCTTTGTTAGGATATAATTCACATACCATACAATTCACTCATTTAAACTATACAATTCAATGGTTTTTAGTATATTCTCAGTTATGTGACCATCATCACAGTCAATTTTAGAACATTTTTGTCACCCTTTCGCTGTTGTTAAAGAACCCTTGTTTAAAGGACCCATGGACAAAGCCAACGGTGGGGGGTGGGGAGAGTAGGATTGAGGGTGGTAGGTGGGGGTGGGTAGGGAAAAAATGGAGACAACTGTACTTGAACAACAATAAAAAAAAGATATAATCCCTGTCTCTGCTTATTGGTTGTGGTAGTGACAAGCAGCATGAACACCGACTTTTCCAGTCTCACATTTTCATTGTATTAATGTATTTTCATTGTATTCATTATATTTTTGTTGTTTTGAGTGACTGAGTTTTGTGTGTATCTGTATTTTTTTAATTGCTCTGCCCAAAACAATCTTTGTTATGAGGCACTTTTTTAAAAAGAAATTTTATTATAGTACTTCCTCACTTGCTTTCCCTCTCCTTCACCTTTCTTTCCCCTTTCCTTTTCAAACTAGCATTGTAAACACTAGCTTTCTTCAGCGATTTCTTACAAGCAGCAGCAAATTATCACAGAAGCAAGGAGCCTGGGAGGGTGTGGGGCTGGCAACTCAGTGAAGGGTTCAGATGTGCTCTGGGAGGAATGAACCCAGCCTGGGCTCTGGGAGATGCAGCCAGGCTGGGCTGGGCTGCTCTGCCATCAGACAAAGAGAAGGCTGCACATGGGAGGCAGCAGATGCCAACAGACAGCTTTTGTGAGTCCCCTCATGTTAATTAACTTTTGTGAGAACCTTCATGTTAATTAACTTTGCTGGAGCTTTCCCTGGACTTGAAAGCTTTGGAGTGGTTTGTTTTTGTAAAATGCTTTGACTCCAGAGAGAGCAGCTTCAAGAGAGAAAAAAGGAGAAACAAAAAGAAAAAAGGGAAAATTTTTAAGTGGGGCTTTGCTTACCAGGAAATTTCTTCACTTGGCTCCTTTCCTCCCCTCCCCCGACAAGGACTGCCTCAACCAACAGAGAGCATTTAATGGCCTTTTTGTTGCCCTAAAAACTAAACAGAACCAGACTTCCATGGCTTTGCCTCACCCAGTAAAGACAGGTGAGTGTGTGTGTGTTAAAGGAAGCAAACTCAAAGTATGAAGAGCTTTGGCCTAATTTATTACAAGTTAGACAAAAGGGAACATGGAACTAGATTTGTGGGACCATTTGTTTTGTAAGTGGACAAAGTTGCCCATCTGTGGAGCACTGAGGACCCAGGTGAGACCCAGGTTCCCATTTTTTCCAGGACTTTCCATGGCTAGACCCGGTATTAGAGCCTACTGGAGGCCAAGTAAAAAGACAAAGTGCTGGAAGTGGACAATCTAGTCAGCCCTCCAGTTATTTAGAAATCTACACAGCATCAAACTACTGATTTACCTTTTTTTATCCCATTTTATTATGAAAAAATTTCAAACATACATAAAAAGTTGAATCATGCAATTAACACTCATCCTACACTTACCCACAACCTACATTTTATAATTGCTACTTTGCTATATTTGCTTTTATCACATGTGTACCCATTTACCTATCCTTCTTACCTGTCATCAAGTCATCTTATTTTTTTTAAGCGTTTTGAAGTTGCCAGCATCAGTATACTCCATCCTTAAACACTTCAGCAGGCATCTATTAACTAGTGTTTAATATTTGTATAGGGTTTGTGGAGTGTTTTAGGTAAAATTTACATAAGGTGAAATGCACAAATTTAAAGTCCGCCTTTTGATGACTTTTAACAAATGCATATAGTTTACCTTTCCAAAGAAAAAAATTCAAATAATGAGAAGTTGCAAGAATAATACAAATATCTCTCATTTACCCTTTACCCAGATTCGCTACTTTTTTTAGCCAGTTATGAATAATTTACATATGTCATGTTACAGTTACTTCTTAATAATTCTACATATGTTTCCTAAGAACAAAGCCATTCTCTTATTCAGGCAACTTGACTTAGCTATTACCATTTTATCTGAACTCCAGACCATTTTTCAGTCTTGACAAGTATCCCAATAATTTTCGCTGTCGCGTTTCCCCCTCTAGTACAGGTTCCAGTGCTTTGTGAGTTATGAATTAACTTTACTAAGCATCGTATCTTGTTTGATACTTTTTTGGCTTAAGTTCTACTTTGTCTTATATTACAATAACAATCCCCAAATTCTTATTTTTTCAATTAGCCTGGTAAATCCATGTCCCTCTCTTTATTTTTCTCTTTTTGAATCACTGTATTTTATGTGTGTCTTTTGATTACAGCTTAGAGTTGGATTTTGCTATATGAGACAATTTGAAGTTTTTTCCATAAGTAGGAGAGTTAATCTATTCATATTTAACAATATAACATACGTTTGGTCCCAAATCTGTCATAGTACTTTATGTTATAATTATAATGTACTTACTATGCTTTTTTCTCTATTTAATATGTCATCTATATTAATTTTAAAGTTTTTTTGGTATTTAAGAATTTTTTATTTTAGTTATTACCTTCATATTTATATATAGGGTAGAACAAAAATAAGTTTATAGTTTTGAGTATGTGAGAGTTTATTTTTGTACCATTATTTATTAATTATTATATTATTTTCCATACAAAAAACTGTAAATCTCCTTTTGCCCCACCCTGTATTTTCTACTTTTCCAAATTCCCTTTTTCTTACTTAAGCTCTTACCATCTGACTCATCAATGGTATCTTCTGACTCCTACTTACTAAACAGGCAATGATCTTATTCTGGTTTCCCATCTTTGTCCTGTCTCTTCCCATCTTTTATTTGTATTCTTTCTACTTTGTCAAAACATACAGTCTTTATATGCTTTCTATGCATGTCTCCTCCCTTGTTTTACTCCTAGCACTACAGTGCATTATATTAAGTGTTCACCATTGGTTATTTTGCCAAAGTTTCCTCTGTTATCACTAAGTTGGGTGAAGTTCACTTTCTAGTATAGTCTATCATATGCCCTTCAGGAAGGGCATATACATAGTATTCCATGGTTTGGACAGCTCAGGTGGATATACAATTCTTGACTAGCATTTTCTTTCCTTGAGTGTCATGAAAATGCTGCTTCACCTCTAACTTATTCTAATGTCGAAGCTTGGGAGAAGCTTGATGCCACACTTGATTTCCTTACCTGTAACTGGATCATTTTTGCCAGGAGACTCTGAGGATTTCTTTCCTTTGTCTTGTCTTATAGTCTAATAGTTTTACTAGGCATTGCCTTGGAAATGATTGTCTTTTGTCAATTTTCAAAGTTACACAGGACTGTTCTATATGTAGGCTGAAATTTTCTTTAATTTTTGGAAAGTTACCTTGGATTAGAAATTTAAATACTCATTCTGCTCCAATATTTTGTTTGCTTCTTCAGGGACCACGACTGTTAGTGTGTTAGACCACTTCTGTCTGCCTCCCATTTCAACCAATTTCTCCTGGACCTTTCTAACATCTTTATCTCATTTTAACAAGATATCATGTTTGCTTTTCCTCAGTGTTCCTTATTAAAATTTCATTGAAATCTATTCTCCATTGGAAACTTGTAATTTATTCTTAATTTCTGGGATAATTGTGTGTTTTTCTTCAATATCTTTCTTGAGTTCAATCAATTCATGTTGCATTTCTTCCTATTTTGAATCCATTTCTATTCTTAGATTTTTATATTTATAATTCTAGAATTAAAAAATACAATTCCATATATTTACTGAATTCAGTCAGGAGGGTTGTGTTTTCTTCTGCTTTGTGAATGGTTTTTGGGGGGAAGAGTTTTTATCCACTCAAATGTTATTTTAACATTTTCTGCTTTCTTTTTACAATTGTTTAGTAGGAAAACAGCTTTTTTCCAATTTCTAGGCATTTTGTGGTCAAGGTTCCTAGGGAAAAAGTGCTTTCTTATGCCAATTTATGAATGAGCACTTTCTCTAATGAGTGATGTTATTGATAGTTGTGGTGGTGGCAGTGGGAGTCCAAGGGGATTGACTGGGGCAACGGTGGGCTGATAAATGTTTAACAACTAGATCTCCAGGAAATACAAGTAGCCTAATCAGTAGCATTTGTCATTCTTTGTGGTGTATATATTCCCTTCACGGTGAATGTCAAACTGCCAAAGAAAAGTCACTGGACACAGGCCTGGAAAGAGATGCTATCAGTCCTTGTGAACCATCATGTCACCAGAATATCCTTTTCCTCTTTTGTTTTTGCATGATCTTCACTTTCCCTTCTTCTTTCCTTCTTGTCTATGGCAACATCTTCAAAGGCACAACTTCTTCTCTATTTGATTTTGTCACTGAAACAGCAATGTTTCTTTAGAGCTGCTACTTCCAGTGCTGCTCATTTTAGGCCCCTCTGCTATAGCTGGTGCTTTGAAGTACTAAGGATGTTTAAATGTATGTATATGTGTAAATACATCCTTTGGCTCCTGAACAATGCAATTTTCTATGCAGAGATTCTCTTGCACAACATGATATAGGCTACTCTTGGTAAGCAGCCTGCTTTGAAACAATCTGTCATGTTTGCCTCCTTAGATCTTTGCTCATGATACATTTACCAACATACCCCCTTAATTATACATGCCACTGCAGACCCTTATTATGCGGCTCCAGCTTCCATCATTGACTTGATTTTTTAGCTTCACTGAAGTGGAGAAATGCCTCTCTACCCTTCGTCTTGAATATACAGCTACAAAGCTGCTTTGCTTGGATTGTATAAAAAGCTTATAGAGAAGCAAGATGATTAAAGCTGGAAGGGCTCCACTGGCTTTTGAGATTATGGATTTTTTTTACACTTTTTTATATTTTCAATTTTTTTCTGTGCATGTGTAGCACTTTTCAAAATCACGTACATGATCAAAATATATTTTAAACACAAACAAAACTGAAAAAAAATGACAAAATTATATAATTATGGCAGTTGAAATCATTTTTATATTCTTTACACTTTTAGTCTTTTTAAATATTACTTTAAAAATAAGAAAAATTACAAAACTAGCCCAGAACTAGCAAACTATTATTCTTTTTAGAGAAGTCAATAAGCATTATATAGCAGTCTTAAAAATTCTGATCTTTCAGCTTCTAGATTCCTATTGATCTCATATTCTACTTCATATAACCTTCCTTGATAGATTTAAGGGTTTAATTTGAGGCCTTTTAGCCTTTTTATGTATATTTTATTGATTACGCTATTACAGTTTTCCCAGTTTTTCCCTGTTTACCCCCCTCAGCCCCACACCCCCCAACCTTCCAGCATTCCCCCCTCCCTTAGTTCACATCCATGGGTTGTACATATAAATTATTTGAGTCCTCTGCTTCCTATACCATTTTTATCTCTCCCTGTCTATTTTATGACTACCAATTATGCTTCTTATTCCCTGTACCTTTTCCTCCCTATTCCTCCCTCCCTCTCCCCACTGAAGTCCCTCCATGTGATGTCCATTTCTCTGATTCTGTTCCTGTTCTGGTTGTTTGCTTAGTTTTTGTTGTTTTTCTTTTCTTTTAGGTTCATTTGTTGATAGTTGTGAGTTTGTTGTCATTTTACCATTCATATTTTTTATCTTCGTTTTCTTTGATAAGTTCCTTTAACATTTCATATAATAAAGGCTTGGTGATGATGAACTCCTTTAACTTGACCTTATCTGGAAAGCACTTTATCTGCCCTTCCATTCTAAATGATGGCTTTGCTGGATAGAGTCATCTTGGATGTAGGTCCTTGCCTTTCATGACTTGAAATACTTCTTTCCAGCCCCTTCTTGCCTGCAAGGTTTCTTGGGAGAAATCAGCTGAGAGTCTAATGAGAACTTCTTTGTAGGTAACTGTCTCCTTTTCTTTTGCTGCTTTTAAGATTCTCTCCTTATCTTGAGTCTTGGGTAATGTAATTATCATATGCCTTGGTGTGTGCTTCCTTGGGTCCAACTTCTTTGAGACTCTCTGAGCTTCCTGGACTTCCTGGAAATCTATTTCCTTTGCCAGATTGGGGAAGTTCTCTTTCATTATTTGTTCAAACAAGTTTTCAATTTCTTGCTCTTCATCTTCTTCTTCTGGCACCCCTATAATTCAGATGTTGGAACACTTAAAGTTGTCCCAGAGGTTCTTAAGCCTGTCCTCAGTTTTTTGAATTCTTGTTTCTTCATTCTGTTCCAGTTGGATGTTTATTTCTTCCATTTGTTCCAAATTATTGCTTTGAGTTATGGTTTCCTTCCTGTCACTGTTGGTTCCCTGAATATTTTGCTTTATCTCATTTTAAGTATCTTTCATTTGATCTTTCATTTTTCAACCAAGCTCAGTCAGATCTGTGAGCATTTTGATTACCAGGGCTTTAAATTCTCCATCATGTAGGTTGACTATCTCATCTCTTAGCTCTCTTTCTGGAGTTTTGCTCTGTTCTTTCATTTGGGTCACAACTCTTTGTTTCAGCACACCTGTTAAGTTGTAAGGGTTTGGGCCTTAGGTATTTACCTGGGCAGGGCAACCCTCCTTGATGCGATGTGGCACTATCTGTGGGGAGGGACCAGGGAGGGAACAATGCAGCTTGCCTGCTCAGCTCCAGTTCACTTTCCAATGAACTCTTGTGTGAGACTGGGAGGTTCTCCCACCACAGCGACCACCATAGTCCACAGTCAGCTCTGAGTCTCATTTTCCCATTGACCTAGTCCTGCCCAAGTGCTCCACTGCCTTGCCTTGGGTTCTTACTGGTCTGGTTGTTCTGTTTGACTGTTTCTTTAATTCCTTGGTTGTCTGAGTTCCATGCAGTTTGATTTTCTGGCACTTCTAGTTGTTTATTGATTTTAGATTGGTTGTTATCCTCCTTTTGGTTGTGTGAGGAAGCAAAGAGTTTCCACATACACCTCCCTCTTGGCCAGACTTTCTTTTAGCCTTCTTGACTATTTTAATATTTTCTCCACAGCTGACTATTTACTCTATATCTCTGAAAAGCATGCCTATCTCTCCTCCTTCCAAAACATACACACACACACACACACACAAATGCACACACACAGGAGTGCCACAGTGGTGATGTCTGGATATCATAAATATGATTTTGGTTTGTTCTGATTTGTTTTTGCTTGCCTAAATTTTCTAATTTTCTTCAGTGTTCCTTCTATAATAATAAACAGTTGGTTTTTCTTTTAAATAATAAATTGGTCATACAAATAACTGGTTCCCAATCAAATAAATAAACCATTGCTCCTCAATCTTACCAACATTTAGTATTATCAGAAGTTTCCATTTCTGGAAATCTGTTGTGTATGTAGTGTTATCCAGAGTGGTGTTAATTTGCATTTGATGATTATTAATGAGACTGCCATTGGTGTATTTGTCTAGCTCTGCACAAAATGTACACTGTCTTAAATACTACATTAAAAAAATAATAATAAAATAAAATCTTGTCCTGGTTGATGTGGTTCAGTAAATTGAGTGCGGACCTGCAAATTGAAAGGTCTCCTGTTCGATTCCCAGTTGGGGAAGTGTAAGAGACAACTGAGTAATGTATCTCTCACACACTGATGTTTCCCTCCCTCTCTTTCTCCATCCTTACCCCTCTCTTTAAAGTAAATAAATAAAAATCTTTTAAAAAAGTAAATAAATAAAATCTTTTTTTAAATAATAAAAATAAAATCCTGATATCTGGTAGGACAGCTTCTCCATCTTTGGTCAAAATCTGCACTATCCTTTGCAGTAGCCACTAACTCCATGTTTTTATTGAGCTCCTAAAAAGTGGCTAGTTCAAATTGAGATGTGCTTTAAATATAAAATACACACCAAAGACTTAGTACAAAAAACAATGAAGAATATTTGTTTATAACTGTTATATTACTTATAGTTTGAAATATATTTTGAACATATTAGGTTAAATAAAATACATTATTAAAATTAACCACACCTTTTTAACTTTTTTAAATGTAACTAATAGAAAATTTAAAATTATACACATAGCTCACATTTTTGGCTCATGTTATATTTCCATTGAACAACACTGTTTTTTTATTTTTCTAGAACCAGGTAGTTTTTCTACTTCTTATGTTAAAATTGGTAGTCTCATTTGTTTTTAGAAAACATTCCATTTTGTCTAATTTTCAAATGTATTAGCATAGCATAAACTTGCTCATAACATTTTTAATGCTTCTATTTTCATAAAACTTCTGATTTTGGTTATTTGTGACTTCTCTCTTTCTTTCTTGGTTAGTCATGCCATAGATTAGTCAATTACTAATTTCTTTAAAGAAACAACCTTTGACCTTATTGCCACTTATGTTTGTTTTGTATTTCATGAACTTTTTAAAGAAAATGTATGTGTCTATTCGTAATGAGAGAGAGAGGAAAGGACAGAGAGAGAGAAACATTGATTTGTTGTTCCACTTGTTCATGCATTCATTGGTTGCTTCTTGTATGTGCCCTGACCAGGGATTAAACCTGCAATCTTGGCATGTCAGGACAATACTCTAAGCAACTGAGCTGTCAGCCAGGCCTGTATTTCACTAACTTCTGCTCCTACATATATTGCTTTCTTATTGTAATCTTCCTTGTGTTTATTTTGCTGTGTTTTTCTAATTTTAGAGATGTATACTTCAGTTATTGATTTTTAGCCTTCTATTTTGTTTTCTGTTTCATACGTTTTAATGTGTACTGTTTCATTTTGTTTCAGTTTAAATGTTTTCTCATTCACATTGTGACATCTTATTTGACCACTAGTGTATTTAGGAGTGTCTTTCATCACTTCTAACCAAGTGGAAATGTTTTCTTTTAATTATTGAGTTAACTTCTAATAATTGATTTATAACAATTTCAATGTAGTCAGAGAACACTTTTCTGTAAAATTGACTGAGACTTGCTTTTATGGCCCCTAGATTATGAATTTTTGTATGTTCCTTGTTTGCTTTATAAGACTGTACAATGCAGTTGGGGACATGTTCTATACATAATTTAGGATGAGCTTGTTAATCACACATAAATCATCTATATCATGATCTTTTCTTTCAGCTACTGAGAGAAATATTTTTAAATTTGCTCCTATGATCATGAGTGCGTCTATTTCCCATTTTAATTGTCAATTTTTAATTTAAGTATATATCAGTTACTGTGTACCCAATGGAAACAATCCCCTCTTGAATACTAAGATCTCTGGATCCATAGAGCCCAGAATCACAGAAACAATAAACAAAAATTTTGCAAGTGCCAATAAGGGAATATTTTGTAAGTGAATGATTAGATGTAATAATGAAAGGGTGTCATGCCCTTCGACTTCATTAATTCTTCAACTCATTAATTGTGGCAATAGAAGAAACCACACCACTGGTCACTGATTCTAAGCACATACTATATCCATTAAGACAACATGCCAACCTCACAAGGTATTATTGGCAAAACACCTGACTGTCTATAGGCTACAGGCATAACTAGTTTTATTGTACTTTGCTTTATTGTGCTTTGTGGATATTGAGTTTTCTGCAAGTTGAAGATAAGAACCTCTACCAGCAAAAAAGAGGCTCAGATGATGGTTAGCATTTTTTAGCAATAAAGTAGTTTTTAGTTAAGATATTTCATTGTTTTTTTTTAGACATAGTGCTATTCCACACTACCCAAACTGCCATGTAGTGAAAATATAACTTTTAATTCACTGGAAAACCAAAAAAATGGTCTGAATTGCTTTATTGTGATATTTGCTTTATTCCAACAGACTGGAACCAAACACTCAATATCTCTGAGGTCTGCCTGAACTTTGTTATGAAGTCAGATGCTTCTGAGTATATAGTAAGTGAAACCCATTTTCATTTTTCTATTGCCTTACTTCTTTATGGAATGAACTTCTTTGTCAAAAACTCAAAGATGCATAAAGTATTCACTAAATCTATAAATGGCATTGCTGGAAGAAGTGTGGTGGGTAGGGAAAGCAAGTCCAAACCCCAAATAAGTATTTATGTAGGTTCATCAATTGAAATAAATGTACCACATTTACAGTGGGGGATGTTGATAATGGGAAAGGCTATCTATGCTTGTGTGAGGGCAGGTGGGAATATGTGCATGTACTGCCTTGATAAAATAAAAATTACTTTTAAATTTTTGTAGACTTTAATTTCTATTAACAAAGAACATTAGTCTTTTCCAGCAATGAAATTCAACTTTCTAGAGAGATTTCTGGAGCACTTTGAAAAAAATCTAAAGCAATTTCTTTATTAAGGTAACATTAATTCAAGAGGCCCTTTAGGCACACAGAACAGATACCACAATTTGTTTTCACTTGTTTATTTGTCTGATTGTCTTTAGAAGTTTAGAGTAAAAACAAGTAAACAAACAAACAAAAACATTGAAAAGAAGCTCAGAAGCACAAAAAGGAGATGGGACCACTTACCTCCCTGCTGTGAATGGAGCGGGGAGTCCCTCTCCTGGAGCAATATGCAGACTAGAAAACCCTTTTACCTCCAGGTTACTAATTATCACCCAGTCAATTAACAAATTACTTCCTCAATTCTAAGATCATCTATTCCAAAACCCACTATTAATTTAGTAACAGCTTTGGGGCAGGCATTGTGAGAAATGGTTGGCAAGTCTATCTTGACATGAATTGCAAAATGCAATATAATTTTAGCAATATTAGTATGTGAAGATTATGCATCTCTCACCTGAGAGAGTCTTTAAGATACCCCAGTTTTTGATCTTCACGCTTTCCACATACCCCATCTTGGCCTGCTGGTTTCGGACTTTTGTACAGCCATGCAGTAGGTATATCACCCAGAGGCTCCTCCAAGACTGAAGCCCTCTGCTCTCAGCTGCTCTCAGCTGTTGCCCACCAACAGCTCTTTGGGGTTTGTTTGGTTTTTTTTTTTAAAGATTTTACTTATTTATTTTTAGAGAGATGGGAAGGGTGAGAGAAAGTGGTGGGGGCATGGGGGAAGGGAGAAAGAGAGAGAAAGGTTGATGTGTGAGAGAAACATTGACTGGTTGCCTCTTGCAGGTGCAGCAACCAGGAACCTAGCTCATTTAATAGGCATGAGCACTGACTGGGAATCTAACTGGGAATTGAACTGGTGACATTTTGCTTTGTGGGACAATGCTCAACCAACGGAAAGCTATGCTGATCAGGCTGCCAACAGCTCTTAATGGAGTCTCCTCTTTATGATTTTGTTACAGAACCCCACCAGTGCTGTTCTGGAACAGCTGTGGGTTTGATTGTCCACCACTGAGAAGCATGACTCCGAATGCAAGAATTTGGTGAGAAAGGAAAGGGGATGTTTATTTAAAGGTTACACAGATTTATAATAATGGCAGATTTCTGCCATTAAGTCCCACTCCCTTTAAAATAACCCAAAACCTCTTGGGTATTTACCCCTTGGTAAAGGCCAGTTTCAGAATATGCCAGTCAGAGGTACCATCTTTCAGAAAAGCAGAAGTCTGTGGCTCAAAATTCCTGGTCACAGTTGAGGTCAGCCCTGGGCATCTCCCATGAACCCATGCTTGCTTAGGCAGGTCCCCACACAGCTCCATCAGCTCTGCCACTGTCTTCTCCAGGCAGTTTTTCCTGTGGGTCTCCTCTTTCTTACTCCAGCTCTTACTCCAAACCACATGATATCTCCTACTCCAACTCACGTGGCATTTCCTTACATAGCAGACCTAATGGCAGACTGGGGCCCCGTTCTCTACACTTTTTCAGACCACGTGACTACTTCTTCCTTCTCTTTCAGCACACCCTTATTTTAAATGCTCTGCCCAGAACTTCCTCTGTGACTTTTTTGGCTGCCATATTTAATCAATGTGAGAGTTCTCAGTGACACAGGGGCATCCGGCTCCTGCCTCCCCCCTTTCCCTGCTTTGTCATGAGTCCCTGAATGTTCTCAAAGTCAAGTACACCTTTGCCCAGGGTTGCAGCACAACTTTTAACCTGCCATTGTTATGCAAAGTGCCTTAAGAGCCCTATCTCTGAGGCAGGAGGTAGTCAGGAAGGAAGCTCCAGAGGCCCCGCAGGGCTGAGGTAGAAAACATCTATACATGACAAAGACCCCCTAAGACGGGTTGTTCCCGTTTTCTGGGATAACTCTGAATCATAGAATGCGCCTGCGCGCTACCCCTGATTCATTATAATATCATTATAATGAAATAACATAGTGGGACTCCCTTCTCCAGTAGCCAATCAAGAAAGTCATGGGAAACCACGCATGCGCAGTAGCTTTGAAATCCAACTCCTTGTACCTGTGCAGGAAAAGCCTGCCAAAGACTAGCAAGGGGGCTTCTGCCCCTATAAGAATAGAATCCCCCAGCCCACGTGCCCTTTTTCCTCTGCTCAGAGCTGGCCCACTCCCGTGTCCTGTGGCGTGTACTATCACTTAATAAACCTCCCCTCTTTCTTTATGCTATAAACTTTGTGTGTTCGGTTCAATTCTTTGTCCTCGATCACTAAGAACCTGGTTACCTGTGCACACCTGTGCACACCTGTGACAGTTTTTGGCGAGCCAGCTTAGGAGAAGACACTGGAGTGGTAAGCCCCCTTTGCTGCTCTGACACCCGGGATGCCCTTTTCCATTATCACCTATTCTGTTTCGGTGACTCTGATGTTCCGTGATGGAAGGTTGGCCGCTAATTTGTGGGCACAGGTCGGGCAGTTAAAAGCCACGAGGGCGCCCGCCGCTTAAAGACTCCTGTGATAGGATAACTTGGATGTGGAACGGGGTTAGCCTTAGTCCCCACCAGGTACAAGAAAATGTCCGCACAATGGTCAGGCACACTGTGGAAAGCACAAAACACTGCCCCACCCCGAGGCCACTCCCCCAGTAGGCATAGTCGTACCTTCCATGCGGGATATCAGTCACCACCTCACCTGCGCTATGACTTCCTTTTGCAGTCTCCTCATCAGGCCCACGGACAGTCTTTTATGCTTTTCCTCCCCAACTGACTTCTGGTCTTTATACCTTCACTCACACCCCACTTGCCTTTTATGTATGAAGGGTTCCTGCTGTCTTTGTACTAAGATATCTACCTTGGGGTCATTGATAGGCTAGCGCTAAGTACAGTTGCAGGAATGAGCCACTCCCATCTTTGCCACGTGTATACTATCATTGTAAGCAGCAACATAGCTCAGAACTGCACAACAGGTGCCTGCTGGTCGCTGGTTACTAGAATGGCTGCATAGAGCCACTCTTACCTAATCAATTGAATTTGGAATTCTAAGGTGATTTACTTGTTCCTTATAAGGATATTTTAATTTCCCCCTCTCAGTTCATTGTCCCTCTAAGAGATCCGCCTCCAGTATGAAAGGTGGTGTTTTAGACATCTCTTGAGGTCCCTTCTGGGAGATTTCAGAGGCAGGTGCAATTTCTTAAAGCTCTGGAAAATCACATAGAATATTTAAGGGTCTTCTTTGTGATTTGGAAAAGAGTCATTTTATAATAAGATCATCTTGGTGCTCCTCTTAATGGTTTACAGGGCCAGAAATTATTTTTTTCTAGTAAGACACTTCCTTTGCCCCAGATCTTAAAGCTTACAGGAAAATGAGGGTCCCTGTAGATGAAGAATACAGAAATGGAAATGTACTAGGGCCACAAGGGTAGAGTCTGGGATTTTCAGGATTATAGGCAATTGCTCAAGAATGCAGGACTGGTTCCTTCCCAATAGTTAGAGACAAAAAGTAGACTGTGGTGATTCTCTCAAGTCTTTTAGATTTCTGTCGGCCGACACTCACTAGGATTTCTTTCGCCAGAGACATCTGGTAGTTCGGTGGGATCCCAGGGGACGCCCATGGCCCACTAGGAATCTCCTAAGGGCAGCAAAGAGAGAGACGCCTCTAGTCTGCAAAGCAGTATCTTTGTGTTTCTTTTCCTTATCTTTTAGGATCACCGCAGTCGAGATGGGAACTACATCTTCCATCCCTTCCAAATCACCATTGGGTTGCATTCTTAGCAACTGGGATAAATTTGACCCAAAAAATTTAAAAAAGAAGAGATTAGTTTTCTTTTGTAACACTGTTTGGCCCCAGTATAAATTAGGGGGTGGAGAGACATGGCCTGAGAATGGGAGCACAAATTATAATACTATCCTACAGCTAGATCTATTCTGCTGGAGGGAAGGCAAATGGTCTGAAGTTCCTTACATGCAGGCGTTTATGGCTCTGTACCGAGATCCCTCGTTTTGCTCCAGCCCCACCCTGACAAAACCTACAGGCCCAAGTGTTGATCAATTAGAAGATATCCTCCTTAGCTCCCCGCCTGTCTCTCAAGGGAGATTAAGAGAACCCCAGAGTTCTGAAGTCTCTGCCCCTACCTTAGAGGGAGTGACCTCTCCACCTTATGCTATGGATAACCTAAAGCCACCAGCTGAGGAAAAACCCAGCCCTGCAGGACATACTAGAAGTGGTGCTTCTTATCTCCCTACCACTCCTGCACTCCTACCCTTGAGGGAGGTAGCAGGGCCTGAAGGTGCTATAAGGGTACAAGTGTCATTCTCTATAACTGATTTACAACAATGTAAAGACAGGCTAGGGAGTTTTTCAGAGGACCCTTCACATTTCACTAGTAATTTCCAGACTCTTACTCTAGCATTTAGTATGTCGTGGAGGGATTTGTACATAATTCTGACCACCTGCTGTTCCCCAGATGAGAAACAGCGGATCTGGGAGGAGGCCCGTAAGTATGCAGATCAGCTGCATACCCAGAACCCTGGCACTAACCAGCCAGCTGCCCAAGCTGTCCCGGACCAGGAACCTGACTGGGGATATAATACTCAGGCAGGGATCCAGAGTAGGGATGCAATGATAGAGTGCTTACTGGCAGGAATGAGAAACTGCATCAAGAAACCTGTGAATTATGAAAAGGTTAGGGAAATCTTTCAGGACAAGGAAGAGAACCCAGCTCTCTTCAGAAACAGACTAGTAGAAGCCTTCCAAAAATATACGAATTTGGACCCTTCATCCCCGGAGGGTCGAATCTTGATAGGACAGCATTTTATAGTTCAATCTGCCCCTGATATTCGCAGGAAGCTTCAGAAATTACAAATGGGCCCGCAGACCCCCTTAGATCAGCTCATGGATACAGCCTTTTCAGTCTTTAACAATAGGGATTTGGAGGAAAGAAAAGAGGGAAAGAAGGAAAGGGAGAGGCAAGCAGAGCTCCTTGCACTAGCCTTTAGTAGTGCCATTGGTGGAAACCAGCCCCATCAGGGGAGCTCAGAGAGGCCTCAAAAGAATCAGGGGCAAAAGGATCAGACCTGATATAAGTTCAAGCGCCTTGGACACTGGTCAAAGAACTGCACTCAGCCACCTCCGAGGCCCTGTCCTCTATACAAGAACTTCAGTTCTGATCCCTGGCACTGGAAGGTAGACTGCCCCCGTTCCCATAGTGGAAAGGGGTCATCTCCCAAGGCCATGGCTACTCTTGAGGACTGAAGGTGCCCAGGGAACAGGTTGGCCCCAGGGAATACTCATATTCCCATCTCTACCGAGGAGCCCTGGGTAACTCTAGATGTGGCAGGTAAGAAAATCGACTTTCTTGTTGATACAGGGGCCACTTACTCTGTCCTTAACTCTTACTCTGGACCTCTTTTCTCCAAATCAGTTAAGGTAATGGGGGTCGAAGGAAATCCTAAGGCATATTTCTATACATTCCCTATCACTTGCCAATTTGAGAGTCAAATATTCAAACACTCCTTTTTAATTGTTCCTCAGTGCCCTATTCCTCTGTTAGGCCGGGACCTTTTAGCTCGGATGAGAACCATCTTGTTGTTCCCTGAAGTGCCATTTGAGTTAAGTAAGGTGATGATAATCAGTAGTGTTCGAAATCAGGAAGAAATCCCAAGTTCAGTTCTGGATGCAGTAAACCCACTAGTTTGGGAGTCAGGGATTCCTGGAAGAGCAAAGACTGCATTACCAGTTAAAATCCAGTTAAAACCCAGGTCAGATTACCCTCACAGGAAGCAGTATCCTATTAAACAAGAAGCTTTGGAGGGGTTACAGCCCATCATAACTAAATTTATACAACATGGGCTCATAGTCCCTTGTCAGTCTCCTTGCAACACTCCCATCTTACCAGTGATGAAACCTACAGGAGAATACAGGCTAGTCCAGAACCTAAGGTTAATCAATGAAGCAGTAGTCCCTTTACATCCAATAGTAGCTAACCCTTACACCTTGCTCTCGCAGATACCAGAGGATGCTCAGTGGTATTCAATATTAGATCTAAAAGATGCCTTCTTCTGCATCCCTTTGCATCCTGACTCTCAGTATTTATTTGCTTTTGAGTGGACTGATCCAAAGACGATGATACATTAGCAATATACTTGGACTGTATTGCCACAAGGGTTTAGGGACAGTCCCCATCTCTTTGCTAGGGTATTACAAAAGGATCTTAGAGATTTACAGCTACAAGGAGGGGCCATTTTACAATATGTAGATGACGTACTAATCTGCAGCCCCTCCAAGGAGGCTTCTGATCAAAATACCATCCAGACTCTGAATTTCCTAGCTGAAAGAGGATATCAGGTATCAAAGAAAAAGGCTCAGATTACCAAACAAAAAGTAAATTACTTAGGGTATATTTTGACTCCTGGATGTAGGCAATTATCACAGGAGAGAATTAAAGCGATTACTGAATTAACTCCACCTGCTACTAAACAGCAGCTTCGCTCCTTTTTAGGAATGGCAGGATTCTGTAGGATTTGGATCCCCAACTTTGGGCTAATCGCCAAACCTCTGTATGAAGCTACTAAGGGGCCAGACACTGAACCCATTATATGGGAAAAAAGAATGTGATCAGGCTTTTAATAAAATCAAGCAGGCTCTAGTCGAAGCCCCAGCCTTAGGCATCCCCAACTTAAACAAGCCTTTCTCTCTATACATAGCAGAGAAGCAAGGAATAGCTTTAGGGGTCTTAGTCCAATGACTAGGGAATGAACCTCAACCAGTTGCATATTTCTCAAAAAAACTGGACACTGTAGCAGCTGGGTGGCCTCCATGTCTAAGAGCAGTTGCAGCCACAGCCATGCTAACCGAGGAAGCTAGTAAACTAACTCTCGGGCAGAAGTTAGAAGTCTTAACTCCACATCACGTACAGGGGGTGTTAGAAATGAAAGGGCACCTCTGGCTAACGGGAAATAGACTGACCAAATATCAGGCCGTTCTTCTGGACAATCCTGAAGTAACTATAAAGACCTGTAACACCCTAAATCCAGCCTCCTTAATGCCTACAGAATCATCCCCAGATTTGATCCATTCCTGCTCAGACGTTATTAGTCTTACTCAATCGAGCAGGACTGACTTATTAGACCAGCCCTTAGAAAACCCTGATGATGAGTGGTTCACTGATGGGAGCAGCTTTGTACAGAATGGGCAGCAAAAAGCAGGATATGCAGTAGTTAGTTTATATAACACCATTGAGGCACAACCCCTTCCACCCTCAACCTCGGCCCAAAAGGCTGAAATTATAGCCCTTACCTGAGCTCTCATCCTAGGGCAAGGAAGAAGGGTCAATATATATACAGACTCCAAATATGCCTTCCTTGTTCTGCATGCTCATGCTGCCATCTGGAAAGAAAGAGGGCTCCTCACCGCTAAGAATTCCCCTATTAAACATGGACCAGAAATCTTAAATTTATTGGAAGCAGTTAGGCTCCCTAAGCAAGTGGCAGTTATGCATTGCAAAGGCCACCAAAAGGATATGTCTCATATCTCTCAGGGAAATAGGAGAGCAGACCAAGAAGCAAAGAAAGCAGCGCTAGAGACTGATAGCAAATGGCTTTATTCCCCCCTGTAAATGTCTCAGATATCAAGCCCAACTATACATCTGAGGAAATATCTTGGGCTTTGGAGCAAGGAGGTATCCATGAAGGACCCTGGATATATATTGGCCAGAGGCTCTTCCTTCCTCAAGCCTCCCAGTGGAAGTTCTTAAAGGCTTTGCATGACTCCTTCCACATTGGGAGGGATGCTACAATGACAATGGTTAACAAATTATTCATAGGTAGGGGAATAGCTACTACCGTAAAGAATATTTGCCAGGCTTGTACTCTTTGTGCCTATAACAACCCTGGGCAAAAGCCATCCCTGCCCCCGCTGATAGAACCTATTCAGTGAAGAGGGACTTATCCTGGAGAGGACTGGCAGATTGATTTTACCAAAATGCCTCCTTGTAAAGGATACAAATACTTACTAGTCCTGGTAGATACCTTTACTGGATGGATTGAGGCCTTTCCAACAAGGACAGAGAAGGCCACAGAAGTAGTAAAGGCTCTCTTAAAGGAAATAATACCTAGGTTTGGTCTTCTACAGTCCCTACAAAGTGATAATGGGCCATCCTTCACTTCTAAAATCACTCAAGCAGTTTCTGAAGCTCTAGGCATAAAATATTATCTTCATTCTGCTTGGAGACCACAGTCCTCTGGAAAGGTAGAACGGGCAAATCAACCTTTAAAAAGGACATTAGCAAAACTTTGTCAAGAGACTTCTGAAAACTGGGCTAAGTTACTGCCTATAGCCCTCATGAGAATTAGGGGGCTCCCCTAAGGCCAATACTAAACTCAGTCCATTTGAAATGTTGTATGCCCGGCCCTTTTTGACTCTAGATCTAATATTTGATACAGAAACCCATCAAGCAATTAAGTATATAATAAACTTAGGACAAGTGCAGAAAGCTTTACAGGAATATGGAAATAAAGTTTTACCAGCCCCAAAAGGGAATTTTCAAACTGCCATATCTCCGGGAGACTGGGTACTCCTTAAAACCTGGAAGGAGGGATCACCAGCAGACGAACTCAACCCTAAATGGAAAGGGCCTTACCAGGTAGCCCTGAGTAGGCTGTGAAACTCTTAGGGGTCGATAGTTGGGTTCATATTTCCAGGGTAAAACTAGCCCCCACGGATCCCAATCTGACTCAGGACCAGCTGGAGACCCAAAGCCCAGACTATACCTGTGAGCCACTGGAGGACCTCAGGTTCCTGTTCAAAAGGAGGAAGCCCTAAAAAGATAAGTAATAACCAATAACAGTGCACTAAGATCACCAGTGTTCTGGATAGTTGCACTTCTTGAAAACTTCCTATTCGTACTGGTCCTCTGCTTCATACAAAGGCTTGCTTCCTTCCTTCTGGGTGGAATCATATCTGGGTGGATTGTCTAAAATGAAAATGTTTTTGTTGTTTCTATTAACCATTCTCTACTCGCCTGTACCCTGTATAACGGAATGGGATGAAAATTTTCTAGTGAATGCTTCTCGAACCTTAGCAGCAGGAGAAAACCTGGCCCAATGTTGGATATGTCATCCTAACCCGGAAACTCCTTCCAGATATAATACTCATATAAAAGCCTACCCAATAGCTAATGAATCCTTAATCAGTGCTTTGAATTCCTCTGCCAATTACACGCGTTCCTCTTTTTCTTTAAGAGTCAGATGGGAGCGAAATCCTCCTTTGTGTTTCCATATGACCCCACTAGAATTAAAGCCATTTAATTACTCCAGCACCTCTCTTAAGTGCGACAGTACGATGGGATGCACCCCATGTTATAATAATACTCATACAAGGGCCATTGACCCATTTAAAGCCCTGGCTTCTCTTTCAAGTTCCAGCTTTCTAGAGAATCTTTCTGAGGAAGAAATTTTCAAACCTTTAAACTGGTCACATATAGTATGCTACCTGAATTATGATTCTAACTGTATTCCTAATAGTACCCATTGTTGCTTTGACAAAACTCACAATGCAGATACAAACGATACTTCTAAATGTGTTACTTGGAAATTAAACCAATCTCTTCAAGGAGTATTAGCAAAATTTCTACCACCTCCTGCAGGGGGGAAAGATCAAGGAAATAACTTAGGCCCTTTTAAGGACTGCCTTTCCTCCTTGCCATATGCCCTCCTTAACAAATATAACTCCACTAATGCCACAGTTATTGCAGCACCCCCGGGGCTCGTCTGGCTATGTGGGACTCCCAATAACTGGCTAACGGATCATTCAGAACTTCAAGAAGCTATTGCTTATACTCATCTCAGCAACTCTAAACATGGGGGTGACTGTACCTTAGGGACCTTGGCACCCCAAGACCTTACTGTTATAAATATAACCATGGGTCCTGGGAGTCCATCTCTCAGCAGAAAAAAACGAGCTTTTGGTCTAGTAGTGGCTGGAGCTGCTGCCACTATAGCCGCTGCAGCCCCCTGGGGAGGCTTCGCCTATCATGAGGCCACTCTAAGGGAACTCACTAAGATTATAGAAGAAATCTCCAAAGATACTGCTGGTACTCTAGCTGGACTCTCAGGATCAGTAGACTCATTGGCAAATGTAGTCATGGATAACCGCTTTGCCCTTGACTATCTTCTGGCAGAACAAGGAGGGGTATGTGCTGTTATCAATAAAACCTGCTGCACCTATGTAAATAACTCTGGAATGACCGAAACTAACATAAGGAAAATTTATGAACAGGCAGAATGGCTACATAAGTATAATCAATAGGGCCAAGGGATTAAGGAAGCCCTAACCTCCTGGTTCCCTGGCTTAACATGGTTATTACCCTTCTTAGGGCCCTTAATAACACTGCTGGTTTTACTACTTTTAGGACCTTGTTTATTTAATTTACTTGTTAAATTTGTTTCTTCTAGACTTAAGCAGTTCCACGTCACACTGATGACGCTCCAAGGTTTCCAACCAATCCCTGAGAATGATGTCGAAGCTGACCAACATACAGCATCTGCGGTGGCCTCAGGAACTCCTCTTCAACCCCTAGATAGAATAGGGCGAGAGTTCCGTGGTTCTCAATAGGCAGGGTCTACTGTCCAATCTAAGCCTGAAGCAGCTATGGAAGACGGATCTTCATCCTTCAACAACCCCCAAAAAGATTTTTGAGAACCATGTCTCTCAGGGGGAAGTTGAGGCAGGAGGTAGTCAGGAAGGAAGCTCCAGAGGCCCCGCAGGGCTGAGGTAGAAAACATCTATACATGACAAAGACCCCCTAAGACGGGTTGTTCCCGTTTTCTGGGATAACTCTGAATCATAGAATGCGCCTGCGCGCTACCCCTGATTCATTATAATATCATTATAATGAAATAACATAGTGGGACTCCCTTCTCCAGTAGCCAATCAAGAAAGTCATGGGAAACCACGCATGCGCAGTAGCTTTGAAATCCAACTCCTTGTACCTGTGCAGGAAAAGCCTGCCAAAGACTAGCAAGGGGGCTTCTGCCCCTATAAGAATAGAATCCCCCAGCCCACGTGCCCTTTTTCCTCTGCTCAGAGCTGGCCCACTCCCGTGTCCTGTGGCGTGTACTATCACTTAATAAACCTCCCCTCTTTCTTTATGCTATAAACTTTGTGTGTTCGGTTCAATTCTTTGTCCTCGATCACTAAGAACCTGGTTACCTGTGCACACCTGTGCACACCTGTGACATCTCTACTTTATCCTCTCCTAACCCAGGTTTGTGGAAATTTTCTTCCTATTTTCGGGGACCCCTCCTCTGTACCCCATTACAATTTGCCTTCTGCTCAAAAGAGCCACCTTTCCCCCATCCCCAGGACTGCAGGCATCAAATAAATGACAGAATAAGAGTATGCAAGTCCAGCTCTCTGAAGCCCTGACAGCCTCTCCCTCTGTGCATTCCTCCTTGCTTCCCTTCCCCTCCATGATATAGGTCCTGAGAGCTCTCTAGAATTCAAACCTCATCAGAGTCTGCTTCCTGGGAATCCAACCTGGGACAAAGTCTAATCTCAAACTCTTACCTCTGCCATCATGCTGGAAGGTAGGAATTCTCCTGGTATGAAAGGTTTTTAGGCCAGAGGGCATCATTCCTCTTGATGCAAAAATGAAAGCATCACAACTGAAGCCTGGATTTACTTCCTAAGGCCTGGGGCTGGTGCTTCTCTGAGCCAAAGTGTAACAGGGTACAGCCAAGAGGGGGGCCCCAAATAGGGATTTGGAATGGGGTCCAGAACTCAAGGTGTCCAGGAAATATTAGGATGTCTTCACCCCTTCCCCAACAGGTGTGAATTGGGGGAAGAGACACATGGAGCAGGGCCACTGAGAGCTGTTTTGCATAGCAACAGCTTTGCAGCTAACTTCTGGGGTGGTCATTTAACATATCTATAACCTTTAACTGGTTGCATAGATATGTTAAATAGCTGTGGCCATGCTCTGAGCCAGGGGAATGGAAGTAACTTCCTCCCCAAGACATAGCTGGGGTTGGGGCAGGTCCCCTGAGTTACAGCACCTGCATGAGAGCTTGGAGATGATTGGTTCCATGACATGGGACCACACCTGCTCAGACTCATGATAGCAGCTCAGTAAAGCCGGAAGGATATGAGAGTGCTGGCAAGTCTAGCCAATTGTGGGAGTAGTCGGAAATGGGGCTACAGAGGAAGATTGGTGCAAGGATTTAAATTGAGAGGCAGCAACCAGTGCAGGGGAGAGCCATGTGGTTTTTGCAGAGTGGAGACTCCCACAGCCATTGCGCAGAGAGGACCACGCAGCTGTGGCAGTGCAGAGAGAGGACCACAGCCAGTGCAGGAGGAGAGAACCACTCGGTCTTTAGCAGAGTGGGGACTCCCGCAGCCCTGTGAGAATCACCATGCAGCTTTAGCAGAGAATTGCCACTCGGCTTTGGCAGAGTGGCAACCCCCACCCCTCCTTGAAGCCATTGGAGAGAGAACCACGCAGTTTTGTCAGAGTGGAGAGTCCTGCAGCCATTGTGCCAAGAGGACCACGTGGCTCTGGACCTGTAAGAGAATCACTCGGCTTTGCCAAAGTGGGGACCCCTGCAGCTTTAGAAGGCGGAACCACCACCCGGCTTTATTAGAGATCCTGGCGACACAGCTGATGGTGATGGGAACCGAGGGAGGCCTACCAGCTGAGACGGATTACTGGGAAGAACCAAGGGCTGCCTGAGTCTCGGACTTCTATTTCTTTTCCTGAGATATGGTACCCCAGACTGGGAAAAAGGGGGAAGGAAGGACTGTGTGTGTTCGTGGGTGTTTTAAGGGACTTTAGGATTTTGATGAAGACACTTGGCCACTACTTTAAGTCTGTACAGCATTAAATAAACATTTCCTCTTCTTTTCACAAATCTCTGGCATTGAGAGATGTCTTTCCTGTAAGACGGAGGACATAATGAACCTGGGGGGGGGGTTCCTTTTCATAATAATATATTGCCTTTGGCCCCCCCTTGGCCTCTTGTGTTCTGTAACATGGGGACTTCAGCGGCCATGTGAGAGAGAAGACCACACGGCTGTGGCGGTGCAGAGAACCTTGTGGCTGTGGCAATAGGAGAACAACGTGGCTTTACCAGAGTGGGGACTCCTGCAGCCCTGTGAGAGAGAATCACCACTCGACTTTGGCAGAGTGGAGACCCACCCCCTCCCCGCAGCTTAGGTGAAGAGAGAACCATGCAGCTTTGCCAGAGTGGGGACTCCCATGGCCATGTGAGAGAGAGGACCATGCGGCTATGGCAATAGAAAGGAGAGAGCCACGCACTTCTAGCAGAGTGTGGACCCCTGTAGCCATGTGAGAGAGGAGCCACTTGGCTTTGCCAGAGTGGGGACTCCTGCAGCTTTAGTAGGGGGAACTGTTACAAAGCAACAAGGGGGGGCAAAGGCAATATACTATTACCTGAAAGGAACCCCCCCCAGGTTCATTATTTTTGCCACCTATAGGAAAGATGTCTCTCGATGCCAGAGATTCATGAAAAGGAAAGGAAATGTTTATTTAATGCTGTACAGACCTAAAGTAGTGACCTAATGTCTTCATTAAAATCCCAAAGTCCCTTAAAACACCCACAAGCACATACAGGCCTTCCTTCCCCCTTTTTTCCAGTCTGGGGTACTATATCTCAGGAAAAGAAATAGAAGTTCGTGGCTTAGGCAGGCCCCAGTTCTTCCCAGTAATCCATCTTGGCTGGTAGACCTCCTTCGGTTCCCAGCACCATCAGCTGTGTCGCTGGGATCTCTGCTAAAGCCGGGTCATGGTTCTCCCTACTAATGCTGCAGGGGTCCCCACTCTGGCAAAGCTGTGTGGTTCTCCCTCCCAGGACCATGGGAGTCCCCACTCTGGCAAAGCCAATGGCTGCCGCATCTGGGTTTAAATCCCTGCATCAATCTTCCTCTGCAGCCCCATTTCTGACTCCTCCCACACTCAGTTACACCTGCCAGCACTCTCATATCCTTCCAGCTTTACTGGGCTGCCATCGTGAGTCTAAGCAGGCATGGCCCCATGTCATGGAGCCAGTCATCTCCAAGCTCTCCTACAGGCACTGTAACTCAAGGGAGTTGCCTCCCAGTTACATCTTGGTGGGGAAGTTACTTCCATCCCCCTGGCTCAGAGCATGGCCACAGCTATTTAACATATCTATGTAACCTGTTAAAGGTTATAGATACATTAAATGACCACACCAGGAGTTAGCTGCAAAGCTGTTGCTATGCAAAACAGCTCTCAAAGGCCCTGCTCCACTTGTCCCTTCCCCCAACCCACACCTGGGGGGTGTGAGAACATCCTAATATTTCCTGAATACCTTGAGTTCTGGACCCCATTCCAAATCCCTATTGGGGTCCCCCTCTTGGCTGCACCCTGTTACAGAACCACCATGCGGCTTTAGCAGAGAATCACCACTCAGCTTTGGCCAGAGTGGTGACCTCCCCTCCCAGCAGCTTTGCAGAGAGATCCATGAGGTTTCGCCAGAGTGCAGACCCCTGCAGCTCTGGTATAAGAGGACCATGCAGCTTTGGGGTGCTCCCTTGGCTGAGTGGCTTGGGAAGCAGGAGAGGCTTTGCCTGGAAGAAGGGTGAAAGAACTCTTGCCAGTAGGCCATGAAAAGGTGTCACATGGCTTTGGATTATTTGGAAATCCTGCTGGGACAGCGACACAGCTGATGGTACCAGGAGCCTGAAACACAGATGTTTGCTTCTTTTCTGGAGTTACGATACCCCAAATTAGGGCAGGGGAAGAAGGAAGCACTGTGGGCATCTGAGGGTATCCAAAAAGGACTTGGATATTTTAATGAAGACATTAGGTCACTACTTTAAGTCTGTATAGTATTAAATAAACATTTCCTGTCCTTTTCACAAATCTCTGGCATTGAGAGATGTCTTTCCAATAAGGTGGTGGACATAATGAACCTGGGGGGTTTCTTTCGGTAATAGTGTATAGCAATTGCCCTGTCCTCACCCCACTTGGCCCTGTGTGTCCTATAACAAAAGCAATCTCCAGGCTCGAACAACATGCCTCAGGCAAAAGCAGGCTGCCACCCCTACTGATGTGACACCAAAGACAGGCTGCCATCCTATTGATATGACACCTGACTTCTGAAAATTGCTTACTGTCCCTGGGCCTCCGCATCCTCCTGTGTAAAATGAAGATAAATGAGACAATGTCTGGAAAGCATTCAGTGTAAGTCTGGAGTATAGCAGGGGCTCAGGGACATTCTTTCCCCTTTCTGTCTCCTGTGCCTGCTCCAGGTTGGACCATAGCCCAGTCATCCTGACTCACATCACTCTGAACATCCTATGAAAGGTCAGAGAAAATGAGTTCAGCTACAGACTGAGCATGAACTCCATCTGGGGCCTGCACCAAGAAGACATGGCTAGACAAGCCTTTTAAGGTGTGGCAGGCTATGTGGGGTATGGCTTGGGGTCTCATCCCAGCTGTAGGGAAGAGGCCACTGCATTCAGTGAACCAGGAGACAGCAAGTGGGAGAGCTCAAGCTGCCTCCTGTTCCCTTGGGACTTGGAGGGGGTGCCCAAGAAGTACCTCCTTTTTGTGCTCAGCTGGGAATGAGCTGGTGGAGAATTTTCCCTTCCAAGCAGAGAGAGAATTCTCTTCCTCTTCCCACCCCCACCATCCTCCCAATCCATTCTGCAGCCCACCAGTTCTCTGGGCAACTCTGGTTAGCAGTTTGGCCCTTTCTTTCTGCACACAATTGACATGGAGAGTCCAGATCTGGCCCTTTCAAACACCACATGGATCCCTCTGTTTTTGTCACTCAGCTTCCAGAAATATGATCTTATTATCTAACAGAGGTAAAATCCAACTGTCCTGTCCTCTCCAAGTGACAATGTTTGTGCTTCATCCTCCATGGTATGGCATTTTCTGTAACTTTTAGAGCTAACGTTTCAAATTATTTTTAATGGGGACTCCTACATATACTGATTTCTGGTTATTTATTTTCCCCCCAATTCTGAAAGGTTCAATTCTTCCATCTATCCATCAACAAATTGCATTGAATGACAGTGCTCAGTGACCCAGGATGCCACTGGAGACAAAACACACCATACATATTTTCTGGTCTCCCTGGAAAATTAGTGCAAACACTTTCATCACTGCAGAGAAGCAAAATATGCACAAAGGGGTAAACATTTGCTTTTTTTGTTGTTGTTTTGATTTATTTTTCGAAGAGAGATTTCCCCCTCCTCCAAATAGTGAAATTTTTAGTGTTATTTGTCTTCAAATTAACCAGTTAACTAGAATTCCTGTTGAGTTTCACTTACTTTCTACAAAGCCAGGGCCCTTCTGTCTCTCCAACTTGTGGAAATATTTCATTGTTGCCCCACCTTGTTAAGAGTAGTCCTTAAAATCTTTTAATTTGAATTCTTATTCTGTTCTGCTTTTTTAAACCCCAATTTTAAAGAATCCTCTTTTCTTTATGAATGGTCCATTTTTAATTAGGTGGAAAACTGGTTGGGTTGCTCAGGCCTTTCTCTCTCTCCTGTTAAATTTTCCCTTTTATAAAGAGACACAGTTTAGCCCCCTGGGAATGAAGTAGGAAGAGAGCCAGGAGCTCTTGCCTCATGGCAGTTGTAGCCCTCACGTTGTGCTGTCTGTGAAGTCGCCCTCTCCGCTATGTGGGGAGGACAATTAATCTCTTACTATACAGAAGTGGTGCCTGAGAGCTTTAGATGGAAATGTTTGTGTGCAGGGTGGTCTATTTACAACAGTTGCAGTATGATGCAATGCAACTTGAAAAGGAAACTTTTTCAGATGAGTCACTCAGTTAACAATAATAATTAGCATGTGGGAATCTTACTTAGAACACCCAGCAGAAGAATATTTTATTGATTCCTTAAAAGTTTCCGCACTGTGGCTGAGCCCTCAATCAAGGCAACATTTTAAAGACTGACATCCAGTTTCATTTGTAGGAGTTTGGAGTAGGGTAGATCAAGTTTAACAACAGTTTAAGAAGAAGAAAAAAAAAGACTTAAGGAGTTTAAAGGAATTCAAAGTCAGATCAGTAGAACATCATTGTTTAAAAAAGTAAAAGGTTGGGATGCATTAATATGAGCATAATATCTCAAACAAAGGAGGTGATCATCCCCTTGTACTCTTTGATAGACAGTCTATATTTGGAGTATTTTTTTTCAGTTCTAGGTGATGAATTTTAAAACAGATATTAAACTAGAAACCATCCAAGGAAGACAATCTGAGTAATGAAGGATCTGGAAACCATACAAAATTATGACACCTGGATTAGCTAGAAGAACAGTGTTCTGAGTTGGATAGAATGGGGTTAGTCCTAGCTCAGCCTGGGGGAAGTTACTTAATCTTGCCTCCATGTTCTCACCTATAAAAACAGGGTAATAATAATAATAGTACCCATATAAGAGGGTATTCTGGGGGTTAAATAAAATCATTCATTGTATACCTTGTTACACAGTGCCTAGCCCATAAAATGTGTTCAATAAATATTAAGTATTATTATTAATACTGACAACAAAAATAGTCATGATATTACCTTATAGTTTCTGGCATTTTCAGTTTGTAAACTGACTGTATATCATTACATATTCTAATGTTTAATGTGAGTTAGGCATTGTTATTCTCATTTTCAGAAGAAGAAAACCTCACCTGCCTGAAGGGACCCTTTCTGTTATGCTCAGCTGTGGAGCACCAATCCTGTGACACCACCACACAGGGCTCAGCCCACAGCAGCATCCTGGCATCCAGCTACTGACTGGATGAAGCCACCCTGCCCCTGAGGAGAGAGATAATCCCTGACAATAAGTCTCGCCAGTCTTTGAGATTTGAAAACTTCTAGTTAACTTGGTCTTTTGTGGATAGCTGTGGCCATAAGTGGTGACAAGGTCATAGGACATTGCTGTTATGCTCATTGTCTTGAGGAAGGAGAGCCCCCAAACTGGTAGCAGTGAAGGCTTGAGCAAGTGTTTAGCTCCTGTTTACATCAGTTTCCTCAGCAGAGAAAGAGACCCTTCCATTCTCAGTCAGTTTGTGAATCAAATATGTAAGCACAGAAAAGTCTTTCAAAAAACTAGAAAGTGCCCAAAACAGCATTGCTAAAGTAATTTCAAAGCAGATGATTACTAGCATTTAAATATTAAAAGCATTCTTGGTCAAGGCTGCATTAGCTAGAGCAGACTTGTGTAAGAGTCACTGGGCAGGTCTATATAATCAGATGTTCATAAATGGAATCACTATTTGACCCAGCCTCCCACCCACCCCATAAGCCCAGAGCCTTCTAACACAGCAGCCTGGCTTCCCAAGTCCTGCCTGGACTACCCATGTAAGTCCTGGTTTTCCCCTTCTACTGGGGGATTCTCTGGATTTCTCTGGTGTTCTGTTCTTTCATTCTAACCTCAGCCTCTTTCTACTTATGCCTTAGGCACCCTTATCACTCTGGTCATCCTTCTGGCACAAGACCAGTCCCAGGAAACCCTCACTCAGGCCGGCCCCATTCCCTGGGAAAGGGAACTCTCTGCCTTCATCCTCAAAGGCACTCAAGGTAATGGCATCTCTGGAATTGAATTCTGATCCTTAAAATTAGGTCTAAGAGAAAGCTCATGACATTGGTCTTGGGAAGAATTTCATGGACATGGCACCAAAAGCACAGGCAACAATAGCAAAAATAGACAAGCGGGACTACATCAAACTGAAAAGCTTCTGCACAGCAAAGGAAGCCATCAACAGATTAAAAGACAACTTACAGAGTGAGAGAAAATATTTGTAAACTCTATATTTGATAAAACATTTATTTCCAAAAATATAAGGAACCCCTACAACTCAACAGAAAAAAAAACCCAATAACTTGATTTAAAAATGGGCAAAGGACTTGCATAGATAATTCTCCAATTAAGACATAGAGATGGACAACAGGTATATAAAAAGGTACTCAACCTTGCTAATCATCAGGGAAATTCAAATTAAAACCACAATGGGGTATCACCTCACATCAATTGGATGGCTTTTATAAAAAAAAAAACAGGTGTTGGCAAAGATGTGGAGAAATTGGCACCCTTGTACACTGTCAGTGGGATTGCAAAATGGAGCACGGCTATGGAAAACAGTATGAAGTTTCCTCAAAAAGTTAAAAATAGAGCTACTATATGATCCAGCAATCCCACTTCTGGGAATTTATCCAAAAGAATTGAAAACAGGATCTCAAAGAGATATTAGCACGTCATGTTCATTATAGCACTATTCACAAAAGCCAAGATGTGAAAACAACTTAAATGTCTATTGACAGATGAATGGATAGAACAAATATGGTCTATACATGGAATATTATTTCACCTTAAAAAGGAAGGAAATCATGCAATAGGTGACAACATGAATGAACCTTGGATGTAATGCTAAGTGAAATAAGGAGGCAGTCACAGAAAGACAAATATTGTGTCATTCTACCTGTACAGATACCTAAAATGGTCAAACTCATAGAAGCAGAGAATAGGAAGAATAGAACTGTGGGTTCCAGGGGATTGGGTTGGAGTAAATGGGAAGTTACTGCTTGACAGGTATAAAATTTTGGTTGTGCAAAATGAATTAATTTTGGTTATTTGCTGTACAAAAATGTACCTATAGATAACAATACTGTATTATACACTTAAAATATGTTAACAGGGTACATCTTATGTTAAGTGTTCATAAATAGATACATACATACATACATACTCTAATAAGCCTAGAAAGGGCAACTTCTTAAGTGGGGTGCAGGTATGCACACACATGAGAGCAAGAGGGAGAGATGACCTATGTATCAGTTCAAATACACCAACATCCTTTCAGGTGGGGCAATGTCATACTGATACTCTGCTTTAGATCAAGCATACAGTTTCACAAAGCCAGGAATAAAAATAGAGGTATTCAAAGTTAATCATTCCACTAAAAAATTATTACATGTATATGTATATATGTATGTGTGCACATGTATATATGCATGTACATATGTTTGAAAGGAATTACACCTCAAAGTTAACACTGGTTCCCTCTACATAATAAGTTAAAGGTATTTTTTCTCTCTTTTTTTAACTGTATTTTCTAATTTAAAAAATTTTCTAATGAACTTGCATTATTGAATAGTAAAGAACTAGTAAGAGCTTTACCAGAGCCCGGGGCTGTTGTAACTGGTTCATAGCAACCAGCATTAGAAATGCCCCGATTTCCAAAAGATGGTGAGTTGGCAGACCTGTTAGTATCCATCCAACATCCATTGTCTCCTTGTTCCTTGACATCAACCCATGACTTTATGTGGGGCAGTAGGGGCCCAGAAATCACTCATTTTCCTTTACATCCAGGAGTGGTCACACAGCTTAGTTCCATTGCTAAGATGGGAAGTCACTGAGTGAGGCTTTAACTTTATTCTTGTTATGATTTTCTTCCATCATATGCTTGCAGCAATAGGAGATGTTTGTTTGAAGCATGAATTCAAGCATTTTTCCTACCTAAGAAAATTTTAATACAGAACTGCAGATTGTGAAAGCCAGATGGGCAAACACCTGGAAAGAGCATATGGACAAAAACCTTAATAAGGTACAATACCCCTTTGCCCTCCTCACAAAAATGTGGGACTGTGGTTAGACTCCAAATCTGGGGGTCTTTTCAATTGATCTAGACAAAGCAGTGGCAGTAGACCAAGAGAAAGGAGGCAGGTGAGGTGTGAGTCTTTTCCTCTTCTAAATTTGGTAATTCTGAATGTCACAAAGGTCCTTTGTTTAAGAATAAATACTGCATGTTCCAAGCAATTCCCGGAATTTTTTAAATGGCGTCCATTTTCCTGGAGGAGAAGCTTGTAATGACCTGGTTGGCTCTCTGCCTTTAAAGTCCTCTACAGGAGTCACTTAACCCCCAATCTGTAGGTTCAGTTCTGTTTCCAACCTTGTCCCCAGGTCGGGGGAGGTGCGTCACCCCAGTCTCTCCTGCTTGTCTTTTCTGGTCACCTGGCTCATCTACAAAAAACAAGGTTCCTTGTTAGCCTCTGCTAGAGATGGACATTTACTCCTGGGTGGAAATATAAAACAAAACACATGTTTATTTTTTTTAAAAAAAAGGATGTTTGTATATATAAAACAAAGGTGAAATCTTAAAAAATAAGGTGTTCCAAAATCAATTGCCAAATACTAGTACTCCTAGGTGGTCAAGACATTTAATGCATGAGGACCTTCTGCTTCCAGTTGGTCACAGGGGGCTTGAGGGAGTGTTTGGAATTTATTCTAATCTTCCAGGAAATAGTACATTTAAAGGTAGAAAAAAGACTTTAAAAATTATTCCATGAAGCCTCCAGTATCCAACCCTTAAATACACAGCCTCTTCCTTTAAAAGCTTGCTCGTTTCCATACTATCCCATTTTTATTCAGACAGGTTAAAATGTGTTTTTTTTTAAATGTAAGGAAAGTAATTTGATGAAATTAAACAGCCCTAATGAATTAAGCTGAGGAAAATGCAGAAGGCTTTAATAACAGCAAAGCTATTGAAATGAAAGAGCCTATACATTGTTCTACTGACAGACTTTCTAGCAGAGCAAACCAGATGTAGGTTGCCAAGGAAAGTTCAGCCTGTAAATTGTAAGAAAAGAGTATACTGCCAGGCTCTGCTGGGCTCTGTTATTTCTTCATTAAAATGCACTGTCAATCAGGTTGAAAAGAAATGTCTAATTAACACCATAGGGCACCAAAAAATTTAGTGTCAGAAACTCAGCTGCTATCCCCTATTACAGCTGTATCTCTCTCAGCAGCTCCATTCCTTGTTCACCCCTGCCCCCAACAACAGAGCCCCTCCCCCATATTCTACTTGCTTATAATCAAAAGCATGGGAGAAATTGAAAAATGCATTGCATTACATAATTCCCTCTTTATAGTTGTGAACAAACTAGAACTGAATTTTCCAGCAGCTTCCCTTCTTTCTGTGCTCTGTGTGCATACGAGGACTCAAATACAATGGTACATCATGCAAACCAACAGATTTCATTTCAAGATCTTCTCTTCTAAGATATGGAAGGATGAAAAGAGTTCTACCCTGAGCAAGCCTAGTCCTGGCTTTACCACTAAATAACCTGTGTGACTTTGGGGATGTCCCTTCATAGCACAGAGCCTCAACTTTATCACTCATAAACTGAGTGTAAGCAATATGGTCTTATCACTCTGCTTCAAGGATTGCTTCAAAGATCAAATGAGACAGGATGCACTAAAAGCTTTGTGATATTTAATGCACAATTATTATTACCCCAGTGTCAGCAGAGTTGTGTGAATTCTGCATGGTTTTGGTTGATAGGAGGTTTATTGTATCCTGATGCCTCCTGAAGGGTCATAGTCTTTCAGCTCCCCTCTGCTCATACATTGCTCATATCTAGATTATGGGAACCCAATGGAAGCTGAGGAATTTGTGTTTGAGGGAAGTTCTTGGAGGAGGGAAATACAATATATTTATTAGAGACTCTAAGGCTTACACTAAAATCCTCCCCACTTCTTTGACATCCAGCCTCCAAATACCGTTGGTTTCTCCACACATTCTTTCTATTCTCATCTCTCTTAGGCTCATGGACTGGCCTTTCTGCCACGGAATCTGTTTCTCTCCCCTCTAGTCCTTTCTGCACACAGCTATCGGATTAGTCCTAGTTAAACTCCACATAACATGTGCCAGCCTCACCACCTGATGATTTTAATGATTCCATTGTGTCTATATACAAAGCCCCACCTTCATCACCTGGTCCCCACACTTCATGCCACCATCTGCTTTGCAGGCTTATCTCCCATCCCTTCTTTTTGAAGTCTACCTAGTTATTTTGAAGTTTCTTGTTCCTTAATCATACTTAAAAAAAAATCTTCACCCGAGGATATGTCCATTGATTTTGAGAGAGAGAAAGAAAGAGGCATTGATCAGTTGCCTCCCTTGATCAAGGATCAAATCTGCAACCTAAGTATGTGCCCAGACCAGTATCAAAACTGCAACCCTTTGCTGTATGGGATAACGCTCCAAACATCTGTGCCACCTAGCCAGGGCAATTATACTTTTAGTAGTCTCTTTTATTTCTTCAAATATATTCAACACATTCATTGTATATTTTATGTATGATCATTCTAATGTTTGATTATCTTCATTGACAGGGTTCTACTATTTGTGGTTGTTTAGCTAATTCTCACTCATGGTACTTGGTTTTCTCATACATTCTCTGATTTATTTTTTTTTTAGTATATCTTACTGATTATGCTATTAGAATTGTCTCAATTTTCCCCCTTTGCCCCCTCTTCCTGGTACCCTCTTAGCAATTCCCTCCAGCAATTCCCTCCTTAGTTCATATCAATGGGTCATGCGTATAAGTTCTTTGGATTCTCCATTTCCTATACTGTTCTTAACTTCTCCCTGTCTATTTTGTAGCTACCAGTTATGCTTTTTAATCCCTGTATGTTTCTTTCATTTTCCTCCTTCCCCCTCTCAACTGATCTCCATACCTATGATTCTGTTCCCGATCTGGTTATTTGCTTAGTTAGTGCTTTTTGTTTTGTTTTATTTTTCTAGATTCAGTTGTTGATAGTTGTGAATTTGTTGCCATTTTAATGTTCATAGTTTTGATCTTATTCTTTTTCTTAAATAAGTCCCTCTAATATTGCATGTAATAATGGCTTAGGGATGATGAACTTTAACTTCACCTTGTCTGGGAAGCACTTTATCTGTCCTTCCATTCTAAATGATAGCTTTGCTGAATAGAGTAATCTCAGTTGTAGGTCCTTGCTTTTCATCACTTTGAATACTTCTTGCCAGTCCCTTCTTGTCTGTAAAGTTTCTTTTGAGAAATCAGTTGGCAGTCTTATGGGAACTCCTTTGTAGGTAACTAACTTCTTTTCCCTTTCTGCTTTCAAGATTCTCCCTTTATCTTTAACCTTTCTTATTTTAATCATGATGTGCCTTGGCATGGTCCTCTTTGGGTCCAACTTATATGGGTCCAACTTATATGTCTATTTCCTTCACCAAATGAAGGAAGTTTCTTTCATTATTTTTTCAAATGAGTTTTTAATTTCTTGCTCTTCCTCTTCTCCTTCTGGCATGCCTATGATTTGGATGTTGGCACATTTGGGTATGTCTCAGAGTCTTCTTATACTATCCTCACTTTTATGAATTCTTGTTTCTTGTTTCTATTTTGGTTCAATGTTTATTTCTTCTTTATGCTCCAAAACATTTATTTGAATCCTGGTTTCTTCCCCTCACTGTTGGTTCCCTGTACATTTTTCTTTATTTCACTTAATGTAACCTTTATTTTTTTCTTTATGTTATTGCCATACTCATTGAATTCTTTGAGCATCCTGATCACAGTGTCCTGAACTCTGCATGTGATAGGTCGGCTATTTCTATTTCATTTAGTTTGTTTTCTCTGGTTTTATTCCGTTCTTCCATTGGTCCATATTTCATTGTCCCATCAATTTGGCAGCCTCCCTTTGTTTGTTTCTGTGTATTAGGTAGAGCTGCACCTGTAAAAGTCACCTGTAAATTGCATCGGGCAGAGCCTTAGGTAATCACCAGAGTGGGGCCACCCACTTCACTGCTTTGTGGCTTTGTGTGGAGGGAGGGCTCAGAGACAGGACTGTGCCACTGCCTGGCTTCTAGGGGTTTTCCTGGCACTCACAATGTTTCTAGTCACTTCACCCACTCCCTCTATATAACTGGCACCCTTCCAGCTGTTGCCTTGATGTTGAATCCCAGAGTGGGTGGGTTTGAATGTATTTTAAGACTATGTGGCCCCTATAAGCAAAGTTTCCTGAAAATTTTGCAGTTTCTTCTGCTGCCCCAACCTCCACTGGTTTTTACAGCCAGAAGTTATGGGGATTTATCTTCCTGGCACTGGAACACTGGGCTGTGCAGTCTGGCCTGAGGCTGGGATCACTTACTCCCAAGGTATTCCTCCTGACTTCTATCCACTAGGCATGAGTGTGGGACTGCCTGTGCCCATTCTGCCACCACTCCTTGCCTCTCCACCCAGTCTCTGCATCTCTTTCCCTCCTATCCATCTAGACGATTGTGGCTTTAAATCTTTGGTTGTCAGACTCCCATACAATTTGATTTTCTGACAGTTCTCAGTGTTATTTGTTTTTAGATATGGTTGTAATTCTTTTTGTGGTTGTGCAAAGAGGTGATGCATCTTGACTGAAGTCTGTTCTCTGATTTCTTAAAAATCTTGATTTGCATTCTCTACAATATTATCTAAAATAATTCATTGAGGACTTCATTTAAGATGTATTTTTCCAGAGAGAATTTTAGTTTACATCTGCCATGTAACTCAGGCACTACCAACACTGGTTCTCTTTAAACTAAACTCTTACCTTGAGATTTATCAGATGAAATGGGCAGTATGAATTTGGGCCACACTCCTCCATAAGGAGCTTGACTGTGGTTATGAATTCTCAAAGATATTTTTTTCTACAAGAGGGCAAATTTTTTCCAGTGACTCTTTAAAGGGACAGGATTTTGTCTAGGTCACCTGCTGAAGGTGTCTCAGGGTTGTGGGATCTCTGATCTGACTTCCCTTGTCCTCTGTTACACAGTGCAGCCCTTTAACCCCAATTCCCCAGGCAGTCAGTGACATAAAGGCTCACCTAGCAGCAGCTGACTCACTGCTCCTCATTTCACTTCTTTTTGGAATTTGAAGATTTCTGTTGCTTTTTGAAAACTTCACTGTAAATTTTTAAAGCCTTTTAAAAAATAATCAAGAAATTTTTGAGACCTTGTAAGGGAATGATTTTTCAAGACATCTAGTCTACCCTATTGCTAGTCTGTCTCTACAAACCCTGTTGGGTCATCCAAGAAATCCTTTCAGTTTGGTTTTCAGATGCACATTGTAGACTCTTCACCATAGTTCATCATGTCTATTTATAATGCTACTGGCATCCGCATCTGACACCAGTCATTGATGTCTTCTAACATGTGAAGCACAGAGCAAAGTATTATTCATGCATTAAATAATTTAACCTTATAAAAATTTAAGAGGTAACTCTAATCAGCACTCCTTTTCCAAGATTTTATTTTCTAGAGCAATTTTAGGTTCATAGCAAAACTAAGAGAGAGAGGTTCAGTGATATCCCATACAGTCCAGGCCCCAACTTATGTGTTGTCTCCCCCAGTGCCAATATCTCCCACCAGAGTGGGACATTTTTTATAATTAATGAACTTACCTTTGACATGTCATTATCACCCTAAAGTCATAGAGCTAATAAATTAATGGTGGCCAGATTCGTACCAAGGACCATTGGATTCTAAATTCTGTACTACAGACCACTAAATTAAACCACTTATTATATTTTACATCTAGTTTTCATACTTGTATAGCTTGTTTTATGAGGTAAAGAAGATAACTCAGACATATTCTCAGCATCCAGCACAAAGTTATTTTCTCAACAAATATTAATTATTTCTTTATTAAACCAATGTTTATATCTGCTACATGACAGAAAATTACTAGTCTTGATGTTATGGAAAAGACAGAGAGAAGCTATGATCTTCAAAGAGTTCAAAACCAGCAAAAGGACTTACGGTTCTGCCCAGATGGAATAGCTACCAGGTCCTCCCCTCCCAATTAAAAATCTATCGACATAACACAGCACAAGTGTGTAAAGAGTCTCTGGAAAAATGAAAAAGAAAAAGGCAGACTGCTTTGTGACCTTAAGACTTAAGGAATAACACAATATTAAGTTTCATCCAACCTAGAATTGCCAAACCACACAGACAAAAAAAAAAAAAAAGAAAGAAAGAAAAAAGAAAGAATAAAAGAAACCTCATTCCCTCTAGCCAAAGGTCCTAACTAGACCTAACCAGAGACCTTTTTGGCAATATCCCCACACTTTCAACACAAATATGGGATTAAGATAAGTAAATTAGTTTAATATCCACACTGGAATGCAAGCCTTCCCAACAGTAGAATACTTCTATGATTACTGTTATCTTATTTTCTAGGATGAATCTGCCCAGAGAAGAGCCTCACTGACCATCATGGCAACTGGAGATAGATTTTAAACCACAAAACTTGATGACATTCCAAAACTAATTCATGAGACTCTATTTAGCATATCCTATTTTCTATTTTAAAGAGGGGATCATATTTTCATTGTTAGGTGTAAAGTTGGCAAATTATTTTATCAATTTTGACTATATCTATTAGCAACAAAAATCTGAAGCTGGCCAAGGATGCAGACATTAGCTGACCAGCCACTACAATACTTTACACAGGGCTGGGGGCATATTTTTAAATGTTATTCAATTATTGTTTGCTTTTAGTTCTTTAGTTCATCTATGATGCTTTCTTTATTTTCAGGCACCAGACTAAAGCTAACTTGTTGAGTTTTTATCAGGGTTGATTGACTCTGGAAAAAAACGAATGACACCAGCTTTGTATTTGGCCTCCATCTCATTTTTCCAACAATTTATTTTCTTCCTTCACCTCTCTTTAAGCATCCAATATTCCCGAACCCCTTCTCACAATCTACCTACCCTCTCCTTGCAATCTGACATAAATTTGATATGTTGTCAGCCTGACCAGGGCAGAGCATTGGAAACACAACTGAGTTGTAGATGAGCTTTTGCTTTAAATCAACTTTGAGAAAAGACACAAACCAAAATGTGCAGGCCCAGAGAGATAATTGATTTGGTGATTGTACGAGGATAAAATGCAGGTTGGTTTCCAATTTTTCAAATAGCATAATGGTGGGCTTCAAAGATACAACAAATCTTTAATAAGTGTCTTCCATGGGCCAGAAGCTGTGCCAGGTACTGGGAACAACAAAAAGATGTAATCCATGCCTCCAGGTAGCTCAAGGTCTATGAAGAACACAGGGATCAAGGGAAACAATTACAACACAGTATTAGTTGTTCCACCTGAGAGTTTCCATTGCATTAAGCTGTTGGCACTTACCTCATACCATGGTTTCTCCAACTCCTAACTCAGTGTCAGGCATAAAGCAAGCACTCAAAAATATCTGATGAAATAATGAATGAATACATGAATGAACAAGCAAAACATTATTGAAGTACCAAGATAGAGTGTAGCAGAAGCAATTATTCTGGCTGGAGGAAAAAGTCATTGTTATAAGAGATGGTGATTTCAGCTGAGGCTTAAAGCATGGCTAGCACAGAGTGTAACCTTGAATGAGCCCACCCAACCAGAGTCAGAGCAATTCCACTGAGCAGAAGTTTAGTTGGGAAAGCAGGCATTTGGAGGTAAGGATGTTCCAAGCAGAAATACCTCCAGCACTTAGATTAGTGTCTGGCACATGGTGGGGACACAAGAAGTATTTATTGAATGAATGAATAAATGAATAGATAAATGTAACAAACAGTTATACAAAGTCACCAATTGTGAAAAAAGTAGGCACATTTAAGGAATGGCATATTTGGAAATTGAATATACAAGTTGTAGAGCAAATTAAGCTCAAAATGTCTCTGGAGGCAAAAATGACAACACTGAAGCTGTCCTACTTCAGGCACATTATGAGAAGGCAGGGTTCTTTGGAAAAGATGATAATGCTGGGAACAATAGAAGGCAGCAGGAAAAGAGGGAGACCAAATATGAGATGGATTGACTCCATAAAAGAAACCATAGTCTACAGGACTATGAGTCTACTACAGAAGCTGAGCTAGACTATTGAAGACAGGACACTGTGCACATTACTCATTGATGGGGTTGCTAGGAGTCAGAGCAGACTCAATGGCATGTAACACACATATTTGGAAAATTATGTAATTATAAAAGAGAAAAAGAAAGATGGTTAGAGCAGATAGAATAGAGAATACGAGAAAACTGTAATCCAAGGAACAGAGCCACTTAGAAATAGAAGAGCTGGACAGGGAGAAAAGAAATTTTTAAATAATACCGTGGGAATAGTCTGGGGACTACAGAGTTGGAAGCCTGATGGTTGTAAGGAATCAACTTAAAGATCAAATATCACCAGGGTTAAATGAGGCTTCAGATAATAGGCTTCTGATGGACAGTAACAGTATGGTAAATCATTATGGAAAGATAATGACTCAAAGGATCATGTCCAGAAGGAGCTGACCCATAAGAAAAAAGAATGAGTCAGGAAAAATTTGATCATCTCTAAACTGGATCAAATTTGAGTCGTTTGGACCCTGATTATTAGACTCTGCATTAGTTACCTATTGCTGCATAACAAATTACTTCAAAAGATAATGGCAGTAAATAATACACTTTTATTACCTCACACAGTTCTTGTGAGTGAGGAATTAGAAGCAGTTTAGTTAGTAGTTCTGGCCCAAGGTCTCTCATTAGGCTGCAGTGAAGATGTAGGCTGGCACTACAGTCACCTGAAGGCTTGACTGGGGCTGGAGAGTAATCCAATCACATGTTTGTGGAAGACTTCAGTTTTACCTGGCAGCAACTTTTCATAAAACTACTTGATGTCCTTAGGGCATGTACTTGGCTTCCCCCAGAACAAGTATTTCAGTAGAGGGCAACATGAAAGCTGCAATATCTTTATGATCTGGCTTTGGAAACTAAACTCCACTGTTTATGCAATATCCTATTGGCTACAGCTCAGTGCTATTTAAAGTGGCTCCTCTACAAGGGTGAGTACTGACTGGGTGGCAAGAGTCACTGGGGCCTACCTAAGAGGCTATGTTGGAGGCTGATTACCACACATTGCATTCGATGATCACCTAATCTGAAGTAGTTGTCTAGATTTCTCCGGAAGGCAAGTTTAACAAGAGTTGAACAAAGTTGCTGTCCACAGCTCTCGGCTTATGTTGTGCTTCTCTTAGTTGATGATCATTTTAAAAGGAAAATACTGCTTCCTAATAATTCTAACCAGAATCCCAAAGATGAGATTCATTGGCCTGACTTGGGTCATATAAACAACCAGAGACCAAATCACTGTAATGGTGTGTGGGGGGAAGAATGTCCACATAGGAACATTTCCACCTGAACTGCATGGACTGAGCATGCAAGATCCATTAGCAGTGTGGCAGGGTAATGAACTCTGGCTGGTTCTGGTTCTGGCATGGTTCCCCCAAAATGAGAAGATGCAAGGTAAACAATAGGGAAAGTGACAGATGCCTTCTAGAATCCCAACATAAAAGAAAATGCCCCCCTGCCCATATTTAAGGTCTTCCTTGGTGTTGTATAACACCACACCTTGTATCTCCTTTTCTTTTTTCATCAACATATATTAACATCTGAGTATATTGCAAATATTGATATATCACCCTAAAAAAGATGTGCAAGACCTATAAAATGAAAACTATGACACATAGTTTGAGAGTATTAAAGAAAACCTAAATAAATGCAGACATATGCTATGTTCATAGATTAGAAGAGAGAACATCATTATGTCAGTTATCTTCAAAATAATCTAAAGATTCAATGCAATCCAAATCAAAATCCCAGAGGAACTTTCATTTCAAACAAAATCATAAGAGAATTATAAAATTTATATGGAAATGCAAAGGACCTAGAATAGCCAAAACAACACTGAAAAAGAAGCACAGCCCTGACTGGTGTGGCTTCACTGGTTGGAGCACCATCCTGTAAACAACAAGGTCATGGGTTTGATTCCCAGTCAAGGCATGTACGTAGGTTGCAGATTCAGTCCTCTGTCGGGGTGTGTACAACAGATAACCAATCAATGTTTCACATTGATGTTTCTCTCCCTTTCTCTCTTCCTCCCTTCCCTTCTCTCTAAAATCAGTAAGTGTGTCCTTGGGTAAGGATTAAATAAATAAATAAATAAATAATAGCATAAAATTAGGAAAGTTACATTACCTAACTTCATAAAACTATAATAATCAAGACAGTATTTCACTAGCATAGAGATAAAAAAACAGATTAATTAAAGAAAGCAGAAATCAACCCAGTGATAATATATATATATGGTTAGTTGTACTTCACCAAAAGTACAAATGTAATTCTATGAATAAAGATTGTCTTGTCAACAAACAATGCTGGAACAACTAAATATCAAAATATTAAAACATGAAATTTGGTCCATATTTCACACAAAAAATAAAAATACATTCAAAATGGACCAAAGACCTAAATGTAAATCTTAAACCATAAACCTTGTAGAAGGAAACATAGGAAAATATCTTTGAAATACTGGATTGATCAAAGATAATCAAATAAAGCTGTTTTAGAATAGCAAAAGCATATTACATTTTAAGAAACTGACATTAGATTTCCTCAAATTAAGAACTCCCACTCTTTAAAAGACATCATTAAGAAAATAAAAAGACATACCACAAAATAGGAGAATGCATTTATAAATTACATGTCTGATAAAGGCTTTGTAACCATAATATAAAAAGAAGTCTTTCAAAACTCAATAATAAAATGCATTTTTTGACCATCAGTTTCAACAGACCAATAGTAATATTCAGATGGCAAATAAACCCATGCTAAACATCATTAGTCATTAGGAAAACGCAATGTAAAACCACAATGAAATACCAGTACTTACCTGACAAGAATGGCTAAAAAGAAAGAACCAACCAAACCAAATGTTGGTAAGGACCAGCTGAAATTCTCCTGCCTTTCTTGTAAATATACAAATGACACAACCACTTTGGGAAACAGTTTGGCAGTTTTTTTTAACTTTTAATTGATTATGCTATTACATTTTCCCCAATTTTTCCCCTTTATACCCCCTCCATCCTGACCCGCCAACCCTCCAGCATTCCCCCCCACCAACTTAGTTCACATCCATGGGTTGTTTTTATCTCTCCCAGTCTATCTTATGCCTACTAACCATGCTTCTTCTTCCCTGTACATTTTCCCCTCTATTCCTCCCTTCCTCATCCTCACTGAAATCCCTCCATGTGATGTCCATTTCTCTGATTCTGTTCCTGTTCTGGTTGTTTGCTTAGTTTTTGTTTTCGTTGTTTTTCTTTTCTTTTAGGTTCATTTGTTGATAGTTGTGAATTTGTTGTCATTTTACTGTTCATAGTTTTGATCCTCTTTTTCTTAGATAAGTCCCTTTAACATTTCATATAATAATGTCTTGGTGATGATGAACTCCTTTAACTTGACCTTATCTGAAAAGCATTTTATCTGCTCTTCTATTCTAAATGATGGCTTTGCTGGATAGAGTCATCTTGGATGTAGGTCCTTGCCTTTCATGACTTGAAATACTTCTTTCCAGCCCCTTCTTGCCTGCAAGATTTCTTTTGAGAAATCAGCTGAGAGTCTAATGAGAACTCCTTTGTAGGTAACTCTCTCCTTTTCTCTTTCTTCTATTAGGATTTTCTCTTTATCTTTAATATTGGGTAACTTAATGATGATATGCCTTGGTGTGTTCCATTTTGGTTCCAACTTCTTTGGGTCTCTCTGGGTTTCCTGGACTTCCTGGAAGTCTATTTCCTTCACCAGATTGGGGAAGTTTTCCTTCATTATTTGTTCAGTTGAGGTTTTCAATTTCTTCCTCTTCCTCTTCTCCTCTGGCACCCCTATAATGTGGATATTGAAATGTTTCAGGTTGTCCCACAGGTTTGTAAGAGTCTTTTCATTTTTTCAAATTCTTGTTTCTTCATTCTGTTCCAGTTGGATGTTTATTTCTTCCATTTGTTCCAAATTATTGCTTTGAGTCCTGGTTTCCTTCCTGTAACTATTGGTTTCCTGAACATTCTGCTTTATTTCACTTTGGGTAGCCTTCATTTGTTCTTTCATTTTTCAACCAAGTTCAATTAGATCTGTGAGCATTTTGATTACCAGGGCTTTAAATTCTCCATCATATAGGTTGGCTATCTCTTCCTCACTTAGTTCTGTTTCTGAGGCTTTACTCTGTTCTTTCATTTGGGCCATATTTCTTTGTCTTCACACAGCTGATAGGCTGTAAGGGGGTGGGGCCTTAGGTATTCACCAGCACAGGGCAACCCTTTTTGCTGCAATGTGAGGCTGTCTGTGGGGGGGCGGGGCAGAGAGGGAACAGTGAGACTCACCTACTCATTTCTAGCACACTTTTCAATGAACTCTAATGTGAGATTGAGGGCTTCTGCTCCTACTGCAACTGCTGTAATCCACAGTCACCTCTGAGTCCCCTTAAGTGAGCCCCTCCCTCAAAGCCCACTGAGCTCTGCAGCCAGCTCTACTCCCAAGATCTGCCGACAGGCCAGTTTTTCTTTCTTTCTTTATTTTCAGTTATTTATTTATTTGTTTGTTTATTTATTTATTTTTATTTTAATTGTTCAAGTACAGTTTTCTTTTACCCCATCCCAGCCCACACTCCCAAGCCCTCCCCACCTCCCTCTCATTTCCACCCCCACCTTGTTATTGTCCATGTGTCCTTTATACTTGCTCTTGCAAACCCTTCCCCTTTTCCCCTGAAATTCCCTCCCCTCTCCCCTCTGGTCACTGTCACCCTGTTCTCAGTTTCAGTGTCTCTGTCTATATTTTGCTTGTTTGTTTGTTTTGTTGATTAGGTTCCTGTTAAAGGTGAGATCATATGGTATTTGTCTTTCACTGCCTGGCTTATTTCACTTAGCATAATGCTTTCCAGTTCCATCCATGCTGTTGCAAAGGGTAGGAGCTCCTTCTTTCTTTCCGCTACATAGAATTCCACTGTGTAAATGTACCATAGTTTTTTAACTCATTCATTTACTGATGGGCATTTAGGTTGCTTCCAGCACTTGGCTATTGTAAGTTGTGCTGCTATGAACATTGGGGTGCATAGGTTCTTTTGGATTGGTGTTTCAGGGTTCTTAGGATAGAATCCCAGCAGTGGAATTGCAGGGTCAAAAGGCAGATCCATTTTTAGTTTTCTGAGAAAATTCCAAACTGTTTTCCATAGTAGTTGTACCAGTCTGCAGTCCCACTAACAGTGCACTAGGGTTCCCTTTTCTCCAAAACCTCTCCAACTGCTGGGGTCCAGCCTCAGCAGGGTCTCGGGGTCCCCGAAGAATGCACGGCTAAGGAGAAGTGACTGAAATGAGACACCCAGCAGGGTGCCGGGGGTCCGACTGACTCACCAAGAAAAATCAATCTTTATTTTTATAGGGGAGGTTATACAACATTCAGTGCATAGTGTGATTATTAAAACAAAAATTGTTACCATAGAAATAATTTTGAAAAACACAGAAGGTTTTACAGATAAATCATGTTAAACAAAGAAATAACTGAAAAGTACAGGAGGTCCCACAGATCAACCATATTAAACAAAGGTTATTTTGATCAAGAGGATCATTAATCAGGTAGCCAATGAAGCTATATGGGCATAAACTTTCAGGTGCCAATTAGTAACTAGGTGTCTATTAAGATTCTAGGGATTGGTCTAAATTAAAAGGGTGCAAATTGTGATTTAGAGGTGTATAAAAATTAACTATTATCCGTTGAGGTTAGATTTGTCTCTGCTAGGTAACTTTTTTTTTTTGCCTAGGTTTTTTGATTTGTACATCTTGCGGTTGGGGGAGCATGTATTGTATTCGTTTCCATGTATTGAGATTATTATTTCCAATTAGAACTCCTTGCTTCTTTACATTCCTATCCAGGGTATGGGAGGTGTAGTGGCTCTAACAAATTTTAAACTTTTGAGTAGTGACTCCTTAAGAAATGTTCCTACCAACAGTTTCCTTCAGTGTTCTGGTAGTTGGTCTGCCTATAGTTTAATTTTGTCCTTAACTTCCCAGGTGGGGGAAGTAGGCAGCACTAGGGTTGCTAGGGGTCTCTATTCTGTGGTCAGCAATTCATTTCACGCAGAATCAGAGGCATCATGCAGATTTTTTGTTATAACACACAGGTATCTAAAAATCCCACCACCTATTGCTAGCAGGGACAGGCATACAGGAGGAGATAGACAGGAGATCCAGCCACAGTCGCCTCTGCTGTGCAGATGCGTCTCACCTGACCTGACTGTGTCAAGGGTCAGCTGTCAGCTCCCGACATCCAACACTTGTTTGTTGCTTTGTTTATGATGGCCATTCTGACTGGTGTGTAGTGGTATCTCATTGTGGTTTTAATCTGCATCTCTCTGATAGCTAGTGATACTGAGCATCTTTTCACATGTCTCTGAACCCTCTGTATTTCCTCCTTGGAGAAGTGTCTGTTCAAGTGCTTTGCCCATTTTTTAATTGGGTTACTTGTCTTCTTAGAGTGGAGTCCTGTGAGTTCTTCATATATTTTGGAGATTAAACCCTTGTCTGAGGTATCATTGGCAAATATGTTTTCCCATATGGTTGGCTCTCTTTTTATTTTAATACTGTTTTCCTTAGTCATGCAGAAGCTTTTTATTTTGATGAGATCCCATTTGTTTATTCTTTCCTTTATGTCCCTTGCTCTAGGGGACATATCAGTGAAAATATTGCTGCGTGAAGTATCTGAAATTTTCCTGCCTATGCTCTCCTCTAGGACTTAAATGGTGTCATGGCTTATATTTAAATCTTTTATCCACCTTGAATTTGTTTTTGTGTATGGTGTAAGTTGGTGCTCGAGTTTCATTTTTTTGCATGTAGCTGTCCAGTTCTCCCAACAGCATTTGTTGAAGAGGCTATTTTTACTCCATTTTATGTTGCTGCCCTCTTTGTTGAATATTAGTTGATGTTAGAGACTTGGGTTTATTTCTAAGCTCTCTGTTCTGTTCCATTGGTCTATGTGCCTGTTTTTATGCCAGTACCAGGCTGTTTTGATTACAGTGGCCTTGTAATACAGTTTGGTATCAGGTATTGTGATCCCTCCTACTTTACTCTTCTTTCTAAAAATTGCAGCAGCAATTCGGGGTTGTTTATGGTTCTATATAAATTTTTGAAGTGTTTGTTCTGTCTGTGAAATATGCCATTGGTACTTTAATATGTATTGTATTGAATCTGTAAATTGCTTTGGATAGTATGGACATTTTGATGATGTTAATTCTTCCAATCCATGAACACAGTATATGTTTCCATTTGTTTGTGTCTTCCTTGATTGCTTTCTTCAGTGTTGTGTAGTTTTCTGAGTATAGGTGTTTAACCTTCTTGGCTAGGTTTATTCCTGGGTATTTTATTATTGTTGCTATATCAAATGAGATTTTTTTTTCTTGATTTCTGCTTTTGATGTTTCGTTGTTGGTATACAAAAATGCCTTTGATTTCTGGATATTGACTTTGTATCCTGCTTTTTTGCCAAATTCACTTATTAGGTCAAGCAGGTTTTTGGCGAAGTCTATTTGACTTTTTGTGTACATTATCATGTCATCTGCAAACAATGACAGTTTTGTTTCCTCCTTTCCAATTTGGATGCCTTTTATTTCCTTTTCTTGTCTGATTGCTGTGGCTAAAACTTTCAATACTATGTTGAATAGAGGTGATGAAAGTGGACAACCTTGCCTTGTTCCTTATCTTAGTGGAAAAGATTTTAGTTTTTGCCCATTGAGTGTGATATTGGCTGTAGGTCTCCCATATGTGGCCTTTATTATGTTGAGGAATGATCCCTCTATTCCCACTTTGCTGAGTGTTTTTATCATAAATGCGTGTCGTACCTTATCAAATGCTTTTTTCACATCTATTGATATGATCATGTGATTTTTGTCTTTGCTTTTGTTTATGTGATGGATTACACTTATTGATTTGCAAATATTGTACCATCCTTGCATTCGTGGGATGAATCCCACTTAATCATGGTGTATGATCTTTTTAATGTATTGTTGGATGCGGTTTGCCAATATTTTGTTGAGGATTTTAGCATCTTTGTTCATCAGCGATATTGGCCTCAAGTTTTCTTTCCTTGTTGTGTCTTTATCTTGTTTTTGATTAGGATGATGCTGGCTTCATAAAAAGAGTGGCAGTCTTCCATCATTTTGGATTTTTTGGAATAGTCTGTGAGGGGTAGGGGTTAGTTCTTCCTTAAATGTTTTGTAGAATTCTCCTGTGAAACCATCTGGTCCAGGGCTTTTGTGTGTTGGGAGTTTTTTGATTACTGCTTCAATTTCACTTGCTCTTATTGGTCTGTTCAGGCTTTCTGCTTCTTCTTCATTGAGTCTTGGAAGATTATATTTTTCTAGAAATTTGTTCATTTTGCCTAGGTTTCCAAATTTCTTGGCATACAGTTCTTCATAGTAATTTCTTACAATCCTTTGTATTTCTGTGGTACTGGTTGTAATCTCTCCTCTTTCATTTCTGATTGTGTTGTTTTGGGTCCTCTCTCTTTTTTTCTTCATGAGCCAGCTTAAACACTTGTTGATTTTGTTTATCTTTTTGAAGAACCAGTTCCTGGATTCATTGATCCTTAGAATTGTGCTTTTAGTCTCTATGTCATTTAATTCTGCTCTGATCTTGGTTATTTCCTTCCTTCTACTTGCCCTGGGCTGTCTTTGTTGTTGTTCCTTGAGTTCTTGTAGGTGTAGGGTTAGGTTGTTTGTTTAAAATGTTTCTATCTTTTTAGGTGGGCCTGTATTGCTATGAATTTCCCTCTCAGGACTGCCTTTGCTGTGTCCCAAAGTTTTGGGTTGTTGTGAGTCCATTTTCATTCATTTACAGAAACTTACTGATTTCTTCCCTAATTTCATTCTTGACCCATTCATTGTGTAAAAGCATGCTATTCAATCTCTATGATTTTGAATGTTTTGGGTTTTTTCCTTGGGGTTTGTTTCTAGTTTCAGTCCCTTGTGTTGGAGAAAATGCTTGACATGATTTAAATTTTTTGAGGCTTGTTTTTTGAAATTGTTGAGGCTTGTTTTTTGTCCTACCATGTGGTCTATCTTTGAAAATGTTCCACGCGTGTTTGAAAAGAATATGTATTTAGCTTCTTTGGGATGAAGGGCTCTCTGTATATCAATTAAGTCCATTTCATCTAGGGCATTGTTCAATGCCACAATATCTTTGTTGATATTTTGTTTGGAAGATCTGTCCATTTTTGAAGGTGGGGTGTTAAAATCCCCTACTATAATTGTGTTGCTGTCAATATCTTTCTTGAAGTCTTCTAAGATTTTCTTTATGTATTTGGGTGCTCCTATGTTGGGTGCTTAAATATTTACAATGTTTATGTCTTCTTGATGGATTCTTCCCTTAAGTATTATGAAGTGGCCTTCTGGGTCTCTCTTGATGGCCTTTTTTTTTTAAGTCTATTTTGTCTGATGTGAGTATTGCTATCCCAGCTTTTTTTTTTCCTGTCTGTTTGCATGGAAAATTTGTTTCCAGCCCTTCACTTTCAGTCTGTGTAGGTCTTTTGTTCTGAGGTGGGTCTCTTGTAGGCAACGTATGTGTGGTTCATGCTTTCTTATCCATTCAGCTATTCTATGTCTTTTGATTGGAGCATTTAATCCATTTACATTTAATGTTATTATTGATAGGTACTTATTCATTGCCATTTCTATACCTGTGTTCCTCTCTCTCTCTCTTTTCCTTCCTTTCCTTAAGGAGGTCCCTTTAGCATCTCTTGCAGAGCTGGTTTGGTGGAGGTGTATTCTTTTAGATTTCTTTTGTCTGGGAAACTCCTTATTTTGGCCACAGTTTTTCTGAGTCAGTCTGCATGGTCCATCTCTTTACTGGTCTGGTTGTTCTGGTTGATTTTTTCTTTAATCCTTTGTTGTCAGAGTTCCATGCAGTTTCATTTTCTGGCACTTTTGGTTGTTTATTGATTTTAGATTGGTTCTTATACTCCTTTTGGTTGTGCAAGGAAGTGAAAGCTCTCTACCTCCATGTTGGCTGGAACTGCAGGTTCTTAAAGAGTTAAGAAGATATATACTGAAGGACCCCGCCATTTGACTTCTAGGGATCATAAATTTGAATTTTTTAATATTTATCCAAACAATATAAACAATTTGTACATAAACAGCTATATATCAATGTACATAGCAACTTTATTTGTAACAGCCCCAAACTGGAAACAATCCAAATGTAAATCATTAAATAAAAGAATAAAGAATTTGTGGTATATAAATACAGCATTTTTCCATGAATAATGTTCACCCAAGTTTTTGGCCCATACTTTCTGGAAAAAAATCTTTTGTTTTAATTTTATAATTAATTTATTTATTTATATTTAGAAACAAAACAGACTGTCATATTCCAGCATATTATTTTGTATGTGGATATTGTTATTGTTTTCTAGAGTTGTACTTTTAATACATATGTATAAATAAAAGAATTAAAAACATTTATATAGACATGGAATTAGTACTACCATGTAAAATGTGCACCTTTATTTTTCCCTCAAAAATTAGGGCAAACAAGTGAGCATTATACAGGGCAAAATATGGTACTATGAAATACTACTCAGGAATAAAAAGGCATGGACTATTAACACAATAGAACATGGATGAACTCAAAATAATTATGTTGAGTCTACACTCTCTATAATTCCATTTTTATAAAATTCTAAGAAATTCAAAATAATATACAATGTCAAAAAATGTCAGTCGTTACTTGAGGGTGGGAGAGAGGCACAAGGAGGATCAGGAAGGAGGCATGACCTAGAAGCAGGAAAACTTTTGGGAGGTGATAGATATGTTCATTATTTAAATTGCAGTAATGGCTTCATGAGCATATACATGAGCCATTTTAGTCTATTATAACTCAATTAAGCTATAAAAAAAGAATACAAGATCTCTCGTTACCTCCCCTGTACCCTTTCTCAAGAACTTACTGGAGGATATGCTTTACAAAATAAGGAGTAAACCAAGAAAGAAGAGATAGGATCCAAGATATAGGGGATTCAATGAAGAGAAAAGAAAAATGAATCTTCAAGAAGATGAAACTGATAGAATGGTGAATATGTCAAAATATATTAAGGATATTTACTCAAAATGAGAAAAGTCTGGGGATAACTTATAGAAGACACATAGAAAACTTAGCATATAATGAAATACGAAAATTATTGAATCTAGGGAAAATAAAATGTTGCACAACAAAATAATGCCTTCTACATGGCTTTGCCCTAAATTGTGTTTGCACCCAAACCTATCATCATGAAAGTGTCAACAATGCATATTGATCTAGTTATTGATCAAATTATTATATAACTATATTGGAAGGATTAGAGTATGAAAATTACATGTCTGTGGTAGGAGCAAGCCAGTCCAAGTATGAAATCCTCTTTGTTCATAGTGGGAAATGATAGGTAATTTCTAAGTTGAAAAACCAAAAAGTTGCAACACATTTAGATACACAGAGATTACTAAAGAAGTAATAGCTAAAAGAATTACAAGTGGTTTCTATGGGGAGAGTGGGGCAAGGAATGGGGAATGGGTAGGCCAGGAAATACTGATATGGGTAATAAACCTTTCTGAACATTTTACTGAAAGTCTGTGTATATATAATAATCATAAAATTAAGAAATAAATTAACACATGGTGAAATAAAAAATATCTCATTTAGGATAGTGGTGATGGTTGCACAACAATGTGAATATGCTTAATGCCACTAAATTGTACATTCACAATGGTTAAAATGATAAATTTTGTTATGCCTATTTTACCTCAATGAAAAAATACATTTATTCTAAAAAACATGAATAATACGCAAGAATTTTCAGTGAGTGATGGAGGACAAAGTCGAGATAGGGCAAGAGGTGTAGGAGGGGAGGGGAGTGGAGTAGAGAGAGCTTTGAAGGTTGAGGACCAGAGGAACGTTGGGTTTGGGGAAGAAGAGGTACATACAGTAACATGGTCAAGAGTGTGACTGAGCCACCCCTGCCCCAACTGGGTGCTGACTAAGCCTTCAGGGATCTGAGGTATGTTGAGTTTAGCTGGCTGAAAATTTACCCCCTAAAACTATTTTCTGGTGAATGGAAGAAAGTTAGAGTCATCTTCTTTCTGTGTTGGACATACTACATGCCCACTGATAAAGTTTGCTTTTCGCAACTATAATTCTCAGAGCTGGACAGACACTTCAGTGAAGGCATTCTTTCTTCAAATGTGTGACCCTCCCTGGTGAAACTGCTTTTCTTGCTAAGCACTTTCTATCTCCTCTCATTCTATGTTGGTTTGACTTAAATATCAAAGGACAACCCTAGATTATGGGGGATGGGGAATACCTGGTTTCTTCATCATCTTATGCATAATCATCTACATCTGACTAGTGAAGCCATGAAGGTCTGGTTTATTGCTCATCTTTTCAGTGAAATCTTCCCTCACCATCCAAACTTGAAGAGAGAGTTCATTCTGTTCCACTCATCTCGTACATAGCACAATCCAAAATGTTCCAATATTTTCTTGGTTCTCTAATGCACTGATTCCTTTGCTTTTATTTGTTTGTTTTTAAATCAGTCAAACTATCCCTAGTGTTTTTATTTTCCTGATTACCTTTTGACTCCCTCACTCATTTCTTCCATCCCCAAACCCCTACCTCTGGTAATCACCAATCTGTTCTCTATATCTATGAGTTTATTTTTCCTTTGTTTGTTTGTTTGTTTGTTTGGTTGGTTGGTTGGTTGGTTGGTTCTGCATTCCTTTGCTCACTGTTTTGTTGGGAACTGCCTGGTTTCAGGCAGTAATCCCCCATGGCTAAGGCTGAGTAAAGGACCTTGGGCCCATAAGTCACTTAGGAGACAAAGCTAATCTTCCTTGTAGGGGCACCACCTCTGCCCCCTTTCTCTTCACCCTGCTTGGCCCCAGGCAGATGTCTGGTTAGCCAATGACAGGTAAGATTCCTCAAAAGAGGGGCGACCTAAGATAGGCACAGTCTTAGAAGCCCTCAGGGAAGGACTTGGGGGGCTATAGAAAAAGGGGGTGATGGACCCTTGCCCCTCAGCTTTGAAATAGCCTGAGTCCTCATTCTGTATGCAAGAAGTCTCCTAATCTCTTGGCTGCCTTACTTCCCCTACCTGACTTAAGCCTGAAACAATGACAGAGGACTGTGCAGTCCTATGCTGGAAAGGGCAAGTTCCTTAGGGCGATCAGGCCTAAGAAAGAATGCATAAAATCCTATGAAACCTACTTTGCTAATACCCTCAATGTAAATGATAACGGTCCACGCAGGAAGTGAGTTTGTGCCCCAAAGTTTTATGGCCCTTTAACTATCTGACCCTAACTCAGAATAAGTCCGCAGAGTTCTTTGAATGTTAGCTATTGTTTAATCATTTCTGCCTGACAATGATTGATGAGCTTTATGTATACACCCTGTATTCCTGTGCAAATTGAATCCAATAAAAACTTGTCAAGGCAAGGGTTGAGGTGCTCTCCTCTTCAGAGAGTGAGCAAGGCGCTCCATGGCTTTTCTCCTCTTGAGAGAGAAGCACCGTCCCTTTTCCTCCACAGGATTCGGTAGTCCAGCTGTCCAAGTGAATTTGTCTCGTCTCATCCATAACTCTGCGGACCCCAGGAGCCAGGATCCATGTCACTGTTTATTTAACCTACACGTTTTCAAGCACCTATTATGTTGTACTATAGTAGCCAACTACAAAGACACCTACCCATAGAAGAGAAGATAGCTGTAGAAACCATCACAGTTCAGAGTGAAAGTACTGGAAAGTCCAGAAAAAGGAGGATTAACTCTTTCAAGAAAGGAATAACAGAGGAGGGGCAAAGTAAAGAGTCTTGAGTTGATTCTTATAGAGTGATTATGAGGTTTTTAATAATATAATCTTTTATCTTCCATAATCTAATGTGATTATTAACATTTCTGAGGATGGATCACTATGTTGCAGAAATAAAAATGGGAACATCTTAGATAATAAGAAGATAATAGCTGGTTCTCTGTTATGTAGGTGTTAATCTTGCCTCTTTAAACATTTTCAGTTTGAGAGCAGAAAGCATTCATTGTAATATGGATGTGGTTATGTGCTACCAAGATATATTTCACAAGTGAGTGAAATATATCAGGCTCACCTTTCAAAGTGATAGCCCAGTAACCCTCTGGGGAAGGTCATTATTGCTAAGGGTAACTTGTGGGAACCCATCTGCTGTATACCCACAGCCATGCCTCAACTGGGAACACCATGAGTTTAATATTACATGCTTGTGATAGCATCAAGCACCTACTCAATGAAAGAAAGAAGTGTTAGCCAACCTGTTAAAAAATCTGCAAGACACAAATCAAATTCTGCTTCCTTGTGTGGGTGTCTGCCTCACACACACATTTGTTATTTTTATTTCTGAATGTTTGATGAATAGAGAGAGAAAGGGAGAGAGAGAGAAAAATATAGGTATTGAGAGTGTCCCCTGTTTAAATGGTAACATCACACCCCTAAGTAACCGCAGGTGGTAGGTGGAACAGAAATTTCTGGCATGTGGTCTAAAAAGCAAGCTGATATTTTGTTTCACTCTATTTTAACATGGAAAGACAGCAAATCATTTCCAAATTATTAGCAACAATTTGTCCCAGACAAATGAGTTCTTGGAAACTACCACAACAGTAAATAACATCTGAAATATGGAACTGGCATAAAGTACTTAATTTTATTTATTTATTATTTTTTCTTCCTTTTATGGCATGGAGCACAATGATGTCATTCAATATCTGTAGAATTTATACCAATTTTATTTAGGAATTGAAGTAGACAGATTTCTTCCCTTGATGTTTAAGAACTTGCTGAATGTCAGCAAGTTCTTACCAAGTTTCAAACCAAGTTTGTTTGGCTGCTCTCTATTTTAACGGGTTCAAGGTAATGGTTTTTTCCTTGCGACTGTCAAGGTACACAAATATGTTAAGCACACAATAATTCTTCAGGCTCATTCTTTCCACAGATATTTTGAGTTCTCATTCTTTACATCATAGACATAGAAGAAATGTCATAAAATTGGCATAATTGTCAAAAAGTGGTTCTTCAGAATAAGAGGGACAAGTGCACCTGTCAGATGGGGATATTGGGAATGTCAGTTGGGATAGATAATTCCCAGTGCTCCCAGCATTTGTGCCCTATCATTCAAGAAGAGACTCATTTTCAAGCCCTCTGAATCTGCCAGCAGAACCTCTTTCCCAAGGTAATTTCCCAGCCTGGTGCTGGAGTGGGGCTGCTCTCAGGGTGGGGCTTGTAACTTTCAGAGTAAATCTCTGCATTGAGGGCTGAGTTTCCACAGTCACTTTTCAGATCCAAAGTAATGAGTGACAGAGTGCATCTTGTTGACATATGATGTGGGTGTATTTATGTAAGGCTCTGCTAGACCCACAGCTTGCCAGCCTGGCTAGCTGCCCAGGCATTTCCTCCCTGAAAATTTCCAGAGGAAGTGGTAAGGGCAGGTGCAGTAGGTTAGAGGTAGGGAGAGTTTCTTGTGGCTCCAGGTGTGATGACAGGGGTGCCAGGAAAGGTCATCAAGCCTTGGAATTTTGGAGACACTGAGCCCTGCACAAGGCAGGGAAAGTAGGTTTTTACTTCATTACTTGTAGAAATATCAAGGGTATAGCCCCCCAAAAGCATTTTCCTGTAACGGATTTGGGCAACATTTATTGTATCTGATTGAGCCAGAAACTGTGTAGGGTGCTAGGAACATGAAAGTATTTCTCTTTGAGCAGAAGTTAAGCAGACACAAAATTACTCAGGAAGCACTGGTAAATATACAAATGAGTGGTACAGGTGTATGCATCAACTAGGCTGTGTAGGGTGGAAATAATAGAAAGCCTGATCCAAACAAGTTTAAATGATCAGAGATCTACTGGCTCACTGGATTGAAAAATCTACAAGCAGGGCTATCTTGAGGCTTGGTCCAGGGACTGTATCATATTACCAAGACCTCTGTTTCTTTTTAATTTTCAGAGCTGATTTCTGCTTCATCCTGAGGTTGGATCCTCTCCTGGTCCCAGGATGGCTGCCACCAGATTCCAGGGCTACAGGTTTTTGTCCCGATCCAACAGGAAAGAAAGTGTGATTTTATAAAACCATCCCCCCAACATCCTGAGAATAATCTTGACTGAACCAGCATGGGTCATACTCCATCCCCTCCTCTCCAACCTCCAGCCCCATGAAGCAATCACTGTTGCCAGAAGATGGAATATATTATCTGAATTAACCTCTAAGTCACATGTCAACCACCAGAGTAGAAAAACAGTTCAATTTATTAATAAATATGTGTTTGGGGATGCTGGGTGCCAAAGATGAGGGAACATCTGATTCTTCCTGAGGAAGGGATGGTGTCAGTGGGAAAAAGGAGGTTGAGGAACGTGTCACAGAAGAGAAGAAGTCAGCTGGGGCTCAAATATGAAAAACTTTAAATGCCATGCTGATAAATTGGGACATTCAAACCATGGAGAAATATGTTGTTAAAGCAAATCCATAGCATAAGCCAGATAGACTTACTAGCATCAAGGCATAATTTTCACTAAGTTTAAACATGACTCTCATATAAATATAGGATGATTACATGTCAAAAATTTTATTCTGCTTATTTATCAATGAGGGATCCAGTAAAAGTGTAAGGCTGGTTTGAAAAGTCTCTGGGGAACAAGGGTTTATATAACTCATCAGAAAAGGCACTTAAAAAAAGGTTTGAATAACATTACTGGTTAGATGAAAAATTAGTTAACATGCTTCAGAGCAGTAAGATCATGAGATCATAACCTTTGAGGTTATCTTTCCTACCTGAGAGAAAACTTGAATTTCTATTGAGCAGGACACAAATCTGCAAGTTAACTGCATAGAGTCAGTTTATAATTAATATTAACAAGCAAAGTAAAATAATAGTAAAAGTTTCTAAACCCGAAGAATGAAATAATCCTTAGATGGACCTGTTAAACAATGCATTAGTGACATGAAAAAGACAGTCATCTTCTGGGCCTTATTTCTAAGTTTTGGATATTTTTTCTTAACACCAGAGCAATCTGTTTAAGAGATTTTCAATTTTTAAATGGACTTAAGCATTATAGTACTTGCATGTCAGTGAATACTGTGAATTAGAATTATAATGGTGTTATCAGTCATTAAAGGGGGCTCAAGGAGATCTGCTTAAGGGAAGAAACATTTCAACTGATTCCTGGAGTGAAAAGTAGTTGAATTCAGCCACCCCTCACTAGAGGGAGAAGTCTCTTGCTCTCAGATGACATAAGAGGCTAGGAAGAGAGACTAGCAGAAATAACAAGACCTAGGGACCTCAGTGCCCCTGGAGATCCTTTTTCTAGGGGCTTATTCAAAAATAAGCTGGAGAGGAAATCGGGGCCTGTTTCAACACTGGCAGGTAAGAAGGCAATTCTGAGCCCAGGCTAGGTTGCAACGGTCTCACTTTCTGGCTCTTCTCTTGCCCATGAAGTGTTTTGGTTAGATGGGGAAGATATTCTACACATTCAATAATTAAGTATATAGCCAAGCTAAGCCATGTTTAGACCCACATTTTTGGATAACAGATTTATTAATGGGCTGGTTGAGAGAATTGAACCATTTAGTGTTTGGGAAAATTGGAAATGTTTAAAATAAATACGTGGCATCCTTTCTTTATGGCTACTGCATTATGTCCAGTTACTCTTAGGAGTAAAATGTTCATGATAAGGATTGATTTAATAGAAATCTCTCAGAAGCTTTTCACTAAAAATATAGTAAAAATATTAAAAGCCTAACATTTATTTTTATAAAATGGAAAGCATTTATTTGAAAAAAAGATTAGCACACCAAAGACAATTTTTTGTTTATTATTAGAGTTTTAGGTATAATAGATATCATACCATAGAGAAATATATGCCATCCACACCCCCTCTAAATAATTAAGGTTGCCACATTTAGCAAATAAAACCACAATATTCTAAGTTAATTTTGAATGTCAGAAAAACAATGAATAATGTTTTAGTGTAAGTGTGTGCCATCCCATATTTGGAATGTACTTGTAGTAGGCAGAAAAATGGCCCACAGAGATGCCTACATAATAATCTCTCTTGAATCTGTGAATGTTACCTTACATGGCAAAAGGGAGTTATGGCTCTCCAGATGGGGAGCTTCCTGGATTGTATGGGTAGGCTCAATGTAGTCACAGGGGTTCTTATAAGAGACAGGAGGGTCAGAGACAGAGAGAGACTGGAAGGTGCTACAATTCTGACATTGAAGATAGAAGAAAGGTCCACGAGCCAAAGAATGCAGGTGGCTTCTAGAAGTTGGAATAGGCAAAGAAAAAGATTTTCCTTTAGAGCCTTCAGAAGTAACACAGCCCTGACAGACCTTGATTTCAACCCAGCAATGTCCAGTGGGATTTCTGACATATAGAACTGTAAAATAACAAATCTGTGTTGCTTTGAAGCCACTAAATTTGTGATAATTTGTTACAGGAGGAGTGTGAAACTAATACAAAACTTATACTAAAAAATTACTTGTTGTTTATCTGACATTCACATTTAACTTAAGTATCCAATATGTTACCTGGCACCCCTCCTTAAAATATCCAAGCATGAAATTGCTGGATGTTGTAAAAACCTCTCCTACCTAGGAGACAAGAGATGACTACTGAGATAAAACATTGTACCTTTAGGCCTGACTACTCAGGTATAAAATGAGGGAGCTGGCTTGGGTGATCAGAATGGTTCCCTTGTGGTCCATGATTCCAGTGAAGAAATATTCTTTGGTATTTTGTCTTTCTCTGACTGGCTATGTGGAATCTAATAAATAAAATAAACTGATGAAAAAATAAGACCAGAGGCATGGATACTTGGAACAGACTGACAATCTCAAAAGGGAAAAGGATGGGGGACTGGAAGAGATTAGCCAAACAACATGTGTGCAAATATGTATAGCCCATGGACACAGACAACAATGTGGTAAAGCTGAGGGTGGAGGGGTGCTGGGTGGAGGGGAGCAAAAGGGTGGGGGGGGGATAAGGAACATCTCTAATAGTGTCAACAATTAAAAAAGAATACTTAATATTTAAAAAAATTTTCTGGTCAACATGAAATAAAACAAATTTTAAAATGTTCATACTTCAGGAGAGCTGTCTTCATTTGCTGGGTATGTTTGTGTGCTTGTATTCTATTTTCTTGGTACTTCAGTGTTAAGCACTCACCCCAGTCTGGACTACCCCTTGCTCCATTTACATTTGTCGATGACAAAGAATGACCCTGACACTGTGCTGTGTCCTCATATCTCCTTCCTTCCCCTTACAGTAGACCTCTTCCTTCCCTCTCGAACTTGAGGTCTGTGACAGGCAATGTTAGCTAACTACTGTATTAGCATCCTATGGTTTATCCTATCTTATGTATCCATCTATTAGTATCCTATGATTTGCTGTAACAAATCACTTCAAATTTAGTGGCTTCAAATAGCAAATTTATATCTCACAGTTTTGAAGGTCAAAAGTTCAAAGTAGGTTTCACTGGCTAAAGCCAAAGTGTCACAGGGCTGCATTCCTTCTGGAGGCTACCAAATCCATTTCCTTGCCTTTTTGAACTTCTAGCTGCTGCCCACTTTCCTTGGCTGGTAGACACATTGCGACTTCTACTTCTATTGTCACATCTCCTCTTCTGAACCTGACCCGCCTGCCACTTTTTCCCAATGACCCTTGCAACCATATTGGGTCCACCCAGGTATTCCAGCATAGTCTCTCCATCTGAAGAGCCTTAACTTAATAACATCTGCAAAGGCCCTTTGCCATGTAAGGTAACAGTGACTGGGACATAAACATCTTTGGGGAGACTTTATTGTGCCTACAGTCCTACCCAACATCTACTCTTTCCTTTTCCTTCCTAACACAGCTATTGTTTTGTTCAGGGAGACAATAAGCCCAGATTAAAAAGTTATTTACAAAGTTCCCTTCGAGCTACATGTGGGTGTGTGACACAGCCTGGCCAATGAGATATTAGCATAAGTCTACTGACCAATGAGAAGTAGACTACTAGCTTCCAAGAAAGCTACTGTTTTCCTGATTAAAACAGGCAGATTCAGCTGCCATATCCACTTTGCCCTCTCCCATTAATGCTTCATCTTGCATGGAAAATGAATTGATACCCAGAAGGGCAGCCACTATATTCTGAGCATTAGAATGAAAATCACACATGAAAGATGATGAGGCAAAAACAGTCAAAGGATCTGAGACCCCTGATGGCATTGTGGAAATGATACATTAGCCCCAGTCTGCTAAGTTTCAGACTTGTTACCTGAAAAGAAGAACCCTTAATTGTTAGCACCAGAGTAATCACTTCATGCAAATGAAACCAGCTCTAGCAGACACAGGTTCTGTCTTAATCTTTGCTGCTCAAAGTGTGCTTTCTGGACCAGCAGAAAGGATGTCACCAGCGAACCAAGTGTGTTAAAATGCACACAATCTAGGGCCCTTCTTCAGATAAACTGAACAAGAATCTGCATTTTAACAAGAAAACAATGCACTTTGATTTGTTGGGGTTGATCTGAATGCACTTGGAGTTGGAGAAGTACTGCTTTGGTGCTTGCAGAAGGCAGGAAGGGAAATTGCTCTGGGTCTTTCGACCTAGGCTGGAAGATATGGTCTGTCTAGAAACAGTGATATTCTTGGATTTACTGGGGTAAATTTCAAACACTGGAAGGCCAGTACAAAATTGTATATACACAATCATTACATACCCTCATTCAATCCTTTCCTTGTTTTTGCTCTGAAGTTGTATTTTATTAGTAGTCAGCCTAAGAGCCCACATCTACTTTATTTAATCAAGACCAAATGGGTGAAGAGTCAAAGGCTGGGTGGAAGATTATTTCTACTTTTAAAAAACTCTTGGTTTGAACATACACCTGCAATGTTTTTGGTGTGATCCGCCACCCAGATGAAGAAAGTACAGCAAATACATAAATCAACAGAAAGGAACATCCAAAGAGCATTTCAAAACACTGCATTTGTCCACACTGATTTTTTAATTTCAAATCATTAAATTTTTTAAAGTATATTTTGATTATGCTATTACAGTTGTCCCATTTTTTCTCCCCTTTAACCCGCTCAACTGGCAATCCCCTCCTTCCAGCATCACCCCCCTTAGTTCATGTTCATGGGTCATACATATAAATTCTGTGGCTTCTCCATTTCCTATATTATTCTTAACCTCCCCCTGCCTACTTTGTACCTACAAATTTTGCTGCTTTTTTTTTTTTAGATTTTATTTATTTTTACAGTGAGGGGAAGAGAGGGAGAAATAGAGGGAAAGAAAAATCAATGTGTGGTTGCCTTTTGCGCACCCCCTACTGGGGACCTGGCCTGCAACTCAGGCCTGTGCCCTGACTGGGAATCTAACTGGCGACCCTTTGGTTCACAGGCCAGCACTCACTCCACTGAACCAGACCACTCTTTCTGCTGAGCCACACCAACCAGGGCACAATTATGCTTCTTATTCCCTGTACCTTTACCCCATTTTCGCCTCTCCCCTCCCATGCTGATAACCCTCCATGTAATCTCCATTTCTGTGATTCTGTTCCTGTCCTAGTTGTTTGCTTAGTTTATTTTTGGTTTTGTTAAGGTTCAATTATTGACAGTTGTGAGTTTGTTGTCTTTTTACTGTTCATAGTTTTTTATCTTCTTTTTCTTTACTAAGTCCCTTTAACATTTCATATAATATGGGCCTGGTGATGATGAACTCCTTGAACTTGACCTTGTCTGAGAAGCACTTCAGCTGCCCTTCCATACTAAATGATAGCTTTGCTGGATACAGTCATCTTGGATGTAGGTCCTTGCCTTTCATGACTTGAAATGCTTCTTTCCAGCCCCTTCTTGTCTGCAAGGTTTCTTGTAAGAAATCAGCTGAGAGTCTAATGGAAACTCCTTTGTAGGTAACTCTCTCCTTTTCTCTTGCTGCTTTTAAGATTCTCTCCTTATCTTGAGTCTTGGGTAATGTAATTATGATATGCCTTGGTGTGTGCTTCCTTGGGTCCAACTTCTTTGAGACTCTCTGAGCTTCCTGGACTTCCTGGAAGTCTATTTCCTTTGCCAGACTGGGGAAGTTCTCTTTCATTATTTGTTCAAACAAGTTTTCAATTTCTTGCTCTTCCTCTTCTCCTTCTGGCACCCCTATAATTCAGATGTTGGAACACTTAAAGTTGTCCCAGAAGTTCCTAAGCCTCTCCTCATTTTTTTGAATTCTTGTTTCTTCATTCTGTTCTAGTGGAATACTTATTTCTTCCTTCTGGTCCAAACCATTGATTTGAGTCCTGGTTTCCTTCCTGTCACTGTTGGTTCCCTGTACATTTTCCTTTATTTCACTTTTCATAGCCTTCACTTTTTTCTTCTACTTTGCGACCATACTCAACAAATTCTGGAAGCAACCTATTTACCAGTGTTTTGAACTCTGCATCTGAGAGGTTGGCTACCTCTTTGTCACTCAGTTGTATTTTTTCTGGAGCTTTGATCTGTTCTTTCATTTGGGCCATTTTTTGTTTGTCTCTGCATGCCTGTTACATAGTAAGGGGCGGAGCCTTATGTATTCACCAGGGCAGGGCAACCCTTGTGGACGCATTGTGACTCTGTATGTGGGGGGGGGGGGTTTGAGAGGGAACGATGATGCTTCCTCAACCCTGCCAGTTTTCAGTCACTTCCCCTGCTACCCACAATCAAATTGGGCCCTTCTGGTGCTGATTCCCGGGTGGGTGGTTTTGTGTATGTTCTAGGGCCCTGTGGGTCTCTCCAATGCACTCTCCTGCGAAGCTGGGAGTTTCTCTTGCTGCTGCCTCAACCCCCACAGGTGTTTTCAATCAGAGGTTTGAGGCTTTATTTCCTGGCACTGAACCCCAGGTTGCAAGGTCTGTTTTACTCCCCAGTTGTTCCTCCTGGTTTATCTTCACATGAATGTGGGATTGTGCTTGCTCCACCAGCTGCTACCTTGCCACGAGTCCTCTCCGCCTGGCTGCCCATCTGCACCCCTCCTACCAGTCTGGATGAATTCTTCTTCTTTAACTCCTTGGTTGTCAGACTTCCATACAGTTCGATTTTCTGGCAGTTCTGGTTGTTTTGTGTTTTTAAATTTGTTGTTGTCCTTCTTTTGGTTGTGTGAGGAGGCACAGTGTGTCTATCTACACCTTCATCTTGGCCAGAAATCCTCCATTTTTTTTCCAAAACATTCTATGTTTATAATCTCCATATCTTCTCTTATTTTGAAGTTTTCTTGAATTTTCTATTTCCTGTGAGGTTTTTTTTCTGTTTTTGTTTTGTCTTTCAAGAAAAGATTTCTTTAAGTTTATGGTGAACTTTGTCTATTCATATTTAAAATTGAGTTACTAAAGCCTCGTTAGAAATTTTACATACCTGGGTGTAACCTGTATTCCACTGGGTAGGACTCACTGGCTGAGGTTAAGTGTCAGCGTGTATATAACTGGGGTGAGGAGACTGGTTATTTCCCCAGCAGAGCAGAATCCTCTTAGCTCTTGTCTAGGAGCACACTCCTGCCTGCTAGTGTTAGGGAACCTGAGCAGGATACAGGAAGCTGCAGGTCTTCCAGTTTAGCATGTGGATATTCACTTGAGTTTTCAGTAAATAACTTTATCTTTGCCTAAATTGGAATGTATATCCCGAAGATTAGAGTCCATATGGTTTAACATGTTCTGTGTTTTGCTAGTGCAGGAAAGGGTAATTCCTTGACTGCGTGGTGGGCAGTGGGTAAAGGACAGCTTGGGGGTGTGGTTATTTCTTACAAACAGCACCAATTTTTCTCCTGCTTGTAGTTTTACTCTGTACCCACACTTCTGAAGTACCCAGCACCTCCCTTCCCCACACCACCCCAAGGTTTAGTAATGAAAATTTGCTCACTTCTGATCTTCCCTGCAGATGGAGATTTTAGCATTTGGTTTGCCAAGACAGATGCCCTCCAATGATTTGCTTCCTGTCTTCCAAAGTCCTGTTGAGATCTTACCTCTGCTTTTGCCATCTGCTTTCTTTATTCTTCCTGGTGAATGCCTATTTAATTTATTTTGTTCTATTTCAGTGAGGTTTCTGGAGGGAGCAAAAATTAAAATGTATTAATCACCATATTTAATTGGAAGTGATTTGTGTTATATACAATATAAATAATATTTATGTAAAAATAAAGAAAAGCACTTCCATTTTTCTCCTGAGGGTAATTTCATGGATTTTTTCATCTCTTTCAAAGTTAATTAAAATTTACAGCTTGACCTAGCTCTAGAAAATAGATATAGCTTTGGAAACTACAAGTAATCATAAAATTTTGATTCATGTGAATTTCAGTTTAGTGAAAGTAATAATCAGCCATAGAACAAACTCAAGGTAGAGCAGTTAGCTGTAGTAATTACTAAAAACTACTTGTTATATGAAGATGAATCACTGATATAATTAAGATTAATACATGTATTTAAAGTATTTATTATGTAATTTTTAGTGCATAGTTACATATAATGACCCAGGGATTATGAAATTGAGTTTATATGAGTACAGTGACTATCAAATAAAACCAATTTTACTCCATATACAGTTATCTGTACAACACTATCTGAAAAGTATGTATTCTTTAAAGACACTTAAAGGGTTTATAATGATGAGCAGAGCCATTGTGATTTGAACCTTTGTAACATTAATCATTTATTCTACTGGGACACTGTTTCCTGTTATTTTTAAATTCATATCTCTTTTGGACAAATATGAAACTCACCATTTCCTCTAGTCTTTGCTATTTCTGGTGAATTTCTCTTAGGAGCCTAGAAAGTGCTTGTTAAGCTTTATCTTCTATTTTTGAATTATAAAAGTAAAGTTTTATTTTGAATTTTCAGATACAAAGAATAGAATGTATATTTTTTCTAAATTACTTGTTCTCACTTCTCCAGATTCTAATAAGTTACCCCTACTAGGGGTGAATGAGAGGAGAGGTGACCTTTCCAGATTGGTAATACTGTGTTGAGGATGAGTTTAGAAGCAATGATGTGTGTGTGTTTTTTTTCCTTACTCATGAGCTTAACTGCTCTGTGAAATTTGGGGTAAGGAAAAGAATTTTTAAATAATGTATGCTATTATTTATACAGTGATTTTCAGAGGGCTCCATTACTTCCAGGCTTGACTAAATCATTGTGATAGTTGCACTGCTGGTATAACTAAAACTGAAGCTGACTAGTTATATGTCTTTATCATGAGAAGCAGTCCCAAGTCATCTTAATAAAATTAAATGTACTGCATTCAACATCTCCCCAGCCACAACACACTGATTATTTCTGATTTTAATAACATATTTAACAACATTAAATCAACTGATGGAAAAGTTATTTTTAAAATCCAATTAAAAATGTAAAGAAAAGAACAAGTGAGAAAAGAAAAATTAGAGAACTTAGACTGCATCAAATTTTAAACTTTATGCTTCAAATATTACCATCAAAAAAATGAAAAAACAGCCCTGGCTGCTGCAGCTCAGTGGACTGACTGCCAGCCCAAGAACCAAAGGGTCACCTGTTTGATTCCCAGTCAGGGCACAAGCCTGGATTGTGGGCCAAGTCCCCAGTGTGAGGTGTGCAAGAGGCAACCACACATTGATGTTTCTCTCCCTCTCTTCCCATCTCTCTAAAAATAAATAAATAAAACCTTTATAAAAAGTGAGAAAACAACCCACAAAACAGGGAGAATATTTGCAAATCATATATTTCATGAGGGATAAGTATCCAGAATATATAAAGAATTCTTCTAATTCCATAATAAAAGATGAACAAATTTGAAAATTAGCAAATTACTTTTTTCTTTTTTTAATGTTACTGTTTTTTTTTAAGATTTTATTTATTTTTTTAGAGAGGGAAGGGAAGGAGAAAGAGAGAGAGAGAAACATCAATGTGCAGTTGCTGGGGGCCATGGCCTGCAACCCAGGCATGTGCCCTGACTGGGAATCGAGCCTGCGATGCTTTGGTCTGCAGCCTGCGCTCAATCCACTGAGCTACTCCAGCCAGGGCCTGAAAATTAGCAAATTATTTGAGTAGACATTTTGTTAAAGAAGATACACAAATATTCTATAAGCACTTGAAAAGATTCTCAACATCATTAATCATTAAGGAAATGCAAATCAAAACCACAATAAGATATTATTTTATATTGACAAGGATGGCTATAATAAAAAAAGGAAAATATCAAGTGTAGGCTAATATGTGGAGAAACTTGAACACTAATATATTAATGGTTGGGATATAAAATGTACAGTCACTTTGGAAAAACTGCTTTATAGTTCCTCAAAATATTGACATGGAGTTACCATATCACCAGCAATACCAACTCTAGGTATATACCCCAAAAGAACTGAAAATATGTGTCCACACAAAAGCTTCTACATGAATGTTCATTATTGTTTTTTTTATTTTATTTTAATCATTGTGCAATTACAGTTTTCTCCTTTTTACTCCCAATCCAGCCCCCCCACCCCTCCCCACTTCCCTCCCATTACCACCCTCCCCTTAATTTATGACCATGTGTCCTTTAAGTTTGTTCCCGTGAACCCTTCCCACTGTCCCCTGAAATCCCCTCTACTCTCTCTTCTGTGGGCACTGTCAGCCTGACCTCTATTTCAGTGTCTTTGGTTATATTTTGCTCATTTCTTTGTTTTGTTGTTTAGGTTCCTGTTAAAGGTGAGATCATATGGTATTTGTCTTTCACTGCCTGGCTTGTTTCGCTTAGCATAATGCTTTCCAGCTCCATCCAAGCTGTTGCAAAGGGTAGGAGCTCCTTCTTTCTTTCTGCTGCATAGAATTCCATTGTGTAAATGTACCATATTTTTTGATCCATTCATTCACTGATGGGCATCTTGGTTGCTTCCAGCATCTAGCTATTGTAAATTGTGCTGCTATGAACATTGGGATGCATAGGTTCTTTTGAATGGGTGTTTTAGTATTCTTAGGATAGAGTCCCAGCAGTGGAATTGCAGGGTCAAAAGGCAGATCCATTTTGAGTTTTCTGAGGAAGTTCCATACTGCTTTCCATAGTGGTTGTACCAGTCTGCAGTCCCACCAACAGTGCACTAGGGTCCCCTTTTTCTCCACAACCTCTCCAACACTTGTTGTTTGTTGCTTTGTTTATGATGGCCATTCTGTCTGGTGTGAAGTGGTATCTCATTGTGATTTTAATTTGCATCTCTCTGATAGCTAGTGATATTGAACATTGTTTCATGTGTCTTTGGATCTTCTGTATGCCCTCCTTGGAGAAGTGTCTGTTCCAGTCCTTTGCCCACTTTTTAATTGGATTCCTTGTCTTCTTAGAGTGCAGTCTTGTAAGTTCTTCATATATTTTGGAGATTAAACCCTTGTCTGAGGTGTCATTGGCAAATATGTTTTCCCATACAGTTGGTTCTCTTTTAATTTTGATACTGTTTTCTTTAGCTGTGCAGAAGCTTTTAATTTTGATGAGGTCCCATTTGTTTATTCTTTCCTTTATGTCCCTTGCTCTAGGGGACAAGTCAGTAAAAAAGTTTCTTCGTGAAATATCTGAGATTTTCCTACCTACATTCTCCTCTAGGACTTTAATAGTGTCACGTTTTATATTTAAGTCTTTTATCCACCTTGAATTTATTTTTGTATATGGTGTAAGTTGGTGCTCAAGTTTCATTTTTTTGAATGTTCATTATTGTTAATAGTCAAAAAGTGAAAACAACTCAAATGTTCATCAACTGATGAATGGATACACAAAGATGATCTATCCATACAAAGGAACTTTATTCAACAATAAAAAGAAATGAAGTACTAATACAATGCTATAATGAAGATGACCCTTGAAAATATTATGCTCAGTGAAAGAAACCAGACACAAAAGGCCATATGTTGTATGATTCTATTAATATGAAATGTCCAGAAAAGGCAAATGCACAGAGATAGAAAATAGATTAATGTTTATTGGGGCTGGAGTGAGAGGGAATGGCCAGTGAGTGTTAATGACTATGGGATGTCTTCTGGGAGTGATAAAAATGTTCTGGAATTAAATAGTGGTGAGCAGTACAAAGTATTGTGACTATACTAATAAAAATCATTGAATTGTACTCTTTGTAAGGGTGAATTCTATGGCATGTGAGTTACATTTCAATAAAGTTATTAAACATCATTAAAATTATTATCTCAAAACATTTTATTTTGATTTACCAGACAGTTGTTGGGATCCAGATCTAACAAGGTCCATGCAAATCATTTGGCTGATAAATCTCTTAAGGCCCTTTAAAAATCCATGCAGTCCCCTTCTCTTTTTCATGCCACTTAGTTGTTGAAGAAACCCCTTAATTATTATATCAGGTTACTGTTTTACTTGTGTTGGAGTTGTATGAACACATAAGAGTGAATTTCTTTTTCAGAACTTTCCTTCTAAAAGAAATAAGCCTGGCTCCCAGTTCAGGAAACTCCCAAGCTTTCAAAAAGACTTTGATTCTCATTAGCCTGCTCCTCTCAGCAATCCCCCATTATCCCCTCGACCTCCCTCCTTGATGACCTCTGCCTGTTCTCCATTACCCTTCGGCCCAAGCTGGCCTCCCCAGGGTAGCACACAGAATTGCAACTCCAGATGTGGAATGACCAGGGATGCACCTACTGGGATGATTATTTCTCTTGGTCAGGACTCCATCCTTATGTTAGATCTCATTAAGTAAGATCTCATCCTTAAATAAGATCTCATTAGTTAATTTGCCATTCACACTTTGATTCATTTTCCCTTGAAATCAACTAAAAGAACTGTGTGTGTATGTTTTTGTCATAAAAACTTCTTTTGCCATATTGTGTACTTTACTGTGAAATTTTTGAGCCTAAATGCAGGTTTTTATTTTTGTTTGCATTAAATTTCATTTTGTTGATTTTTAAAGTTGATTTTAGAGAGGGGAAGGCAGAGAGAGGCAAGGAGAGAGAGAGAGACATGGATTTGTTTTTCTACTTATTTATGTATTCATTTGTTGATGCTTGTATGTACCCTTAGCAGGAATCAAACTTGCAACCTTGGCATATAGGGATATAATGGGATACGTTCTAATCAACTGAGCTACTTGCTCAGGGCCATTTTGTTGATTTTTGTTCATATGTACAGTCTTCAGAGATCTTTTTGAATCCCCAGTTTTACATACTTTGCAAATCTGAGACACATATGTCTCTCTTGCAAGGTCAAACCCAGAGCCCTAGTGCTCTCCTTTAAAGACCCTCCTTCCCATGTAACATTGATACATTGCCTCTTTGACCTCTTTGGTTTAATTAACTATAAATCCACTGAACTGTGCCATTACTTAAGCCTTGGTCCTCCATGTACTACAAGAATATCATGAAAGACTGAGAAATGTCCATCTGAAACCAAAAATACTTTTCTTTTATCTCTGCACCTATTTCATTTTCCTTATGTTTCACTGCAGCTCACTAAATAATATAGGGTTTCCTTGATCTCAAGAATAAAATGGGCCCTCAAATTCCAAGACTAGATTATCTTGCTAAAAATTTTCATATATACATTATTCAGCTTGCAAATCTATAGTTTTTAATCTTTGAAATGTAGTCTTAATGATCATTACATTGTTTTAACAGACCTCTGCTTTTATTAACATTTTCCTTCTTTCAGCATGTCTATCTTGAATTTTATATTATCCATATGATTTCAGAGAAAACATTTATTTACTTCAATATTTTATTTTTGGGAAAATATTTTGTAGTTTTCCTCAAATTTCTTGAGAGCATTTTTCTACTTATCTAAGCTCCCTAAAATGAGTCTTATCATAAAACCATGTAGTCTGTATTTTAACTGCTTATTCATATTTGCATCCTCTAAGAAATGGCATGCTTAAATCTGTATACTAGTCTACAGAAAATTGGAATGCAATAAGTAACTGCCAAACCCAGCCATAAATGCAATTAAGTCAACTGTAAGGTAAGCTGAGAGACTCAGAGACTTATTTCTGTCATGTTCTGAAAGAAAATCTCACTCTCATAGTCCATAATGATAGGCATTTATGAGAGACCCACAGACTGTGTGGTTGGCCAGAGTCTCTCATATCTGTGACTGGTGCTCTTGCAGATCGCATTAGACTCTGCGTCTGAACTTGCCACAGTCAGTTGTGTGGATGTGGCCAGGTGGACCTGATGCTGTGTCATTTTCACTGTCACTCACCCAAGGAACATTTATGTTCAGGAAACACTAGTCAGTTCAGGATTGTAAGAAACTGGTCATGCTTCATCCTTCTGCTTGATATAGGAAGATCTCATGTTCTTATTCAAACCAGGCTGGCCCTGCTTTACAAATGGAAAACAGCCAAGCTCTGTACAACATGTGGTTTGATCTCTACAAGATGCAAACTTGATCCTGCTCAGAGAATTTTCCTTCTGATAATATAGTAAACAAAAAGGTAAATAAAGCAAACATTCTGTAGAAATCTTATGTGGAGTGTGTGGGAAAGGTGACTCTGGAAGAGCTGATATTTCAGAAATATCTTCAGCCTAAAGAAGATACATGGCTTTTGAGTTATTCAGCCCAGTAATGGATATACTGTGCTTGAGGGAGACCTTCTAAATATAACCATATTAATGGATCTCATAACTTTATGGGTAGATTAATGAGGATCTGAAAGATAGGGTAAGTCTGATCTGTTACTGGATAATGTGGTGATTAATGCTTGTGATGTAATAAGGAAGCCCTAATTAGGAAACTACAGGGGGAAAGCCCAACAGGCCTTTTCACTTAGCCAAAGCTTCCACCACTGAAAAAAAATTGAAGTTTGTTTAATAAGCTATATGGACTCAGGATGTAAAATCAGAAGAAAGCCTATTAAATGTTGGATTGAAAGTGAGCAACATAATGATCCACTGAGACTTCATATCTTTTCTTATGAAATTCCTACATCAGAACAAATTACTATGAAAATATGATTTTATGATTACAATAATAAACTGGTCTATGTTTGTGATGTTTCAACTATATATTTGGTTCTTTTAAGAACATGCGACACACATGGCACCATTTCCAAGGGACATTCACCTACAATGCAATTTTTGCTCTCATTATAGCTTTTAATAAATGTATTCAAAGTATTAAGGACAAAAACAAACACTCCATTTTTAAAAAGTGAATTTCACGCCCATGTTCCTTTGGGCCAATAAAAACATTTTTGTATGCCAGATGCTAGCTTTCCCTACATAACAGCATATTTATGTCAAATTATTCTTCTGTGCTGGAAAGAAATTCTAGAAATAAAACCCTAAAGAAACTTTAAACTACCAATTATATGTATAAACAATATGAGTTTTCTTTCATTTGAAATATATGTGTGAAACAATCACACAGCCTTTTAAATTATACTGATAAAATGTTTTCCTGTATCCAACTTAACAGTTTTTAGAGGTTAATGATCAGATTCCAGAGGTAAATGACCATCTGAAGAGGATCAATGGTCCAAGCCTGCACTGGAAATATTAACCCTGACGAATCACTAATTGGAACAAATATCTTGGGTCTAAGAGGCTAGTAAAAGATTAAGGAGAAGAAAACTTAAACTCTTAATAATATCTTTATGGCTTATGCCAGTGATTTTCAATTGGTGTGTTGAAGAAATCTTTTAAACATGTGATACCTGACTATTTAGTCAGGGACACTGACCTCTTTCCCTTAGACTGTCAAATTAAAAAATGACCAGAGGACTTCCAGCCAAGATGGAGGTGTAGATAGACACACTGTGCCTCCTCACACAACCAAAAGAAGGACAACAACAAATTTAAAAACACAAAACAACCAGAACTGCCAGAAAATCGAACTGTATGGAAGTCTGACAACCAAGGAGTTAAAGAAGAAGAATTCATCCAGACTGGTAGGAGGGGTGCAGATGGGCAGCCAGGCGGAGAGGACTCGTGGCAAGGTAGCAGCTGGTGGAGCAAGCACAATCCCACATTCATGTGAAGATAAACCAGGAGGAACAACTGGGGAGTAAAACAGACCTTGCAACCTGGGGGTTCAGTGCCAGGAAATAAAGCCTCAAACCTCTGATTGAAAACACCTGTGGGGGGTTGAGGCAGCAGCAAGAGAAACTTCCAGCTTCGCAGGAGAGTGCATTGGAGAGACCCACAGGGCCCTAGAACATACACAAAACCACCCACCCGGGAATCAGCACCAGAAGGGCCCAATTTGATTGTGGGTAGCAGGGGAAGTGACTGAAAACTGGCAGGGTTGAGGAAGCATCATCATTCCCTCTCAAACCCCCCCCCCACATACAGAGTCACAATGCGTCCACAAGGGTTGCCCTGCCCTGGTGAATACATAAGGCTCCGCCCCTTACTATGTAACAGGCATGCAGAGACAAACAAAAAATGGCCCAAATGAAAGAACAGATCAAAGCTCCAGAAAAAATACAACTGAGTGACAAAGAGGTAGCCAACCTCTCAGATGCAGAGTTCAAAACACTGGTAAATAGGTTGCTTCCAGAATTTGTTGAGTATGGTCGCAAAGTAGAAGAAAAAGTGAAGGCTATGAAAAGTGAAATAAAGGAAAATGTACAGGGAACCAACAGTGACAGGAAGGAAACCAGGACTCAAATCAATGGTTTGGACCAGAAGGAAGAAATAAGTATTCCACTAGAACAGAATGAAGAAACAAGAATTCAAAAAAATGAGGAGAGGCTTAGGAACTTCTGGGACAACTTTAAGTGTTCCAACATCTGAATTATAGGGGTGCCAGAAGGAGAAGAGGAAGAGCAAGAAATTGAAAACTTGTTTGAACAAATAATGAAAGAGAACTTCCCCAGTCTGGCAAAGGAAATAGACTTCCAGGAAGTCCAGGAAGCTCAGAGAGTCTCAAAGAAGTTGGACCCAAGGAAGCACACACCAAGGCATATCATAATTACATTACCCAAGACTCAAGATAAGGAGAGAATCTTAAAAGCAGCAAGAGAAAAGGAGAGAGTTACCTACAAAGGAGTTTCCATTAGACTCTCAGCTGATTTCTTACAAGAAACCTTGCAGACAAGAAGGGGCTGGAAAGAAGCATTTCAAGTCATGAAAGGCAAGGACCTACATCCAAGATGACTGTATCCAGCAAAGCTATCATTTAGTATGGAAGGGCAGCTGAAGTGCTTTCCAGATAAGGTCAAGTTCAAGAAGTTCATCATTACCAAGCCCTTATTATATGAAATGATAAAAGGACTTATCTAAGAAAAAGAAGATAAAAAATATGAATGGTAAAATGACAAGCTCACAACTATCAATAACTTAACCTAAACAAAAACAAAAATAAACTAAGTAAACAACTAGAACAGAATGACAGAAATGGAGAGCACATGGAGAGTTATCAGTGGGGAGATGGAGGGGGGAGAATAGGGGAAGGCACAGGGAATAAGAAGCAGAAATGGTAGGTACAGAATAGACAGGCAGAGCTGAAGAATAGTATAGGAAATGTAGAAGCCAAAGACCTTATATGTACGACCCATGGATATTAACTAAGTGGGGGAATGCAGGTGGCAGGGGTGGTGCAGGTTGGAGGGGTATAAAGGGGGGTGGAAATGGGACAAACGTTAATAGCATACTCAATAAAATACATTCTAAAAAGGGAAACAGAAAGCTTTTAGAAATAAAATGATTGCAAAAATGTAAAATTTAACATAATACTCAGAAAACAGATGAAGAATCATTCCAACAAGTAAAAGAAAAAAGAAAATTAAATATAAAATTATATGATAAATTAATAAGAAAAGTAAAGCATCATTCATTCATTTATTCAATCAGTATTTATGGAATGTCTGCTCTGTGCCAAACACTGGCCTGGGTATTCAGCATACATCAGTAAGCATACCAGTAGAAGATCCCTCCCTGAAGAACTTCACATGTTAGTTGGAGGCATCTAAAAATAAACAATAAACTTAATGAATAAATCGATTATATCATACGTTACGAGACAACCAATGCTTTTGTCAAAAAGAAATAAAGTAGAGATGAGGATGGAGACTTCCGGGAAGGTTTTTGTTTTGTTTTGTTTCCATTTTAAGTTGAACAATCAGGATATACCTCACTGAGAAAGAACATTTGGGCAAAGACATGAAAGAGGTAAGAGGAACAAGAAGCAACAACTGGTGCAAAGACCCTAAGGTGGGGCCTTCTGTAGCACATTTGAAGAACATAAAGATCAATGTTCTGAAGCTCAGAGAGCTAATGGGGGATTAACAGGGAAATGGCATCAGAGCAACTGCAAGAATTCAGACCGCTTGGGTCCTTGTGGGCCAAGGTATGGACAGACTCTGACTTTTTTTCTGACTCAAATAGGGTGCCACTGGAGGATGTTTGGTAGAAGAGTGACAGCTTTGGTTTGTAAAAGGACCGTGCAGCTGCTAGATAGAAGCAGAGAGATCTGAGAGCAAGGCTTTGAATGATCCAGTGAGAGATGGTTATATCTGGGACCACACTAGCAACAACTGAGTAGAACTTTAGGGGAAGTCAGATGTTATTAAACGTGAGAAATCAGTAGGGATAAGTAACATGTGTACAACCAGTGCTGAACAAAACTATTGAATAACATAAATGAGCAGGAAAAAATCTCAAAATAGTCAATGGAAATAAGGAAAACAGGAAAAATGGATTCAGAGATATATAATAGAAATTTTGAATGTATTTTGTTTTTATGTGTTTCTTGTCTGAAATATTTTCTGAAATAAAGCATTCCAAATTTTCCATATTTTAATGAGTTTGATTTTGTACTAAGGGTTGAGGACTGCTGTGAATCACTTTAAAAAAGCAGTCTTGGGCTCCTGGAGCTACCTCACCTGCCTGGAGTCCAACATATGGAAGCAGAATTGGAGTTTGGGGGAGGGGTGGCTAAAATGAGGAGGAATGAAGTAAGGCCCACCTCTGTGGTCGTACTCATTAACCGATCTTTCTGACCTTGCTCAAAACTTCCCTCCCCTAGATGCTTCCACCACAGAGTTTGCTCACTGTTTCCAACAGTGAAAGCAGAAATGTTTAGAACAAAAGCCACAAACTTGAGTAATTTGGGGGTCAGCCATCTAACAGGTGTAGCAAAGTAGAAAACGTTAAGTCATGTTATAACTTGGAAATGCAGAGAAAATGCATGTCCTAGGTTGGTCACTCAGGAGTAGGCCTTTAGATGACCTTTTGTGTGCAAGTGATTTATTAAGGAGGGACCCCCTAAAGAAACCAGAAAGAAGGTGGAAGAAGAAGGATGGGAAGGGGGAGAAATAAACAAATGTTCAATTTCAGAATCTGCATCTGCAGGTGAGGTGGTTCCAGCAGCTGAAGTCATTTCCCAAAGTAAGTCACCACAGGGCCCAGCCTAGCACAAAAGCACCCAGAAAAGAGGGGCACCAGCATCAGGGTCAGAGATTTAACAGGAACTGGAGGATGCAACACCACATTCATGCAATTTCTTAGCCTGTTCACTTAGTGTAATCAGTGTCTTTAGTTGCTGCTCAGCCTTCTTAGATAGAAATGTTTACTTTCTCAGTTACCCCTCCATACCCCCTACTTCATATTCTTAAGATGGGAGCTTGAGATATGGGGGTGGGGTATATTTTATACAACTCTGTGACAGGAAAGGAAGGGCTGGGGTCTCCAGATGAGGTGTCCTTTGACTTCTCTGGCCTCCAGGAGGATGGTTCTAGTCCTTCTGTTTGCAGGTCACTTGAATGTTATCACCTCTGTCTTCATCTCTCTGTTAGTTTGGTCACAGTCTGGAGCAATCCCCTCCTGACTTGGTATTACCTGGGTTGGTATTACCTGGGTTACCTGGGTTTGTACCATGTTTTCCCTCCAGTCTCCAGGCTCAGCAGTCACAGGTCTGTTTACTGTCTACTCACTCTGACCATCAACTCTCAACTTACCCACATTGGTATGGGGAGCCCCAGAGGCAAAAAATAAATTTTTTAAAAATTACTTTATTGTTGTTCAATTACAGTTGTCTGCATTTTCTCCCTACCACTCCCCCCACCCCAGTCAAACCCACCCCCCCCCTTGCTTCCACCCTCCCCCTTGGTTTTGTCCCTGTGTCCTTTATAGTAGTTCCTGAAAACCCTTCTCCCCACTGTCCCCTCCCTCCTCTCCTCTGGCTATTGTTAGGTTGTTCTTAATTTCAATGTCTATGGTTATATTTTGCTTACTTTTTTCTTTTGTTGATTGTGTTCCAGTTAAAGGTGGGATCATGTAATATTTGTCTTTCACCGCCTGGCTTATTTCACTTAGCATAATGCTCTCCAGCTCCATTCATGCTGTTGCAAAGGGTAGGAGTGCCTTCTTTCTCTTTGCTGTGTAGAATTCCATTGTGTAAATGTACCATTGTTTTTTGATCCATTTGTTGATGGACACTTAGGTTGCTTCCAGAACTTGGCTATTGTAAATTGTGCTGTTATGAACAGTGGGGTGCATAGGTTCGTTTGGATTGGTGTTTTAGGGCTTTTAGGGTATAATCCCAGCAGTGGAATTGCTGGGTCAAAAGGTAGTTCCATTTTAAGTTTCCTGAGGAAATTTCATACTGTTTTTCACAGTGGCTGCACAAGTCTGCATTCCCACCAACAGTACACTAGGGTTCCCTTTTGTTCACAACCTCACCAGCACTTGTTTGTTGATTCATTTATGGTGGCCATTCTGACTGGTGTGAAGTGGTATCTCATTGTAGTTTTAATTTGCATCTCTCTGATGGCTAGTGATGCTGAGCATCTTTTCATATGTCTCTGTGCCCTCTGTATGTCCTCCTTGGATAAGTGTCTATTCAAGTCTTTTGCCCATTAAAAAAATAAATTTTTTATTCTGACAACAAATATATAGCATAAAATTTGTCACTTTAAGTTGTGCAATTTAATAGCATTAATTGAATTGACAGTATTGTACAATTGTCACTTCTATTTCTAAAAATTTTTCAGCCTTCCAAACAGAAATTCTCTTGATTATCTTTTCCCCCAGCCCCTGGTCATCTGTAATCCACTTTCCATCTCTGTGAATCTGCCTATTCTAGATATTTTATATAAATGGAGTCATAAAATATTTGTCCTTTTGTGTGTATGACTTATTTTACTTATCACAATGTCCCCAAAATTCATTCAGTTTATAGCATATATCAGAATTTCATTCTTTTTATGCCCAGGTTATATTCCATTGAATGCATATATCTCATTTTGTTTATCCATTCATCCATTGATGCACACCTGGGTCATTTTCATCTCTTGGCTATTGAAAATAATGCTGCAATAAATATTGTTGGACAATATCTGTTTGGGTTCCTGTCTTCATTTCTTTGGGATATATACCTAATAGTGGAATTTCTGTGTCATTCTCCTTTTATATTCTTACCAACATACATGAATGTCCCACTTTCTCTACATCCTCACTAGCACTTATTTTTCTGCTTTGATTTACAATGACCATTCTAGTAAGTGTGAAGTCTAGTAAGTCTAGTTTTGTTTTGCATGTCCCTGTAGACTGATAATGAACATTTTTATGTGTTTATTGGCCTTTAGAGAAATGTCTGTTCAAGTCTTTTGTCTATTTTAAAGTTGCATTGTTTGTTTTTTGTTGGAGGCAGATTTTAAGAGAAGCATCAGGACAAAAGACCCTTGTGCCTTCAGTGTGAGCCTTATAGAATCTATACACCTCTCTGAAGGGACATGCAAGGGCATGCTCATAACCTGGACTGGATGTCTCTCACAACTCTCTAGTCTTCCTTCAATTCTTGGAGCTAAAATGGAAAAAAAGTGGGGCTTTTCTTTTACTTTTCCTATAATGTATCCTCCTTCTGTCATCAAGAATGATAGCTAAATTTTATAAGTTGAGTTTTCCTGGCCTAGGCCTAGAGAATGTCCCTCAGTCCCTGACCCACCTTGGGTATTCTTTTTTATTTTTAACTTCTCATCCATTTAGAAAGATATCTCTGACTCTACATTCAGAGAGAAAGGATGTTAATAATTATTGAAATTTTATTTCCAAGACACATAAATGAGTGAATTAGGCCTGGTCTGAGTGGTGTGTGTGTGCGTGTGTGTGAGTGAAATAGGGTTAGATGTGAACTTTGTCTACAGGAGCACTTCTTAAATTTTAATATATACCCAAATCACCTGGGTATGTTGCGAAACTGCAAAATCTGGTTCCATAGAGATTTTAACAAGCTTCCAATTTGCTGAGAAGCTGCAGGCCCATGAATCACACTTTGATTACATTGACCTTAAACAAGGTGACAACCAGATATTTCTCCAGCAAAAGTGGTTTGTTCAGTAACAACAAAGAATTGCAATTTGGGACATACAGTCTAATGGCAAATCACATACAAGTCAGAGAAACAAAGGAGGAAACTGCTCTTTTATGGACCTGGGAGGGACTATTGTAAACAAAATGTCCACTGGAGGAAGTTGAAAATTTGAAGTATAGTGGCTTTTCATTGACTGAATAATGCAGTCTCCCATTTGCAGAGCTGTTACTGGGCAAGAAGAAATCTTTTCTTCCTCCTGCTAAGGTAGTAAAGTAGTATCTCTTCTCGTTAGAGATGCAAGGTATACCTCTTCCTTTTGGGGTTAGTTGTTTGTGTTGAGTGACAAGTGCATGAGAGTTCTCTCTTCTAGCCTCCTGATTCTGTTTTAAATGTTACTCTTTATTAATTTTCATTTAAGTCTTAGAGGACAATTTACAGATTAAAAACTGAAAATGCCTTGAAATAGTTCCTGAGCCAAATATGGGTTTAGTGAGTAGTTGTGACACTTGAAAAATGAAAGGTTACATTTCTATAGGGTGTCTGCTACAGGAATGTCAAACTTAAGTGCTTATAGGCATAAGTCTGGGGCCGAATGGAGACCTGACATTTCCCAGGCAGAGATGCTGGCCCAGAGTGTCCATATTGTCCAGTTGTTCAAGAAAAGAAAGCTATGAGAATTTTATGTAAAATCTGATTTCTAAATGTTTTCAACTATTTTTTTCCTCAAACACTCCTCAAGCAAAACAAAACAATTCTTTTAGCCCGATACAAACTTTAGTGTGTTTGCTTACTTTCTCTGGTCTAACATTTTGCTATACTCTTGAGAGATATAAAAGAAGAGGACCTGGTTTCAGCTCTTAAAGATGAGTGTGGCCTTTTTGGGAACTAAGACAGAGGCACATGAAATAGCAATGGAAAGAGAAGTCTGCAAGTGTGAGAAAACGAGAGAGCTAAACCATTTAAGGGAGCTATAAAATCACACCCTAATGAGACTGCAGCTACCACCTCAGTGCTGATTTTTGTGATTTGTGGAAGTGTTTTCTGTATGGGAAATAGCCTGTTTACTTTGTCTTAGTGAGTTAATCAGTGCTGATGAACAAAGAGTGTAGTCATTACTGCTTAGTACTAACTTTGATAGTTAAGCAGGTAACAGTGATTTGAAGTAAATATGGTTTAAGAAATGCAGTAGTTCCTCTTTATCTGTGGTTTTGCTTTTGCAGTTTCAGTTACAGCAAACAACGGCATTCTGAAAATATTAAATGGAAAATTCCAGAAATAAACAATTTGCGAGTTTTAGATTGTACCTCCTTTGTCCAGCATCTCCATGCTGTTCTACTAACCATTTTGTTGGTCATTTAGCAGCCATCTCAGTTATCAGATGACTATCCTGGTATCACAGTGCTTGCGTTCAAGTCATTCTTACTTTACTTAATAATGACCCCAAAGCACAAAAGTAGTGGAGCTGGCAATTTAGATATGCCAGAAAGAAGCAGTAAAGAGCTTCCTTTAAGTGAAAAGGTAAAAGTTCTCAATAAGGAAAGCAAAAAAATTAAATTGTATGCTGAAGTTGCTAAGATCTATGGTAAGAATGAATCTTCTATCCCTGAAATGGGATAGAAGGAAAAAAAAATGTTTTGTTGTTGCACCTCAAACTGCAAAAGTTACAGCCACAGTGTGTGATAAGTGCTTAGTTAAAGTGGAAAAGGTATTAAACTTTATCATAGGTATGTATGTACAAAAAAACCCATATAGAGTACGATAGTATGTGAGGTTTCAGGTGCCTATGGTGATCTTGGCATGTTTCCTTTGAGGACAGGGGACTACTGTACATTCATCTGCAAATACTAGCGGAATCCGTTATGAACACTACAAGAAACAGAGTCCTTGCAGAAATAAAAAGGTTTTCTAAATGTCATATGAAATTCAACTGTCTTTAAAACTATAGCAACAATATTCAAATGGTAATATGAATCATGATCTAAAAATGAACTAATGAAAATTCATTAAGTGGGGTGTGGTAAACTGAATAATGCCCTCCCCCACCCAAGTTGTCATGTCCCAGTCCCTGGAACTATGATTATGTTACCTTACGTGGCAAAAAAGACTTTACAGATGTGACTATGGATTTTCAGATGGGGAATTACCCTGAATATATCTGGGTGGCACAACATAATCACAGGAGTATTTATGAGAGGGAGGCAGAAGTATCAGCATTATAAAGGGAGAAACTGGAGGATGGGGTCATGAGCCAAGGAATGTGGGCAGCTTCCAGAAGCTAGAAAAGGCAGGAAAGCAGATTGTCCCCTAGGCCCCAAGAAGGACACAACCCTGCTGACATCTTGATTTTAGTCCATTGAAACTGTTTGGGACTTCTGACTTCCAGAAGTACAAGATAATAAATTTGTGTTGTTTTAAAACACTGAGTTAGGGGTAATTTATTACTGTAACAATAGGAAACTAATGCAGATACAGAAGGAAAGAAACATGAAAGCCTCTGAAGTTTTAAGTGCCTCAAAAATGAACAGAGGGAAGTAGTTTTTTATTAATGATACTTTGCTGTCCTGAATTTTTTTTTACAGTTAAAATTACTTTTCTGATACATTAAATCTCTATTGGCTTATATATGAAATGTGAATAACATTCTTACTACACTTACATGTCATGAGATTATGTCACAGGAACTAAATCAAATGAAACAATAAATGTAATATGCTTAGCAAAATGCCTGATACATAGTAGGTGCTCATTAAATGTTAGTTTCTGCTGCTTGCCCTTATAGATCTTGGATCTTGAGGAATATATAAACATATATGAGTATATTGTAAAATGATTACCACACTAGAGTTAGTTAACAGATCAATCACTTCACATAATTACCTTTTAATTTTTTGTGAGAATGCCTAAGATTTCCTCTCTTAGCAATTTTCAAGTATATAATGCTATATTGTTAACTATAAACACCATGCTGTACATTAGATACCCAGAATTTATTCATCTTATAACTGAAAGTTTGTGCCCTTTTACCAACATCTCCCTGTTTCCCCAGCCCAAGCATTTGTTTTATTGTATGGCTTGAGTGTACTAAAACCTTAATTTAGCTTATGAATCAATAAAAAGATGTAATTAAATAGTTTTTATTAGAAAACATGAGACATTAAAGAGTTAATCTGAAACAGACACAAGAATGGGATGAAACTTATTTTTTACTTAATAGTTCCAGAATTAATCAAATTATAAATATGTATAATTTATCTTCATTTGGAATTTTATACTTGCTCTTAGCAGTTCTTTAATATTAATTTCATGCTAAATGAATCATTATGAAATACTTGTGAGGAAAATTATTTTTAATCATGTACTCATTTAAAATGTAATTTATTACTTTCTGCAGGCAATAAATATGTTACATTAGTTACGACACATCACAATTGGTGGGAATGCATACTCTAAATAGGAATGTATTTTTTTTCACTGAACTAAAGAAAATTAGACTAAAATTGCCTTAACAATAAAAAAAAAGGTTATCATTGTTCAATGGAAAAAGGATAAATTTTGTTTTTCTGGGAATTCTGTGTTGGGGACTCTACAGTGATAGAGTTGTTTCTCCATTCTACAATATTCAGAGAATTTTAGTATATGGATAAGAGAGCCTCCTGACTTCCTGTGTCTTGGGTGGTTTATTTAGGTCCCTTCATCCACCCATAATTTGCTTTGTTTTAGGTTTTTTTTTACTTTATTTTTATTGTATTTTTCCATTATAATTTAGTTCCCTTGTACCCTGCTCCCCTCAGCAATCACCACACTATTCTCTATGTCCATGAGTCCTTTTTCCATTTTGCTCAATCCCTTCACTCCCTACCCAACACCCCTTAGCTGTCATCCTGCTCACTATCTATGAGTCTGTTTCTATTTTGCTTATTAGTTCAGATTGCTCATTAAATTTCACATATGAGTGAAATCATATGGTATTTGTCTTTCTCTGGCTGGCTTATTTCACCTAGCATAATGTTCTTCAGTTCCATCCATACTGTTGAAAGTGTAAAATTTTCTTCTTTTTCGCTGCTGAGTAGTATTCCATTGTGTAAATGTCCCATAGTTGTTTCATTCACTCATCTATTGGTGGGCACTTGCGCTGCTTCCATGTTTTGGTGATTGTAAATAATGCTGCAATGAACACAGGGGTGCTTATGTTCTTTTGAATTAGTGTTTTGGGTTCCTTTGAATATATTCCTAGAAGGGAGCCCTCTGGGTAAAAAGGCAAATCCATTTTTAATTTTTTGAGGTACCTCCATATTGCTTTTCACAGTGCCTGCATCAATCTGCATTCCTACCAACAGTCCAAGGGGGTTCCCTTTTCTCCACATCCTCGCCAGCACTTATTTGTTGATTTATTGATGATAGCCATTCTGACAGGTGTGACATGCTATCTCATGGTGCTTTTAATTTGGGTTATTCTGATGATTAGCGATGTTGAACATCTTTGCATATGTCTATTAGCCATCTGTATGTCCTCCTTGGAGTGCCTATTCAGGTCCTTTGCCCATTTTTTAATTGGATTGTTTGTTTGTTTGTTTTTGGTGTTGAGCTTTGTAAGTTCTTTATAAATTTGGGATATTAATCCCTCATCAGATATATCAGCAAATATATTCTCCCATTCTGTGGGTTGTTTATTTTGTTGATGTTCTCCTTTCCTGTGCAAAATCTTTTCAGTTTGATACAGTCCTATTTTTTAATTTTTTTATTTTGTTTTCCTTGCCTAGAAGATATACTGGATAAAATATTTCTATGAACTATGTCCAAGATATTGCTGCCTATGTTTTCTTCTATGATTTTTATTGTTTCAGTTCTAAAATTTAAGTCTTTGGCCCATTTTGAATTTATTCTTGTGTGTGGTGTAAGAAGGTGGTCAAGTTTCATTTTTCTACATGTATCTGTCCAGTTTCCCAATGCCATTATTAAATAAACTATCTTTAGCCCATTGTATGTGTTTACTTCCACTGTGGAATATTACTTGACTAAAAAGGTATGAGTTTATTTCTGGGCTCTCTATTCTGTTCCATTGATCTATGTGTCTGTTTTTATCCCAGTACCATGCTGTTTTGATTACTATGGCTTTATAGTATAATTTGATATTAGGTAGTATGATTCCTCCAACTTTGTTCTTCTTTCTCACTCAGGATCACTGTTGCTATGTGTGGCCTTTTGTGGTTCCACATAAATTTTTGTAACATTTGTTCTAGTTCTGTGAAATATGTCATTGGAATCTTGCTAGGAATTGCATTGAATCTATAAATTGCTTTGGGTAGTATGAGCATTTTAATGATGTTAATTGTTCCTATACATGAACATAGTATTTGCTTCAACTTATTTGTATTTTCTTCATTTTCTTTCTTCATTGTCTTATAATTTTCCAAATACAGGTCTTTTACATCCTTAGATAGGTTTATTCCTAGATATTTTATTCTTTGTGAAGCAATTGTGTTTGGTATTGTTTTCTTAATTTTCCTCTTTGTTAGTACATTATTGGCATATAAAATGCAACTGATTTCTGGATATTAATTTTGTATCCTGTTACTTTGCTGAATTCATTTATCAGTTCTAGCAGTTTCTTCATGGAATCGTTGGCATTCTCTATGAACAGTATCATGTCATCTGCAAATAAAGAAAATTTTACTTCTTCTTTCCCAACTTGGATGCCTTTTATTTCTTCTTATTGTCTAATTGTTGTGGCTAGAACTTTGTGTACTATGTTGAATGAGAGTGGTAAAAGTGGACACCCCTGTCTTGTTCTTGATTTTAAGAGGAACATTTGTAGTTTTTGCCCATTGAGTATGATGCTAGCAGTGGGTTTGCCATATGTGGCCTTTATTATGTTTAGGTATGTTCCCTCTATTCCCACTTTGCTGAGAGTTTGTACCATAAATGTGTGTTAGATTTTATCAAAAGCTTTTTCTGCATCTATTGATATGATCATGTGGTTTTAATTCTTCATTTTGTTTATGTGGTGTGTCACATTTACTAATTTGTGCATATTGTACCAACCTTGCATTCCCAGAATAAACCCCATTTGATCATGCAGTATGATCTTTTTGATGCATTGCTGTATTTAGTTTACTAATATGTTGTTGAAGATTTTAGCATCTATGTTCTTCAGAGATCTTGGCCTATAACTTTCTTTCTTTCTTTTTTTTTGTAGTGTTTTTATCTGGTTTTGAAATTAGGATAATGCTGGCCTCGTAAAATGAGCTTGGGAGCCTTCACTCCTCTTGAATTTACTGAAATAGCTTGAAAAGGAAAGGTGTTAGTTCTTCTCAGAGTGTTTGGTAAAATTCACGTGTGAAGCCATCGGGTCCAGGGCTTTTGTTTGTTGGGAGTTTTTGATTACTGCTTCAATTTCACTAGATGTAATCTGTCTATTCAGATTCTCCGATTCTTCCTGATTTAGTCTTGGAAGATTGTAGGTTTCTAGGAATATATCTGTTTCTTCCAGGTTGTCCAGTTTGTTGGCATATAGTTGTTTGTGATATTTTTTACACTCCTTTGTATTTCTTTGGCGTCAGTTATTTCTCCTCTTTCATTTATGATTTTATTTATTTGGATCCTTTCTATTTTTTTTGATGAGTCTGGTTAAATGTTTAAGTCAATATTATTTATCTTTTCAAAGAATCAGCTCTTGGATTTATTGATATTTTGCATGATTTTTAGAATTTATTTCATTTATTTGTGCTCTGATCTTGATTATTTCCTTCCTTCTACTAATTTTGGACTTTATTTGTTTTTCTTTTTCAAGTTCCTTTAAGTGTAAATTTAGATAATTTACTTGAGCTTTATCTTATTTTTTTGAGGTAGGCCTGCAGTGGTCTGAATTTCCCTCTTAGGACTGCTTTTCTTGTGTCCCACAGATTTTGGATTGTTGTGTTCTCATTTTCATTTGTTTCAAGGAATCTTTCATTTCTTCCTTCATCTCTTTGTTGATCCATTCATTGTTTAATAGCACACTACTTAGTTTCCATGTCTCTGCATATTTTTCAGTGTTCTTCTTGGGATAGATTTCTAGTTTCATAGTATTGTGGTCAGAGAAGATGCTTGATATGACCTTAATCTTCTTAAATTTATTGAGACCTGTTTTGTGACCTAGCATGTGATTTATCCTAGAAGACATTCCATGTGCACTTGAAAAGTATGTATATGCTGCTGCTTTGGGGTGAAATGCTCTGAAGATACCCATTAAATCCACTTGATCTAGTGTGTTGTTTAAGGCTGCTGTCTCCTTGTTAATTTTCTGTCTGGCAGATCTATCCATTGAAGTCAAAGAGGTGATAAAAATGCCCAACTATGACTATATTTCTGTTGATCTGTCCCATTATATCCATCAAGATTTGTTTTATATGTTTAGGTTCTCCAATGTTGGGTGCATAAATTGTTCACTAGCATTATGTCCTCTTGTTGGATTGTTCTATTTATCATTATGTAGTGTCCTTCTTCATCTCTCTGTAGCCTTGGTTTTAAAGTCTACTTTATTGGATATAGTAATACCTTTCAGGTATTACTACCTCAAAGGAGGTCGAGATGGAGGTGTAGATAGACACACAACCACCACAAAAGTGAACACAACTAACTTAAAAATGAAAAACACCCAGAACTGCCAGAAAAACACCTAGAACTGTACTGAAGTCCGACATCCAAGGATTTAAAGAAGCTGTATTCATCCAGATGGGTAGGAGGAGTGGAGACAGGGTGTTGAGGTGGAGAGGACTTGGTGTGGAGGCAGCAAGCCAGGGGCAGAGAGGTGGAGACGCAGCCGGGCAGTGGTGGTCAGTCAAATAGGCAGCCCTACATTCATGTGTGGTGGATAAAAATCAGGGAGACACCTTGTGAGAGAGAGAACCCAGCCCCAGGTCAGACTGCACAGCCAAGGACCCCCGCACTGGCAAAAGAAAGCCTCATAACTTCTGGGTGTAAACCCAATGGGGTTTAGAGTGTAAGAAACTGTCAGTTTCTCAGGAGAGCCTGGAGTGTAGGCAAACCTACCCACCCTAGGAACTACAACCAGGACAGCAGCAGAATGGGCACCAGTTACACAGGGGAAGTGGGGGAAGTGACTGGAAATGGAATGAGGGCAAGGCAAGCCTCCAGAAGTCAGGCATCAGTGGCATTGTTCCCTCTTCAACCCTTCCCTGACACACGGAGTCATAGTAGCCCCACCTTGGTGAATACCCAAGGCTCTGCCCCATATGACTTAACAGGTGTGCCAAAACAGAATCAAAGCAGTTCTACCTAGTACACAGACACAGGAAGGCTGCCAAAATCAGGAGACAAAGAAATATGGCCCACATGAAGGAGTAGAACAGAAACCCAGAAAAAGAACTACCCATATTTTTCGGACCATAAGACACACGTAGGTTTTAGAGGGAAATAGGGGAAAAAATTTGAAGCAAAAATGTGGTAAAATATTTAATAACATAAATAACATAATATTTCACTAATGTAAATATATACAGAACTCAACAGCAGCATTAACAACCATTATTCCTCCCAAATTTGGTGGGGGAAGTGCATCTTATAGTCCAAAAAATATGGTAAGTGATGCAGAGATAGCCAACCCATCAGACACAGAGTTCAAAACACTGGTGGTCAGAATGCTCAAAGATCTCATTAAATATGGAAAAAGCATAAGGGAAGAAATGAAGGCTCTACTAAGGGAAATAAAGAAAAATCCACAGGAAACCAACAGTGAAGGGGAGGAAGTTCATATCAATGATTTGGAACATAAAGAAGAAATAAATATTCAACCAGAACTAAATGAAGAAACAAGAATTCAAAAAAACAAGGAGAGTTTAAGATGGAGTGCTGGCCAAGATGGAGGCATAGGTAGACACAGTGTGCCTCTTCACACAACCAGAAGAAGGACAACAACAATTTAAAAACAAAAAACCAGAACTGACAGAAAAATTGAACTGTAGAAAGTCCCACAACCAAGGAGTTAAAGAAGAAATATTCGTCCAGACTGGTAGGAGAGGTGGAGACATGCAGGCAGGTGGAGAGGACTCACAAGGCAGCAGCTGGCCAACAAGGAAGTAGTAGCTAGTGGAGCCAGTGGTCCCACATTTGCATGCAGATAAACTGGAAGAAACAATTGGGAAGCAAAACAGACCCACAACCCAGGATTCCAGCTTGGGGAAATAAAGCCTCAAACCACTCACTGAAAACACCTGTAGGGGGTTGAGGCGACAAAGGGAGAAACTCCCAGCCTCACGGGAGAGTTTGTTGGAGAGACCCACTGAGTCCTAGAATGTACACAAGCCAACCCTCGCAGGAATCAGCACCAGAAGGGCCCAATTTGCTTGGAGGTAGAAAGGGAAGTGACTGAAAACCCGCAGAGAGTGGAGCAAGTGCCATTGTTCCTTCTTGGACCCTTTCCCCTCATACAGCATCACAAGGCAATGATGAGGGATACCCCACCCTGGTGAACACCTAGGGCTCTGCCCCTAACTACATAACTGGCATGCTGAGAAAAAAAAATGGCCCAAATGAAAGAACAGATCAAAGCTCCTGAAAAAGTACAACTTAGCAATGAAGAGACAGCCAACTTATCAGACACACAATTCAAAACACTGGTAAAGAGGATGCTTCCAGAATTGGTTGAATTTGGTCACAAATTAGATGAAAAAATGAAGGATATTCTAAGTGAAATAAAGGAAAATGTATAGGGAACCAATAGTGATGAGAAGAAAACTGGGACTCAAATCAACAGTGTGGACCAGAAAGAAGAAAGAAACATTCAACCAGGACAGAATGAAGAAATGAGAATTCAGAAAAATGAGGAGAGGCTTAGGAACCTCCAGGACATCTTTAAATATTCCAACATCCGGATTATAGGGGTACCAGAAGAAGAGGAAGAGCAAGAAATTGAAAACTTATTTGAACAAATAATAAAGGAAAACTTCCACAATCTGGTAAAGGAAATAGACTTCCAGGAAGTCCAGGAAGCCCAGAGAGTCCCAAAGAAGTTGGACCCAAGGAGAAACACACCAATGCACATCATTAAGTTACCCACAATTAAAGATAAAGAGAGCATCTTAAAAGCAGTAAGAGGAAAGGAGAGGGTTACTTACAAAGGAGTTCCCACAAGGCTATCAGCTGCTTTCTCAAAAGAAACCTTACAGGCAAGAAGGGGCTGGAAAGAAGTATTTGAAGTCATGAAAGGCAAGGACCAACATCCAAGATTATTCTATCCAGCAAAGCTATCATTTAGTATGGAAGGGCAGCTGAAGTGCTTCTCAGACAAGGTAAAGTTAAAGGAGTTCACCATCACCAAGCCCTTATTATATTAAATGTTAAAGGGACTTAGGAAAAAATGTCAAAACTATTAACACATAAATGACAACAAACCCACAACTATCAACAACTGAATTTAAAAAACAAAAAACAAAGCAAACAACTAGAACAGGAATAGAATTACAGATATGAAGATATTTGGAGGGTAATCAGCTGGGAGGGGGAAGGATAACGAGGGAAAATATATAGGCATTTAGAAGCATAATTGGGTAGTTACAGAACAGACAGGGGGATGTTAACAGTATAGGCAATGGAGAAGCCAAAGAACTTACATGTACAACCTATGGGCATGAATAAAGTTGGGGGAATTGCAGGAGGGAAAGGAAGAACGGGTTAGAGGGGTGGAAGAGTGGGAAAAAATGGGACAACTATATTAGCATAATCAACAAAATATACTTTCAAAAATGATAGATGGCTTTGTAATAAAGAAAATAAAATGTCAACAATTATAGAATATAGGTGGTGGGTGTCTGGGTTCTCTGTATAATTCTTTTACTTTTTTGTATATTTGAATATTTTTGCAATAAAATGGTAGAAAAGTATTACTACCCCAGCTTTTTTCCCCCTTTCATTTGTATAAGTTATCTTTTTCCATCCCTTTACTTTTCGTCTGTGTGTGTCTTTCAATCTGCTATGGGTCTCTTGGAGGCAGCAGGTATATGAGTGTTGTTCTCTTATTCATTCAGCTACCCTATGCCTTTTGGTTGAAGCATTTCAGCCATTTACATTTAAGGCGGTTATTCATAGATAATATTTAGTGCACCTTGATTGTTAGACTATTTCCCTCAGTTTTTTTCTTTCTCTTTTTCTTCTTCTTAAAGCAAGTCCTTTAACATCTATTGTAGAACTGTTTTTGTATTAACAAACTGCTTTAGCTTTTTCTTATCTGGAAAACTCCTTATTTCTCCTTCAATTTTAAAGATAGCCTTGCTAGGTAAAGTAGCCTTGGTTTAAGGTCATTACTTTTCATCATGAATATTTCACTTCCCTCTGGCCTGAAATATTTCTGTTGAGAAATCAGAAGATAGTTTAATTGGTGCTCCCTTGCAGTAACTATCTGCTTTTTTTCTCAAAGCTTTTAGTATTCTCTCCTTGTTTTTAGGCCTTGCCATTTTAATTATGATGTGTCCTGCCGTATGCCTGTTTGGGTCCAACTTATTTGAGACTCCCTGAGCTTCCCGAACTTGTGTATCTTTTTCCTTCACCAGATTAGGGAAGTTTTCAGTCCTTATTTCTTCAAATAGATTCTCAATCACTTGCTCACTCTCTTCTTCTGGTCCTCACATAATGTGGATGTTATTATGCTTCATGTTGTCCCAAAGGGTTCTTAAGCTCTCCTCATTTTTAAAAATTCTTTTTTCTTTTTGCTGCTCTGCTTTTTTTTCTACAAGGTGTTTTTTTCTACCTTGTATTCCTAATCACTGATTCGATCCTCTGCTTCATTTAACCTACTGTTTATTCCTTCCAGTGTATTATTTATTTCAAATATTGCATTCTTTATTTCAGGGTGTAGCAGAGTAATTCCTGCTCCTTTTTTATGGTTTCTATGTCTTTTTCTCATGTTGTTGAGTATGTTTATAATCATTACTTAAACTCTATATCTAATAAATTGCTTGCCTCTATTTCATCTAATTCTCCTTCTGGAGAATTCTCTTGGTCTTTAATTTGGATCTGTTTCTTTGTTTTTCCACTTTGTTTCTATGTAATAGGTAGGTAGAGCTACAAATTCTGGTGTAGACCTAAGTCAAACCGGCCTGTGACTGGCCCTGGGCAACCTGTTTGGAGCTATCAGCAATCCACAACCTGTGACTCCCTCTGCTGGGCCTGGGTATGTGCAAAAAGAACCAGGCTATAGGCCAAGGCTGGCTTTTATCAGCACTAGGCCTGGAGAAGCATCAGCTGAAATCTCTCAGCATTCTACCTTTGCCTGCAAGCTTTCTGTTGGGTAGATCAGTGAATGTCTTCCAGCTGTACTCCTCAGCAGCCTGGCTTAAGCTCCACAGGGTGTAGCAGAGTAATTCCTGAGAACAGGACTATTGCTTTCCCTCAGGATGATGCCACTTGGAGGGGAGTGCTCTGCCTGAGAAAGGTGGCTCCTGCATTATGGGGAATGAGTCAGAACAGGGATCCTGACAGCTGTTCCTTCAGTTCTCTCTTCAGAGCCACCTGTCCCAGACTATCCTCACACATCTGTAGTCCACTTTGTCCTCCCTCTGCTGGATCCCAGGGGAAGTGGCTGCAAATGGAACTTTGTGCTTTGGTCCTTTAAAAAGCTCTCTGTGTCTCCATCCATCTCTTCTTGGTGGACAGAAACCCTGCTGCTTTTTGCAGCTGTATGTTATTTAGATGCCTTTCCCAGTTCTGGTGCTGTGGGCTGGGAGAGCCCAACTTGGGGTTTAGACCCCTTACTTCTCAGGTGACCCCACCAGCCACTGAAATATCCTTCCAGCACTTCAGCCACCTCCCCACTTTGGGAGGCCAGCCAGCCCCCTTGCGCCTCCTCCGCACTTCCTACCAGTCTGGTTGTGACAATATGGCTTCTCTCTAGCTAGTGTTCAGTTGGTCATTCAGGATGGTTTTTCTAAAATTTAGTTGTAATTACAGTTTGGTCCTGGGGGGAGGTTAGTGTAGCTCCCTCTTATTTCTCTGCCATCTTTGAAACCGCCCCCCATTTTTTAATGAAACTTACTGCTCTCTTGTGTTTATCTTATTTTGACAAGCATGTATCTTTTGAGCTATGCTGCTGGAAGAGAACATGCTGATTGATTTAATAAAGATTCCCTTCACTAGACTAATCTTCCCAAGAGCAGAGAACATTTTTTCTTTCTTTTTTCTCCATGGTAATCCCAGACTATACCATAGTGCCTCAGCTTACTTCAGCTGCTAGCAACAGAGATCTAAAACAACAGTAGTTAAACAAAACAGATTTATTTTTATTTATTGTAAAAGAAGTCCAGAGTAGGAAAACTAGGTAATTCCCATGATTACTGGTAACCCAGGGACCTTCTACTTCTTTTACTCTGTCATTCTTATTTCATGACATCACCCTTAAGGATACCTTATATTCCAAGATGACTGGGAGTCTAGAAAGGGGAAAAGGGCTGAAAAGCTCCTTGCCTATTGCCTTTCTACCTTTTGAGAAGACTTTCTGAAACTTCCAACCAACAGTTTCCATTCATCTCTCACTGGTTACAACTTAGTTACATTACAACCCTGATAGCCAGGCAGTCTGGGAAATGCAGTTTTTTTTATTGGGCACATTGCCTTAATAAGTATGTAAAAGCAGTGTTATCATACTAACAAGGGGAGGAAGTGATACCATGAAATTAGTAAGGAGGTTGTAATGGGTTTTTTTCTAAAGCGAAATTTACCTAATTCATAAGACTGTTCTTTGACTCCACCACCTTTTCTTAAAATTAAAACTTCTTTTTAAAAATTCAAATGATGGTTGATTCCACCCTCCACATCCAATGTCTTTACTTGACCAAATAGAAAGTTAACTCTGTTAGTCCTCTAATATTATGAATATTTTACTGGCCCAAGAAACCCCAAATCTAAGGAACTCCTGGACCTGTGAGATTTCTCCCAACTCCAAGATACTCAGATGGATCTGTGTCTTCAATAAAGCCTATATACTTAATGCCTTTTGCTTGGAATGTTCTCTCTAGGCATTCATTGATTAATGTAGCATGAAGGCTCAGCCAAAGTGTTAATGCTCAGTGACACAAAAAATTGATGCCACCTCCAGGTATTTAGTCAGGGTTTACTCTGCAGTAAGAGAGAAACTCATTACAGTCAGAATAGGTAGAATTCCGGCCAAGATGGAGGTGTAGGTAGAAACCCTTTGCTTCCTTGCACAACCAAAAGGAGGATAACAACCAATCTAAAAACAATAAACAACCAGAAGTGCCAGAAAATCAAAATGCATGGAACTTCGACAACAAAGGAATTAAAGAAACATTCAACCACACCACTGGTAAAAAGGAGCCGTGCAGCCAGGTGGGTGGAGAAGAATGGCAGCAAGGTGACTGACTGTGTGGGGCTGGCTGAGAAAACCTGCAACAAGGCTGTGGACTGTGTGGGCAGGGCGGGGCTGTCTGAAAGGGAAACTGAGACTCAGAGCTGACTGTTGACTATGGCAGGGGTTGCTACTGTGGGAGAAACTCCCAATCTCACATGAATTCATTGGAAAGTGGGGCTAAAGCCCAGCAAGCAAGCTGCATTGTTCTCTCTCTGGCCCCTCCCCCACAAATAGCACCACAATGCATCAAGGAGAGTTGTCCTGCCCAGTCAAATACCTAAGGCCCCGCTCCCTTACAATTTAACAGATGTTCTGAGACAAAGAAATATGGCCCAAATGAAAGAACAGAGCAAAACTCCATAAAGAGAGCTAAGAGATGAGGAGATAGCCAATCTCTCTGATGAGAGTTCAAAACTCTGGTAAATAGGATGCTCACAGAACTAATTGAGCTTGTCACAAAATGAAAAAGCAAATGAAAGATACCCAAAGTGAAATAAAGCAAAATATTCAGGGAACCAACAGTGACAGGAACAAAACCAGGACTCAAATCAACAATTTGGAACAAAATGGAGAAATAAACATCCAACCAGAAAAGAATGAAGAAATAAGAATTCAAAAAGAATGAACAGAGGCTTAGGAACCTCTGGGACAGCTTTAAGTGTTCCAATATCTGAATTATAGGGGTGCCAGAAGGAGAAGAGGAAGGGCAAGAAATTGAAAACTTATTTAAACAAATAATAAAGGAAAACTTCCACAATCTGGCAAAGGAAATAGACTTCCAGGAAGTCCAGGAAGCCCAGAGAGTCCCAAAGAAGTTGGACCCAAAGAGGAATACACCAATGCACATCATTAAGTTACCCACGATTAAAGATAAAGAGAGCATCTTAAAAGCAGCAAGAGGAAAGGAGAGGGTTACTTACAAAGGAGTTCCCACAAGGCTATCAGCTGCTTTCTCAAAAGAAACCTTACAGGCAAGAAGGGGCTGGAAAGAAGTACTCAAAGTCATGAAAGGCAAGGACCTACATCCAAGATTATTCTATCCAGCAAAATTATCATTTAGAATGCAAGGGCAGGAAAAGTGCTTCTCAGATAAGATCAACTTAAAGGAGTTCATCATCACCAACCCATTATTGTATGAAATGTTAAAGGGACTTATCTGAGAAAAGAAAGATAAATATGAATGGTAAAATAACAGCAAAGTCACAACTATCAACAAATGAACCTAAAAAAGAAAAACAACAAAAACAAAAAGTAAGCAAACGACTAGAATAGGAACAGAACCACAGAAATGGAGATCACATGGAGGGTTTTCAATGGGGATGGGGAAGGGAGGAATGGGAGGGAAAGGTACATAGAATAAGAAGCATATTTGGTAGGCATAAAATAGACAGAGAGAGGTTACGAATGGGATAGGAAACAGAATTCAAAGACCTTATATGTACAACCCATGGACATAAACTAAGGAGACGGAATGCTGGAGGATTGGGGGGTGCGGGGGGAAAATTGGGAAAACTATATTAGCATAATCAATAAAACATACTTTTTAAAAAGTCAGAATAGGTAAAGAGGTGATTGTTATGAGGATATAGGTAATCTCGTGGGCAGCTGAGAATAGAAAATAAGTGGAGTCAGCTTGCCTTAAAATTGGGCTTAAAAATGGAATGTTGGGAATGAAAGCAATAGTCTATCTTTCATGGGATAAACATGACTTTTCAACTACTTTTTGCTTTCCTCTGCCTACACACTTTTTTTGGTATATATATTATTCTCTCAGTAACTTTGGATGGCATGAAAGTTTGGCTCTCGTGGTATAGGAGCAGTACTGTCTTTCAGTGTTGCAATTCCAAACTCCCCAGCAATAGCTTGATTGGTTTACCAAGGGTCAAGTTACCATTCCTGGTTCAAGTAGCTATGGCAGAGAATGGGACCATTAGTACAAACATGTCTTCCTAATATGCATTCTTTCAGAGAGCCTAGGAAGTGAGCAATGGGGAGAGGCAGCTCTACATGCAACATTTTCCCTTTTCCATTAATTTTCACCTTGAGCAGTCCTCTGTTTCCTGATCTCAGGTGCTTTTTCTCATCAGGGTGGCAGATCAAAGATGTTCACTGTTACTTGCATTATTTCTTGGAATTATTTCATGCACAGATATTATTCTTGTTTTCTTCTCTAATTAAATTTACATTTCCTCATTGAGAATGTTTTAAGAGGAAAGCAAAGTGGTCGTTAAAGTACCTAAGTCCCTGAGGTCATATCACCCCATCCTCACTTCTACCCTACTTGGGAAGTGGTCTGGTACCCACCCTGAGCATGAGCAAGAGCATAGCAAGTGGTTAGAAGCACAACCCCAGAGTCAATCAACCTGAATTTGAAGGTACAAATAACCTACTAGTAGAGGTTGCTCTGTGTATCAGTTTCTTTATCTGTGAAATTGCAGTATTACCTACCTCATCCATAAGATCACTGTGAAAATCAAAGAAAATAACCAGGTCAAGGAGTCAGCTCAGTGCCTGGGACTTAATAAACACTTACTAAATATTTGCAGTTGAGACCAGAGACAAATATCAGAGGCGCAGATATGATAGTTTTACGTCTTGGGGTGCCATCTGGAAACTTAGGTGGGAGTTAGGATATATTTTGGAAATGACAGCTGGAAACTAGGTTGGTATCTGGACTAATTCTGGGAATATGAGTCTTACTACAACGGCTAGAATCCAAGATAGTTGATTTTATTTGTTTGTTGAATTCCGAAGGAAGATTTAATAATGTCAGTAACTCGGTAGCACTCAGCTGTGGTGTTTCTCTCCCTGGAATGTAAAGATTCTAATGTTTGGATTCCATTGGAATGTATTCTAATTCTAATTCTTTCTAAAGATGAAATAATTTTCACCTACACGTGCCATTTTTCATGTTTGCCACATTATTTAAGTGTGATTAGATTTATACTATAACCAAAACTGTTTATAGAGGCACACATAACTCAATTTTATAAGCCAATTAAAAATAGGATTTGTATCTAAGTATTTGTTTCTTAGGAAACTTTTTTTTTTAAAGATTTTATTTACTTATTTTTAGAGAGAGGGGGAGGGAGAGAAAGCCCTGATTGGTTGCCTCTCACACATCCCCAACTGGGGACCTGGCCCACAACCCAGGCAGGTGCCCTGGCTGGGAACCAAATCAGCAACCTTTCAGTTTGCAGATCAGCACTATATCCACTGAGCTACACCAGCCACGGCTCTCAGGAAACTTTTCAGACATTTTACAAAGTGATCATCTCATTACCGCTTAAAATATTAGGATGGTGCCACCCATATAGATAACAGATAAAATAAATGTATATAAATCTTTGTAAGTGTACATTTTAATGCTTATAAATACTTCTGTATATATTCTACTTATTTAGGCCTAAATTAGGCCTACATTAGGCCTAAATATGTTGTCCTTTCATATATTGTAAAGTTGAATGAGCCCATCAAGTCTTTGCTAACCTCTGCATTAAAAAAGACATAAAGCTGCAATATGGCAAGACCTTGATTATAACTACACTACAAACACTAGAAAGGATTTTTTTCAGCAAATATGTAAAAGGACCCAAGTACCAAAATGGATATTTTCTCTAAAGGAACACATGGTTTAATTCTTTCCTTTGCTGGTAAATGCAAGATTTAATCACTAACTTGCTTGCATTTGTTACCACAGATACAATGACTTTCTTCCTAGGGCCAAGGTGCCAAGATGAGTGTTACTCAAGCATCTATCTCTACACAGGCCCACGTTTAACTATGCACACATCAAAAAAGCAGTCCTCTTTAGTTGCCAGGGAATATTTTCAAGACTGGATGTAACACCTGATTCCTTAAAGCAGTTGTAGATCCTTTGCCATTGTCCTTTAACTTAAAAAAAAAGTTGTTGATACTACTAACCTTCATATTAACTTTGTCACAAGCTGTATATCTTGGTAAATTATCTAATCTCGGAATTCAATTTATCCTCTGGTAAAATGGGTGTTCCTTCGTTTTAGATGGCTGGAAGTGTTTGTTTTTATTACATGCATACATACACTGCCTTATAGAAATTTTTTTTTAAAGAACCCCTTAAGTTGTAGTTTTATGATAATGGGGCATTGATTTTAAAAAACTGAAACGGAAGGTTAGGCTCCTCAATTTATGTGGCTCAGTGGATTGAGAGCCAGACTGAGAATCAAAGGGTTGGAGGTTCCATTCACAGTCAGGGCACGTTCCTGGGTTGCGGGCCAGGTCCCCAGTAGGGGGCGTGGGAGGGGCAACCACTCACTGATGATTCTCTCTTTCTCCCTTCCCCTCTCTCTAAAATAAATAAAATCAAATCTTAAAAAAAATAAAAACCTTCTGCACTACTAAATTCTAGAATAGAAAAAAATTCACCTAGACAAGCTAATACTATTGCCATGAATGAGGTTTACAGAAAATGCTGCTTTCCATTTATTTAAGTGCTTTAAATACAGCTTTGAACTGATTTGAACTCGAATCAAATACTGTATGAAACTGATTGGCAGCGGGGCCAGGTGGAGTGTTATTAACTGAAGAAAGATTCCTTTTTGTGTGTGTGACCACAACTATAAATCATATTCTAGGCCTTTTTAGTGGTTTTATCCCCTTGACAAAAACTCAATTTTTCTTTAAAAAAACCCTAATTTCCATCTTACCTCCCCCGCACTGTAAGAAAAATGTTGAAATAATTAGGCACCAACCCGATAAAAAAACCCGTGTTTTTCTCTGCGGGTCTTCCTGCGGGGTAGTGGATCACCCACGACTCCAGCACAGAGGCAGCGGTGTTAAACTACAGTAGCCACAAGACCTCACTAGCCCTGGAGCTCTCCCGCCTGGCCAATTTCCTGAGGAGCCGGTGACAGGCTTTTGCCCCGCCCCCACGAGTCCGGGATTCGTCAGAATTTTCCCGCGATGCCGCAGGGAGCACGTGGGGTCCACTTCGCCAGGCCCCAGAGTGCACTGCAGGCGCGTGCGTGTGCGCGAGTGTGACTTTACAGTCAAGCGACCGCGGGAAAATTCCAAAAAGTAAAAAAAAAACCAAACCAGTCCGAGGCAAAGCCAAATTTTAAAGCCACAGAATTCGGGCGGTGGCGTCCTTTCCGCCACTGCCTCAACTGCTGAAGCAGCTCCGGCGCAGACTACTGGGTAAGAGAGGCCGCAGAACGAAAGGAAAGACAGCTGCTTCCCTTGGGGTGGGGATCTGGCCTACGGGTCAGCCTGAGCGTGGGGGTAGGGAGGGAAGACTCGCGAGAATGTCCACCGTGCTGTGCGCCTGTGAGTGGGCTAAGCTCCCACCGTGTGCGTTGGGCAAACAGGGGAAGTGGGTAGGGCATGAGGTGGGGCCAGCTTGCAGAGGGGCGGAGCTGATATGGGGGCGTGGTGACCGGCAGAGCCGGCGGAGGGCTCACGGGAAAGGGAACCCGCCCAGAGAGGTTGGGAGTTTGGCGTTAGTGTTTTGGTTCTTTCTGTTTGTTGAGGCAGGCAGCTGTATCGTCTTGAAGGAGGGGAGCAGAGGTGAATTTCTTCATCTCTCATCAGTGGGAGCTGTGAAAAGCTCGCCTCTTTTAACCAATCACCCTCTACAGTATTCGGCATGCTTTCTGTACCCCCTGGCGCCATTGGCGAAGCCCAATTAGAGGAGCCGGAGGCGCGGCTGTTACCCCTCTGTCCTTCCGGTCTTTCATCCCAGTGGGAGGTTCTGATGGACTGTTCTCTCCCCACAGCCCTTTGAACGACAGGCCAAACGGGGTCCAAAACCCTTGAGAGATTTTTTGGGGGCGGGGGGTGTTGTTTGTTGCCAAGCTCTGTGTGTTTGTGTGTGTGTGTGTGTGTGTGTGTGTGTGTGTGTTTATGTGGGCGTGTTTACAACCGTGAACCCTGTATAGTTGTCTTGTATGGGCTAGAGGTCTGGAGGGCAGTGGGGGAGAAGATTCGGAGTTTTTGAAACATGAGAAGTTGGGGACCAGAATTTTCAGGAAAGAGGCCAAGGAATTTTCTGGCCAAGACCTGTGTGTGCCTGTGCCTTTGTCCTAATCTGAAACTTGGAAAGCTCCAGGGCTCCTGGATTTACTCTAGTCTATGCATTTTAGTTTAACCTATGCATTTAATGCATCTTAACTGAGATGTGATTGATTTATCAGCAGAAGATCGGGACACTTTTAAGCCACCGACTTCAGCTATTCTTGCGTGTCACTCGCCTTCAATAATGTGTGGCTCAGCACATTTTCTCATTACTCCCCTCAAGAGGGGAGGAAAGGTTGTTTTAAATGATAGAATTCATACCATGTGTTGGGATCATTTATTACATAAGCTTAGATAGAAACATGTTCATTGTAACTTTATCCATTAAACTTAAACCAAATTGATTCACATGGAAATAAGCACATATAAACATTACTCATATACACATACGAGAAAGACTACAGCAAAAAAGAATTGGGCTTTCCTAGTTATATCAAAGGCCTTTTTACCCCAGAGTAAAAGTTAGATCCAGCTTATTTAGACTTGGACTAATTATTCTTCGGTATATTATACATATTAATTCATGTTTTATTATTCAGTTATATTCCTCTTGATTTCTTGAAAAACATTTTGTAAGGTTTCAGTAAAGAGAGGGAAACTATATTAGAATTTTTTGTCCTGTTCTTTAATAGAAAGCATTAACTTGATTGGCTGAGTGTGGAAGATATGTTGCTGCATGCATGTGAAACTGTGTGTACATTTTAAAATAAATGGGATTTTAAACTAGTTCCATATTTCAGCAAGTAGTTCCAGTAACAATTATACGAACTTTGTATTTATGAAAACCAGCTACAGGGAGGCCAGCCTGGGTGGTAGAAAGTTGGATTGATTAGCTAGGCTGCAGATAGTGCCAGAGAAATCTCACATGTGTGGCAGTTCCAAGTTGGTAGTGGTGAAGCCTCAAATCAGGCTTGAAATCAGCACCAAATGGATTTATAAAATTTTACTTTAGGCCCTGGCTGGGTATCTCAGTTGATTAGAGTGTCATTTTGATACACCAAGGTTTCGGGTTTGATCCCTGGTCAGGGCACATATATTTCCCTTTTCCTTTCTCCCTAAAATCAACAATTTTTTTTAAAAAAACTTAATTTTATGCTGAGGTATGTATATTCTCTGTTTTTGTTTGTGGATCCTAAATGACTGACTTTTTAAGATGAATGAACACCTGTAGGAGAAGTACATTGAGTCTGCAGTGTTTTACTAAAAATGGATGAGAAGGAAAAAGTTAAAAATTCATCAGAAAAGTTAGACAACAATGTAAATCTGCAGCATTTTATTTTCTACTAAATATAAAAAAAAATTTTGTTTTGGACTCAGTTTGGAAGAGACCTTGCAGAATTATCTGGTTCATTCTTTCAGGTTCTTCAGAAACTCTTCTGGGTACATAGAAATCATTTCCCTGTTAAGATCTTAATATACAAACATCTATTATCTTCCTGATACCTTTCCCTAATTATAAGAAGGCATAATTCATATGGAAATCACTTTTTTTGAAATGACATACTTTGTTTTCTAAAAAATTAAGTGTCTTTTAGTTAGTAGATTTTTGAAATTGAGCAATGATCACGACAATTCAGTTTTAAAACATTTGCATCACCATAACAACTTTGTGTATTTGCAAGTTCACACTCAATTCTGGCTCTGGCTTTCGGCCTCAGGCAACCCATTGGTTTGCTTTGTGTCTCTATAGAAAAGACTTTCTGGACATTTCATATAAATGAATATATAAAATAAGTACTGTCTTATGTCTGTTTTCTTTCACTTAGCATAATGTTTTTCAGGTTCATCCATGCTATAGCATGTATCAGTAGTTTGCTCCTTTATTGCTGACTAGTATCCCGTTGTGTGGATGTGCCACATTTTGTTTATCCATTAATCAGTTGATAGACACTTGAGTCGCTTCTACTTTTTGGCTGTTATGAATAATGCTGCTGTGAGAAATTGTATGCAAGTTTTTGTGTGGACATATGTTTTCATTTTTCTTGAATAGATAATGAGTGGAATTGCTGGGCTGTATAATGAGTTCATGTTTAACTTTTTTAGGAAACTGCCAAACTTTTCCAGTTTAGCTGTACCATTTTACAATATATTCCCACCAGCAATGTGTACAGGTTTGTTTTTTCACATCTTCATTTGTTAATTGTGTCTTTTCTTGTAGCCATCCTAACGGGTGTGAAGTGGTATGTCCTTGAAATTTTAGTTTCTATTTCCCTATTGGCTAATGATGTTGAACTTATTTCCTTGTGCTTATTAGCAATTCCTACACTGTCTGTGAAATGTCTATTGATGTCTTTTGTCCACTTTTGGATTGGGTTGCTTATCTTATTGGGTTTTAAGCATTTTTTTTTGTATATTCGGAATACAAGCCCACTATCATATACATGTTTTGCAAATAATTTCTCCCAGTCTGTTACTTGTCTTTTCATTTTTTTCAGGTTATCTTTTGAAGCACAAAAATTTTTAATTTTGAGAAAGTTCAGTTTATCAGTTTATTTCCTTTTTTGAATCATGCTTTAGGTTTATGATCAATTGCAGCTAACTTTTGTGTGGGGTATGAAATATGGGTGCAAATTCTTCATCTTTTTTTGTATGTGGTTATCCAATTGCTTCAGCACTATTTGTTGGAAAAAAAACCTTTTCTTTCTTCATTTAGTTGTCTTGGCACTTTTGTCAAAAATCAATTGACCATAAATTATTTCTAGACTCTCATTTCTGTTTCAGTGATCGGTATGCCTATTCTTGTACCAGCAATGTGCTGTCTTGATTATGATGGCTTTATAGTAAATTTTGAGATTAGTAGTATAATTCTTTCATTCTTTTTTTTTTTTCAAATTGTTTGGGCTATTCTGGGTTTTGTGTAGTTCTATATAAATGTTAGTATCAGCTTGTCACTTTTTCCATAAAAAGCCTGTTGTGATGGATTTTAATAGAAATTGCATTGACTCTGTAAATCTGTTTGGGGGAGAATTACCAACTTGAATGTGGAATGTGTTGCTGTTTGTTTAGATCTTTAATTCTGTCAGCCATGTTTTATACTATTCAGTGTATAAGTCTTGACCTCTTTTGTTAAGTTTATTTTGAAGTGTTTCATTTTTGATGCTATTGTGAATAGATTTTTTTCACTTTTCATTTTTGGGTTCATTGCCAGTATATAGAAATATAGTTGATATTCACATATTGATCTTGTATCCTGTAACTTTGTTTATTACTTCATACAGGTTTTGTGTGTGTGTGTGAGAGACTTGGAATTTTCTACATATACTAACATGTCATGTGAATATAGACAGTTTTACTTTTCCTTTGTATATGGATGCCTTTTTTTCCCCCCATAACCTCCAGTACATTGCTACATAGAAGTGGGGAGGGAGAGGGGAGAGTGGACATTCTTAACTTGTTCCTGATATTAGGGGGAATACATTTAATCTTTTTCCAATAGGTTCTTATGAGTAAATGTTGGATTTTTTCAGATGCTCTTCTGTATCTATTGAGATGACCATATGGTTGTGTTTCTTTATTCTATTAATGTAATTTATTAGATTAGTTGGTTTTTAAATATTATCCTAACTTTGTGTTCCTGGGATAAATCCCACTTGGTCATGGCATATAATTCTTCTTATGTGTTACTGGATTTGGTTTAGTATTTTGTTTAGGATATTTGTGTTCATGAGGAGTATTGGTGGGTAATTTTCTTGTGATGTCTGTGTCTGGCTTTGGTTTTATGGTAATACTGTCATCTTACAATGAGTTGGAAGTGTTCCATCTCATTTTCTAAAAGAGTTTGTGAAGGATTAATGTTATTTCTTCTTTTAATATTTGATAGAATTCACCCATGAAGTTATCTGTTCGTGGATTTTTCTTCATGGGAAGGTTTTAAACTACAAATTAAGAACCAAGTCTTCATTTCTTTGATTTTATTTACTGTTTTTCTGTTTCACTGATTTCTACTCTAATCTTTATTATATCATTCTTTCTTGCTTTGGGCTTAATTTGCTCTTTTTCTAATTTTATAAAATAGAAGTTTACATTATTGATATGAGACCTTTATTCTTTTCTAATACAAGTGTTCAAAGTTACAAACTTCTTTTTAAGCACTGTTTAAATGGCATCCCACAAATTTTGATATGTTGTGTTTTTGTTTTCATTCAGTTCATGATATTTTCCAATTTTCTTTGTGATTTCTTTTTTGACCCATTGGCCACCTAACAAGATAGAGCTATTCTTCTTACAAATGAACAAGTTTTTACCCTTTGCCAAAATAAGCAGATGTACAATCCCAAGAATTATTGTATTTATTGCCAACTATATTGCTTTACAAAATCAGCCATAGTCCCACTGAATATTTTTTTGCCTGAAGACTAAATTGTAAAGTTAACTTCCAACAACTGGTACATAAAATAAAAATGGGAAGAAGAGAGAAGACAATTTGCTAACATACATAAATACATAAGTATAAAAAGCAGATATGCAAAACTATCAAAGTTCTTATTTCTGTAGTTAGCCACATAATTGATATCTATGGCTTCTTTCCACTGTCTCTTCCGTGCTTCCTTTGTCCTGAGCAAGGGCTTTAGTTGATTGGTGTTTTTTAACCAGGTTAATGTTCAAACCTTTATTCTTGAAGGATCTGAGCTGTAGAGCCTTCTCTTGCTCTAATCCCACTCAGAAGAGGCAGCTTTACACCAGACTCTATAGATGAATCAGAGTAGCACATACACATATGGCATATGTTGCCTCCAAAATTTAAAAAATTCCACCTTTGCATGTTGTGACTCTTTGCATGGTAGGTGGTGTAAGGTGGAGCAACTTATATTTCATCTTGTAGAGGATAGCTCAACATGCGCTAGACCAGGAATGAGCAAACTATGGCTTATGGGCCAAATCTGGCCTGTTGCTTGTTTTTGTATGAACTGTGAAGTAAGAATGTTTTTTATATATATATATATATATATAAAATATATATACTTTATATGTATATATTTATATATTTATATCTTAATCCTCACCTAAGGAGGATGTACTTACTAATTTTTTAGAGAGAGGGATGGAGTGGGGAGGAGAGGGGGAAAGAAGGAGAAACATTGATGTGAGAGGAACATCAATCGGTTGCCTCTGTTGTAGGCCCTGACTGGGGATCAAACCTGCACCTTTGGTATGTACCCTGACTGGGAATAGTACTTGCAATGGTGTGGGACAATGCTCTGACCAACTGAGCCACCTGGCCTTGGGGAAAAAAGAACATGCGACAGAGACCATCTAAAGTATTTGCTACTTCTTGCTCATCAGGTCTATTTAGCATTATAATGTCCATGTAGTAGATCAGTATGATATTTTATGTCAAGATAAATACCTCTAGTTCCTTCACCCGACTTGGCTTTCCCAGTGCCCAGCTTCTGTAGCTTGAGTGGATCCCCCGGCACTTGGCAGTTTCAGTGCAGGGCTCCCAGGTGCTTGCATTTCCTCCAGCGCTTGGTGGCTGGGCACACAGGACTCCTCCAGCACCAGGGATCCTTGTCAAGCATGGCTCCTCCAGTGTTTGTTCCTGTAGCACTGTGGCCAGCATCCCCCAACTGCCAACAGCTTACTGTTGTGTCTCCCACCTGTGATTTTGTAACTGAGTGCCTCTGGTGAGGTATCTCCTTATGAACATTTTCCATAGCATCCTGCATGACAGGTGTCTGGATAGGTGTAGAATTTTCTGCATTGTTTGGCATCTAGAAGAATATCCTGCTTCTAATTCTGACCAGTACCATTAGATTTCTTAGTAATTACACTAAAAAGGTTGGCAAAGCTAATGAAAGTTTTGTTTGCTGATAAGTATTTTGATGACTTTGTATTTTTTTGAAACTGTAGCCAGTTTTAGCAATAGCAAATAAAAATGTTTTCATATGAAGTCATAAAAGGTAGATTTCTGATCTGGCTGGGTGATTTATTGGTTGAAGCATCTTCCTGCACACCAAAAGGTTGTTGGTTCAATCCCTGGTCTGGGCTTGTATGTGAAGCAACAGATCAATGTTTCTTTCTCACTCTCTGTCTCTATTTTCTCCTTCCTCTTTCCCTAAAATCAATAAACATACCCTCAGTGAGAATTAAATAAATAGAAAGGTGGATTTCCAGCAAGTTCAGCTGGCACAGCACCCACAGAGACCTCACTGCCATTCAGTGAGCCATAACTATGCACTCTCCAACAAGGTATAGACCTCACTTGGGGTGGAAAAGAATGTGCTCTTCCTTGGGTGTTATATCTCAGCCCTAGGAGTAGTGGGTGCTGCTGATACCTGCTATCCCTGTATTCTTTAGGCTTTTTTTTTTTTTTTTACCTCTGACTGGCTAATGTCTTGTTACTTTATCCATCATTATACTGAATATTCTTTATATTTGACTTTCCCTACTCAAATTGCTGTGTGATTTTTCTTTCCTGATTAGACCCAGACTGATTCATTATCTTTGCTTCCAATTTTCTAAAGTAATAGAGACTTGTGGGAGTATTTAGCCTATTAATTTTTGTGAATTGTGCAAGTAAAACCTAGAGTTACTGCCACTTCTATATGACAAAAGGTAAATTTTGGTGAGAATATGCCAGGCTTTTGTATAGTGATGAATTGGGCTTTATAGTTCCTTTGTTCCTTCCCAGGCCTTTGAAAATTAGAAACAATATAGGTACCCTGGAAAGCGGGGTTAGGGAGTAGGAGGGAAGGGGGAAGGGAAAGAAATTGGGCTGTGGTCAGTGTTATGGCACCCAGAGGGCAGGGACCAGATGACCTGACTTTATATATCTGTCTGACTATACTTCACATTACCTTTGACCTCAAGGTTTTCCTTTTTCAGATTTCTGGGACTTTTTTTTTTTCTCTAGAGGCCCAATACTGATTTTATAATAAAAAATATATGACATGTAAACATTTTATATAACTATATATTTTAGCAGAATCTGAGATTTGGGGTCTGGACCCTGGTGACTAGTCATAAGATGGTTGAGACTGCAGCTGTTTTTCACTTACACAAAATGATTCAGGACATGTCTTATTGAAGAATATGTTCGGCTGTGTGATCCTTTACCTGGTCAGGTTTGAAGGTACCTAACTGCTAAACTCTTTTGTTTCTGTCATGGGAATTTGGATGTACTGCTTACCTTAGCGACTCCCAACATCCTCCCGGGGCTGATTCCTTTTTGTTGTTGTTTATTTAAAACAATCCCATTATAAGTCCTCCTTGTACATAACCTAACCCTGCCTCTCTGATTCTGCTTGTATGTTCATGTGCTATTCTCATAGATTGCCTTATCAACCCTTGATTCCTTGATGATCAATTCTGGTTATGAATAATTACTTCTCCTCTGTCCTTACGCACTGTAGTTCATACTATTGCCATATGTGTGTATGCCTTATTTCCACAACTCTTGGCAAGCTTCTTCAGGATTGTTGGGTGCCTACCCAGCATCCTTTTCTCCTTTACCCCTTCCTAACAGGGCATAGATTTTCTTTCAGTAGTCACCATTACGTAGACTTCAGGCAACACTGGTCAACTCGGGCGTTGACTCTGATTGGCTTAAAACAATCTGCCTTAAAATAAGCAATAAAATTTTCATGGTCACAGTCTTTGGTTAGGATGGGCATAAGCTTAAGCAAGTCCAGTCTGAACACTTATGAAGTCTCATACTTGGGATGCTAGAATTGAAGTGTATACTCTCTTCTGGGTGGTATGGTGTGCAATGTGACTCCTGTAATGACTGAGTGTGATGGATAGATGGATCAACTATGAAGTCTGCCCTATCTCTGGACCTGCCAGTTTCTTGAGCCAATAAAATCCTGTTACTGTTTTAGCCAGATTTGTTTGGTGTGGCAGAGACATTTATTCCTTAGCCCTAGCTTTCTAAACTTGGGAGTACTCAAAGATGATCTTGTCTAATATGGGTTATGATGATTTCATAGCCTATCCCTACAGATCAGAGTTTGTAATAAAATACTGTTAGAATGTATTTTTGGACATTTCCAATTTCAAATGAGGTCTAATTTCAGCTTTTATTTGATGCTATTTGCTATGTATGTGTAATCATAGGCCTTGAGAGTGAGTAACCCTATATTAGTGGTATAAAAGCATGGCCTTTTATACATCAAGTAGAATTTTCTGCAGTGTTTGGCATCCAGAAGAATATCCTGTTTCTAATTCTGACCAATACCATTAGATTTCTTAGTAATTACACTAAAAAGGTTGGCAAAGCTAATGAAAGTTTTGTTTGCTGATAAGTATTTTGATGACTTGGTATTTTTAAAAACTGTAGCCAGTTTTAGCAATAGCAAATAAAAATGTTTTCATATGCAATACTGTAATAAGATTGATTTTATTTTAAAATTTAGTGATTATAAATTAAGTAAGATAAGTGCAACGGAAAATACCTTGAATTTTGGTAGTGACATTCTTTGGAGATAGGAAAAACTACAAATTTACTTCATTATATGAGATATATATGGTGTATCTGTTCGGTTTTACAGATGTGTTCTGTACACATCTAATGTATGCTTAACACTGTACTAAATCCTTTTAGTTTTAAATAACTTACAAGTAAGTCTAATTTGTTTAACTTTAAAGTAATTTGAGTTTTTAAAGAATTATTTATTCTTGGGACAAAATGATAAAGGTCTTATGACCAAAATGAGACAGGTCTTATATTTTTATACTTGATCAGAACCATCTTGGTTATTGTTGTGTGGCTATAGTGGCTATGGCTAGCTGACTATCATTAATTATTTTAAAAACATCTTAATTGAGGTATTATTATTATACATTGAGCTATACATAGGTCAAAACACATCAAATTGTGCCCTTTAATATATGAATACACTCTTGAAATCATTACCACAATTAAGGTAATGAACACATATCATTCCCCCAAATGTCCTTGTGCTGCTGTGTCATCCTCCCTCTTATTCTACTCTACCCTACCTAGTAATTATCCATTACTAGGTAATCACTAACCTGCTTTCTGTCATTATAAATTAATTTGTAATTTTCTAAAAGTGTATACAAATGGAATCAGACAGTATGTACTCTTTTTTGTCTGTCTTTTTTCCCATTTAATACAATTGTTTTGAGAATTGTCTATGTTGTAGCAGGTATTACTAGTTTATTCCTTTTTATTGCTGAATAGTATTTCATTGTTTGGATATAGCACTGTGTATCTTTCACCTTTTGATGAACATTTGAGTAGTTTCTAGTTTTTGTCTATACAAATAAAACTTGTGAATATTTTTGTACAAGTCCTCTTCAGTAAAAATCTAGGAGTGAAAAGGCTAGATTGTAGGGTAGGTGAAAGATTAGCTTTTAAAGAAATTGCTAAACTCTTTTAAAAAGTAGTTATATCATTTTATATTCCCACCAGCAGTGTATGAGGATTTCCAGTTGCTTTACATCCTCACCACTACTTGGTGTGGTTAGTCTTTTTAATTTTAGCCTTTTTATGTGTGTATGTAACAATATCTCATAGTAGTTTTAAATTGTGTTCTTTTTTTATTATTGTTATTCTGTTACAATTATCCCAATTTTTCCCCCTTTGCCCTCTTCTGCCCAGCCCACCCCCGGCTCCCACAGTCAATCCTGACACCGTTATGTCCACAGATCATTCATACACATTGTTGAACTAGACTCTTCCCCTTCTTTCCACTATTAGCCCTCTCTACCCTCCTCTCTGGTCATTGTCAGCCTGTTCCATGTTTTCATGTCCCTTGTTCTATTTTGCTCATTAGTTTATTTTGTTCATTAGATTCCTCTTATAAGTGAGATCACATGGTATGGTTTGTTTCACTTAGCATAATACTCTCCAGTTCTATTCATGTTATTGCAAAAGGTAGGTGTTCTTTCTTTCTTTCTGCTGTGTAGTATCCCATTGCATAAATGTACTAAAGTTTTATTTTATCCACTTAGCTATTGATGGGTGAGGATGTGGAGAAAGGGGAACCCTAGTGCACTGTTGGTGAGAATGCAGACTAGTGCAGCCATTGTATAATATAGTATGGAATTTCCTCAAAAATTAAAAATGGAACTGCCTTTATTTGGAAGTTCCACTGCTGGGAATGTAGAATCCTAAGAATCCTGAATCACTGATTCAGAAGAACTTATGCAACCCCTGTGTTCATAGCAGTGCTATTTACAATAGCCAAGTACTGGAAACAGCCCAAATTGTGTTTCTTTAATGCAAGTGTTTTTTCAGGTACATAGTTTGAAAATGTTTTCTCCCCAGACTGTGGCTTCCCTTTTCATTTTCATATGGTATCTTTAGAAGAACAAGGATTTTTAATTTTGATGAAGTCTCCTTTATTGATTATATTACTTTAAAGTTTGTGCCTTTTGTTTGTGCTCTCATTAAGACATCTTTGCCTAGTCCTGGCCAGTGTGGCTCAGTTGGTTGGAGCATCATCCTGTAACTGAAAGATGGTGGGTTTGATTCCCTGTCAGAGCATATGTCTAGGCTGCAGGTTCAATTCTTGGTCAGGGCACAAATGGGAGGTGACCAATCCATGCTTCTCTCTCTTCCTTCCTCTTTCTCTAAATACAATAAAAAAAAAAGTCCTCGGATGAGGATTTAAAAAAAATCTTTTCCTAACGCAAGGTTGCTAAGATTTTTTCCTATGTTTTCTTTTAGAGATTTTATAATTTAGCTCTTACATTTTAGGTCTTTGATCCATTTTGAGTTCATTTTTATGTATTGTATGAGGACAGGATTCAGGTTAATTTTTTTTTTTAACATACAGCTTTCCAGTTGTTCCACCAGTTTATTGAAAGGATTATTTTTTCTCTATTGAATTGCCTTGGAATTTTGTCAAAAAGCATAATATATGTGTGCCTGTATTTCTGAACTCTTTTTTTTCTGCTTCATTGATCTATATACATGTCTATATGCCTTAATTACAATAGCCTATTAATAAAATTTGGAATCAAATAGTATAAGTCCTCCAACTTTGTTCTTTTCAAAGTTATTTGACTGTTTCAGCTTAGTTACATATAGCACATTTTAGAATCAGTTTGTCCATATCTCCAGAAAGCTGTCCTGAGATTTCATTCTTTCATCATTAAGTATAATGTTAGCTGTAGGTTTTTTGTAGATGTATTTTATTAGGTTGAGGAAATTTCCCTCCCTTCCTAGTTTGATGAGATTTTTAAAAAATAATGAAGGATATTAATTTTTATGACATGCTTTTTCTGTCTCTAATGAGGTGCATTCACATTCTTGGAGATTCTTTTCTCATTTAACTTTGACAGCCTTTGTGGGAATTTTGGGGTGGTTTTCCACAATTGTCATTTGGTTTAGAATCCAAGCTATAGCGTCTCTAATGGGATTCAAGGATATTACATTAGCATTTGTCAACCAACTCTGAGGGACAGTAGTCTTCAAACTTTTGATGCCTAGATTCTTAGTTGGCTGAAGTATCTATGTACTCATCTAGGCATTTATGTAATAAATATTGAACACCATATTAGTCTAAGTAAATGCTAGTTGTGGTAACAAACTCATAAATCTCAGTGGCTTTATATGCTAATTTTTGCTGATGTCACAGTCCTCTGTGTGTTAGATGTCTCTTTTGTGCAGTTTTTCTTAGTGCTAACTTTTTGCAGCCTCCAGGATCTGGTCTCCTTCCATTTTCTGGTTGCACTGACTCAGAGGCCTTTATTTCCAGCCTTGCATATTGGGAGAGAAGGTAGAGGACTGCACAGGATATTTTAAGGGCCAGACCTGAAAGTAGTGTACATCACTTACACCCTCATTCCTTTGGCCAGCACTTAGTCATATGGCTAGCCTAACTACCCAAGAGTCCTCAGGTATGGAAAACACTGTTAAACTCTGTTACAGACACCTATTATGTGTTAGGCACAGTGCTGGGTGCTAAGGATATAACAGTGAACAAGATAGATTTGATTTTTGCTCTGGCAGGAAGGGTTGGGAGGATGAGGGCCGTCCTGGCTTCCTTGGGTATTCGGTAAAAGAAGAATTGCTTAGTGTCTTCCATTTGCCGTTGGCCAGGCAATTTCTCTTGTTTGAAAAAATTAAGGTGATGATTTTCATAAGAAAACAGCAAACATCATTACATGCATCACATAACATGCATCACAGTATAATGGAAGCATTAAAAAAAGTCACCAAAGTTATTTTCAACCTTGTCATGCTATTTTAAATCTATACGAAACAAACATGGTAGAGATGGTAAAGCAGAGACCAGATCTGCCTTACAGATACATTTTTATGGCTTGCATGATGTTTTGAGATTTTTTTGAGTCGTTTACTAACATTTAAACACTAAGCAATTTCACCATAAAAATCCATATTTTTAACTTTGTTTAAAGATGAAAGGCAGTCTGATAACACTAAATCTGACTTCTTTTTTGGGAATAACTGGCTGGAGCTAAATTCTGGCTATCTCTGTGGATGCTTTGTTTCAGTTGTGCAAGCCCATCGGATTGCTTTACTTATTGACCTTACCAATTGTGGACATTTGAATTTATGACCTTTGTCTAAAGTAACTTACTAACATTTGAATCATTTTAAAATGAATTCAGTTCTCAAACTCCCAGGAAAAAAATGGGTAGGTAGTTCAGAATAAATTTATTATACTTATTGGAGGAATTACTACAGTAATCTATGTCCTCTGGCAAGTTCAAAGTTTCATACTTGTAAAAAACAGATTATTATTTCTGAACAATAATACAGCATATACCCTTTATATGTCATCAATTTTGTTCTATTGAAATTTAAAAAATTTCATAAATTTTTTTACTTCTTTTGGTTTCTTGGCTCCTTTCTAATATTACTTTGGTCATAAGCCTTGGTACACATGTTTCACACTTTCCAGATGAGTTTCATATAGATTGTATGTGATTCTTATAGTAACCATTATATGCCAAGGTAAGGCAGGCATTAAAGAAAAAGAAAAATAGGGTGGAGACTTTTCAAAACAATCAATTTGGACATAGACTGGGAGTTCCTGAGAGATTGCCGAAATAGAGTATAGCTGCTGAAGAATTTCTTGGGTTACTTCTGTTTGTGCAACTTTTACATGTGTCTCAATTAGTATAACATGATAATTTTCAGCTACTAGAAGAGCCGAGCATTTCTGGTTACTTACACTCAGCTGATTTTAGCAGAACACATTCACCTTCAACAATAAATTCTCTTTGAAATGTTTACAAAGAAGGAAACTGAGGTTAGTGACAAAGCTGTTGACTGTTAGTTACTCAGGGAAATTAAACTCTTGTCTGGCACTATTTTCATTGTACCAGCAGCACCATGTCCAAGGGTTGTTGAGGCTTCCTATTGGAACATTCTTAAGGAAGTCTTGGCAGGCTTTTTTAGTTGCATTTTCTACTGTATAAATAGAGGTATTGGAAGAAATGTAATTTTTAATACTGCCTAACCAATTTCTGCTTGGTTTTGTGCCCTGAAACCCTCAATGAGTACCAGCAAAAAAAAATTAGATCCACAGTGTATTTGATATGCATATCTTTTCCCCAAACAAAATTTGAATTCCACAAACACAAATTGAGCCATTTTCCAAATGTTTATATACGAATGAAAGTTTTTATCCTATGGTTCTGTAACCAATACCATAAAACTTTTGAACATCCATGATGCATTGTTGTACAATGTTAATCCAAAACAAAACTTTATTTTGACTAGGCATGTAGCTATGGAGAGATACCAAACTCATTTCCATTGATCAGTACAACATGTTTGTGCCAACCAGATCTAAAAACTGCCATAAAGGAGTGCCATTCTGTAAAGACCATATTATAGTTGTAAACACAAGTGTAACTGTTACAAATCTAGCAAAACCTCAGATTAAACAATTTAAAATTTACTGAAGATGACATTCCAGACCCATTTTCCATAATATAAACACTCTGGGCCATGCCTTTGAAATGAGTGGGATTGTTATTAATATTAATGCCACTGAACTGGAGGCTGGGAAATGATTTCTTGTTGAGCTTTATTTTTGCTCCTAATTTTGGAAAAATATATGCTTTAAAAAAGCCTGAAGTATGGCATGTTTATTCATAGCCAGAGAAAAAGTTGATCCTGTTGCTTTTGAACTGCAGGAATGCAAAAATGCAGTATAACTATTTTATCCTTTCTTTATGATCTTTTAACTTAAATGAGTTAGTTAGGATTAAATTTGGCAAAAATTAGCTGTTAACGGAATCTGTTAACAGTTAGTTGCATTGGTCCATTAAAAAAAAAAACACTAAAAATAGTCGATATTTTAGGATTGCATTAATTTGACATTTTCACTTTATTTAAGGAAATAGTTTTATTCTAAATGATTCTGAGCACTCTTTTGTGGTCTTATGTTTCAGCTTGACCAGGGTGGGATAAGCCTTCAGTATCTACACCTCTTAATTTATTTTTGTTTTTTTCTCATTCTCTACTTACTGGGATGACTGATGAGGTAGCAGAGTGGCCATATAGTATTTTCTAGAGCTACATTCTGTGCTCTAATTTCCTATGAAATCTTGTATGATTTTTGTCAAATTTAAGAGTACAAAGGGTTGACTAGAAGCTCTTTGAATGAACTGGGCCAAATAACAACAATAATTATGGGGTGAGGGGGCAGAATGCTTGTTTTATTTTTTGTTTGCTTATTGGTGAATACATTTTAAAATTTCATTTGCCTTCATTGATTTTCTTCACTGGATTTTTGAAGAGGCCTCTAAATTAGGTAATAGAGCAGTTAAATGATCCTTAGTCTTTACCTAAAAAATGGTAACATTTATTTTAAAAAGATAGTTGAATCTCTCACTTACATATGTTCTTTAATTTTTATTAAACATTTTTCTGATTAGGGGAATTGAAGCTATCCATTATCAAGTACCATATTGTAACTTGAAGTTGGTAATTGTGGAAGCACATAGCTGATACATGGTGATCTCTTACTCAGAAGAACTTTGGATACTTCTATCAGCATAGTACAGTAATTTTCAACCAGTGTGCCACAAGAATTTTTTTTTTCTAAAAGGTTTTATTTATTTATTTTTAGAGAGAGGGGAAGGGAGGGAGACAAAGAGGGAGAGAAACATTAATGTGTGGTTGCCTCCCGCATATCCACCACCAGGGACCCAGCCCATAACCCAGGCATGTGTCCTGACTGGGACTTGAGCTAGTGACCCTTTGGTTCGCAGGCCTGCACTCAGTCTACTGAGCCACACCACCCAGGGTGCTGCAAGAATTTTTAAAACATGCAGTACCTGACTATTCAGGGGCACTGACCTCTTTTTCTTTTTTTTAGTTGATTTTAGAGTGAGAGAGGAAGGGAGAGAGAGAGAAACATCAGTTTTTGTTCCACTTATTTATGCATTCATTGGTTTCTTCTTGTATGTGCCCTGACCAGAGATAGAACCTGCAACTTTGTTGTATTGGGAGGATGCACCAACCAACTGAGCTACTCGGCCAGGGAAGGCCACTGACCTCTTTTCCCTTAGATTGTCAAATAAAAAAATGACAACAGCCAACACAACAGTAGTTGTCTGGTGTGAATTCCCTCTCTTGAACCATAAATATGAGTATACAGGCCATCTAATAGAGTTGCATCTTATTGGCCACATCGTATAATAAGGTTGCATGTGATTGGTTAATTCTTGGTATCAGAAATTCTTATGCACAAGTATCAGTGCCTAATTTGTTTATTGTTATTTTTTAAATCCTCACCCAAGAATATATTTTTTATTGATTTTGGAGAGAGGGAGAGACAGACAGATATTTTATGTGAGAGAGAAACATTGATTGAGCATTTAGGTCCTCCCCTACCTGCCTTTTGAGGGACAAACCTGCAACCTAGATGTGTGCACTGACCGGAAATCGAATGTGCAACCTTTTGGTGTAAGGGACCACATTCCAACCAACTGAGCCACCCAGCCAGAGCTGACATTTTAAAAAGTCACTCTGGAGCAAAAAGAGTAGGTAATTATTTGTGTGTGTGTGTGTGTGTGTGTGTGTTTGTGTATTTTATAAATCAGTCAAAATTATACTTAGTTTTTGTTAGATTGGCAAAAAGTATATATTTTGGGTGTGCAACAGAATTTTAGTAATTAGTTTACACATGCCATGAGATGAAAGAGGTTGAAAATTGCTGACATAGAAAATGGATGTACCACAATGACTGCGTCTGTTGCTTTTGCCTCTTCCATTCTTTTCTTTGCTTTTCATTAAAAAAAAAAGTTCATGGAATTTTCTTTTAACTCTTTCAGGACTTAAATAAAATTTTATTTTGTTATTGCTTTTAGAGAGAAAGGAAGGGAGAAAGAGTTTAGAGAGAGGAGAAGTTGGGGAGAAAGAGGGAGAGAAACACCAGTGTGAGAGAGAAACATTGATTGGTTGCCTCTTGCACATGCCCTGACTCAGGGACCAAAGCTAAAACCCAGGCATGTGCCCTGACTAGGAATTAAACCTGTGACCTTTCAGGTTTGTGGGATGATGCCCAAGTTGGGTATTTAACCTGTGATCACCCTCCACCTTCAATCTGTGGAACTAGAGCTCTGCTGCCAACTGTAGCTGTTGATTCCTGGTGCAGAGATCCTCTATTTCATCCTCTCCAGGGAATAAACCACTTCTTTTTGGTCTGAATAGGGGCTGGGCTGCCAGGAGTTGGGATGGAGATCTGAGGATCAAACTGCCTCTTAGATAGACTTTAAACAAGTTGACCCAATTTTAGGTTCTCCTTCATTCCTATTTCCAGGTGTCCTAATTCCCTGATCTTGTTGGGGTCCAATGATATAAGATGGGATGTAAAATGTACTGGTTTTAGCTTTCTCATTGTCTCTCTTGGATTCAGTATTCTCCAGTCCATTAAATCATTTACTGCTTTATAGCTTGTGAGATTCTATTGCTGTTTTCTCCTTTTCTACTCTTATTTTTATAAGTTTATGGCTTAAAAGTGAAAATTAAATTCCTTTTATTGTCATTTTGGTGAATTAAATTTTTTTTCTTTTACTGATTTTAGGGGGAGGGAAAAGGAGGGAGGAAGAGAGGGAAAGGCATATTAGTATGAGAGAGAAACATCAATTGGTTGCCTCTTGCATGCACCTTGACTGGGGACTGAATTCGCAACCCAGGCATGTACCCTGACCAGGAATTGAACTCATGACCTTTCTGTCTACAGGACGATGCCCAACTACATAAGCTACACTAGCCAAGGACTTTAGTGTGGTTTTAGGAGGAATGAAAGCATGTATTCAATCTGCCATCTTTATCTGGAAATTTCTGAAACACACCCCTCCCCCCTTTTTTCTAACGATGGAACTTTTAAATTTAAACTTTACATCCCACTATATATTCTCCCTAAAATGGGCAGCTGATTAATCTAAACCATTTTTGAAAGTTCTGATTCATAAATAACTAATAAGTTAAATTACCAATAGTGACATTTCTAAATGCAGCCATATCTATCAGCATGGTGTTCCATTCCGTTTGTTGCAGGTCTGATAGATGGTTGATGTTATTAATATATTGAATGAGCATTTATTAGATAGCTACATTGTGCATAGCATTGCATCAAGCTCTACTGTAGTAGTGAACTAGCAAATAGCAATAGTGTAGGCTGGAATACCAGTAAGACATGATAGGGAAAGGATTCAAATAGTCTTCTGTAACTTTGGATTGCTATGCTGTAGTAACTAGAGTCAGTGCAGTTGAGTTCTAAAGAAAACATATGTAGATGATCATTTTGAACAAAAGTCTAAAAGTGAGTATCAGTATAAGTATTGATTGGTAAGATCCATAGATGTACTTGTTCTGTAGGTGTTTGGAGGTAAGATTTTAGGGCTTACAATAGGTGACTAGCCCTATATGAAGATGAAGATTTAGAAGTCACAGATAGAAGCTAAAGTAATGGAAGTAAATGGAATGGTCCTTGGAAAGTAAGGTGGAAGGGGCATTTAAGGGTATTTGGAGGAAGAAGAAACTTCTAGGCAGATCAAAGGGCTCTGCAGCTTTTACCCTTGCAGAAAGGTCAAGTGAAATGAAGCTAAGCATGGAGAAGCTCCTGGGAATATTTTTACTGAAAGATTTAGGAAACAAACATTTTTATATTAAATAAAAATTGTTCCCTATCTCTTGGCTAATATTCACCCCAATTATAGAACCATTGACATATAGAGAGATTTGATGGTTATTTTAGGTGAGTGACTGTGATAATGTAGATAGTAGTAGACTGGATGGGGCCAGAGCTGGGAGAATTATGGCTTGAACTGGGACCTGGGAAGATTAAAATGTAGGAATATAGGGTTTGTTTTTTTTTTTTACTAGGGATAGACGTTTGATTATGTGAACTTTTAAAAGTGGATTGATTGATGTGTTGGAGGCCCTCAAGACCACCCTCAGGTTTGTTGATTCACCAGGAAGACTCACAGAATTTAACATATAGTTGTCCTCCTGATTATGATTTATTATAGGGAAAGTGTACAAGACAAAATCAGCAAAGGGGAAAGGTTTATGGGATGAAGTCTGGAGGAAACTAGTCACAATCTTCTATGAATTCTTTCCCTGTGGGGTTACACAGGACACATTTAATTCCTTCAGCAGAATTGTGACATGTGTGAAATGTCATTTGTCAGGGAAGCTTATTAGACATTCAGTGTCCAAGATTTTTATTGGGGGCTGGTCACGTAGTCATCCTCTGCTTAGCAGGTACAAAATTCCAGGCCCTCAGAAAGAAAGAAAGCAGATGTTCAGTGTGACATTGTTTGTATAAATGGTTTAGCCACAATTCGTCCCTTTTAGCAGTCAGGGAGGAGGAACTCTGCTAGTGTCTCAGTTCCCAGACTCTAGCCAAGGGCCAACCTTATAAGCTGTCCTTTCTGAGGAGAGCTTCGTCAGGCTTGCAATGTTAACTCTTCTGCACAGTAATTTTAGGAAATAGGAAGCCATTTTGAGGGCCAAAGCTAAGTTTAATCTTGGTAAACTTCAGAGGTATCTGATGGCAGAGTTAAGGACTTACTCAGGTATAAACTGGTAGTGTATTAACAGTAGGCAGAAAACTTAGCCTGTAGAAGGTTATAAATTAAGGGTGAGAAGTATAGTCTGTGGAATATTGGAACTCATGATAAGAAAGCAGGCAGGGAAGGAGAATGGAGAGTTGTGCTATGGACTGAATTTTGTGTCCCTGCCCCATAAATTCATATCTGGAAGCCCATTATTGACTGTTTTTGGAGCCTTTAGAGAGGTAATTATGTTCAAATGATATTGTAAGGGTGGGAGTCCTAGTTAGATTGGGTTGGTTGCTTTATAAGAGGAGGAAGAAAGATCTTTTTCTTCTGTGCATGTGCACAAAGAAGTGGTCACGTGAGCACACAGAGAGATGGTGGCCATCTACCATCCCGGAAGAGGATTCTCACAGTAACCAAATAGTCCAAAACCTTGATCTTAGGCTTTCCAGCTTCTAAAACTACGAGAAAATAAATTTGTGTTGTGTAAGCCACCCTGTGTATGGTTTTTTGTTATGGCAGCCTGAGCAGACCAGACTAGGACCTCAGCTTTATCAAGGTGAACTCTATGTGAGAATACTAATATGGTGCTTGGTTTTTTGTTCTGTTCTTGTTTTTGACTTTTTGCTGTTTTGTTTGTTTTTCTTTTTGTCAGTTTGCTTTTTAAACTTAACTAACTTACCCACATACCATCTTTTTCAGTTAGCACAAGTCATTAACCCTTTGATCTCTGCCATCTAATACCATATGCAACAGCTGATGTAAATTTAAATGAATTAAAATTAAATAAAATAAAAAATTCAGTCCCTCAGTTGCACTAGCCACATTTCTTGTGTTCATGTGGCTAGTGGCTATGATACTGGATAGCGTATATAGATAGGACATTGACATCATTGCAGAAAGTTTTGGACATTCCTAGATAATTGACTCACACCTGTCACTATTTATTTTGTCTCAGTGGTTCTGAACTTTTCTAGGCTTAAGGCATACTTATGAATACTAAAATTTTTTGATGGGCATTCTTAAAGGTTTTTAAAACACTAGCAGTAAAAAAAATAACAATTAGAATTGAAACTCTGCTGAAGTACAGTATGTCCAGCTGAGTCTATAACAATATCTGAGATTATCGTGCTCTTCGTTGGTCATGTTTCTACAGTACCTGCCCTTAGAAAAGATATTTTTCTACCCCTGCTGGATTTGCTTACATATTTATAGGACAGAGAACTTAGATAAGCACAGGTTTATTCTCTGATACCTGCTTCCCACCTGCTAGATGTTTTTTCTGCTGTCTCCTGGAGGTGCTAAGTATAGATGCTTTAGAAGGATGCATCAGTAACCGGGCTGCTCTGCTAACCAGTGATGGGTCTGAGGAATCACAGGCCAAAATACGTCAATGTCAGTGGCAAACAATCTGGCATTATTTGGAATAGATTGTTTCTTGAGATAATAAAAAGTATAATATTGATCAGAAGGTTCATTGATAACCTACCCCACCAATCTGTGTCGTGATATGTAGGTGCTGCTCTTGAGAATCCTCAAAACAACCCTGTAATGGATCCACTTCTGAAGCCAAGTAAAGGCTGCACTCAGAAATTTCGCGTAATTTGCTCTGGGTCACTGAACTACTGGCTGGATTTGCTGGATTCAAACCTTTCCATTGGTCTTTGCAGCTTGTGTTTTTTCCACCCTAATGCAGCTGGGCTTGGCCCCTTGGCCCCACTGGATGGGAACAGCTCTCCCAAAGATATGTTCTATATGAAAGGGGTTCTTTTTAAGTTCTACACACTTTAATTCAGGGTAAAGACTGAATGACCTGGAAGGGAAGATTTTTTTCTTTTATTTTAAAGGATTGTTATTTTAATTTTAATTATATTGAAAACACGGTAAAATATTTTTTAAAAAGGAAAAACTATTCATAATACCAGTATTTATTTTGGAAGCATTTAAAGACTTTCCTTGTGCTTATGCAAACATATTTTAACAAAAATGTTATGTTATTATACATGTTTGTCTGCAGCTTTCTCATTTGATTTAAGAATTCAGGGTGAACATCTCTCCCAGTCAGTCAGGAATATTCTTTGTTTCTTTTTAACAGTTATTGTTATACCCACTTTAACCTCTTCATTTTAGCTTATAGGTTTATTTGTGTGTGTGTGTGTGTGTGTGTGTGTGTGTGTGTGTGTGGTGTTACTAACAAATAATTGTAAGAGAGGAACAAAGTCTTAAATTTGGCATTTGGCACCAAATGTTTGCTTTTCCCTGAAGATAGAAAGAACCCACTCTGATGCTATGTTTGTTCTTCTCATCCTCCCATGTCTTGATTTCTCTTCCATTTCATTTAATTTTAACCTCAATACCAGACTTGTTTTATGCAGCCGTTGGCCTGCTGCTGTGGTAACTTTTCCACTGGCTCTTCCTCCAGCCCACAGTCACTGGTGTGTCTCTTGGCAGAGAATGGAAATAATGGTGGTCCTCTCAATTGACTCTGGAGCACCCTAAGTCAGCAGTAATATTTGGCACAACAACTACCAGGGCGGTATAACCACATGTCCCTGGACTGTGATTTAAAAGTTGTCAGTTGCCCTGTGAGCTGTGGTTTAGTGATAACTTAAGAGATTGAATTTATTTCCTGCAGGCATCTTTTCCTTGGTCATCATCTGATATTATTGCCTTATGATTATCTATCTTATTCCCTTTTATTATCATTGGCTTAAATTTTTCTTTTAGTCATTTTACTTTGAGTATTTTTTATCTTTTCCTTTCTATTCCTGATTTCTCAGACTTCTTTTTCTTAAGCAGCCTTATGCTAATGAGATTTCCTTTCTGCTTGAATATAATGATGTAGTTTTTCATTGGACAGGGACAAAAAGGTGAGGTAAGGAAGGTAGAGGTAAATATGCCACCTGCTCATTGTTAAATATAAACAAGATAATAAGGAACCTAATTTCTTTTTAATTTTTTTGTGTTTGGGAGACCATAGGATCAGCCACACACTTATATCAAGTGGCTTTTGTGTGTAGAGCCTTACAAAAAGATGACTGACCAAAGTCCCCACTTCCCAGGAGACAGGACACATGGGAGAAAAGACCAGCCCATGTAGAAGGTGCAAAAAAAATATTCCAGTGAAGGTAAAAACAACATGAACATAGGAAACCGTGATGCCAAGGACACATACATTGTGAATGAATGATAGATAAAAATAAAAAGACTTTCAGAAGGATAGGAGTTTAGATTATACAAAGATGTTTACTTTGGTGATAAACAGGGCTATGCTATTAGTAACTTCTATATGAAGGGAGGTTAAGTATTGACTAAGGAATAGAACCTATTCTAAGGTTTTGTTTCCAGAAGATAATTAAATATGGATAACAAGTTCAGTGCTGAATTAGACAGCTTTTTACTAAAATGTGGTTTGAATGTGTGTTAATTAAGCATTTAAAGGGATATACAAATCAATCAGATAGAATTTCCTAATATTTTTTAAATTATATTTTATTGATTATGCTGTTACAGTTGTTCCAGTATTTCCTCCCTTGCCCCCCACCACTTAGCATCCCGCAGTTTATTACGTCATCCCCAAACCATTATTCATGTCCATGGGTCATGCATGTAAGTTCTTTGGCTACTCCATTTCCTTTTACATCCACATGACTATTCTGTAACTGCCTATTTGTACTTCTAATCCCCTCATCTCTGCACCATCCCCCATACCACACTCCCATCTGGCAGCCATCAAAACACTCTCCATATCCATGATTCTGTCTTTGTTCTTCTTGTTTTTGTAGTTTGTATTTCAGATTCAATTGTTGATAGATTGTTAGATTCAGTTATTGCCACTTTATTGTTCATAGTTTTGATCTTTTTCTTAAGTCCCTTTAACATATCATATCATAATGGTTTGGTGATGATGAACTCCTTTAGTTGTTTCTTGTCTGGGAAGCTCTTTATCTGCTCTTCAATTCTAAATGATAGCTTTGGTGGTTAGAGCAATCTTGGCTATAGATACCTGCTTTTTGTGACTTTGAATATTTCCTGTCAATCCCTGCTAGCCTGCAAAGTATCTTTTGAGGAATCAGTTGGCAGTCTTAGGAGAACTCCCTTGTAGGTAACTAACTTCTTTTCTCTTGCTGCTTTTAAGATTGTCTCTTTATCTTTAGCCTTTGGCATTTTAATTATGATGTCTTTTGGAGTGGGCCTTTTTGCATCCATCTTGTTTGGGACTCTGTGCTTCCTGGAGTTGCATATCTATTTCCTTCACCAAATTAGGGAAGTTTTCTTTCATTACTTTTTCAAATAGATTTCCAGTTTCTTGCATTTTCTCTTCTCCTGGCATCCCTATGATGTGAATGTTGGACCTTTTGAAGTTGTCTCAGAGGCTGCTTACACTATCCTTGTTTTTTGTATTTTTTCTTCTTATTCTGATTGGTTGTTTTTTGCTTCCTTATGTTCCAAATCATTGATTTGATTCTCAGCATCATTACTGTTGTTTCCTGTATATTGTTCTTTATTTCAATTAGTGTATCCTTCATTTCTGATGGGATCTTTTTTATGCTTTTGAGGTCCTCACTAAGTTCCTTGAGCATCCTTATAACCAGTGTTTTGAACTCTGCATCTGATAGATTGCTTATCTCCATTTTGTTTAGTTCTTTTTCTGGAGTTTTGTTCTGTTCTTTCATTTGGGTCATGTTTCTCTGTCTCCTCATTTTGGCTTCCTCCCTGTGTTTGTTTCTATGTATTTGGTAGAGCTTCTCTGACTTCCTATCTTGGTAGTGTGGCCTAATGTAGTAAGTGTCCTGTTGGGTCCAGCCGCACAGCCTCCCCTGTCACCGAAGCTGAGTACTTGAGGAGTGCCCTTCATGTGGACTGAATATACCCTCCTGTTGTAGTTGAGCCTTGATTGCTGTTGGCAGGTCAGTTGGAGGGATTTACCCAGGCCAGTTAGCCACAGGGACTGGCTATGACCACTGACCACCAACCTCTGCCTTCTGTGGAGGATGAGCTGTGTAGAAGCAGGGTGGTGGTACTCCAGTGTGATCTCCAGGTTTCCACTGGGTGCACAGACTCGGGATTCCCTGGTGGTGCATGTCTGTGTTCTGCTTAGGGCCACCCTGTGTGAGCCTAAAGCAATCTGAGATGGCTGCTACTTGTGCTGGGTTTGGAGATCCCCAGGGTATATGAAGATGTGAATCTAAGCTGGCTGCTGCTAGTGGTGGGCCTGGGGCCACTTAGCTAGAGGTATGAGGGCTGGCAGTTCATTGAGGCTGGTTGTTGGTTGTTTGATAGGATTTAGGAACTTGTGAGGTATGAGCCAAGCCCAGCCATTCATATGGAAAAGTCACAGTTAACAGTTTGGGTGGTCTTGTAAGTTGCCTGGGATGGATTCTCAGGGGATCTTCAGGGTGGGGAAAACAGTATTAACCAGATTGATAGAGTCTTAGATAGGGTACCCGCCTGTCAGCTTTGTGGCTCTGTGGTGGGGAGGGCTTAGGAAAGGGACAAAGGTCTCTGCCTGCTTTTTTTTGTTGGAGAGAAAGCTATCTCCCAGCTCCTGTCTTGATGCCAGGCACTTCAGTTCTTCCCTGTATGCTACTTGTGCCTTTCAAGCTGCTACCCTAGTGGTGGAGCTCAGAGAGAGTGAGTCTGAGTAAGTCCATGTGTAGGTTTTTTAAGGGGAACTGCTCGGGACTCAAGAAGTTTCTTCTAGCCCTGGCTGGCATAGCTCAGTGGATTGAGCGCAGACTGCAAACCAAAGCTTCGCAGGTTCGATTCCCAGTCAGGGCACATGCCTGGGTTGCAGGCCATAGCCCCCAGCAACCGCACATTGATGTTTCTCTCTCTCCCTCTTTCTTCCTCCCTTCCCTCTCTAAAAAATAAATAAATAAAATCTTAAAAAAAAAAGAAGTTTCTTCCACCAATCAGTTCCCACTGTTTTTTGCAGCCAGAAGTTATGGGGACTTATTTTCCTGGCACTGGAGCCCTGGGGTGGGAGGCCTGGTGTAGGGCTGGGACTCCTTGTTCTCGACACATCCCTCTGGAATTTTTATCCACCACACACCTGTTCCATGTCTCTGTCCCTCCTACCAGTCTGGATGGAAGTGGCTTCTTTAATTCCATAGTTGTCAGACTTCCATTCAATTCGATTCCTGATGGGTCTGAGTGATGGTTGTCCTTTGTTTTAGTTGTAATCTTGATGTGATTGTGTGAGGAAGTGAGCCATGTTTACCTATGCTGCCATCTTGACTGGAAATCTCTAAAACGTTTTTCATGTTGGGTAAATTCTAGTTGAAACTGGAAAAATTTCAAATTTTATTATTGCTCATTACAAGTTATTGGGATTGTGATGTTCTGTTAAAAATTCAGTAGATTTTAGAAACTAGTTATTAATTTATCTCAATTCTATACATTTTAGGTTAAAATCAAGTTAAAAGCAGGGTAATTTGTGTATGTAAGCTCAGACTAAAACTACATTTTTTCTTGTAAGCACTAGAATAGAAAAAAAACTGGTCTGAGATATGACTACAATTAGGATCTTACTCAAAACCACGTATACTATAGTATCTTCAAAGCTTGCAACCAAAATGTAGAATCATTGTGTTTTATAGCACTTGAAACTACATCTGATATTACTGTTTATGTCTGTGCTGTCCTGATCAGCTTTTGGATTGCTTTAGTGGTACAGGAATGACTCTTACCTTTCAGTAATATATATTGCTTGACTGCAGAGATGGCATCAGTTTTGAAGCTACTAAGTAAATGAAAAGGAGGATAACAGTAATCTTGCCCGTTTGTTTTTACTGATTTTTATTTACTGTGGATGATAAAATTCTTGTAAAGGTGGCAGACTAACCCTAGAAATTAGAGCCAAGAACAGAATGGGTGGGTGCTTCACCTGTTGCATACCACAGATCTGCTAATTTTTCCCAGGCGACCCAGTGTTAGTTCTTCCCGGGTATAAGACTTTGTTCCCTTAATATAACTGTTGTCACGATTAACCTTCCTCCCCTCCTCTTTTTTTTTCAATGAAATATCCACATGTCAGTTAAACTCTCCATTATTGTTATATTCCTGTTGCCCTGCCTCAGTCCTCCCCACCCCCATCCTCCCTGGGGTATTTCATCCATGTGTTGATGTTTCTCAATCTATGTCTTCAATTCAGATCTATCTCCTAGCCTTCATACTCACATACCTCATTGCTTATTAAATGTTTTCACTTGGATGCCCCATACATTGTGAATGGATGATAGGTAAAACTGGAAAGACTTTAAGAAGGAAATGGATTTTGAGTATATAGAGATGTTTATGTTGGTGATAAATAGGACTATAATATTACCTAATATTCAGCATGTCCTAAACTGAACTCTTCCTTCTAAGTATTTCCTTACTCTTTTGTTTCCTCTTTTAGCACATGGTGGTACCATGTACCTAGTTCTCTAATCAGCAACCTGAGCTCCATCCTGATTCCTCCCTATTTCTTTTTTACCATGTTCAGGCAATAAATATGTGTACTCTACCTCTTACTTTTCTCTCATATCTGGGCACTTTTCTTCATTCCTTTATGCTACTAGATTAGATCTTGATTATTAGAAGATGGTCTTTCATCTTGGGGCGTGGTCTTCCTGTTTCCCCTCTAGTCCATTATCTACACAGTTTCTTTGTTATTTTTCTAAAACACAAATCTGACGATATCACTTTTTGTTATAAAAATTCTCTAGTGGTTTCTCATTACTCTTAGAATAAAGTCCAATCTTACCTCATTTTATAAAGTTCATTCAAGTTTCTTTATTGCTTGCCTAAGCAAGGTGACAGCCTTGGTCATACAGCTGAAGTTCCCCTTAACACTTACCATTCATGCCACTTTTTTTTTAAGTGAAAACCAAGAAGTTTTATTATGGTCTGTGGTTCATTAATAAACCCCTGTCTGATCTGTGTACTCCTCTTTCTAAGGATACATTATATATAACAGAAGATAGTTGTAATAGATGGCAAATTCCTTTGTTAAATCTCTCTAGACAAATGTTGATGTCTTAATGTTTTATTGCAAACTACAGAGAGCCTACCTACTGAGCCTGACTCTAAAATAAAGTTGTGGAGATGATTAAATGTTACTACAGCCAGAAGAGGTAATAGAAGAGTTAATCTCTGCTGCATGTGAAGCAGTTGCCCAAACATGCCAACAGAGGTTTACTGGAGGATGTGCATATTAGGTCATCCTAAAAGAGTAGGATTCCTAAAAGTCTTGAGACTAAAATAAAGATGAAAGAAACAAAGAAAAGAATGTCACTAGTGGAGGGATAAAAAGGGTGAGGTCAAAATATGAAAGTACCAAGGTGATAAGGTGATACTTCAGTTGTTCTCTATCTTGAGATGCCCTAAAATGTTTTTCTTCATTATTAAGAAGTCAATAGATTTCTGGCCAAGATGGAGGCATAGGTAGACACACTGTGCCTCCTCGCACAACCAAAACTAAGGACAACAAAAATTTAGAAACAAAAAAACAACCAGAACAGAGAGAAAGGAACTGTATGGAAGTCTGACAATCATTCATCCAGACTAGTACGAGGGGGGGAGTCGGAGGCCTACGGAGAGGGGTCGAGGGCTCTTGGCAGGAAAAAGGGGTGGCTGGCAGATGCCGGCACACAGGGCGCAGGTGGCAGTTGGCGGACCCGGTGGAAGACCCTGGGCGTGGGAGGCAACGAGCAGACCCAGTGAGGTGTGCAAGGCAGCTGGCTGTCCACAGTCACACATTCGACTGCAGATAAACTAGGCGAAAAGGGGCAGCAACACAGACCTCACAACCCAGGGACATAGTGCTGGGAAATAAAGCCTAAAAGCACTGATTGAAAACACCTGTGGGGGTTGAGGTGCTGGGAGAATCAGCCTCACAGGAAAGCTCCTTGGGGAGACCCACAGAGTCCTAGAAAGAACACAAGCCCACTTGCCTGGGAGCCAGCACCAGAAGACCCCAATCTGTTTGTGGGAAGCGGCAGAGGGGACTGAAGTCCTAGAGAGAGCAGAGCAGGCACCATTGTTCCCTCCTTGACCCCACCCCCACATCCAACGTCACAACCCAGTGACTGGGTTGCCCCGCCCTGGTGAACACCTAAGGCTCCACCTCTCATACATAACAGGCGCGACTAGACCAAAGGGGGGGAAAAAGGTGGCTTGAACAGAATTGGAAGCTCTACAGTCTGTACTTTTAAGCCACCGAGAGATAGCCAGCCTATCAGATGCAGTTCAAAGCACTGCATCCTGGTGATCAGGATGCTCACAGAATTGGTTGATTTTGGTCACAAATTAGCTGAAAAAATGAAGGCTACGCTAAGTGAGATGAAGAAAAATGCACACGGAACCAATAGTGATGGAAAGAAAACTGGGTTTCAAATCAATGGAATGGACCAGAAGGAAGAAAGAAACAACCAAACAGAAAACAATGAAGAAATAAGAATTCAAAAAAATGAGGAGAGGCTTAGGAACCTCCAGGACATCTTTAAACATTCCAACATCCGAATTATAGGGATACCAGAAAGAGCAGAGGAAGAGCAACAAGTGGAAAAGTTGTTTGAACAAATAATAAAGGAGAACTTCCCCAATCTGGCAAGGGAAATAGACTTCCAGGAAGTCCAGGAAGCTCAGAGAGTCCCAGAGAGGTTGGATCCAAGAAGGAACACGCCAAGGCACATCATTATATTACCCAAGATTAAAGATAAGGAGAGAATCTTAGAAGTAGCAAGAGAAAAGGGGACAGTTACCTACAAAGGAATTCCCATGAGACTGTGAGCTGATTTCTCAAAAGAGACCTTGCAGGCAAGAAGGGGCTGGAAAGAAGTATTCCAAGTCATGAAAGGCAAGGACCTACATCCAAGATTGCTTTATCCAGCTAAGCTTTCATTTAGAATGGAAGGGCAGATAAAGTGCTTCTCAGATAAGGCCAAGTTAAAGGAATTAATCATCACCAGGCCCTTATTATATGAAATGTTAAAGGGACTTATCTAAGAAAAAGAAGATAAAAAATATGAACATTAAAAAAAGACATCATACTCACAGTTATTAACAACCATACCTAAAACAAAGGCAAACTGGGCAGGCAAATAGAACAGGAACAGAACCACAGAAATGGAGATCACATGGAGGGTTAGCAACAGGAGAGTGGGAGGAGGAGAGAGGGGGAGAAGGTACAGAGAATGAGTAGTATAGACAGTAGGGAGAAAATAGGGGGAGGGCAGGGATAGTATGGGAAATGTAGAAGCTAAAGAACTTATGACACATGAACATGAACTAAAGGGGGAGAATGGGATTGGGAGGGGGTGGGCAGGGTGGAGGGGAGTGAAGGGGGAAAATGGGACAGCTGTAATAGCATAATCAATAAAATATATTTTTTAAAAAGTCAATATAGGGTTCACCTAGAAGAGTAATCCCTGATTTTGGCAAGATTATAAAAACAGTCACGATATGTTTTATTAATCTCTGCTTTGTCTACTGATAGGTTCTCTTGCCTCAGGCTTGAGCGCATGCTGTTCCCCTTACCACTTTCTTTATTCTCCTTCAAGTTTTTCACATTTGGTTTAACATGTATTTTTCCACTACCTGTTTCAGTTCTGGTCTTATTGCTGATGGTCTCCAGGAGATCAGAAGAAACTTGCTGAAAGTTTCTTACCTGCTCTTTTCATATATTTCACCCGGGGTACAGCTGTAAGGCATGAATAGTAATGTGGAATATCATCATTACTCATTTAGAATCATTTTGAGTTCAGTAGATGGTGATTCATGCTTCTGTAGTAATAATGTTACATAATATTGAGTTCATTTTAATGGCAGAATTTTATATGACTAGGCATTTATTTATTGAAGCTGAAGCTAAGTTATGTGAATAACTTAAACCACCATTTTAATCATTTTAAAGTTTTTAAATTCAGTAGCATGGTGTATTCACATTGTTGTATAACCATTATTCCAATTCCAGAACATTTTCCCTACCCCAAAAAGAAACCCCTTAGTCCTTAATCAGTTCCTCCCCATCTCCCCCTTTTTGTTCTTCCTTACCCTTCACTCTACCCTGGTAACCTTTAATCTGCCTCTGTTCCTATGGATTTGCCTATTCTGACATTTTATATAAATTGAGTCACGCGGTATGTGGCTTTTTTTGTGTCTGAGTGCTTTTCCTTAGCATGGTTTCAAGGTTCAGCCATATTGTAGCATGTATCAGTGTTTCATTCCATTTTATGGCTAAATAACAGTCCATGGTATATGTTATGGAGCAAGGGCTCCCTGCCTGATGTTTATAGAAGCCAATACTATGACAGTGGCTTTTGAGAAAAGAAAAGGGTTTATTGAGAGGTGTACCAGTGAAGAGCCAGGAGGCAACGCTCAAATCTGCCACACATAGCCTCTCCTGCCCAACAAAGTTTTGGGGTAGAATTTAAGGGGTTAGAGAAGGACAAGTTAGTATATGGAAGCACTGGTGGGCTGGATTTTAACTGGAGGGCTTCAGCAATGGATCTTCTGGGACAATGCACCCTTTGCTTCAGAAAGAATTCTGGTTGATGGAGTTCTGGTCAAGTACCAGCTTTTTGGCTCTGTGTCAGGTGAAGTGGGGGCAGAGTTGGGGAGGAGAGCTTACAAAACTTTGGTTCCAGGTATTATTGAAGGTCAAAGTTCTCTCCTCTGTGCATGCCTTACCTGCATGACAACATTTTGTTCTGTTGTCCCTGAAGGATCCTCTCAGTATTATGTTATAAACAGGATAAAGCCAGTTTGAACTGGTTTTGTGGTTACATATGATATAAACCATATGATGAATATTTAGGTTACTTACACTTTTTGGCTATTAAGAATCATGCTGTTATGAACACATGTACAAGTTTTTGTTTGAATACTTATTTTTGATTGTCTTGGGTATGTATACCTAGGCATAGAATTGCCGGGTCATATGTTTACCTTTTTGAGGAACTACTAAACTGTTTTCCACAGTGGCTGCAGCATTGTATTTTCTCACCAGCAATGCATGAGTATTCCAATTTCTCTACAACTTGTCAACAATTATTATTTTCCTTTGTATTACTAGTATTACAAATGATTTTCATTGATACAACAATTAAAGTCTGATAATCTTTTAGTTATATTTTGCCCTATAATTTGTACTTTAGTAGTATTGATAAAGATCTCAACATATTTTTTATATAAGGTCTTTCGTATTTATGAATGATTTAATTTTAACAGAGATTCATATAGGATTTTAAACTTTTCTCCAAAGTAGTAATCTTTTTCCTTTATGCTATTTTAGCATAAATAATGTTAACCCATTAAACAATAACTCTCCATTACCCCTTCTACCTGCCCCCTGCCCCTGGCGATCACCATTCTTTCTGTCTCTATGAATTTGACTCCTCTAGGTATGTCATATGAGTGGAATCACACAATATTTGTTTTTTGTTTGGCTTACACTTAGCCTAATGTCTTTAAGTTTCATCCATGTTGTAGCATATGACAATATGGGTAATATTCCTTTTAACCACTGAGTACTATTCCATTGTGTGTATGTATCACACATTGTGTGTTCATTCATCTGTTGATGGACATTTGGATTATTTCTACCTTTTGGCTACTGTGAATAATGCTGTTGTGAAAGTGGGTATACATGTTCCAATCCCTGCTTTCAGTTCTTTTGGATATATACCCAAAGGTGAAATTGCTGGATCATATGATAATTCTATGTTTAAAAAAACAATCATACTGTTTTCCACAGTGGCTGCACCATTTTATATTCCCAACAGCAATGCCCAAGCGTTCTAATTTCTCTATAGCTTCACCAGCACTTTTTTTAAAGATTTTATTTATCTGTTTTTGGAGAGAGGAGAAGGGAAGTAGAGAGGGAGAGAAACATGTATTAGTTGCCTCTCGAATGCCCCCAATTGGGGACCCAGCTCATAACCCAGATTTGCCCTGACTAGAAATGGAACCTGAGCTTCACCAGCACTCTTATTTCCTGTTTTGTTGGTTTGTTTGTTTTGATAATAGCCATTGTAATGGGTATGAAATTGTATCTCATTGTGGTTTTAATTTCCATTTCTACAATGATTAGTGATGTTGAACATCTTTACATGTGCTTATTGGCCATTTCTATCTCTTGTTGGGGTAATGTCTATTTCAAGTTCTTTGCATATTTTTTAATGTTTGTTTTTTTGTTGTTGAGTCTTTATGTAGGAGTTCTTTATATATTTTGCATATTAACTCATCAGATATATGCTTTCCAAATACTTTTTTCTGGGGGCTAAAATGGCGTCGGAGTAGGAAGGAGCAGATTTGGCTTCCCTCTGCTCAGGGGAGAAAATTCTGACCGATCTATGGAGTAGAGAGGCAAGCAACCAACATACTTCAGCATTTTTGAAAATAGGGGACCGAGGATTGTGACAGAACCGAAAGACCAGACCCTAAGAAGAGTGCCGCAACAAGACTAAAAAGAATAGGTGGAGGTGGTGAACACCAGGATACCCACTGGAAGAGGAAACCCAACAACAAAGGAACCACTAACAGATAACAACAGAAGAAGGTGAAGGAGGGAGTAGTAACCACACAAACGTCAACCCAGGACCTATCTGGAAATACAACTAAACAGTAGAGACAGTACCCAATACAAACAACTGAACAAGAATTCTTTAAACCTTATACACATGGAAGAACCAGCTTCAACACAACCTGCCCTCACCAGCACAACAAAATATAGGAGGTGGTGCACAGAGGGACCCTCATTTAACCAGCTGGTGAGAAGGAACCACCAAAGAAAGACTCAAAAACAATCAAAACCCAAAGGCAAACACAAAGCCAACTTAAATGACAGCCCAAGAACAGTGAGCTTGGGAGATCAAGGAAACAGCACCACTGAAACTCACTGCTATTCTACTAAAGAAGTTCACAACATAAATCCAGGGAGCCAGAAAAGATCAATATAAGAAGCTGAGGCTAACAAAAAGAGTCTCACAAACAATGGGAAGACAAAGAAACAATCCCCAAATGAAAGGGAAGGAGGAAGCCTCAAAACGAATGCTAAATGAAATAGAGGCAATTCAACTATCAGATATTGAGTTCAAAACAATGATTGTCAGGAAGCTCAATGAGCTCACAATGAGCTACCAGAAACTACAGGGAAACTACAATGGACTCACTGAAAACTACATCAGCATAAAAAAGGAAATAGAAACTCTCAACAAGGGCTAAGAGGAAATGAAGAATACAATTTCTGAACTGAAGAACACAGTAGAAGGAATGAAAAGCAGGATCGATGAAGCAGAAGACCGGATCAGCAAGCTAGAGGACAAAGTAGAAGAAAACACCCAGAAAGAGCAAGAAAAGGAAAAGAGGCACAGAGAGAATGAAGAGGGATTAAGAGAAATGCAAGACAATATGAAACGTAATAATATCCCTATAATAGGGATACCAGAAGGAGAAGAAGAAGAACAAGGGATAGAAAACCTATTTGAAAAAATAATGATGGAAAACTTCCCTAATTTGAGGTGAGAAAAAGTCACACAAATCCAGGAAACACAGAGAGTCCCAATCAAGAGGAACCCAAAGAGACCCACCTCAAGACACACCATAATTAAAATGGCAAAATTTCAAGACAAAGAGAATCTTAAAGGCAGCGAGGGAGAAACAGGAAGTAACATACAAGGGAATAAGGCTAACAGCTGACTTCTCAATGGAAACACTCCAAGCCAGAAGAGAATGGCAAGAAATAATCCAAGTAATGAGAACCAGAGGCCTGCAACCAAGGCTACTTTACCCAGCAAGGCTCTCAATCAAGAGAGAAGGCCAAATAAGAAGCTTCTGAGACAAAATAAGTCTAAAAGAATACACCTCCACTATACCAGCTCTGCAAGAGATGCTAAAGGGAATGCTTTAAGGAAAGAAAGGAAAAGAGAGAGTGAGAGAGTAACAAACGTACATAAAAGGCAATGAATAAGTACCTATCAATAATAACGTTAAATGTAAATGGATTAAATGCTCCAATCAAAAGACATAGAATAGCTGATTGGATAAGAAAACATGACCCACACATATACTGCCTACAAGAGACCTACCTCAAGATAAAAGATCTGTACAGGCTGAAAGCGAAGGACTAGAAAAAAGTTTTCCAAGCAAATGGACAGGAAAAAAAAGCCGGGGTAGCAATACTCATATCTGACAAAGTAGACTTCCAAAAAAGGACCATAAAGAGAGACCCAGAAGGTCATTTTATAATACTGAAGGGAAGAATCCAACAAGAAGACATAAATATTGTAAATATATATGCACCCAACATAGGAGCACCCAAATACATAAAGAAAATCTTACAGGACTTCAAGAAAGATATTGACAGCAACACAATTATTGTGGGGGATTTTAACACCCCACTATCAAAAATGGACAGATCTTCCAAACAAAATATGAACAAATATATTGCAGCATTGAACAATACCCTAGATGAAATGGGCTTTACTGATATATACAGAACCCTCCATCCCAAAGAAGCTAAATACACATTTTTTTCAAATGTACATGGAATATTTTCAAAGCTAGACCACATGATAGGACACAAAACAAGCCTCAACAATTTCAAAAAAATTGAAATCGTACCAAGCATTTTCTCGGATCACAAGGGACTGAAGTTAGAAACCAACCCCAAGGGAAAAACCCAAAACGCACAAAATCATGGAGATTGTATAGCATGCTTTTAAACAATGAATGGGTCAAGAATGATATTAGGGAAGAAATCAAAAGGTTTCTGGAAACAAATGAAAACGAACTCACAACAACCCAAAACTTATGGGACACAGCCAAGGCAGTCCTGAGAGGGAAGTTCATAGTAATACAGGCCCACCTAAAAAAGTTAGAAACATTCCAAACAAACAACCTAACCCTACATCTACAAGAACTCGAGGAACAACAACAAAGACAGCCCAGAGCAAGCAGAAGGAAGGAAATAACCAAGATCAGAGCAGAATTAAATAACATAGAGACTAAAAGCACAATTCTAAAGATCAATGAATCCAAGAGCTGGTTCTTTTAAAAGATAAACAAAATCGACAAGCCTTTAAGCAGACTGATCAAGAAAAAAAGAGAGAAAACCCAAATAAACACAATCAGAAATGAAAGAGGAGAGATTACAACAGATACTACAGAAATACAAAGGATTGTAAGAAATTACTATGAAGAACTGTATGCCAAGAAATTTGAAAACCTAGATGAAATAGACAAATTTCTAGAAAAATATAATCTTCCAAAACTCAATAAAAAAGAAGCAGAAAGCCTGAACAAACCAATAACAACAAAAGAAATTGAAGCAGTAATCAAAAAACTCCCAACACACAAAAGCCCTGGACCAGATGGTTTCACAGGAGAATTCTACAAAGCATTTAAGGAAGAGCTAATCCCTGTCCTTCACAGAATATTTAAAACAAATCCAAAAGGATGGAAGACTCCCAAACTTTTTTTATGAGGCCAACATCATCCTAATCCCAAAACCAGATAAAGACACAACAAAGAAAGGAAACTTCAGGCCAATATCACTGATGAACATTGACGCTAAAATCCTGAACAAGATACTGGCAAACCGCATCCAACAGTACATTAAGAAGATCATACACCATGACCAAGTGCGATTCATTCCAGGGATGCAAGGATGGTACAATATTCACAAATCAGTAATTGTAATACATCACATAAACAAAAGCAAAGACAAAAACCACATGATCATATCAATTGATGCAGAAAAAGCATTTGATAAGGTACAGCACCCATTTATGATAAAAACACTCAGCAAAGTGGGAATAGGGGGATCATTCTTCAACATAATAAAGGCCATATATGAGAGACTTACAGCCAACATCATATTCAATGGGCAAAAATTAAAATCTTTTCCACTAAGATCAGGAACAAAACAAGGATGTCCACTTTCACCACTTCTATTCAATATAGTACTGGAAGTTTTAGCCACAGTGATCAGACAAGAAAAAGAAATAAAAGGAATCCACATCGGAAAGGAGGAAACAAAACTGTCACTGTTTGCAGATGACATGATAGTGTACATAGAAAATCCTATAGACTCCACTGAAAAACTGCTTGACCTAATAAATTAATTTGGCAAAATAGCAGGATACAAAGTCAATATCCAGAAATCAAAGGCATTTCTGTACACCAACAATGAAACAGCAGAAGCAGAAATCAAGAAAAAAATCCCATTTGAAATAGCAAAAAGAAAAATAAAGTACCTAGGAATGAACCTAACCAAAGATGTAAAAGACCTATATTCAGAAAACTACATAACACTGAGGAGAGAAATCAAGGAAGACACAAACAAATGGAAACATATACCGTGTTCATGGATTGGAAGAATTAATATAATCAAAATGTCCATACTACCCAAAGCAATTTACACATTCAACGCAATACCCATTAAAGTACTAATGCCTTATTTCACATAGAACAAACACTTCAAAAATTTTCATGGAACCATAAACAACCCCGAATAGCTGTTACAATTTTGAGAAAGAAGAGTAAAGTAGGAGGGACCACAATACTTGACACTAAACTATACTACAAGGCCACTGTAATGAAAACACCCTGGTACTGGCATAAAAACAGGCACATGGACCAATGGAACAGAACAGAGAGCCCAGAAATAAACCCAAGTCTCTACGGTCAATTAATATTTGACAGAGGAAGCAGCAACATAAAATGGAATAAAAATAGCCTCTTCAACAAATGGTGTTGGGAGAACTGGACAGCTACATGCAAAAAAATGAAATTAGAGCACCAACTTACACCTTATACAAAAATAAATTCAAGGTGGATAAAAGACTTAAATATAAACCGTGACACCATTAAAGTCCTAGAAGAGAACGTAGGGAGGAAAATCTCAGATATTTCACGCAGAAACTTCTTTACTGACATGTCTCCTAGAGCAAGGGACATAAAGGAAAGAATAAACAAATGGGACCTCATCAAAATAAAAAGCTTTTGCACAGCTAAAGAAAACAGTATCAAAATAAAAAGAGAACCAACTGTATGGGAAAACATATTTGCCAATGATACCTCAGACAAGGGTTTAATCTCTAAAATATATGAAGAACTCACAGGACTCTACTCTAAGAAGACAAGTAACCCAATTAAAAAATGGGCAAAGGAATTGAACAGACACTTCTCCAATGAGGACATACAGAAAATGCAAAGACGCATGAAACGATGTTCAATATTGCTAGCTATCAGAGAGATGCAAATTAAAATCACAATGAGATACCACCTCACACCAGTCAGAATGGCCATCATAAACAAAGCAACAAACAACAAGTGTTGGAGAGGTTGTGGAGAAAAGGGGACCCTAGTACACTGTTGGTGGGACTGCAGATTGGGTCAACCGCTATGAACAGCAGTATGCAACTTCCTCAGATAACTCAAAATGGATCTGCCTTTTGACCCTGCAATTCCACTTCTGGGACTATATCCTAAGAACACTAAAACACCAATCCAAAAGAACCTATGCATCCTGATGTTCATAACAGCACAATTTACAATAGCTACATGCTGGAATCAACCTAGGTGCCCATCAGGAAATGAATGGATAAAAAAAATATGGTACATTTACATAATGGAATTCTATGCAGCAGAAAGAAAGAAGGAGCTCCTACCCTTTGCAACAGCATGGATCAAGCCGGAAAGCATTATGCTAAGCAAAATAAGCCAGGCCGTGAAAGACAAATACCACATGATCTCACCTTTAACAGGAACCTAAACAACAAAACAAACAAACAAGCAAAGTATAACCAGAGACACTGAAATAGAGGACAGGTGACCAGAGGGGAGAGGGGAGGGAATTTCAGGGAAAAGGGGAAGGGTTTGCAGGAAGAAGTGTAAAGGACACATGGACAAAAACTGGGGGTGGGGGGTAATGGGAGGGAAGTAGGGAGGGTTGGGTGGGTGGGCTGGAATGTGAGCAAATGGGAGAAGACTGTACTTGAAGAATGATTAAAAGAAAATCAAAACAAAAAAACAAAAAAACAAATACTTTTTTCTTATTTTTTGTTTTGTCTTTTAACTCTCTTGATAATGCCCTTTGATGAACAAAAGTTTTTAATTTTTATGAAGTCTGGTTTCTTTTTCTTTCTTTTGTTACCTCAACTTTTAATGTCATATATTAAGAAGAATTCTTTACTAAAACCAGTTTCATGAAGCTTTTTCCCTGTGGTTTCTTCTAGGAATTATATAGTTTTATTAATTTTGTATTCGGTATAAGTTTAGAGCACATTAATTTTGAAGGCTTTTAAAAAATATACACCTATACAGCTGTAAATACTTTAATTACATCCCACTTGTTTTGATTGTGGAACTATTTCATTTCTTTTTGGAGTTTTGTCAATGTTTGCTTTATCTAGTAAAATACTGTATTTTTTGGCATACAAATTGAAAATTATTATAGCATTCTGGTGATACAGATTTTGTCATTGTGTAGTGATTCTCTCTGGGAATGATTTTATTGAAAGCCAATTTTATTTAATAGAAATAGCTATATCAGCTTTTTAATGATTTCTTTCTTTCTGTTTGTTATTGATTGTAGTCATATTCAGCCTTTCTTTATCCTTAATTTTTAGTTTTCACTCTGATAAACACTCTACTTTTGAATTTTAAAAGTTTGACCTGATCGTCTTTTTTTTTTAGCTAGATCATTTAGTCATTTACATTTAATGTGACCAGTATATAGTTGGATTTAAGTCTGCCTTTTATTTTCTTTCTTCTTTTAGTTCCAACTAGTTTGTATTCCATTTTCTCTCCAAAATTTCTTACATTTCTTTTGATTGGTGATTTTGAAAAAGGGATTCCACATTTATTTCTGTTTGTTTCAAAATTTACATACTGCATGTCTGTTCTTTTAATGGTTATCCTAGTAATTGCAACATACATATTTAATTTATAAAAGTCTGAAATTACCTTTTGTCTTCTCTTGGGCAAAATAAAGACTTCAGAACAATTGAATTCCTTTAGAACAATTGTTTTTTCCCCTTGGTTTTTTATTACCTCTTCTACTTCCACCTTTCCCCTGGGATACTTTTCCTCTACCTGAAGAACTTTTCTTAGAATTTTTCTCTGTTGGTTTATTGGTGACCTCTCTTACTTTTACAATCTGCCTGATAATGTTTTTATTGCTGCTTCTTTTTAAAAAATATTTTTGCTGGGTTAGCATTCTGAGTCAGCCGTTTCATTCAGAACATTGTGACTGTCTTTATTTAGGATTTCTCCTTTGCCTTTAGTTTTCTACAGTTTCACAATATATTTTGTTTGTAAGGAATGTCTGGGAAATATCATTTCCCAGAGTATCCTCTTGGACCTCTTGGACTGAGCTGTAGTTACCCCCACACAAAGCAAACCACTGAAATTTTGAAGTTTTGTGCTGAGCCCTTTGCTGAATCATCATGTAGTGATTGAGGTGTAGATGTACCCTGCTATAGCTTATATGCAGATAAAGGTTATATGCAAATACTGAGCCATTTTATATAAGGGACTTGAACATTTGTGATTTCTGTATCTGTGAGGGTTCCTGACCTAGTCATTCCCCAACAGACACTGAGGAATAACTGTGCCTGTTAATTTATGTATACTTCAATGGCAGGAGACAGATAGTGCTATGTGTGAGTTATATATACTTCTGAGCATTTATCTCAGTGGGCATTTTACCGATTCAGAAAATTAAAAAATGAAATGCTGAACCCCCTGTAGTTTTTCTGAGAAACTGTGGAGACACACTAATAAAATATAGAAGGAGAAACCATAGATTGAAATGAAACTGACATGAAATAAAACTTGGAGCAGCAGAAAACTGTGAGGAAAGAGGAGTGTGATTGGAAATGAGAAAAAGTGCAGTGCTGTAGGACTGGTCAGATAGAAGCACTGGATGCAAGTTATCAACAAACTTTAATCAAGGTGGAAGGCATAGGAAATATGTGTCATGGCAAGAGCTTCATAATGTAGGATATCAGGAACCACATGCTAAGTGCTGTGTTACCTGTTATGAGAACATGTAAAAGGAAATTTATGTAGAACACACAACCACAGGTACCTGTATGAGAGTATAACTTGCTAATGGAGTTCATTATCATTGCATGCTAAGATAAAGTCACAGCTTTGAAATGGTCCACTGGGTTTCAAGTATGTGGACAGATAAATAAAATACATCAACATCTTATTTAAAGCTGTTTAAGATCTGCTGGAACAAATGGTTATTACAACAGCAATGGAAAGTTGAGTTTTCTCCTATATATGGCCTTAGCAAAGACACAACTTACGTATGTAAAAAAAGACATGCTCAACTTGGAGTGTGAAGTTGTAAATAAAATCATACTTTACAAATTAGTCTTTCTTGCTGAAACATTAGCCTATGTTTTGGAGAAAGCAAGAATGTTTTTACATAAAAAGAAACAACTCTTATCCCATTCATTAATATTAAATGCCAAACATTTTACTTTTATGTCATATATCCCTGTTCCAGTACACAGATTTTTAGTAACTGGGAACATGAATCTCTGCAACTGAGAAATTTCAGAGCTCTTGAGAGAAGTTATGAATTGAATTTGGGAAAAATGGGGAAACCTTATCAACTAGTAGTAAACCTGATTTTACTACTAGCAATAGTAAAAAGAAAATCTTATCTGAGATACTTATCTTGGGAATATATCTTGAATTTTTATAGGACAAAGGAATATAAAGACCCATTATCTTGGATATCTACCTAGAATTTTTATATGACAAGAGAAATAGAAATGCATTCATATTCAGCAAACACACACACACAGATATGCAGTTCTTGTTTAGAACTGTCTGACTTTTAGTTGTCAACAAAAAGGAAAAATTTCCAGTTTAGCTCCTTGAAGGAAATTTGAATGGTTTCCATTTTGGATATTATGCAATTTCATATTAAATAGTGGGTGGTAAGGTGGTGAGATGGAAATGTTCAATTCATCCAGCATCATCAGATTGATTTGACAAATGGAATTCCTTTTAAACGTGTGGAAAACATTTTGCTTTCTTTATCCTTTGGCAGAGGCAGACATTGTCTGTGGTTTCCTTACAAAAGTTTGGGTGGGTAAACCTGGGATGTGTTAAATAGGAACAGCGGACAGAGAGATTGTCTCTGACAGTTGGAAGGCCTACTGAGAATCTTAGAATGAGACTGTTGATGCTGATGATGTGGCATGAGACCAGGTTGTTGGAGAGTCTTGAGAGAGGAAGTAAGCAGAGTGGACATAAATGAAGAATGAAAGTGCTCAGAATACAGTGATAGTTCTTCCTTTAGGAAAGACCCAAGATGTTAGGTTGAGGTTCCTGAAAAATTTGCTTTTGATATGAATAAAAACAAACAAGTTACTGTTTATATTCAACCTTCATTTCTCAATTTCATGTAATTGTCCTTGGTGTAGAATAAGTACTGTATAAGTGTTAGCTGCTATAATAATTATTATTTAATCATCATCATTTTTATTTCAGTAGATTAAGAAAGCCTCTTGAGGAGGAAGCTATTTACTTCCTCTAATAACCTTAGTGTATTTGATATGTTTTTATAGAAATGAATCAGGAATGAATTGTTTAGTATTTAAGGTGATTTATAACATGTCCATGTTACCTTTGAAAAATTAATTTTTGAAAAATACTAGTAACTATGGATGCTTTCTATTTTCTTAGCATTTTTCCAGATTACAACATGAACCAATAAATGTCAAATAAAACCATATAGCCACCTGGGGCCATTTAGTGTAGGGACAAGGAACTATACGTACCCCAGTGATCCCTGAGGGCATTATATATTACAAAGCTGTATAGTAATTCATAATGGTGGCCAGCCCCCAGGTCATCCCAATTTTAGGATGGTGTTTTAAAAGGGAATTGTGTAATTGCTTTTGAAAAAAAGATTTTCACTTGGCACTTAAAATTCCTCTGTGATTGTAGCAACTTCTGTTAGATTTAGTATATTCTTAGTTGCATTGAAATGAGAGATTCATGTGTTTCTTTCATAGCCTTAAAGTTAGCATGAGAGTCATAGAACTCTTAACCTTCCTTCCAGACTTTCATATTCCTCTTACCTTTTCTAGTATTGTACATAATATGTTATAGGGCAGTGATGGTCTGAAGCTGCCTTGTCTTTTTTTATTTTGTTTTGTTTTGTTTTGTGTAACCTAGCTTTTTTGTTACGGTAAGTTTGTTTTCTTTTCTTATACAGTACCACCATTTATCCAACAAATTCTCTTACCTGTGAAGAACAAAGTGGAAGATGGATGATAATTTAGATTTTTGGATTTAACTGTTGAAGTTACTATTTTAGGACTCCAGGAAATAAACATAATCTCCATATTTAGAGATGGCCTAAGAACTGCATAGTAGGTGTTCAGGTAAGTGTGTATTGAATAATAAATAAATGAATTAATCTAGATCTGATCATATTCAGAAGAGCAACATTTCTTCCACTTTCCTTCTCAGGAGCATGGAAAGCTCTCCAGGAAACCTGTCCTGGAAGCTCCCATTCCAGATGTCTTCTTGTAACTCCTTGTAACATTTTGGTTAGAGTACAGTCACTGACAAGTGGTGTGAGTTTTCCCTGATCAACTTAGGTGGAATGGGTGTTTAGGGTGCAAACCACAAGACCACTTCATTATAAAAAATAATACATGGTTATTATGGGAAATTCGGAAAATAATGGAAAAATATATATAGTTAAGAAAATAAGACATAGCATTACATGGAGAAATCTATTGTTAACAATGTGGTATTTAGCCTTCCAGTTTTTGGTTGTATATTTATATATTTGTCTGTATAAAAGGAAATTACAGTCATACATAGTATTTTGTAGTCTGAAATTTACAATCATTTTTCCAGGTCACTGAATCATTTTCTCTAAAATGAGAAGAATGGTTCATTATGTTCCTTTATAGGGCTATATTACAATTTATTTAATTAATTCCCTTTAGAGATTTAGATCATTAGTTTTTTACTATTGTAAATATGCATTGATATTGTAAATATGTCAGTCATTGTGTATTATTTCCTCATAATACACAGTTAGTCTGATTATCTCCTCATACTAAATTCCTAGAAGTGGATTAATGGATGGAAGAGCACAGACACTTCCAAAGCTTTTTTCTTTTTAATTTAATTTTATTTTAATTGTTGTTCAAATACAGTTTTCTGTCTTTTACTCCCATCCCAGCCCACCCCACAAGCCCTCCCCTCCTCCTTCCCATTTCCATCCCACCCTAGTTTTTGTCCATGTGTCCTTTATACTTCTTCCTACAAACCCTTCCCCTTTTCCCTGAAATTCCCTCCCCTCTCCCCTCTGGTCACCTGTCCTCTATTTCAGTGTCTCTGGTTATATTTTGCTTGTTTGTTTGTTTTGTTGATTAGGTTCCTGTTAAAGGTGAGATCATGTGGTATTTGTATTTGTAAGCCGCCTGGCTTATTTTGCTTAGCATAATGCTTTCCAGTTCCATCCATGCTGTTGCAAAGGGTAGGAGCTCCTTCTTTCTTTCTGCTGCATAGAATTCCATTGTGTAAACGTACCATAGTTTTTTTATCCATTCATTTCCTGATGGACACCTAGGTTGCTTCCAGCACTTGGCTATTACAAATTGTGCTGTTATGAACATTGGGGTGCATAGGTTCTTTTGGATTGGTGTTTCAGGGTTCTTAGGATAGAATCCCAGCAGTGGAATTGCAGGGTCAAAAGGCAGATCCATTTTGAGTTTTCTGAGAAAATTCCATACTGTTTTCCATAGTGGTTGTACCAGTTCTCACTCCCACCCACAGTGCACTAGGGTTCCATTTTCTCCACAACGTCTCCAACACTTGTTTGTTGCTTTGTTTATGATGGCCATTCTGACTGGTGTAAAGTGGTATGTCATTATAGTTTTAATTTGCATCTCTCTGATAGCTAGTGATACTGAACATCTTTTCATGTGTCTCTGGGCCCTCTGTATGTCCACCTTGGAGAAGTGTCTGTTCAAGTCCTTTGCCCATTTTTTAATTGGGTTACTTGTCTTCTCAGAGTGGAGTCATGTAAGTTCTTTATATATTTTGGAGATTAAACCCTTGTCTGAGGTCTCATTGGCAAATATGTTTTCCCATATGGTTGGTTCTCTTTTTATTTTAATACTGTTTTCTTTAGCTGTGCAGAGCTTTTTATTTTGGTGAGATCCCATTTGTTTATTCTTTCCTTTATGTCCCTTGCTCTAGGGGACATATCAGTGAAAATATTGCTGTGTGAAGTATCTGAGATTTTCCTAGCTATGTTCTCCTCTAGGACTTTAATGGTTTCACGGCTTATGTTTAAATCTTTTATCCACCTTGAATTTATTTTTGTGTAAGGTGTAAGTTGATGCTCTAATTTCATTTTTTTGCATGTAGCTGTCCAGTTCTCCCAACACCATTTGTTGAAGAGGCTATTTTTACTCCATTTTACGTTGCTGCCTCCTTTGTCAAATATTAGTTGACCATAGACACTTGGGTTTATTTCTGGGCTCTCTGTTCTGTTCCATTGGTCCATGTGCCTATTTTTATGTGCCTATTACCAGGCTGTTTTGATTATAGTGGCCTTGTGATACTGTTTGGTATCAGGTATTGTGGTCCCTCTTACTTTACTCTTCTTTCTCAAAATTGTAGCAGCTATTCGGGGTTGATTATGGTTCCATATAAATTTTTGAAGTGTTTGTTCTATGTCTGTGAAATATGCCATTGGTACTTTAATAGGTATTGTATTGAATCTGTAAATTGCTTTGTGTAGTTTGGACATTTTGATGATGTTAATTCTTCCAATCCATGAACACAGTATATGTTTCCATTTGTTTGTGTCTTCCTTGATTTCTTTCCTCAGTGTTGTGTAGTTTTCTGAATACAGGTCTTTCACCTCCTTGGTTAGGTTTATTCCTAGATATGTTTTTTTTCTTGTTGCTATTTCAAATGAGATTTTTTTCTTGATTTCTGCTTCTGCTGTTTCATTGTTGGTATACAAAAGTGCTTTTGATTTCTGGATATTGACTTTGTTCCACTGTTTTGCCAAATTCATTTATTAGCTCAAGCAGCTTTTTGGCCTAGTCTGTAGGATTTTCTATGTACACTATCATGTCATCTGCAAACAGTGACAGTTTTGTTTCCTCCTTTCCGATGTGGATGCCTTTTATTTCTTTTTCTTGTCTGATCGTTGTGGCTAAAACTTCCAATACTATGTTGAATAGAAGTGGTGAAAGTGGACAACCTTGCCTTGTTCCTGATCTTAGTGGAAAAGATTTTAGCTTTTGCCGGTTGAATATGATGTTGGCTGTAGGTCTCTTATATATGACCTTTATTATGTTGAAGAATGCTCCCTCTATTCCCACTTTGCTGAGTGTTTTTATCATAAATGGGTGCTATACCTTATCAAATGCTTTTTCTGCATCAGTTGATATGATCATGTGGTTTTTGTCTTTGCTTTTGTTTATGTGATGTATTACATTTACTGATTTATGAGTATTGTACCATCCTTGCATCCCTGGGGTGAATCCCACCAAAGCTTTGATATACTTTTCTGACCACCATCCAGAAAACTTGTACCAGTTACACTCCTGTATATGAGTGACTATTTGACTGTATTCTTCCCAGTACTGGGAATTATATTTTAGTTGCTAATTTTAAAGGTTAAAAATGGTAGTTTTTTTTTTTTACTGTGCTTTTATTTGATTACCAGTATTGTAAAATACTTTTTCATTTAGTCAACAATCAGTAGATATCTGTTGAATGAAACAATAAATGTTTTTTGATGTGTAGATTATTTACATCCTTTACATGGCACTATTATTATTTTTTAAATGTTTTAATTCCCATATATGTAACATAAAGAACAAAGTATATTAATAGTTCAGTGTAAAATCCATAGAATTTATTCCAATCTGTTTTAAGCTTACTCCAAATATTAGTTTATATAGTTTATAATATTATAATAATTTTAAATTATAGAGTCTCAGAGCCTACTTTGGTTGAGTATGTTATTCCATCATAGTTACATGCTCTTTGGAGTTCCTAATTACATATAGACTTCATCTCTAATAATGATTGAGAAATACATAGTTTCTTTCCAGATTTCTTTGTTATGTAATAAATGTCTTTGGCTTTTCCTCATACTTCTTTGCTTAGGTAAATTAGCATTTTATTTATCTTTATTTTTTCCCAGCTATCACATTTTTTTCCTTTCACAGAAGGAATTTTAAATTAGTTTCTTTTTATGCTCTTTCTCTTATTCCTTGGTTCAGGTTCTTTTTTTCTTTATTGTGTGTGTGTGTGTATGTGTGTGTGTGTGTGTGTGTGTGTGTGAACTAGAATAAATGATACTTTCCTGTATTATTTATTGACAATTACAAGTACTGTTTGTCACTAATATTTATGTCATTTAATCTTCTTTTTAGTTTTGTGAGATTAGTATTATTATATCTTTCTTTGAGAGAGAGATGCAATATTTTGGCCTACACAGATAACAGTGGTAGAGCTAGGATTAGAACCTAGTTTGCTTGTGATGTGTTTGGTTTTCAGATTATAAAGTATACTGTGTTTGGTCTTGCACATAAAAAGAGGTTGAGCTGAATTTTCTGTTGAGAAATTTATAGTTTATTTAAATTTGGTTCTTGGCTCTCAAATAGACTCTTCTCCCTGTTATTTACAGCTAGAGAAATAGAAGGCCTCAAATAAAATTTAATATAACAAAAACATAACCAATAAAAAGCATATCACTTTTACAGTCGTTTTGTTGTAAACTAGTGTTTATACAACCCATGACTTGACAGCCCACCAAACCATCTTATGTTACCATTTTTTAATGTAGCAGGAACTGGCTTAGCAAAATCTTGAAACCTCTGACTCTAATATTTATGGTAGAGGAAAGTAAACAACTGTGGGGCTTTCACATTTGTGTGGTGCACAGCCTGTCAATGATATTGGTGCTTATTCTCACTGTTGACTCCCCTGCTTTCATGAGAAGTTTTGCTGACTTTCCAGAGAGATCATTTGTACCTACTTTTTTTTTTAAAGAAATGCAATAAATAATGATAGTAGCTAACATTTTTTGAGTGCTGGCAGTGTACCAGGCACAGGTCTAAGTGCTGTATATTTATACATTTTATTATTTACACTAATCCTAGTATGTTTTCCATTTTACAGATGCAGAGACTGAGGGGCAGAGAGGCTAAATAACTTTCCAAGGTCACAAGGCTAGTATGTGACATATTATGGATTCAAACCTTGGCAACCTCCCTCCAGAGTCAGCTTACTTAATTGCTCTGTTATGCTGATATTTATTAGATGAGCAAAACAGAGGTACTGGTCACTCAAATAGCTGTTCAAGTTTTTTGGAAAAGGTTTGACTTTATGCCTAGTGGCAGCTCAAAATGATTAAGTGATTGCCATTCATTAAATTCTTAACTCATATAAAATGAGTTTTTTCCTTGTACCTAATATTATGGTGTAACACTGTGAATTAAACATACTCTTTTGTGTCATACAAATTTAGGGAATCTTGCATTTCCAATATGCAAGACAGTTTTTAAAACAAAACTTTAGGACTGGCTTCAGAATCAAAGTAATTATCACAGAATGGTCAAGTAGTCCGGTTAGTGATCTATAATAGGTAGTATAGACAATGTCCTATTGGTTCTGTACTTACTCCATCCTTTATAACTAAAACAGCAGGTAAGATATTTGGGAATTATCCAGGCTGGCTGTAGGCAGAAGTTGTCCTTCCATCTGTCACTGTCACCGTGGTCTCCTCTGCCTTTCCCCATCAATAGGTGGGGTGAGGTGTACCTACCACCTTTTTTCACTGGTTACAAGTCCCTCGTAAGATATTCACATTAATGTTTAAAAGTGTGGCACCTTCTCTCTCCGGGCATTTTCATTTAATGAAAAAATCAAAGTCAGTTCTACAGGGTTACTTTTGAGATTTGCCTCACTTCTTTAGGAGACTCAGGAGATTTCTCCTTCTATCCTTGTCTGTTTTCTTTCTTTTCTTTTTTAATCTGTATTTTTTTATTGTTGTTCAAGTATAATTATCTCTATCCTTGTCTGTTTTCTACCACTCTGTCTGCTTTGCTGCCAAGTCTGGGCCTCAAGAAGGAAGCTTGGGTGGCCCATCTTACTATTAATGGCAAGATGTAATGATAATGGTGAATGGTAGAAATGATTAACTGTTGAACACCATTTGATTTTACCTTCCCTTTTCATGGTTGAGAGGTAGTGAATAACTGAAAATGTGGTGTATTGTCCCTCAACATTTAGTACTACCGCCAGGCCTCCTCACTGTCTTTCATCTGAACTATTGAGGTCTGTGAATTGACTTAAACTGATGATTCCAACCCAGTTTTTGGAAATGGTTGATGGTATAGTTTTTGCCTATTTGGAAGGCAAATTCAGATGAGATACAGTTGCTCCTCCAGTTTATTCCAAAGGCAGGAGTATATGTGATGGAGTCAGCTACTGGCCTGAATTCAGGTCATTAGTAACACTACTTAGTATGGTATCACTGGTGTGGTTGGGAGAGAATATGGTTTAGAATCATAAGTTACATGTGAAGAGTAGAGGCATCCAGAGAAATAAATATGCCCCTGTCCTTCATCGTTTGCTGAGGCATCTTCCATGATCTTTTTGGACTTAGAATTAGAACTTTTTCTTTGGTAATAGCCAAGACCAGTCTATCAGGGCAAGGACATTATGGTGAAAATGACAGTTTCAGCTTTTAAAATGGCACAGGGATAGGCTTTTGTGGTATTTGGGGTGTGTGTGTGTGTGTGTGTGTGTGTGTGTGTGTGTGTTTCACATTTCTCAAGTACCAGTCATCCTGGGCTTTGCATGATGGCTAGAGGACAAAGAACCTTCAAAGGGGGCTGACTTAGGAGGAGCTACTGGACAAAGGAAGAGTGATGTCTGTGAAACTAAGGGAGGGGAGTGTGTTTAGGGCAAGTACTGTGAAGAGTGTTCCATGCTACAGAGTAGATAAACAAGGTAAGGCCTGAACAATTAATGTTGGACTTGTCCAGGTGGTTGATAGCACAGAGTTGTTAACCTTTGACCTTTGTCCAAAAAGCTTCAGTGTGATGGTAGCAACAGAAGTCATTTCTGGAAACTGAGGAGCAAACAATTACTGAGAAAATAGAGTCAGCAGTGAATAGAGTATAGAAGAGTGTAGATTCTTCTTTCAAATAGCTTGACTCTGAAGGGAAAGAAGGAAATAGGATGAAACAATTAAGGAAATATCTTTTCCTTTTATTCTTACTTACATTGGGAAAAGAGTATTTTAGTAGACCAAGAGAAAAGGTGGTGATGGACAGGGAGAACAATGGATAGAGAAAAGTCTAAAATGAGAAGAGAAGGGATGGGAATAGAACATGGGTGGGAAAAGAGAGAAAGCCCAGAAACCTCAGGTAAGCAGGAAATGGTGCAGTTTCATTTTGAAATGAGTCAAGTTTGGGGAAGTTGAGAACATTTAGTACAGACAGTTCAAAAGATGGAGAAACTGCTTCTGACTGAGTAGAATATAGGGAACACAAGCATTCAGGTAATAGAATTTCAAAAGATTCTGCAATGAAAGTCTGTGTAACTTAAGATTATGTGTTTAAATATTTCTCTGAATCTTTTTAATTATTTCTAGTACATAGTTGATTAAAATGACATAAACATTTTATAAATTTTGAAAATAATCTGTTAAATATAAAAGTAAAGTTTAATGTGAACTGTGTCTCTTAATGAGATAGATGTGGGATGGTGGTGGTGATATTTTCAGTGGATGCCTTGGGAAATATTGATATACGGGTGCCAGTCATTCAAATGGTCCCTGTTGGAAGCCCTGATTTTTATTCCTTGTTGTGTACCATAGTATGAGTCAGGAATGGCTTCTGTAAAGGGAAAACACACTTCCCTTCCTGTGTGTCTCCTTTTCTCTTAATAATCTGTCACAGAACATTTCTCTTCACTTCTGACACTTCCGGTTACCAAATGTTTAGGGGCTCCCCACACCAAGCAATTCTCATACACCAGGCAGATGTCCTGCAATTTAACTCAATTCTGACATTGTCTGACTAGAGATGGCATTAGATCCCATAGGTCAAGGGCTCAGTTCCACAAGACTAGCCCTCTCCCTCCTCCTTTAGACACAGTCACAGTCTAAGGGTGGTGCCCACAACCCCCTCCTTGGTTTTGATTGATTTGCTAGAGCTACAGGAAAATAGTTACTTACTAGATCACCAGCTTATTACAAAAAATATTCAAGGAAATGAATGAATAGCCAGATGAAGAGATACATAAGGTAAGTTGCCAAAGATCTCAAGCATAGGAGCTTCTGTCCCTATGGAGTTTGGAGTGTACCCACTTCTGGTAAGTTACCAACCAGAAGTTCTTGAAACCCCATAGTTCAGGGATTTTTATGGAAGCTTCACTATGTAGGCATGATTGATCAAATCATTGGCCATTTGTGATTGATTCCACCCTCAGGTCCCTTCTTGGGTGGCAGGATTGAGTTGGGAAGTTCCAACCCATTAATCATGGTTGATAACCTGGCAATCAGCCTCCATCCAAAAACATTAACATAAAGTCAGGTGTGGTAGTAAGGGGTTTGTTATGAATAACAAGACACCCTTTCACCTTATTACTCTGAAGCTATATCAGTCATTGAAAACTAGAGACCAAATATTGTAACAAAAGATACTCCCGTTGCTTTTATCACTTAGGAAGTTCCAAGGATTTTGCATGCTGTGAGCCAGGAACCTTGGATGAAGACCAAAATATATGTATTTCTTGTTACACATAACCACATCACAGCTTCCTTCTACAAAGTGGGAGAAAAATTATTATGACAGGAGAGGGAGGAAAAGAGAGGTTTAGACCTCATTTGTTCTCACAGAATTTTTAGGAAAGAGTGATGCCACAGACTGAGTTTTTCTTTTCTCTTGGGTCTCCTCATTCACGTGTTGAAAAGTAACCCCAGAGGAATAGTACTAGGAAGTAGGGTGTTAGGGAAGTGATTAGGTCTTCACGGTGGAGCCTTCATGAGTGGGATCAATGCTTCTTTATAAAAGTCTCCAGAGAACCCCCAGCCCCTTCCAATATATGAAGTCATAGCATAGCATAGCAAAGATGGCCATCTGTGGACAAGGAAGCAGGTTCCTCTTAGACAATGAGTCTGTGGCACCTTGCTTTTCGACTTCCCAATCTCAAAAACTGTAACAAATAAATTTCTGTTATTTATAAGCCACCCAATTTGTGGTATTTTGTTATAGCAGCCCAAATGGACTAAGAGAGAATGTATGAAAATTGAGGATGTTAATGTTGAGGAAATTTATGTTAGAACTAATTGTACTAGTATACTCCTTAGACCACAGGCGGCAAACACAAGGCCTGTGGTCCGAATTCAGCCTTCCACCTTGTTTTATCTGGCCTGGCACCTTGTTTCTACCCAGCAGTTCTTGCTTAACCTTTAAGGAGTAGTTGTGTCAGAGGTGGCCACAGGTAACCAGGTTCTTGGTGATTGGGACAAAGAATTGAACTGAACACCCACAGTTTATAGTAGAGAACATGGGAGCAGGCCAACTCTAAGCAGAGATTGACCTCATAGGCTGGAGGGACTCTATTCTTAAAGGGTGGGGATCCTTCCTGGCTAGTTTTGGTGGGCTTTTACTGAGCATGTACAAGTAGTTGGATTACTTTAAAGCTACTGCACATGTGGTCCCCCATGATTTTCCCCGATTGGCTGCCAGGGAAGAGGGTCCCACAATGCTACCGAATTGATCCCCCCTTCTCCTGGGTCCCCCTGTACTAGGTTCACCTTTCCCATCACCAGGGAAATATAGCTCTCCATGTTAGAGATTGGTGAAAAGGAAAGGAGCTATTTATTTAAGTTACACAGACTAAAAGTAATGACTTAATGTTTTCATCAAAATCCCAAAATCCCTTAAAACACCCACAAACACACACAGTCCTTTGTTTCCCCCTTTGCCCAGTCTGGGGTACTATATCTCAGGAAAAGAAATAGAAGTCCATGGCTCAGGCAGCCCCCGGTTCTTCCCAGTAATCTGTGCTCGGCTGGTAGGCCTTCCTCGGTTTCCAGCACTATCAGCTGTGTTGCCGGGATCTCCAGCTAATGCTGCATGGTGGTTCTTTGCTGAAGCCGCATGGTGATTCTTCTCATGGCTGTGGGGGTCCCTACTCTGCCAAAGGCACGTGGTTCTCCTTACATGGCTGCTGCCTTGTGGTTCTTTCTCCACTAGTTGTGGTCCTCTCTTCAGTGGCTGCCGAGTCTGGGTTTAAATCCCTGCACCAACCTTCCTCTGCAGCCCCATTTCCGACTCCTCCCACACTTGCCAGCTACACTTGCCAGTACTCCCATATCCTTCCAGCTTTACTGGGCTGCTGTCATGAGTCTGGGCAGGGATCCATGTCATGGATCCAGTCATCTCCAAGCCGTCACACAGGCGCTGTAACTAGGGGGAGTTGCCTCCCAGTTACATCTTGGGGGGAAGTTCCTTCCATCCCCCTGGCTCAGAGCATGGCTACAGCTATTTAACATATCTATGAAACCAGTTAAAGGTTATGGATATGTTAAATGACCATGCCAGAGGTTAGCTGCAAAGCTGTTGCTATGTAACACAGCTATCAATGGCCCTGCTCCATGTGGCCCTTCCCCCAACTCACACCTGTGGGGGGCAGTAAGGACATGCTATATATCTTTCAAATATTTCCTGGACACCTTGAGTTCTGGACCCCATTACAAATCCTTCTTTTAGGGGCCCCCTGGCTGCACCCTCCTGCAGTTGCATTTATACAGTCCTAAAATTACATTCGGCCCTTTGAAGGCAACCTCCAGGCTGACATGGACTCTAGAGAAAATGAGTTTGACACCCCTGCCTTAGACAGTCTCTGTACTCCATATCCCCAGTGGTAAGTGTATGTCAGAGTGAAGACTGGTAATACAGACCAAAGACTGGAAACATGACATTGGCAAAGCTGGGTCAAGGTCTTTCCCCTCTTTTCAGTGTGTTTGTTTTTACTGCTCTGTAGCACATGGCTTTGAGGGTCATCATGTCATTCTAGGTTTAGCTGGATCAGTGACTGATAAAGGATCCGAGTCTCCTCATCCATGAAACTGGGGCATTTGAGTTTAGACAATCTTTAAAGTTGCTTCTAGTTCAAAAACTATGTTTTTATTATCTGATTAATTTGTCCAGGCTACTGTTGAAACTGGGTAACATATACACATTGAGATCGGTTTTGTTTCCTTTTTCTAATGAAAGGTAAATCTGATTAGTTTTTCCCCTCATACTCTGATATATTGAAAATGAATGTTTGATTATTCAAACATTTAGAATAATTTTTGTACTCGGCTCTTAAAAATATTTGTTAAAAGGGTTATCTTTCAAAATATTAAAAGTTAAATTATATTCCTTATACATAAGAATTGCTGCCCTGGCCAGTGCGGCTTAGTTGATTGCAGTGTCATCTAGTACACCAAAATGTTATGTGTTTGATTCCCAGTCAGTGTACATACCTAGGTTGTGGGTTCAATCCCTGGGCTGGGAGCCTATGAGAGGTGGCCAGTTGATGTTTCTTTCTCACATCAATGTTTCTCTTTCTCTCTGTCCCCCCTTGCCCTCCTCTCTTTCTAAAAAGCAATGAAAAGTGTCCTCAGGTGAGGATAAAAAAAAAAAAGAATTGCTGACAGGTTTACTGTTTTTCATTTGATGTTGGTATACCACATATTTGGCTGTTCAGATTTTGTTAGAGAACTGATATTTTTAATTAATGATAACCCAGGTTTACAGGCCTGTGTATAATTTGATGTGGTAGTGATTGTTATTTTTTTGAGTTTTAAGACTGTCTACCCTCTTTCCCTCCTTCCTACATATACAATGAAACACTAAAGATTTTGAGTTAAGGAGCAAGGGGAAAGTGAAAAAAATTAGGGTTCTTCCTATGTAGAGGAAAAAATATTTTGATATCTGGGAGAAGGTGAACTAAATGAAGAGATTTCTTATTGTCAGAGAAAGAATATGAGAATGAGTGGTAAATATTTATTGAATAACATAAAAGCAGTCTGAAGAGAAACCATTTATTATTGGGACATTTTAAAATTGGAATTCTGTGTACATAGGAAGATTTTCTGTTACCTGAGTAGGCAAAGCATCTTTTTATAAACAGCCTGAGAGGTTTCTCCTTGGGAAGATTGGAAAGTAGTATTGTACTTTTCCTTTACAACTGATTTGTTTTTAGCTCTTGGTCAAATTGAGTCATGACTTGTTTGCCAGTTTTGAGTTGATCACAAAAAAAATGTAGAGCCTATTGATGCCAACCACTGGCCATCAGGATGCTTTTTTAAAATACTAACCTTTATTAGTTTCACATCGCTTCTGTAATATATTACTGCAATTATAGAGGCATAAAACCACACAAATTTCTTGTCTTACACTTTAAAGGGTGAAAGTCTGAAATCACTTTCACTGGGCTACAATCAAGGTGTTGGCAAGGTCCTTCTGGAGGCTCTAGGGGAGAATATATCTCATTATCTTTTCCAGCTTTAGAGGCTACTCTCATTCTTTGGCTCTTTGCCCCAAATCACTCCTACCTCTCCTTTCAGTGTCACATCTTTTCATACTCTTCTGCTCCCTCCTTCCTTTACAGGACTCCTGTGATTGCATTGGGGCCTCCTGGGTAGTACAGAATAATGTTGCCATGTCAAGATCCTTAATTTCACCACATCAGCAAAGACTCTATTGCCTTGTAAGGTAACATATTCACAGGTTCTAGGGGTTAGGTCATCTTTGTCCCGTTTATTCTATCTACTTGCCTTAGGTTATATTTTGTATTGTTTAATTGGATGGGTAAATATTAACCACTTTAAATTTTCATGGAGCAGGTTGGAGGTATCAAAAGTCAATACAAAAAACAAATATAATTCAGAAAATAATGGAGTTTTTGGTTCAGCTCTGGTTGCAGGTTTTGCCATCTGACTTGAACATTTAAAGTAATATTGAGGATTAGTTCTTGGTTCTTTCTTGTTTCAGTTTAAAATATGATGATCTTGATGATTCTTTGAGAAATTGAGAGTTATGATTCAACTCCTTTTCCATGTGGATTTTATTTATTTATTTATCTATTTGTTTGTTTATTTATTTAGCTTAGTTTCCCTATGTAGTAACTCCAGTACATTGTTGATTAGAAGTGGTGAAGGTGAATGTCCTTATCTTGTCCCTGATTTTAGGTCACATAATCCAGTCTTTTGCCATTAAGCATGATGTCAGCTGTATTTCATTTTTGCTTTTGTTTTCTGATTTAATCTTTATTGTATTTTTTCTATTACCATTTAGTCCTCTTATATCCCTACTCCTGAGCAGTAACCACACTGTTGTCCATGACTCTGAGTCTCTTTTTCTTTTTACTCAATCCCCTCATCCCTTACCCTGCCAACAGCTGTCATCCTGCTCTCCATCTATGAGTCTGTCCCCATTTTCCTTGTTAGTTCAATTTGTTCATTAGATTCCACATATGAGTAAAATTATATGGTATTTCTCTCTCTCTGACTGGCTTATTTCACTTGACATAATGTTCTCTAGGTCCATCCATATTGCTGTAAAGGGTAAAATTTTCTTTTTTACGTACGAGTAGTGTTCAGTTGTGTCAATGTCCCATAGTCATTTTATCCACTTATCCATTGATGGACACTTGGGCTGCTTCCATATCTTGGTGATTGTAAATAATGCTGCAGTGAACATAGGGGTGTTTATAGTCTTTTGAATTAATGTTTTGGGTTCTTTCAGATATATCCAGAAGTGGGATCACTAGGTCAAAAGATAGATCCATTTTTAATTTGGGGGGTATTGCAGATATTTTTTATCGAGTTCTTTCTATTTTTAGTTGGTTGAGTTTTTTTTTTATCATGAAAGGGTGTTAGATTTCATCACATAGTTTCTCTGTATCTATTGAGATGATCATGAGATTTTTGTTTTTTCTTTGGTTGCTATATTAATTATTTTTCAGTTAAACCAGTCTTGCATTTCTGGGATAAATCTGTTTGGTCATGGTGTATAATTCTTTTCTTATGTAGCTGGATTAGGTTTACTAGTATTTTGGTGAAGATTTTTATGTCCATATCCTTATAACATAATGGTATGTGGTTTTCTTATGATGCCTTTTTCTTGTTTTGGTATTATGGCAGTACTGGCCTTACAAAATAAATTGGGAAGTACTCCTTCCTCTCATATATTTTTTGAAAGATTTTATGAAGAATTAGTGTTAATTACTTTTTAAATTTTTGGTAGAATTCAGTGATAAAGTTATCTGGTCATGGCAAATTAAAAATTTCCATTATAAATGTGTTAGTACACTTAATGTTACCTCACATTTCTCTGAGGCTATGTCTTCATTCTTCTAATTTTTTTTTGCTCTGTTTTTGTTTTGCCTTGATATCTATCTATTTATCTATCTTAAAGTTTGCTTATTCTTTCTTCTATCAGTTCATGTCTACTATTGAGCCACTCTAGTGAGTTCCCCACATGCTCCATTATTGTATTTTTCAACTCTGAATTACAATTTGTTTCTTTTTTATAGCTTGCCTCTTTACTGATGCAACACATTATCTTTATTCCTTTCTTCATTTCTTTAGTCATTGTTTTCTTCAGTTCTAAGAACATGTTTATAATAGTTACTTTGAAATATTTTTATGAGAAATCTGGTTGTTCTCACAAGAAGTTTCTGTTGCCTGCTTTTATTGTTGTGTATGGGTCATACTATCTTGTTTGTTTGCATGCCTCATATTTTCTTTGTTGGAAATGACATTTTAGATAATATAATGTAGCAACTCTGGACACTAGATATCCTTTCTCTTACCCTCCTCCTTCTGGTGCTTATTATGTTTATTTGCTTTTTTATTTCTTTAGACTGGCTTGTCTGTTTCCCTTCCCATGGTGTTAAGCCTCTGATGTTGCTTCTCAGCAGCTTTGGATATGCCCATCGTCAGTCTGGACTGATAGTAGGGCTCTCTTCAACTCTTTCTATGCCAACACCAGAAGTCATAGAGGAAACAGTGGAATTCAGAAAAACGTCAAGTTCTGTTAAATTGCATTGGGACCACAGCTTATACCTCAGCAAATCAGCTCTTAACCCATACTTCGTTTCCCTGACTCTGCCCTTCAGTGACTGTGAGATTCTGTGAATCGCCAATCCTTAGAGCAAGAGAACATCAGTGCAATCCATCACATCTTGGTTTTTTTATATCATAGCTTCTGAACAAAAAAACTACTCATACATTGGCTTTGTTCATTTATTCATGAAACAAATATTTAAGTGTCTCTTAGTTGTTAAGTAATGCTCTAGCAGTTCTCATGACCCTTCATTCTGGCATAGGTGCTGTATTCATTTCACAGATTTAATGAAAATTGCGATTACAAAGAAATCTTTCCCTTTATTTTAGTGGCTCCATCACACTTGTTTCTCTTCGATTCCTAGAACATACCAAGCGTTTTCTTTCCTCCAGGCTTTATACACTCTGGCTCTCTTTTCGAACATTCTTACGTGCACTCTGCCCAATCACCTGCAACTAAACCTGTGGGTGCCAGCTTCTGTGGCCTTTTCATTTTTTTTCCCCTGGCCACACCCAGCTTTTAAGCTCTTCTAATTGCTGCAGTGGAGTCTTGCTTTGCTGAGTTGAGAGGAGGGAGGTAGGGAGTGGTGGTGGTTCAGATACCATCTCTCCTTTCTTACCAAAGTTTCATGAGTAGATATTTTCATTTGATCTTTGCTCTTGGGAGCATTTCCAGAGACTTTATATGATTATTGTTTTAATAATTTTCACCACTTTCACTGGGAGCACATCAGCTAAGCCCCTCACTTTGTCATTCTGGAAGTCCCTCCTCTCTTCCAAAGGTTTTTAACTAGTGTGAAGTGATAATGTGTTTAGGCTCAAAAAAGTTTTGGTAATGTTCTTTGATGTTTCCGTAGTATCATTCACTCATTCTTTTATATCACTCTTTATATTTTATTATCATTTCTTGTGTAATATATTTCTTTTCCTAAAGCCGGGGTTTCTAAAACGTTTTTTTTTTTAAATATTTATTTATTTATTTTTAGAGAGAGAAGAAGGGAGGGAGAAAGAGAGGGAGAGAAACATCAATATGCAAGAGAAACATCAACCAGTTGCCCCTTGCATGCCCCCAACTGGGGACCTAGCCTGCAGCCCAGCCATGTGCTCTGACCTGGAAGCGAACTGGAGACCTTTTGATTCACAGGCTGGTGCTCAATCCACTGAGCCACACCAGCCAGGGCTAAAACCTTTTGACTGTGTTCTATAATAAAAAGTATATTTTAAATCCTATTTAGAACACACTTATATTGCATTGGCCAAAAAGTTTTTTTTTTCTTTTCTGTAATATGGCTCTAGTAGTGCTTAGTTGTCTTTAACTTCATTTGAAACAATATTGTTATACTGTATTGTGACAGCTGTCATAGAAGCATGAGAAAAATAAAAACTGGTGAATTTTTGTGTAGCCATTTTAAATTGAAGATGGAAGAAAATATGCAACATTTTCAGTATATTATGCTTTATTATTTCAAGAAAGGTAAAATGTAAAAGTGAAATGCAAAAAAAGATTTGTGCAGTGTACGGAGAAGGTGTTGTGACTGATTGAACATGTCAAAAGTGGTTTGTAAAGTTTCTGCTGGAGATTTCTCACTGGACGACGCTCCACGGATGGGTAGACCAGGTGAAGTTGGTAGGGATCAAATCAAAATATCAATTAAGAATAATCAATGTTATACCATGTGGGAAATAGCTGACATACTCAAAATGTCCAAATCCATGAAGTTATTTGTGAAAATGAAAGATATGTCATTTATTTTACAGAAAAAACTAAGTGGACTCTTTGTGTAGTCCAATTTATTATTTTTCACAGAAGTTTTACTAAGTAGCACCTCCTCTTTCTTTGTATAATATACTGTATTTTCCATTCTATCTTACTTCATTAAAAAAAGAATGCTTGGTTGCTACCATGTAATTGATTTCACAACTTGCAATTTGAAAAACACTCTCTAGACTAAAGCTCCTTGAGGCTTGGGGTCGACATTTTATCACTAATCTCTGGCACAGTGCCTGGCAAACAGTAGGTGCTTAATGAATGTTTGTTGAATGACCATGTGAATGTTGAAAGACTTTTAGAATCTTTAACAAGTTACAGTGTACATAGCATACAGTTAGAAACCTCACTTGAATTCTGAATCCTTTGATTGTGGAGTCCCTGTGTATCTTTAAGAACTAGTACTTAGGAATTGTTTTTTAGATAAATGAAAGTATGGCTTGGTAAATGAAGGGTAAAATCCAGGAAATACCATTTAAAATTTTTTACTTTCATAACATCTTTCTTCCCAAATGCTTAGAGGAGGAAATCTGTACTATAAGGAAGGAAGCATAGAATAAAGAAGGAAACATAGACAAAGTAATTATATGTGGACTAGTTTTTTTCTCAAAACTTTAATTTATCTAAGGTCACAATTATGCTCTTTAAGCTAGTAGGAGAACTTTCAAGATCTTTACCCACAGTTCGTAGGCAAAAGGACTCATACTTACTTGTTCTTTGATTATTTTTTGAGGTCCTACCAAATGGATGGGGTTAAACCTTTTGAGAATTACCAGACTAAAAATACAATTCTTGGAGTATGACAAGGAATGAGCTGTAGCACTTTATTAAGATTTAGGGTAGGCACATACATAAATATATAATCAAGCTGTTCTTGAGATTACCTTGCCCCTAAATGAGTGGTCTTGAAATGAGGGAGGGGAGGGAAAGAGAAAGACCAGGCTCCCTGTGACAGGAAGAAGAGCATCTGTAAGAGGAAAGGTCTAGAGGAAAGTTGGCCCATGGAATTAATGCCAGAAGCCACATGGTACTGTTAGAATATCCTGCAGTCTAAGTTGAGTTGAAAACTTCTTCAAGAACAAACAAACCCTGTAACAAAAAAACTTCATAGATGTAAAAGGAGATCTCCCCTCTGAAATTCTTAGTTGACATTGGAAATGAATATTATCTTGGGGGTAGAGTTAGGGGGAGACCCAATAAAAGCTTTGTATTTAATTTCCTGGTGGTTGAGGAGTTCACATACTAGACTTGGAAGCAGATAATACCTCATATACAACCAACAGGAATTATCTTCTCTGTCTGGAGAAACCAAGCATCTGGCTGTCTAAATTTATGAAATTGTAACTCAGGGAACTGATTGATTTTATTATATAGGGTGTGAGGGCTGCGGCTGCTGCCAGATGTAATTGAGATCCATTCTCGCCTTTCTCACTGTGTTCCTGCTGTTTCTGATCCTTATGCTCAGAGTGTCTAGAATAGGTTTTAGTTTTGTTAGGCCAAGGTTGCTCCTGTCACCATGGCCTTTTTTATTTTAAATAGACTTTTTAAAAGAGCAGTTTTAGCTTCACAGCAAAATGGAGTGGAAAGTATCCAACTCTCCTTTGTCCCTTTCCCCAGCACATGTACAACCTCACCCTATCAATACCCTGTATAAGAATTGTACATTTGTTATAATTGATGAATCTACACTGATATATCATAATCATCTAGAGTTCATTGTATACCCCCTTGATGTGGTACATTTTATGGCTTGAGAGAAGTGTGTAATTACATGTATCCACCATAATAATATCATACAGAGTTGTTTCACTGCCCTAACAACCTTTGTGCTCTGTCTATTCGTCCTTATCCGCTTCTTTTATTTAAAAAAAATTACTTGATGTAGCAGTTCCGTTAGAATTCTATGCCTGTGCTAAACTGTTGAACTGTACTTTGACCATGGTATATGATTCAGAGAAATTCTACTTATATAAGGACTGGTGATAACTTTTGTTTGTTCCTTTCCTCCCTTTTCTCCAAATAATGGCAAGTCAGTGACCATATCATGAAAAAATAAGAGATATTCTTTTATTTCCTGAGATTTCCTCAATGGTCTGCTAATTAAAGATAATTCTGGGCAAGAGATAAAATCTGATAACAAGTAGTAAGGTTTTGCTCTAGACCCACAGTGATGGAAGAAAATTTAAAAATGGTTCCTGGCCCTGGCTGGTGTAGCTCAGTGGATTGAGCACAGGCCTGTAAAACAAAGGGTTGCTGGTTTGAATCCCAGTCAGGGCACATGCCTGGGTTGTGGGCCAGGTCCCCAGCTGGGGGCATGTGAGAACAACCACACAATGATGGTTCTCTCCCTCTCTTTCTCCTTCTCTCCCCCTCTATCTAAAAATAAATAAATAAAATATTTAAAAATAAATAAATAAAATAAAAATGGTTTCTGACCTCTTGCAGGTAATGGTTATATTTTCCACAGATCTCATGTACATAATCTTCCTGGGTATCTGTTGCGCGTGGGTCACCGGCCAGCAGTGACCACAGAACGCTGTGGATGGCTCGACGATAAACACGCGAGAAAAAACATGCACAGAGACAAACTAGTTTCTGTGGAGAAGTAGGGACGAAATGGCCACCCCTTCTAGTGAGGAGCGCGCCGATTTACAGTCCATACCTGCTTTTATTGGGCTCATGCTACATAATAATTCAGGTAAAGTACAGTACTCATTAGGGGAAGTAAGGAACTATAGAAAACAAAGAACTCTGCCCGTCTATTGAGTTGGGGGTCAAAGAGCTGTAAGACTGAGGAACAAACTAACTTCCTCCTAAGACCCTTCTCATTCAACTGAGAGCATTCTAAACAAAGAAGGTTTCACAGTAATTTACATGTTCTTTCTTAGGCCTGATCACCCCGGGAAATCTGCACTTCTCAGTACCGAGCTGTACTACCCTGTCACTGTTTCAGGCTTAGGTGGAGCAAGGGAACTAAGGCAACCGAGAGATAAGGAGATTTTCTTCCAGATGCTGAGAACTCAGACTTTGTCAAAGCCGAGGAGTGAGGGTCCATCACCCCCCTTTTGCTGCAGCCCCCCAAGTCCTTCTTTTGGGGGGCCTCCCAAAGTGATCGTGCCTGGCTTAGGTCGTTTCCCCCCCATGGGGAATCTTACCCGTCTTTGGCTAACCGACCAAGCTTTTGGGGGTTCAGTTATGAATAAAGCAGCAGAAGCAGCATTCCTGCCAGGGAGATAAGCTTTTGTCTCCTTGCTGGCTCACGGTTCCAAGGGTGTTCCCTTAGCTTTAGCCTAGGTGGGGGTTTCAGCCTCTGATACCAGTCAGGGCGGTTCCCAACAGGTATCCTTTACTAAAAGGCTATATATTAAAATACTCTTGAGTACCTTAATGGGCATGCTGATCATTTTCTCTTTGCTGCACCCCTTCTTGAGGAATTGGCCCAGAATAGACCACCAATCTTTGTAGGATGAAGAGTTCACTCAGTAGAAATCAGTGTGGAGACTCTATTGTCTAGAGCCAATTAGATTCTCTTTCCTGAGAATGGTAACCTTGAGATACTGAGTTCATTAGGTGATAACGAATCTTTGGGCTGAAAGATCATGTTGTGTTGTGACCAGTTTCTTAACCACACCATAAAAACCATGTTCAAGCTAGGGAGAGGAAAACAACAGAGAAAGCTAGTCTAAAGAAAGAAGCTGTAGAGTGTCGCATACATGTGGAGATTCATGGGATGGGGGCAGGAACTTGTAGTCACAGTTTTTATTTGGTAGGTAAAGTGTGTTTTCTTTCCTTGAGTATTCATGAGGTCTTTTCGTTGTAGCCTTTTCATAGCAACTGGTCCACCCCCGCCCGCATTTGATTTGAACTAGTTGTATTTGTTTTTGGTCAGCAACTGAGATACAGTACAAGTAGAATCTAGTATAACAGAGTTTTATGTAATTAAGGTCTTGAAGACTCTGGGTTGCAAGACACAAAAAAGGTAGAAAACTGAGGTCTGATTATCAGTGCAGAATAAGTGTAAGTTGAGGTAGCTTTTAGTTGGTCGATGTTTTCTTCACCTGTAGGCATTCATTAACTCAGTAACATTCATTAACTCATTAACCCTTCTCATAACCTCAGGTAGAAAACTGAACTAGTAGCTAGGAGACCTAGACTCTGTTCTTGTTGGGATTCTAACTACATGTGTGGTCTAAAGAAAGTACTCCATTCCTCTGCACCCTCTTCCCTACTCTATGAAATGAAAGGGTTGGGATGGATCATTGATTTCCAACCTATACCTCCTGCACTCCTTGAAGGTAATATTAATAGGTTCCAGGGATTAAGACATGGTGGGGGATACCATTTAGACTAGTATTGATGAAATGGAAGGTTTGAACCATTTTAGGAATCTTTTTCTTCCATATGATATTCTTGACAATGCATTAATGATGAGGGTCAAAGAAATAAAACTACTTACCACACACTTGTTATAAATGAAATAAATATACTTATTTTTCACTTAATGACTTTAATTTATTTCTATAGATGCTGTCACTAAGTAAAAAGTAAAGAAAAAATTATTTCTATTAATTTTGATAGGAAAAGTTATGATCTGTTTTATCCCAACCCAAGATACCCACCCATTTTCCACAAATAGAAAAATTTATTAGAGTAATGAAAACATTTTTATGTAAGTCATAAATAGCAATTGGAAAATTAATAAATACATTTTGTACATGAAATATAATAAAATGTTGCTTTGTTGCCTCTGTAAAGAAGGGGAAAGCTTGACAGGATGTGGGGTTGGAGGGAAGGAGTCTTTCTTGGGAGGATGATGGAGATCATGCATTCAATATCTGAAGTACTTAGTGACCATTTTTTCCCTTTGGGCTTTGTAGAAGATGAATCTTTGGGTCCCTTCCCCCACAAAAGCAAGATGTCAATTTGCTTCCCTTCTTGTAGTCTATAATTTCTATATCTTCTTGAAGGATGCTGTATTAGTTTCCTAAGGATGCTATAACATGTTATTGCAAATTTGATTGTTTAAAACAACAGAAGTTTATTCTCTTTGACTAGAGTTCTGGAGCTGGAAGTCAAAAACCTGTCAAGGCTGAGTCCCCTCTGGGGGACTCTAGGACAAAAACTAGTTCTTTCCTCCTTCAGTTCTGATGGCTGCCAGCATGGCATTCCTGAGCTTGTGGCCACATCACCTGTGGCCTGTTTTCACAGTGTCTCCTCCTCCATGTATCTGTCCCTAAACTCCTGCTCCCTCTCTTACAAGGAAATACAGGATTGCATTTATGACCTGCCCTAATAATCCAGGATAAGTATATCTTCTCAAGATCCTTAACTTAATCACATCCTTTGCTATATGAAATGAATATGAATTTACACTTAAGGTACTAAGCACAGGTTATTGGGATTAGGGTATGGCATATATTTTGGGGGGACACCATGTAGCTGACTAATGGATTAGGTGGGATGTCAGAACCATTTTAAATCTTTTTGTTTCATATGATGTTCTTGACAAGAAACTGCTGTATTGAGTACATTAGTGAGTCTGTTCTTTAACTGAAACCATAATATGAAATATTATGTGATTTACTTAGTGTGCTATGTGGTGAAAAGAACATTTTCCCCATTTAATGAGGGGGGAAATGAGTTATTGTCTAAAAATGGTATATCTTTTTAAAAGCCCTTATGGCAAGAAGTCATCACCTGAACTCTGTGTTTGCCTTCCACACTTCATCCTAATGCTGGCTTCCAGCAGCAACTAGAGCTTTTGTTTCTTCACATATGACAAGGAGAGTCTTTTTCCAGTAGCTCCTGAGTGAGTGACAGAGTGGTCTAGCATGGGTGAGGGAGTAACATTAAGGACCAGATAATTTTTGATAGTGGGGGACAGTCCTGTGCTTTGTAGGATGTTCAGCAGCCCTTGGTCTCTACCCATTGGATGCCAGTAGCACAGTCCCCACTTCGTGACATCCAAAAATGTCAAACTTTGGAGGGTCAGGGTTGCCCCTGAATGAGAACCACTGTTTTAACCCAGTTAGAGCCTGTTCTTGTCTCATCAAAGTCTGCTCACTTGGAAATTTTGGTCTTGATAAGAAAGAAGAAGGTAGAAAATGGACAGTGATGAGGTTAACTGCAAATGTCCACTTCACCTGAAATTCTAGAGAGGACCAAAATTGGGTCAAGTTTAGCAGACTTACTAAATTTTTGCTAGACCCCTTTTAGATCTAACATTATAGTCTTTTATATTGTGACAACCAAAACTCAATTTATTATGCCTTTAAAAAAAGTTCGATGGGCCTATTAATTCCAGGTTGGGTCTTTTTCTGCTTTAGTTGATTAGTCAGTTGCTCTTTATCTTGGAACTTGTCTCTGTATAACCTCATTCTTTTTCTTTTTTTTCTTGCTCTTCTTATATAGTATATTTTATTAGTTTGTACTAATAAATTCTCATATTACAAAAGCAATTTAGTACAAGAATCTTTTTTTTGATATTTGAATGGTCTGAAATAACATAAAACTGTACATCCAAAAAAATCCTCATTTGGATAAGAAAAAAAGCAAGCTAAACAACAACAAAAAAATTCCTTTTTTTACAGGTGGGCATTGAAATGGACCTAATTCGATTTTCTTTTTGAAAGCCTTCAAAGACAAAAGCAGCTGAAAACCCAATTAAGATGAATAAAAAAGTGTTTACTAAACTACTGGTCTCCAGCACCATTTTGTGTTTTCTGCTGTTTTGTTGCAGGCTCTTCTTTGCCTGTTTCTTCTCTTGCTCTTTTTACTGGTCCAGATGCACCATTTTCATTATTTTCATCATCACTATCAAATTTAGTTTTCTTGCCCTGAAACTAGTTTTTCCTTTAGCAGACCCAGTCTGGGCAGCTTTATTTCCCTTTCCTTTCACTTTAAATCCCTGGCCCTTTGACTTCTGTTTGTTTAGGGATTCTTGTTGATCTGTGATTTTTTCAGTGCTGCTTTTTCCACATATCCATGTGGTACTTCCTATGTCATTACTTTGTTCTTCAGTTGTAGGTTACTATTATTTGCATCTTTGGCTTTATCCAGTGCTTCCTTAGCTTTTTCTTTAAATACAGGTTATTCCCACTTTTGCTCCTGTGACAGTCTATCCTTTTATTCCACTATGATTTGAGAAAAGGATGTACAGATCTTTTCTACAGGTCTGATCATCTAGGTCCCCCCAAAATTTCAGCAAGCAGCCAGTCTTTTCTTCTAAAGATTTGACTTCAGCATTTTCTGCTAGCTTTTGTTTTTCTTCTTGCTCTTGTTTAGCTCACCTTAAACTTTATTTTGCTTTCTTTTCTTTCTTTTTGCAAAGTAATCTTCCTTGAAAAGTATTAGCAGATCTATGTCCTTGTACTTTTGTCCAGGGGTCTCAACAAACTTTTTAACAGACTCAATGCTAACCTCATTCTTTTTCAACAAATCTGCCCCCAGAGGTTTTCACATTCAGCGGGACTCACCTTCCCTGTAATACTGTCCTTGTTCTCCTCTCCCAAGGGCATTAGCAAATACCATATTCTACTTTTTGCACATTTTGCTTGAGGTTTATGCACTAGAGCACTTTGAAATTTTTCTAAAGTATCATTTTTCTTTTCCTGTGAAATAATTGAAATAGAATACTGACACATTTATTGTTTTGAAGATTTTATAATTTCCAAGTTAACAAATTTATATTTTTACAGGCATCAGATGACTGATATTTGGGGGATACACGTTATTTCTTCCCTTACTGTGCTGTGTAGAGGATCTCTTCTCTGTTTTCATGTGAGTGCTCTTTCTGTAATGGAAACCCTGACTAGTTCTGGATGAGAGGGTGTGCAGTGTGATTGGGAATAAATATAAGCTGCTCCTTTTTCATCATGACTAAGACACAGTAAAGGTTATACATACAATGGCTCATAAATAGAGTGCCCCCACCAAACCAGTAAAATAGAACAAGGCTAAATGACATCTCATGCTAGAATTTATATGAATTGTTTGAGTGAGCCTGTCAGGGTTTTTATAATTGGCAACACCTAGAAGCTTCATGAAAGCCGGGAAGGGGGATCCAAAAAGAACACTATTTTTGTCATAGCTTTAGTTGTATTTGTGTCTATACAGCATAGCAAAACAGTGAGCTCTGGTGATGTTACTTAAAATATCCCATGAATTGTCTTTGCCCATGTTATTTTCTTCTTTATTCTATTTTGCTAGTAGTTCATTTGGCCTCAACTTTGCTGGTCTAGATCCTCTATTTATTTTAAACTTCTTAGGGGGGAGGAGGACTGTTGTATTTCATCTCGAAAGGTGTTTGCAAAAGCACTATTCCCCAATCTTAATATTGTGCATTGTGGGGCTTAAAATTTGGCCTTAGTCATATTCTTCCCAGACCCATGAGAACTACAGCTTCTCCCCTTGAGTTTTTCTCTGCCCCTTTGAAAATAGGGAGGGAAAGAGCTCTAGATATAGCAGTAGTCACTAGGATAGCTGAAGGTGCATAGGAAGGAAAGAGGATGTTAGCAGTAGCAAGACTTATTTTATTGTGGTTATTAAAGCAAAAATGGGGGAAGCAAGGAGGAGTGCTGTTTTATTCTCAGGAGGTATTGGCAAAAGCCCTAGTTTTAAAAGAGAAAGAAACAACCAGTTAGGTTGAAAAGATTTGAAGTCCATCCCCTCACAGTCATTTTTCTGGAGCCAAGGTTATCAGTTGGGTAGAGGTAGGTATATAGCCGTTTTTCAGTAAATGGACTAAAATGTCCCTTGGAACTATTACAGTAGGTGGTGCTCTTGTGCCATAACATGACTGTTTTTAGAAAGGTTTTGAAACTGGTAGCTAGTTCTAGGGCCTGTTTCCCTGTTGATCCCCTTGGATAACTGCAAAGCACACAGTTTGGATAGCATCATCTGGGTGGTTTTGGTGAGAGGTTTTTCTGTCTGGAAATGTGGAGAATTCTGGTCTTTACCTTTTCTAGCTTGTTTGAGCTCTGCTTTCCAAGGAAAACTAAATGAGAGATTTACTCAACTTTTTAAAAATTGTAGTTTTAGTCTTTATCTGAACAATATTTGTGTTGTGTGTTACCAGAGACCATATTTCCCCCATTGCAAATCATCTGTGATCCTCTAAATCAAGTTTCTTTCCATATAACTCAGGCTATTATTCGTGTTTCTTTTTATTTTATTTTCCTTTAGCTTCAGAGAAGATGCAGTAGAATGAAATAACATGTGGTAGAGAAATTGTAAGTGATGAAGGAATATAGATGAAAAATTTTGAGTTCAAATAGCGCCTAGTAAAAATTGTAGCAGACAGTGAACCCTTTTGGCATCAGCCCCTTTGCTCACTTCTTTTACTACGTAATGAGTTTCGCTGTCTGAGGTTGGTGAACAAAGGCATCCAGTAAAGTTCACATTTGGTGCTGTTGGTAGACGCCTGTGGAAAAGGAGAAATTTAAAGCCAAGACCTGAACACCCATTCGAGGGAGGACAGATCTCTTGTTGCCAGAAGTTGCCAGAAACATTTAGGGGTTTCCTTTTTCAGAAAGTTTCTTAGGGTTGTCTCTATTTTGAAAGATAGTTACTTTACCTCGTACAGTTAAGGAAGAGGCAAAATGCCTATGGGATTCTGTGTCAGCCTGGGTGTGATGGTCTGAGCTCCTGATTTCCTATTGTCTCTGAAGGCTGCCAGGGCTCAGTGAGCTTACTGGTCCAGCTGCTGTGCTGTCAGCCAGCCTTTTCTAGAGCTCTGTGACTCAACAGATCCAGTGTGTGTTCAGGGAGTTCTCTGGTAGCTTTTGAAAATTTTTTTATAATTAATATTTTTAGTTTGTGTGGATTTTTAAAATTGATTTAATTATCTGCTTACTTATTTATTTATCTTTCTTAGTATTTAGAATGTACTTTTAATCTGAAAACATGTATTTCTTGAACATTCTTAGTTTCTTTAAATATTCTTAGTTTCATTCTTAGTTTCTTCTTTAAATACTGCTTCTTTTCCAACCTCTTCAGTTTCTTTTGCTCTAATGCCTTTTAGATGTTTGTGGAGTTGTTCTTCATGTTTCTTAACTACTCTTTCATATTTTTCTTTTTATTCTGGGTTGCAATCCTAGTGAATTCCTAAGTGTTAGCTTTGTATTTACTGCTTCTTACTTCAGCTCTATCCACTCTAATAAAGTACCTTGTGTACTGAGGTTTTTTTTTAATTAATTAATTTATTTTTTAGATATGTAAGGGAGGGAGATAGAGAGAGAGAGAGAAACGTCAATGCGCAGTTGGTGGGGGTCATGGCCCGCAACCCAGGCATGTACCCTGACTGGGAATCGAACCTGCGACACTTTGGTTCACAGCCCATGCTCAATCCACTGAGCTACGCCAGCCAGGGCTGTGTACTGAGTTTTTAATGTTAGTGACTACTCTTTATTTACATAATTTCCAATTGATTCTTTTTTAAACATCTCTTCTTATTTTAATTTTGTCTTTTTGTTTTATAATTTCTAAGCCTTTTAAAATTACCTGAATAACCTGAGGACTTCCAGCCAAGATGGAGGTGAAGGTAGACACACTGTGCCTCCCTGCACAACCAAAAGAAGGACAACAATCGTTTAAAACAAAAAACAACCAGTACTGACAGAAAATTGAACTGTATGGAAGTCTGACAACCAAGAAATTAAAGAAGAAACATTCATCCAGACCAGTAGGAGGGGTGGAGCTGGGTAGCTGGGTGGAGAGAGCTCTTGGCAAGGCAGCAGCTGGCGAACCTAGTGAGGCAGCAGATTGTGGAGGGGGCGGGCAAGGCAGCTGGCCGACCGGGAAGTCCCACATTCACACACAGATAAACCAAATGAAACTGGGGATCAAGACAGACCACACAACCTAGGGCTCCAGCACAGGGAAATAAAGCCTCAAAACACAGATTGAAAACATCCGTGGGGGTTGACGTGCTGGGAGAAACTCCCAGCTTCACAAGAGAGTTCATTAGAGAGACCCCCAGCGTCCTAGAATGTACACAAACCCATCCACATGGGAATCAGCACCAGAAGGGCCCAATTTGCTTGGGGGAAGTGGGGAAAGTGACTGAAATCCAGCAGAGAGCAGAGCAAGCACCACTGTTCCCTCTCGAACCCCTGCCCCACAAACAGAGTCGCAACCCAGCGACTGGGTTGCCCCACCTGGGTGAACACCTAAGGCTCCACCCCTCACTACGTAACAGGTGCGTCAAGACAAAAAAAAAATGGCCCAAACAGAAGAACAGATCAAAGCTCCAGAGAAAATACAACTAAGCGATGAAGAGGTAGCCCACCTACCAGATGCACAGTTGAAAACACTGGTGATCAGGATAATCACAGAATTGGTTGAATTTGGTTGCAAATTAGATGAAAAAATGAAGGCTACGCTAACTGAAATAAAGGAAAATATACAGGGAGTCAATAGTGATGGGAAGGAAACTGGGACTCAAATCAACAATGTGGACCAGAAGGAAGAAAGAAACATCCTATCAGAAAAGAATGAAGAAACAAGAATTCAAAACATGAGGAGAAGCTTAGGAACTTCCAGGACATCTTTAAACGTTCCAACATCTGAATTATAGGGATACCAGAAGGAGGAGAGGAAGAGCAACAAGTGGAAAAGTTATTTGAACAAATAATAAAGGAGAACTTCCCCAATCTGGCAAAGGAAATAGACTTCCAGGAAGTCCAGGAGGCTCAGAGAGTCCCAAAGAAGTTGGACCCATGGAGGAACATACCAAGGCACATCATAATTATATTACCCAAGATTAAAGATAAGGAGAGAATCCTAGAAGCAGCAAGAGATAAGGAGACAGTAACCTACAAAGGAATTCCCATCAGTCTGTGAGCTGATTTCTCAAAAGAGACCTTGCAGGCAAGAAGGGGCTAGAAAGAAGTATTCCAAGTCATGAAAGGCAAGGACCTGCATCCAAGATTGCTCTATCCAGCAAAGCTTTCATTTAGAATGAAAGGGCAGATAAAGTACTTTGCAGATAAGGTCAAGTTTAAGGAGTTTATCATCACCAAACCCTTATTGTGTGAAATGTTAAAGGCACTTATCTAAGAAAAAGAAGATAAAAAAGATGTACAGTAAAATGATAGCAAACTCACAATTATTAACAACCACACCTAAAACAAAAACAAAAACAAACTAAGCAACCAACTGGGACAGGAACAGAACCACATAAATGGAGATCACATGGAGGGTTAGCAACAAGGGAGTGGGAGGGGTGAGAGGGGCAAAAGGTTCAGAGAATAAGTAGCATAGATGGTAGGTAGAAAATAGACAGGGGGAGGGTAAGAATAGTATGGGAAATGTAGAAGCCAAAGAACTTACACATATGACACATGGACGTGAACTAAAGAGGGGGAATATGCATGGGAGGGGGTGTGCAGCATGGAGGGGAGTGAAGGGGGGAAAACAGGACAGCTGTAATAGCATAATCAATAAAATACATTTTTTAAAAAATGTTCTGAATATACTTACTTTGTTGGATTATTTTATAATATTCATTTCATCTGAAGTAAGTTAGTGGTCTGATGGCTGATTTTGTTATTTGCCTGTATTAGCATTAGATTTCTTTATATACTTTAGAACTTTGGTTTTGAATAAGATTTTTTTTAAATTTTAATTTTCATTTATTTTCTATCACTCTTTCTCCCTTTCTGCTCACTTGTCCCTGTTTAGCAATTTTATTGTTGTCTCTCTGGCTTACATGGAACCCTAGTCCAGAACTGCAGTGGTGGTCTAGTTACTCAGGCAGTCAGGCTGGTTCATTGAGTTTCTGATCACTGGATGGCCTGTGTCCTACTCTCCTCCCAAGGCCACAGCTTCATATGAAACCAAGAGCTGCCAACCTTCTTTTAGGAATTGGGGAGCCCTCCTCCAATGATCACATCTGACCCTGCCTTCAAGCAGTGACGCTAGGACTCACTTTGTCCTTTGTGGGTTTAGTCTCAAAACCTTGTAGGACTCATACTTCCAATTTTGGTGCCTATTTTTGGATCTTGACCTTAGGACACTCAAGGTTTTAACTTCGAGGACTTACTTCTTTATGTTTCTGCCCCATATCTATTGCACAGAAATGCTTATATTATTTTTGAGCCTGCCTTCATCCTTTTAGTTTTCTTATGTTTCCTCTCTTGTTGCTGCGTGTTTGGAGTAGAGAGGATCCATTAAAGAGTGAATTTATTGTGCCATCTTAACTGGAAGTCATGTTGGCTGAGAGTTTAAAGGAAATAAAGTGAGATATTTGGTTTTACATAGTACTAGAAGTTAACCACAAAAATGCTTTTCTGTGTTAGTTCAGTGACCCCGAACATACAGTCATTTAAACTCCTTCTGAGGCTAGCAGCCCAAAAAGATGAGTGGGATTAAGCAGGTGGGATTTATTAGGATGCCATGGCTCTCTACAACAATTTTACTTTTTATTTTTCATTTGGTGGTAATTTAAAAAATTCAGTTGTTTCCAGACACCTAAGTGTTAACTGCACTTGTGTTAGTGCCTGCAGTTGTGTTTGTATTGGCTCCAAGTAGCACTACTTTTAAATATTGAAAAAAGAAGTGAGGTGAAAATGTAAATAATGTGCTTGAGCTGAATAAGAGATTGCTGTTTCACAGTAGTTCAGAAAAAGTATTGGGCAAATTTAGTCATCCTCAGCATATGGTAGGACCAGCAAACTTAAGAGAAGCTGCCAGTAGCTGTCAGTACCAACTTCACCTGACTGGTTCAAGTGAGTCTCAGTAACCAGTATCATTGATCACACTGAATTTGTTTTATCAATTGAAATTTTATTCATTTTGTAGATTTGCTGGTGTTGTGTTTTTAAAAATATGTGTAATTATAAAGTTATAAGTATAATATATATTTTGATAGTTTTATGTTTGTTAGTATTTAATAGAATAATGATTTTAGACAACTCTAGGAATTCTCAAGAGTTTTTTTCTTCAAGTTTGAGAAACTAGAATCAAAGGTAACTTAACTCTTCCTATATGTGTAGTAGCATTCTGTGTTTGAGTTTGATGTTTTTGCCTCATTCACTTCTGCTCATACTTCATGATTTTGCTTAGCTAAGGCATCATTTCTGTCTGGAAGTGTCTGACACCTTCATGCTGGGTGGGTGCTCCTTCTCGAAGCTTCCTGCAGCACCCCATGTTTCCTTCTCTGCCAGCCCTTCCCACAAGGGATTATATTTCACCTGTTTACAGACCCTGATTTCCTCATTAGCCTCAGGTTGTGTTAGAGCAAGGAATGCTGCCACCTTTTTATTTGCATGTTTTTCGGAGTTCCTGTCATAAAGTAAGTTCCCAATAAATGTGTGGGATTTTTGTTTGTTTTTGTTATTTAGTAATAAATTATGAGTGGAACAGGCCAATGGTGGAAGAAGCAGAAATAATTTGGAGCCAAGTCACCAGTGGCAGAAGCAGTAAGATTTCTAAGATTTTAATATCTAATGTGCCCCTCTGCCCATTTTTCTAACTGGTTTCACCAAAAGTTCACAGTCTTACTGTCAGATAAGTGAATTGACAAGAATGAAAGGAAAGTGAAGGACCACTATTTTCTTTTTAAGTAACCACTATTTTTAACAGTGTATGCAGGAAGACTGGTATTTCTGGAGTCCTAGTGATAACTCTTTGGTGCTTTGAGGGAGAACAAGGTCAGGGGTTTCTAGCTTATAGCCTGAAAGCTGCTCTATCATGACGGGAAGGGACGTGGAAGCCAGGTCCGGAGAGCAGTTTTTTTCCCCACATGGCTGGGGACATGGGTGGAAAAAGGGAGCTCAGTAAATCCCCAGAGAGATTAAAGTTCCTTAGTTCTTTGCAAAGTCATCTGAAGAATGTGCGCACTCTGCACCTGGGTTATAGTTGGCTCTGCTGATTCCTTAGACCCAGATTTTGTTTATGATTGAAGTTTGTTTGAAATTATCTGCAAATTTCAGGTCTGTGTTTTTGACTAGAGTATCTCAGAGGCCAAACACTGCTGACTCAATAGGGAAAAAGCCAGCTCCTCCTAGTGGAAATTTTCTTAAAACTTCATTGTTTTAGGAGAGAAAATAAGATTTGTTTCTTTAATAAGTACTTTATGGGAATAAGAATATTTATTGACTTTTTAAAAAAATCCATGAACATAGGGACAGATTAATCAATGTTACTTAAAATTTTGAAGCAAAGAAACATTACTTTAAACTAAAAATACTGATTATCAGGCTTTCAGTAAGGAAGAGGAAGAATGTTGTGAAGCTTAAGCATAGTTGAATGTAAACTTCTTAATTTTATGTTTGATTATATTTCTAGAGGTCTTAAATATTTTCTGATAAGGCATTGTGTCCCAGTTGATGACACTAACTGAAGGCTAGGTATTTGATTTGTCTTTTTTCTTCTTCTATAAACAGTGTGTTTGTAGCATTATATTCACAAATCTCTCGTGCTTATTTCATGGGAGAAGTGACTTCAGTTGACTCATGCTCAGGGGAAATGGAAAAAAATAGTGCTCTTTAAATCATGTTTTCACTTTGAGCAGGTTATGGTCTATATTTGGTATGCATAGATTTACCTCTCATAACTCTGGCTTATAGGGACAGACCAAAGGAAAGCAATTTTGAACTGTATTAACACTCTTCACTAGTACTACAGACAGCCATTTTTGATGCTGTGAGGTTCATAATGATTTTTGTTTGAAATGTTGACAATCTGGGAGCTACACAGGGTTCTATCAACACAAATCAGTCAGAATTTTATCTTTTATTTATTTGAATTCCTACTGTGTGCCAGATATTATGCATAACAGTGGTTTCAGAGTGTGTTCAGCAAACTAGGCTCTAAGCTGTCCCAGCTAGAATATGTTTGACTGCAAGTAACAGAAAACCAATCAAAGGTGGCCTAAGCCCAAAGGAAGATTCCAAGGTTGGCTACTTCATTGCCTCAGCTATGCTAGTTGAGAGGACCCAGGTCCATCTTTCTGCTTTGCTACTTGCAGCATGTTGACCTGTCCTCTCAGACTTACCTTCTCCTGGGTCCCAAGGTAATTACTGCCATTCTAAGTGTCACATGAAGACTATTGTCTAATATGGAAAAACATGTATGTATTTAAAATTGAGAAAGACTTTCTCAGAAACCCTCCAGCCAAAGCTTGGTTCTCATTATCCAGAGTTGCATAATATCATCCTTACTTGCAGTTGGTAGGAGGGCAAGTGGAAATACCATGGCTGGTCTACAACCATTCTCAAAATGTGGCTTGGGGACCCTTGGGTCTTCCTAAGACCTTCTTAGGAGGTTCACAAGAGCAAAACTATTTTCATAATAATCCTAAAGATATTATTTGTGTTATCTACTCTCAATCTCTTGCTAGTATGATGTATGATGATGTCATAGATCTGGCAACTAATGGAATATGTATGTGTGTATACACACACACACACACACACACACACACACACACACTTGACAGATCCTTCTCCAGGTTTACCTATACAAATAGAACAGGAGGACACCAGTCCAGTGGTCACATTTCCTTTCCTTCTCACATCAGTAGACAGAAACCTCTACTCTGGAGTCTTCATGGGGCCCTTGGCACCTTTGGGAGCTAGAGCCAGGGCTACCGCCACCTGTGTCTTGGTTTGAGCCTTGGTCTTGGACTTTGGCTGGCAGAGTCTGTGACCCTTGACAATGCGGGCACAAGCATGTTTTCCAAGCTTGGGATGAGTGATGTAGGCGAGTCTAATGAGTTTACAGCTGCTACCCTTTGGGAACTTGGGCTTTTGCCATCTTTAGGCTTTACAAGGGCCTGGATAGCTTTGGCATGTGCACTTATAGCATTGGTGTTGCCTACATCTTCTTCAGGCCCTCTTGTCCTTCTTGGCAAAGTACATGTTCCTTGGGAACTTGGGGTCTGCCCCCTTAAGAGAGTTCTGTCTTTGTGATCAGAGTTTCTTGATGCCATTTCTGTGTCATTATGGGGACTGGTTTGCATGGTGTGATTCTTGGACTAGAACATGTCTGCACTGAAACTTGTGGCTCCCTAAGGACCTGGGATCAGAAGAATGCCTATATGTGTTTTTGGACTTTAAATTTTTCTCATTTTTAATTTCTAATGTGGTAAATACTAATAAATATAATTCACATAAACAAAAGCTCTCAGTAATGTCCTCAGTAATGTTTAAGAGTGTAAAGGGGTTCTAGAACAAAACATTTGAGATCTACTGTCTATGTTAATCAGGATTCACCCATGGCATTGGGTAAGATCCCAGACTTCCCCAAGATTTGTGGCCATGAGATTCCTGGACAAAACTTTTTCAGTTAATGAGGGAACAGCAGAGTGGTTATGGCTGTCGGATGGGCAACCAGCAGTGTCTGCAAGACTGTTCTGGGGAGGGGGCCTTGGTGAGGGATATGGCAGGGATTCAGGGTGTGCTCCAGGCCCTGCCTCTGCTCTTACTAGAGTGACTTCAGGTCTGTCCTTTATTCATTTATTTTTCAAATTGTAGTAAAATGTATATATTATAAAACTTACAATTTTAACCAAAACTGTACAATTTGGTGGCATTGTTTACATTCACATTGTTTTGCAATCATCACTACCATCTGTCTCCAGAACTTTTTCATCTTCCCCAACTAAAATTCAGTACCCGTTAAATACTAACTCCCCACCTCCCCTACTTCTCTGGCCCTTGATAACCACCATTCTCTCTTCTGCCTTCCTGAGTTTGACTGCTCTAGGTTTCTCCTATTGGAATCATAATGATATTTGTTCTTTTGTGTGTGCCTTTTTCTCTTAGTGTACTGTTTTCAAGGTTTATCCATGTATGTATCAGAACTTCCTTTTTAAGACTGAACATGCCATTGTATGTATATATTCATCTCATTTATCCATTCATCAGTTGGAGGACATTAGGGTTGTTTTGACCTTTTTGCTATTGTGAATAATACTGCTATGAATATGGATATGCATATATCCTTTGGAGTCCCTACTTTTTTCCCTGTTTTTGGGGTTTTTTTTTTTTTAAGATTTTATGTATTTTTAGAGAGAGAAGGAGGGAGAAAGAAGGAGGGAAACATCAATGTGTGGCTGCCTCTTGTGCACCCCCCACAGGGGACCTGGCCCACAGTCCAGGCATGTGCCCTGACTGGGAGTCGAACCAGTGACCCATTGGTTCACAAGCCAACATTCATTCCACTGAGCCACACCAGCCAGGGCTGGAGTCCATACTTCCAATTTTTTTAAAGAGTTTATTTATTTATTTTTAGACAGAGAGGAAGGAAGGGAGAAGAAGAGAAACATCAATGTGTGGTTGCCTCTGGCGCGTCCCCCACCGGGGACCTGGCCTGCAACCCAGGCATGTGTCCTGACTGGCAATCGAACCAGTGACCCTTTTGTTCACAGGTCAGTGCTCAGTCCACTGAGCCATACCAGCCAGGCCCTACTTTAAATTCTTTTGGATATATACATAGATATGGAATTGCGAGATCATGTGGTAATTGAATGTTCAATTTTATTTGTTAGAAACTACCATACTGGTTTCAAAGGGGCTACAATATTTTACATTCCAACCAGCAATGCACAGAGGTACCAGTTTTTCCACATCCTTACCAGTGCTTGCTATTTTCTATGGTTTTTGATAATAGCCATTCTAGTGGATACAATGCAGTATCCCATTGTGGTTTTGATTTGCATTTCCCTACTGATTAATGATGTGTAGCATCTTTTTATGTGCTTATTGGTCATTTGTGTATCTTTGAAGAGATGTTAGTTTAAATTCTTTGCTCATTTTAAAAAAATTGTGTTATTTGTTTTTGTTGTGTTTAGAGGTTCTTTGTATAATTTGGATATTAATCCCTTATCAGATATATGATTTGCACAGGTCTGTCTGTTTTGTATGTTGAACTTTTATACTGGCTTAATTTTATGAAATTATTTTTTAAAATAGCTTTCAGGCTTTGCGTCACTATTGCCATTTTCACTTTTGTCATCCTAGCTATTTACCTATTTACCCACTATACTGGTTTAGAAAGTATGGATGGTGGGACCTTGGTAATTACTTCAGTGCTCATGATTAATTTATAATAACTACTTTAGAATTTCTTACACTATTTAAAGTGTGAAATATGCCTGGATAGGCTTATTTGCATACATGGCTTTATAGGTTACCTCCTATTTGCCACCAAAGAAAACGATGATTAAATGATTTTAAAAAATTATTTTTACATCTGTGCCAATTTTAGCCTTTGACAGGACTTGAAAGGTACCAGATTCCTTATCATATCAATTGAGCAGGTATTCTTTAGACACTTTTGAGAAAATCTTAAAGTTGTGTTCTAAGCTGTCTCTAGATAGGACAGCCATTTGAGATATAAAAGTGTGTTTTAACAGTAATGCTAATGGAGGACCAGAAAATTGCAGGTTAAATTGTAGAATGGACTTTTTTCCATCCTGAAACTTAGTACATTAGCAGAGGGAAATAATGTCACATAAGGCTAAATGAAAAGCTAGAATTGCTGTCTCATGCCATTACTGGTCACCCGTCCCAGCATTGTGGTGGAATGGACATGCTGCACAATCCCTGCCTTGGCCTGTGCTGTCTGCTCTTTGAAGCTGGGGCTGCTTATCCTCAGGTGTTAACGTGGACCGTTATATAATACGTCTGCATTTCTAGATGAAGGGAAATGGTTTTGCTTTGTTTTTTAAAGAATTGGAATACTTTGCCCCAGCCTGTCACGCAATTTTTCCTTCCTTGTTTTTTAATCTTTTTTTTTTAGATACTGCTCAGGTGTTTTAATACTTTTATTTTCTTCTTACACTCTAATGAATTGTACTTGGTGAAATCCATATTTGTTTTGATGAACATTTCCATGAAGCTTTTGAATATATCCTTTTCCTAAAGAATGGAAATCACCAAAATGGAGGACTTTATAGCTCTGAAGTATGCCTCTTTCTCACCTGCTGTACTTTGAATCTGAGCCATGTTATCTTGGCAGTTCAGACTATTTATCCTCATGGGCAAATGGTTGGATTATGATATATCTTTGTACTATGGTGATTTAACTTCATAAAGTAGTACTTAGCAAGCAACAGACCTTTTGAGCAGTATGTAAATGAGGGGGGAAGATGGGCAAGTGCAGTGATCCTAAGTTGACACCATTTGAATCAGTCCCTTTTCAGTATCTCTGATGTTTGCTGGTCCCCATAGCTGGTTTCCCTTGCCACATTATCCCTCCCCCTCCTACTTCCTGCTTTCCTCTGATCATCAGGAAGGAGAGACATGAACAATCACATGGGAATCTTTCATGGACTAGTGATTTCCATTTGGGAGTATAGGCCTCTCTGTTCATAGGACTTTCCTTTAGTCCCTTCTACATAGGAATTTCTGAAGGTCACTTTATTTTCTTCTGGAAATATATATTGAAACTAACAACTTCTGTTTTATAGTCTGTGTACGTGGAAAAGGTGAAATCATGGTTTTGGTCCCTTAGGGCTGAGTATATGTGCTAAAAGAGGAATACTGAAGAAGTAGAAAATCAGGATTTCTTTCTAACTTTTCCTGCCATTTGCTTTTGCTACATTAGTATATATATGGTGCATACACAAAACACTTGTTAAAATCTGACCTTTAAGGATATGTGCCATCCACCTTTTATGTTCTTAATAGGTGTTAAACAATATTTCTCCAGTTCATACGAAATAAATATAGGCATAGACATTCATGTGAAGGCATACACACTAAGCAGAATCATAAGAGAATCAAGGACTTACATTTAAGGCAATATCAGGTATTTTGATATCATAACTGGAATTAAAAAATTGGTACATTTGTGAAAAATGTTGAAATCACCATAAATCTGAAGGATCATCCTCATTTTATTTTTTAAGTATATTTTATGAATTTTGCTATTACAGTTGTCCCAGTTTTTTTCTCCTCTTTCCCCCCCTGTGCTCTGCAACCTCCCCACCCTTCAGCATTTCCCCCCTACACACACACCCAGTTCATGTCCATGGGTTGTACATATAAGCTCTTTGGCTTCTACATTTCATATAGTGTTCTTAACCTTAGTCTATTTTATGCCTACCAATTATGCTTTTTATTTCCTGTACCTTCCCCCTCACTCTCCCCCTCACCTTCTCCACTGATAACCCTCCATGTGATCTCCATTTCTGTGATTCAGTTCCTGCTCTAGTTGTTTGCTTAGTTTATTTTTGTTTTTTTACATTTAGTTGTTGATACAACTATCAATGAGTTGATCGACTAACAAACTCACAACGAGTTTGTTGTCATTTTACTATTCATATTTTTTATCTTCTTTTTCTTAGATAAGTCCTTTTATCATTTCACATAAAAAGGGCTTGGTGATGATGAACTCCTTTAATTTGACCTTGTCTCGAAAGTACTTTATCTGCTTTTCCATTTTACATGATAGTTTTGCTGGATAGAGTCATCTTGGATGTAGGTCCTTGCCTTTCATGACTTGGAATACTTCCTTCCAGCCCCTTCTTGCTTCTAAGGTTTCTTTTGAGAAATCAACTGATGTTCTGATGGGCACTCCTTTCTAGGTAACCCTCTCCTTTCCTCTTGCTGCCTTTAAAATACTCTCCATATCTTTATTCTTGGGTAACTTAGTTATGATGTGCCTTCGTGTGTGCTTCCTTGGGTCCAATTTCTTTTGGACTCTCTGAGCTTCCTGACTTCCTGGAAGTCTGTTTCCTTTGCCAGATTGTGGAAGTTTTCCTTCATTATTTGTTCAAATAAGTTTTCAGGTTTTTGCCCTTCCTCTTCTCCTTCTGGCACCCTGTGATTCAGATGTTGGAGCCTTAAAATTGTCCCAGAGGTTCCTAATCCTCTCCTCATTTTTTTGATTTCTTGTTTCTTTCTTTTGTTCCAGATGGATATTTATTTCTTCCCTTTGTTCCAAATTATTGCTTTGAGTCCTGGTTTCCTTCCCTTCCCTGTTGGTTCTCTGTACATTTCACTTTATTTCACTTTGGGTAGCCTTAATTTCTCTCTTCATTTTATGACCAAGCTCAGTCAATTCTGTGTGCATCCTGATTACCAGTGTTTTGAACTCTGCATCTGATAGGTTGGCTATCTCCTTGTCACTTAGCTCTTTTTCTGGAGTTTTGATCTGTTCTTTCATTTGGGCCATATTTCTTTGTCTTGGCACACCTATTATGTTGTAAGGGGGCAGAGCCTTAGGTATTCACTAAGGTGGGGCAATCCTCTTTGCTGTATTGTGGGGCTGTTGTGGGGGAGAGGTCAGAGAGGAAACAATACTGCTCACTAGCTCCACTCTGGTCCCACTTTCCAATGAACTGTCCTGTGAGACTGGGAGTTTCTCCTGCTGTCGCAACCCCCGCAGTATTTTACAACTCAAGGTTTTGAGTCTTTAGTTTCCTGGTTAACCAGCACCTCCACACCTGTGTGGTCTGCCACCTTGCCATGGGTCCTGTCTACCTGCTGGGTGCCTGTCTGTGCCCCTCCTATACATCTGGATAAATGTTTCTTTAACTCCTTGATTGTCAGAGTTCCATGCAGTTTGGTATCCTGGTAGTTCTAGTTGTTTATTGTTTTTAAATTGGTTGTTATCCTTATTTTGGTTGTACAAGGAAGTGAAATGTTTCTATTTGTGCCTCCATCTTGTCTGGAACTCCTCATTCTCATAGGCATGCATTTTTGGGGGGAGGAGGAGCTGCATGACCATTGTCTCACTTTGTCTGCTTGAACACATAACATCTCATTCTCTTGCCAGTTATCCTCCTGAATGATAAATTGGATGTCTTTCTCTCCTTGTGACAATAATCCTCTCAGGGCAAAGCAGTAGCTGTATAGCTAAGGGATGGTGGAGGTGTGGGGCAGGAGGGAAGAAGATGGTCGATTTATTCCTCCTCAGAGCCAGGACTGAGAAAATAGAGCCATTATTTGAGGCCGGGAAGGGAGAAGAGGACTCTATCTCTGGTTAATTCTGATGTCTTTAACATTTTCAGAGAACTCAGTTAAAAAATACAAAATGCTTACAGATTATTTCAACAATTAAAAATTTTTGATCATATTCATCAAGTATGTCTTGATTAGCATTTGTAAACTATGACACTTTTTTAATTTACTTTGGGGTGATATCTATGTGGTAAATGGGTAGAAGTTAAATTTTTGGGGGGTGATTATGGAAAGTAATATCTGGAAAAGCACATAAATATGATTTATATTTTAGTTATTAAAATATTAATACAGATGTTATTGATATCATGGTCAAGGAATAGAATATACCATCATCTTGACAGCCATTCATGCATACCCTTTAATAGCACTTCTTCTGTACCTCTAATGGTAACAGGTGATGTGGACACTGGCCCACAGTGTCTGTGGTGTTGTGGATGAGATGAGAAAATTCACATGGACTTCAGAAGTCCTGTGGAGGAAAAGGGATGGTATGGCCACTCTCTCAAGAGGAGAGTGCCCCTACCCTTACGTTGGCAGGCTTTTATTGGCTTTTTAATAGCGTACGTCAAAGAAGGTTTTCATTCATTATGCTTAGGTTTGCTGTAGGTAATTACTTTTTACAGATAGCAATAGGAATGATGCTACTGATTACTTCCTATAGATTAACAAGGGGAAAATGTTGCAAATGCAAGGGAACGATAAGAGTAATTGGTCTGGTTACACTTCAGTCCTTGGGAGAATTAGCACAGATTTCAGGAAGTTACTTTAAAGATATGCAGTTAGCATTTACTGCCTCGACTCAGGGTGAGGAAGTTTTAGCAAGAGCAAGTCACGAAGCAGCCTAGGTATAATGCAGGCCTGATCTCCCACAGGGGAACCAATCCGTGGGTTTGGCATCCTGTGTGCCACCACATGCCTATGGACTTTCTCATAGGGCTGAGCTACATTTCCCATTGGCAGACAGATTGGTTCCCTTTAAACAGGTATCCTGACTTTTTTAAGGGGTAATCGCTGCAGTTTAGTTTTACCTGTTTTTTTGAACTTTATGTAAATGAATCATATCTTAAGGGTTTTTTTTTTTTTTTTCTCAACATTGTGATTGTCAGTTTAGCTCTCTACCTGTAGTGGTCGTTCTTAACTTCCGTTATTCTGCTCTTGATTGGCATGTGGGCTGTTTTCAGTTTGGATGTGTTATGAATAATGCTGCTATGAACATTCTGCTAGTACACACAGATATTTAATAAGCTTGTCATATTCTTGAGAGAAATTTTGTAATTTGTGTATTTTTGTGTGATTCTGTGATTTGCTATTAAAATTTGCCATGATTGGAGTTGATTCTTCTCCTTGTAGTTATGTCAATTTGTGTTATATTTTGAGCTTTATATTTTATTTTACATTTTTGCATTATTAGGTACATACACATTTAGAATTGTTACATCTTCTAGGTAAATTGAACATTTTATCATTATGAAATAGTCTCTTTACCTCTACTAATACTTCTTACTCCAAAATGTATTTGATTTCTTTGGTTAGCTTTGCATGGTATTTTATTTTTTCTTACTATTCTTTTTGCTTCTTTGTATTTCTGTATCCTAATATTTGATACGTGTCTTGTCTTGTAACAACGTATGGTTGCTTTGAAGTTCAAAACTGATCATCTTTGTTTTTTACTTGGAAAATTTAATCTGTTTGCCTATTGTATAGTTATTGATGTGTTTGAGTCTAAATCTCCCATCTTACTGTGCACTTTACATTTATCTTGTCTTTTCTTTATTTCTTTTTTGCAATAATATTGACCTTTTGGCAGTTGATTAATGTTATGTTAAATATTAAGTTTTTCCTCTGATATCTTGGAAATTATATACTGCCTTTTAATATTCTATTAGTGGATATCCTAGAAATTATAATATGCATTCTTAAATTACTAAAATGTAATGTTAACTCTTTTATCATACTTTTCTGGAAAATGCAACCTTGGAACTCTTAACTCTAATTCTCGACATACATGATAGTGTTTATATACTTAAATTTCTATATTATTTAAAACCCCAATGATATTATATTCTATCATGTTAATAAGATATTCCCATATACCTACCATTTTTGTTGTTTTTCACTTCTTCCTACATCTCTGTGCTTCTATCTGGGATCATTTTTCATCTAACAGCCTCTTTTAAGCAGGTTTACTGGTGGCAAATTCGTTTGGCTTTAGTGTGTCAAAAAGGCTTTAGTTCAACTTTATTCTTAGGTAGTATTTTAGCTGGATGTAATATTCTAGGTTGGCCTTTCCCCCCTCCCCTTTCATGGCATTAAAGATATGTTTTCTGGCCTTCTCACTGTTTCTATGTATCTTGTTCATTACTCTTTATTTTTCATTGTTTTTTACTTTCCATGTTTTATTCTGGATCATTTCTTTGATACATCTTTCAAATTCACTAATTCTGTTTTCATCTAGGTATAATCAACTATGAAACACATGTGTTGAATTCCAAATTTCAGTTATTTTGTTTCTCAGTCCTAGAATTTCTACTATATTTTTATTCACCCACAGGGTCATTTTTTTATAGTTTTCAGTTTCTTGATGAAAATTTGGCTTTTACCTTCACAGGGACCCTCTTAATTACTTTATAATTTTGTCTAATTTTTAAATATGTATTCATTTTTTGTTATTTCTATTGTTGACATTATTATAGATGTCCCCCTTTCACCCCGCTTTGCCCACCTTTTCACATTCCTGATCCCACTGACCTCTGGTTATTACCACACTGTTGTTTGTGTCTATGGATCATGCATACTCATTCTTTGCCTAATCCTTTTACCTGCTTTCATCCAGTTCCTCCTCCCCTCTCCCCACTGTCATCTGGTTTCATGTGTCCAGGCCTCTGTTTCTATTTTGTTCATTCGTTTATTTTGGTTATTAGATTCCACATATGTGGAATATGGTATTTGTCTTTCTCTGACCAGCTTATTTCACTTAGCATAGTAATTTCTAGGTCCATCCATGCTGTCTCAAAAGACATAAGTTCCTTCTTGTTTATGGTTGTGTATTCTATTGTGTAGATGTACCACAGGGCTTTTTTTTTTAATCTGCTCATCTACTGATGGGCACTTGGGCTGTTTCCATATCTTGGCTATTGTAAATACCATTACTGTGAACATAGGGGTGCATATATTCTTTTGAACTGGTGTTTTGGGATTTTTAGGGTATATTCCCAGATGTAGGATTGCTGGGTTGAAAGGCAGTTTCATTTTTAATATTTTGAGGCAACTCCATACTCTTTTCCATAGTGGCTGCACCAGTCTGTATTCCTGCCAACAGTGTACTAGCGTTCCCTTTTCTCCACATCCTTACTAGCACTTGTTGTTGGTTGATTTATTGTTGGTAGCCATTCTGGCAGGTGTGAGGTGATATGTTGTTGTGGTTTTAATTTGCATCTTTCTAATGATTAGTGACATTGAGCATTTTTTCATGTGTGTCTGTTGGATATCTGTATATCCTCCTGGGAAAAGCATTTATTCGAGGCCTTTGCCCATTTTTAAAATTAGATTGTTTGTCTTCCTTGTGTTGAATTGTATAAGTTCTGTATATATTTTGGAAATTAACCTCTTATCAGATGTGCCATTGGTAAATATGTTCTCCCATACATTGGGTTTCCTTTTCTTTTTGTTGATGGTTTCTTTTGCTGTGCAGAGGCTTTTTAGTTTATTGTGGTCCCATTTGTTGTGTCGTTTCCTTTACTTTCCTTGCCCTAGGACACATACTGGCAAAAATATTGCTACAAGAGATATCCAATATTTTACAGCCTATGTTTTATTTTAGGATATTTATGGTTTTGTGACTTAGGTTTAAGTCTTTTATTCATTTTGAGTTTATTCTTGTGTAAGTTGGTGGTCTGGCTTTTTTTTTTTCATGTACCTGTCTAGTTTTCCCAACACTCTTTTTTTAAGGGATTGTCTTTACTCTATTATGCTCATGCTGCCTTTGTCAAATATTAATTGACCATATAGGCATGGGTTTATTTCTGGGCTCTGCTCTGTTCCATTGATCTAAATGCCTATCCTTATGCTAGTACCAGGCTGTTTTGATTACAGTGGCATTGTAATACAGTGTTATATCAGGTATTGTGATCTTTCCACCTTTGCTCTTCTGTCTCAGAATTGCTAAGGCTATTTGGGGTCTTTTTTGATTCCATATACATTTTTTAAATATTTGTTCTAGATCTGTGAAATATGACATTGGTATTTTACTAGGAACTGTGTTGAATCTATTTTGGGTAGTATGGACATTTTAATGATGTTGCTTCTTTCAACCTGTGAACATAATATATTCTTCCACTTATTTGTTCTTTCTTATTTTCTTTCTTTGAAATTCTAAAGTTTTCCAATTAGAGGTTTCTTTCCTCCTTAGACAAATTTATTTCTAAGTACCTTATTTATTTTTGGTTGTAATAGTAAATGTGATTGCTTTCTTAGTTTCTCTTCTTGACAGTTCATTATTGGTATATAGAAATGCCATTGATTTCTGAATATGTTGTGTTGTTACTTTGCCAAATTCAGTTATTAGCTCTAGTCGATTTTTGGTGAAGTCTTTAGGGTTTCTTAGGTATAATATGGCATCTGCATACAAAACAGTTTTCTTCTTTCCTATTTGGGAGCTCTGGCTAGGATTTTCAGTACTATGTTAAATAAGAGTGGTGAAATCTGACATCCCTGTCTTGTTCCTGATCTTGGGGAAATGTTTTTAGTTTTTTGCCCAATGAATATGATGTTGGCTGTGGGTTTGTCATACATGGCCTTTATTACTTTGAGGTATGTTCCTTCTTGTCCCACTTTGCTGAGAGTTTTATTAAATGCTTTTTCTTCATCTGTTGATATGATTACATGGTTTTTATACTTCATTTTGTGTATGTGGTGTATCACGTTTATTGATTTGTGGATATTGTACCAACTTGCACCCCCAGAATAAGTCTGACTTGATCATAGTGCATGGACTTTTTAATGTATTGGTGAATCTGGTTTGGTAATATTCTGTTGAGGATTTTAGTTAGCATTTGTGTTTACCTGGGATATTGTCCTGTATATTTTTTCTTTGTAGTGTCTTTTGTCTGACTTTAGAATTTGCATAATGCTGGCCTCATAAAATAAGTTTGAGAGTTAACCCTCCTCTTGAATTTTTTGAAAGAGTTTAAGAAGGATAGTTGTTAGTTCTTTGAATGTTTGGTAAAATTCACATATGAAGCAATTCGGGCCAGGGCTTTTATTTGTTGGGAGTGTTTTGATTACTGCTTCTGTTTTCACTAGGTGCAGTCTTTTTTTCAGATTCTCTGATTCTTCTTGATTCAGTTTTGGAAGATTGTATGTTTCTAGGAATGTATCCATTTCCTCCATATTATTCAGTTTGTTGGCATATAGTTGTTCATAATATTTTACAATCCTTTGTATTTCTTTTGTATCTGTTACTTCTGTTTCATTGCTGATTTTATTAATTTGGTCCTCTTTTTCTTGAAGAGCATCTGTTTAAAGGTTTGTCAATCTTGTTTATCTTTTTGAAGAATCAGCTCTTGATTTTATTGATCTTTTGTATTGTTTTTTTAGACTCTATTTCATTTATTTCTACTCTGACCTTTATTATTTTCTTCATTCTACTCACTTTGGTCTTTGTTGGTTGTTGTTTTTTCCCAGTTTCTTTAACTGTAAAGTTAGATTGTTTATTTGGGGTTTTTCTTGTTTCCTGAGGTAGGCTTGTAGTGTTGTGAATTTCCCTTTGTCCCATAGATTTTGGGTTGTTGTGTTCTCATTCTTATTTGTTTCAAGGTAACTTTTAATTTCTTCCTTGATATCATTGTTAACCCATTCATTGTTAGTAACATGCTGTTTAGCCGCAATGACTGTTTTTCCTTTTTCTTTCTGTAGTTGATTTCTAGTTTCATACCATTATGGTCAGAGAAGATGCTTGGTATGATTTCAATCTTCTTAAATTTACTGACACTTGATTTGTGTCTCAACATGTGATCTGGCCTAGAAAATGTCCCATATGCACTTGAAAATAATGTATATTCTGTTTCTTTGGGGTGAAATGCTCTGAAGATATAGATTAAATCCATCTTAACTGGTGTTTCATTTAAGGCCACTGTTTCCTTGTTGAGTTTCTGTCTGGAAGATCTACCCCTTCATATCAATGGGTGTTAAAATCCCCAACTATGACTGTATTACCATCTGTCTCCTTTAGGTCCATCAAAATTTGCTTTATGTATTTACATATTTAGGTGCTTCAATATGGGGTGCATAGATATTTACCACAGTTATATACTGTTGTTGGATTGTTCCTTTTATCATTATGAGTGTCTTTCTTTGTCTCTTACTATGGCCTTTGTTTTAAAGTGTACTTTGTCAGATGTCAAAGTACTGCTACCTCAGCTTTTTTTTTTTCATTTCCATTTGCATGAACTGTCTTTCTCCATCCCTTTAATTTTAGTCTCTGTGTATCTTTCATTCTGAGGTAGGCCTCTTGTGTACAGCATATTTATAGGTCTTGCATTATTATCTATTCAGCTACCCTATGTTTTTGATTGGAGCTTTTAGGCCATTTACATGTAAAGTGATTATTGATGGGTATGTATTTATTGCATTGTATTTTTTTAACTCCATTTCTCTTTCTTGTTGTTTTTCCTTCTAATTTTTAAAGCAGGCCCTTTAACATTCTTATAATACTGGATTGATGATAACTAACTCCTTTTGCTTTTTTGTGTCTGGGGGGGTCCTTATTTTCTCTTCAGTCTTAAATGGTAGCCTTGCTGGGTAAAGAGGTCTTGGCTATATGTCCTTGCTTTTCATCACTTTGAATATTTCATGCCAGTCCCTTCTGGTCTGAAATGTTTCTGTTGAGAGATCAGCTGACAGTCTTATGGGAGCTCTGTTTTAGGTAATTACCTGCTTTTCAGTTGCTGATTTTACGATTCTCTTTTTGTCTCTAGTTTTTGCCATTTTAATCAGGATGTATCTTGGTGTGGGCCTTTTTGGATTCATCTTGTTTTGGATGCTGTGTTTCTTGGACTTGTGTGTTTTTTTTCCTTCTTCAGGTTAGGTAAGTTTTCAGTCACTGTTTCTTCAGGTAGGTTCTTGATCCCTTGATCTCTTCTTATCTCTTTGATGAGGATGTTGTTACACTCATTGTTGTCCCAAAGTTTTCTTAAACTATCCTCATTCTTTTTTATTATTTTTTTCTTTCTCTTGCTCTGAATGGGTGTTTTTTTCTACCTTGTCTTCCAAATTACTGATTCAATCTTCTGCTTCATCCAACCTACTTTTTATTGCTTCCAGTGAATTCTTGATGTGTGATGTGGTATTCTTCATTTCCGACTGGTTCTTTTTCATAGTTTATATGTCCTTTTTCATGCTGTTATAGTTCTCACTAAGTTTCTTGAGCATCCTTATAACCTCTACTTTGAATTCTATATCTGATAGATAGCTTGCCTCCATTTCATTTAGTTCTTTTTCTGGAGATTCCTCCTGTTTTTTCATTTGGGGCCAGTTTCTTTGTCTCCCCATTTTAGGCATCTCTTTGCATTTGTTTCTACATATCAGATATATCTGCTATGTCTCCCAGTCTTTGTAGGGTAGTCTTATGTAGTAGGTGTCCTGTGGGACCCAGTGACGCAGTCTTAATCTCCTGAGCTAGGTGCTCTAGGAATGTCCCTTGTATGATTATGTGGGCCCTCCTATTGTTAGTGAGCCTTGATTGTTGTTGGGCTGTTCATTTGTGGGATCTTCCCTCTGGCTGATTGACTATGAAGGTCAACCCCTACTACAGTATGTGAGCTACTGTGTAGGTGCTGCTTCAGTCTCCCTTTGGATATGCTGTTTGTAAATTTTGTTGGATCGTGCTCTGATGTTGTTTGAAGCTGGCCACTGGTGTGTTGGCCCTGTCCCGTTTGGGAGGGTCTCCAGCACTGGCCAGTGTCAGGTGACCTTTGTTCTTTTTCCTCTGCAACCTGCTTGAAGCTACAAGTGATCCACTGTTTCCGGCTGCCTCTGCTGGGCCTGGCTGCACACGGGAAGGACCATGCTGTGTTCCAAGGCCAGCTTCTACCAGTGCTAGGCTCTGGGGTGGGCCAGCAGACCTCCCAAGGAACCCCAGGATCCACCTCTACCTACCTCTGCCCGCCAACTGCTTGCCAGGCATGGTCACTGAAAGACTCTCTGGCAGAATTGGGAAGATGGGGCTAGTGGATCTCCCATGAGGGTGATGTGTCATTCTGACTTCAGGGAAGGCGGTGAGTGTGATCCCTTGCCTCAGAGCCACATGATTGGGTCTGTCCTCAATTTTGCCTTGAACCTAGCATGGCGGAGCCCCTATTAATCAGGCAGGTGGGGCTTCTGGAGCCCATAGTTTAGGTCTGCTGGAAGACAGAATATTGTTCCTGTCAGATCTCTTGTAAGGGGGGAGCACAAGTCAGGTTCACAGGAGAGTGGAGGGAGTGGCTCCACCCCAAAGCCAGTCACTGACAGCCCCTGAGTCTGCCCAAACTTCTACACCCTGGCTTATGCCACTGACTATTCAGCCTGGCTTAAGATCTACCAGGTGGAGTGGGCTGGACTCTAGAGGGTAGGGCAATTGCTTTCCTCCAGGCTGATGCTACTCAGAGAGATTGCCTTGCCCAGGTAAGATGGTACCATAGTATCTGAGACTGACTGACTCAGTGTCAGGATCCTGGTAGCTGTTCCCCTCACTCTCTCCCCAGAGCCACAAACCCCAGACTCTCCTCAGGCAACCGCAGTCCGCACTGCCCTCCCTCTGCCAGACAAAGCCCAAGGGTAAGTGGCTGCTAGTAAAATTTTGTGTGTTGGACCTTTAAGAGAGTGCCTATGTCTCCATGGATTCTGCCTCTCCTTGGCAGACAGAAACTCAGCTATTTTTCACAGGTGGACGCTATGTGGGTGCCTCCTTTGGGCTCTGGTGCTCTGGGGTGGGGAGACAGGTTTAGGGTTTAGGCCTTATACTTCTTGACTTTCTGGTTCGCAGGTTGGTGCTCAATTCACTGAGCTATACCAGCCAGGGCTGTGATTTCCTTTAAATGGAAAATTTTAATAATTGTTTGAACTGGTTAATGGATACATAGTGGTTTATTTGGCTGTTTTCTCTACTTTTTGGTATAGTTACAAATACTAATTGAATAGGGCCAAAAAAAAAAGGGATCAGAAACAAAATTTCACTTGTACCACATAGCCTCTTTTAAGTTAAGAACAGTATAAGCTGCTCTCCTTATTGGGAGAATATCTGCTGTTTATCAGTGGTGTCAGACAATGAGACATAAACATTCATTTTATTTTTATACTGTATCTCCTAGTTCTGTTACATATGTGTAGTTCCCCCATTTCTAAGGAGGCACACCATAGCCTCACTAAAACTATGGAGAGGAAGAAAGATAGTTCTGGAGAGCAAGAATGGGCGCATATATATTAAAAGAACAGGAAAAGTGTATTGGGTGGGCTAAAACTACCAATATCCACTATCTTTTACTTGTTAATACTCAGAACATTCAAACCTTCTTTCCACACAAAATTTTTAAAACACTTCCAACTAATATAATTTAGCTCTCTCTTCCTTAAGAAAGGGAGATAATCCAAAGTAATTCCTGTTTAATGCACCTAGCTTCAAGTCCTGTAGTTCTGGATAATGTTAGTTCCTCTTCCCATATCTTTTTTATTCTGTGAATTATAGACTTTAGAAAATTTGTGCTAATAATATACTCCCTATGCAGTAGTAGGAGAGGCAAAAATGAAAGAGAAGGGGATTTTAAAAAATTATATGACATAGCAAGCAAGACAGATACAGACAGTGCCCAAAAACTTCACTCATGCATTTTGACCAAGCAGGCATAATTTGCACATGTTCATAGAGTGCTGCTGGGCACACCCGGCTTTGTGGCTTGGAGGAGCAGTGTAGTTAGTGAGGCTTGCCATAGGCTTTTCCCAGAATACAGATCTTTCTCATGTGCTTTGAATGGTATTGGATCTGCTCAATCAAAAGAGCTGACTAGAAGTGTGCTTCTGCCTGGACCAGGTGTGCAGTAAGTAGTGCACTCGGCCCTACCCGTATTTTCTCATTGTGAAGCAAATGGGTAGAAGCAGATGCTTCTATCCCATGCAGTATTTGTTGCCTTCAGGATCCCAGAGGTATTACCAAGCACTTTGCCTCTTAGCAGGTATAAAACACACAGTTATCATTTACTTTATTTTTGGTCATTCCTACTAGAGGAGTATAATGATTCAGGGGCTCTGATTACACATTAACTTGTATTATCTTCTTGTTCCATGGGCTTCTGGTTTCCAATCTCCTAATATAAATAGGAGTTCTATTTCCATTTTCCCTGATTTGGGCCAGTAACCAGTTCTAAATTTCTATTCTTTCTCCAAAGGTCTGTTGACTGTAGCAGATTCTCTGGTATCAGTTTGTATCAGGTACTGTGTCAGTTTCAGGCTTTGTCAGTTGTTTGTGTTCTTTAATTGAAAATCAGAGAAACCAGCAGTGGTTAATTTAAGGGGAATAAAAGGGCAAAAACAGAATTTACTGAAAGGCTTCATGAGAGCTAATAAAATAAAGAGAGACTGAAAATTCATGCCTTGTTAAGCACATAACATAGGGTAGCTCCAGGGATCTAGATGAAGAGTCTTTGAATGACTTAGTTTCCATCCTTATGTCAGTTACTCAAGATTCAAATTCCCAGCAGAGCCTGGTTTGCCTAATTTGAATCATCATCCCGCCTCTTGGCTGATGATACAAGGTGCCTTTATTAATAGACCCACCAAAGACTTGGGGAATAAAGGAGAAATACTTTCCTAAAAGAAAATAAGGTGCCGTATTCAAAAGAAGGGAAGAGGAATGCTCAACAACAGATGTCCATTCCAGTTAAGTCAGTGTTTCTCACTAGGGAAGATCATTTATCTTTGTGAGCTGCTGACCCAGTCAATGCATTATAGTATGTTCAACATCCTTGGATACTGGTCACTAAATGCTGGCAGCACTCCCAAGGCACCACTGTTTCCTGACCACTGCCATCTCCTCCTCCCCAACTCTTCCTCCTCCCCACTTACCTTCCCCAGATAAGCTGTGGAATAGACCATCAGGACCACTGCACTGCCTGATCCCTAAAGCTGTTTTCATTTAAAACAATTGGATGTATTTCCATTGCTAAGCAAAAGGTTTTTTGTAATTTGTTATACTAAAATAATGTTTATTTTCTATCAAAAAGTTATTCAGTTTATTCCAGTTACAAAATAATTGATGGAGATATAATATATAGCATAGTGACTATAATTAATAATACTGTATTACATATTTAAAAGTTGTTCAGAGAGTAGATCTTAAAAGTTTTCATCACAAGAAAAAAATTTGTAACTGTGGTGATGGATGTTAACTAGACATTATGGTGATTATCTTACAATAAATACAAATATTGAATCATGTTGCACATCTGAAGCTAATATGTCAATTATACCTTAATTTAAAAAATGAAAAAAGTTTTTATTCACTGTCTCCAAATATCTAAACTGATGAGAGCCATATGAAATATATAAGAAAGTCATCAATTTGTTTCTTCAGTTTAGCTCTTTATTTAAGGGCATTGATTTTGGAACCAGACTCTCTGAATTCAGGTCCCACAATCGTAGCTCTGCTATTTACTAGCAGTCATTTCCTTTGAGCTTTTACATAATCTTACTTTGGGCAATTACATAATCTCTCCATGCTTCTGTTGGATGATGATAATTGTATCTATTTCATAGGGTTGTTATGAGGATTAAATTAGCTAGATGCATAAAGTGTTTAATATATTCCCAAGAGTATAGTAAATATGTGTATGTAAAAGCTGTTATACTTCTAAAATGGGATATTAATAAAGTTTACTATAGATAACATGAAAATACCTTAATTTTGGGGGGTGGGAGCTACCTTTTAAAAATTAAAATGCTTTATTTGGAAAAGTATTTTGTTATGGCATTTAGCTCAGAACCATACTTTTTGAAAAATATCAGTGAATATTCATTCCTTCACTTAGTATTTATTGAATGCTTTGCCAGGCATGTGACAATTCTAGGAAGAGGGAATTTACTACTAATTCCCTGGAGAAAGTAGTAACTAAGTAAACAATAAATGCCAGGGTAATTACTAATGTAATAGCTATGGAGGAGTCAGCAGAAAGGGCTGGAACCAGGGAATGGTTTGTCATGTTGGTGGCACAGAGTAGAGGCCTGAACTGGATGGACTGTGGTCCGCTGGGCAACATGGGAGGGGAGAGGGTGTGCCGGAGCTCTGTTTTGCAGGGCCTTAGAGACTCTGGTAAAGTACTGGGATTATTTTTATTATTTTATTTTTTTACAATGAGTTAGGATTTCTTTGCAAGACAGCTATGGGGGGCGGTGGTATTTAAGCAGGAATGTGCTGGGTCAGATACTACATTTGGGAAAGAGTTGTGTTTGGCAGTTGTGTTAAAAGAGTTAGTTTTTCTCATTGAGAATGAATAAAGGGACAGGTGGAACCAAGTAGACTTCAGGGAAGACGTGAATGGTAATGGGGTGGGATGGAGGCAGTAGAGGTGAAAAGTGGATGAAATCCAATCAAATCATACATATAGATATACTTTGGAAACACTGTTGGTTTCCTATCAGACCACAGCAATAAAGTGAATATTTCAGTAAAGCAAGGTCTCACAAATTTTTTGGTGTCCCAGTGTATATAAAGGTTACATTTATGCTATACTGTAGTCTATTAAGCACACAGTAGTATTATGTCTAACAAATGAACATTCCTTAATTACAAAACACTTTATTGAACCACCATCTGAGCCTTGAGTAAATCAATCATTTTTGCTGGTGGAGGTCATGTCTTGATAACAATGAAAGTGCAACCTCTGGAAGTGCAATAAAGTGGAGCACTTTAAAACGAGGTATGCCTGTATTTATTTTGGAGGTAGAAGAGGCAGATATTGGTGATGACTTGGATGAGGAGGACAGTGAGAGAAAGGGAAGAATTACTTTTGGCTATTGTATACCATTTGACAGTATGCATATATTCCCTCTGTTACTAAAGCTTTTTTTTTTTTTTCACTTTAACATGAACATTTTTAAAGTAAACTTTTAGTACTGTTTTAAAACTTTAAATCTTTCTGGTCTAGTGGTTTTTTGTTGTTGTTTTTGTATTACATGCAAGCAGTACAGTGTTCTTTAATTTTTCTTGTTTATAAAGGAGAACCTCCTTTGTTAATGTTTTTAGCATTTAACAGGCAGCATTTTATCTGTTGCTTATTGCTGATGAGGATTTAAATTTACCATTTCGCAGAGTATTCTTTTGAAATTAGATAGCAGAGTGTCATCCCTGTCCCAGGAAAGTATGAGTCTTTAAAGGCCTCCCCCTGTTGAAGCAGCCCTTCCTTCTCAGCCTGGTGTGCTTCCCATGGTGAGTTTGTCCAAAGGAGACTGGGATGGTAGTGGAGCTCTTGGAGTCTATTCCCTTGGCTCTGCCTGAGGCACATGCCCAATGAGTAACTCCACTCTCCTGTTTAACATGTACTCAGGTGTGGTAAGTCAAGTTTATGACGTTTTTTCTATCACTTAGGACTAGTATACCTTCTCAGTAATTGGAGTTTATCATATTTTACTAAAATATGATTTCTTCTTGTGAATGAATTGAGATCAAGCATATATAGCAGTCTTTAAGCAGCTTGTTCAAATTGATGCTTGTGAAATTATTTCCTTTTTTTGTAAGAAACTAAGATAAACTGGGAAGAAAATTCATTAGACAGTAATGCAGATATTTTTTTATACCTGAATGAGAAGCCAGAAATGCATATAAAACTTAGAACTTCAAAAACCATTTCTTAGACACAGTCTGTTATTAAATACCCGTGGATGTTTTTGATTTCCCATTACATTAAAATACTCAAAGGAACTTCATAGTCCGAACATTTAAAAATAGCTCAATCTTTTAAAAAACATATAAAGTATTATCGGCTGTGCTTTTTGTACATAATTAGCATGTGCTGTGGAGGTATAATGACTTTTAGTGTAATTATATTACTCATGATAAAAAGTTCAGATGGTAATGATTGGAGCTACAGCTGGGTGACACATTTTAAAATAATTGCATGCTATTTTAGTCCTTGATAGTTCCCTTTTTACTCATCAGTGATTTGTGAAGACACCAATAAAAAACCCTTTATGAAATGTTTAATTTTTCCTTTCTTACAGATTTGATGTGTGTTCACTATCTTCTTCAGTGCTTGACATGCCACTGTGAAGGTCCGTCACTTTTGCCCTTTTTTTGAGATGGCTCAAGATTCAGCAGGCCTTTCTTCTGATTATCAGTTTTGGATTTGGAAGCTTTCTGTATGGGGCCAGGCCTTCACTTTGGAAACCCAGGAAGACATCTGCCGCCACATACATCAGTTCCAGGAGTTCCTGAGGCAGATATATGAAGCCTTGAAAGAGATGGTAAGTAGTGGACCAAAATTAATGAAGTTATTTTGTGACAGCTGGGACTCTTTACCAGATTTCACCAAGCCTGAGTTTGATTCAGGGCCAGGGATTTTTAGTATTACCTCGTGTATTGAAGAAGGTAGAAAGTTGAGTTACCTGTAGGTAATACAGACAGGAAGCAGTTTCCTTGTCTGTGATTCATTATGACTTCATTCTTTTCTTCTTGATTAGTTATATTGTCTCATGAGACTTCTGGACCATCCAGATTGTTTTTAAATAAACAAGGCTTTGACACTTGTTGTCAGGTAATAACTGGGATTCTTTTAAAGGCCTTTGCATTTGTTAAATATTGAAGAATTTGCTGAAATGCTTACCTTTCCTTCAACCCTGTTTTAAAGTGGGCTCTATCAGGAGATGATAAATATGAAAATCTCTTCTTACAAATATTTTAAGTGGTCTTTCCTAGTGAATATTAAGATTTCAAATGTCTTTAAAATAGTCATATACTTTATTATGTTAAAATTCAATATATTTTCTTTTTGACATAAGATTTATTTTTATTGCATAGATAATTTTATGAATTAACATGTTTTGATATTATCAAAATATTTTATCCTTATTGTCTAACTTTAAGATGAAAAGCAAAATTGTAATTTAACATAAGTGTTTTTGTGTTACACTTTTATTTCCATAGTCAAAGAAGCAAGTAGGAAATTTGAAGAATAATTCATGTTGATGTTAGGAGTTCATATGTCTTTAGACACTATATGAAAAAATAGTTGTTATGAACAACCAATGCTAATTTTAAAATTGTTTTTTGTAATAAGGCTTTTGTAACTTGACCTTAAAGAGGTCCCAGAAAGTCTGAGACTGGCCTCAATGCTGAGACAGTGTGAGGAATTTATTGCTGCAGCAGTAGGAAATGCTTATCATTTCAGCTTATGTGCACATGATCTTTTTGGTCTTATTTTTGAACTTTCTTTGAAAGGTAAAGAAGTGGGAAAAGGGCCAAATGTACAATAGCATTATATTTTAAAATCTTAAGCTGTTTTCTATTTAGTTGGTCTTTTTTTGTCTCAGGTTTTAGATTGTTATAGACTAATTCCGATGCTCTTTAGTATATAGTAACCAAAATAGTAATGAACACAGATATATATCTTTATTTGTCTGCTTTTATTTCTTTTTATAAGTTCTAGAGTTCTTGCCCTCTTAAACCGTCTTTGAAATAGCCTTTCTGAAGCTGAATTAGGAACTTCTTTTATTATGTTAGAATAAAACTCTAGGATAAAGATAAGAGATTATAGAGACATTAATCACCCATAATGGTTTTTCACTATTATGCAACCTTTGTTATTTTTAAATAAAGTGGTGTTTCCTAACTGTTAAGTATGAGTAAAATGAAGTTAATTTTGTAACAAAATGATTTTACCTAAAATGTGTTGTGTATCTTAGTTTTCGTGACCTGGTTTAAGGATGAAGGAAGGTGGTTGCTTGTTAAACTTGATTTGAATAACCTATCTAAAGATCTTTTTTCATCCAGTTTTTCCTACTTTACTTAAATACATACTAAATAAGAAGCATTCAAGCTCCTTTTACCTATAGTGCACAGTTCAGTCTTTCTGTGTAGAATAGTGCGCTTTTACTGACCAAAACATAATTTTCTTTTATAGGATTCAAGTATAGTCATTGAAAGATTGCCCACAATTGGTCAACTGTTGGCAAAAACTTGCTGGAATCCTTTTATCTTAGCATATGGTAAGAATTCAAAGAATGTTCTCTCAAAACACAAACTTCTAATGATAATTTTAATCTTTGCATTGTTTAACAAAATACAGAGCTTTAAATTATAAACCTGTCATCTGTATTTCATGAAGCAACCTTTCAAATGTATTCATTGCTCCCTTACGAAGATTGCATCCTTTATTTGTATTCATATATGTTTGTAAAGATAAACACACACAGAGCTGTAGGAAATAGAATTCCTGGTTGTGGAGGGTAGAAAACTCCCGATTATCATAACCTAACTTTTAATTCAGTGTAAAATGGTTATAATATTGAAATAGTTTTTGGTTTCAGTTTTATATTAACTAACATATTGCTTTCCTATGTAAAATTATTTTTCAGAGTATGAATCCTGCATTACTCTGTCATTATTTAGGGGTGACAGTTTGGTTTTATCCAAGGTCAAGAGGAATTTGGGGATATATTGAGGGAGGTGTTCCTTTACTGATCCAGCCTATGTGTCCAGCCTCATTTCCTGTTTAGTCCCCTACAACTATACCACATGTGTTGTTTCCAGGTCAAATTACTAACTGTGCCTGAAGGCACATGATATTAGGGACTGTGACATGCAGTTCCTTTTGTCTGGAACTCTGTTTTCATCTCTGCTCCTTATAAACCTTTTAAATCACCTTATTGGGGCTGAGTTAGGAACCTCTCTTAGTGTCTTCACAACCGCCAGCATTTCCCTTAATTACCACACTGCACTGTTTTATAATTGTTGGTTTGCCTATCTGATGTTCTGGAAGACTGAATGCCTTTCAAGAGCAGGTACTGTGGTTTTGGTTCTTTTTGTTGTCCTAAGGCCTACGGTAGGGAGGAGCAGGTACATCTTAAGGTGCATAGTTGAGGTTTATTGCCTGGATTTGACTATAATATAGCTAATATAATATTTACTTACTTTTCATATTTTTTAGTCAAAGACTGATTTATAACATAATGTCAGAATAAAAAAATAAGATGAATATTTCTCTTTGATGTTTTAAAGAATTATACAATTTCTCTTTCTTAGCCTTTCATAAGTCATTATAAAGAACAAGAACTGGGTGGTAAAAGGACATCGGCATTCAGTCCTGTGAGTGTCCATGCATAGCTGCACTGAACACACTCAGGCTCACATTCTCTGGTCCCCACTTTCATCTATCTATTCCTCTTCCTCTCCACTTAGTCCTCTTACCTCTTCCCTTTGAGTTGATTCTTCCTTTCCCAATCACTAAGCTTGTTCAAATTCTTGATCTGAAATGGCAAACCCATCATTCTGCAGCCATCACTGTATTTGCCACACTTACCTGTCCTATATTTATGTATTTTAGCCATGCCAGTGTTTCTCAAACACCTTTGACCAGAAATACATTTTCTGCATGTGTATATGTATATATGCATATGTTCACATATTACTAGGCACATAGATACATACACATGCACATACACATAGTTCATTAAAGAATATTTTTATTATGTTCAATCCATATTCATTTTGCTATTTTAAAAATGGCCTTCCTGACCCAAAACTAATTTTGCAATCTACTGATGGGTCGTGACCAAAAGTTTGAAAAATATTGAGCTAGGCTGATGATACTGATGGAAGAAAAAAATAAAAGAAACTTGAATTTCATCCATTCAAATGCATCCATTGTTAGATACTTCATGGATTGGATAACTCTTTCTTAGAAAAAAATGCTATGCCCTTTAATTGTACATTGTTTGTATAAGACACATTCCTAATTCAGAATGTTAAACTGTGGGAAAGTTTGTGTTATAGAATAAAAAGGGTAGAATGAGAAGTATTGCTCACTTTGTGCTGGGCACTGGTCTCTTTGGATTGCATAGTGGATGTAACTGAGTTCTTGATGATAATCTTGCAGAAAACATAATTATGGATTAGAGTAGATAAGTCATTTATCCCAGAATACAAAGCTAATAAGAGCCAGGAGCCCACCCTTCTAAAGTCCACATTATTGTAATGGTCTAACTCCCAGCTCCCTCAAGGATCACACCATTGTGGTTAAAGTGTTCCAGTCCTGGCTTTTCCAGTCCTGGCTTTACCAGCTGCACCTGAACATTTATCTTCACTGGCCAGACATTTACTGATTGTTTTTTGTATGCTAAGGCCTAAGAAAACACAGGTCACAAATTCTGCCTAGTTTCCAGTTAGGGAGAAAAGAGACCAGAAGTCTGAAGAGGAGGTGAGAGGAAGGAGAATTTTACAAGGGAATTCCTGCTGGGGCTGACTCTTGGAGGACAGTAGATGAGATGATATTTTCTAAGACAAGCTATCGAACTCTGGGTTTCTGATTCCCTGTCTGTAAAAGTGAGAGGCTTGACTGATTTTTATCTCTGTGGCCTTAAAATCGTATCATTCTGTCATCTTTCCTTAGCACCTTATCCTCATTATATTGGCCCCCTCTGATAACCAGAAACAAATCCTCCATCTCTTCAATTTTCTGTTGCCTTTTGAACTGCCCATTAAATTTCAGTTTCCTGTTTGAGGTAAACCTTTGATTCTGAGCTCATAGAGAAGACTGACAGTCACAGAAGAACTACAACTTGCCTTTATGCTGTTGTTTCACTAGTTGGGCATTTTCTCTCAGGAAAAGATATTTTTTTATAATATCAAAATTACTTTTTAAATACAGTAAAAGTAAATAATTTCCATCAACAAAGGAAGTCTCCCATAATATTAAGAACAGGATTGCAAATAAGGACAATAAGGAAGGAAGAAGTATTTGGAAATGAAAAGACACCACAAAGAGACAAAGTAGATAATAACAGAAAGGGAGAAGACACCCTTTTATTCAGTGGTGTTCTGTGCATAAAATTACTGTCTTTACCTCCTTGGAATCCTTGATTCTAGCTCTGTTCTCCTAATTAAACATAACAGTTACAACCTCTCTTTCTCATTATTTACTACCTGTTGCTGTGTAACAACTTGACTCTGAAGTTGGCAACTAAAAACAATTAGTATTTATTGTTTCAAAAAATGCTGCATTTAGCCCTGGCTGGTGTGGCTCAGTGGATTGAGTGCCGGACTGCAAAGCAAAGGGTCGCCTGTTCAATTCCCAGTCAGGGCATATGCCTAGATTGCAGGCCAGGTCCCCAGTAGGGGACACATGAGGGGCAACCACACATTGATGTTGCTCTCCCCTCTTTCTCTCTCCCTTCCTCTCTCTCCAAAAAGTTTTTATAAAAAATCCTGCATTTATATTTTCAAACTATATAATTAAAATTTAAGACATTACTTTATTTGAATTTTAGTTCAAGATATCAAAAAGTAAAATATTAGGTATCAAATGTATGTTGGTATATTTTTTCCCTACCACTCTTTTACAAAAGCCAAACTTGCACGAAGATCTGCTATCAGTAACTGTCCCCATATCACTTAATTGCTTGGTTGAGTGCTCCATTCCCAAAGTCAGGGCTTTCAGGGTGAATCCTGACAGATGCCATCCCCTCTAGCATGCTTGTGACACTCATGAACAAGAAGTGATGGCTTGCATCTGTAAATTTCTAAAATAAAGTAAGCTCACTAGTGGCACATAACAGTGTATTTCAATGCACTGTCTGTGGGCTAGGGAAGTCACCTGCTAAAGGTTGATTGAAAGTTTCTTTGGCTTTTCTTTTTATGTTTGAGAGAGAGAGAAATAAACACACTTGAACTAAATGTGCGGAATCTCTCAACACCTGGGAGAAAATACCTTCTTTTGCATTCTTTTAGATTTAATCTCCATAAATTAATACTTTCTTTGTTTTTCCTCTTCTTTTCTTTCTTCCTTTCTTTTTTCTTTTTTTGGTGTTGGGTATCTTAAGTTTTTGAAATGTGCCCCACTAGGTTGTATTCTTTTTTTTTTTAATCATTGTTCAAGTACAGTTTTCTGCCCTTTACTCCCATTCCAGCCCACCCACCCATCCCTCCCATCCTCCCTCCCATTTCCACCTCCACCCCCCACCACCCCGCAAAGCTTTTGTCCATGTGTCCTTTATATTTGTTCCTGTAAACCCTTCCCATTCTCCCCTGAAATTCCCTCTTCTCTCCCCTCTGGTCACTGTCAGCCTGTCCTCTATTTCAGTGTCTCTGGTTATATTTTGCTTGTTTCTTTGTTTTGTTGTTCAGGTTCCTGTTAAAGGTGAGATCATATGGTAATTGTCTTTCATTGTCTGGCTTATTTTGCTTAGCATAATGCTTTCCAGCTTGATCCATGCTGTTGCAAAGGGTAGGAGCTCCTTCTTTCTTTGTGCTGCATAGAATTCCATTGTGTAAATGTACCATAGTTTTTTGATCCATTCATTGACTGATGCGCACTTAGGTTGCTTTCAGCACTTGGCTATTATGAATTGTGCTGTTATGAACATTGGGGTGCATAGGTTCTTTTGGATTGGTGTTTCAGGGTTCTTAGGATATAGTCCCAGCAGTGGAATTGCTGGGTCAAAAGGAAGATCCATTTTCAGTTTTCTGAGGAAATTCCATACTGTTTTCCATAGTGATTGTACCAGTCCTCACTCCCACCAACAGTACACTAGGGCCCCCTTTTCTCCACAACCTCTCCAACACTTGTTGTTTGTTGCTTTGTTTATGATGGCCATTCTGACTGGTGTGAAGTGGTATCTCATTGTGGTTTTAATTTGCATCTCGCTGATAGCTAGCAATATTGAACATCTTTTCATGTGCTCTGGGCCTTCTGCATGTCCTCCTTGGAGAAGTGTCTGTTCAAGTCCTTTGCCCATTTTTTAATTGGGTTGCTTGTCTTCTTAGAGTGGAGTCCTGTGAGTTCTTTGTATATTTTGGAGATTAAACCCTTGTCTGAGGTATCATTGGCAAATATGTTTCCCATATGGTTGGTTCTCTTTTTATTTTAATACTGTTTAGCTGTGCAGAAGCTTTTTATTTTGATGAGATCCCATTTGCTTATTCTTTCCTTTATGTTCCTTGCTCTAGGGGACATGGCAGTAAAAATGTTGCTGCATGAAATATCTGAGATTTTCCTAGCTATGTTCTCCTCTAGGACTTTAATGGTGTCACGGCTTATGTTTAAATCTTTTATCCACCTTGAATTTATTTTTGTGTAAGGTGTAAGTTGATGCTCTAATTTCATTTTTTTGCATGTAGCTGTCCAGTTCTCCCAACACCATTTGTTGAAGAGGCTATTTTTACCCCATTTTATGTTGCTGCCTCCTTTGTCAAATATTAATTGATGATAGAGACTTGGGTTTATTTCTGGGCTCTCTGTTCTGTTCCATTGGTCCATGTGCCTGTTTTTATGCCAGTACCAGACTGTTTTGATTATAGTGGCCTTGTGATACTGTTTGGAATCAAGTATTGTGGTCCCTCCTACTTTACTCTTCTTTCTCAAAATTGTAGCAGCTATTCGGGGTCGTTTATGGTTCCATATAAATTTTTGAAGTGTTTGTTCTATGTCTGTGAAATATGCCATTGGTACTTTAATAGGTATTATATTGAATCTGTAAATTGCTTTAGGTAGTATAGACATTTTGATGATGTTAATTCTTCCAATCCATGAACACAGTATATGTTTCCATTTGTTTATGTCTTCCATGATTTCTTTCTTCATGGAAGACACAACCTCAGTGTTGTGTAGTTTTCTGAATACAGGTCTTTTACCTTTTTGGTTAGGTTTATTCCTAGGTATCTTATTTTTCTTATTGCTATTTGAAATAGGATTTTTTTCTTGGTTTTTGTTTCTGCTGTTTCATTGTTGGTGTACAGAAATGCCTTTGATTTCTGGATATTGACTTTGTATCCCGCTATTTTGCCAAATTCATGTATTAGGTCAAGCAGTTTTTTGGCCTAGTCTATAGGATTTTCTATGTACACTATCATGTCATCTGCAAACAGTGACATTTTTGTTTCCTCCTTTCCAATTTGGATGCTTTTTATTTCTTTTTCTTGTCTGATCACTGTGGCTAAAACTTTCAGTAATATATTGAATAGAAGTGGTGAAAGTGAACAGCCTTGTCTTGTTCCTGATCTTAGTGGAAAAGGTTTTAGTTTTTGCCCATTGAGAATGATGCAGGCTGTAGGTCTCTCGTATATGGCCTTTATTATATTGAGGAATGCTCCCTTTATTCCCACTTTGCCAAGTGTTTGTATCATAAATGGGTGCTGTACCTTATCAAATGCTTTCTCTGCATCTATTGATATGATCATGTGATTTTTGCCTTTGCTTTTGTTTATGTGATGTATTGCATTTACTGATTTGCGAATATTGTACCATCCTTGCATCCCTGGAATGAATCCCACTTGGACATGGTGTATGATCTTTTTAATGTATTGTTGGATGCATTTGCCAATATTTTGTTGAGCATTTTAGCATCTGTGTTCATCAGCCATGCTAGCCTGAAGTTTTCTTTCTTTGTTGTGTCTTTATCTGGTTTTGAGATTAGGATGCTGCTCGCCTCATAAAAAGAGTTCTGGAATCTTTCATCATTTTGGATTTTTTGGAATAGTCTGTGAGGGATAGGGGTTAGCTCTTCCTTAAATGCTTTGTAGAATTCTCCTGTGAAACCATCTGGTCCTGGGCTTTTGTGTGTCAGGAGTTTTTTCATTACTGCTTCAATTTCTTTTGCTGTTATTGGTCTGTTCAGGCTTTCTGCTTCTTCTTCATTGAGTTTTGGAAGATTATATTTTTCTAGAAATTGGTCCATTTCACCTAGGTTTTCAAATTTCTTGGCATACAGTTCTTCATAGTAATTTCTTACAATCCTTTGTATCTCTGTGGTATCAGTTGTAATCTCTCCTCTTTCATTTCTGATTGTGTTTATTTGGGTATTCTCTCCTTTTTTCTTGATGAGCCTGCTTAGAGGCTTGTCAATTTGGTTTATCTTTTCAAAGAACCTGCTCCTGGTATCATTGATCCTTAGAATTGTGCTTTTAGTGTCTATGTCATTTAATTCTGCTCTGATCTTGGTTATTTCCTTCCTTCTGCATGCTCTGGGCTGTCTTTGTTGTTGTTCCTCAAGTTCTTGTAGACGTAGGGTTAGGTTGTTTGTTTGAAAAATTTCTACCCTTTTTAGGTGGGCCTGTATCACTATGAACTTCCCTCTCAGGACTGCCTTAGCTGTGTCCCATTAGTTTTGGGTTGTTGTGAGTTCATTTTCATTTGTTCCCAGAAACCTTTTGATTTCTTCCCTCATTCTTGACCCATTCATTGTTTAATAGCATGCTATACAATCTCCATGATTTTGAGTGTTTTGGGTTTTTTTCCTTGGGGTTGATTTCTAGCTTTAGTCCATTGTGATCTGAGAAAATGCTTGGTATGATTTCAGTTTTCTTGAATTTGTTGAGGCTTGTTTTGTGTCCTATCATGTGGTCTAGCTTTGAAAATATTCCATGTACATTTGAAAAGAATGTGTATTTAGCTTCTGGGGACAGAGGGCTCTGTATATATCAGTAAAGCCCATTTCATCTAGGGCATTGTTCAATGCCACAATATCTTTGTTGATATTTTGTTTGGAAGATGTGTCCATTTTTGACAGTGGGGTATTAAAATCCCCCACAATAATTGTGTAGCTGTCAATATCTTTCTTGAAGTCTTCTAAGATTTTCTTTATGTATTTGGGTGCTCCTATGTTGGGTGCATATATATTTATAATGTTTATGTCTTTTTGGTGGATTCTTCCCTTGAGTATTATGAAGTGACCTTCTGGGTCTCTCTTTATGGCTCTTTTCTGGAAGTCTATTTTGTCTGATATAAGTATTGCTACCCCAGGTTTTTTTCCTGCCCGTTTACTTGGAAAATTTGTTTCCACCCCTTCACTTTCAGCCTGTGCAGGTCTTTTATCCATAGGCAGCATATGTGTAGGTCATGCTTTCTTATCCACTCAGCTATTCTATGTCTTTTGATTGGAGCATTTAGTTCATTTACATTTAAGGTTTTTATTGATAGTTACATATTCACTGGCATTTTTTCATACCTGTGTTCCTCTCTCTTTCTTAAAGCAGTCCCTTTAGCATTTCTTGCAGAGCTAATTTGGTAGAGGTGTATATTTTTAGATCTCTTTTGTCTGGGAAGCTTCTTATTTGGCTTTCTCTCTTGATTGAGAGCCTTGCTGGGTAAAGTAGCCTTGGTTGCAGACCTCTGGTTCTCATTACTTGGAATATTTCTTGCCATTTTCTTCTGGCTTGGAGTGTTTCCATTGAGAACTCAGCTGGTAGCCTTTTTTGGGCTCTTCGTATGTTACTTTCTGTTTCTCCCTTGCTGTCTTTAAGATTCTCTCTTCGTCTTGATATTTTGCCATTTTAATTGTGAGGTGTCTTGAGGTGGGCCTCTTTAGGTTCCTCTTGATTGGTACTCTCTGTGTTTCCTGGATTTGTGTGACTTTTTTTCTCCTCAAATTAGGGAAGTTTTCCATCATTACTTTTTCAGACAGGTTTTCTATCCCTTGCTCTTCTTCTTCTCCTTCTGGTATCCCTGTTATAGGGATATTATTACATTTCATATTGTCTTGCATTTCTCTTAATCTCTCTTCATTCTCTCTGTGCCTCTTTTACTTTTCTTGCTCTTTCAGGGTGTTTTTTCTGCTTTGTCCTCCAATTCGCTGATCTGACCTTGTGCTTCGTCGATCTTGCTTTTCATTCCTTCTTCTGTGCTCTTCAGTTCAGAAATTGTATTCTTCATTTCCTCTTGGCCCTTGTTGATAGTTTCTGTTTCCTTTTTCATGTTGATAATAGTTTTCATTGAGTTCGTTGTAGCTTCCCTCTAGTTTCTGGTAGCTCATTGTGAGCTCCTGATAATCATTTCTTTGAACTCAGTATCTGACTTTTGAATTGCCTCTATTTCATTTAGCATTCTTTCTGAGGCTTCCTCCTTTCCCTTCATTTGGGGATTGTTTCTTTGTCTTCTCATTATTCGTGATACTCTTCTTGCTAGTTTCTGTTTCTTAAATTGATCTGTTCTTGTTCCCTGGGTTTATGGTGTGAACTTCTGTGGTAGAATACCTGTGAGATTCAGTGGTGCAGTCAGGTATCCTGGTGTTCACAGTTTTCTCCTACTCTTTTTTTGTGGTGAGGTGGAGGAGTAAGGCAAAATGGTTTAAGACAGCAAAATAGTATTCTATGATATTTACAGTAGCAGCCAGCAGAGAAGAGATAGGAGATTCTTTGGTTACGTATAGTTAACCATGATCTTCGACCCCACTAGCCACGTTTTAGAAAGAATGGAAAGAAGATAAGACTCTTATTGAGGAGGAAAGAATTGTGAGTTGGATCTAGAAAGCAGTGAAGCTGTCGGAGGTCTACTGTCAGTCTCTGGGGTACTGTCTCCAGGGCTAGCCATGTGCTGTTCCCAGAGCCAGTCTGGTGCCTCTCCGCAGGGCTCTGGGTGTGGGTCTGGGTGCTCCCAAGCACGCTCTCTGGAGCTCACCCCCATCGGGCTCCCAGGTTCCAGGATCCCACAGAGTGCCCGTGTCTTTTCCGGGTTCACGGTGTAAGCTGTGGGGATCCCGAGGGGGTGTGCACTTCCCCTGAGTTCACCGTCTGGGGCTACAGGTTCCCGCAGAGTGTCCGCACCTTTTCCGGGTTTACGGCATAAGCTCTGAGGATCCCAAGGGGGTGCACACTTCATGGTGTAAGCTTCGGGGATCTGAGGGGGTGTGCACTTCCCCCGAGTTCACCACCACAGGCTCCAGGATCCTGTGAGTGCCCGTGCCTTTTCCTTGTTCAGGGCTGTGGGTTCTGCTCAGCAGGCTGGGACACTCACTCTTCCCAGGGCTATGTGTGGGTGCTCACAGCCCCTGTGTGATTGTCTCTCAGTCCTCACTCCCCTGTCTGTGCCTTCAAGCAACAAGGCCTACCCCAGCGCTGCTAAATCCTTGTTTGGCCGGGGAGGGAGTTGGTTGACTCCACTCTGTCCCGAGTGCCCTGAGGCAGAACCGGGAGCACCGGGCCTGGGGGCTGCAACCTTTCTGGTCCCTGCGCTGATCCCTGGGCCCTTATTATCCTGAAGCAGTCTCCTTACTGTCTGGTTTTTCAATGTCCACTGTAATTTTTAGTGTCCTATTTTCATAAATGGTGTGATATTGTTGGCCCCTTGCTCTGTTCCTCCATAGATTGGTTAGTTTCTCTCCTGTGCGTAGGGAGAAATGGAATCTGCTCCCTCCTACCATGCCGCCATCTTCCTCTCCTGGCTCTATTCTTTTTAACCCAGAAGCTGCTTGTCACTGGACTGGTTCTGAGCTGGGGTTCTACCCGAGTATGTTCCAGGACTTCCAGGCTCTTGACCTATGCAGGAAAGAATTCAAGAACAAGTTTGAGGGAGATCAAAAGCAAGTTTTATTTAGGTAGATAAAGAAGAGGTCAGAACATGGGTTTCTAGAGACTGGATCAGGGGTTGAGCCTGGAATTGGCTACTGTTGCCCACTTCCCCCTAGTTGCAAGTTTCACAGGCAACCTCTGTGAAAGAAGCAAAAATGCACATCTCAGTGGACATGAGCAACTCATGACTGATTGGGCCCTGCAGTCAGTTGGTTCCTGGGATTTTATGTGTTTTCAGTTTCTGTACTTTGTGGTACCAAATTCTATCTCTGCCTTCAGGTTTGGAGGGCAGCCTTGTTACTAATATGGTCTGTTCGGGAAGTGTCACAGGTGGGCATAGGTCACCAGGCTCTTGCTGATCATGGACAAAGAATGCACCAAACACATACAGGATTTACAGTAGAAAGAAAGAGAGCAGATTTATGAAGTGATAGTACACTCCACAGAAGATGGAGATTAACTCTGAGCAGAGACTGACCTCAGGGGCTGGACGGATTCTATTCTTGTAGGGCAAATATTTCCTGGCTAGTTTTGGCAGGCTTTTATTGGGCATGTAGAAATAGTTATATTACTTTAAAACTACTGTGCATGTGGTCTCCCATATTTTCTTTGATTGTCCACCAGGGAATGGGGTCACACAATGTTATTTTATTTTAATGCTATTATAATGAAGCAGGGGTCATGTAGCATCTGTGCAGGTTCATTCATGATTCACCATGATTCAGCGCTTTTCCAGAAAGTGGGAACAACTGGTCTCTGTCCTGTATTTATGTCCCTTGTCTTAGCCCAGGGGCATCTCTGAGGTTTCCTCCTTTCTATCTCCTGCCTCAACTTCACCCCTGAGAGACAGGGTTTTCAAAAATCTTTTTGGGGTTATTGAAGGGTGAAGATCATTCTTCTGTAACTTCTTCCAGCTTAGATGGACAGTAGGCTCTGCCTATCAAGAACAGTGAAAGTCTCTCCCTATTCTATCTAGAGGTTGAGGAGGAACTCCTGAGGCCATCACGGATGCTGTGTGTAGGTCAGCTTCATCATCACTCTCAGGGATTTGTTGGAAACCCTGGAGTATCATCAGTTTGATGTGGAACTGCTTAAGGTTAGAGGATAGAAATTTAACAAGTAAGTTAAACAAACAAGATCCTAAAAATAGTAAGAGCAGCAGTGTTATTAAGGGATCTAGGAGGGATACTAGCCACATTAAGCTAAGGAGCCAGGTCAGGCTATCCCTAATTCCTAATTCCTTGGCCCTGTTGATTATATTTATATAGCCTCTCTGCCTGTTCATACATTTTCCTTATGTTAGTTTCAACCATTCCAGAGTTATTTACATAGGTGCAGCAGGTTTTTTATTGATAACAGTGCATACCCCATATTGTTCAGTTGGAAGACAGTCAAGGGTGAGGCAGTTATCCATGACTACATTTGCCAGTGAGTCTACTGATCTTGATAGTCCAGCTACCATATCGGCAGCATCTTTGGAGACTTCTATAATCTTAGTGAGTTCCCTTAGAGTGGTCTCATGATAAGTAAAGCCTCCCCAGGGGGCTCCAGTGGCTATAGTGGCAGCAGCTCCAGCCACTATTAGACCAAAAGCTCATTTTTTTTCTGATGAGAGATGGACTTCCAGGACACTGGGTTATGTTTATAATAGTAAGATCTTGGGGTGCCACAGTCCCTAAAGTATAGTCACCCTCATGTTTAGAGTTGCTGACTTATGTATAAGCAATAGCTTCCTGAAGTATTGAATGATCTGTTAGCCAGTTATTAGGAGTCTCACATAGTCAGACAAGGCCTGGGGGTGCTGCAATGACTGTGGCATTGATGGAGTTATGTTTGTTAAGGACTGTGTATGGCAAGAGGGAAAGGTAATCCTTAAGGGGTCCAAAATTATTTTTCTGATCTTCCTCTCCTGTAGGAGGTGGTAGAAATTTTGCTAATACTCCTTGAAGAGGTTGGTTGAATTTCCAACTAACACAATATTACTTGACTCTGCATTACGAGTTTTGTCAAAGCAGCAATGGGTACCATTAGGAATGCAGTTAGAATCATAATTCGGGTAGCATACTCTATGTGACCAATTCAAAGGTTTGAAAATTTCTCCCTCAGAAAGATTCTCTAGAAAGCTGGAACTTGAAAGAGAGGCCAGGGCTTCAAATGGGTTAGTGACCCATGTATGAGTATTATTATACCATGGAGTGCATCCTATAGTACTGTTGCATTTAAGAGAGGTACTGGAATAGTTAAATGACTTTAATTCTAGTGGGGTCATATGGAAGCACAAAGCAGGGTTCTGTTCCCATCTGATTCTTAAAGAAAAAGAGTGATGCATGTAATTAGCAAAAGAATTCAAAGCATTGATTAAGGATTCATTAGCTATTGGATAGGGTTTTATATGTGTATTATATCTGGAAGGAGTTTCTGGGTTAGAATGACATATCCAACATTATGCCAGGTTTTCTCCTGCTGCTAAGGTTTGAGAAGTGTTTACTAAAAAAAATTCATTCCATTCTCCTATACAGGGAGGGAGTAGGTGAGTAGAATGGTTAATAGAAACAACAAAGGTATTTTCATTCTGGACAATCATGGATATTGTTCCACCCCGAAGGAAGTAAACAACTCTTCATACAGAGGACAGATAGTAATAGGTTACAAGAATCATAACTATCCAGAAAAATGGCGATTTTAGTACATTGTCATCAGTCATTACTTATCTTTTAGGGCTTCCTCCTTTTGAACAGGAATCTGAGGTTGTCCAGTGGCTCGCAGGTGTAGTCTGGGCTTTGGGTCTCCAGCTGGTCCTGAGTCAGATTGGGATCAGTGGGATTTGTTCCAGGCTTACCCTGGAAATATGAACCCAGCTATTGACCCCTGAAAGTTTTATAGCCATAGGGGTACTTAGGACTACCTGGTAGGACCCTTTCCATTCAGGGTTGAGTTGGTCTGCTGGTGGTCCCTCCTCCCAAGTTTTAAGGAGTACCCAGTGCCTTGGAGATACAGTAATTTGAAAGTTTCCTTTTGGTGTTGGTAAAACTTAATTTCCATATTCCTGTAAAGCTTTCTGCACTTGCCCTAAGTTTATTATATACTTAGTTGCTTGATGGGTCTCTGTATCAAATATTAGATCTAGAGTCAAAAAGGGTCGACCATGCAACATTTCAAATGGGTTGAGCTTACTATTGGCCTTAGGGAAGTCCCTATTCTCATGAGAGCTATAGGTAGCAAACTAGACCAGTTTTCAGAAGTCTCCTGACAAAGTTTTGCAAATACTCTTTTTAAAATGTGATTTGCCCATTCTACCTTTCCAGAGCACTGTTATCTCCAAGTGGAGTGGAGATAATATTTTATGCCTAGAGCTTCAGAGACTGCTTGAGTAATCCTAGAAGTGAAGGATGGCTCTTTATCACTTTGTAGGGATTGTGGAAGACCAAACCAGGGTATTATTTCTTTTTCTTTTTTATTATTATTATATATTAATTTATTTTGTATTGTTGTTTGAATACAATTATCTCCATTTTCCAAACACCACTTTCCCCCACCCCACTAACCTCTATCTCCCACCCTTAATTCTACACTCCTTTCGCTTCGTCCATAGGTCCTTTATACAAGTTTCTTGACGACCCTTTCCCTCGTTGCCCCCAATATACTTGCCTCCCCTTCTGATTACTTCCTCCCCTCTGACTACTATCAGTTCTTTATTTCAATGCCTCTGGTTATATTTTGCTTGCTTGTTTCTGTTCTCAATTAAGTTCCACTTACAGGTGAGATCATACGGTATTTGTCTTTCACTGCCTGACTCAGTTCACTTAGCATAATGCTCTCCAGTTCCATTCATGCTGTTGCCAAGGGTAGGAGATCCTTCTTTCTTTCTGCTGCATAGTATTTCATTATGTAAATGTACCACAGGTTTTTGACCCACTCATTTACTGATGGGCACCTAGGTTGCTTCCAGCACTTGGTTATTGTAAATTGTGCTGCTATGAATATTGGGGTGCATAGGTTCTTTTGAATTGGTGTTTCAAGATTCTTAGGTTATAATCCCAGCAGTGGAATTGCTAGGTCAAAAAGCAGATCCATTTTTAGTTTTCTGAGGAAATTTCATACTGTTTTCCACAGTGGCTGCACCAGTCTGCATTCCCACCAGCAGTGTACTGGGGTTCCCTTTTCTCCACAACCTCTCTAACACTTATTGTTTGTTGCTTTGTTTATAATGGATGTACTGACCAGTGGAAGTGGTATGTCATTGTGGTTTTAATTTACATCTCTCTGATAGCTAGTGATGTTGAGCATCCTTTCATATGTCTCTGGGCCCTTTGTATGTCCTCCTTGGAGAGGTGTCTGTTCAGGTCCAGAAGTGTGTGTTTGTTCATTTTTTAATTGTGGTGTTTGTTTTCCTGGTGTGGAGCCATGTGAGTTCTTTATATATTTTGGAGATCAAACCCTTGTCTGAGGTGTCATTGGCAAAGATATTTTCCCGTATATTTGGTTCCCTTTTCATTTTGCTGTGAAGAAGCTTTTTATTTTAATGAAGTCCCATTTGTTTGGTCTTTCCTTTATGTCCTATGCTCTAGGGCACAGATGTCAAACACAAGGCCCGTGGGCTGAATCTGGCCCTCCACCTTGTTTTATCCTGCTGGCACCTTGTTTCTAGCCAGCAGTGCTGAGCTCTTGCTTAACTGTTATGGAGTAGTTATATTTATACAGTCCTAAAATTACATTCAACCCTTTGAAGGCAACCATGTGGCTGATGTGGCTCCTGGTGAAAAAGAGTTTGACATCTCTGCTCTAGGGGACATATTGGTGAAAATATTGGAATATCTGAGATTTTCCTGCCTATGTTCTCTAGGACTTTTATGGTATCACAACTTAATATTTAAGTGTTTTATCCATCTTGAGTTTATTTTTGTGTATGGTATAAGTTGGTGGTTGAGTTTCATTTTTTTTGCATGTATCAGTCCAGATCTCCCATTTGTTGAAGAGGCTATTTTTACTCCATTTTGTGCTTCTGCCCCCTTTGTTGAATATTAATTAACCATAAAGACGTGAGTTTAGCCCTGGCTGGCATAGCTCAGTGGATTGAGCACGGGCTGGGAAACAAAGTGTCCCAGGTTCGATTCCCAGCCAGGGTACATTCTTGGGTTGCAGGCCATAACCCCCAGTAACCGAACATTGATGTTTCTCTCTCTCTCTCTCCCCCTCTCTCCCCCCCCTTCCCTCCCTAAAAATAAATAAATAAAATCTTAAAAAAAAAGACATGAGTTTATTTCTGGGCTCTTTATTTTGTTTCATTGGTTTTTGTGTCTATTCTTATTGCCAGTACCAGGCTGTTTTAATTACCGTGGCCTTGTAATAAAATTGATATCAGGTATTGTGATCCCTCCTACTTTGTTGTTCTTCCTCAAAATTGCTGTGGCTATTCGGGGTCATTTATGGTTCCATATAAATTTTTGAAATGTTTGTTCTACATCTGTGAAATATGTCTTTGGTGTTTTAATAGGGATTGTGTTGAATCTGTAGATTGCTTTTTGTAGTATGAACACTTCGATGATGTTAACTCTTCCAATCCATGAACATGGTACATGCTTCCATTTGTTTGTGTTTTCCTTAATTTCTTTCTTCCGTGTTGTGTAGTTTTCTGAGTGCAGGTCTTTTACCTCCTTGTTAGGCTTTTTCCTAGGTACTTTATTTTTCTTGTTGCTTTATCAAATGGGATTTTTTCCCCAATTTCTGTTTCTGATATTTCATTATCGATATACAAAATGCCTTCAATTTCTGAATATTGACTTTGTATCCCACTGTTTTTTGCCAGATTCACTTATTAGGTCAAGTAGTTTTTGGGGGGAGTCTGTTGGATTTTCTGTGTAATCTGCAAACAATGATAGTTTTGCTTCCTCCTTTCCAATTTGGATGCCTTTTATTTCTTTTTCTTGTCAGATCACTGTGGCTAGGACTTCCAATACTGTGTTGAATAGAAATGGTGAAAGTGAACATCCTTGTCTTGTCCCTGATCTTAGTGGGAAAGGTTTTAGTTTTTGCCCGTTGAATATGATTTGGCTGTAGGTTTTTTATATTATTATTATTATTATGTTGAGGTATGCTCCCTCTTACTCCCACTTTGCTGAGTGTTATTATCATAAATGGGTGCTGTACCTTATCAAATGCTTTCTCTGCATCTATTGATATGATCATGTGATTTTTGTCTTTGCTTTTTTGTTCATGTGATGTATTACATTTACTGATTTGCGAATATTGTACCATTTTTGCATCCATGGGATGAATCCCACTTGATAATGGTGTGTGATCTTTTTGATGTAAAACTGGGTGCGGTTTGCCAATATTTTTTAAGGATTTTAGCATCTATGTTTATCAGCGATATTGTCCTGAAGTTTTCTTTCTTTGTTGTGTCTTTGTCTGATTTGGATTAGGATGATGCTGGTCTCATAAAAAGAGTTTGGTTGTCTTCCTTCTTCTTGGATTTTTTGGAGTAGTCTGTGAAGCACAGAGGTTAGCTCTTCCTTAAATGTTTTATTAAATTCTCCTGTGAAACCATCCATTCCAGGGCTTTTGAGTGACAGGAGTTTTTTTTATTACTGCTTCAGTTTTACTAGCTGTTATCAGTCTGTTTAGGCTTTCTGCATTTTTTTGATCCAGCTTTGGAAGATTACATTTTTCTAGAAATTTGTCCATTTCACCCAGGTTTTCAAATTTCTGGACATATAGTCATTCATAGTAATTTCTTACAATCATTTTTTTTTTTTTGCTGTGGTATCAGTTGTAATTTCTTCTCTTTCATTTCTGATTTTATTTATTTGAGTCATCTTTTTTCTTGATGACTGTGGTTAAAGTCTTGTCAATTTTGCTTATTTTTTTCAAAGAACCAGCTCCTGGACTTATTAATCAGCACTTGGACCTGTAGGTTCTGTTAGGGTGGGCTGGAGCAAAATGAGGGGTTTTGGTACAGAGCCATAAATGCCTGCATGTAAGGAATTTCAGACCATTTGCTTTCCCTCCAGCAGAATAGAGAATATATCTAACCATAGTATAGTGTTATAATTCCTGCTCCTATTCTCAGGCCATATCTCTCCATCTCTTAATTTATACTGGAGCCAAACAATGTTATAAAATAAAACTAAACTCTTACTTTTTAAATTTTTAGGGTCAAATTTATCCCAATACCTAAGAATGCAACCCAGGGGTGATTTGGAAGGGATGAAAGGTGTGGTTCCCATCTCGACTTTGGTGATCCTAAAGAGAAGAAAAAAAACATAAAGATACTCCTTTGCAATCTAGAGGCATCCCTCTTTGCTTGCCTCAGGAGCTTTCCTAGTGGGCCATAGGTCATCCTCTGGAATACCACTGATCTACCAGACATCTCTGGCAAAAGAAATCCTGGTGAGTGTCAGCCGACAGAAATCTAAGACTTGAGAGGATCGCCACAGTCTAGTTTTGTTTCTTTTTCTATGTTTGATTCGGAGGTTTTGAGTTCCCTGGATACTCTTTATGTAATTCATGGTCCTACTGAGTGTCCAGGCAGCAAAGAACTGTTGGGAAGGAACCACTCCAGCATCCTTGAGCAATTGCCTGTAATCCTAACAACCCTAGACCCATTGCTTTACCCAGGTAGCCTGAGTACATTTCCATTCCTGTATTCTCCATCTGGGAAGACCCTCATCTTTCTGTAAGCAAGCCTTCAGATCTGGGGCAAAAGAAGTGTCTTACTAGCAAAATAGTTTCTGGCCCTGTAAACCACCAAAAGAGGCACCAAGATGACCTTTTTATATATAAAATGACTCTTTTCCATATCACAAACAGGACACTCGGGTTTTCTGTCTAATTTTTCTAGAGCTTTAAGAAATTGTACCTGAATCTGAAATTTCCCCAGAAAGGATCTCAAGAGGTATATGAAGGCCCCCCACCTTCATACTGGAGGTGGATCTCATAGTGGGATGACAGACCAAGAAGGAAAATTAAAATACCCCTGTTGAGGCAAGTAAGCCATCTTAGAATTTAAAATTCAACTAATTGGGTAAGAGTGACTCCACGTGGCCATTCTGGTAACAAATGACCGGTAGGCACCTGGTAAGTGGCTCTGGCCAGTGTTGTGGCTACAGTGATAGTATATATATGCAAAGGTGGGAGTGGTTCATTCCTGCAACTGTATTTAGCAATGGGTCTATTAATGACCCTGAAATAGATATTCTGGGTACAAAGACAGCAGGAACCCTTCCTACACAAAAGGCAAGTGGGGTACGAGTGCAGGTATGAAGGCCAAAAGTCAGCCAGGGAGGACAAACCTAAAAGACTATCTGTGGGCCTGATGAGGAAACTGCAAAAGGAGGTCATAGTACAGGCAAAGCGGTGACTGATATCCCATTTGGAAGGTCAAACTTGCCTATTGAGGGAGCAGCTGTGGGGTGAGACAGTGTCTTAATGGTTTTCACAGTGTGCCTGACTGGTGTTCGGACATTTTTTTCCACCTGGTGGAGGCTAAGGCTAACCCCGTTCTGCACCCAGGTTATCCTATCACGGGTGTCTTCAAGTGGTGGGTGCCCTTGTGGCTTTTAACTGCCTAACCTGTCACTGCAATTTAGCGGCAGACCTTCCATCAGGGAAAATCAGGCTCACCAAAATGGAATAGATGGCAATGGAAAAAGGGGCATCCCTGGGTGCTAGGGCAGCAAGAGGGGCTTACTACTCTGCCGTCTTCTCCTGGCTGACTCACCAAAAACTGTCACAGGTGGGCACAGGTAACCAGGTTCTTGGTGATCATGGACAAATCAAACCAAACACACAGACAGTTTATAGCAGAAAGAGAAAGAGCAGATTTATTAAGTGATAAATAATGTGTATTATTAAGTGATTAATAATGATCACTTGATCATTATGATCACTTAACAATCACAAATTAAGTGATAAATAATGTATTAAAGTGATAAATAATGTTCTGTGGAGTGTACTATCCACAGAACATGGGAGCAGCCCAACTCCAAGCAGAGATTGACCTCAAGGGCTGGAGGGATTCTGTTCTTATAGGGAGGATATTTCCTGGCTTGTTTTGGTGGACTTTTATTGCACTTGTACAAGTAGTTATATTACTTTAAAGCTACTGCACATGTGGTCTCCCATGATTTTCTTTGATTGGCCACCAGGGAAGGGCGTCACACAATGCTAATTTATTTTAATGCTGTTATAATGAAGAAGGGGTCATGTAGCATCTTTTGTGCAGGTGCATTCAAGATTCACCATGACTCAGCACTTTTCCAGAAAGTGGGAACAACTGGTCTCAAAACAGAGTCTCTGTCGTGTAGTGATGTCCTTCATCTTAGTCCCAGGGCACCTCCGAAGTTTCCTCCTTCCTATTTGCTGCCTCAGAAGTGTCATGGCATTCATCCCCCTAGCTCCCCTTCTACTTGTGCTGTTTATTTTCATTAAAATAAGCTTGAGGTTAGTCTCTGGTCAATTTTTCTTCCTTTTTGGATTGATCTGGTTTTAGCCAGTGCTTGTTGTTGAACTCAACAACCACTGCAGAAGTTTCCTGCCATAAACATTTTCTCTCTGATTATACATGGAGGTGGGGGTTCTGATTAGAGGACCTACCTAGCAGCATATTGGCCTATGATGTCCACTCCTAGTTCCTCATTGTACTTGTTGGGAGTTTTTCCCAACTTCTTTCTGTCCTGCCTCAAGCTTATCATTGGATGTGTCTGTCATACTTATGACATGAAGTTGAAATTTCTTCTAATGTATTTAAAGCATAGGACATACAATAGTCATATTTTTAATCAGTGGCATTGGTTCAACTTGAAGAACCTCAAGATCATTAGAGGTTAAATTATTATTCTTGAAATACATTGATCTCAGGCAAGTCATTGCTGTGTTTGAGCTCATAAAAACTAGGGGAAAAAGTGAACATCCCTTAGAATAATTTCTGATAAAATTTGTTTAGAAATGTTAGTTATTAGGAGTATAAGCTTATAGATATTTATGGGGAAAATGGATTTAAAAGTTACCATTAGAGTCTTTTGGTGTGTTGAAAATGCAGAGATAGCTTACTGTAGTTTATATTTTCCTTATTTCTTGTTAATGAAACCCTTAGAAATGCTGTGTTTATGAGATGGCGGAAGATAAGAAGGTAAAGGGTGAGGGGAAGCAGAGTTTGCCAGCCAAAAATATGCCTTCTGGAATATTGACTATTTTAAACTGGTTGAATTAATAAAAGACTTTAAAAAAGTAAAAACTTTGACCATCCCCCCCCCCCCCCCAAGTACTTTAAGAATTTAGATTGAGAACCTGCTCTAGGAAGGGCGCTATTATCATAGATTGTATAGTTTAATATGAACTAAGTGTGATAGACAGGGAGAGACCGAGCAAGGCCATTTTATCACAGTCCTTTTTGTGTCCCATTGTGAAAGATAGTCCAGCCAACATTTACTTACAAAACATTTATTTTTTCCATCTCCATGTGAATTGTCTTCTTGCCCTTTAAAGTGTCTGACCACAGCCTTGACTGTCGTAGCTCAGTGGATTGGGCACGGGCTGCAAACCAAAGTGTCGCAGGTTGGATTCCCAGTCAGGGTACATGCCTGGGTTGCAGGCCATGACCCCCAGCAACCGCACATTGGTGTTTCTTTCTCTCTCTCTCCCTCCCTCCCTCCCTCCCTACCTCCCTTCCCTCTCTAAAAAAATAAATAACTAAAATCTTTAAAAAAATAAGTATAACATTTAAAGTGTCTGACCACACAATAACCACCCCCTTCTCTTTAGCTCAAGATGACATATGAGCCTTAGCTGCCAGATTTCTCCTCTGATCCCATATTCTTATGGAGCTCGACACATGTACATACATCATAAATTTGGTCATTTTCTCCTGTTAATCTGTCTCATGTTAACTTGATTATTAGTCCAGACAGAAGAATTTAGAAGGGTGGAAGGAAAATTTAGTTTTCTGCTGCCTCCCACCTACCCACCCACCAAGGGCATCAGGTGGTTCTGCAGAGGATTGATTCCAGGTGCTTGGTTTCCTCAGTCTCACCCCCATGGCCTTGTGATAAAGTCCATTGTTGTTTGGCTCTAGTTCTGGTAACCAACATCAGTTTTTAGGCCTCATGTTGCTTTTCAATCTTGTTACAAAATTTCCAGCTGGAATGGGCTCAGTTTCCAAACAAGAAAAAAGAAATGGCTCACTAAATAGATATTCTCATCAAATACAAGATTTTAAAGTTCAGCATTTTTATCATGTATCTAGTAAAGCTTTAACTTTTAGAGTAAAGAATTAGGAGTGTGTTAAAAGACTTCTTTTTCATCCAACCATTTGGTATTAAACAATCTTTTTGTTGAATTTGTTTTTAACGAGTCGGTGTTTTAGCAAATTAGACAATTAAAAGATTAAGTCAGAATATTGAGTACTGCCTATCACAATTTTGTTGCCTTAAAATGGTTGAAACGACAAATGGTTTGAAATGAGAAATAAAGAACTGATCTTGAGAAAAGCCCAGTTCTTTCCATCATTCTCTTTTGGCTTTAAAAATTGCTGCTGTAACAGAAAGAGAATTGACTACACAAATGCTAGGCAGACATGATCCCAAACCCACAAGAAGAAAAAACCCCACAAAGTTAAGTTTCACACGTAGTCCTGGATGCTTGTTCTGTGAACTTAATAGTTTGAGATTTTCCTAAAATATAATTAATGTATTTCCTGTACTTATAACATTTTACATTTTTTGTATGATTATCCTTCTACTTTATTTGATTAAACTTACTCATTATAGTTTTTCTTTTTGTAGATGAAAGCCAAAAAATTATAATATGGTGCTTATGTTGTCTGATTAAAAAAGAACCACGGAATTCTGGAGAATTGAAACTTAACTCCTGGGCACGGGTAAGATAGTAAATCTTGTCCTGTACTGCTTTGAATTAAATTGATTTTTTAAAGGTGCTGCTCTGACAGTCCAGTTCTAGGATGTTTTAGAAACAATTCAAACATACTCAGTGCTGTTGCAGTATCTTGATGAATATAAATTTATTTAAGAGATTTCAATTTTGTTTGTGAATTCTGTAAGACTTCAGTCTTTAAGGTGAACTAACTTCCCCATGCCTACAAGACCTAATGTTGAGTGGTTTTGAAAGTTCACTTTCAGGTAATTAAAAGAATGCACTCATTTCCCTCTAGCAAAAAAATCTTCAAAAAATTGTTTCTCTCTGCCAACCTAGTATAAATATTGTAATTATGTAATTCTTCTCCAAGCACTTCCCTGCCTCTCTGAGAATCTATTCTGTAGTAAAACTAAAATTCAGAAGTTCCCTGGGAATAGTAATCTTTATTTTGTGTATTTAGTTGGCACACAGGCCAGTATGCTCAGATTAGCACATGGTGCTGCTTGGCTACTGCTGCTCACACAGTTAAATTAGTTACTCAACTGTGCCAGGACAGATAGCTGACAGCTTCCTGCTTTCCCAATCTCTTGTTTCTGCTTCCTTTTGCAAGGCAGGCATAAGTTGCAGAATGTTGTGAGGCTGAGCTGTGGCTGCCCTCACTACCAGCAAGTTGTCTTTTCTTTTCTCTAACTCCCCACTGTCTTGCTGCCATAACCCCAAGGACTCACTGATGCCTGTCAGACTCTACTTAGTGTACATATGGTTCAGATTACTGCTTAGTATTATGAACTCACCCACCCAGATTAATGCGTGTGGTTTTGTCTATCCACCTGACTGGTGATACAATTTCATTCACTGCTTTTTTGACTATTCTTTTGTTTAATACAAAATTGTTAATAAAGCAAAGACAATATTTGTAATTTTAAGTTATGTTGAAAGAGGAATGGAAGGGACAGGGACAGTAGAAATGAAAAGGTTTGGGCAAGGGAAAGAAAGAATGCCAGATTTAATTGGAAGGAAAAATAATGTAAAGAGCTGAAGAAAGGAACTAATAAGTAGAATTGGGGATAAAATGGTGTGAAAAACAAGGTAAATAAGTAGAAAAATATATTTAGTCTTTAATATTTTAAATTGTTGCTTCTGTTGAGTGTTTGATGTTTTAATGATTATTTAGGTTATATTTTTCTATTGCCTAGCTCAAAACATCCTGACATAGACCATCTAATTAAAATTTTTCTAGGATTATTGAGGGTTAACTTTCTTTATTTCAATCATGACACTATTAGTCCATGTAAAAATTTCTAGCCTTACATTTTATTCTGTGGGCTTCCCCTATATAATGTAGTGTCTGTTTATTAATAGGTACTTACTAAATGTAACACTGGGAAATAACATAAAAATACTTTATTCCTACCTTTAGGGTATTCACAGACTGGCCAGGTCACCCAAGAGAAGTGTAATTGGGTTATTAGTAGAGCTGTAAATAGGTATGATGGTAACACAGAGAAGGGACACTTGCTCAGACTTAGGGTTTACAGACATTTTTCTGGGGGAGATGACATAGCTGAGTTTTGGAGGATGACTGACTGGGAGAGCAGGGATAGAGTTTTAGGAGTGGTATTGCTGTCATCAGAAAGAACATATGCAGAGAAAGCATGATGGTGTGAAAGCAGTTGTTGCATTCAGAGGACTACAGGTACTTAGACATAACCTGAGGTTGGGATTTCATGGGGCTGTTGATGAAGCATAAAGCTGAGAGACAGGTAAGCAACAAGAGTTATGTGTGATTATAAGAAGTTTTTATTTTATCTTGAAGGCAGTGAGGAAACCCCCAAAGTATTTTGAACAGAGAAGTCATATGGCCAGGTGTGAGTTTTAGAAACTTAACAGCGAAAGGAAATTGATTCAGAAGGTAGCAAAGATAGAATTTTGGAAGTTAATATAGTGGTAAAGATGAGAAATTGTGAGGACATAAATGAAATGGATAAGAGGGGCCAGATTTATATTAATGAGGTAATGGCAGATGAAGTGCAGATGTGCTTACATGTAGTTGCAGCTGAATAAACCATTCTCAGGAGAGCAAGCTGATTTGCAAATGAAACGTTTGTAGTTATCAATCAGTGTAAAGGAATAGTGGAAGCCTTGGTGAGAGTGAGATCACCCAGGGAGAGTACCTAGAAAAGACCTCAGGACAACTTTGAGAGACACTGACATTTAAGGAGTGAGTGGAAGAATAAACTACACTGCATACTAAAAATGGTGGAGGTGTCAAAGAAGTAAGAGGAGGTAAGTAGCAGCAGCATTTCAAGAAGGAAGGAGTGGCAGTCATTCTAATATCTAATGCTATAGTGCAGCACTGTTCAACTGAAATAAAATAATACATAGACCATTTAAAGTTTTCCAGTAGCACTTTAAGAAACATAAAAAGAAATAGGTGAAATTAATTTTAACAATGTTATTCAGCCCAATATAGCAAAAATACTAATTTCAACGTACAATTAATATAAAATTATTAATGAGATTATTTTATAGGCTGTTTTTCATAGTAAGTCATTGAAATCCAGTGTGTATGTTACACTTACGCTTATATCTACATGTTACATCTTAATTTATATGTTAAATTTTCATCAGAAATTCTTGGTCTGTATTTTGATTTTATAAGGTTCACATATCCAAATTATTTGTACTCAATATATTTGAAGTGCTTGGTAGCTATATGTGTGACTAGTGGTCACTGTATTAGACAGGGCTGCTGCAGAGCATAAACCAAGTTAAGGATTAAAAAGCACTAACTGGATTTAGCCACTAGGAGGAATAACCTTGGTGAGAATAGGTTAATAGGAGATTGAGGAAAGTAGCCAGATTGCTACAGATTGAGAAATGATGGGGAGATAAGGAAGCGGGGATGATAAATTTTGGTTACTCTTTCAAGGGATAGAGGAGGTGGTAGTTAGACTAGAACATAAAAAAGAGTTGATTGAAATTGAAAAGAACTGAATAGAATTCTAAGAAAGCACTGGTAGGAAGAGGTTGAGGACATAGGAGATTGGGAAAACAGTTTTCCTTCTCATTGTACTAGACAAGCCCCTAATATTAACTGATTAAAAAGATATCTAGAATGATATTATTTAAGTATTAACAAGCTAATTACATATACCTATCACAAATCAGTACCTACATAATCACATAAGGTTGACCATAAATACAGCAAGACAGAAGATACTTGTTGGTGTATGAATCAGTTGTACATCTTGGCTATGCTTTCTTGTACATGTCTTGGGTATACTTTCTTTTAGTTTAGCAGTGATACTTCCACCATAAAAGTTATAGAGTGACATATTACATGTTAAGGATGTGTAACTTGTCATACAAATCCTGAAAATTATATAACAAGCCATATTTCAGTATTTGTTAGTTTTATTTAATGAGCATTTATTTAGTGCCTGATATGTGCAATGCTGTTGTAATTGTGGTGATAAAATCTTGGATTATTCTGTGTTCCTAGAATATCACAAGTGTGACTAAAACAGCCTGAGGAAAAATACCTAGAATTTCTTCTATAAATTGTCAAACTCACTAAAAACTCAGAATAATTATTAAATTTGAAAATGTTAGACCAAGTTGTATGAGTTGTATTTTTAGAACAGAGAAGAAACAAAAATTTGGTTTTATGCTAATCATATGTTAGCATATGTTAATATGTTATGCTGGAAACATATTAATACAATGTGGTTTTTGGAGTTTCACTGGTAACTGCAAATATGCCATGTTATATAACACTACCTCAATGACTAGTCTTATAGTTTAGACTCACAGTGGTGTCCAGCCTTTTGGTGTCTCTGCACCACACTGGAAGAAGAGTTGTCTTGGGCCATATATTAAATACATTGCAACACGTAATCACAAAAAAACTCATATTTTAAGTAAATTTATGATTTTGTGTTGGGCCATATTCACAGCCATCCTGTGCTTCATGTGGCCCACACACCACAGGTTGGACACCCCTGGTAGAGGCTGATTAAAGTTACAGGACTCTTTCACATCTTTTTGGAATACTTGGTTCTTAAAAAACTTAGTTTTACTGGTGAAACCATTGAACAGATACCTTTTGAGCATCTACTGTTTACCAGGTACTATGACAGAGGCTGAGGATTCAGGAGTGGATCCAAAGACAGCATTATTTAAATAAACTAGATGTGGAAACAACATAGGTGTCCATCAATGGATGATTGGATAAAGAAAATGTAATATGTATGTGCAATGACTATTATTCAGCCTATTTCCAACAAAATGGATGGTCCTAAAAGGCGTTATCCTAAGTGAAATGTCAGAGAAAGACAAATACCATAGAAGCCCACTTTTATGTGAAATTAGAAAAAAAAAACAAGCTCATAGATACAGAGAATAGATTGGCAGTTGCTAGGAGTGGGAGAAATGGGTGAAGGGGGTCAAAAGGTACAAATTTCCAGTTATAAAAGAAATAAGACTTTAGAGATGTAATGTGCAGCATGGTGACTATAGTTTTGCTAAGAGAGTAGATCTTAAAAGTTCTCATCATAAGAAAAAAGAATTATTTGTAACTGTGTGGTGATGGATATTCAGCTTATTTTAGTAATCATCTTAAAATCTGATACAAATATTGAATCATGTTATGCACTTGAAACTAATGTTATATGACAACTATGCCTCAATAATTAAAAAAAAGTCACCCCCTGGCTGGTATGGCTCAGTGGATTGAGTGCCAGCCCATGAACCAAAGGGTTGATGGTTCGATTCCTAATTAGGGTACATGCATGAGTTGTGGGCCAGGTCCCCAGCAGGGGGTGCATGAGAGGCAACCACACATTGATGTTTCTCTCCCTCTCTTTCTCCCTCCATTCCCCATCTAAAAATAAATAAATGAAATCTTTTTTTTTTAAGTCACATATGCCAAGATGCGTAACAAATAATTGCTTAGTGCTAGAGAGGAAAATAAAGGTGAGTAAGGGAAAGAGATGATGAAGTTTCACTATTAGAAAGGATATTTAGAAATGTTCTCCAAGGAGGTGATTCTTCAGGAGAGATTTAAATTAGTTAAAGAAATAGCCCTATTTGATTTTTAAAAATTCTACTTGGTTGTCTTTCTTTTTTCTTATTAATTTGTAGAAATTCTTTATATGTGCTGAATATGGGTAGCTTTTTAAAAATTATATGTACTGCAGCCAATTTTTTTCTACTCTGAGGTTTATGTTTTTGTGTTTACATTTTCTTACTTTCTTTTAAGGAAGATATTTTAATTTTATTTGTAGTCAGATTGATCAGTCTTTCTCTTTGTGGTTAATAACTTTGTGTCTTATTTAAGAAAAATTTCCCTACTCTAAAGTAATTAAGACCTTCCATCTTCTAAAAGTATATTGATTTTCTTTTCCCATTTGGTGTGCGATCTACATGTGACTGTTTTATTGAATGGTCTACAGTGGGCATCCATATTTATTTTGCTTCCACATGGATACCCCACTGTCCCAACAGCATTTTTGCAAAGTCCTCTCCTCACTTATCTCTCTATATATCACATCTTTATCTATTAACCTATTGATAGGCATCTAGGCTGCTTCCATATCTTAGCCATTATTAGTAATGCTGCAGTGAGCATAGGGATGCATCTATATTTTTGAATTAGTGTTTTTGTTTTCTCTGTATAAATACTCAGAAGTGGAATTACTGCATATATAACAACTTTATTTTTAAATATTTGAGGAATTGAGGAATCTCCATACTGTTTTCCATAGTGACTTCACTAATTTACAACCCCATCAACAGTGTACCAGAGTGCCCTTTTCTCTCTGTTCTCACTAGCACTTTTTATTTCTTGATTTCTTGAAGGGTGTGAGGTGTTATGTCATTGCAGTTTTAATGTGCATTTTCCCGATGATTAGTAATGTTAAGTAATTTTTCATATGTCTCTTGGCTATCTATATGTCTTCTTTGGAACTATTTCTTCAGGACCTCTGCCCATTCTTTAATTGGATTGAGTTTTTTCTTGTTAAGATGTATCAGTTTCTTTTTTTCCTTTCTTTTTAAAAAATCCCCACCTGAGGATATGTTTATTGATTTGAGGAAGAAAGTGAGAGAGTGGGAGGCAGGGAAGAAAGGAAGGAGAGAGAAAGAAATAGAGAGAGAGAGATACAAAGAGAAACTTCAATGTAAGAGAGAAACATCAATTGGTTGCCTCCTGTTGGTGTTCCCACTGGGGATGGAACCAGCAACCTAGGTATGTGCCCTGACCAGAAACTGAACTCATGACCTTTGGTGTACAGAATGATGCTCCAGTCAACTGAGCCACCTGGTCAGGGCAAGATGTTTCCATTTCTTATATATTTTGGACATTAACCCTTTATTGCGTATATGATTTCAAATATTTTATCTTACTTAGTAAATGGTCTTTTTGTTTTGTTGATGGTTTCCTTTGCTGTGAGAAAACTTTCTGGTTTGATGTCCCATTTTATTTTTTTTATTATTGTCCTTGCCTAAGGAGATATTTCCAACAAAATATTGCTAAGGGTGATGCCACCTATGTTTTGTTCTAGGAGTTTTATGGTTTCAGGTCTTATATTTAAATCTTTAATCCATTTTGAGTTTATTTTCATATATGGTGTAAGAAAGGGGTATTCTTTTTCATGTTTTGCGTGTATCTGTCGTGTTTTCACAATATCACTTATTGAAGAGACCGTCTTTACCACATTGTATATCCTTGCCTCCTTTGTCATAGGTTAATTGACTGTATAAGTGAGGATTTATTTCTGGACTCTGTATTCTATTTCATTGCTCTATATATCTATTTTTATGCCAGTATTATACTGTTTTGTTTATTGAAGCTTTATAGTATGGTTTGATGTCAGGTTGTATGATAGCCTCCCACTTTGTTCTTTCTCAAAATTTTTTTGGCTATTTGGGGTCCACTGTGGTTCCATGTAAATTTTAGGATTAGTTGTTTTAATTCTGAGAAGAATGCCATTGGTATTTTTATAGGGATTGCATTGAATCTGTATATGTTGCTTTAGGTAGTAAAGACATTTTAACAATATTAATCTTTTCAGTCCATGAGCAATGTAGATCCTTCCATTCTTTCTTCAGTGCATCATAGTGCTTCACCTCTTTCATTAAGTTTACTCCTATGTATTTTATGTTTTTGGTGCAATTGTAAATTGCAATATTAATTTTTCCTTAGAAATAAAACTGATTTCTGCATATTTTGTATCCTGTAACTTATGGTGGAGTCTTTGGGGTTTCCTGTATATAGTATCATGTCATCTGTAAATAATGAGAGTTTTACTTCTTTCTTTCTGATTTGGATGCCTTTTATTTCTTTTTCTTATCCAATTGCTGTGTATAGGATTTCTAATACTATGTTGGGTAGTGGTGGTAGAGGTCATCTTTCTCTTGTTTCTTATCTTAAGTAAAACTTAAGCTTTTTACCACTGAGTATGATATTTTGCTGTGGGTTTGTGATACAGGTTTTATTATGTTGAGTTGTGTTCCTTCTGTGATTTCTTTGTTGAGAAATTTTATTATAAAAGGATGCTGAATTTTGTTAAATGCTCTTTCTTTGCATCCATTGAGATGATTGTATGGTTTTTGTACTTTGTCTAATAGGGTATATTACATTGATTGATTTGTGGATGTAGAAGCACCCTTGCATCCCTGGGATGAATTCCATTTGATTATGATATCCAATCCTTTTAATGTATTGTTGAATATGGTTTTCTAATAATTTTGTTGAGGATTTTTCCACTTATGGTCATCAAAGATATTGGCCTATAACTTTCTTTCCTTTTTTTTTTTTGGTAATGTTTTTGGTTTTGGTATCAGGGTAATAATAGCTTCATAAAATGAGTTTGAAATGTTCCTTTCTCTCTAATTTTTTGAAATAATGTAAGAAGGATAGACATTCTTCTTTGACTGTTTGGTAGAATTCACCTGTGAAGCCATCTGGTCCTGAACTTTTTATTTCTTGGAGTTTTTTTTTTTACTACTGCTTTAATTTCATTGCTAGTAATTTATTTCCTTTGTTTTTTGTTTTTTTGTGAGGCTTTTTTTTGTTTTTCTTCCTGGTTCAATCTTGGAAGTTTGTATACTTCTAGAAATTTATCCATTTCTCCTAGATTTCTAGATTGTTGAATTTTTTGGTATGTAATTGTTTGTGTGTTCTTTAATTATTCTTGTATTTCTGTGGTATCAGTTGTAACTTCTTTTTCTTTTATTATTTTACTTATGTGGGACCTCTGTTTTTCTTGATGAGTTTGGCTAAATTTTTGTCAATTATGTTTATCTTTTCAAACAACCAGCTCTTAGTTTTATTGAGTTTTTTCCATTTTTTAAATTTTTATTTTGTTTCTTTCCAGTGTGATTTAACTATTTTCTTTTTTCTGTTTATTTTAGGTTCATTTGTTCTTCTTTTTCTAGTTTCTTTAGGTATAGAGTTAGATTGTGTATTTAGGATGTTTCTTGTTTTTTGAGGTAGGCCTGTACAGCTATGAACTATCCTCTGAGAACTGCTTTTGCTGCATTCTATAAATTTTGAAAAGTTTATTTTTATGTGTTTCAACATAGGTTTTTGATTTCCTCTTTGATCCATTGGTTGTCTAGTAGCATGTTGTTTAGTCTCTCCTTATTTGTATTTTTTTCCAGTTTTCTTCCTGTGCTTAATTTCAAATTTCATGGCATTGTGGTTGGAAAAGATGCTTCATATGATGTCATTCTTCCTGAATTTATTGAGGATTGTTTAGTGGCCTAATATAGTATCTATTTTGGAGAATGTTCTATGTGCACTTGAAAAAAGTATGAATTCTGCAATTTTTGGATTCATTGTTCTATAAATATCTATTAAGTTGATTGGGCCTAATGTGCCATTTAAAGTCATTATTTTGAAACCAGAAAAGTCAGTATTCATGCTACCTGTCACTATCAGAACCAATAAGTAGAGACAGGGATTGAAGCTTTATGGGCTCTTTATTCAAATGCCAGCAGTCTTAGAAGATGGTGGCATATGTAGCCTAAAAACTCAAGCTGGACTTTTTATAAGGAGAAGAAAAAGGTGGGTGAGGGAATTTGAAAAATGGTTAATCAGATAAGAGCTGGAACCCAGTAGTGATTTTCTTAGTATTTCTTTATCTGCTGATCAACAGTTATTTATCTTCCCCTCCATGGAAGGACTTCCCTCCCTGGGATACAATGACTCAGATACCATCTTGATGACTTGCAGACCCCCTGGTATCAAAGGTTGAATTGCTTGTGACCTTCTGGAGTCACATAGGTCATGCATTCTACTTCCTGGAATAACAGTTTTTCACATGTATTAATCATTTAAGCCTATCAACTGTAAGGCTAAAATTTTGAATTTCCTTATCAATTCCCATATTAATTTTCTGTCTGGATGCTCTATCCATTGATGTGAATGGGGCATTAAAATCCCCTGTAATTATTGTATTACCATGAATTTCTCTTTATGTCTATTAACATTTGTTTTTATATGTAGGTACTCCTATGTTGGTTGTGTAGATATTTATGATTATTATATCCTCTTCGTGGATTGACCCCTTTATAATTATGTAATGTCCTTCTTTGTCTTAGAGTATAGTTTGTTTCATATGAGTATTGCTACCCTAGCTTTCTTTTCATTTGTTTGTGTGGAATATCTTTCCATCCTTCCACTTTCATAATGTATGTGTCTTTCAATTTGAAGTGAGTCTCTTCTGAGCAATATATATAGGTCATGTTTTTTTAAAATAACTTTTTATTTTTCAGTTACAGGTGACATACAATATTTTACTAGTTTCAGATGTACAACATGGTGATTAGACATTCATATAACTTATGTAACTTATGAGGTGATCACCCTAGATGGGTCATATTGTTTAATCTATTCAGCTATCTTGTGTCTTTTTTTTGAAGTGATTATTGATAAGTATGTACTTATTTCTATTTTGTTAACTGTTTTTTATTGTTTTCATAATTTTCTGTTCCTTTCTTGTTGATCTCTTTCCCTGTATTTTTTTAATCAAACATTTAATCTATTTACGTATTGGTAAGTATGTGGTCATTTCCATTTTGTTAATTGTTTTTGGTTGTTTCTGTAGTTCTCTGTTCTTTTTTTCTTCTCTTGATCTTTCCCCCTATAGTGTTTTGTTTGGGACTCCTTTCTTTTAATTGTATATCTTTTGTAGATTTTTGATTTGTTGTTATCATTATGTTTATGTATATCATTCTTTAACTATAGCAGTCTATTTTAATCTAATAGGCATTTACATTTGAATATATTCTACAGGGACCATGTGTTTACTCTTTCTCCACACTTTTATGTTATTGATGTCATGTTTTAGATATTTTTGTGTTGTGTATCTTATAACTACTTACTATAGCTCGAGTTGAGTTTGATAATTTTTTTCTTTTGTCCTTCATAGTAGCTTTTTACATGTCTGACTCACTGTATTTATTATATATTTGGCTTTAACCATGAGATTATTCCCTTTCTCATATTTTCTTATTTCTGGTTATAGCCTTTCTTTATCTGCTTAAAGGAGACACTTTTAACATTTCCAGTAAAGCTGGTTTAATGCTAAAGAACTCCTTTAGTTTTTCCCTATCTGAAAAACTTTTATATCTCCTTCAATTCTGAATAATAAAGGACTGGCCATATAAATTCCTTTTCAAAATATCCTTTATTTTGATTTACATCTTTTGTGAGAATTCCTCTTTAAGTAAGTTATGAGCTTCATATCTCATTATTCTCCACATTGGGAACTTTGAAATATAGTGTAACCTCGATGTAATGAATCATTATTTTTTTATTTTATTTTTTTTAAACAGATGACATTCAAATCTTTTTTAAAGATTTTATTTATTTATTTTTAGAGAGGGAAGGGAAGGAGAAAGAGAGAGAGAGAAACATCAATGTGCGGTTGCTGGGGGTCATGGCCTGCAACCCAGGCATGTACCCTGACTGGGAATCGAACCTACAACCCTTTGGTTCACAGCCCATGTTCAATCCACTGAGCTACGCCAGCCAGGGCTGAATCATTATTTTTAAAAAGTTCCTTCACAACCATTTTTTTGAAAAACCGACATGACTTAGCTATTTTATGGACTTGGATTTTAGTTTTTGCAAATATTGCATATGGACTATCTCAGGAAAAAAAATAAAGCACCAGGATAAACTAATGTTTTAAAAATAGTATCTGTTAATACTTGCAGAATTTAAATGTGCAGACCTAAAATTGAATAAAATAAAAAGTCAGAGTTTTTAAAAATAGAATGACGTTACAAAAAAATGCTCTCCTAATAAGGTTAAACAGTTTTGCACTTGAAATGATGTTTTTTTAATTCATCCATGGGCTAGATGCAATGAAGAAAGCAAGATATGTGCTTCCCTAAACTCCTCACCCATGAAACCAACTTTGAGCTGGTAAAACTACTCAACTTGCATGAAAAACATTGAGGATTCATGCTAGGTGCTATATGGCCTGCTCCAGCCAAGGGCTCAAAGCTCACACAATATGTCACAGTGGTTCAGTGGACAGAATTATTTCAATGTCTTCCAAACTTCTAGGGGCACCAGAGGGCTGAACTTTCTTTGTAGTGGCTTTGAAAGAATATCTGGATTGATTTCTTAATTGAATACTAAAAAGAAAAACTGTTTTCACTAATATAATTAAGGAAGCAATATTTTTTAGCTTACCAGCCATTAAATTCCACAGAATTGGGCTTGTCTATTTTTTAAAATATTTTATTTATTTATTTTTAGAGAGGGAAGGGAAGGAGAAAGAGAGAGAGAGAGAAACATCAATGTGCGGTTGCTGGGGGTTATGGCCTGCAACCCCGGCATGTACCCTGGCTGGGAATTGAACCTGCAACACTTTGGTTCGCAGCCCACGCTCAATCCACTGAGCTACACCAGCCAGGGGGGCCATGTCTATTTTCTATTCAGAATTGTATTTCTAGCTCATAGCAAGCACAAAATAAAAAGGCAAAGAATGAATAAAATTAACTATATTTTAATCACTCACAATATTGTTTATTCTTTTTCCTAAAATGTAGATTACCCAGACTTTTATGTTCTACTTTGTGATGAATCTGTTACAGAATCAAATATAGAAAAAACCATGAAGAAAGGTATAAATTGGGGTGTATGCTGACAAGTCCTAAGCTTATGTATCCAGATCATACCTCTCTCCTGAGCACCACACTCCTGTCTGATTTTTTCTTTTTAAAAAAAGATTTTATTTATTTATTTTTAGAGAGATGGGAAAAGAGGAAGAGAAACATTGGTATGTGAGAGATACATCCATTGTTTGCCTCTCACATGTGCCCAATTGGGGACCTGGCCTACAACCTAGGCATGTGCCCTGACTGGGAATTGAACCGGCAACATTTCGGTTCACAGGTTGTCACTCAGTCCACTGAACCATACCAGCCAGCACATGACTGTCTGACATTTTCATTTGGATGTCTATGAATATAAATTAAACATGTCCAAAATGAATTTGTCTTTTTTCTGAAATTTGTTGTCCCTACAAGCTTCCCTTAACCCAGTTAATAACAACCTTCATTGTTTTTGTTTCTCAGGTCAGAAACCTGGAATCACCTATGGCAACTCCTTTCTTCTTATAACTCACATCCAATCTATCAACAAATCTGTCAATTTTATCTATGAAATATATCTAGGACTTGACTACTTCTCACCAAGTTCAACCCACTGCTTCAACCCTTCTCACTGCTTCTACTTCCATTCAACCCACCATCACCCCTCATGAAGACCATTGCAGTTTACCTCATCTATTTAACCTTTCCTCTCCTGTGGTCTTAATCCAAATGATCTTTTAGAAGGTACTTCTGCTCAAGGTTTTCCAATGCTTTCCTTTGTCATTCAGAGTGAACTGAAAAGTCTGTACTTTATTTATAAGGCCCTCCACAATCTGACCCCATGTGACTTTAGTGGTGTTCTACCCCATTTTCTCATTTCACTCCAGCCACACTGGCCTCCTTACTGTTCCTGGGGGATACCCAGAAACCTCCTCACTGGGATTTATGCAACTGTTTTTACAGCTCTTCCCCAGAGAGCCACATGACTCCTTCTTGTACCTCTTTTAGGGCACTGCTCAAAAATCACCTTATCTGAGAGGCCTTCCTCATCACCCTGTCTGAGTCATGTACTATTCCTATTTTGATTTTATTTTTCTTCTTAGTGCTGATTACCCCCTGACATATGGACTTTTTTCTCTCTTCTCATTACCTCCCAACTATGAGAACAGAGACTTTTTTGAAGCCTAGAAAAAGTGTCCAGTACATAGTAAACTTTCAGTGATTATTGACTAAATGAGTATAATTTGAAGTGGTAAAACCTGGTGGTAGTAGTGTGCTTCCTACTTGGAGGAAGAAAATGAGCAGACAGAAAGTTGGGCATGGTGAAGAAAAAGTTATTTCAGTTAGACTGAAAAATAAATAGTTGTAGAGGGAATTAGAAATTAGATTAGAAAAATAACGTGGGGGCAATTTTGGAGGGCAATGAATGCCAGCTTGTGTGTTTGTCTGTATTTGAGTGGTATAGGGCAATTGAATGAGCTACTGAAAGTATTTAACTGCAGTATTAAGAGAGGTGTACTTGTCATGATTAATATACCTTCCTGCTTTCTCCCTTGCTCTATAGTTTTTCTTAATTCTTTCTTTATTCACCTATTCTTTAAATATATTCTAAATACCAACTGTTTACAAGCAGATTTGGGGGAATATAAAGAATTTGCCTTCAAGAATCAAGTAGTTATATTACAGTACAAGAAGTGAAGAAGTAGAACAAGATATAGGAGGCACTGTGATAGCCCAAAGACAGGGAGAAAGCTTTGTTGAGAGAAGATTAGGAAGTTTGCAGGGATGGTCAGAAATGTTTTCAGAAGATGATGGTTGAATTTTGCATCATGAGGTCTGAGTTTCCAGGTAAACAGAGACACAGGGCATGCATGGAACTGGAAGAACTGAAAGTAATTTGTGGTGCATTTAGAAAAGTAGACTAAGAAGAAGCCAGAAATAGTCTTTCTGCTAATAACAATTAAGAATGGGCTGTCTCATTTATCATATACTACCTGTAAATGAGAGTTAAAAAGGGCTATATCCGATATAGTCCAAATAGCTCATGCTGAAAAATTTACTTAACCTGAAAGGCAAGGATTTTAGTTGGTAGAATTTAAATGATGGTAGCAGGGTTGGGCAGTGGTGGTGGGGGGGGGGTGTTATGTAAATATAGATAAAATAGTGGATTTGGTATTGAAAATACATTTGAGAATACAGGAGGGCAAGACTTGGTACTGATTAGTTGTGAGGGAAAGGAGAGAAGAGCAGTTAAGGAAAATGCTGAAATTTTAGGGAACTAATAAATTACACTTCTGTCACCTCTGTAGTTAGGAACCAGTTGATATAAGATATTGGGGATGGGCAATGATTTGGAAATCAAAGCATTAATCTTTTAATCTTAAAATAGATTCAAGAGTGTAGCATGTCTTTGGATCAGCTGAGCCTCTCTAGATTTGGTAGATAAAGGAGTCAAACACAGCTAAGCTGAACCACTGTAGGCCTATCTGGCATGGAATGAGCCTGTGGCTAAGTATGTTGCAAAAGAAGATCAGAACACATCCTTTCTACAGGTAAGGCAAGTCAGAAAGCCAGAAGAGAGGCATGTGTAGTACTAGGTATTTTGACCAAGTAGGTCAGTTCTTCTCTTGAAGAGGAGAGAGTAAGGGGATTGAGATGATGTTATAGGTTGGGCTCTCTGGAAATAATGGCTAGTGTACACAGAATGCTTTGGGGAGTGACAGCCATGGAGGAAAGGAAAGGAGGCAGGATTGTGTAGAAGGAAAAGTTTAGCTGCAGTGCAGTCCTAACAGAAACCTCTGTTGTTCCTAGAGGGATAAAGATGGGAGACCCCTTAGAGCCTTCCATATTGGAACAGGAGAGAAGGCCTTTATACCTCTGTGTCCATCAGTCATTGGGATGTGGCCACCTTTGGGAAGGGAGTATTATCTTGGCTGAGGCAGAGACAGCTGAGGATGCTATGGATATGACATGACAGCATCCTTCAGAGATTCCCAAACTGTCCCTTCTCTTCTTTTCTCTGCTGAGAGTGGGCTTGACATTCTGTCTTCTCTGGAAACATAAGGATTGGGAAATTTTGTTTCACTCTAAGAGGGAACAGTTTTTGGATGTGGGCATCATGGTGAATAGTAGTACCATTCATGAAGAAATTTAAGGGGAAGAGATGGCAGGATCCCTGAAATAAACCAAGTAAGAATGTACAAGAGGGATGGGGAGGACATCAGGTCATCTCAACAGTTATTCTGTATTCCTCTTCTGTGTCATGTTCCAGGACAGTGGCATGTAGAAACCCTGTCTTCTTCCTTCCTTACTGTCTTTGGGTGTCCCCTTACATCCTTGGGACTATAGCTCAGGGGATGCAGTACAAATTGAGCCCTCTTCCATTTCTATTTCTGTCTGTTACTGAATAGAAGTGACTGGGAATAGGCAACAGAGAAAAGAAAAGCATGAAAAATTTCTTCATGGGTTTGTAAATGTATGAGTTTTGTAAATGTTTCGTATTTTCTCTGGGTCTTTGCAAATCACTACACTTGTCTGCCATACTGTTAGGGCAGTGGAGTCTGATAGTAAGCTACACAATTCCACAAGTGCTTAAGTCAGTCCATGAAATGGCATCTACCTCACTAAATATTATATTTTTATTTAGAATGATAAAGTTTTCTCAGCATTTCATAGTTTTGCAGTATAAATATGGCATTAAGCACTTTGCCAGCCTCAGAAAAGTATAAAAATCACTGGTGTTCTCATTCCCAGGTCTTTTAAGTTCATTCAGTTCATTGCACACATGAAGTTTAATAGTGAATGTTTTTATGTCTATATGTGCTTTTCTGGGGAAGTGGTAACTGTTTCATGAGTCATTAATGTGAATGCACTGAACTTATTATTAAACTTCCTGGAATGAAAATGGGGCAAATGAGATACCATTTGTGTTCTTGGCTAATTTTTTTTCCATTTTATTTAGAGGGAGGTCTGCTTATTATAACTCAAAATTATATCAGATTGTTTTTTAGTAAATTGCCACTGCTCAAATAGGCCATATCAAGACATTTATTGCCAATTAGGAACAGGATGTTTGAGATGTTTAGTGATGTTCTCCGGATGACCTGTTTTATGTTTTCTGTTTATTTTGTTTTATTTTTGTTTTATGATCATGTTGGCTTTTCCATTAAACTATAACTTTAATTGAGTTGGCTTAGTTAATAGAACATTGACCAGATCCCCTTCTCTAACTCCCAGTTGTCTCCTTACTTCACCCCCACCCCCAGTTCTTCTATTATGTCTCAACCTCAGTCTGGAATGGAGGGAAATTTTAGGTGTGTGACTTACAAATATATGTTTCTAAGACACATGCACACTGTATTTCAATCTAAATTGCCTGGATAGTGTTCCTTAGGACCTTTAGGGATAAATCCCTGTGAAAAGTAAATTAAAACATTAATGCCTATGGGGGGTACATTTCTTAGTGAATAGCCAATAAGGGCTATGTGGGTGTCTGCACTATATGTGGCAGCATGATCTCTATCTGCATCTGTTTTGAAGTTCAGTTGTTGCTCAAGCCACATGTGCATTTCTTTAAAGTACTGACATCCATCCCCTCCCAGGATCCAGGCATTATAAATTGGTAACTATAACTGACTTACTCTTTTTTGACTTAGAGGTTGTTATACTTTGTCTTTGTTTGACTGTTGTTCCTATCAGTTCTGCTTCTGTTTAATATTGACAACACTGATATTTCTGTAAATTAGCAACATGGCAAAAGAACCTGACATATTTAAACCCATAAATCTTGATTTCCTCGTCTTTTTAAAGCTTTGTGGTTTAAGTAGAGCTTTACTCTATGATAGGCATAAGCATTACTTGTAAAAATTTTGGCTATCAGAAGGCTTTCATAGATCAAATGGAACTAAAAAATTACCTCAGATGAGTCACTCTTTTAGAATCAGAAAATCCAGATCTGTCCTGGCTCTACTAGTGAAATCTTTCATAAATTACATAGTCTCATTACATATCTTTAAAAAAGATAACAAATACTATGTGATTTCATTTACATGAGGTATCTAAGGCAATCAAATTCATAGAAACAGAAAGTAGAGCAGGGGCTAGAGGAGAAGGGAAAACAGGATTTATGTAATGGGCATAGAGCTTCAGCTTTGCAAGAAGAAAAATGTTCTGGAGATCTGTTGTAAAACAATTCAAATATGCTTAACACTACTTAACTGTATAGTTTAAAATGGTTGCAAGAGTAAGTTTTATATTGTATGTTTTTATCACAATTTAAAATTTAAAATACAAATTTACATGGATAGCGTACTGTTAATTGAGTGTGTAGTATGTGCCTTCGATGCATTACCTTATTAAATATCCACAAATCTGTGAAGGTAGGAAACACCCTAAGATGAAAGAACTTAGATTTAGAGAAGTAGCTAGTAAGTAGCAGACCATTTTGGACCTAGATGTGACTCTAAAGCCACTCAAAAAACATACTACCACTATCTAAATTTAAGCCAGGCTATCTCTAAGGCTTTTTAGCGCTCATGTCTATGATTCTATGATTCTGCAGAGACCAAGTGAGAAAAAAGTTTAAAGGTTTAAGTGTTGAGAGACTACCCCTTTATCATTTATAGTAAATAAAAACTGCCATATGAGATTTAGTCTGTGGTATAGCAGGACCAAATGCTGTTTACAGGAGGCCAAGGTATAATTCAAATGTTAGAAAAGTTAAGGTATTAATAGTGATTGCTTCTATGGAAAAACTTGGTAGAGACTCATATGGGTCTTCACTTTTTCATTATAGTTTTTCTATTTTTTGAGTTTTTAATAAAAAGTATAATTTCTGTTTTGGGTTGAATTGTGTTCTTCAAATTTATATGTTAAAGCCCCAACCCCCAGTACCTTAGAATATTGATGACCTTATTTATAGATGTGATCATTGCACATAATTAAAATAAGGTCAGCTGGCATATGTGAGGCCCCTAATCCAGTATGATTTGGTGTCCTTACAAAAAGGGAAAATTTGAACAGTGAGACATGCACACAGGGACAATGTCATGTGAAGGTGAAGACAGAGATTGGGGTGATATTTCTACAGGCTAAGGAATGCCAAAGGTAGCCAGAAAACCACCAGAAGCCAGGGAGAGGTGTGGAACAGATTATTCCTCACAATCTCAGAAGAAACCAACCCTGATGACACCTTGATCTCATTCATTCCTCCAGCATCCAGAAGTGAGACAATAAATTTCTGCGGTTTAAGCCACTTAGTTTGTGGTACTTTGTGACAGCAGCTCTAGCACTCTAACAAAACTTCTTCTTTTTTTTAAAGTTTTTATTTATTTATTTTTAGAGAGAGAAGGGAGGGAGATAGAGAGAGAGAGAGAAACATCAATGTGTGGTTGCTGGGGGTTATGGCCTGCAACCCAGGAATGTACCCTGGCTGGGAATCGAACCTGGGACACTTTGTTTCCCAGCCCGTGCTCAATCCACTGAGCTATGCCAGCCAGGGCAAAACTTCTAAAATGAAAAAAAAAAGTTAGCTGTGGTTCCTGGGAGTTTATCCCAAGCAATATTCAAATTAAGAAAGGATCTATTTACATGATATCCATTATAATAGGTTTTTAATTTGAAAGAATGAAAGCAACCTAAATGTCTAGGTGTTAGTGAATAACCAAAATATAGCATGTGTACTTGATGAAATATGATGTTGTCATTTTATATAGCCTATGAAATAATGTGTTAAGTGTGTATAACCTAAATAAAAAGCTACATGTAAAATTGTTTATACAAAATGATAACTAACAGCTGAATGCAATGTATATACATATATATCAACCAAGATTAGCCGGGAACACAGAAAATATGAAAGCAGTGCGGGCTGCGAACCACAGTGTCGCAGGTTTGATTCCCAGTCAGGCCACATACCTGGGTTGCAGGCCATGGCCCCCAGCAACCGCACATTGATGTTTCTCTCTCTTTCTCCCTCCCTTCCCTCTCTAAAAATAAATAAATAAAATCTAAACAAAAAGAAAAGAAAAAAGAAAATACAAAAGCTTTGTTAGGAACAGTGGAATGTAGGTATATTTTTTCATTTAATTTTTAAAAATTTGTTTTATGCACTGGCTGGCATAGCTCAGTGGATTGAGCGTGGGCTGTGAACCAAAGTGTCGCAGGTTCGATTCCCAGTCAGGGCATATGCCTGGGTTGCAGGCCATGACCTCCAGCAACCACACATTGATGTTTCTCTCTCTCTCTTTCTCTCTCCCTTCCCTCTCTAAAAATCAATAAATAAAATATTTTAAAAAATTTGTTTTATTACCTAAACTTATAATAATATATTATTATAGTTATATTATCTTAAAAATCAACTTTATTGAGGCAAATTTTACATTGAATAAAATGTACCCCTTTTTAGAGATATTGATCTGAGTTTTCCTATCTATCTATCTATCTATCTATTTATTTATTTATTTATGGACAGAGGGAAACAGAGGGAGAAAGAGAGCTAGAGAAACATCAAGGTGTGGTTGCCTCTCACGCGCCCCCAACTGGGGACCTGACCCGCAACCCAGGCATGTGTCCTGACTGGGAATCTAACTGGTGGTTCTCAGGCCAGTGCTCATTCCACTGAACCACATTAGCCAGGGCAAAATTGGGTATACCCAAAGGGTCCCTGATTCAATTCCTAGTCAGAGCACATGCCTGGGTTGCAGTCAGGTCCCCATTGGGGGCTCGTGAGAGACAACCACACATAGATGTTTCTCTCTCCCTCTTTCTTCCTCTTTCCCCTCTGTCTAAAAATAAATAAATAAAATCTTTTTAAAAAATTGCACAATTTGATAGTTTTGACAAATGTAAACATCTTTATAACTAACACTACAATCAAGAAATAAAACACTTCATATATAAGGGAAAAGAAACAATGGAGCCCTGGCTGGCATAACTCAGTTGGTTGAGCGTTGCCCTGCAAAGTGAAAGGTCAGTGGTTCCATTCCTGGTCAGGGCACATGCCTGGGCTATGAGTCCCATTCCCGGTCAGGGCATGTACAGTTGAAGTTTCTTTCTCACGTTGATGGTTCCTTCCCTTTCTCCCTCCCTTTCCCTTTCTCTAAAATAGAATCTTACCAAAAAAAGAAAAGAAAGGAAGGGAAGGGAAGGGAAGGAAAAGGCAGGGGAGGGGAGGGGAGGGGAGGGAAGGGGAGGGAAGGGAAGCGAAGCGAACAATGGAGATACAGAGAAAGCAAAGATGGCCATAGTGAATCCTCATGCATCAATAATCATCCTAAGTGTAAGTGGATGGAATTCATTAATCTAAAGGCACAGAGTGGGTCTACCCTGGCCCAGTGGGTCAGTGGGTTAGGGCCTCATCCTATATACCAAAAGGTTGCAGGTTCAATCCCAGGTCTGGGTGCGTATGGGAGGCAGCCAATCCATGTTTCTTTCATATCAATATCTGTCTCTCTGTCTCTGCCTCTCTCTCCCTTCCCCTTTCCCTCTCTGCCCCCTCCCTTCTTCCCTTCCTCTCTATCAAAAATCAATAAACATATCTTTGGGTGAGGATTTTTAAAAAGGCACAGAGTGGCAGAATGGATTAAAAAACAAGGCCTGACCATATGTTGCATTAGGCAGACTCATCTCAGCCACAAAGACAAACACAGGCTCAAAGTGAAGGGGCAAAAGATGGCACTCCAAGCAAATGACATTCCCAGAAAAGTGGGTTAGCTGTACTTATATCAGATGAAATAGTTTTGAAGATAAAAAGTTACAAGAGACAAATATAGAAGTTAAATAATGATAAAGAGGACAATTCATCAAGAAGATATAGCACTTAACATTATATATGCACCCAACCTAGGAATACTAAAATTTATAAAGCAATTACTAACAGACCAAAGGGGAAGAACTGACAAAAATACAATTATAGTAGGGGACCTGAATATCCATGTACAGCAAGGAATAGATCATCTATACAGAAAGTCAAAAGGAAATATTGGCCTTGAATGACAACATTAGACCAAGTGGATGTAATCAATACTTACAGAACTTTTCCTCCCAAAATGACAGAATATGCATTTTTTTCAAAAGCACATGAAACATTCTCAAGGATATACCATATATTAGGGCACAGAACTAGCCTCAATAAACTTAAGAACATTGAAATCATACCAAGCACATTTTCCTACCACAGGGGTATGAAACTGGAAATGACTACAAAAAGAAAGCTGGTAAAACCATGAATGTGTGAAGATTAAACAATGTGCTATTGAAAAAGTATTGGGTCAAATAAGAAATAAGAGATCAAAAGATACGTAGAGACAAATGAAAATGAAAATAAAGCAAGCCAAAATTTTTGGGAGGCAGGAAAGTGGTACTTAAGAGACAAGTTTATAGCATTATAGGCTACCTCAAAAAAAAACAAGAAAAATCTCAAATTTAAAATTATACCTTAAAGAATTATAAAAAGAAGAACAAAGCTCAAAGTCAGTAGAAAGGAAATAATACAGATTAATGCAGAAATGAGTGAAGTAGAGAACCAGAAGAGAATAGAAAAAAATAGTGAAATAAAGAAGTGGTTCTTTGAAAAGATAAATAAAATTGACAAACCTCTTGCTAGATTCCCTAAGGAAAAAAGGGAAAAGACTCAAATAAAATCAGAAATGAAAGAGGAAAAGTTACAAGGGACATAACAGAAGTATGAAGGTTTATACAAGAATACTATGAAAGGGTATACCTCACCAAATTTGATAACATAGGGGAAATAGATTTATTCTTAGAAATATATAACTTCTTTATACTGAACCATGAAGATTGAAAAACTGATCACTAGTCAGAAAATTGAGATAGTAATCAAAAACCTCCCCCCCAAAACAAAAGTCCAGCACGAGTTGGCCTCACTAGTGAATTCTACCAAACATTCAAAGAAGATTTATTACCTGTCTTTCTCAGACTCTTTTCAAAATACATAAGAAGAGGAAATAGTTCCTAACTCATTTTATGAAGCTGAAATTACTCTGAATTCAAAACCAGGCAAAAAAAGAAACTTACAGGCTAGTACCTCTAATGAACATGGATGTAAAAAATCCTAATCAAAATATTGGCAAATTAAAAGAATAATACATCACCCCCAAGTGGGGTTCCTTGTAGGAATGCAAGGATGTTTAACATCCACAAATTAATCAATGTGATATATGCCACAATAACAAAATAAGAAATGAAAATCATATTACGTCAATAGATGCAGAAAAAGCATTTGATAAGATGCAACATCCATTTATGATTAAAACACAATAAAATGGGCGTAGCAGGAAAGTATCTTGACATAATAAAGGCCATATATGACAAACCCTCAGCTAATACACTCAATGGTGAAGAACTAAAAGCGTTTCCTCTAAGATGAGGAATAAGACAAGTATGCCTGCTCTCACCATTGTTGTTCAGCATAGTACTGGAAGGCCTACCCTGAGCAATCAGGCAAGGAAAAGAAATAAAAGGCATCCAAATTACGAATGCAGATGACATGATTCTTTCTACATATAGAAAACCCTAATGACTCTATCAAAAGACTGTTAGATAAACAAATTGTTAAATTGTTAAACAAGTTGCAAGATACAAAATCAATGTACAAAAATCTGTTGCATTCCTATGTACTGAAATTTACTTTGTCTAATATTTTAAAAAAAAGAAAACCATAGAGATGGCAGCCAAGTAGATGGAAGCAGAGCCTACTTGCCCGTGCCCCCCAACATGGATTGTCAGCTGATCTTCCGACAGGTGAATTGAACAATCATTGGAATTTCAGCTGATAGGAATTTTTGAAGCCAAGGACTACAGAGGATGCTTGGCACCATCTGGTGAAAGATTTTATAAGTTTAAGGGAAAACACCCTGTGCGAGGCACCTTCAGCAGATGAGAGACCAGACAGAAAGTAAAGCTTAGTAGCTCCCTCCTCTCCCAGGGTGGGGAGTCTCCAATCCCACACAGGGAACCCTCAGCCTAAACGGGAGAGATTTGGGAGGATATACAGAGTCTGGGAGACTCAGGCTGCACACACATGATGAACAGCATGTCCATAACTGCAGCACCAACCAGGAGAATTCCAGAGAGAAATTCTATCTCCTGTCAGAGGCTCTGGCAGGCTATGGCCAGCCCTGACTCAGAGAGACATTTTGCTTTAGGAGGTAGTAGAGTATGTGGAGTACCAGGCAGTGACTGGGCACTGCAGTGTGTGTGCCACATAGAGACTTTTTAAAAGGGGAGCTGAAGTGTGTCTGGGCAGGGACTGCATGTGCGTACAGCTCCACTGCCAGCAAAGAACCCAGATTGAAAGGGCAGTCAGTATCCACAGAATCCAGCTGGGCAAGAAGATCAGAAAGCTGCATGGCGAGGGGATTGTGGGGCCCCACCCACTGCAGCTGGCAACTGGGAGCCTGCGTGCAGAATGGAGAGTTTCGGTCTGAGTCTTCTGTGAGAGTAGTAGGCCGGGAGCTAGATCAGCAAGAGCTGAGTGCCTGAGATTCCTTGCAGCCAGGCAGGTCCCCTCACACTGTGGGGTACAAAGTTCTAAGAAGAGGAAGGTGTGCACAACCCCCACCTGCAGGATTGCAAACTCCACAGGACAGTAAGGCCAGGCCCAAGCACCCCCTGCTGGGTACATATCCACAGGGGAAAGAAAGAGAATCTCCAAAAGAGCCTTTTCTGAACTTTTATCAGATGCAAAAATCTACACTGATTCCTCCTTGGGCCCTGTTCCACTGACAACAGCAGAGCAGAGAGATTATAAATTGGCACAGAAAGGGGTATTCCAGAGTGCTCCCCCTACCCCACTCCCAGCCTCAGCTCTTACACAGAGCTGCTATCAGAGCCAAGTGAGAAAGAGCTGACCCTCTTATAGATTGACCCCTCAATTGAGATGGACAGCTAATTCATCAGAAACTATACATTATTGGAAATAACCATTATTAGACCAAGACCTGTGGTGCAGGGGTAAGGGAACACACCCACCATCTTCCCTGAAGACTGAACAGAGCCTCCCAGGGGAGAAACAGGGGCTCCATTCAGATTGCACCAGAAGCCCCCTCTAGAGGTAAGTAGAGGTGGTTTATGAGGTGCTGTCAGATGCTAGATATGCCACCCCTGGACCTTGTTGTGATAAAAAGCCAGCAGGGCAGAACAGCAAGGACCAGCCAAACTTGAAGCAGACAGCCACAGACTGTGGATCCCTTGTGGCCTTGAACAGGCTTCCTAAAGCTAGACCAGGATACCATCTGACATTACCAGAGACAGATCCAGAAGAAGAAGACAGTAGGTAAACACCAGACTCTGCTGAGATGAGTTCCACCTCGTTCTTTTTCATTATTTTCTTCATTTTTCTCCTGTGTGGGTTTTTAACATTTTCTTTTTCTTCATGTTTGTTCCTGTTATTTCACTATTTTTTATTTAGTTTTATTTCAAATCTCATATTTTACTCTTCCAATCTCTTACTCCATTTTGCCTTCTTTCTTCCCTTTTTTTCATTTAAAATTTTAAATTTTCCCCTTTCTATGCCTTCTTTCTGTTCCTCACTCCTATTTCTCCTCCCTCCATCTTCTCAAAAGAAGATGGACCAATTTTCTTTCCTCACATTCCTTTTCCCTTTCTTATAATATCCTTATTCTTTTCCACCTTTGTTAATCTTTGCTTAAATGTTGTTGACATTGTAGTCATAGTTGGAGTGTATTTTTGCTGGTGTGGGTTTTGTTTGCTGGGTTGTTTTGTTCTGCAAACACCTGAACAACAGTATACAAGATGTGGTGGGGGTTGTGACTCTCAGTCACCTGGCTGGAGGGGAGAACCCACCAGTGAGTGAACCAACAACAACCAAAACCCGTTACAACAAGAGAGCACACATAAACTACGTAAATGGCATCCCTGGAGCATTCAGCTCAGGAAATCAAAGAGACTGCATCACTGAGTCCACAGGTCTTCTACCACAGAAGGCCACTTCACGAAGACAGGGAGTCAAAGCAGATCAATCTAATATGCAGAAACAAACAAAAAGACTCACCTAAAGTGTGGAGACAAAGAAATAGCCCCCAATCAAAAGGAAAGGAGGAATCCCCTGAAAGAGTGCTAAGTGAAATTGAAGCAAGCAATCTATCAGACATAGAGTTCAAAGTAATGGTTATAAGGATGGTCAAGGAACTCAGTGAGAGCTACAGGAAACTTCAGCTACAGGGTAGCTACAGGGAACTTAGTAGGAACTGCATTAGCATGAAAAGGGCATAAATACTATGAATAAGAGCTGGGAGGAAATGAAGAAGACAGTATCCGAACTGAAGAATAGATTGGAAGGAATTAAAAGCAAGCTAGATGAAGAAGAGGATATAATAAGCAAGTTGGAAGAAAAGGTAGGGGGAAAAGAACCAGTCAGAGTAACAAAATGAAAAAAGAGTAAAAAAGAATGGAGATAGTTTAAGGAGCTTCAGGACAACGTGAAATGTAACAATATTCACATCTTAGGGATATCAGAAGAAGAAAAGGATCAAGGGATAGAAAACATGTTTGGAAAAATAGTGACAGAAAACTTCCCTTACTTGGAGAAGGAAAAAGTCACACAATTTCAGAAAGGACAGAGGGTCCCAAACAAGATGAACCCAAAGAGTCCCAGGCCAAGACACATCATAATTAAAATGGCAAAATTTAAAGACAAAGAATCTTAAAGGCAGCAAAGGAGAAATAGCTAGTAACACACAAGGGAGCTCAGATAAAGCTATAAGCCGGTTTCTCTACAGAAACCCTACAAGCAAGAAGGGAATGGCGTGAAATATTCCAAATAATAAAAAGCAAAGACTTTCAACAAAGAGTACTCTGCACAGCAAGGCTCTCATTTAAAATGGAAGGTGAAATAAGGAGCTTCCCAGAGCCCCCCAAAAAAGGCTGAAAGAATACATCTCCATCATACCAGCATTGTAAGTGAGGCTAAAGGGACTGCTTTAAGAAGATGAACATAAAGGGGTGGGGGGCAGGAAACACAAGCATAAAAGGAATAAATGGCAATTAAGTATCTATCAATAATAATCTTAAATGTAAATGGATTAAATGGACCAATCAAAATATATAGGATAGCTGAACAGATAAGAAAACATGACCTGCGTATGTGCCGTCTATAAAAACCCACCTCAGAACAAAAGATCTACACAGGCTGAAATTGAAGGGATGGAAAAAATATTCCAAGCAAATGGAAGAAAAAAGCTTGAGTAGCAATTTTTATATCAGACAAAATAGACCTCAAAACAAAGGCCATGATAAGAGACAAAGATGGTCACTACATAATATTTAAGGGAAGTGTTCAACAAGAGGATATAACCCTTGTGAACATATATGCATACACCCAACACAGGACCACCTAAATTACATCAAGAAATCTTGGAGGACTTTAAGAAGGAGATTGACAGCAATATAGTCATTGTTAGGGATTTTAACACCCCACTGTAAAACAATGGATAGATTGTCCAAACAAGGAATCAACAGGGATATTGTGACATTGAATGATGCTGTGGATCAAATTGATTTAATTGATCATTACAAAGCATTTAGCCCCAAAGAAGCTATATACATTCTTTTCAAATGTACATGGGCATTTTCAAAGATAGAGCACAGGGTAGGACACAAAACAAGCCTCAACAAATTCAAGAAAATTGAATTCATATCAAGCATCTTCTCAGATTACAATGATTTGAAACTAGAAACCAACCTCAAGGAAAAACCTAAAAAATATTCAAATACATGGCAACTGAAAAACATGTTATTAAACAATGAGTGGGTTAACAATTAGATTAAGGAAAAAATCAGAAAGTATCTGGACACAAATGAAAATGAACACACAACAACCCAAAATCTATTGAACACAGTGAAGGCAATCATGAGAGCAAAGTTCATAGCAATACAAGGCTCCCTAAAAAAGATGGAAAAATCTCCAATAAATAGCCTACCCCTACATCTAAAAGAGCTAGGGGAACAACAGCAAACAAAGCCCAGAGCAAGTAGAAGATAGGAAATGAAATCAGAATAGAATTAAATGGTATAGATACTAAAATATTCAAAAGATCAGTGCGTCCAGGACCTGGTTCTTTGAAACAATAAACAAAATTGATAAACCTTTAATCACACTCATCAAGAATAAAAGAGAGAGGACCCAAATAAATAAAATCAGAAAAAAAGAGCAGTAACAAGTAATACCACAGAAATGCAAAGGATTGTAAAAATTACTATGAACAACTATATGCCAAGAAATGAAACAACCTGGGTGAAATGGGTAATTTCTAGAAACATAAAATCTTCTAAAACCGAGTGAAGAAGAAGCAGGAAGCCTGAATAGATCAGTAACAACTAACAAATTGAAGAACTTACCAAAAAACTTCCAGCACACAGAAGCCATGAGCCAGATGGCTTCAAAAGTGAACTTTACCAAACACTCAAAGAAGAACTAACTCCTAGCCTTCTCAAACTATTCCAAAAAAAATTCAAGGAGAGGGAATACTCCCAAACTCTTTTTATGAGGCCAATATTACCTGATTTCCAAAACCAGGTAAAGATACAATAAAGAAAATTACAGGCCTATAACTCTGATGAACATAGATGCTAAAATCCTCAACAAAATATTGGCGATCCAGATCCAGCAATACATTAAAAAGATCATACACCACGATCAAGTGGGTTTTATCCCAGGGATTCAAAGTTGATACAAATTTCACAAATCAATAAATGTAATACAACACATAAATGAAAGGAAGGACAAAAATCACATGATCATACCAATAGATGCTGAAAAAGCATTTGATAAAATCCAGCACTCGTTTATGATAAAAACACTCAGTAAAGTGTGAGTGTAAGGAGCATTCCTCAATGTAATAAAGGCCATATATGAGAAACCTACTACCAATATTATATTCGATGGGTGAAAAATAAAGGCTTTTCCCTTAAGCTTAGGAAGAGGATAAGGGTATCTGCTTTCACCACTCTTATTCAAGATAGTGCCGGAAGGTCTAGCCACAGTGATCAGACAATGAAAACAAATAAAAGGCATTCAAATTGGAAGGGAAGAAGTAAAACTGTCATTATTTGCATATGACATGATAGTGTGCATAGAAAATTCTATATTCTCCACCAAAAACCTACTCAACCTAATAAGTGAACTTGAGAAAAATAGCAGGATAGAAAGTCAATATTCAGAAATCGATGGCATTTTTATACACCAGCAATGAATTATCAGAAAACTAGAAAGAAATCCCAGTTACTATAGCAACAAGAAAAATAAAGTATCTAGCAATAAATTTAACCAAGTAGGTAAAATACATACTTGGAAAATTATAGAATACTGAAGAAAGAAATTGAGGAAGATACAAATAAATGGAAGTACATACAGTGTTCCTGGATTGGAAGAATTAACATCATTAAAATTCCATACTACCCAAAGCAATCTGTATTAAAACAATTCTTATTAAAATTCTTATTAAATGTATATTTCACAGATCTAGAACAAATATTTCAAAAAGTAATATGGAACAAAAAAAGACCACAAATAGCCTCAGCAATCTTGAGAAAAAAGAGTAACCTTAGAGGGATCACAATACCTGATATGAAACTTTACTAAGGCCACTGTAATCAAAACAGTCTTGTCCTGGCATAAGAATAGACACATAGATCAATGGAACAGAATAGAGAGCTCAGAAATAAGCCTAAGTCTCTATGGCCAACTAATATTTGACAAAGGGGCACAAGCATACAATGGAGTAAAAATAGTCTCTAGTAAATGGTGTTGGGAGAACTGTACTGGTACATTTAAAAAGCGAAACTAGACCACCAATTTACACCCTACACCAGAATAAACTCAAAATGGATAAAAGACTTAAGTATAAGTCAGGATACCATAAAAGTCCTAGCAGAAGACATAGGCAGTACAATTTCAGATATCTCACGTAGCAGTGGTTTTGCCCATATATTTCCTAGAGCAAAGAAAATAAAGGGGAAAAAATAAACATATGGGACTACATCAAGTTTAAAAGTGCTTCTGCATGGCCAAAGAAACCAACATCAGAATGGAAAGGGAACCAACCATATTGGAGAACATATTTGCCAATGATATATCAGACAAGGGTTTAATCTCCAAGAAATATAAAGAACTCATACTACTCAACCCTGTGAAGACAAACAATCCAATTAAATCATGTGCAAAGGACCTTAGTAGACATAGATGGCCCATTTACATAAGAAAAAATGCACAACATTTTAATCAATAAACTGTTAATCAATAAACAAGTGCTGGCAAGGTTATGGAGAAAAAGGAATCCTAGTGTAGTGTTGGTGGGAATGCCGACTTATGTAGCCACTGTGGAAAACAGTATGGAATTTCCTCAAACAACTAAAACTGGAACTGTCTTTTGACCCAGCAGCTCCACTGCTGCGAATATACCCTAAGAATACAAAATCACCAATTCGAAAGAACTTATGCAGCCCTATGTTCATACCAGCGCTATTTATAATGGTCAAGTGCTGGAAACAGCGTAAGTGCCCATCAGCAGATTAATGGATCAAAAAATGGTGGTACATTTATACAGTGGAATACTACACAGCAGAAAGAAAGGAGGAATTCCTACCTTTAGTGACAGCATGGTTGGAACTGGAGACTGTTATGCTAAGTGAAATAAGCCATTTGGTGAAAAACAAATACCATATGATCTCACTTATCAGAGAAATCTAATGAACAAAGTAAACTAATGAGCAGAACACAACCAGAGACATGAAAACACACAACAGACTGATATCTGCCCGAGGGGAGGGGGAGAAAGATAATGGTGGAAAGAAGGAGATCAGTTAAAGAATTTGTATGAATGACCCATGGACGTGGACAACAGTGTTGGGATGGACTGTGGGAGGGGGCCCCAAGGAGATAAAATTGGGACAACTGTAATAGAAGTAACAATAGTTAAAAAATGAAAAGATGAAAAGCAAAAACACCCTTGCAGGGGTGTGCAACCTGCAGTCCGAGGGTTTCATGCAAGCCAAGGATGGCTGTGAATGTTGCCCAACACAAAATCGTTAATTTGCTTAAAACATTATGAGTTTTTTTTGTGGTTGCATGTTGCAGTGTATTTAATGTGTGGTCCAAGAGAAGTCGTCTTCTTCCAGTGTGGCCCAGAGACACCAAAAGGTTGGATACACCTGGATTGGAGTTTGCATGGTATATCCTTATCCATTCTTTTACTTTTGACTTATTTGTGTTTTTATACTTATACCCATTGGTTCCTTGTAGATAGCATAGAGGTAGTTGGTTCCTGGTTTATACCTTTTCATAGAGTATTTAAACATTTCTAATTAATCTAATTATTGGTGTGCTGGATTTAAATCTTTTGTACTAGTTGCTATTGCAAAGTAACAAGCCATCCCAAAATTAGTTGCATGAAACAATAATTATTTTCATCCTTTTTTGGATTTTGTCAGTCAGAAACTGAACAAGGGCATATAGAGGATGGCTTGCTTTGCTCTATGGTGTCAGAAACCTCATCTGGGAAAGCTTGAATGCCAACTGAATGACTTGGCTTTGGAACCTTCTCAAGGCCTACTCCATTAATGGAAGTTTATGTCCACTGTCAGCTAGTACCTCAGCTGGGGCTATCAGCTGCCACCTACCTACACATATCCTCTGCATGAGGCTTCTTGGTTTACTCACAGCATGATGACTGGGTTTCTAAAAAAATGTCTTCCAGAGATCCAGGCAGAAGCCACCTGCTCTTTGTAACCTGCCCTTGGAAATCAGTGTCATTTTCACTATACTCTCTTAGTAGGAGCAGTCACAAAGCCCCCCCCCCGCCACCCCCCGCCACACACCACCCCCCACCCCAGATTCAAGGGAAGACTGAAATCCCACCTGCCAATTGAATGTGCAGTTTTTTAGGAGCATGTTTTAAGACTGCCATATCTGGCTAGCATTTTGCTGCTTGTGTTTATTATTTGCATTTGTTCTTTGTTTTTCTTCCCTATATTTTTTACTTCTTAAAAAGTGAGTTTTACTATTCTATTTTATCTCCACTATTAATAGCTTTTTATTTTATCTTGTAATGTTTGCTCTAGCACAGCACTGTCCAAAAGAAATATAACGTGAGCTATAATTGTGTGCCCCACATGTAAATTTAATTTTTCAGTGGCCACATTAAAAATGGAAAAAGAAAGAGGTGAAAGTAATTATAAAAATACTTTTATTTAACACAATAAAAAAAGCAAAGTATTATTTTAATATGTAGTCATGTAGAAAAATGAGATATTTTATTCATTTTCTCCATACCAAGTCTTTCAAATTCAGTATATAATTTATATTTACAGCAAATCTTAGACAAGTCATGTTTCAAGTTCTCATTTGCTGTATGTGGCTAGTGCCTACTGTATTGGGCAGCACAGTTCTAGGATTTATATTCATATTTTGTATCATAAAGGAACATCCATATCACCTGAAAGTATAGTATATAATATATATGTATAATTTTAGAACCTTATAGCAGTTTACATCCACTTTTCTTCTCCCACGGTTTAATTTTTTCATCATTAAGCTTTTTTTATGGTTCTCAAAACTTTGACAGATTTTTAGTCATGCTGTTTCCATTGGAAGTACTGATTTATAAAAACTAATCACTTAAAAACTGCCACACACAAAAAAACCCAAATGGGTCACAAACATTTTCCTCTCTTCCTCAGTACTTTTTTGATTCATTGTAATTATTAACCAGTCTTTTACTATTAAACTCAAATGGCCAATTAAGACAAATAGTTCTGAGATGTTCTTCCATCACTGACTAAAACTGAGGTGGCAGGTATTAGGGATAATACTCATTTGGCCTTCTGAGCTGTCTGGGCTGGCTTGGTGACTTTTCCAGCTCCAGCTGCCTTCTTGTCCATTGCTTTGATGACACCCACAGCAACTGTCTGTCTCATGTCACAAACAGCTACACAGCCCAGAAGAGGATAGTCAGTGAAGCTCTCAACACACAGCGCCTTGCCAGGAACCATGTCAACAATGACAGTATCACCAGATTTCAGAAACTTTGGGTCATTTTCCAGCTTTTTTCCAGAATAATGATCAATCTTTTCCTTCCTATCAGCAAATTTACAAGCAATAGGAGCTGTGTGACAGTCCAGCACAGGTGTACATCTGACACTGATTTGGCCTAGATGATTCAGTATAATCACCTAAGTTGTGAAGCCAGCTGCTTTCACTGGTGGTTCATTTTTGCTGTTACCAGCACAATGCTGCAACCAACATCTTTGACAGACAATGTTCTTGACATTGAAGCCCACATTGTTCCTAGAAGAGCTTCACTCAAAGCTTCATGGTACATTTCAGCAGACTTTACTCCAGTTGTAGTGTTACCTGGAACAAAATTGACCACTATGTCAGGTTTGAGAACACCAGTCTTCATCCCACAGAGACAGTACCAATACCATCAATTTGCTACCAGAACAAAGGTGTCATGGAAAACACTAAATCTAAGCCAAAATAGGAAATGAAATGACTCATAATAACATTGTCATAACTGAACACATAGATTCTGGCAATTTTACCACTACTGGCCACCTGATCTGTAAATGTGATGGGATCAACAAAAGACCCATCAGAAAATTTGAGGACAATGCTGACATGCAGAAAGGCTCCTTCAAGTATGACTGGTTCTTGAGAAACTGAAAACTGAATCTGAATGTAGTATCTCCTTTGATATCTCTCTGGGGAAACTTGAGACCAGCAAATATGTGACCATCATTGATGTCCCAGGACACAGAGGATTTATCAAAAACATGATTACAGGCATATGTTAGGCTGACTGTGCTGTCCTGATTGTTGCTGCTGATGTAGATGAATTTGAAGCAGGTATCTCCAAGAATGGGCAGACCTATGAGCATGCCTTTCTGGCTTACACACTGGGTGTGAAACAGCTAATGGGTGGAGTTTACAACACAGATTTCACTGTGTCCCCCAGCTTTCTTATATTTTTGTGATACATTTTACTTCTAAAAATTGTAGAAACCCGCAGTATATTATTAATTTTGCTTTAAACAGGCATTTTTAAAATAAAATCGAAAAGTAAGGAAAAAATCTTTTATGTTCATTTGCAGGGTTGCCACTGTCAGTACTCTTCACTTCTTTGTTTAGATGTACATTCCCATTTGATACTGTTTTCCTTTCCCTTGAAGAATTTTAACATTTCTTGGAGTGTATGTCTACTGTCAAGAGCTGTCTCAGCTTTTGTTTGTTTAAAAGAGGCTTTATTTCATTTTAATTTATTATTGTATTTTTTCCATTACCATTTATTCTCCTTATACCCTCTTTCACCTCCACCCATGCCCCTCCCATCTGCAATCACTACACGTTGTCCATGTCCATGAGTCCTTTCTGGTTTTTGCTCAATCCTTCTACCCTCCAACACTCCCTCGATCTTTATTCTCAAATGACACCTTCACTGAGTATAGAATTGTGTTTTGACAAGTTGTTTGTACCTTAGTATTTTAAAAATCTAATTCCATTGACTTCTGCCTTCCATAGTATCTACAAGGCTATTGTCATCTTCATCTTGGTTCAGTTGTTTCTTATCCACTCTGGCTGCTGCAATTTTTTTATTTACCACAGATTTTCAGAAAATTGATTAATAGGTATCATAGTGTGTTTCTTTCTGTGTTTATTCTATTTGGGGTTTTTTGAGCTTCCTGTATTTGCATTTTTAATTTTCATCTAATTTGGGAAAAAAATCAGCCTTCATTTCTTTAGATACTTTTTCTGTTCTTCCCTTCTTTTCTAGGACTCCAGTCATATGTATATTAACCTACTTGATATTTTCCCAAAGGTCACTGAGGTTCTGGTCATATTTTCCCCTATCTTCTGTCTCTGTTTAATTTTAGTTTCAGTTGCTGTGTCTTACTTAATTCAGTGACCTTTTTTTTTTGCAATGTTTAATCCACTTTAATTCCATTCAGTGTTTTTCAGTTCAGATACTGTATTCTTCATCTCTAGAAATTCAATTTAATTCTTTTTTACTGTGTACTACTCTCATTATATTCATGATTTTCTTTATATACTTGCAGTCTATACAAATAACTGTTTAAGGTCTTGTCTTCTTTTTAGTTCAGTTTCATCTTGGCAGGCACTTTGTTTTTAAGCTTTATTTGGACAGATCAGATCTATTGTAGCCTTTCTCCAGGGCTGCTTTTACCCTGCCACTAAGATATAACCTTTTTTGAGTCTCTACTGATTGCTCAAACACGGAATTCCAGTGACTCTCAGTCTTGGAATCCTTTGAGAATAATCCTTGGAATAATCTTTGGGAATTATTTACTTTATTGCTTCCTATTAGTGGTTCTTCATCTCCCTTGTGGAGTTTCACCCTATGCATGCACAGATTTATTATTCAACCAAATACTTGTAACCCCCATGTTCATTAGGGGAGCCTTTTCTCTATCTAGCTTTCTTCTTTGTCCTCATTTCAGATGTGTTTGTCTTTCCAAACTCTAGTCTTGTTCTCATTAACTCAGTAAGATTTCTGTGCTCTGCTTGCAGTGGCTTTTTCTGCTCTGTGGTTCAGAAAGTACATCCAGGCAAAAAGCCAGGCTGATCATAGGACTCACCTCATTGGTTTTTCTTCTTTCAGGGATCAGTCTTACACTGCCTGTTGTTAGATGTCTGAAAACATTTTGTTCAATTTTCTAGTTTTTTGTAGCAAGAGAGTACATGCAATAGCTTCTTAGGATTAGAAGTCCTAAAGACAACTGAGTGCTTTAAAAACCTTAAGCAAATTAATAAAGCTTCAAAAAATTTCCAAGTTAGTTCTTTTTTTAAGATTTTATTTATTTATTTTTAGAGAGGGAAAGGAGGGAGACAGAGAGAGAGAGAAACATCAATGTGCGGTTGCTGGGGGACATGGCCTGCAACCCAGGCATGTGCACTGACTGGGAATGGAACCTGCAGTGCTTTGGTTCGCAGCCTGCGCTCAATCCACTGAGCTACACCAGCCAGGGCCCAAGTTAGTTTTATAAATGAGCATTATTAATATGCTACTTGACCTCTGTATAATTGACATTTTCAGGTTACAAAGCTCTATTGTAACCTGTCCTATTAGCATATAAATTCAAAGAGCTTACAGACTGTACATAAAGTGATTTTGAGTCTTTTTTAACATATATATTTATTGATTATGCTACTACAGCTATCCCATTTCCCCTGCTTTATTCCCCTCTTCCTCACACCCCCCTTCCCCGGTACATCCCTCTCCCCTTAGTTCGTGTCCATGGGTCGTACATGTAAGTTCTTTGGCTTCTACATTCCCTATACTATTTTTAACCTACCCTCTATTTTGTACCTACTATTTATGCTTCTTATTCCCTGTACCTTTTCCCCCATTCTCCCCCCATCCCCTCCCCACTAATAACCCTCTGTGTGATCTCCATTTCTGTGATTCTGTTCCTGTTCCAGTTGTCTGCTTAGTTCATTATTTTGTTATTTTTAGGTTCGGTTGTTGATACTTGTGAGTTTGTTGTCATTTTACTGTTCATACTTTTGGTCATCTTCTTTTTCTTAGATAAGTCCCTTTAACATTTCTCATAATAAGGGCTTGGTGATGATGAACTCCTTTAATTTGTTCTTATCTGGGAAGCACTTTATCTGCCCTTCCATTCTAAATTATAGCTTTGCTGGATAGAGTAATCTTGGATGTGGGTCCTTCCTTTTCATGACTTGGAATACTTTTTCCAGCGCCCTCTTTCCTATAAGATTTCTTTTGAGAAATCAGCTGATAGTCTTATGGGAACTCCTTTCGAGGTAACCCTTCACTTTTCTCTTCCTACATTTAAGATTCTCTCCTTATCTTTAATCTTGGGTAGTGTAATTATGATGTGCCTTGGTGTGTGCTTCCTTGGAACCAACTTCTGTGGGACTCTCTGAGCTGCCTGGACTTCTTGGAAGTTTATTTCCTTTTCCAGGTTGGGGAAGTTCTCCCTCATTACTTTTTCAAATAAGTTTTCAATTTCTTGGTCTTCCTCTTCTCCTTCTGGTACCCTTATGATTCAGATGTTGGAACATTTAAAGTTGTCCCAGAGGTTCCTAAGCCTCCCCTCATTTCTTTGAATTCTTGTTTCTTCATTCTGTTCTGGCTGAATGTTTATTTCTTCCTTATGCTCCAAATTGTTGATTTGAGTTCCAGTTTCCTTCCTGTCACAGTTGGTTCCCTGCACATTTTCCTTTATACCACTTTGCATAGCCTTCACTTCTTCCTCTATTTTGCAACCATGCTCCACTATTTCTGTGAGCATCCTGATTACCAGTGCATCTGATAGGTTGGCTATCTCTTTGTAGCTTAGTTGTATTTTTTCTGGAGCTTTGATCTGCTCTTACATTTGGGCCTTTTTTTTTTTTGTCTCCATGTGCCTGTTACATTAAGGGGTAGAGTCTTAGGTATTCACCAGGGCAGGTCAACCCACATCCCTTCATTGTGGCACTGTGTCAGGGAGGGGTCCAAGAGGAAACAATGCCACTTGCTCAGCTCTCCGCAGGCTTTCAGTCACTTCCTTGGCTGCCCACAAGCAAATGTGCCCTTAGGGTGCTGATTCCCAGGTGGATGTCTTTGTGTACATTCTAGGACCCTGTGGGTCTCTCCAATGAACTCTCCTGTGGGGCTGGTAGTTTCTCCTGCTGTCACAACACCTAATGTTTTTTCAGTCAGAGGTTTTGAGACTTTATTTTCCCATCACTGGAACTCTGGGTTACAGGGTCTGTCTCGGTCCCCAATTGTTCCTCCTGGTTTATCTGCATGCAAATGTGGGACCACCTGGCCTGCCCAAGTCCTCCAGTTACCACTTTGCTGTGAGTCCTCTCTGCTCTGGCTGCCCGTTTCTGCCCCTCCTACCTGTTTGGATGAATGTTTCTTCTTTAAATCCTTGGTTGTGGGACTTCCATACAGTCGATTTTCTGTCAGTTCTGGTGTTTTTTTGTTTTTATTACTGTTGTCCTTCTTTTGGTTGTGCGAGGAGGCACAGTGTATCTACTTACGCTTCCATCTTGGCCAGAAGTCCTGTTTTTGAGTTTTTGTTTGGAAATAATTGGTATTTGTTAAGATTGTTAAATTTAAAATATTGTTGTGTCTAGATCAAATCTAACAAGAATTATACCAGTTTGAGACTGTTTTGGAGTGGTTACATGCAGGTACTCTCAAGCACAACTGCCTGAATTCATAGTTGGGTCTGTTAGGTTGGTATTACTTTGGGCAAGTCACATAATTTCTCAGAATTACAGTTTTCTGTCTGCAAAGGGAAAATAATTTTACCACCTCTTATGATCATTGGATTAAATGATTATAGATATGGTATATGTGAATCTGTGTTTGTGCACGTGTATGTAAAGTTTTTAGAGCATTGCTTGACATTAAGTGGTAAGTCTTAGTTATTGTTATTGCTGTGGTTGTCATATCAGGGAACTGAGTTTCTGATTATATTAAGGTTTATGCCTTTAAATCTCAAATTTTTTACTGTTTTAATGATCATTTGTAAATCTTATTTTTTACCATTTTAAATTTTTACCATTTTCATTTACCATGTTTTTAAACAATGTATATCATTATGCAATTAAAAAAAATCATAGCACATCGACCTTCCAGCATTACTAGTTTCTTTCTCTAATCTTGAATTCTCCATTTATTGTTGCCTTTCTTTTAAAAATTTGAGTACATATTGATTTAGTCATAAACAATATATTGATTTAGTCACAACAATATATATGTTGTTTGTGTTAGTCACAAACAACATAAACAATATACATAAACAATTTAGTCAGAAACAAATTAATTTTTCATGTTTTATTTCATGTAAATAAAATTATAATGACCTGTGTTCTTCTGCTACTTGTTTGTTTTGCTCAGTATTTTTCTGAGATTTGTCTTTGTTGGTACGGTGTAGCTGTAGTATATTCAAAATACTCACTGCTGTGGAGTATTTTCCTTATTTCTAGGTTTTTGCTATTACACGCAGTGTGAAGGCTCTGAATATTTCTGTAAATGTCTTCTGGTTTTATTTTCTAGAATTTCTTTCAGTATTTGTCTAGAAACAGAAAGTTCCTGGCTGCCAGCAGGAACGTGCCAGAGTGGAAGTGAGTTATTACAGTAGGCTACGCGAAGGATCAAGGGAGCTTGAGCTAGAAAGGTTACCAGGGGATGGTGAAAACCAGATTATATCAGATTTTGTTTGTAAATAAACTCAACAGGTGTTGATGTTGTAGCTCATAAAAAGGGGTTGGTGGAGTGAGGAAGAGGGATAATCAGGATGACTCTCCGAATTTTAAAAGGAGGTGTCATTCACTGAAATGGTGACTGTTCCCTAAAGATAAGACACTTTGTTTTGTTTTATTTCATACACATGTATTCCTTTTTTAAAAAACAGTTTCTCTATCTTTTTAGTTCTTTAAAACATACCAGTCTTTTTTCAGTATACTGCCTTAGATTTTCTAAACATTAATAAGAATTAAATTGTTTTGTAGTTGTATTTAATGACAATGAATAAGAATTCAGGGTACTCCCTTAGGAATGTACTGAGATTTGGACCTGATATTTTTTGTTTATGTCCAGTTCTGAGCTTTGTTGGTGCAGGTTGTTAACTAAGTTTCCAGTGGGTAAAGTACGATCTTATTAAGATCTTCTCTCCACATTAAAGTAATTTACTGTATTTTTTAATCATTTTTTATTTTCAATTATAGTTGACTTACATTATTATATTAGTTTCAGGTGTATGCACCAGTGATTAGCAATTACATAACTTAAGTGATCATCCTGATGAATCTCACAACCATCAGACACCATGCATAGTTATTAGACCATTATTGACTCCATCTCCTATGCTATGCTTTGGATCCCCATGACTGTTCTATAACAACCAATTTGTACTTAATCCCTTCACCTTTTTCACCCATCCCCCAATCCCCCTCCCATCTGGCAGCCATCAAAATGTCCTCTGTCTACAATTATTTCTGTTCTGCTTGTTCATTTATTTTTAGATGAAAATATTGATAGATATGTATTTATTGCCATTTTATTGTTTATATTTTTTATCTTCTTCTTTTTAAAGAAGACCCTTTAACATGATGTATGGGATCAGCCTGTTCTGTGTCTCTTCCCCTCAGACCAGTCTCGATGTGGTTTCTGGCAGTCCTAAATGATGATGGTTCTGTAGTGTAGTTGTAATTTTGATGTGGTTGTACGAGGAGGTGACTTTCATATTAACCCATGCTGCCATCTTGACTGGAAGGCCATATTAAAGTAATTTAAATGCAGTGACATTTGGAGGGAAAAGATCATAATTTACATGCCAAGGATCATGGCAAATGATACGAAATCCAAAACTCAATTTGAATCTTGGCCCTCCCACTGATGAGCTGTGTATTAGTTTCCAATTGTTCATTTTTAACAAATTATTACAAAGTTAGTGGCTTAAACAACACAGCATTTTTATCCTGCTATTCTGGCAGTCAGAATTCCAGTTGGATCTCACTGGGCTAAAATCAGGTGTTGACATAAGTGCATTCCATTTGGAGGCCCTAGGGGAGAATGTATTTCCCTGTGTCCTTTTTCAGCTTCTAGAGGCCACCCAACATTTCTTGTCCCCTTTCTCCATCTTCAGAGCCAACAAGTTCTTCTGAGATTGACATCTCTCTTGTTATTCCTCTTTGGCCTCCCATGTCTACTTTTAAGAACCCTTATGATTACACTGGGTAATCTAGGATGATACCCCTATCTTAAAGTCAGCTGATTAGCAATTTTAATTCCATCTACAACCTTAATTCCCCTTTGCCATGTAAATTAACATATTTACAGGTTCTAGGGACTGGGACATATGTACGAGCATGTGCACAGTTAGCACAAACTTGGTGCTCATATTTTAGTCACATGGGCAACTTGAGTAGCGTTCTTACCTAAGAAATAATAATAATAATAATAATAATAATACCACCCACCTCTATATTTAGGTGCATAGTGTTTTTGGAGGACTTTTAAAAATATAAACAATTTGAAAATGTTGCAGATATTATTTTTGTTACAATTTATACTGCAGCAGTGTATGATACAGGAGGATGCTTAAAGGCTCATATCCACTTTAATCTTTTATCTGTGTGTCCATAAATCAGGCACCTTAAAATTCAGGAGGTACGTATGAATTTTAGCACATTTTGTATAATGTGTATACATGAGATATTCAAAGTATATGTTACACAGTTCTGATCCCCATTTCATTTTTTTAAGCTAACTATTGAGGACAGTAACAGTATGAGCCCAAGACCTGTGGCTCTCTTGAAAACTCCTTAAACTTGAAATTGTATGAGATTTATTTTTTTAAAGAAAGAAAAAGAAAATGGCCTCCTATAAGATGGTAGTGATATAACAAGGCATATTATGGGCGACTCATCTCTTTAAAAGGCTTTTGGATTAGTAGAAGTCATTTAAATAATTTATAATTTCCTGTCCCATGCTCCCTCCCTGAAAAGTTTATTAGAAGATGGAGATGAAGAGCCACACCAAAATATTGCAGTCAGACAAAATTGTGTCATATACATAATCTAATCTATGTGAGTAAAATGGAAAAATAAGAACAAAAAATGAACTCTCAAACTGGAGGCCTTTAACTCAAATGCATAAGTTTATTACCTAAATGTATATATTTATTCTTTTGTTTTCCCTTTCCTGGAAAAAGGTAAAATTTGTTAAGTTAAGCCTGTAAATACAAACTGCTATATGGCTGTAAAGTCAATTCATGGCTCACACAGCTTTGTGTCATTTCTAATCATTGTAAAATTTATTATAGGTAAAGTACATAATGGTAGAGAGAGATAGACACACACACACACACACGCACACACACATACTTGGGATTATTGCTTCTACTCCCTGTCCCTTCACTGAGTAGTGGAACTGCCCGTAGTTCACCATAGCATACCTCCCGAAGAAATGGGAAATGTTCAGTCTCCTGGAGGCCAGCACAGTTAGAAACTGGTTTTCTCAGTCTCAGTCTTGTGGTTTTGGCAATTTTATGGCCGTTTGAGGTATGTTGGGGAAAGATGGATCCTCATTCCTTGCCTAACCAATGTGAATAATCTTCAAGGACTTTGATCACTGGGAAGAGGGAAATGAGACTATCATCTGTCCTCCAGATGAAAGGTTCTTCTTGGCAGGACAGAGAAGGGTCACAATTTTTTTGGTTGTTTTGATTTTATGCTTCTAGAAAGCAACATTTAAAAAATTCGTATGGTGGTTTGTTTTATTTTATTCTTTGGGTTTCTTTCTTTTTTTAGTGATAGAAACCAATGCCAGCTGTCTGTGTGAGCTCATTCATGCACCCCTCCCATGGCAGGGGATCTGATGTAGATTGGTTTAGGTGGAGGTTTGGAGGTCCTTACCTACCTTTGGGCCAAGCCAGGCTGCCAATTTCTGGTTGAGCTGACTTGTCCTTTAAAAAAAAAAGACTTAAAAAACTTTTATATTATCTTGGCTCCTATAGAGAAGACCTGCTATGCTGCAGTAATAGCTTCCCCTGTGGGGGCAGGAGGGTGGAGTTGGGGGAGTTTGTGAGCCAGGACTTGATTGCACACCCATTCATTTAGATCACATCCTTTTCTGAATGCCTGTTCTGAGTGTCCTGACATTTACATACCACCTGGAATAATGCTTCTTGAAAAATGTGTCTTTTAAGCCACATTACTGTTGTGAACAAAACTAGAATGGAAAGCAAATCTGATAGAAAACAGAGTTTGGGGGTAAAAGACCTGCAGAATTTTACAACTGCCACATTCTTATATCTTCCTGTAAGGGTGAATTATTCCTTAGTATATGTTTAACCTACGTCTTAGCTACTTATTAAGGGGTTTAACTGTCTATATTTTTCAAGAGAATTGGAAGGGAATTTGAGTGGCATATCTACTTTTGTTGTAGTGTTAAATGTATGGTAAGTTAAACTATTTTTGTGGAAGTTGAAAGCATATTACAAATATCCAGTTTTCTAGTCATTTTTGCACATTAAAAATAACTTGCTATTCATGTTCAGTGGTTTTCTTGTTAGACAATGTAGGGCACTTGCCACAACACATGAAACAGATTATAAAAAAGACTGCAAATTTAATAATTACAATATGGCACAGCCCACACTGGCAGATACTGGAGTACAGCACTCTTTAATCACAGTGCTTCCCATAGTGTGGGTGGTCACAGTCCGCAGACATTTCAGGCAGGCCAGTCACCTTGCAAGAGGGTTGGGGAGCAGAGTACGAGTAAACAGCATTCCACAGGCTGTTCAGGATTTTCATTTTAAGAAAGCATAGTACTGCTTTTAGGTTGCTTTTCCCTTTTCTTTCCTTCTCCAGACTCCTTTAAATTTTTATTGTTTAGACTGCTTTTATTAGATGAAATCTTACTGTGTGTGCTTTCTTTTTTCTGCCTTTTTTTACAATAAAGTAAAATATATTTAATACTTCAAAAGTCTATTTCCGCATAAAGGTGAAAATGATCAGTAGGATATTGTAATCATTAGAAGTTAGTAACTTCTCATAGTAAGCCTTGGTAAAAAGAATTTAATCAAGTATTTCCTTACTTTATTTTTGTAAACATTTAACTTCTGCCTCTAAATTAGTTCCTTTGATGTTTGATGGAATGAAAATTTGGATAATTTGTAGAGATTTTCTTCCTCATTCAAAAATGTTGTCCTTGCTAGCCTATTTTATTCTTTAATATTCTATTTTTCCTCTTTTAAGCTTTTATTGTTCTAGTCTCTAATGTTTATGAGTATTGATGAAAGAAGCAAGTGATGGAAATGTGAAGTCACTGGTTTTTGCCCATTCAGTTCATGAGAATTTTGCAGTTTATTAAGCTCTTGGTCAATTTCTCTAGGGAGGAGTTACTCTCAATAAAAAATGTGTACAAATGGTAGTGTCTTATCTAAGGCATTAACATTTTCTCCCTGAAAGAGTGATTTTTAGAAGGAAGACTTTTAAATGTAAAAATGTAGAAATGTTAAAAGAGCAGTTAATATTACAAATACATACTCTTACCCCTTTTAAAAATTTTTTAAGGGGATACTGTCTTATTACTTGCAAGTATAGACAAGCTGTTCCTACTCTTTATGCATAAAATTATAGAGAGGCTAGTCCTAGTCTTCATATATAAAATTATAGACAGGCTGTTCTTAGCCATAATTTTTAAAATAAAACATGACATTTTACTTGATATTTAATATTAGCATACATAATTAATATAAAAGAGGTGTGTAAAAATCATTTGCAAACTTGTATATCATAAGATATAATCCCTAAAATAGTCATATTGTACTGTACTTTTTCCCCATAAGCTGATAAAAAATGAATTGCTTATAATTATAATTTATAATGACATTGTGAAAACTAACTTAAAAATATGCTTTTTAGGAATAAATTCCTTTTAAAATAATACCTGTAAAAAAATCCAGTGCTATACATAGGTTTTTGGAGAATTTTATTGTTGTTCATGAAAGCATTTTAAAAATACTTTAGTCATTTTCATTTATGATAAAGCTAATCTAATTCTCTGTTCTGATGCTGCTTGCCAAGCTTTAGATCAGAACGGCTTAATGTAAGAAAAAAAATTGCTGGCTAATCCCCTTTGGTATTTTGAAGCTATTTTGGGCACCCTTTGTTCTATGGTACGTTATGGTCTGTTTATGGGGAGCCATCGGGTGTTTGATGTGGGACCCTCTAGCAGAGGAGATTGGAACTTGAGAGTCTGGGTGCAACTGGGACAAGTTAAGGATGCTGAATTTAACTTCATTTTGGAATTGTCTTTCATCTATAAATTGAAGGATTACATTTAACTTTAAATGGAGTAGGAGTGAGGCAGGTTGGTTTTGGCTTTGGAAATTACCATTTGGAGTTTAGTAACCATATCAAAAGCAGGGATATTGACATTTTTAATTTTAATATTATTGGTTAACATACACCTATGGCTGACCATTTAGTCTTCCTTTTCCTGAGCTTTTCAATGGGTCTCAGAATTTGCCTTAAGACACCAGAGTAAACCCTCCTTAACAGAAAATGCGCCTCAGACTCCTTAATGCCTCATTTCAGGCTCATTTTGTGGTTCCCACAGAGTGGGATGCATGAGGCTCAGCACTTTTATTCACAGACATGCTTTCAAAACATTTCCCCAGTTACCAATATCTAATTAAGCTGATAATGTCCTCATGACAGGGATTCATGGGTTTATATAGATGTAGCCCCTGGAATTCCTTTCATTAAAAAAAATACCTAGCAATATAGAGACATAAATAATATGAAAACTAGAATCGGAGACTATCTTCTGCATATAATTTTTTTGTCCCCAAAGCATGAATTTATTACATGAGTTAAGACACCATCCTTGAAATCAGTTTCCTTTCCTGGCCTTTAGTCTATAAAGAACACATTAGCATATATCAACATGGTGTTTATATATTCCTGGTGATATTTACAATCCCGTACCCCCCTCCTTCTACCGTAAGAATATTCATCATTGTGTTTTATGTTATTGACTTGCAGCTTTCAGAGTTGTTCCAAACACCCTGTGGTCTCTAAGACTCTTTTAGGATATCTACCATATCCTTCCTTCTCTAAGTATGTATCTTTGTGATGCTGGATTTTATCACAACAGTGAATGTAGCAAGAGATATGAGAACACAGCTGTCTTCTACTAAGCCAGACAATAAACAGATTTACAAAAACAAAAAAAGTTAAAATTTTTTCTCTATTTCAAAATTTTCCAAAATTTTTTGTTTTGGAAAATATAGGGTTCTCCCCCATAAATAATGTTTCTCTTAACATATATGAGGGGGGACCCAAATAAACCTGGAGTCAGGTTCTAGAGGGCAGGCCTCTTGTAGTACAGGCTTCCCCCACTCAGTGAGTGTTCTTGGAACTCACCTTTGTCAGTGTACTAGCTGTGGTTTTTGTGAGAAGCTGCATTTGGCCTCAGTAAAATTTTTTTGTAGACTCTTTCAAGGTGTTTGCCCATTTCATGATGGGTAATTTATGAGTACACCTGCCCAAACCATGCTGAGTGTTTAGCAGTTTTTGAACAGAAATGGCATGACCCCTGGGCCCAACCTTCCCTATTCACCCAATCTTGCTCCAAGCAACTTTTCTTTTTTGTTTCCCTAGATAAAAAATGTCCTCAAAAGGAAATGTTTACCAATGTGGGGGAGGTGAAACACAAAATGGCAGAAGCATTCAGCATCAAAATAAGCAAGTTCAAACACTGTTTTTAGCACTGGGGAAAAAAGTCTCGATAGGTATATCGCATCAAATGGAGAATACTTTGAAGGTGACTTAAGTCTAAACATGTAAGAATAAATACACAATTTTTCATAAATAAAGTCCACGTTTGGTCCCCCTGCCTTGTAAATGGCTTATTATTATCTCTAATGAATTAATAGACAATATGGTAAAAATTTCTAAGGTTTAATTGTTAATATAGTAAATATGAATAGGTAAAACCCATATAAACAAAATTTGGGGGGTTCTCAGACTAGAAAATTTAAAAACTTGTATTATAGATATTGGGACTACTGCTGCAGTTCTCAAAACAATCTTTTTTTTATTGTTGTTGTTGAAGTACAGTTTTCTGCCTTGCCCTCCCACCCCTCCCCACCACCCCAGCCCTCCCTACCTCCTTTCCCTGTCTACCCCTCCCCTTGTTATTGTCCCTGTGTCCTCTATATATATTTTTTCCATGTGTCCTTTATAATTGTTACTGTAAACCCTTCACCCTTTCCCCCCATTATCCCCTCCCCTCTTCCCTCTCCCCTCTGGTCACTGTCAGCCTGTTCTCCATTTCAGTGTCTCTGGTTATATTTTGCTTGCTTGTTTGTTTTGTTGATTAAGTTCCAGTTAAAGGTGAGATCATATGGTATTTGTCTTTCACTGCCTTGTAGGAGACCGTTCTGCATGGCGTGGGCCCAGCTCCCACTCAGAGATGCATAGGACCCATGCCCACAGATAGGTTCTCCCATGGGGAATCAGGCCTACAGTGTATCTAGGCTGCTTTGAGACTTGCTTTTGCTAAAACTCCCTCACCTTGAATTGAGATAGCAAGTGCTTACTGCAACTTCCTAAAATCCATACTAAATCTTCCAAGGACAAGTGTAATGGGCTCAACTACTTTTCCCTTTTCATTTGCAAATGTCCTTCTTCTATGATGTGATTAGTGGCCTTGGCTCCTTTGTTTTCTGTAAAAGGTAACCACCTAAAGCAAACCTGTGCATAGTAAATGAGGACCATCATGTAATGTGCCCAGAAAAAGAAATAAAGGCCTGTCATGGCAGAGGCCATGGCTTTTGGCTCCTCTTGACAGTGAAGCTTCCTGCCCTTTTCCTCCACAGGACTCGGTAGTCCCTGTGAATGTCTCTCCCCCATCCACAATGTCATGGACCCCACGAGCTGGGGTCTGCATCACTGCCTGCCTGGCTTATTTCATTTAGCATAGTGGTCTCCAGTTCCATCCATGCTGTCGCAAAGCATAGGAGCTCGCTTGCTCACCCCCCTCCCTCCCTCCCTCCCTCCCTCCCTCCCTCCCTCCCTCCCTCCCTCCCTCCCTCCCTTCCTTCCTTCCTTCCTTCCTTCCTCCCCCTCCCCCTCTCCTCCCCTCCCCTCTCCTCATAGAATTCCACTGTGTAAATGTACCATAGTTTTTTTGATCCATTCATTGACTGATGGGTACTTAGGTTGCTTCCAGCACTTGGCTATTGTAAATTGTGCTGCTGTGAACATTGGAGTACATAGGTTCTTTTGGATTGGTGTTTCAGTGTTCTTAGGATAGAATCCTAGCAGTGGAATTGCTGGGTCAAATGGCAGTTCCATTTTTAGTTTTCTGAGGAAATTCCATACTGTTTTCCATAGTGGTAGCACTAGTCTGCAATCCCACCAAGAATGCTCTAGGGTCTCTTTTTCTCTACAACCTCTCCAACACTTGTTCTTTGTTGCTTTGTTTATGATGGCCATTCTGACTGGTCTAAAGTGGTATCTCATTGTGGTTTTAATTTGCATCTCTCTGATGGCTAGTGATACTGAGCACCTTTCAAAACAATATTCCATTGGCTTCTCTGAGAGTCTTGTCTAAGTGAGCCTCTAAAATACATGAAATCAGCCCACAGTTATGAGGTTTTAATTAACTGTCTTCTTTACATTCTCAAGATATTTTTATGATGTCTTTATAAATGAAGTGTCTAGCAAGAACACTGCAATGTCCTCTTGTAAATATGAGACATAGGTTATAGACCTATGATTCCTTTTGTTTGTTTAACTGACATTTCTGTGTAGTTTGACACAATCTGTACCCATCTGCATTTTAATGTGTGGCTTTTAACAAACACTGTAGGTTTCCATTTTTCATATGAGTCTATAGCAATAATAGAACTTTTGGCAATTGTAATAAGCATAAAACACATTGTTCTTACGTGTATTTGGGATGTTTCTAGTCACATTTGTCTCAATTATCTAATATTTTGTATTGTTCAATTGATTTTTAGTTTGAGGATGAAGTAGAAAAAAGAAAATAACTTGGCAAAATAACCATTATTTTTGCCTTTATACTTACTTTAAATCGTTTCTTTTTAGTTTATCTGGCTTGTTAACTAATCCTTTAGAATATGGTTACTTCTGATGTAGATGTAGTTAATTGCTCCATCCAAAGCAAACTTCTGTATTGGAAATGGAGTCAAGTATAATCTGATCTGGTTTCTTTGCCTCAGGTAATTAATTAATTAATTACCCTACCAAGGGACATTTTTGTTTTCATTGCTTTTAGAGAGAGAGGAAGGAGAAGGGGAGAGGGAAAGAAACATCAGTGTGAGAGAGAAGTATCGATCTGTTGCCTTGCATGCTCTGTGACTACGAACTAAACCCACAACCAAGGCATGTGCCCTGACGGGGAATGGAACCAGCACCTTTCAGTTTTTGAAGTCACACTGCAACCCACTGAGCCATGCTTGCCAGGGTTCTTTGCCTCTCTTTGTAATTGCTATCTTAAATCTTTTCAAGTGGCTGATTGCTTATCTTTTAACTGTCTCCAGAAAAAAAGTATCCATTGGCAAATTATGGCAGGGTTGATTCACTGATCTGCTTGTGAACTTTCTACCTGGTGCTGGGAGAACTGGCTCTTTCACTTTTTTTTTCCTTTAAAAGAGAGGGAGAAAGAGAGAGAAACATCAATGCGTGGTTGCCTCTTGCGCACCCCCTGCTGGTGGCTGGCCTGCAGCCCAGGCATGTGTTCTGACTGGGAATCAAACCAACATCCCAGCCCTGGCTGGTGTAGCTCAGTGGATTGAGCTCGGGCTGGGAACCAAAGTGTCCCAGGTTCGATTCCCAGCCAGGGTACATGCCTGGGTTGCAGGCCATAACCCCCAGCAATCGCACATTGATGTTTCTCTCTCTATCTGCCTCCCTTCCCTCTCTAAAAATAAATAAATAAAATCTTTAAAAAATTAAAAAAAAAAGACTTTGAATTAACACATTAAAAAAAAAAACCCAACATCCCTTATCATCTCAGGCCACGCCATGCTCAATCCACTAAGGTACACCAGAGAACTGGCTCTTTCTTCAATAGGCCTCTCTCAGGTTAACACCCTGTCCTCTCTTCTAGGACATCACTGCCTCCAGTGGGGATTTCCCCAGTTCACACAGCCAGCAGCACCCTGGAGTCTTCCATTTAGTCTCCAGTTACATGGATGGGGAAGAAGTTTTCCTCCTCTGAGCTTAATACAGCAATTTTGTATATTTGGCATTATAGGTGATTTGCATGATAATGAGTTTATTATGGTGGTGGTTGAGTTCTGCCAAAATCCTAATTGATTTTTTCAGTTTTCTCCCAAGATTATAGTAGTCAAGAACCATATGCCTTCTATATTACATGGATACAGGTATAAATGTTTTTTTAAGCAAAATGTAGGTGTGTATCTTATTATAGAAAGTAACGCAATATTGCTAATGTGAGGTTAGGAGCATATTAAAGGACTTGGTTTCTGGAAATACTTTTTAAACTTGGAAACATGCTATTACCTATCACTTAAAAATAGGTATATAAAACTGTCTAAGTAGGTGGCCTCTATGTCTTGGCTAGCATTAAGAGTATAGTGTTTCTTACACAGAAAGTAACAGATTTAAATTATTAGGTGCTAAACCAACAGATTTCAGTGTAGATTAGTTAAGAACTATTGTAGTTCTTGTTATGTGGTTGCATAAATGATTTTTTTCCATATTTAGTTTATGCAGACTCAATCTCTATTCCTTCATCCTTTTTTCAATGGAAAAAAGAAATTGCATTTTGTTAGTAGATTGCTTTGAAGACAATGTAGAGGGAAGGAGAAGACTAGACCTGTGATTACTTTTCATAAGTGTGAATAAGCATAGTCTTCAGGGCTTGCCAGACCCTCAGTTCTTTGGATTTTTTTTCCTTAACATTTCCAAAGGTTTTGTTAGTGACTTTCAAATGGAACTTTAAGCCTTGGAACAGTTCCATTAGAAAGTTATATGGTCTTAGCCACAGTAGCAGTACAGGTTATTTTTCCTATTCTAGTTTCACAGAGGTTAACTGAGCTGGAATTGATGAGAGGCTAGCATATAAGGTGGTATGTGTGCATTGGGTGCAGGCTTTCCCCCTCTTGACTGTGTGAAGAAATGCTTCAGCAGATTTCCATTTAGCTGTTGCTTTAAAAGAAAATAAATCAAATTATTCTAAAATGCTTAATACTACATTATTTAAAGCTTTCAAAAAATGATCACTTTGTTAATTGTATTTTTATATTGCTAATAATAGATTGTATTGTGTGGATTTGCTTTCTTGTTACGAGATGTACTACAGTGTACAGCTTAGCATAATCTTACTTGACTAGTTCTAGAGAGTACATTTTGATTGGAGCTAAAAAACACTTGACTATGTTCATTATTGAGACAGGTTTATTTATTCTTAGTTCAGTAAGGTGAAATGGGTGCCTTTTATTCCTTAGGTTGTTACATTTTTGTAAAAAAATGATTTGCTATTTATATGTGATCTGCTATACCTATAAGTTACTGAGGTGCAGTAAATTTCTAACAAAAATTATATTAATACTGTACATTTTGATATTCTCTGGTAGGTTTCAAAGCAAATCCATATATTATCTCATTTGATTCTTATAACAATCTTGTGATACCATAAAGCACATATAATTACCTGCCATGTCATGAGTGACATGAGATGTAAGGAATTTGCTGGATGTTTTCCACTTGGTAAAGGAAGGTACTACACTAAACACCTTACTGCTCTTCAGTGAAAGTGAAACAGCCACTCTGGCTTTCATTTAGACCTCCTCTATATTTTACACAGTAATATGTGGATTGATAATAGCAGCAGTAATAGTGTTTTTACTGCACACTTATTAACTGCTTAAAACTGTCACATACGTTGAGATAACATCTCATTTAATCCCTTCAATAACCTCACTATTTTGTAGATGAAAAAACTAAGGTACAGAGAGATTAAGTAGCTTTCCTAAGTCTATACTGTATAGCCAGTGAGTGGTGGGCACCATTATGAAGCTTTGCTTTAAGATTTATGATTCTTAACTGCTACATTACAGGAACTCTCAGTAGTGGTTCATCTGCACCAATTTTCATCCACCAAATATTCGCTGGTATTTCTAATAGTATCTATTTGCATTTGTCTGTAAACTTGAAGATTTGACGATGAAAATTTAGAAATGAGGTTTTATTGTCTAGATTTACGCCAAATGAAAGAAGAAAACATTTAAAAATATTTATTATTATGAGTAGCTGTACTACATGTGGCAGATAGATGCCAGCTAGTATAAGTGATCCTACAAATAAGACAAATGTTTACTAGGGGAGAAGGTTCATATGAACTGTGAAAACTTGTCCATAATAGATGTTCTCACTCTTCTACAGAGGGTTCTCACAAAACTTTGATGGGGGGCAGTGAACTATAGAAGGGTTACACCTAAACAAGAGAGTCACTGTCCCGAACTGAATGCGCTCCTCTCAAACCCTAGAAGGAAGTCATTGCTATAAACATTCATTCTTGTATTGGAAACCAGGGGCCTCTAATGGAGTTTCTTTCTCTGTTCTTCCATTCCTTCATTCATCAGATAGAATGCTTGTGCTGTGCTGAACATACAATGGGAGCTTAAGCTGACTCAGGCCCTGTCCTGTGGAATATATTATCCAGGGGGGACAGGCTGCCATCATTCATTGCTCACTCAGACCAAGGGACTGTGCCTTGGGAGAAGGGTGGCCTGAGAGAATCATGGCAAATAGATGTGAAGTGGTCTTGGCTGGAGCTGACATTTGAAGAGGGGTTAGGATCATCCAGCAGCTTGAAAGGCACCAGTGGCATACAGGGAGGAACTGAAGTGTCTGGCATCAAGGTGGGAATTGTGGGACAGCTTTCTCCCAGACAGAGAGATGGGCAAAGGCATTGTTCCTTTTCTGAGCTACAGAGAAACAGAGCCAGTGGCAGCAGTGCCATATCAGAGACTCCATCACATGCAACCTACGGGCCCATCCAAGCTGTTAACCGTGACTTTTCCGTATGAATGGCTGGTCTTGATTTATGCCTCACAACTTCCTAAATTCTATCAAACAAGGAACAGCCAGCCTCAGTGAGCCCCCTGCCCCTGTACTTCTTGCTAAGTGTCCCCAGGCCCAGCCCTAGGAGCAGCCAGCCTATATTCTTAGGTTGGCTTCACCTGAGAACCTCCAAACCCAGTACAAGTAGCAGCTCAGATTGCTCTACAGCTCATGCAGAGTGGCCCCAGGCAAAGCACAGGTGGGGGTTGACTTTGGCCTGCACCACACTAGAAACCCCAGGGCCTGTGCACCCAGTGGACAGCTCTAGACCACATTGGAGTACCACCTCCCTGCACTTGCACAGCTAATCCTCCATGGAGGGTGGAGGTTGGTGGTCAGTGGCCATAGCCAGTCCTTGCAGCTGGCTGGCCTAGGTAAATCCTTCCCATTAACCTGCCAATGGCAACCAAGTCTGAACTACACCAGACTTGTACTCAGTCCTCATGAAAGGCACTCCTCAAGTACCTAGCTTGGGTGCAGGGGAGGCTGTGCCACTGGACCCTAGAGGACACTACATTAGGCCACACTACCAAGACAGTGAGTCATAGTATCTCTACCTCCCTGTGTTTGCTATAGAAACAAATAGAGTGGCCCCAGGCACTCTGTTATAGAAACAAACACAGGGAGGCTGTCAAAAATAGGAGAGACATAGAAACGTGGCCTGAATGAAAGAACTGAACTCTAGAAGAAGAATTAAACAAAATGTAGATAAGCAGTCTATCAGATATAGAGTTCAAAACACTGGTTATAAGGATGCTCAAGGAACTCAGCAACATTTTAAAAAAAAAGGTTTCTGACCTTCTTCCAGAAAGAAAGGGTACACTAGTTGAAGTGAATAACAATTTACAGGGAAACAGCGGTATAGTGGATAAAGCCAAGAATCAAATCAATGTTTTGGAACATAAGGAAGCAAAAAAACAACCACCCAGAACAATAGGAAGAAAAAAGAATTTTTAAAAGATGAGGATAGTGTAAGAAACCTCTGAGACAACCTCAAGCATTCCAGCTTTCACATCAGAGGGGTGTTAGAAGAAGAGAAAGAGTAAAGAAATTGAAATTTATTTGAAAAAGTAATGAGAGAAAACTTCCCTAATTTGGTGAAGGAAATAGACATGCAATTCTAGGAAGCACAGAGAGTCCCAAGCAAGATGGATACAGAGGCCCACTCCAAAACACATCATAATTAAAATACCAAAGATTAAAGATAAGGAGAGAATCTTAAAAGCAGCAAGAGAAAAGCAGTTAGTTACCTACAGGGGAGTTCTCATAAAAGACTGTCAGCTGATTTCTCAAAAGAAACTATGCAGACTAGAAGGGAGTGGCAAAAAAATTCACAGTCATGCAAAGCAGGGACTTACAGCCAAGGTTGGTCTATCCAGCAAATCTATTATTTAGAATCAAAGGGCAGATAAAGAACTTCCCAAACAAGAAAAAGCTAAAGGAGTTCATCATTACCAAACCATTATTATATGAAATGTTAGAGTCATATTTAAGAAAAAGGTCAAAACTATAAACAATAAAAGGGCAATAAATATATATGTATCAACAGTTGAATTTTAAAAATGCCAAGCAAACAAGAAAGACAGAGACAGAATCATTGATGGAAAGTATTTTGATGGTTGCCAGATGGGATGGAAGTGTGGGAGAATGAGTGAGAGGTGAAGGGATTAAGAAGTACAAATAGGTAATTACAGAATAGCCATGGGGATGTAAAGTACAGTATAGGAAATGGAGTATCCAGAGAACTAATACGCATGACTTATGGACATGAACAATGGTGTTGGGATTACCTGAGGGAGTAGTGGGTGCTGGGTGGTAAGCACAGGGGGAAAGATCAGGATAACTGTAATAGCATAATCAATAAAATATAATTTTTAAAAAGTGGGGTTAGGTTTTCAGGAGGTGAGGAGTAGAAGGAAGGGGATACAGGAAGTAGGCAGCATGTAGTGGGAGGGAGCATAACAAACACAAGGGGCTGAAGGAGACAGGGAGGGATGTAGGGTGCAAGGTGGGTCTCTCCAGGCAAATTCTATGGAGGCTTGTTTTTATCTGAGCAGCAGGAGGGTGTAGAAGGGATTTTAAGTGGGGGAAGGGCTTTGAAAGTGGCCTGAGTACAGTGTGTGGAAGAGATTGTTTTACAGCATAGCAGGATTGCCAACCCTTTCAGACCCAGTGCCAATTGTTTAGAATAGATATTTTCCAATGTTTCCTTAGCTATCCTTAAGTAAAATTCACAAATATTCTTCCTAAAAAAAATCAGTGTATTGCCTTACTACAATATAAATAAAAAATAAAAGGAAAATAATAATAAAATGATGTACATTTCAAAATGTAAGTGCTTGGACCCACAGTAAATGAAATACCGAAGTTGTTCTTTAAGCAGAAGGAAAATGACCAAGATAATCTTCTACCCCCAAAATATAAGAAGTCACTCTTGTTTAGAATCAAGAGTGGCCTGAGCCAGTGAGTTTCAACCGTAGCTGTACATCAGACTCACCAATGGAATTTTTTAAAAATAACCTCCACATCCTTCTTCAGCAGGTTTGGTATGTGGCTTAGATCTGATGATATCGGTGCCCAGTTTTGGATGAGAAACAACTGGAGTACTGAAGTGGAATCATACAGTGAAGCAGCAGGGTGGTATCTGCAGAATGAGAAGGAAGTGGGGTCATGACTCAAAAGGAATGCATTATCTTCTTTTTACCTGGGCCTCTGCCTTCATACTTAGTGTGTTTTCCTTATAACAGCATTCAGTCTCTTGTTGAAAAACCTACTCCACAGTTCTGACTCCTCCTGTTTTGCTCCAGTCAAACCAAGTTCTATTCATTCTGCCTAGGTGGTATGTTTTCCTACATTCCTTCCTTTTAGTCCTTTGCTATCATTATAGTTGAGGCACTTGCTACATTTTGACTATATAATAGTGAATCGGAAAAGGCACTGGAGTTCAGGCTACCTGTCACAACCAAACCCAATAAGCAGAGATAGGGATTGAATCTTTATGGGTGCTTTATTCATATGGCTGGTGATCTGAGAAGATGGTGGGTTCATACCCTAACAGACCATCTTGTCTTTTCTCTCCAGGCCAAGGTTTTTACAGCAGGGAATAAACAAGGTGTGGTGTGAGGGGTTTTGAAATTCAGGGAAATGGTAATTGGATTAAAACACAACTTCAGCATTCATGTCCTGGGTGGTGGTCTTAAGTTATGCCTCAGAAGGTGGTCTTTAGCTGGGTCCTGGGTGGTGGTCATCTCATCCTGAACTACAATGGCTCTGATATCATCTTGAGTTGCTTCCAGTCTTTCTGAGAACAAAGGTGGAAATGTTTATGGTCTCCTGGAGTCAGGGTGGGTCATACCTTCAGTTCCTGGAAGAAAAGCTTTTACATGCATTGCTTATTAAGCTTATTAGCTATTACTTAAACTAAAATTTTCCAACTCTTAAGTCCCCTATTTTTAGCTGGCAGTGTCTCTATTTCCAATCTCTTTTTCCTCTTCCAGTCTATCTTAAACAGTGTTGCTAACCCAATCTTCATAAAGCATAGTTCCAATGCAATACCTACTAAAGTACCAGTGGCATATTTCACAGACATAGAACAAACACTTCAAAACTTTATATGGAACCATAAACAACCCTGAATAGCTGCTGCAATTTTGCGAAAGAAGAGCAAACTAGGAGGGATCACAATACCTGATACCAAACTGTATTACAAGGCCACTGTAATCAAACCAGCAAGAGAACCAACTGTATGGGAAAACATATTTGCCAATGATACCTCAGACAAAGGTTTAATCTCCAAAATATATAAAGAACTCACACGACTCCACTCTAAGAAGACAAGCAACCCAATTAAAAAATGGGCAAAGGGCTTGAACAGACACTTCTCCAAGGAGGACACACAGAGGACCCAGAGACACATGAAACAATGATCAATATCTCTAGCTGTCAGAGAGATTCGAATTAAAACCACAATGAGATACCACTTCACACCAGTCAGAATGGCCATCATAAACAAAGCAACAAACAAATGTTGGAGAGGTTGTGGAGAAAAGGGGACCCTAGTGCACTGCTGGTGGGATTGCAGACTAGTGCTACCACTATGGAAAACAGTATGGAATTTCCTCAGAAAACTCAAAATGGATCTGCCTTTTGACCCAACAACTCCACTGCTAGGATTCTATCCTAAGAACCCTGAAACACCAATCCAAAAGAACTATGCACACCAATGTTCACAGCAGCACAATTTACAATAGCTAAGTGCAGGAAGCAACCCAAGTGCCCATCAGTCAATGAACAGATAAAAAAACTATGGTACATTTACACAATGGAATTCTATGCAGCAGAAAGAAAGAAGGAACTCCAACCCTTTGCAACAGCATGGATGGAACTGGAAAGCATTATGCTAAGCAAAATAAGCCAGGCGGTGAAAGACAAATACCATAAGATCTCACCTTTAACAGTAACCTAAACAACAAAATAAATAAACAAGCAAAATATAACCAAAGACACTGAAATAGAGAACAGACTGACAGTGACCAGAGGGGAGAGGGGAGGGAATTTCAGGGGAAAGGATGAAGGGTTTACAGGAATAAGTATAAAGGACACACGGACAAAAACAAGGGAGGGTGGAAATGGGAGGGAGGTGAGGAGGGCTGTGGGGAGTGAGCTAGGATGGGAGTAAAAGGCAGAAAATTGTACTTGAACAACAAAATTTAAAAAAAATCATAGTTCATGCCACTGCCTTCCTCAGACACACTTTAATTGTTCCTCATCATCTACAACTTAAAGCTCAAATGTAATACTTTTGAAAATATAAATCAAATGAAGTGACTTCCTACTGTATACCCTTTAGTTTCTTTCTGTTGCACTTGAAATAACATCCACAGTTTATTACGGTAGTCTAGAGACTCTACTTAATTGGAGCCCTGTTTCATCCTCTTCTTCATCACATACCATTCTTCCCTCTGCTCTCTGTGGCCCAGCAACACTGGCCTTGGTGTGGTTACTTCATACCACTTTATTGCCTTTGATCTGAACGTGCTGATTACACAGCCTGGGGTGCTATTCTTGTACTAGTTCTTGGTTCCACGCTCAGTCCTCAGAGTCACCTTCCCTTACTTACGTAAAGTAAATCTATTCTTTCTTTCCTGTTTTTCTATAATTACAGCATTGTGATTATTTCCTCTGTGGTAGTTATCATTGTCATTATCTTGCTCACTTTGTACCTTCCCTCTTCCTCCTCCCCTCACTGGAAAGTAAGCTCCATGAGTGCAGCGACTTAAACTCTCTTGTTATGGCTACCTTTCCAAAGTAAGGAACAAAATAGGTACTCAAGTTTATTTTGAATGTAGATACATTATGGTAAAGTTTTTATAGTAAACCAAGTCTCTGAGAAGAGAATCTTGTTTTTCCATCAGTTTTAACAATATATTAATATATGGTTGTTTAATGAAACTGTGCCTATTCTTATTCTTACATGTAACCTTTGGATGAATGGAGGCCAGAGAATGTGGTAGAAAATGAAATTGTGTAGGAAATTACTGATATCTAGAGAAATATAAGCTAAAAATAGAAGTCCATAATTACTCTAAGATCCAAGAATTTTTATCTTATGAGTATAGCTCTCTATTGCTGAAGTTTCCATGATGATCTTTAGTCTGTTGCTCCTGTAATTATAGTAATAAAAAACACTTAAGTCAAATTAAAAGTGCTTTTTTAAAGGGCATGTCAAAAGGTGTATCAAATATGTTATATTAAGATGTTATATTTGTATCCTGTTCTATAGTTTGTTTATTCATAAATGCATTTAACATCCCTTTGTGAAAAATATTGTATCTTCACTTTGAAAATGAGAATAGTGAAGCTGCAAATGTTAAGCATTTAGAAAGCTGGCTAGGACTTAAGTCTTTGAACTTTGCTGCCCAGTTTCTGATTGACTACTGGGTTTCCCATCACTGCGTGTCAAGTTTCAACTGAAAGTATCCATAGCAAGAACTGGAGAGTGAACATGCTTGTCCTGGAATCTGGGAGTAAGTGAAGGTGACTTTTGCCAAGTCAGTTTATGAACCATGTGGTATCTACCTAGTGATTTCCTTAGTATCCCCTGCTCTTGTTGTTAGCTCAAGAATGGGCTTTTCCAGTGATAACTGAGCTTCAGATTGTCACATCCTGGAAACTCACTGGATCTCTGTTCTTGAGTAGGAAGCCAGTCCCATCAAAAGCATTACTGCATTCAGAACTCACAGAATTCCTCACCCTAAGAGAGCTACATCCTGACACTCCTTCCTCTTGCTGCCTTATAGAAAGTGGACCTTAGGGGAGGAGGCAAGAATACAGAGAGGGAAACCAGGTAGGGGACTGTGACAGACAGCATCCAGCCAGGTGGGAGATAGTAGTGGCTGGGATCATAGGGACAGCAATGGCACTGGAGAAAAGTGCACTGGTGCAGAGTACTTCTCATCTGTCTGGAAAGGAGACCGGATTGGCTTTTATGATAGAGGATGGGGCTTGGGGCAAGAGTTGTCCTTTGTGGGCTTTGAGAGATTTGAACTTCCCTCTCTTGCCCCAGGAGGGAGCACCTAACCCTTCTTAACAGCTTCCTTATCAGCTTGTCCACATGTGGGACAGAAGGGGAAGGGGAATGTGGGACTTGAAAGCTGTAGTCAGTCAGACATCAAAAGTGGATTTAGACTTCCAGCCAAGATGGAGGCATAGGTAGACACACTGTACCTCCTCGCACAACCAAAAGAAGGACAACAACCATCTAAAAACAAGAAACAACTAGAACTGACAGAAAAGTCCAAGAACCAAGGAGTTAAAGAAGATATATTCATCCAGATGAGTAGGACAGGTGGAGTCGGGCAGCTCAGTCAGAGAAGACTCATGGCAAGGCAGTGGCTGGAGGACCTAGCAAGGCAGCAAGTTGTAGAACAGGGCACACAAGGGTGCAGCTGGTTGGCAAGGCAGCGGTGGACCAGACGGTCCCACATTAGCACACATAAACCAGATGAAACAAAGGGGGAATGGGAACTCGAAGACTCACAGGAAAGTTTGTTGGAGAGACCCACAGGGTCCTAGAATGTGCACAAACCCACCCACATGGGAATCAGCACCAGAAGGGCCCAATTTGCTTGGGGGAAGCGGGGAAAGTGACTGAAATCCAGCAGAGAGCAGAGCAAGCACCTTTGACCCCTCTCGGATTGCTCCCCTACATATAGCATCACAACCCAGTGATGTGGTTTACCCCACCCTGGTGAACGCCTAAGGCTCTGCCCCTTAGAGTGTAACAGGTGCATCAAGACAAAAAAATATGGCCAAAGGAAAGAACAGATCAAAGATCCAGAAAAAACACAACTAAGCGACAAAGTGGTAGCCAACCTATTAGATGTACAGTTCAAAACACTGGTAATCAGGATAGTGACAGAATTGGTTGAATTTGGTTGCAAATTAGATGAAAAAATGAAGGCTATGCTAAATGAAAGAAAGGAAAATGTACAGGAAATCAATAGTGATGGGAAGGAAACTAGGACTCAAATCAACGGTGTGGACCAGAAGGAAGAAGGAAACATTCAACCAGAACAGAATGAAGAAACAAGAATTCAAAAAAATGAGGAGAGGCTTAGGAAACTCCAGGACATCTTTAAATGTTCCAACATCCGAATTGTAGGGGTACCAGAAGGAAAAGAGGAAGACCAACAAATTGAAAACATATTTGAACAAATAATGAAGGAGAACTTCCTCAATCTGGCAAAGGAAATAGACTTCCAGGAAGTCCAGGAAGCTCCAAGTCCCAAAGAAGTTGGACCCAAGGAGGAACACACCAAGGCACATCATAATTATATTACCCAAGATTAAAGATAAGGAGAGAATCTTAGACGCAGCAAGAGAAAAGGGGACAGTTACATACAAAGGAATTCCCATGAGACTGTTAGCTGAGACCCTACAGGCAAGAAGGAGCTGGAAAGAAGTATTCCAAATCATGAAAGGCAAGGATCTACATCCCAGATTGTTCTATCCAGCAAAGCTTTCATTTAGAATGGAAGGGCAGATAAAGTGCTTCTCAGGTAAGATGAAGTTCAAGGAGTTCATCATCACCAAGCCCTTATTATATGAAATGATAAAGGGATTTATCTAAGAAAAAGATAAAAAAGATGTACAGTAAAATTACAGCAAACTCACAATTATTAACAACAATACCTAAAACAAAAACAAACTAAGCAAACAACTAGAACAGGAACAGAACCACAGAAATGGAAATCACATTTATCAACGGTTATCAAATGGTTATCAATAGGAGAGTGGGAGGGGGAGAGAGAGGCAAAAGGTACAGAGAGTAAGGAGCACAGATGGTAGATAGAAAATAGACAGGGGGAGTGTAAGAATAGTATGGGAAAAGTAGAAGCCAAAGAACTTATATGTATGACACATGGGCATGAACTAAAGGGGGGGAGTGTGTGTGGGAGTGCACAGGTTGGAGAGGAAGTGAAGCAGGGGAAATGGGACAACTGTAGTAGCATAATCAATAAAATATATTTAAAAATAAAAAAAACACGTTATTTAAGCCCTGGCTGGTGTAGCTCAGTGGATGGAGTGTGGGCCTGTGAACCAAAGTGTCGCCAGTTCAATTCCCAGTCGGGGCACATGCCTGGGTTGCCCACCAGGTCCCCAGTAGCCAGGTGTGAGAGGCAACCACACATTGATGTTTCATTCCCTTTCTCCCTCCCTTCCCCCTCTCTCTAAAAATAAATTTTAAAAAATTGCTTTATTAAAAAAAACTGGATTTAGACTCTTTATGGCAGAGGGCATCAGCAATAAATGATACCTAAAAATCTTGGAACTAGAGAAGATCTGGGGGAATCACTGAACTCTGAAGACTCCAACATTTAAAAATCAGGTTGAGGAGAAAGTACCAGCAAATTAGACTGGGGAGAGAAACGTGTCAAGTGTAGTGTACCACCAGCTAAGACCAAATGTTTCAAACAAGCAGGACACCATATTGTTTGTGTGCCAAGCAGCTCCATGTGCATGCTGGAGGTGTGCCAGGTGTTGGCCCTGAGAAGATTCAGCACCAGGACACTGCTGAGGGGGTGAGCAGGGAGGAGGGCAGAGGCAGATCCTTGGGTTTGCATCATGGATTCTGATGAGTAAATTGATAGGGATAGGAGCCAGATAAGAGAAGGCTAAAGAATGAATGTGAAATGGAGAAGTAGAGAAGGCAAGTTTAGACAACTTTCTCAGAATACTTTGCTACAAGGAAAGCAAAGAACAAGCAGTAATTAAAATGAGGGAGGTATAAGATCAAAGAGAACTTTTTTTTATTGATTTAAGGGCAAGAGAGAGGAAAGGGGGAAGAGAGCGAGAAACATTAATTTGTTGTTCCAGTTACTTATGCATTCATTGACTGATTCTTGTAGTTTATGCCCTGGCTGGGTACTGAACTCAAAATCTTAGTATATTGGGACAATGTTCTAACCAACTGAGTACCCAGCCAGGGCAAGGAGAAAAAAAAATTTTTTTAAGTTAGGGAAATCTTAGAGCATGTTTCTTTAATGACTCAAGTAATCTAGTGATGATGCCAGAGAGCTGGGATCGTTGCTTTAGACAGTCCTGACACAGAGGGGAGGAGAGGAAAGGGTGTCAGAACCCAAGTAGATAACTTCACTTTATAGGAACAGAGACACTTCTTCCGTTAGATCAGAAGGGAAGACAGAAAACAGCAGCGTGTGTATAGCTGAGTTTGTAAACTGGTTGGCAATGAGATGTGATGGTTTCTTACAAATCACTATTTTCTCAACCAAATACGAGACAAGGTCCTCAGCCAGGAGTTGTAGGGAAGTGGCAGTGGTGTGGTGAGAAAGGAGAAGACATGAAATAATTGCTCAGAAAGTTGCCAAGCAAATTGACTGGGGAATCATAGGAGGGTTTGAGTCAGTGCTGAGTCCATCCATGATCGTGGTCATGGAGTCAGAGCCAAAGTATGTCTGATATTCTTCTCAGCAGTTATCAGCTATATGGACCCTGGAGAAGGGAACATACAGAATTGGACTCACAAAGATCAAGTTTTACAAGGCACGTTCCACAGTACTTTAGAAAGGGGGAAGCAGGGAGTTGAAGGTGCTTGCAAAGGGATGATCATTTAAGTTTGGCAAAACACAGGATTCGGCAGAAGTAACGCCTTCTTGAGTGTGGTTGGTAGGGTAATAACATGGGTGTAATAATTTATAGTTTTAATTTGAACATTTCACCTAAAATTTCATATGGTGTGCTTGAGTGTGATATGGTTATGTTACAGAATTACATGCTTATGATTTTGTAATAAAAAGGGGCATTATTTTTGTTGGACGCTGTATTTATCAAACAAGTGACCTACTTATAGTAAGTATAATTTTTTGGGTTTTTTTTTAAGTTTTTTCTTTTTTGATTTAAACTTTATTGTTATTTTTTTTTTTACCATTTAGTCCCCTTATATCTCCCCCCTACCCCCCACCCCCAGCAACCACCATACTGTTGTCCACATCCATGAGTCCTTTTTCCATTTTTTTTTGGGGGGGGGGTTGTTTGTTTGTTTGTTTTTGTTCAACCTCTCTACCCCCTAACACCCCCATGTCTTTCCAAATTACACGATTATAGATATATTTCTATAGCATTGTTTGAATCACTCATACTGTTTAGTTCAAGCTTGTTTTCTAAAGCCTTTGGATTTTGGATTTTGGAAAACCAGCTCTGTTTTTTTTTCCCCCTGGAACTAATGAGTGAGCAAGTAAGAGGTTCTGTAAGCAAAGTAAAAATTGCAGACTTTGTTTTGATTGGACCTGTGTTTGGAAATTTTGTAAATTGTGTTATGTCAGCATCCTGCTCATGGAATAGGCTGTGTAAACAATGGGTGTGGGCGGTTCCATGAATGAGCAGCCTTCCTTCTAGCTTACGTACTTAACCACTGTGGTTCTCCAGATTTGTGAGTGTTTATTTCATAGTAAAAAGGGCTCTAAAAATACCAGGCCAGTTAGGTTTTTATTGTAGATTATTTTATTTAAACTGCATGAGACATATAAATTTTAAAAAGAAAAAAAACATTGAAAGCAGGATTTTGAAAGAAAGGCTACAGAAATCTTCTGCAGTAATTTGTTTTGGCTATAGACGTAAAAGTGCAAAAGAGATGGGAATAACTTTGTTCCATCTTTTAAATGAGAGCAAATGGCATATTTAATTGATGATCAAAGGATTTGAGTAAAGCATACCATAATGCACAAACATATGACATCATGAGACTATCACATAAACTAAGTTTTAAATTAAAATAAAATCTACTTTTGAATTTGATTTTAAATATCAAATTTTACTTGAAATATTTTTTAAAATTATAGAAGAACATCATACCATAATTTCAAGAATCCAGAGTGAGGTGAGTGAGAAAAAATTTAGGATGAATTAGGCTTTAGAACAAGACACAAAGGCCCACAGGTTGCATAGGGAAGGATTATTAGCTGGGAGATGCAAGGCGGACATAAAAATATGAGAGAGCAGGAAACTACAGGGAGTAGAAATGAGTGGGCAACAAAAGATATCTATAGAGAAGACAGACCCAAATTCTTAATTGTTTTAGACTGCCAGGGGACAATAATTTCAGGGATATAAGTTGATTGATTATGAACATTTAAAAGTATGGACAGGAATCATAAGTACAAAGGAAAAGTAATGTTTTGCCTTTCACTGGGTAGGAATTTCTGTCTTCCAGGAACCCCTTAGTCATGGGACTGAACAATGAGAGTTTTGAGCCTGTGGTTCCTCTGGATGATGTTCTCTCCCCAGAAGCAAGACAATGTGGGGGGCCGGGAGAGGGTCTTCTGAATGTGAAGTCATGATAGAAGGCAGAGGCAAGAACCAAGGTGAATTTTTTATGGAGAGGACTGTATGGAAAATACCAGCTTACATGTATCCTGAAGCTGTGGCCACAGTGACACAATACCTGTCTTGCTGGGAACCTTGGAAGATGGGCCTTAGCAAGAGAAAGTGGAAATCATGCTTCTAATTTGGGGAAATTGAAAATATTTAAGTTTAGTATAAGCAAGTATAATGTTTGATTTGTAGGCAAGGAGAATTATGAAGCAGAATGCATCAAAGACCTCTCTCTCTCCAAAGGGTAGCTTCTAGAAAGAAATTGTTTGAAAGAAATCAGGTCAGGCCTTGCAATGAACTATGGGAATTAACATCTATTTAGCACCTGCTATGAGCCAGCTCTGTAGCCAGGTGATTTACACATGCATGGCTTCTTTCAGTCCTCCTAACCTGGAGAGGTACTGTTTTCTTTTTTTTAAAGATAATTTAGAAATTGAAGTTTACTGACTATAAGTGATTTTCTCTACTGAGTGACAGAGCTGCTAGTTGAACTGAAGTGTGACTAACTCTATATCATGGGATGTTTCCACTCTGGAGGTATTTAATTTAGGACCTCGAGTGATATTCTTACACAGGATGGTTTAAGGAAAGCTTGTCTGGACCACTGTTATAATAGATTTTGGACCAGAGGAAGGATCAGCTCCAGTAAAGGTAAGAAGGTTTTAGGATGACTGGACTTCTCTCTGTTCTCTTGTTTTTTTTTCCCCCAGTACATAGAAGATAAGTATACATAGTGTTTGGATACACAGTGCTTGGGCTGTGGTTAGGTGCTAGGGTGGTGACCCTCAAACTTTACAGTGCAGTGAGTGAGTAGTGGTCCTGTTGGAATAGCAGATTCTAGGTCTCCACACTCAGAAGTTTTGATTCAGTGGACTATCTGTATGGTAATAAGAACCCAGATGATTCAGATTTAGGTATCTCCACATCACACCAGGAGAAACACTAAGGTAGGTGACTCGATTTTTAAGCATTGCTCCTCCTTGGTCTCTTCATACATATCTTCTTTGATTATGGTAAACCTAGAGATGATATCCTCACTGTCAGGTAAGTATATGGCAGACCAGGCATTTGTGATGATTCAGAAGGCAGGAGGTGGACCTTGATCATAGTAAAGAGTGAGATGATTAAAGGAACATAGAACACAGGAACAGGATCTCCTGGCTGTAGGATTATATTCTATCCTTACCCAAACTCAGACTTAAAACAAAGCAGCTACTGAAAATCAAGGAGGTGCTGTGATCCAGCACACCATGCCGGCTGCTTCCCATGTATGTACCTCATTAATTTTGTAACAAGCCTATGAAATCAATTTTACCATTTATGTTTTATAGAAGATGGAACTGGGAGGCTAATACTGTTTAAAAGTTTTCCCCAAGGTCATGTAGCTAGGACTCAAATCAGAGTCTGTTGAACTTTAGCCCTGGCCAGTGTGGCTCACTTTTTTGAGCATCATACTGAAAAGTGAAAGATCACCAGTGTGATTCCCAGATTGTGCCTCTGGTCCCCGTAGGAGAGGCAACCAATCGATATTTCTTTCCCTTTCTCTCCTCCTCCCTTCCCCTCTCTCTAAAAAAATGAATAAATAAGCTCTTTATTTTAAAAAAGTCTGAAACGGAGTAAAAATAGCCTCTATAACAAATGGTGTTGGGAGATCTGGACAGCTACAAAAAATGAAACTTGCAAAAAAATGAAACTTGACCACCAACTTACACCAAACACAAAAATAAATTCAAGGTGGATTAAAGAAATATAAGCCGTGACATCATAAAAATCCTAGAAGAGAACATAGGCAGGAAAATCTCAGATATCCCACAAAGCAATATTTTCACCAATATGCCCCTTTAGAACAAGGGATATAAAAGAAAGAGTAAGTAAATGGGATGTCATCAAGTTAAAAAGCTCTGCACGGATAAAGAAAACATCAGCAAAATGAAAATGGAACCAAATGTATAGGAAAATATATTTGCCAATGACACCTCAGACAAGGGTTTGATCTCCAAAATATATAAAGAACTCACATGACTCCACACCAGGAAGACATACAACTCAATTAATAAATGGACAAAGGATCTGAACAGATACTTCTCCAAGGAGGACATTCGGAGGGCACAGAGACATATGAAATGATACTCAACATCACTAGCCATCAGAAAGATGCAAATTAAAACTACAATGAGATACCACTTCACACCAGTCAGAATGGCCATCATAAATGAATCAACAAACACGTGCTGGTGAGGTTGTGGACAAAAGGGAACCCTAGTGCCCTGTTGGTGGGAATGAAGACTGGTGCAGCCATTATGGAAAACAGTATAGAATTTCCTAAAAAAACCAAAACTGGAACTGTTTTTTGACCCAGCAGTTCCACTGCTGGGATTATACCCTAAGAATCCTGAAACACTAATTCAAAAGAACCTATGCACCCCAATGTTCATAGCAGCACAATTTACAATAGCCAAGTGCTGGAAACAGCCTAAGTGCCCATCAGTAAATGAGTGGATGAAAAAAACTATGGTACATTTACACAATGGAATTCTGTGCAGCAGAAAGAAAGAAGGAGCTCCTACCCTTTGCAACAGCTTGTATGGAACTGGAGAGCATTATGCTAAGTGAAATAAACCAGGCAGTGAAAGACAAATACCGTATGATCTCACTTATAAGTGGAACTTAATCAACAAAACAAATAAGCAAGCAAAATATAACCAGAGACATTGAAATAAAGAACAAACTGACAGTGACCAGAGGGGAGGGGGAAGGGAGGTAATGGGAGGGAAAGGATGAAGTCAAGGAAAATGTATATAAAGGACCCATGGACAAGGACAATGTGATGAGGGGAGGGATGAATGTGGGAGTGGGGGTAGGCAGGGCATGGGTGAGCAATGGGGGGGAAATCGGGACAACTGTAATTGAACAACAATTTAAAAAGTTTTTAAATGTTTGTTCAACTTGAAAGTTCCATGACCTTTTTTGTTTCTTTTCTTTGTTTTAGTTACACAAATAATACTTAATGTAGTCTTACAAAACTAAATAGTCCAAGTAACTGGAATTATGCAGGATGTATTATTCTGCAACCTACTTTCTTCATATAATACAGTCTTATGGAGTTATTTCCATATCAGTCACAAAAGTTTCCTTCTGTTTGCCAATATTCATCTTTATACCAGACAAAACTATAATCCAAACTCATTTTCAGAAACATATATGTTTAAAAAGAGCATCTTAGCCAGGACTATTTTGCTCTTAGGGGACTCAGCAATGTCTGGAGGTATTTTTGGTTGTCACTGCTTAGAGGGGGGTTGTTACTTCCATTTAGTAGGTAAAGACCAGAAATACACAGGGCAGTCCTCCACTGAAGAGTCATCAGGCCCCAAATGTTAATAGTGCTGAGATTGAGAAAACTTGATTGGTTTAAACCTAGTTCTTTTATGGGAATTTCAATGGCCCCATGATGGACCTTGATCGATACATAGTTTCTCAGCACTCACCTTTACTTAAAAGAGTGTTGAATAATAAATCCACTTGTTTAAATGATAGGATTTCAAGTTTTCTTAGGAAAAGAAACCAGTTTTACTCTGGCTTCTTCCCTGATTTGAAATCATATTTGAACTTTTGTAGATCTCAATGTGGCCAGTAAAAGAAACAAAATAATCAATGACTAACTACTTACTGAATCTTGCTTCCTAAATAACCATGTAATAGTTTCTTAATGCATACCTTATATGGTTAGTTTTCCTTCTGTAGTAAATTGTTTACTGAGTTAAGCTTTGTCCACATAAGCTTAAGTAGATATAAATTCTGTAAAATTGGCAGTTGGTTAATACTTTATATATTGGATTGAAATAAAAGAAACTGTGGCAAATACAGATCTATTAGATTGAACCTATTATGGCCTAATAGGACTAATAAACAAAACCATTTATGTTGGAAACAAGTTGCTCAGTTCCAGGTGGGGACTTAGGCATTGTTTGTTTCTGTGGCATTGTTTTGGTTAATTTATTCAGACTGCCATTTTGTGTTTGAAGGAAACAATGTATATGTTCTAACCTTAAACTGTTTTCATTCCTTAAAAAATCTAATCATTGCTTACTATGTTGGTAAAGGATGCATTATCACAAATATTTGTAATGATAATAATGAGAGTTTTTATTCCTCAAAATGATTTTTTTATTTTAATCATTGTTCAAGTACAGTTTTCTTCCTTTTACTCCCATTCCAGCCCACCCACCCACCCCTCCCCAGTTCCCTCCCATTACCAACTTCTTAGTTTTTATCTATGTGTCCTTTAAATTTGTTCCTGTAAGCCCTTCCCATTCTCCCCGGAATTCCCTCTTCTCTCCCCTCTGGTCACTGTCAGCCTGTCCTCTATTTCAGTGTCTTTGGTTATATTTTGCTTGTTTCTTTGTTTTGTTGATTAGGTTCCTGTTAAAGGTGAGATCATATGGTATTTGTCTTTCACTGCCTGGCTTATTTCGCTTAGCATAATGCTTTCCAGCTCCATCCAAGCTGTTGCAAAGGGTAGGAGCTCCTTCTTTCTTTCTACTGTATAGAATTCCATTGTGTAAATGTACCATAGTTTTTTCATCCATTCATTTACTGGTGGGCATCTAGGTTGCTTCCAGCACTTAGCTATTGTAAATTGTGCTGCTATGAACATCGGGGTGCAAAGGTTCTTTTGGATTGGTGTTTTAGTGTTCTTAGGATAGAATCCCAGCAGTGGAATTGCTGGCTCAAAAGGCAGATCCATTTTGAGTTTTCTGAGGAAGTTCCATACTGCTTTCCACAGTGGTTGTACCAGTCTGCAGTCCCACCAACAGTGCACTAGGGTCCCCTTTTGTCCACAACCTCTCCAACACTTGTTGTTTGTTGCTTTGTTTATGATGGCCATTCTGACTGGTCTAAAGTGGTGTCTCATTGGGGTTCTAATTTGCATCTCTCTGATAACTAATGATATTGAACATCATTTCACGTGTCTTTGGATCCTCTGTATGTCCTCCTTGGAGAAGTGTCTGTTCAAGTCCTGTGCCCATTTTTTAATTGGGTTGCTTGTCTTCTTAGAGTGGAGTCATGTAAGTTCTTTATATATTTTGGAGATTAAACCCTTGTCTGAGGCATCATTGGCAAATATTTTTCCCATACACTTGGTTCTCTTTTAATTTTGATACTGTTTTCTTTAGCTGTGCAGAAGCTTTTAATTTTGATGAGGTCCCATTTGTTTATTCTTTCCTTTATGTCCCTTGCTCTAGAGGACATGTCAGTAAAAAAGTTTCTGCATGAAATATCTGAAATTTTCCTAGCTACGTTCTCCTCTAGGACTTTAATGGTGTCACGGCTTATATTTAAGTCCTTTATCCACCTTGAATTTATTTTTGTGTAAGGTGTTAGTTGGTGCTCTAATTTCATTTGCATGTAGCTGTCCAGTTCTCCCAACACCATTTGTTGAAGAGGCTATTTTTACTCCTTTTATGTTGCTGCCTCCTTTGTCAAATATTAGTTGACCATAGACACTTGGGTTCATTTCTGGGCTGTTTGTTCTGTTTCCTTGGTCCATGTGCTTGTTTTTATCCCAGTACCATGGTGTTTTGATTACAGTGGCCTTGTAGTATAGTTTAGGTCAGGTATTGTGATCCCCTCCTACTTTACTCTTCTTTCTCAAAATTGCAGCAGCTATTCGGGATTGTTTATGGTTCCATATAAAGTTTTGAAGTGTTTGTTCTATGTCTGTGAAATAAGCCATTGGTACTTTTATGGGTATTGCACTGAATGTGTAAACTGCTTTGAGTAGTATGGACATTTTGATGATATTAATTCTTCCAATCCATGAACATGGTATACGTTTTCATTTGTTTGTGTCTTCCTTGATTTCTTTCCTCAGTGTTATGTAGTTTTCTGATTACAGGTCTTTTACCTCTTTGGTTAGGTTTATTCCTAGGTACTTTATTTTTCTTTTTGCTATTTCAAATGGGCTTTTTTTCTTGATTTCTGCTTCTGTTGTTTCATTGTTGGTGTACAGAAATGCCTTTGATTTCTGGATATTGACTTTGTATCCCACTGTTTTGCCAAATTCATTTATTAGGTCAAGCAGTTTTTTGGTGGCGTCTATAGGATTTTCTATGTACACTATCATGTCATCTGCAAACAATGACTGTTTTGTTTCCTCCTTTCCGATTTGGATGCCTTTTATTTCTTTTTCTTGTTTGATTACTGTGGCTAAAACTTCCCATACTATAATAGTACTAAATACCTATCACTTGAATAGAAGTGGTGAAAGTGGACAGCCTTGTCTTGTTCCTAAAATCTTAGTGAAAAAGATTTTAGTTTTTGACCATGGAGTATGATATTTGCTCTAGGTCTCTCATATATGGCCTTCATTATGTTGAGGAATGCTCCCTCTATTTGCACTTTGCTGAGTGCTTTTATCATAAATGGGTGCTGTACCTTATTAAATGCTTTTTCTGCATCAATTGATATGATCATGTGGTTTTTGTCTTTGCTTTTGTTTATGTGGTGTATTACATTTACTGATTTTTTAATATTGTACCATCCTTGCATACTTGGAATGAATCCCACTTGGTCATGGTGTATGATCTTTTTAATGTATTGTTGGATGCAGTTTGCCAGTATTTTGTTGAGGATTTTAGCGTCAATGTTTATCAGCAATATTGGCCTGAAGTTTTCTTTCTTTGTTGTGTCTTTATCTGGTTTTGGAATTAGGATGATGTTGGCCTCATAAAAAGAGTTTGGGAGTCTCCCATCATTTTTGGAGTTTTTGGAATAGTCTGTGAAGGATAGGGGTTAGCTCTTCCTTAAATACTTTGTAGAATTCTCCTGTGAAACCATCTGGTCCAGGGCTTTTGTGTGTTGGGAGTTTTTTTGATTACTGCTTCAATTTCTTTTGTTGTTATTCGTCTGTTCAGGCTTTCTGCTCCTTTTTCATTGAGTTTTGGAAGATTATATTTTTCTAGAAATTGGTCCATTTCACCTAGGTTTTCAAATTTCTTGGCATACAGTTCTTCATAGTAATTTCTTACAATCCTTTGTATCTCTGTGGTATCAGTTGTAATCTCTCCTCTTTCATTTCTGATTGTGTTTATTTGGGTCTTCTCTCTTTTTTTCTTGATGAGTCTCCTTAAAGGCTTGTTGATTATGTTTATCTTTTCAAAGAATCAGCTCCTGGATTCATTGATCCTTAGAATTGTGGTTTTAGTCTCTATGTCATTTAATTCTGCTCTGATCTTGGTTATTTCCTTTCTTCTGCTTGCTCTGGGCTGTCTTTGTTGTTGTGCCTCACGTTCTTGTAGACATAGGGTTAGGTTGTTTGGAATGTTTCTATCTTTTTTAGGTGGGCCTGTATCACTATGAACTTCCCTCTCAGGACTGCCTTAGCTGTGTCCCATAAGTTTTGGGTTGTTATGAGTTCATTTTCATTTGTTTCCAGAAACCTTTTGATTTCTTCCCTAATTTCATTCTTGACCCATTCATTGTTTAATAGCATGGTATTTAATCTCCATGATTTTGAGTGTTTTTGGCTTTTTTCCTTGGGGTTGGTTTCTAGCTTTAGTCCCTTGTGATCTGAGAAAATGCTTGGTATGATTTCAATTTTCTTGAAATTGATGAGGCTTGTTGTGTGTCTTATCATGTGGTCTGTCTTTGAAAATGTTCCATGTACATTTGAAAAGAATTGTATTTAGCTTTTTTGGGATGGAGGGCTCGGTATATATCAGATAAATCCATTTCATCTAGAGTATTGTTCAATGCCACAATATCTTTGTTGATATTTTGTTTGGAAGATGTGTCCATTTTCGACAGTGGGGTGTTAAAATCTCCCACTATAATTGTGTTGCTGTCAATATCTTTCTTGAAGTCCTCTAAGATTTTCTTTATGTATGTGGGTGCTCCTATGTTGAGTGTATATATATTTATGATGTTTATGTCTTCTTGGTGGATTCTTCCCTTGAGTATTATGAAGTGACCTTCTGTGTCTCTCTTTATGGCTCTTTTTTGGAAGTCTATTTTGTCTGATATGAGTATTGCTACCCCAGGTTTTTTTTCCTGCCCATTTGCTTGGAAAATTTGTTTCCAGCTCTTCACTGTCAGCCTGTGCAGGTCTTTTATCCTGAGGTGGGTCTCTTGTAGGCAGCATATGTGTGGGTCATGTTTTCTTATCCATTCAGCTATTCTATGTCTTTTGATTGGAGCATTTAATCCATCTACATTTAAGGTCATTATTGATAGGTACTTATTCATTTCCACTTACTTACTTGTGTTCCTCTCTCTCTCTCTCTCTCTCTCTCTCTCTCTCTCTCTCTCTCTCTCTCTCTCTTCCTTTCTTTCCTTAAAGCAGTCCCTTTAGCATCTCTTGCAGAGCTGGTTTGGTGGAGGTGTGTTTTTTAGACTTCTTTTGTCTGGGAAGCTTCTTATTTGGCCTTCTCTCTTGATTGAGAGCCTTGCTGGGTAAAGTAGCCTTGGTTGCAGACCTCTGGTTCTCATTACTGGGAATATTTTTTGCCATTCTCTTCTGGCTTGGAGTGTTTCCATTGGGAAGTCAGCTGGTAGCCTTATTGGGGCTCCCTTGTATGTTACTTTCTGTTTTTCCCTTGCTGTCTTTAAGATTCTCTCTTTGTCTTGAAATTTTGCCATTTTCATTATGATGTGTCCTGAGGTGGGCCTCTTTAGGTTCCTCTTGATTGGGACTCTCTGTGTTTCCTGGATTTGTGTGACTTTTTTTCTCCTCAAATTAGGGAAGTTTTCCATCATTACTTTTTCAAATAGGTTTTCTATTTCTTGCTCTTCTTCTCCTTCTGGTATCCCTGTGATAAGGATATTATTACATTTCATATTGTCTTGCCTTTCTCTTAATTCCTCTTTATTCTTTCTGAGCCTCTTTTCCTTTTCTTGGTCTTTCTGGATGTTTTTTTCTAATTTGTCCTTCAATTCACTAATCCGGTCCTCTGCTTCATCAATCCTGCTTTTCATTCCTTGTACTGTGTTCTTTAGTTCAGAAATTGTATTGTTCATTTCCTCTTGGCCCTTGTTGATAGTTTCTATTTCCTTTTTCATGCTGATATAGTTTGCAGTGCGATCGTTGTAGCTTTCCTGTAGTTTCTGGTAGCTCATTGTGAGTTCATTGAGCTTCCTGATAATATTGTTTTGAACTCAATATCTTATAGTTGAGTTGCCTCTATTTCATTTAGCATTCTTTCTGAGGCTTCTTCCTTTCCCTTCATTTGGGGATTGTTTCTTTATCTTCTCATTGTTCTTGAGACTCTTCTTGTTAGCCTCTGTTTCTTAAATTGATCTGTTCTGGTTTACTGTGATTATGGTGTGAACTTCTGTGGTAGAATGCCTGTGAGATTCAGTGGTGCAGTCTCCTTCATGTATCCTGGTGTTCACAGCTTTCCCTACTCTTTTTTCTGATCAGTTGGAGGAGTAAGACAAAATGGTTTAATACAGCAAGACAGTATTCTATAATATTTACACTAGCAGCCAGCAGAGAAGAGATGGGCTATCCTTTGGCTATGTATTGTGTTTACCGTGATCTTCCATCCCACTAGCCATGTTTTAGAAAGGATGGAAAGAAGATAAGACTCATATTGGGGCCGAAAGAATTGTTAGTTGTCTGTAGAAAGCTGTGAGGCTGTGGGAGGTCAGATTCTGAGGTAGGGTGGGAATAAAGATTAGTAAATAGGAGTAGTATGCAAAAGAATAGAGACAATCCCCACAATAATATAGTTCAGGAAATTGCGAAGTGTCCTGAGAACAGGGAGGGGTGTTGAGTAGTATTTACAATTGTATCAACTAGGTCTTATTTATAGTAATATTAAAGCAACAATCATGTGGCAGAATCTATGAGATCTAGATAAGAAGAATGAGGAGTATAGAACCTTGAGAGGTGTACTAATGGAACACAAATGAAGGACAGTAAATTATCAACACACTGTGACTCAGATTACAGGGGGAACCTATCAAATGACATTATAACCAGCCAAGCAAAGAAGATAATACAGAAAGAAAAAGAATACCAAAATACTATTAAAATAGAAAATGTCAGAAAAGTGAGAAAAAGATAATACAAATTAGCAGTAACTTGCAGGCTCGAAAAAAAAAAAGGAAAAAGAAAGCAGAAGATGGCATGCAGGAGAGATAAATTTGGAATGGAAGAAATAATACTAGGATGAAAGGAAGAGAAACATAAGGAATTGAGAGATATAAAAATAATAAGAATTAAAAAATAAAAGGCCACTTAAAAAACAAGATAAAATCAAACAATCAACAACAGCCAAGAAACAAACAAAAAAACCCTCTTGTTGGTGTCTAACTGGCCAAACCAGTTTTTCTGGTCTTGCTGGCTTCAGCAGGCTGAGGGGCATTTGGAATGCTTTTCACTCTTTCCAGTCAGAACTCAGTCAGCCTCTTGGGCACTGTGCCAGGGCCAGCAGGGCACTCTCCCCAGAGCTGATCTGACAGCCCCCTGCAGGTTCCTGGATGTGGGTATGGGTGCTCCCAAGTATGCTCTCTGGAGCTCACTGCAGTGGTCTCCCAGGCTTTGGGGCCCCACAGAGCTCCTGCGTCTTTTCCGGGTTCACAGTGCAAGCTCCGGGGATTGGAAGGCGATGCACCCGTTTCCCAAATTTCACCGCAGTGGGCTCTATGTTCTCGGGAAACACATGCGTCTGTTACGGAAAAGATGACTCAGACAGCCTCAGAGTTTGCGAAGTGGGGTTTATTCACATATGCAGACCCAGAGGAGATAAAAAAAATCCAAATTCTGGGCATTGAGCTCAAGCTGGAGTTTCCTTATATGCACAGGCAGAAGGAGGAGGGCAAGTGCTAAAACAGGGTTAGTATAAGACCTTGAGATAACTGCTTATCTGGAAGTGGTTGCTGTCTGGGAACGGCTGCTGGTCAGCTCCTACCTAAGAATGGCTACTGCTCAGCTATGTCCTGTCACATGTCTTTTTTGGATTCATGGTCCAAGCTCCGGGGATCTCGAAGGGGCACACACTTCCACCAATTTCCTCACTGCTGCCTCCAGAAACCCCCAAAGCACCTTGTCCCTTCTGGGTTCACAGCTCAAGAGTCGGAAATCACGAAGGGGTGCGTGCTCCCCTGAGTTCACCACTGCAGGCTCCAGAAGCCCACGAACACCCGCGCCCTTTTCTTGTTCAGGGCTGCGAGGGCTGTGTCTTCCACAGAACCACACTTTCACCTGGCTGGGGGCGCTGGCGCATGTCCAGGCCGCCCCTGGTTGCACAGGCTGGGGGTACTCACCCTTCCCAGGGCTATGCGTGGGTGCCTGCCGCCCCTGCTCCCACCAACTCCCCTCTCTGTGCCTTCAAGCAACAAGGCCTCCCATGGTGTTTCCCAATCCCTGATGTCCGGGGAGGGAATGGTGACTCCACTCTCTCAGGTGCCCTGAAGCAGACCCGGGAGCACCGGGCCAGGGGGCTGCAACCTCCCTGCTCCCTGAGCTGGTCCCTGGGTCCCTATTGTACTGAAGCAGTCTCCTTACCATCTGGTTTTTCAATGTCCGCTATAATTTTTGATGTCCTGTTTTTATAAATGTTGCGATAACCTATGCCACTTGTTCTGTTCTTCCACCAATCCACGAGTTTCTCTCCCCTGCTAGAGGAAGGGGATTACGCTCCCTCCAACAAAGCCACCATCTTAGGACCTCCTCAAAATGATTTTAAATTAATTTAAACATATCTGATTTTCAGAAAAAATGTTAGAAGTAGATTATTCTAGTAATAGGTGTGCCAGTTACATGTTGAAATATCTTTTACTTGTAAAATAACAAATACTGTGGAAGCTTAAAAACATTTGTAACTTCCAGAGTTCTGAATAACTTTCCAAGCAATTTGTATTTTGTTTCTTTCATACTTTTATCAGCAATGGGTATGTATTATATCTCATAATACAGAAACAGAGACTTCCTCTGATATTAAAGATTTTATATTTTAGAAGAGTTAACAATGAAACTGTTACCTGATTGTAGGCCTGGCCCTGAGCAGGTCTGCCTAGAGCCAGTCAATAGTGTATGTGTTTTTCATGCAGGAAAAATTTTCACAACACAATTCCAGGTGACTGAGGGTATGTTTATTTAAGCTGGGGACAGTGAAACAAGGAAGGGCTCAGCGTAGAAGAAACAGCAGAGGAGCCTAAGCTGGGCTGCTTTATCTCCCCAGAAGTCAGAGAAAAGGAGGCCTTGGGGACAGTCTAAGGGATTAGCTGGAGATGAGTTGCTGCTGCCCATTTCTCCCCTGATTGCAAGCCTCAGGGACCCTTAGAGTTTAGGAGGTGCCTGCTGTGAGGGAAAAAGAGGGGAACATGAATGGCACAAGCTGCTCCCCAGGGGGAGAGCATATGAGCTGGGCCTTTTTCCTTGAGGTTTTTATCTCTCTTTTGCTGGTGGGAACCTTAGGGGACACCTCAGGGGAGGGTTTCAGTAGAATATTCATCAGTTTTCCAGGTGTGCTCTTTTATGGTCATGCTCTCCACTCACTGATTGGTCAGTGTCAGGGCAGGGTAGTCTTTAGTCATTGCATCTGGTCCTGGCAAAGCTCACCTGATTTTGCTGCTTTTCTGAACCTGGAGCCGAAACACAACTGAGGCCTAGATGTTGACTCTAGGGAGGTGACCTTCTGTGTCTGTAAATTGCTTGGCCAGTTTGTTCAGCTATCTGTCTCAGTTTTCCTATTCCATTTGCCAAGGAATTTTCCTAGCTTCTTACTATCCTTTCTCAAAACTATATCATAAAAATATTTTCTTCCTGAGAAATTTCAGTATTATAGGTACTTCAGACTAACAGGCACAGAATAATTATTTATTGTGATGGTGTGAAATATTTAATTTGCTTTATCCTACTTTGTCTCTTAGAACCTTTATCAAGAAGTGATGTGAGGCATTTGAGGTTCTGCCCGGTGCATTTGTATCCCTGGATGTATAGTGTGCCTGCATTTGAACTTCTTAGAGAGGAAGTCATGCTGTAATGTTCACTTCTACAATTTTCTTCTTTCCCTTAACATGTGCTCTGCTTGGTCCCTTGCTTTTCTGTGTAAATTTTAGAAAAGCTTCTGAAATTCCACCAGAAAAATTTATTTAGGATTGTTATTGACACTGTAATTAGTCTATGTGACAGAGAATTGACATCTTTATGACATTGAACTATTCTTGCTGAGACCATAGTATATTTCTATATAGGCAAGACTTTAATATATTTTTAAAAGTTTTATAACACATCTTTGTTGTTTTGTTGTATAGTGCTATGCACAGATCATTGGTGATCCATTTTACTTTGTAGAAGGCAACTTTTTTTTTCAGTGAAATATTTAGGTGATGCTTATATATAGGCCTAGTTTCTAAATTGCCTTTGTTGGAAGGGGAAAATGATACTTGAAGATTTTGCTGTTAAGAAAATTAGCCAATTTTCACTATGGCGTCTAATTTAGAAAAATAGAAATCACTTGGTGGTGATTTAATTAATTTGGGAATTTTAGTACTATTTAAGTAAAAATTTCAGGATAGTAACCAAAATGTTTTACTAAGTATATAACAAAAATGCCATGGGAACATAAAAAATGGAAGCCACTAATTCAGTATTTGGGTACAAGTATTTTATATGGTCAAAGAACCTGCCAAGTATTCAAAATGGCAGCATTTCTGCTGGCCAAGGGCGGAATAGACCATATACTTCTGTGAAGGCTTGGGGAGGAGAAGATTAAACATGTTCCATAGCTCAAGAATTAAACTTTTTGGCCAAAACTAATTTCATAAACTGAATTGAACTAGTAAGAGCTTTATTTTACTAATGTATAGGTATGCATTATAACTTTTACTTAGGTATAGCCAAGAGTGTGATTTTCTAGTGCCTCTTTCAGCAAGGTGGGTCTTGCTTCTGCTTCTCTTGTCCCTTCTGAGTGCTCTAATGCTATGGTGTGCCTGTAGGCTGTCTTGGGCTGAGGAGCACCAATGCAGCAAATTATTCAGAGAAATTATATCCAGTCAGATTCCAGTCAGTTTTACCAAATTAAGTAAAACTCTTTGAAGTAAAAGTACATAGCAATGTCAGGTTTTTCCAGTGTTCTGTGGGTGTTTTATGGACTGAAACTTAGGAAAGCAAATTGTGAAAAGGAAAATTTATCATTTTATACTGCAATGAGGTCCCAAAGGAATTTTGCAGTAATTATATTGTTTAGTAACTATAAATGAGGAATCCACTCAATTGAGTTTGATTGGCTACTGTTTATTGAACACCAATTGTGTGAAACGCCAGGTTGCTCTAAAGACATTTCCTTCCTTGGAGAGCCTGTTGGCTAATAAATAGAATGAAGAGACTTGTAACTAAAGTGGACAGTACTATTAGAACACAAATGAGATACCATGAGGATTTCAGGAGAACACTATCTCATCTCATTCACTTGGGAACTGAATAGGAGTCTTGGAGAAAAATGGATTTTGAAAGATAGGTGTAATTTTGGCAGCTAGAGATGGTTGGGGGTTGGATTTTGCACAGAAAAAAGTGGCATGGATGTAGGAAAGGGATGGATGGATTTGGTGACTAACAGGAAGTCTAATGTCACCAAATTACAGGGCTCAAAGACAAAAATTAGGCAATATTTAACTAGGTGGGCTGAAGTCCTGTAGAGGCAGGCTGTACTTAAGCCAAGTAGCATCCCATTGTCTGTATTTACTGCATCTTCTTTACCTAATCCAGTTAAGGCTTGGACTAGTAGGGCTGACAAGAGCATTTTCCATATCTTTGCCCAACCGCCATGGCCCCTTTTCCACTGCCTCTCTCTGCTGCCTCTCTAACCATTTTTATCTACCCTAACCAAGGTCATACACATTCTCTTCTTCTCTTTCTTGTACCTCCTTCCCCTCACTTTTTCTCACCTTCCCCAGATCTCAGAATGAGCTCAGAAGTCATTTTTGGGAGCACGCTCAAACTGTACAGGTGGAATTAATCATTACTCCCTCTGTTCCCACAGTGATTGTCTTACCCCACGTTACAACACTTACTACATTCTGTCTTATACTATGGCTGTTTCCATCTCTGTCTCCCTTCATTTTAGGGGTTCTTGTTCAAATAGCCTTAGTAGAGTACTTGAATACAGATCAACTCAATATATGTTTGTTGAATGAATAAATAAGAGATCTTATTTACAAACAGTTTTCATTTATGTTATGTGTAGAGAGGTAGATGCAATAGAGACCAAAGTGATGGAAATTCTAAAAGACTTTAGTGATTAAATGAAGAAATTGTTTGGAGAAGCACAAAATATGTGCTCTGTCTCAGTTCAAAATACTGACCACAGTTTGGCTCTCCTAGTCCTTTGCCTGTGCTAAAGCACAACCTTTCTTCCACACCCAAACCCTGTGCCAGACCACAGCCTCCCTGCTCCAACTTTCCCAACTGCCTGTGAATATGCTGCCTGTCACAAATGGGGCAGATACAGTGAGCATGAGGACGGAGAAGAACACCTGAGAGCAAGGCAGTGGTTTTCCCCCTATTTATTTAAAACTTCTCTCCTTGAAAGTTCACCTTCATGGTATAAGCATTTTTTTTAAATGACTGTTCAAACATTAACAGAGTTCTTAAAACTCCTATATGAATCAAAATTGGGCTTAAAGTATTTTATGCACAGTTCTGTTGGTTCCTGCACTTTCTGTCCCTGAAGGATTTTAGATCACAAGTCAGGGAGATATTTGCAAATTCTTATTATGCACTTTAAGTTCATTTACACCTCATTTTTTTGTGAGTATCAATTTCTGTATTCAGAAACCCAGTTCCTCATCAGTAAAGTGAGGGGATTGAAGTAGAGGGTCTCCAGGATAGCTCTGTCAGCATTTAAGAAAGAATCTATTATATGACCGTAGGAACTAGTTTTTGTTCAAGGGCCAATACCTACAGAATTATTTAATGGTTTCATGTTTAGACTGTTTGCCACTAGATGGCACTAAAAATTTCATTTTTAACGATGAGAAGTGCTTATCAATTTTTAAGTTTACTTTAAAAGAGAGATTTTGGAGGCCTAAGTTTGAGGTACCTGTTTTGAAATTATGTACCATGACCAAGCTTCAATATGTTTTTTTCTTAGGACCTATGTTTATTTTATCCAGGGATAAAACTCCTGTGACCCTGTGTAGCAATTCATATTATGGAATTATGGGGGGGAAAGACATAAATTAAAGCAGGTCATTTTGTTTTACAAAACACTTTTATGATAAAAAGTAACATATGGTAATTGTAAAAACTTTGGAAATGCAGATATTTTAAAGAAGACATTTTAAATTACTCCTAGAAATAATCTATGTTGACTATTTGTTACATTTTTCCCAGTATATTTGTGTGTACAAAATTAAAATGACATAGAACATACAGTTTTACACCTTATGTTTCAAACTAATTTTACATTGTCTTTTCCTGTGTCATTAAGTGTCTATTTACAACTGATTCACAGTTGGATAGACCATGATGAATTCAACCAATCTATTGTTGTTGGGTACATTAATTCTTCCAGTTTTTACTGTTATAAGTAATACTACTAGTAACCTAAATCTTTTTTGTTTTTTAATCCTCACCTGAGGACATGCTTATTGACATTAGAGAAAGGGGGAGGGAGGGAGAGAGAGAGAAGGAAAAACATCAGTATCAAAGAGAAACATCAGTTGCTTGCTCGTCGTATGTGCCCTGACCAGGGACCAAACTCGTAATCTAGGTTTGTGCCTTGACCAGGAATCGAACCCACCACCCTTAGGTCTGTGGGACAGTGCTTCAACCAACTAAGCCACACTGGCCAGGGCTAGACCGAAATCTTTCCTTAGGATATATTTTTGGAAATTAAATTACTAAAAAAGGATACGAATTTTAATGTTTTGGCTACATATCATCAAGTGAGTTCCTAGAAAGGCTTTAACAGATCTGAGCTCCCAGCAGCAAGTGACCCTCTCACCACATTTCTTGCTAACATTGAGTATTATGGCATAAGGTTGTTTGTTTGTTTTAATAGGGCAGGAGATAGGCTGGGGAACTAATCTTTACAGTATTTGATGTTTAGAAAGTCAGTTAACCATATAATTTTAGAAATTTGGGCCAGGACAGGTCTGCCAATCAACTTATTTTTGTTTCTAAGACCTTAAGTGTTACAGTCAGCTTGTCCACTGCAGGTGTTATAAATACTCTCCAGGGAACTGTTTATGGCTATTTTAAACATTACTCAAATTATTTACAGTCCCTACCCACACCTTCTGATTCTACTGAGTGTCCTAGGTCTTTTTGTTTTTGTTCTTTTTTCAACTTTCTTTGACATGGCTACCAAAGTAACTTAAGCAGTTTTGGGAAGCCACCTACTATGCACTGGTCCCAAGGCCCGGGATGTGAGTGCTTCTGGGAGGCAGTGGATTACTAGGAAAGCCTTGGCATGGTTTTCCTTAAGACCTAAAATCGTAATGACCCTTAACTGTTAACAGCCCTGAAGCTGGTTTCCTTCTGTTGTATATACACTATATTACCTTTTAGCCCAACTGGGTCTGTAGTACTTTGTGCTTTAATTTTTTAAGGGTAATCATGCAAATTACAATAGAAGCCACCTTTTATAGGTGGCTTAATTGAAGCTTTGCTTAATTGGATTTTTATTAAAAACGGAATTTATAGGATTTTAAGAGAGATGTTATTTTTAGAAACCTTAGTGTAGTGCTTCACACAATAAACAGCAAACACTCAATAAATTTTAGTTGTCATAATTGTTAGAATTGCTTCAAGCATCAACATTTAAGGACATGGAGTGGCTAAAGGAGTCCTTCCTGCAGAGGGACTGAAACATACTAAAATGCTGAGGGGCTGAAGAGCCTGTGGCCCTAATGGGCCTCAAGTAAGCTGGTGAGGGAAAGTCAGCCCCAAGTAGGGGCTACAAAACTTGGGGCTAGGATTCAAAGCTTTGGGCACTAGTTGGGTCTTCATCTAAGAGTAATTGGGAGACCTAAAGGGCCTTTAGCTGAGGACCAATTAGATTTGCATTGTTATAAAAGAAAAAAAGAAACTATTCCAGCTGCCTCAGGGAAGGTGGATACAGGGAGGCTCCTTTTAAGGTGGTTTAGCCATGCAGTAGGTAACTAGCCTTGGGCATATTACTAAAGCTCTGTGTGTTTTAGTTTGCTTATCTATAGCGCAGATTCAATAATAGCACCTACCCCATAGGTGCAAAACTGTGAGGTTTAAATGAGTTGCTATTTGTAAAGTGCTTTAAACAGCTCCTGGCATGTAAATGCTTTAAGTGTTCATTAAATAGAATGCTAAAAGTCTGGTTGGTCTCAGAAGGCTTATCACTTCCAGTTCTGTCCTCCCTTCATCTAGCATCAGACTGATCTCCTTCATGAAAAACCCAAACTGCCCCTGATTCTGAGCCCTTGACCTCATAGTTTCCAAATCAAACTTAACCTCCTCCCTCCCTCTGCCTGGGTTGGTGTTGGTACTTACACATGGATGTGGCACATGGCTGGCTAGGTCTGGCTAGTCTTTCCTTTACCAAAACATCCGCATTGCACCCTACATAGGGGTCAGGCCCCAGTCACAGCTTGCTGAGAGCACCACATTCGCTTCCTACTGTGGTAAACTAGGCAAATCCTCCAGGAAACATTGCCCCACAAAGGATGGTCCCCTGGCTGTTGATTACCTCTCCTGGCTTTGCTGACTTTACCACACTGCTCGCTCTCAACGAGACTGTACTTGGTGTTTGAAGATAACTGAGAGATTACCTCTCCTGGTGCTATTGTCAACTCCTATTTGCTTTCTATATTCATAAAGGACACCTTTTAACCAGAAGGAAAAAAGTATGCAAGAAGCTTCTATCCAACCTTTTCTCCATTCTATAAAAGGAGCCTTTTAATTATCTTAAACCTAAAATTCACTTTAACTCTGTAAATTTTCTGTTTTTTTTTCTCTCCATTGGATTTATTTTTGTAAATCACATTTATACATGGAAATTTATATATGCAGGAAATTTTTAAAATCATAAATATCTTCTGAGTAGTAATATTTCAAAGTTTCTTTGTTAACTTACTATGAACTTCTCTCATTTGAAAACAGTAGATGTGATCTCATTTAGGGACAGCAGGTTTCAACCTATATTACTTAGTAATGTTGCCTGGAGTTCTGTTTTAAGAATTCTGAGCATGCAGAGAAAGTACCATAATCTCTACGAAAGGATGTGTTCCAGGTCTGGAGTAGGGTTTTCCTCAGGGGAGAGACTCCTCTAGAATTGTGATGAGGAAAGGGAGATATGGCACAAAGGCCTTCCTCTGTGTTTCTAATGCTTTATTAAGTTTGATGGTGGATACAATTTATCATTTTATTTTAATATCTTTTTTAAAAATTGTCTGGGGTTTTTTAAAGATTTTATTTATTTATATTTAGAGGTGAGGGAGAAAGAGGGAGAGAAACATTGATGTGTGAGAGATACATCAATTGTTTGCCTTTCGCATGCCCCCAACTGGGAACCCAGTCTACAACCTAGGCATGTGCCTTGACTGGGAGTTGAACTGGTGACCTTTCAGTTCACAGGCCAGCACTCAATCCACTGAGCCACACTAGCCAGAGCTACTTTATATCTTTTTGAATATGTGGAATAGTTTATGATAAAATTGAAATGAGTGCCAGGACAGATTAGTTATATTTGCCCTGGGCATTACTTGCATGTGTATGTTGTCCTGGTTTTGTGGGGCATATCCTTGACTTCCCTAGGTTCGGCTATCTACAATATTGTGTATGTACTCACACATTTATATGCCCGTACACAAAATCATTTTTCTCAAAATATGTACTCACAAAATATAGTGCAGGACTTTTTAAAAAATGTAAAAGACTTTTTCTCTATGAATATACCAAAAACCACAGGGTTGTACACTTTAAAAGGGGAGAATTTTATGGTATAATGGGAGAATTTTATGGTATATGAGTTATATATAAATAAAACTCTTAAATATTTCCAAATACAACACTTTTTCAAAAAGTATTTTTTCTTTATTATAAAAGTACATACACATATAGGAAACTGGAAAATGTATTAAAGTGAAAAGAAGAAAAAACATACATACACATAATAACACCACCCTAGAGACTATCAACATTTAGTGATATTTTTTCATTATTTTTTATTTCCATGTATAGATTATTTTTATATTGATGAGATAATTTCTGTGTATAAAATTTTACATCTTTCTTCACTTAACATTATAATATACCCATTTAAAATGCTCTTATACATAATTGACAAAAGAGAAAAACAAACAAAATATAACCAGATTAATTGAAATTAAGAACAATCTAATAATAGCCAGAGGGGAGTGGGGAGGGGATAGTGAGGAGAAGGGTTTTCAAGAACTACTATAAAGGACACATGGACAAAAACAAGGGGGAGGGTGGAAGCAAGGGAGGGCGGTGGGTGGGGAGAAAATGCAGACAACTCTAATTGAACAACAATAAAATAATTTAAATTAAAAAATAAAGTGTTCCCTGAATAGCGTAGCTCAGTGGATTGAGCGTGGGCTACGAACCAAAGTGTCACAGGTTCGATTCCCAGTCAGGCCACATACCTGGATTGCAGGCCACAGCCCCCAGTAACCGCACATTGATGTTTCTCTTTCTCTCTCTCTTTCTCCCTCCCTTCCCTCTCTAAAAATAAATAAATAAAATCTTCAAAAAATAATGTTGTTATAAATTTTTCATAAACATTTTAATGTCTGACAATGAACCACTGTGTGAGAGTACTATAAATTAATCATTACATGATTCTAGACAGTGCTCACTATGAGAAATAACACTGTAATGAACATCTTTGAGCATAATACCTATTGCTATATTTCAATTTATTTCCTTAAATGTATGGCAGATATATTAAAAGCTCTGAATGCTTTTAAAGCTTTATCATGTATTCTCAAGTTGCTTTTTATAAGTCAGGACTCTATCAATCTATAAAGCACCTTTGATCAGGTTACAAACCTCTGGGCTGACACATCCTGGCAGTCCAAGCTTGATGGTGTGCTGTGCACTGTGTCATGCCTGCTCATACTCTCTACGGGTGCCTTACTGCTCACAGCAGCACTGATGTGTGGGTGCTCTTGTGTATCCTTCCCATAGCTCACACAGAGCACTGTTTCAGAGGACTCAGATTAGTATTAGTTAGGTATTCATGTCTGTAAAATCTTATTTATTAAGTGAAAAAAATGGTATGTTAATGTTTAAATTTATCCTTTTTGATTATGAGGGTGAACATTTATTCATGTGCTTCTTGGGCATTAATTTTTTTTCTTACGAGTTATTTGTACTCATTTTTTTATGTTCAGTGTTTGTCATTTGGTATTTTGCACATTAATCTGTATATGATCTGTATTATTTGTTGTCAGTATTCTTCCTAGTTTGTATTTATTTTATGAAAAACAGAAGGTTTTATTTTTATTTAGAACAATTATTGGCTTCCTTGATTTCCAAGTTGTTCCCCATGTAGACAGTGAAAAGCATTTCTATTTTCTTCTTGTTTGTTATTTCATTTCATTTTTACATTGATCTCTTGAATTTATGTTCAAGTATATTTTGATGAGTAACATAAGGTAAGAATCTAATTTTTTTCAAATAGTTCTCCCTGCACTATTTTTCATATAATTTTTCCTTTCTCTGGTGATTTATGTGTGTTCCTGTCCTTTCATTATTGTATCTATTCTAATAAAAATATTTTGCTTAGTTTAAAACCAATAAAAATACATTCTTAATATGGTTAAAGTACTATTTGTTCATTATATATTTTTTGTTTCACTGTTTATACTTGCTTAAATTGACTGACTTTGACTGTAATAATTTTAATACTAATTTATTTCTTCTTTATACCTTGAATCAAAGTGAACTGAGTATTTGGACAAATTAAGATTACTCATTTCATAGAGACTATCCCATTTACAAATGACCCAAATTCTAAGCATTAAACCTAAGAGGCACTTGCATTCACTTTTAAGAACTCCTTTTCTGTTTACATTTTTAGGGGTTGTTATCTCATACACTTTCAGCATTCAGATTTGATATAAAAGAAGTTGGTCTTTTTACTCAAAGTCTTGGGTATACATCTGCAGATTACTATCCTCGTTTGCTCAAAAATGTGAGTATGTTTAATTTATCAGTACTGAAATTTTCATTTGTTAATATATCATCAGAAAAATACATGGAAATATATCCCTTCTCTAGAAGAGATGTTTAACTTTTCTATATTTATCTCTTTTTATGTTGGGTGGACTTATGGCCATGTAAGGAAGAAATGTGAGATGGGAAGATTATGAGAAAGGAGGAGGAAACCAGGAGAGATTATTCTAAATCAACCAACTTTTCTGTCTCTTAACACATTTTATTTATTCTGTCAAAGATTTTTAGGCAGAGAGATTTACTTAACAAATATAAACACAACCTTTTATTGTTACACAAATTTTGTATTTAAAATAACTTGACAGGAATTTTTTGTTAAAGCAACATTTTTAATAAATAACAACCTTGTAAATTCTGTTATGTATTTACATCATGGTATTAAAGCTATGCATTCTTCTGCTTTAAATTTTACCTAAATTCAAATGTAGAAGCTAAAGAACTTATAAGTATGACACATGGACATGACTAAAGGGGGGGATATGGGTGGGAGAGGGTGTACAGGGTGGAGGGGAGTGAAGAGGGGAAAATGGGACAACTGTAATATCATAATCAAAAAAATATATTTAAAAAAAATTTTACCTAAATTCACTGTAGCTGGTGTAGCTCAGTGAATTGAGCGCAGCCCTGCAAACCAAAGGGTTGCCAGTTCGATTCCCAGTCAGGGCACATGCCTGGGTTGCTAGCCAGGAGCCCAGTAGGGGGTGTGCAAGATGCATACATTGAGTTTCTCTCCCTTTTTCTCCTTCCCTTCCCCCTCTCTAAAAATAAATAAATAAAATCTTTAAAAAATTTATCTAAATTCATGAATTTTAATTTTGATCTTAGCTTTTCTAGGAGGTTTTTAATATTAACTTTTCTGGTCTTTTGGAAGATTTACATATGAATAACATGTTTAAAAATGAAGATCAAATTAAAAAGGAAGAAACAAAATAACTTTAACATGGTTTTATTGTTAATGGATTTGGTTTTAATTCTTACAAAATTATCTGTCTGTTCATTCCTGTGAAAAGGCATTCAGAATAACAGACAGTAAACATAAAGTCCAAGTTATTAGTAAATGTGACTTGGCACTGCTTCTCTTCACTTTGACAGAGTAAAAGAAGGAGAGGACTGGTACAGGAGGGTGGAGAATCTCAACAGAAATACCAGTCACACTGAGAAAAATAGAACTGATGTAATCCTGTTTGCAGTGTATGTTAACCTGCAAACTGATTTTGTTTTACAGATGGTTTTATCATTAGTGTCTGAACTCAGAGAGAATCATGTTAATGGATTTAACACTCAAAGGCGGTAGGTGTCAAACTAAACATCCCTTTTCACAACTTTCAAAATGTATCAGTTTGATTATAAGAGAAAATGTTTATAATTCTTATGAAATGCATGTTCATAGTTATGGTTATATCCTATGTGGAAAGATTATTTTAATGGAATACATGGAGAGTTGGTGGGTATTATCAAACTTTTGTCTTTTAATCACTATTCTCTCACCTCTCATAGGACAGTAAATCATGCAATGTCTCATATGATCCCATTGAGGAAAAAACCCTACATATGCAGTAGGGAACACTAAAGAAAGAAGTGCTCAGTATCATGTGTACGTGTATCATTACAAACACAGGCAATCGGGATATTACAAAAAAGAGATGATCGGTGTGCACATATGACCTATATGACCTATTGTAAGAAACAATATTCCAAAATTTAGACTAAGTAAATCAAATAGAGTCAGACAAATTAATAAGCAGTTAATCACATTGTAAAATGTTTCTTCATTGTAAAGAAGAATTCAAAGTTGTTTTCAATGGTGAGCATTTCATTTTTAACAAATCATTAACTAAGAGAATCTGGGGACCAAGGCACCATTTAAAGCTCTATCAGAAATAGTGTTTGCTCTCTTACTTCCAGCCAAGATGGAGGCATAAGTAGATACATTTTGCCTCCTCACACAACCAAAAGAAGGATAACAACAAATTTAAAAACAAAAAACAACCACAACTGCTAGAAAATTGAACTGTATAGAAGTCTGACAACCAAGGAGTTAAAGAAGAAACATTAGTTCAGACTGGTCAGGGGGTAGAGACAGGCAGCTGGGGAGGAGAAGAAGGGTTGCAAGGCACAGCTGGTAGAGTAGGCAGTCCCACATTTATGTGCAGATAAACTGGGAGGAACTACTGGGGAGGGAGACAGACCATGCAACCCAGGGTTCCAGTGCAGGAAAATAAAGCCTCAAAACCTCTGACTGAAAACACCTATGGGTGTTGCAGCAGCAGGAGAAACTCCCAGCCTCACAGGAGAGTTCCTTGAAGAAACCAACAGGGTCCTACAATGTACACAAATCCACCCATTTGGGAAACAGCACCAGAAGGGCCCAATTTGCTTGTGGGTAGCACAGGAAGTGACTGAAAGTCACAGAGAGCTGAGCAAGCGGCATTGTACCCTTTCAGACCCCTCCCCCACATGCAGTGCCACAAGGCAGTGATGTGGGTTTCCCCACCCTGGAGAACACCTGAGGCTTCACCCCTCACAACATAACAGGTACACCAAGACAAAATATATGGCCCAAATGAAAGAACAGATCAAAGCTCCAAAAATAGAACTAAGCAAAGAGGAGATAGCCAACCTATGAGCCTCACAATTCAAAACACTGGTAATCAAGATGCTCACAGAAATAGTTGAGTGTGGTCAAAAAACAGAAGAAAAAAGGAAGGGTATGCAAAGTGAAATAAAGAAAAACATACAGGGAACCAACAGTGAAGGGAAGGAAATCAGGTTGCAAATCAACAATTTGGAGCAGAAGGAAGAAAATAAACATTCAACTAGAACAGAATGAAGAAACAAGAATGTCTTTTCAAAAGACTGAGGAGAGGATTCAGAACCTCCAAGTGAACTTTAAGTGTTCCAACATCCAAATCATAGGGCTGCCAGAAGGAGAAGAGGAAGAGCAAGAAATTGAAAACTTATTTGAAAAAATAATGAAGGAGAACTTCCCCAATCTGGCAAAGAAAATAGACTTTCAGGAAGTCCAGGAAGCTCAGGGAGTCCTAAAGAAGTTGGACCCAAGGAAGCACATACCAAGGCACATCATCATTACATTACCCAAGATTCAAGATAAGGAAAGAATCTTAAAAGCAGCAAGAGAAAAGGAGAGAGTTACTTACAAAGGAGTTCCTGTTAGACTATCAGCTGATTTCTCAAAAGAAACCTGCAGGCAAGAAGGGGCTGGAAAGAAGTATTCCAAGTCATGAAAAGCAAGGACCTACCTCCAAGATTACTCTATCTAGCAAAGCTATAATTTAGAAGGGAAGGGCAGATAAAGTGCTTCCGAGATAAGAACAAATTAAAGGAGTTCATCATCACCAAGCCTTTATTATATGAAATGTTAAAGGAACTTATCTAAGAAGAATAAGATGATCAAAAATATTAAAGTAAAATGACAACAAACTCACAACTATCAACAATTGAACCTGAAAGAAAATCAAACTAAGCAAACAACTAGAACAGGACAGAGTCATAGAAATGGAGATTACATAGAGGGCTATCAGTGGGGAGGAGAAGGGGGGAGAATGGGGGAAAGGCACAGGGAATAAGAAGCAGAAATTATAGGTAGAAAATAGACACAGGGAGATTAAGAGTAGTATAGGAAACATAGAAGCCAAAGAACTTATATATACAACGCATGGACGTGAAGTAAGGTGGGGAATGCTGGTGGAAGGGGGGAACGGTGTCAGGCTGAGGGGAATAAAGGGGAGAAAAAAATGGGACAACTGTAGTGGCATAATCGATAAAACATATTAAAAAGAGGAAATAGTGTTTGCTTTCAGACTTTAGAAATCCTTTCCATCTAATCCTTAAAGTAAATTATACAGTTCTTGGGTGAAAACATGAGAAAATCTTCATTACATTGGATTTGGCAGTGATTTTTTCTGTATACGACATCAAAAACACAAACAGTTTTTAAAAACCTAGGTAAATTGGACTTCATTTGAATTAAGAACTTCTATGAATCATAGGATACTATCAGGAAAGCAAAAAGAGAATCTATGAGTACGTTGAAAATCATGTATCTGACATGGTACTAACATCCAGAATATACAAAGAACTCCTAAAACTCAATAACAAAAAATTAAATTAAAAATATCCAGGAGTTTTGACTAGACATTTCTTTAAAAAATTTGTGCAACTGACCAATAAGAATATGAAAAGATATTTATCATCACTAATTATTAGGAAAATGCAAATCGAAATCACAGTGGGATACCATATCACACCTACTAGGATAGCTGTAATTTAAAAAACAAAAATGAAAACTAACAATTCTTGATGAAAATGTGAAGCGAGTTGTGCTTTGCTGGTGGGAATAGAAAAAGGTGCAGTTACTATAGAAAAAGTTTGGCAGCTCCTCAAAAAGTCAAACACAGAATTACCATAAGACCCAGAAATTCTGTTGCTAGATATATATTCAGAAGAACTGAAAGCAGGGACTCACACATCTGTGTACCAAGTTTGTGACTGTGTTGTTCACAGTAGCCAAAAGGGAGAAACAAGCAAGTGCCCATCAAGAGATGAACAGATATACAAAGTATGGTATATAAATACAATAGAACATTATTTAGCTATAAAAAGAAATAAAATGTTTATATATGCAAAGAACATGGATGATCTTTCAAAACATCATGCTTAGTGAAATAAGCCAGACACAGAAGGACAAATATGAGGTACTAAGGATAGGCAAATTCATAGAGACAGAAAGCAGAACAGAGGTTATCAGTGTCTGAAGGGAATGGAGTAAATGTTTAATGGGTACCTAGTTTATTTTGGGGGTGAGGAAAAGCTCTGAGTATAGATTATGGTGATGGATACACAGCCTGTGAATATATTCAGTGCCACTGAATGGTGCCACTTACAAATGGTTAAAATAACTATTATGTATGTTTTACCACAATAAAAGAAATTAAACTTGAAGGAAGAACAAATGTGATATCACTATAAATTCCCTCAAATGACTAAAATTTAAAACACAATAGCATGTATTGGAGAGGATATAGAATTACTGGATCTTTCATAACTGTGAGAATGTGAAATAGTATAACCATTTTTGTAAACTGTGTGGCAGTTTATTATAAAGTTAAACATAACCTTAGTACATGACCCATTGATTCCATTCTTGAGCATTTACTTATGGCAAATGAAAGCATAGGTATTCACAAATATTTCTGTATAAATAGTCATAGCTACTTTATTTGTAATAGTTCAAAACCAAAAAATTCAAAGGATCATCAACATGTGAATGGATAAACAAATAAAAATTACCTGTTACCACCATTTAAAAAATGAAAAGACAAGTCATAGACTGAAAAAAATGAAAAGACTGAGAAAATATTATCATTAACCTGATAAAGGGCTCAAACCCAGGATATATAGAGAACTCAATAATAATAGATAACTCAGTTAAAAAACTGGCAAAAGATTGAATACATGTCACCCAAAAAATATACAAAAGGCTTATAAGAACATGAAAATTTGTATGTAAATGTTATACCAGCATTATTCATAATATAAAAAAGTGGAAGCAGTCCAAATGTCCATCAACTTATGAATGAATAAACATAATATGGTATGTCCATACTATAGAATATTATTCCTTAGTACAAAAGGAGAAGCTACTGATTCATTTTGCAGTATGTGTGAACCTCAAAAACATGCTTAGTGAAAGGAGCCAGTCATAAAAGAACACATATTGTATGACTCCATTTTTTATAAAATGGCCAGAATAGGCAAACCTATTGATATAGAAAGTAGATTAGTTATTGCCTGGGGCTAGAGGTAGGGACAAGTATTTCCTGCAAAAGAGCACAAAACATCTTGAGGTAGTGGAAATATTCTAAAAATAGATGATGATGGTTGTCCAACTCAATAATTTATTAAAAATTTTTGGTGTATACATTTCAAATACATGCATTTTGTGGTATATAAATATACCTAAAAATAGTAAGATGAATTCCCTAGGATGCATGGAAAGCATTTAGAATGATGGACTGGCCTGTGTAGCTCAGTTTGTTGGAGTGTTTTCTCATGACTAAAATGTTGCAGTTCAATTCCCTGTCAGGGCACATGCCTAGGTTGCAGGTTCAATCCCAGGTCCAAGATCCCCAGTTCCAGTGCATGCAGTCGGAGGTCTGGGTGCATGCAATCCCTGGTCCGGGCACTTATGGGAGGCAACCAATTGATGATTCTTTCTCACATTGATGTTTTTCTCTCTTTTCTCCTTCCTTTCTTTCTAAAAAGCAATGCAAAAATGCCCTTGGGTAAGGATAAAAAAAAATTTTAAGAAAACATTTACAATCATTTATTTACATGTCAGGTAAGGATTTTGATTTAGCCTTGTGGTAAATGTTGAATAATGGGTCTTTTGAATAATAAAATTAAAAATGTATTAAAAGGAGCTTGAAAAACAATCAAGAGGAGGTAGTTTGTGTGTATGCCCTAACTACGCCAAATCCCAAAATATGTCAAAATGATGATTTTTTAAACTCATCTAAGAATAAACAAAGTCAAACTAAAACACTCACACAGATACACATACAGACTACTAACATATGGAAAACACCAGCTATAGACTTGGAATATATCTGCAACCTATAAAACGGACACATATAGAAATGCTTCCTGCAAATCAATCATAAAGAGGCAAACACTCCAGTATGAAAATAGACAGATAAGCAGGTTACATCAAATGATTAAAACTGCATAGAAAGTGAACTTAAAAAAAATTTTTTTTCAGGAGTGATGTCAGCAAGATAGCAGAATAGGAAACACCAGTCCTTATTCCGTCCACCCACAGAGTGATAACTCCAGAAACCAAGTAAGAAGTCACAATATCCCAGGCAAGCTCAAAGTCAAAAATAGCCATATTAAAACAGGACAGAAAGCTGTTTCATATCAACTACAGCTACAAGCCAGCCCATCTTATTGGGAGGAAAAGTCCACCTTGTACCTTCTCCCTTAGAAAGGAAAGAGAAGAGTGGAATGTGTCCAATGTTCTGGCTTTTTGTGGGGGCTTCCTGAGGCACTAGTATTTGTCTTGCCTGACTCTGATCACTGACAGGACACCGCCACACTTTCAGCACCGAGGGACCATGGAGAGTTAGAGCTCAACTGCTTTTTACAGCACCAGAGAACTGGCAGTGCCAGAGACTAGAGGTTGGTTCAGGTCAGCATGATTAGGGGAAGATACCCTTCTGATAAAGATAAATAAATAAGCAAATACAGAATCCTACAATACAGAATCCTATAATACTGTAATATTGGTGCATAAATTACTTTTAATTCTGGAATAAAATTTAAGTGATAAAAATATAAAAAAACTGTAACTATAAAACTGTGTTAATGGATACAAGAAATTTTGATGTCAGTAACAGCATAGAGAAGAGATATAAATGAATAAAATGCTTTGTATGCAGCTGAAGTTGTTATCAGTTTAATGTAGTTGTTATAATGGTGAGATGTTTTATCTAATTCCATGGTAACACAAATATACCTATAGAAGTTTCACAAAGGACAATGAAAAGAGAATCAAAATGTATCACTATTAAAAAATCAGTGAAACGCAAAGCAAGTCAATAAGAGAGAAAAAAGAGTCAAAATACCATATTTTGCCATGTATAATACACTCCTGTGTATAATGTGCACCCAGGTTTTTGGCCCAAACCTTAAGGAAAAAAAATCTGTCATTTTAATTTTAATTCAATTTTTCATCTATTTATATTTAGAAACAAAACTATCATATTCTAGGATATTATTTTGCATGTGATTATCATTACTACTTTCTAGAGTTATACTTTTAATGCATTAACATGAATAAAAGAATTAAAAACATTTATATAGATACGGAATTAGTACTACCCATGTATAACGAGCATCCTTATTTTTCCCTTAGAAATTTGGGCAAAAAAGTGCACATTATACACCATAAAATATAGTAACTATGAGGCATACAGAAAACATTGAAATGGTAATTAAGTCCTTCTCTATCAGTAATTACTTTAAATGTAAGTGGATTAAATGCTCTAATCAAAAGTCATATTATAGCTGAATGGATTTTTTTTTAAAAAAACAAGGCACAACTAAATCCTATCTATAAGACTCGTTTTAGATGTCAGTATAAAAATAAGCCAAAAGTGAAAGGATTGAAAAATATATTCCATGCAAATGGTAAACACAAGAGAGCAGCTATGGCCATACTTTGACAAATATACTTTATATCAAAAACTATTATTATAAAAGACAAAGAAGGATATTATATAATAACAAAAGATAGACTTAACTAGGAAGATATAGCAATTATATATGTACCTAAAAGCAGAACACCAAAATATATGAAGCAAATACTGACAGAGTTGAAGGGAAAAATAAAAAGTAACACAATAATCATAGGTGATTTAAATACCCACTTTATATAATATATGGATCATCCAGACCAAAGATGAGTAAGAGTACAGAAGACTTGAAAACTATTTTAGATCATTTAGACCTTGTAGCTATATATAGAACACCCTACCCAATAATAAGAGAATATACCTTTTTCTCAAGCACACACACACAGCATTCTACCAGACAGATCACATGGTTGGCCACATCACAGTCCTAATAAATTTAAGAATAAAATCATACCAAGTATCTTTGCCAACCATGATAGCCTGAAACTAAAAATCACTAATAGGGAGAAAGTGGGAAAATCCACAAATATGTGCAAATCAAACAACACATTCTTGAATAATCAGTGTGGGTTAAAGAAGAAAACACAAGGGAAATTAGAAAATATCTTAAGACAAATGAAAGCCAAAAAGGCATTATACCAAATATAGAGTACAGGAAAAGCAGTGCTAAGAGGAAAGTAGTAAATACCTTCATTATAAAAGAAGACAGGTCTCAAAAGTCTAAATTTACAACACAAAGAACTAGAAAAATAACAAACTAAACCTAAAGGTAACAGAAGGAATAAAATAGTAAAGATTAGAGCAGAAATAAAATAATAGAGAATAGAAAAACAATAGAAAATAATAAAAGATAGATATTAATGCAAAAGACCTCAATGAAATACTAGCAAACCAAACTCAACAAAAAGATTATGTACCATGACCAAGTGGGATTTATTCTTAGCATGCAAGGATGGTTCAACATATAAAAATCAACCAATGTAATGCACCATGTTAACAGAATGATGGACAATAACCACATAATTCCAATTGATACAAAAAAAAACCCTATTTGATAAAATTCAACACCCTTTCATGATAAGAACATTCAGCAAACTAGGAACACACAAGGAAACTACCTCAACTTAATAAAGACCTGATTCATGCAAAGAGCCCAAAGCTAATATGGTACTCAGTGGTAAAAGACTGAAAGCTTTCCTTCAGAAACCAGAAACAAAACAAGGCTACCCTCTTACCACTTCTTTTGAACATAGTATTGGAAGTCTTAGCCAGAGCAATTAGATGAGACAGAGAAATAAAAGGCATCCAAATTTTAAAAAGACATAAAACTTTCTCCATTTGTAGGTGGCATAATCTTATATGTAGGAAACCCTATAGATTCTATAAAAAAACTGTTTGAACTAATAAGTTCAGTAAAGTTGCAGTATTCAAAAATTAGTTGTGTTTTTATATGCTAACAATGAGGAATCCAAAAACAAAATTTTAAAAAGTCCCATTTACAATAGCATCAAAAAGGACAAAACAATTAGGGGAAAACTTAATCAAAGACATGAAAGACTTGGAAACTGTGAAACATTGATGAAAGAAATTAAATGACACAAATAAATGAAAAGTTAATCTTGTGTTCATGGACTGGAATACTTAATGTTCATACTACGTAAAGTTCATACTTAATGTTTGAAAAAATGTTCGTTATTTTTCTTTTGCAGAAATAGGAAAAAAACATGCTAAAATTCATACAGAACCTCAAAGAATCCAAATAACCAAAACAATCTTGAAAACCAAAGCTTACGCTTACACTTTTTGATTTAAAAGCATTATAGCCCTGGCCAGGTTGCTCAGTTGGTTCAAGAGTTGTCCTGTATAACAAAAGGTTGCGGGTTAGATTCCCAGTCAGGGGCCCAACCTAGGTTGCAGGTTTGATTCCTGGTTGGGACATGTACAGGAAGCAACTGATAGATGTTTTTCACATCGAAGTTTCTCTCTCTCTCTCCTCCCCTATTACTCCTCCCCTTTAAAATCTAAAGGTAAGGATTAAAAATAAGGAGGAGGAGGAAAAAAATAAAAATATTGCAAAGCACCCTGGCTGGTGTGGCTCAGTGGATTGAGTGCCAGCCAGCCTGTGAACTGAAAGATCTCTTCCATTCCTGGTCAGGGCACATACCTGGGTTGTCGGCCAGGTACCTAGTTGGGGGAGTGTGAGAGGCGACTGTTCGATGTTTCTCTCCACAACACATGATGTTTCCCTTCCTCTCTTTCTCCCTCCCTTCCCCTCTCTCTAAAAATAAATAAACTTTTAAAAAAACCACATTGTACAAAGCTACAGTTATCAAAATTTTGCTGGCATAAAGCCAGACCTGAACTCATGGAAAGAATACCAAGGAGGTTGTAAAAAGATGTCCATAATATGTCATTGCTTATACAACATTTTAAAACATTCAAAACAATACATAATTATAAAGTAAAAAGAGTTAAAACTACAACAAAGGACCTACACCAGCAGCAGGAGAGTGCCAACTCCTGGAACATGGAAGAGGAAATGGGATGGGAGAAGGATGTTCCAACTGTGATTGAAATATTTTATTTCTTTAAAATGCCAAATAGAAATATTAACAAGATGTTAAAATTGTAAAATCTGGGTAATGGGTGCATACAAGGTGGGTAAAAGTAGCTTTACAGTTGTCTGTATGGAAAATAATGCAATAATAAATGGTAATACAAGAATAAACTCTCTCATATGCTCACAACTGTAAGCCTACTTTTGCCCCACCCTGTAGTTGATGTTACAGTAGTTCTCTGTTTTTCTGTACATCAGTATTTTATAATGAAACATTTTAAAGCTAGAGTGTTACCTAGTAAATATTGAAAATGAAAAGAAAATACGCATATTCTCAGCCTTAGACAGGAAAAGACAGTAGTTCAGAAAGGTGTCCAAACTCCACTGACCACAGTTTAGGAGAACCTAATAGTAGGTATTAGCTAATTAACTCTTTATAGCTAAAAATCATGGATTTGTGCCAAATTGGGCCATTTTGGGGGACAAGTTAATTCGCAAATTCATGACTGTTTCTTCATTAAGGACATTTACTTTTCAAAAACAACATAGACAAGTTCTGTGGGACAGAGCAAAGCCTGCTGCAGGGCATCCAGTGGCACCTGCTGGCAGTGGCAAAAAGGACACAGTGGCAGTTCATCTGGTGAATAGTTTAGAACATTCTTAGCCAAAGCAAAACTGTGATGTAATTGCTAAACTTCTTAACAAATTTACCAAGAATATGAAACGTGTGCTAGTAGAATGTTCTCTGTACATTGACACATCTGACATATTCCTAATTTGCTGTATTGAACAATGTTCATTATAGAATCTTCTGCCTTTTTCAAAATAATTTTAGAATTCAACAAGATAAATTTCTTTTATTTTTCTGAATGTGTTGAGCCCATATATAGTTTTAAGGGAAATTCAATCTCTTGGATTAGGTTCAATTATTCTTATCAGAAGACTGAATTTAAAAAGCAATTTGATACCCAACATATTTTTTGAGTCTCTTTATAAGCTTTTAAAGTCCTACTGTTAAGACATAGAGCCAGCAATTCTGTTCTCTATCCAGCCGAGAACCTGGAACCTGGATAAAAACTGTGAGACTCAGAATTCTGTAAATCCACAATTCTCTGGGGAATATAAATTCAACAAGCTGTGTGCTCTTGTAACATGGAAAAGCTGATTTCATGAAATCAGGTAGCAGAATGGCAGCCATGATAATATTCAAAAGAGCTGCCAAACATACTGGAGCCATTATAGTTGTTGCTGTTATAAGTTATAATAATAATTAAAATATATATCAATTAATATATAAATTTTTCCTAATACATACCTAAAGTTATCTGTACATTTTTAGGACTTAAAAATTTAAAAAGTTGAATTAGAGTGCAGCATAGGGAACAAACTACTTTCTGGTATACCTGAATCTCCAGATATTTCCATTATTTATGACATGAGTTTTATTATTACATTCCTTCACAAGTATGACTATAAATGTTCAATCAGCCAAGAGCCTCCAAAATTTAAATATCCTAAAAACAATGTGATAGGGTTTCTCACTTTCTTTTTAATAGAAGTCAAGCATAATTTTTTTTTTTTTTTGCTTTTTGGCCACTCAACTATTTAAAGTTTATTTCAAAATATTCAAAAACTTTGTATAAAATTTGGAAATTAATCTTATAACTTCAATACATAAATTGTCAGAGGAACAAAAAATAGGAAAATTGTTTAGTTTCCTTCTGCATTATTTTTAAAAGCCTGATATATAGTCTTGTCACCACGTTTTAAATAGAATTTCACTTACCACCAAGTAAAATCAACAATTCAGTGACAGAATGTTTAAATTCCCTCTTGTTCTTTGCTACAAACCATACAAAAGAAGCAACATTCTGAACTCTCTGAACATCATCAGTTTATCCTGCAGTTCTATGGTTTGCTGCAGATGGTTTGGCAGCTTTAGTACAACCATATGGGAAGGATGTTTCCAGCAGTATTTGGTTAATGTTGAGCCTTCTGCAGTTGAATTCTTGTGCAAAAATCATTTGTAAGTGCTACTCTGGCAATCAATCAGGACCCAGTGCTTAGTGTAATCCAGTCTGGAAAGTATTGCATAACTGCTTGAAATTGGAGCTCCATGCTCTGGCAAGCTGCAGACCAAAAGAGGGATTCATGAGGGCCATGAGCACTTCAAGGCTAATCAGATTATCATCTGGCGTTCCTGCATTTTGGTAGAACCAAGAATTACCTAAGTGTACATAAGACTGTAGAATTTTTCAGGAAAATTATCTTGGATGTGTTTTACCCTAACTGGGAAATATAATCAGTCTCCTATAACCTTCAGTGCTTGATAAATGCCCTTGTTGCCAAAGGTCATCTTTTCCACCCACCCAGTTACCAATGATAGTTTTGGACTCTCCTTCTTTTAAGATAAAGAGAAATGTTGCACTTATTAGTCATTTAGAGAAGAGGATTAGTGAATCAGGGCAGAAGGGCAAGATCACTATACTACCTCCCTGCTTCTTTATTTCAGACTTCTGTATTTATTCTGAGTACACATAATTCTGAGGCATATTTTTTAGTTTCTTAAACATTCAGAGCCTTTTATGCAAAGTATTCTGCTAGAGCCTATTCAATATATATAAAGTACTCTACATCTCTTACTCATGCATGTACAATAATTTACCCTCTCTCCTAGCCCACCCAGTAAACTCATATATTCCAGAATTTCATTTACAATTCAAGTTCAACATATCTTTTTGTAACAACTTAGATGATGGACTCAGAAACAATAATTTAGGTCTAAAATCAGTTTGATAGTGAGTTAGATGTTAGAGCACTGTGGAAGACAAATGCTGTTGAAGAGACTCAGTTATTTACAATAAGAAAGTGGTAAAGAGCAAGAAGTGAATTTTAGAAAAGGTGAATATTTGAGGAGAAAAGACAAGCTGTTCATACATAAGAGAATTAATGTGTAATTTGACAAAAATTAAGAGATCTTTACTGTTTATTATCAAGAAAATAATACAGCCAAACCAATAATTGATGGGAATTCATTAATAAAATATATAAACCTTCAATATAATTCTATCACATCTCCTTAAAATATTCAGAGTATTACTAGAAATTAATATCTACTTCTGGGGACTGCTACTTAGGTAGTGTAGAACAGCATTTCCCAAGCTTTAGTGTGCATAGAAATCCCCTGGAAAAATAAACAGATTTGTTCGGCTCATTCCCAGGGTGCTAATGCTGCTGATTTAAAGGACCCATACTCTGAGGAGTTTTGGTGTACAGTACTTGGAAAGAATCTGAAGACTAAACTGCAAGACCTATGAGGAATAGCAACTCATAATCTAATCAGAAGAGAATGAGATGAAAATGTAAGGAAATAAGCCAAGTGATGAACCAAGCAGGTGAATGTCCTAATATTCATGTTATACTCCCAAATCCTGGAAATGACAGGGAATTTTAACAAATATGTAATACTGTAAAACAGGCTGGGGTTGGGGGAGCCACTTTTGATGGCCCACAAGTTATGAGAAAGGCTTAAAGTGGTAGGTGATAGGGTAATTTTGATGGAAAGTATCATAGTCCATGGAGACAACTGTACTTGAACAACAATAAAAAAAAATTTCCTTTCAAAAAGAAAGAATCACAGTCCATAAAAACTTGCAAAAGATGACTAGTGCAAAGGATAAAAGTTACTTTGGGGGTGGATTAAATGAGTGGGGGGTACCTGGTGGCCAACAAGATGATGGGTTATTGGACTACAGTCATTGCAGCCAGCTTAGTAGGCCTTTGTATACTTTTCCTCCTTATCCACTGTCCCCAAACGAGACAACAGAGATGTTCTGTTTCCAACAAGAAGGAGGGAGGACACTTTGGAGAAGTAGCAAGCACCAAATGGCTATCAATTCCCAGGTGTTTGGAGGGGGGTGCTCTTATGCTCAGAATACAATTTATTGACAGCTCCAACCAGCACTACTTGACCCTCCCCCCAGGTACTGGAGATAGGTCACATTAAACAGAGCATTCATGGAGAGGCTAACATGGAATCCCAAATTCCAGAAAGAGCAAATAGACAAAACAAGTCATGGAAAACCAACTCTGTAAGGAAAAGTGATCCAAATGTAACAAACAGAAGATGCAAATTCATCAATTAAATGCATTCCCTAGGATAAAAAATTGGATTTTTGTAAAGGAATAATAAATTGTCCTAAAAGTAGTAAGAAAAAACATCAAATCCTTGGCATAGTAATGCTTTTTTTAAAGACAGTGCTTACAGGAAAAGAAAATTCAATAAATAGGCTGACTAGGAGATATGCTGAATAGCAAAGATTGAGACAAATAGTTTTCCTAGGGTATATATAGTACAGAATGACAAAGAAATAGAAAGTAAGAAATGCTTTTTTGTGTTTTTTTCCATTTTTATAGAAGAAATCAAAAGGGATGTCAGAGAAGATAGAGTAGTAAGTACCACTTCTTCACCTTGACAAAAATTTTACTGACAGAATCTGTCTAATGTAACTATTTTAGAATTCTGTAGCTATTTGAAGATTTGCATCTTTCAGGGGAAGAGTTGGCCATTAAATTGTGGTAATTTTAGCTGTAATCAAGGTAGTATTAACTCCCTTGACCCATGACATGTAGCTGTACCTGCACTGTTAGACAGGTTCACAGGAACCAGGCTGGGTAATGTTGAGAAGTTTCGGTGTACAAGCCAAGGGGAAATATGCAAAATTATATGAAGAAGCTGTTAAAATATTCCTGCCTTTTTAAACTACATATTGGGAGACTTCCAGTCAAGATGGAGGTATAGGTAGATGCACTTCACCTCCTCACGCAACCACAGACAGAATTAAAACTAAACTTCAAAACAAGTAACACCCAGAACTGTCAGAAAATAGAACTGTATGGAAGTCTGACAACCAGGGATTTAAAGGAGCCACATTCATCCAGATGGCTAGGAGGAGGGAGACACAGAGATGGGTGGAGAGGCAAAGAGACCCGATGTGGCACAGAGAGGCAGCAGTGGAACAGGAGGTCCCACATTCACATGTAGTGGATAAAAATTGGGAGGGATACCTTAGGAGCAAGCAATTATAGCCCTAGGCAAGACCACATAGCCCAGGATTCCAGCGCTGGGAAGATAAATCCCCATAACTTCAGGCTATAAAAACCAGTGGAGTTTGGGGAGGTGGAAGAAACTTCCAGAGTTTCAGGAGACTCTGCCTAAAGGGCCCTCATGATCTTAGAACTTACACAAACCCATCCACTCTGGGATTCAACACCAGGGCAACATCTGGAAGGGCACCAGTCACATATAGAGAGTGGGTGAAGTAACTGGAGACAGGGCCAGTGCTGGGCAAAAGTCCAGAAGCCAGGCAGTGGCACTATTCCCTCTCCAAGCCCCCCTGCCACACAGCCACAAATCAGTAAAGCAGGTTGCCCCACTCTGGCAGAGGCTCAATCCCACACAACTCATAGGTGCCTTTTCTACAGAAGGCTATGCTACTAAGATGAAGTCAAAGCAGCTCCGAGTAATAAACAGAAACAAACACAGGAGGTCTGCTAAATTGAGGAGACAAAAAAAAAAACAAAAAACATGGCCCTAATGAAAGAACAGAACAAAACCCCAGAAAAAGAATTAACAGAATGGAGATAACCAATATATAAGATGAAGAGTTCAAAACACTGGTGATCAGGATGCTAAAAGAACTCTTTGAGTATAGCAACAACATAAAGGAAGAAAGGAAAATTATGCTAAGTTAAATAAAGAAAAATCTACAGGAAACAACAGTAAAGGGGAGAAAGTTGGGATTCAAATCAATGATTTCAAACATAAGAAAGAAATAAGAATTTTAAAAAACTGCAATAGTATAAGAAGTCTCTGGGACATCTCCAAACATACTAACATCCAAATCATAGGGATGCCAGAAGGGGGAGAAGAACAAGAAATGGAAAGCTTACTTGAAAAAAAATGAAAGAAAACTTCCCTAGTTTGGCAAAGGAAATAGACATAGAAGTCCAGGAAGCACAGCGAGTCCCCTATGAGTTGGACCCAAAGAGGCCCACTCCAAGCCACATCATAATTAAAATGCCAAAGGTTAAAATTAAAGAGAAAATCTTAAAAGCAGCTAGAGAAAAGCAGGTAGTTACTTATAAAAGATTTCCCATAAGACTGTTGGCTGATTTTTCAGAAGAAACTTTACAGGCAAGAAGAGACTGGCAAGAGGTATTCAAAGTGATGAAAAGCAAAGAACTACAACCAAGGTTATTCAGCTCATTTAGAATTGAAGGGCAGGTAAAGTGCTTCCCAGACAAGGTAAAGCTAAAGGAGTTATCATCATCAAGCCATTATACATGAAATGTTAAAGGGACTTATTTAAGAAAAAGACCAAAATTATGAACATTAAAATGGCAACAAATTCACAACTATCAAAAACTGAATCTAAAAACAAGAAGCTAAGCAAACAAGCAGAATAGGAACAGAATCATAGATACCAATGTCATTTGGACAATTACCAACTGGGAGGGGGAAGGGGGAAGGGGGAGAATGGGGGGAAAAGGTAGAGGGATTAAGAAGTATAAATGGTAGGTACAAACTAGACAGGGGGAGGTTAAGGATAGTATAGGAAATGGGGAAGCCAAAGAATTTATACATACAACCTGTTTGTGGACATGAACTCAGTGGGGGGATTGCTGGATAGGAAGGGGTGGTGGGCAGAGGGATGCCAAGGGGGTAAAATTAGGACAACTGTAATAGCATAATCAATAAAATATATTTTAAAAAATAAAAATGAACTACATATTGGTATGGGGCTAGATTCCTTTTATATACTTCAAATAAAACTATATTACAACAGAGTGAATGCCGAAGTAAATACAGGCCATATAGTAAAGAGACAAACAGGTAAAAGAACCTCACTTTTCTCACTAAATACTTTTTTGTTTTATGAAATATAATTATCATTTAACAAAAAATTTATTTCATCTTAGTGTCTAATGGGTTTATTGTTTTTAATGAATTAAATATTTTTAATATACTCTGGTTTCACTTAAAATTGTATAAATCTTTTGCCTTTTAAATATTTTTTGGTGTCTCTGTTTAACTTCAAACATGGTAAGTATCAATTGTTATAACCTCAGAAACAAAGCTTTTTGGTGGTATTAGTAATTTTTAAGAGTTTAACAATGTTCTGAAACCAAAAACCAAGTCTAAAAATTGCTGCCTTGTGGTAAAGATCACAGTCGACCTGCCCCACCCATGCACACAGAACTCCCACTAGCTTTTGAGTGCCTTACCCTTAAATACAAGTTGACAGGCAGTGATCGCCAGCTGTTTAAGGAAATCATATTAAGCGTATATGAGGACAAGACACTGTGGACATTACTCAGTCATAGGGTTGCCAGGAGTCAGAGCTGACTCAACAGTCTGTACAATACAAGTTGGAGGTGCCCATAGTGAGTTATGCCAAAGTCCTGAAAATGAAAGATGTTAAAATGGGAACTGCCATCAAAGGGTTTCTTTCTAGAGAATTGAGTAAAAGAAGAGTGTTCATAGATGGTATTAAGATAGTCCTCATTATGTGAGGGGCAGAGCAAGTGACCTGTCATCAACCTTTTCAGCATGAAGATTTTATGCCTTTATTTACATGTAGCTCTAATATTGGAAAATTATTTCTTATTTATTCTGTAGAATTACTCCTGAACGAGTAAGGTCCCTATCACGAGTTTGTGTCCCACTTGTTACTCTGCCGGATTTTGAACCACTGATAGAAGCCCTGCTCACCTACCATGGAACTGAACCTCAGGAAAAGCTCTGGCCTGAGTTCTTTGATGCTGTGAATGAGGCCTTTTTGCTGTAAGTGATACCCACTTATCCTATCACCCAACTTTGTTTTTCCTTTTCTTAGAAAATTTCAGTATGTTGGAAATGCAGTTTTCAGATGCTTTCATCTCATTACACACTTTATGCTCTTAAAAATTATTGAGGATCCCAATGAGCTTTTTAAACATGTGGATGATATCTGTCAATATTTATCATATTTGAAATTAAAATATAAGTTTTGAAAATATTTTACTTATTATTGTATTTTATTGTTTATGCTACTAGAGTTGTCTCCACTTTTTCTCCCTTTGCCCACTTCCATCGATCCCCTCACCCCTCCCTTAGGCAGTCCCCTCATCAATCCCCTCATCATTGTCCATGCTCGTGAGTCATGGATATGTGTTCTTTAGCTAATTCGTTTGCCTTCTTTCATCCAGTTCCCTGCTTCCTCCTCTCCACAGCTGTCAGTCTGTTCCATGTAACTGTGCTTCTGTTTCTATTTTTTTCATTAGTTTATTTTTAGATTCCATATATAAGTGAGATCATGTGGTATTTGTCTTTCACTCCCTGGCTTATTTCACTTAGAATAATATTCTTTAGGTGCATACATGCTGTCACAAAAGGTAAGAGTTTCTTTTTTTTTACTGCTGTGTAGTATTCTATTGTGTAAATATGTCACAGCTTTTTTTAATCCACTTATCTACTGATGGGCACTAGATATCACAGAAATATAAGGGATCGTAAGAAAATACTATGAACAGTTATATGCCAAGGAATTGGACAACCTGAGTGAAATAGATAAATTCATAGAAATGTACAATCTTCCAAAACTGAATCAGGAAGAATCAGAAAACCTGAATAGGCTGATAACTAATGAATTGAAGCAGTAATCAAAAACTCCCAACAAAGAAATAAACATATTTTACTACTTTTAAAAATAACAATAAATTGATTACATGTTAAAAAGATTATTTAGCAAGAGTGGCAGGTTTTTTACATTTTTTGTAAATCTGTTTTATTGTCTGACTTAAAAGAAGATAGCTGGTTCTCATATATATTTCTGTATTCAGTCTGGTGCAATAGTTGTCTTGGTTGAAGTATATGAAGAAAATCTAGCCCCACACAGATATGTAGTTGGAAAAGGCAGGAGTATTTTTAATAGCCATCTCAGGTGATTGTAGATATTGTTTTTGCATACCTCATCAAATTTTGAAAACTGTGGTTTTTTTATAGTTAGTTGTGATGTAGAATATGAAATTACATCACTGAGCTTTTCATACTGATACATTAAAACTTACTGGGGTATCTTGCACTTTTAATGGGTCTTTTGTCCAAGCAGGACTTTGTAGCCCTGTTCATGGTTCTTTTGGAAAATACTGATTGGTTGTTATGCAGATCTTCCAAACATTGACATAGTACTTTATTTTATAGTAACAAACCTAACATTAATTAATTCCTTTCACCGCCAACTTCATCAGCAGTGTTGTATTTAAGTATTGTGAAGCTGTTAAGCTCATGTTGGTGAAAACAAATTTTCCAAGATTCTACTTTCTACTTAAAAACTCAAATTTATCATTGGTTTCAAATACTGCCTATTGTACTTGAAGTACTAGAGTCACTTCATTAATTTTTGAGCAAATATGAGTCAAATACTCAAGTCTGAATACCATTGTTTGCCTGCCAGTCATTCTTTTAGGTTTCCATTTTAAAAAGTGGCCAATTCTCGCAGCTCAAACAGTTGCACAGGTGCTTTCCCTTCAGACAACATCATTTCTTTTTTGTTGTGTAACAGAAATGTTTTATGCACACTATTCGTTTTACCACACAGAATTTTTTAATAAAAAGTATTCTCAAGGATAAAACTTAATAAAACTAATATTTTATATTGTTTTGTCAAATACACTTTTATGTGAAACTGGCAGTGTTTTTACTGGGAGTATGTAGTCATGAAGGATACAGTGACCACTCTCCCTGCTTTAGTCTGTGCTAAGTACAGCAGCATTTCCATTGTTGCTTCTGAGCTACAATGCAAACATCAGCCCAGCTGTTCTAAGAAAAAAAACATGCCATTCAAAATAGTTATTCAACACTTAAGTATTTTTGTATCACATGTGTATATCTCCAAGTTCACCTAAAAGAACTCCTTTTCTTGGTGTTGATCCAGATGAATATAAGCAACCCAATTAGTCCAGCCATATCTAAAAATTACATTTTCAGGCAGAAGTGCAGTTCTGTTGATGAAATACTAATTCATCACATGTACATTTGAAGTATTTGAATCCTTTTTGTTTAGACTGAATGATTGGTCTCAGGTTGTTGCTACAATTAACTAGCACTATAATAGTAACTGAAAACATTCTATTGAATAAGACACAATAAAGCAAATTATTAACATCTATAAAGCCAAGGGTAAAATTACTTTCCTCATACTGCTTTTCATTTAGAGTTTAGCCCAATTCCTTCAGAGTAGATATTTCCTACTCATGAGCCAGAGAAATCTGATATATAATGGTTTCATCTTTTCCCAATGAAACATCTATGAGATGAGAAAGTAAATCTTTTAATTCTCTTTTGTAAAGCCACTGATTTCTTTTCTTTTTTTTTTTTAGATTTTATTTTATTTTACTTTTTAGAGAGGGAAGGAGGGAGGGAGAAAGAGAGAGACAGAAACATCAATGTGGGGTTGCTGGGGGTCATGGCCTGCAACCCAGGCATGTACCCTGACTGGGAATCGAACCTGTGACATTTTGGTTCACAGCCCGTGCTCAATCCACTGAGCTATGCCAGCCAGGGCTTTGATTTCTTAACTAAAAGAAAATATAAATTTTATCTGAATATTAAATTCTTTAAAAAATTTTTAATGCTTTATATATCCATATTAAAAAATTTATGTATAAACAAATTTATGTGTGTGTATATATATATATATATATATGGTTGATATGGAAAAAGTCCAGCCATTGTTAATATAACGAGAATGGTTTGCACAACATCCATGTAACCTGGCAGCCAAGGACAGTGGACTGGAATGTGCATGTGTGGTCAATGATGACTTCACTGTCCCAGTCAGTGGGGAGGCAGTAGACGATGTTGAATGAGCATGTATACTGAGTGGCAGTGACATTCAAAATGACTGAGCAAGTAGAGCAAAGAATCTGCATCAAATTTTGCATTAAGCTTGACTATCCCTCTGCAGAAACTATTCAAATGACTCAGAGGTCTGCAGCTATGGGCAACTGGTGATTGACAGCTTCATCAGAACAACACACCTGCTCATGCGTCATGTCTCATGTAGATTTTTTTGGTGAAACATCAAATCACCCAGGTGACTCAGCCCCACTACAGCCCAGATTTGGCTCCCTGCAACTTCTAGCTTTTCCCAAAGCCAAAATCACCTTTGAAAGGGGAGAGATTTCAGACCATTTATGAGATCCAGGAAAATACAGTGGGGCAGCTGATGATGATTAGGAGAACTGTGTGAGGTTCCAAGGTGCCTACTTTGAAGGGGACTGAGGTATCATTTTCCTATGTACAGTGTTTCTTATATCTTGTATCTCTTTCAATAAACGTCTCTATTTTTCATATTACATGGCCGGATACCTTCTGGACATACCTTGTATATACCTAAAATAATCTGGATGAAATTTTTAAATTCTTCAAAAATTTCTAAATATTATTCCAAAAAACACTTAACAAAGTATCCCTCTCACTATGTTTTCATGTAGAAACAAAAGAAAATGTCAGAATTTTATTTTTTTACATCTTTTTTCCAGCTTTATTGAGATGTAATTGGCATATAACATTGTATAAGTTTAAGATTTACAGTGAGTTATTTTGATACATTTTTATATTGCAAAATGACTACTACCATAGATTAGCTAATACAGTATCATTAACTATAATCACCATGCTGTACATTAGATCCCTTGAACTTATTCATCTTACTATGGAAGTTTGTATACTCTGACCAACATCTCTCCATTTTTTCCCACCCCCTTGTTCTAGGTAACCATCATTGTAATCTCTGTTTTTATGAATTCAGCTTTTTTAGCGTCCACATAAAGTAATAATCATACAGTATTTTTGTTTCTGTGTCTGCCTTGTTTCACTTAGCATATTGCCCTCAAGGTCTATCAATATTGTCACAAGTGAACGGATTTCTTCTCTCGTGTGTCTGAATGATAGTCCATTGTGTGTGTGTGTGTGTCTCAGTCTCACATCTTCTGAGCCATTCATTCATCCAAACTTAGGTTGTTTCCATATCTTGACTATTGTGAAAAATGCTGCAATAAATGTGGAGTGCAGATATATTTTTGATATCTTATTTTCACTTCCTTTGGATATATTTACCCAGAAGCGGGATTTTTGGATCATATGGTAGTTCTGTTTTTAATTTTTGAGGAACTTCCATGCTTTTTTCCATAGTAGCTGCACCAACTGTGCACAAGGATTTGCTTTTCTACATTTTCCCCAGCATTTGTTATTTCTTGTCTTTTTCATGACACTTATTAAATGGTCATCTAATAGGTGTGAGGTGATTGCATTTCCCTGGTGATAAGTTATGTTCAGCACCTTTCATGTACCTATTGGGCATTTATTTGAATGTTTTCTTTGGAGAAATATTTACTCAGTTACTCTGCCCATTTTAAAAAACAAATTGGTCTTTTTTCAGTTGAGTTACATGAGTTCTTGATATATTTGAATATTAACACATTATCAGATAGTTCTTTAATCCATTTTGAGTTGAATTTTGTGTATGGTATAAGGTATGGGTCCATTTTCATTTTGCATGGGCTGTTCAGTTTTGTCAGTACCATTTATTGAAGCAACTGTCTTTTTCCCATAAGATAAGCTAAGCTTTCTTTTGTGATTTAATTAACCATTTATGTGTAAGTTTATTTCTTGGCTCTCTGTTCTGTTCCATTGATCTATGTGTGTGTTTTTATGCCAGTCCCATCAGGTTTGATTACTACAGGTTTATAATATAATTTGAAATCAGGAAGTATCTGCCTCTAGCATTGTTCTTTTTTCTCAAGATTGCCTTGGCTTTTGGGGTCTTCTATGGTTCCATACAAATTTTACAGTTATTTTTTTCTGTTTCTGTGAAAAGTTAAGTTAGGTTTTGATAGGAATTGCATTGAATCTGTAGATTGTTTGGGGTAGTATGGACATTTTACAACATTAATTTTTCCAATACAGGAGCATGGTCTGTCTTTCCATCTATCTGTTTATCAGTTTTTTTCATCAGTGTCATAGTTTTCAGTGGACAGATCATTTACCTCCTTGGTTAAACCTATTCCTAGGTATATTATTCTTTTTGATGAAATTGCAAATGGGATTTTTGTTCATTTATTTTTCAAATAGTTTATTGTTAATGTGTAAAAGCACAACTATTTTTTGTGTATTGATTTTCTACCTGCAACTTACTAAATTTATTAGTTGTAACAGACTTTTGGTGGAGTCTTTAGTGTTAATATATATAATAATCCTGTCATCTACAGTTTTACTTCTCCCTTTTACAACTGAATGACTTTTAGTTCTCTTACCTAATTGCTCCAGCTAGGACTTCCAGTAATATGATGAATAAAAGTGGTGAGAGTGGGCATCTGTGCTTCGTTCCTGAACTTTGAAGAAAAGCTTTCAGTTTTCATCATTGACTTTGATGTCAGCTTTCATATGTAGCCTTTATTATGTTGAAGTACATTTCCTCTAGACCCACTTTGTTGAGAATTTTTATCATGAATGGATGTTGAATTTTGTTCAATGCTTTTTTGCTGCTTCTGTTGAAATGATGTGACTTTTTATCCTTTTTTTAAAAATCCTCCTCGAGAATATGTTTTTGTTGATTTTAGAGAGAGGAAAGAGGGTGGGGAGAGAAACATTGATGTGAGAGAGAAACATCAATTGGTTGCTTCTTGTATGCTCCCTGACCAGGTATCAAACCTGCAACCTAGGTATGTGCCCTGACTGGGAATTGAACCTATAACCTCTTGGTGTATAGGATGAGACTTCAACCAACTGAGCCACCTGGCCAGGGCTTATCCTTCATTTTGTTAATGTGTATCATATTGATTGATTTGCAGGTGTTGAACCATCCTTGTATGTTAGGAATAAATCCCAATTGGTTATTAAATTAGGTTCCTGGACCCAGTTTGTGTGTGTGTACATGTAGGCTTCCTCACATCAAGCAATTTTCAGACACCCACAGGGTGTCCAAGAATTCAATTCAGTATGACACCATCTACATGGAGATAGCATTAGATTCCACAGGTAAATGGCTCAGTTCTGCAAGACTGCCCTCCACTTCGGATTCCAATTGTAAGCCCAGATTGTTATCTGCACTTCTGACCAACCGGATATAAATTGGAGGTTCCAGTGACCCCCTACAACTCAGGATTCCAGTCACAAGTCTAGGTGGTTACTTATGCTTCTGACTGACTAATTATAAATCAGAGATTTCCACAACCCCACTTTCTGTTTGGTTAATTTGCTACAATGGCTCATACAACATAGAGAAATATATTACTTCAGAGTTTACCTGTTTATTATAAAAGGATATACCCCAGGAACAATCACATGGAAGAGATACATGGGGAAACAGTACAGGCACCTCTCCAGGTGTGGTATTCTCCCCACATCTCCAAGTGTTCACCAACCCAGAAGCTCTCTGAACCTCATCCTTTTGGATTTTTACTGACACTTCATTAATAGGCATAATTGATTAAATTCTTGGCCATTGATAATTGATTCAACCTCTGGCCCTTCCTCCCTCCTGGAAATCAGGGGGGATAGGACTGGAAGTTCAGACCCTCTAGTCACATAGTTGGCTCTCCTGACAACCAGCCGACACCTCTAGGTGAAATCCAAAAGTCACCTGATTAACATAACAGGAGATGCCTTGACCACTCTCATCACTTAGAAAATTCCAAGGGTTTTAGAAGCATTGTGCTAGGAACAGCATTGAAGACCAAATATATCTTTATTATTATTGTAAATCACAATATTATAGTCATGGTGTGTGATTCTTTTAATCCATTGTTATATTTGGTTTGCTAATATTTTGTTGGGAATTTTTGCATCAATATTTATCAGGGACATTGACCTGTAATTATCTTTCCTGTAGTGTCCTATCTAGTTTTTGTATTCTGGTTGTGATGCCCTTTTGTAAAATGAGTTTGGAAGTGTCCTCTGTTTTTGGAAGACTGAGGAAAGTTAATTCTCTCTTAAATCGTCTTTTAAAAATGTGGGAGAATTCACCAGTGAAATCATCTGGCTGGACTTTTTTTGTTGGGAGTTTTTGATTAGTGTTTCAACCTCCTTGCTAGTAAACGGTCTGTTCAGATTTTCTTTTTCTTTATTATTCAGTCTTGGTAGGTTGTGTGTCTCTATGAACTTACTCATTTCGTCTTGGTTGTCCAGTTTGTTTGGTGTATAATTTTTCATTATAATTTCTTTATGATCACTTATATTTGTGTGGTATCAGTTATAATGTATCCTCTTGTATTTATACTTTCATTTGTGCTTTCTTTCTGTTTTTCCTTTTTTAATTTTTTAAATATATTTTATTGCGTATGCTAATTACAGTTGTCCCATTTCCCCCGCTTTATGCCTCTCCACCCTGTACACCCCTTCCCACCTGCATTCTCCCCCTTCAGTTCATGTCCATGGGTGGTACATAGAAGTTCTTCGGCTTCTACATATCCTATACTATTCTTAACCTCCCCCTGTCTATTTTCTACCTAGCATTTATGCTTCTTTTTCCCTGTACCTTTTCCCCCTCTCTCCACCCACACTCCCCTACTGATAACCCTCCATGTGATCTCCATTTCTGTGATTCTGTTCCTGTTTTAGTTGTTTGCTTAGTTTATTTTGGGGTTTTTTTTTTACATTCAGTTGTTAATAGCTGTGAGTTTGTTGTCATTTTACTGTTCATATTTTTGGTCTTCTTTTTCTTAGATAAGTCTCTTTAACATTTCATATAATAAGGGCTGGGTGATGATGAACCCCTTTAACTTGACCTTATCTGGGAAGCACTTTCTCTGTCCTTCACTTCTAAATGATTGCTTTGCTGGATAGAGTAATCTTGGAGGTAGGTCCTTGCTTTTCAGGACTTGGAATACTTCTTTCTAGCCCCTTCTTGCCTGCAAGGTTTCTTTTGAGAAATCAGCTGAGAGTCTAATGGAAACTCTTTTTGTAGGTAACTGTCTCCTTTTCTCTTGCTGCTTTTAAGATTCTCTCCTTATCTTGAATCTTGGGTAATACAATGAAGATGTGCCTTGGTGTGTTACCCCTTGGGTCCAACTTCTTTGGGACTCTCTGAGCTTCCTGGACTTCCTGGAAGTCTATTTCTTTCACCAGATAGGGGAAGTTTTCCTTCATTATTTGTTCAAATAAGTTTTCAATTTCTTGCTGCTGTTCTTCTCCTGCTGGCACCCCTACGATTTAGATGTTGGAACACTTAAAGTTCACTTGGAGGTTCCAGATCCTCTCCTCATTTTTTTGAATTCTTGTTTCTTCATTCTGTTCTGGTTGAATGTTTATTTTTTCCTTTTGCTCTAAACTGTTGATTTGAGTCCTCATTTCTGTCCTGTCACTGTTGGTTCCCTGTAGATTTTTCTTTATTTCACATAATGCAACCTTCATTGCTGCCTGGGTCTTTTTTATGCTGTTGAAGTACTTAGTGAGTTCTTGGGGCATCCTGATAACCAGTGTTTTGAACTGTGTATCTGAAGAGATACGTTGGTTACCTCTTCATTGCTTAGTTGTATTTTTTCTGGAGCTTTGAACTGTTCTTTCATTTGGGCCATTTTTTTTTTTTTGTCTCAGCACACCTATTACGTAGTAAGCAGTGGAGCCTTAGGTGTTCACCAGGCTGGGGCAACCCATATAGCTGCTGTATGCAGTGTGATGCTGTATGTGGGGGAGGGGTCTGAGAGGGAACAGTGCCGCTTGCTCCACTCTGCTGGTTTTCAGTTACTTCCCCCGCTTCCCACAGTCAAATTGGGCCTTTCTGGTGCTGATTTCCAGGTGGATGGGTTTGTGCTTGTTCTAGGACCCTGTGGGTTTCTCCAGTGAACTCCCCCGTGAGGCTGGGAGTTTCTCCCACTGTCTCAACCCCCACAGGTGTTTTCAGTCAGAGGTTTGAGGCTTTATTTCCCTGCGCTGGAACCTTAGGTTGCATGGTCTGTCTTGCTCCCCAATTGTTTCTCCTGATTTATCTGCGCTTGAATGTGGGACCGCCCACTCTGCAAGCCACCACCTCACCCAGTCCTCCAGCCACTGCCTTGCCACTAGTCCTCTCCAGCTGGCTGTCCATCTCCACCCCTCCTACTGGTCTGGATGAATAGTTCTTCTTTAACTCCTTGGTTGTTGGACTTCCATACAGTTCAATTTTCTGTCAGTTCTGGTTGTTTTTTGTTTTTAAATTCATCATTGTCCTTTTGGTTGTGTGAGAAGGCACAGTGTGTCTACCTACACCTCCGTCTTGTCTGGAAGTTCATTTTTGTTTATCAGTTAATTCACTCATTCAAAAATATCTGAGTATCTTCTGAATATAAGGGACTCATCCTAGGCCCCCACTCAAGTGGACAGAGTTTAGTCTACCACAGCAGGATTCAAGCATGAGGTACTATCCTCTGTTTTCCTTTTTGATTGGTCTATCTTACCAATTCTTTCTTTCATAAAAAAGTAATCACCAAAAATGGGACAACTGTAATAGCATAATCAATAAAATATACTTTTAAAAAAACTATCAAAAAATAATCACCAAATTCAGGATTATCTAGGTTTTCTCCTATGGTATCTTCTAGGGCTTTTATAGTTTTTGTATTTTAAATTTAAGTTTAGCATCCATTTTGAAATAATTTTTGAGAAGGGTATAAGGTCTATGTCTAGATTCATTTTTTTTCTTGCATAAGGATAGCCAATTGTCCCAATACCATGGGTTAAGAAGATAATCTTTACTCCATTGTATTACCATTGCTCCTTTGTTAAAAATAGTTGACTATTTTTATTTGGGTTTATTTTTGGACTTTCTCACTCTCTTCCACGACCTATTTGTCATTACCACAATGTCTTGGGTATCATAGCTTTACAGTAAATCTTGTAGTCACACAGTATCAGTCCTCCAACTTTGTTCTTCTCCTTCAACATTGTGTTGACTAATCTGGGTCTTTTGCTTTTCCACATAAACTTTAGAACCAGTTTGTTGATACTCACAGAATAGCTTTCTAGGATTTGGGTTGAGACAGCATTGAATCTGCAGGTCAAATTGAGGAGAACTGACATCTTGACAATATTGAATCTTCCAATCCGTGAATATTTCTCTATTTATTTAATTTTTCTTTGATTTTATTCATGAGAGTTTTGTAGTTTCCTCATGTATATTTTATACATATTTGGGTAGATTTCTACCTAAGTATCTCATTTATGTTTTTAATTTCAAATTCCACTTCTTCCTTGTTGGTACATAGGAGAGTGATTGACTTTGTTTTCCAACTTTGTATCCTGCCGTTTTGCTCTAATGGCTTATTAGTTCCAGGTGTTTGACATCTCACTTGGATTTTCTACATAGGTGATCATGTCATTAATGAACAAAGACAGTTTTATTTCATTCTTCCCAATCTGTATATCTTTGATTTCCTTTTCTGTTCTTATTGCATTAGCTAGACTTTTAGTATGGTGTAGAAAAGCCTGGTTCAGGGGAACATCTTTGCCTGTATCTGATTCTAATATCGAAGCTTCAAGTTTTTCACTATTAAATGTGCTATGAGCTTTAGGTTTTCTGTTGCTATTCTTTTGTCAACTTGAAGAAGTTCCTCTCCAGTCCTAGTTTACTGAGAGTCTTTTTATATTGAATGGAATTGGTTTTTATCCAATGCTTTTTCTACGTCTATTGATACCGTGTGTGTGTGTGTGTGTGTGTGTGTGTGTGTGTGTGTGTGCGCGTGCGTGCGTGCACATATTTAGCCTGTTGATGGGCTACATTAATTGATTTTCTAAAGGTGGATCACCTGAAACAAATGCTACTTGGTCATGGTATATAATGCTTTTAATTCATTGTGGGATTGGGGTCACTAATTTTTTGGTGAGGATTTTTTGCATCTATGTTAATGAGAGATAATGGTCTTTTATTTTCTTGTAATGTCTTTGTCTGCTTTTGGTATTAGTGTAATTCTGGCCTCATAGAATGAGTTAGGAAGTGCCAGTTTATTATTTTCCTTCTCTCTAAAGAACTTCTTTTAACATTTCTTACAAGACAAGTCTACTGGCAACAAGCCCTTTCAGTTTTTGTTAGTGTGAGAAAATCTTTGTTTCTCCTTCATGTTTGAATTACAAGTTTTGAAGGATACAGAATTCTAAATGGCACTTTCCCCCACTTTCCTCAACACTGCAAATATTGCATTCTACTCTTTTCTTGCTTGTTTGGTTTCTGAGAAGTTGGATACAATTTTTTCTTTGTTCCTCTATAAGTAAGATGTTCTTTTTCCTCCATTTTCTTTCAGGATTATCTTTATCTTTGATTTTTTTGTTTGTTTCACAATGGTATGCCTAGGTATAGTGTTTTGGCATTTAACCTGCTTGGTGTCCCATTAGCTTCTTGGAACTGTGATTTGGTATCTGAGATTTATTTGGGAAAATTCTCAGTTATTATTGTTTTAAATATTTCTTCTGTTCCTTTCTCTTTCTTCTTCTGTTATGCCCATTACATGTATTTACATCTGTGTAGTTGTCTGTCTACATTCCTTGAATATTTTGTTTTGTTTTGTTTTGTTTTTTCAGTGTTTGTTCTCTTGCTCTTTGGTTTTCAGGATTTCCACTGATAAATCCTCTAGGTCTGAGAGTCTTTCCTCAGTCAGGTACTAATAAGTCCATTAAAAGCATTCTTCATTTCTGCTACTGTGTTTTCTTTCTGTAGTATTTTGGGGGAGGAGTGGGGTTTTTTCTTAGGATTTTCATCGTTCTCCTTACATTACTCATCTGTTTTTGCATGCTGTCTGTTCTATTCATAAGAGCTCTTTTCATATTAATCATAGTGTTTTTTAAAAAATAATCACAGCTAACATTTATTGATTATTTTCTGTGTTCCAGGAGGTATTCTAAAGGTCTCATTACAGCTTCATCACAGTCTTATGAGGGAGTTACTCATTTTCCTTTTTTCTGAAAGATAAAATAAGTAGCTAACATATGTTTCAGTTACATAGCATTATTATTTGATATTTATATATCACTACACTAGTGATCACCACCATAAGTCTAGTACCATCAGTACCGTATATTTGATCATCTTTACCCATTTTATTCACTTCTAGTCCCCTTCCCCTCATAACCACCAGTCTGTTCTCTCTGAGTTGGTTTTTGTTTTTTGTTTGTCCATTTATTTATTTTGTTTTTTGATTACACATATAAGTGAAATCATATGGTATTTGTCTTTCTCTGTCTGAGATATATGGCCCTTATTTCACTTAGCATAAACCCTAAAGTCCATCCATGTTGTCACAAATGGAAAGACTTTCTTCTTTTTTATGGATGAATAATATTCCATTGTGTGTGTATATATGTGTGTGTGTGTGTCACATCTTCTTTAGCCATTCATCCATTGATGGACACTTCGGTTGTTTTCATATCTTGACTACTATAAGTAATATTTCAGTGAACATAGTGGTACATATATCTTTTCAAATTAGTTTTTTTTCATATTCTTCAGATAAGTGTCCAGAAATAGAATTACTGGATCATGTGATAGTTCTATTCTTAATTTATTGAGGAATTTTCTTACTGTTTTCAACTCATACAAGTCAACAACAAAAAGACAAATAACCCAATTGAAAAATTGGCAGAGGATCTAAATAGACATTAATCCAAAAGAAGACATACAGATGGCCAACAGGCACATGAAAAACTGTTCAAAATGACTAATTTTTAAGGAAATGCAAATCAAAACTGCAATGAGATATCACCTGGTACCTGTTAGAGTGCTATTATCAAAAAAAAAAACAAGAAATAATCAGTGTTGGAAAGGATGTGGAGAAAAGGAAAACCTTGTGCACTATTGTCAGGAATGTAAATTGTGTTCCCCAGCCACTATGGAGAACAGTATGTAGAGTGTCCAAAAAATAATCATAGTTGTTTTTAATTTCCAGTCTGATAATTCCAACATCTCTGCTGTGTGTGGTTTTGATTCTTGGGCTGCTCTCTTCAAATTGTGTTTTTATTTTCCTTTTGGTAGGCCTTGTGATTTTTTTTCTGAATAGCTAAACATGATTGACTAGGTAAACAGAACTGCTGTAAATAAGTTTTTTGTAATGTAGGGGTGAGGTGGGGGGAGGGAAAGTTTTATACAGTCCTGTGACTAGGTCTCAGTCTTATAGTGAGTTTATGCCTCTGGAGTGTGAACCTCACAAGGGTTTATTAGTCCCGCCCCTAGGATGCTTAGCACCACCTGGAATTCGTTATTTCCCTCCCCCATGGTCTGTTAGGCACTGATAATACCCTAGTAGGTTAGGCTTCTGTTAACTAGTTTCTCCTGAGGGCAGGCCATATTAAAAAGAACAGTGTGCTCTATTTAAAAATAGTTTTATTTCTCCCCTCTTTCTGCTTAAAGCAGGAGTGGATTTTTCTCCATTATTTACTGAGAAAACCTGTTCTAGCTTCTGGAGATAAATCTCACAATCTGAATCCCCCTGGAGTCTTTAACTGTCAGAGTAAATCCAAGTTTCTCTTCCCTGGAACTGGTTCATCTGGTGATTTCTACTTCTGAATCTCTGCTCCAGTAAGCCATTGTTCTCTGTATTCATTTGTCTGTCTTGCTGATCTTGGGGACCAAGGTTTGCCTTGTGTCTTTTCCTCTCATGAGGATGTCAGAGAATTGTTGAATTTTCAGTCTGTTCTCCTTTTACTTCTTGTTAGAACAGAGTGGTGATTTCCAAGCCCCTTACATGTAGAACAGGAGACTGGAACTCTCTATATCATATATTAAAAATACATATAACTGCAATACTGTTATTGCATCTAAAAGTTGAGGGACTTCCAGCCAAGATGGAGGCATAGGTAGATATACTTTGCTTCCTCGCACAACCAAAAGAAAGACAACAACAAATTTAAAAACAAACATAACCAGAACTGCCAGAAAGTCAAACTGTATGGAAGTCCCACAACCAAGGTGTTAAAGAAGAAACATTCACCCAGACTGATAGGAGGGGCGGAGACGGGCATCTGGGGCAGAGAGGACTCATGACAAGGCCGTGCCTGGAGGACAGGGGTGACAAGACTGTGGCTGGTGGACCAAGCAGTCCCACATTTGCAAGTGGACAAACTAGAAGAAACAACTGGAGGAAGACAGACTGTGTAACCCAGGGTTTCAGTCCAGGTAAATAAAACCGCAAAGCCTCTGACTGAAAACACCTGTAGGGGTTGAGGTGACAGTGGGAGAAATTCCCAGCCTCACAGGAGAGTTCATTGGAGAGACCCACAGGGTCCTAGAATGTACACAAACCCATCCACCTGGTAATCAGTGCCAGAAGGCCCCAATTTGCTTTTGGGTTGTAGGAAAAGTGACTGAAAAAAACAGGGAGTTAAGCAAGCAGCATTGTTTCCTCTTGGACCCCTCCCCTACACCCAGCATCACAATGCGGTGATGTGGGTTGCCCACACTGGCAAATATGTAAAGTTCCACCCCTCACTACATAACAGGTGCACCAAGACAAAGATATATGGCCCTATTGAAGGAACAGATCAAAGCTCCAAAAAATAGAACGCAGCAATGAGGAAATAGCCAACCTATCAGCTGTACAATTCAAAACACTGGTAATCAAGATGCTCACAAAAATGATTGAGTATGGTTGCAAAACAGAGGAATGAGTGAAGGTTATGCAAAGTGAAATAAAGAAAAATGTACAGGGAACCAACAGAGACAGGAAGGAAACTGGGACTCAAATCAACAATTTGGAGCAGAAGGAAGAAATAAACATTCAACCAGAACAGAATGAAGAAACAAGAATTCAAAAAAATGAGGAGAGGCTTAGGAATTTCTGGGACAACTTTAAATGTTCTAACATCCGGATCATAAGGCTACCGGAAGGATAAGAGGAAGAGCAAGAAATGGAAAACTTATTTGAACAAACAATAAAGGAGAACTCCCCCAATCTGACAAAGGAAATAGACTTTCAGGAAGTCCAGGAAGCTCAGAGAGTCCCAAAGAAGTTGGACCCAAGGGGTAACACACCAAGGCACATCTTCATTGTATTACCCAAGATTCAAGATAAGGAGAGAATCTTAAAAGCAGCAAGAGAAAAGGAGACAGTTACCTACAAAGGAGTTTCCATTAGACTCTCAGCTGATTTCTCAAAAGAAACCTTGCAGGCAAGAAGGGGCTAGAAAGAAGTATTCCAAGTCCTGAAAAGCAAGGACCTACCTCCAAGATTACTCTATCCAGCAAAGCAATCATTTAGAAGTGAAGGACAGAGAAAGTGCTTCCCAGATAAGGTCAAGTTAAAGGGGTTCATCATCACCCAGCCCTTATTATATGAAATGTTAAAGGGACTTATCTAAGAAAAAGAAGACCAAAAATATGAACAGTAAAATGACAACAAACTCACAACTATCAACAACTGAACTTGAAAAGAAAAAACGTAAGCAAACAACTAGAACAGGAACAGAATCACAGAAATGGAGATCACATGGAGGATTATCTATGAGGTGGGGGAGGGAGAAGAATGAGGAAAATATACAGGGAATATGAAGCATAAATGCGAAGTACATAATAGACAGGAGGAGATTTAGAATAGTATGGGAAATGGAGAAGTCAGAGAATGTATATGTATGACCCATGGACATGAACTAAGGGAGGAGTGTGGTGGTGGGAAGGGGGTGCTAGATGGAGGGCAATAAAGGGGAGAAAAAAATAGGAAAAGTGTAATAGCATAATCAATAAAATATATTTCAAAAATAAAAAGAAAAATTGACACTAATTTCCTAGTATCATCACATATTTAGGAAAAGAGCTAATTCTTCTGATTGCCTCTATTTTTTTTTGTATAGTAGGTTTGTTGGAATTGGAGTCCAAAGTACACACATTGCTTTTGGTTGGTAGGTTCAAAAGTCTCTTTCAATCTGTAGGTTCTCAATCTCTTTTTGTTTTTGTTTTGCAAATTATTTGTTTAAGTAATATGGCTGCTTTTTCCAACTCTCTGGTTTAGAGCATTCTACCACATTGAGTGTGATAAAAGGTGCAACCAACCCCCCCAAACGCCTGCACACTTAAGATTCTGCCTTACTCATATACTCAATTTCTGTATATAGTGGGGCTATTTTGTTATTTTCTATTGTGATTCTTTGGCCTATTTTATATTCATGCATCAGTGTACTTTGTTTTAATAGTAGAGTCATTCTAGTGTTCTTAATATAAAATAGGGCTAGTTCTCACTCATTGTTTTTCAGGGAATTCTTGTTCTATCTTAAACTTTGAAGCCAATTTGTCTAGCTTTAGAAAAACCCACTAATGCTATTTGGGGGGGGCTCATGTTAAATATATAGAGTTACTAAATATTGGGTTGGCCAAAATGTTCATTTGGGTTTTTCCATACACTATAGATTAACTAAGGGAAGACTGGCATCTCTATGATATTTATGCTTTTTATACACCTGTCCAAGAACACTTATGCCTTTCTATTGTTCAGGTTTACTTTTGTGGTCTTAAAGGAATATTTTATATATTCTCCACATTCTGTAAGGATGTTTATCCTGCCTGAAACCTGAGAAGATATTTCAGAAGAATTTAATAACTCTATGATCAAAAATTTGGCAAAATTAGAAATCTAATAGGATTTTTAAAGTCTCCTCAGTAGACTTAAAATTTTTAAAAATGTTTTGGGCATTTTTTTATTCCTAAATTTTTATCGTATTTTTCTGTTTTTACTTTTTGGCTGTAATAAGTAGATCTTCTTCCCATCTTCAAACTGATTTTTTTTATAACATTACCTTTGAAAAATAAATAACCTCAAAATCACTGTCATTTTGTCAACTAGTCAGAGGGAGTAGTTACAAATAGAATATTTGCCGTTATTCATATATATCTTCTAAAGGTTGGAATGTATGTATTTTAATTTTATATTTATGAAGTGTTATAATCCAGGGAATAGAAACTTAAATCAATCATCTAATGTTTTTAAAAAATGGTCAAAACATTATTTTCATGGTTAAAATGTAAACTTTTCTTTTCTGACCACTTTAAACCTCTGTCAGAATATACCCAATAAATCTGAATTTTCTGAGGAGTCTGATCTGTTATCTTTGCTCTTTATGTAAGATACTGACTACTAACTCATTTGAAAGTCTAATAGGCTGTGTGCTTCACATGCTTGTGCTCTCACCTCATTTACCTGAGTATATACTGTAGGTTACAATGGGTCACCCTACTAACTTACGTTTTGCACACTCCAAAACAATTTTTGAAAGTATTTTCTTTTAAGTAAAGTTCTCTTCACCTTTCATCTATTGTAGCTCTATTCCTGATTTATTTAATAATACATTTTATTCAAGAATATGGTCTTAGCATGCAGTATGAATAGCATCCAGTATTGCCCATCTTACTTTTTTATCAAGTGTTAAAGCAAAGGGAAATGGGAAATTGCCCCTCAACATCCTCTGTGAAAACCCACAAAGCTATTTCAGAAATTTCTGGTGAGGAAGAATTATGCTTAAAGAATAGCCACTCTTACTCTACCACAGTGCTCAAATAAAAAGCTGAGGCAGTGGTTCCATGTGTTGTAGGCCCAAATTCCTCCTTGCTATTTATTTTGCTTGTGATAGCCCATTCTCCCTCAGCAACTAGTAAAATGTATTTGGTTTGGAATATCCATGGGGAACAGACTGTCCAGAAATGCTGGGTGGTCTTCAACTTGTCCAATTCTTATGTCTTCAGCTCAGCAAGTTCCCTAAGCAGTGGCGTAAGAGCTGGAGCTTTTCCATGGACACTTTCCCATAAATGGAGCATCCTGGCCACATGCTGACACAGGAAGGCTGATTCAGTCAGTCAGTGTAAATTACCACCTCCACCCCCAACACCCACCTGGCCCCAGCCCCTTAAGCAGTTCCCCAGATTTGCTGCTTGGTCATTTAGAAACCACATACTTTCTTTGACCAATGTGCTCTGCCCTGTGTTTAGCCTTCCAACTATCTGCTCACCACAATACATCAGTGGAATTTCAGCTGTTTTACAACTGGCTGGGTGTATTTGCCCCTGGCTTCCAAACACAGTGATGTATTTTTGGAAATGGGCTGCCTATGTTCTTCTGAACCGCAGATGCTTGCCTCTTTGTGTAGTTTAGATAACCTAGAGGAACTTTTTAATTTCTTTGCCTAAATGTCAAAAGTAACTTTTTGAGTCTCTCCCTGGAATTGCCATCATAGCCATATATAGACAGCAGAGTGTGTAAAACCCTTTCAGGGAAGGCTGAAACCTTTTAATAAGTCTGTGGAGTACAAATAATTACACATAACATGTCTTCTAAGGCAAATCTAATTCCTTTGCTTCAAAAATATTGAGAAATTTGGACTGGATGGAGTATTTTTTTCTATGGAATGAATGAGGCAATGAACAAATGCATGGCTGACTAACCAACAGACCTTATGAGGTAACTATGAGTGTCAAGTAGGGTGACCATATAATTATAAATTGTAGACCACAACACTGCTGAGAGTTAAAAGGGGTGCCTTTTATAATTATGGTCAGATAACAGACATATACTTGCGCCAGGCTCACTGGAATGTATTTAAATGGGCCCGAGGCCTGTGATATGCTTAGCACAGTGCCTGACATGCAGAGTAAACACTAAATAACTGTTAACATGTTGCTATTATTATTTACTTTAACAAAAACTTATTTTTTATAATGTTTTATTGGGTTTTCTCAAGCTTATATCTTTTCTCCCTAATAAAAATATTACTGAACTAAGGCCAGATGTAAGCTAAATTCCCATTGCTGAAAGCTAATTATACAGCCTCCAAAGGTGCTTAAAAGAAAACAAAAGAAATTATAAGAAAAGGCTGACCTTCATCAAAGGTTCTAGTTTTGTGTTTTGTCAGCTTATGTAAAAGAAAAATGAGGCTTTACATGTTGTCATATACTATAGGTGAATGTCTAGATGAAGAAAGGCTAGTGTGTTTATCAAAAACAGTTAGCAAATTAGTAGCAAAAACTCCCATTTTTATTCATTTGTTTATTGAGACTTCCTGACGTTTTGTTTTAATCTTAATAAGACATGGTCATAAAATTAGTCATTTAAAGTGTTTACTTTTCAAATAAAAATCTTCTGATATTGATGGTAGTAGACAGTCCAGTATGTTTGGGCTTGGACAGTTCCTTCACTTGCCATTGCTGCTCTTTGCTTTGAGAAATAACTTTTCTTTCTGCAGGTGTAAGTGATAATGATGGCACCGTTTCCTCAATTTAATATACAGGGGAAGGCAAAAGTAGGTTTACAGTTGTTCGTATGGAAAAATATATAATACAAGAATAAAATATATAATACAAGAATAAATTTTCACATACTCATAACTGTAAACCTACTTTGCCCAGCCCTGTACATCTTAGATCAAGTTTTAATGGAAGTATACCTTTGAGATGTGATAGGAAGTATTCTTTCCAGTTCCTTGGCATTAAGTAATTCTCCAGAAAAGCTGGTCCCAATTTTTGTGGGCTTCTGCGACAGCAAAGCAGCCCTTGATCTCTCTCTGGTTTGGCAAAGTGAAGTACTGTGGGTGTTTGTTTCATGTGAGGAGTTTCCCCCTCTTTTTTTTTTTTTAAATGGATGGCAAGTTTATAAAGGAGCATCACAGAATAGAGCAGAAATTATGTGTTTGACACAGAGACAAGCATTTGTAAATTTGTCTTACCAGAAATACTGTTGACTAGCATTTTGAAGTCATGTCTTAGCACTTCTCTGCCTCTCAGACAGCTTTAGATCACATCCCCCAGAGACAGGCACTACCTGCATGTGGGATCCTATCTTTCCTGCAAAGAACTGGATCCCACATTCTGGTCTTTTGTTGTAGCTATAAAAAACATTTGGAGCTAAAATTAGCTGGACCAATTTCTTTACATCCTACCACTTTTTGAAGAGGATGGGACAAACAACTGCCTCACTAAATTGAGTATTTGGGGGAAACAAAGTATAGTTTTCTAAATGTTAAAGAGACATATAACAGGAGATTGGACAAGGCAAAAGCATCCTGTCCAGGCATCTCCTGCCTCATGTCAGAAATTATTAAGAAAACTCAGATTTTCTGCATAAAAGTGCTCACTAGGAGCCTATTCATCAGTATTTTAAGGAGAAAATTACATTACATATAAGTCTCACCCTATCATTTTCCTAAAACACTGTTATAATGTGAAAAACTCCCTTTAATTATTAGGTAGGAATTTTAGAGAGCCAAGTTTTTAATCTTATCCTGTTTCCCTGGAGTTTGTCATTTTAATCAGTATGCAGACTGAAAGGATAGAACAAGTAGGGTTAGATGAGAAGTACAGCCTTAGAGTTTCTGTGACTAACATGTTGAATAGAATGAAAGTCTTTAGTGTCCCTAAGAAATTTTTTTTCTTTTACCCAGCATATTTTGGATATCCTTCAAGGGATATACATCAACCTCATTTTTTAAAAAATGCAACATATTCCCTGATATGAATGAACCATAATATTTTCAGCTGTTAGTGCATGCATTCAAGTTGTTTCTAATTGTGTCTTTATAACAATGGGGCAGTAAATATCCTTCAACTGAGGCTTTTATTTTTGCCAGGTGGTTTCACAAAAGTATGATTACTAAGACCAGGGGTGTATACATTTTATACTTTATTATGTGGTACTGCTACAGAACACAGGGGAGGCCAAAGAGGGGCCGATATGCTATTACCGAAAGGAAGCCCCCAGGTTCGTTATGTCCGCCACCTTATAGGAAAGACGTCTCTCAATGCCAGAGATTCATAAAAAGGAAAGGAAATGTTTATTTAATGCTGTACAGACTTAAAGTAGTGACCTAATGTCTTCATCAAAATCCCAAAGTCCCTTAAAACACCCACAAACACACACAGTCCTTTCTTCCCTCTTTGCCCAGTCTGATGTACCAAATCTCAGGAAAAGAAATAGAAGTCCGAGGCTCAGGCAGCCCCCAGTTTTTCCCAATAATCCGTCTCAGCTGGTAGGCCTCTCTTGGTTCCCGGCACCATCAGCTGTGTCGCCGGGATCTCTGCTAAAGCTGAATGGTGGTCCCCTTACTAAAGTCCCACTCTGGCAAAGCCACGTGGCTCTCCCTCCCAGGACCATGGGAGTCCCCACTCTGGCAAAGCCGAGTGGTTCTTTTACATGTCCACAGCCATGTGGTCCTCTCTGCACAATGGCTGCGGGAGTCTCCACTCTGCCAAAACCACGTGGTTCTCCCTCCAATGGCTGCCCAGTCTCTCTCTGCAATGGCTGCGAGGAGTGGGGGTTGCCACTCTGCCAAAGCCGAGTGGTGGTTCTCTGCTAAAGCCGCATAGTGATTCTCTCTCACAGGGCTGTGGTTATCTCCTCCTGCACTGGCTGTGATCCTCTCTGCACAATGGCCACGGGAGTCCCCACTCTGGCAAAGCCAATGGCTGCCGCATCTGGGTTTAAACCCCTGCATCAATCTTCCTCTGCAGCCCCATTTCCGACTCCTCCCACACTCAGTTACACTTGCCAGCACTCTCATATCCTTCCAGCTTTACTGGGCTGCCATCGTGAGTCTAGGCAGGCATGGCCCCATGTCATGGAGCCAGTCATCTCCAAGCTCTCCTGCAGGCACTGTAACTAAAGGGAGTTGCCTCCCAGTTACATCTTGGTGGGGAAGTTACTTCCATTCCCCTGGCTCAGAGCATGGCCACAGCTATTTAACATATCTATGTAACCAGTTAAAGGTTATAGATAAGTTAAATGACCACACTAGAGGTTAGCTGCAAAGCCATTACTATGCAAAACAGCTCTCAATGGCCCTGCTCCACTTGTCCCTTCCCTCAACTCACACCTGTGGGGGGAGGAGGGAGGACATCCTAATATTTCCTGGACACCTTGAGTTCTGGACCCCATTCCAAATCCCTATTTGGGGTCCCCCCTTCTTGGCTGCACCACTGACTTGACAGTACCACTGACTTGACCAAAAGGGCAAGATTCCATATCCCACTGCTAAGAATACCTAGCCTCTCTACCTCCTTCATCACTGGATGTCACTCTTCTAAACATTTGTTGACATGAGGGTGAAAAATGGTATCTCCTTGATGTGTTAGTTTACCTTTCTTTACTATTAATAAGGCTGAAAATGTGCATATTTATATTGGTCATTTGCATTTCTTCTATAATTTGCCTTTTTTCTAGTTTTTCTGAGATATAATTGACATATTATGTAATTTGCACTTTTTATTTCAAAACCAGCCTGGCACACATTCAGAACATTGTATGTAATGTGAATGTGCTGGCCCAACCAAATGCTGTTATGAGAGCATATTAAGGTTATGTTGCTTTGTTGTTTTCTTCATGCAAGAATTGTTTATAAGGAGTTAATAAGTCTTTGCAATTTTAGAGCAAAATGGATTTTATTGATAATAGATGATTCACATGTTAAATATTGGATTCATAAATGTAATTATTCACAGAAGTTAGTAGAGTGTGCTCTGAATCAAGCCTCTAATAAAAATACAATTGTTAACGTACACATTTTTCATTCCATATCTGAGAAAAGAACAAAAATATTACAGTAGCCCCTCCTCTTAATCTATGGTATCAGTTTCCTGCAGTCAGCCACAGTCCAAACATATTAAATGGAAAGTTACAGGAATAAACAATTTATAAGTTTTTAAATTATGTGCCATTCTGAGTAGTGTGAAGAAATCTGGCCCTGTTTTGCTCTGTCTCACCCTGTCTTCCCCAAGACAGGAATCATCCCTTTGTCCAGCATATTCACCCAGCTTTGCCTCATCCATCACATATGCATTATAGCATCTCTCATCATCATGATAAGAGGAAGGGTGAGTATAACACAGTAAGATATGTTGGGAGAAAGTCCATATTCAGTATATTTTTATAATTATTTTATTAATTATTATTGTTAATCTCTTACTGTGCCAAATTTATAAGTTAAACTTTATCACTGGTATATATGTATAGGGAAAAAATGTATATATAGGGTTCGGTACTGTCTGTAATTGTAGACATCCAGAGGGGGTCTTGAAACACAACTCCCTGCAGGTAAGGGAGGACTACTTACTATATGTACCGTCAAATGATGGCCATTGGCACCAATTCAGCACCAATAGGAATCCCCAATTTTGGGTGTGTTGAAGATGGAAACTTTATTCAGTGCAAAACAGCTTGATTGTGATACAGTATGGCTGTGAAAACAGCACAGCCGTGAGGCAGCCCTTTGGCCAGGCCCATTTCTGTCTAGATAGCTATGCCCTGGTCCTTGATGATCTGCTTTGTTTTGTGCCAGTCTGCTCTGTGCTGGTCTGCTCCATTCTATTCTGGCATGACATCTTCAGTATTTCAGCTCAGCAAGGGATACACAGTCTTCAGTCTTCCATGGAAAGGGAAAGGACACTCTCAGAGCCAGAGAGAACCTGGCTTATTAGGGACAGCAGTCCCTGCCCCTGGTCCCTGATTGGCCTGTCCTCATGCAGATAAGGATTCCAAATCCTTGCAGTTTGATTGGCCCAAAAGACACTGTCCTTATTGGCCAGTAGAGCCATTTAGGTTGATCAGAGCACTCTGCAGCTCTATTTAGATGGGGGAAAACCTCAGTTCTATTGGTTGAAACAGGATTCCAGGAACTCCTTCATAAGGGCTGGCTCAGATGGCAGAAACACATTGTAGGCAGGTAGTTCAGTGAAGGCCTCTCTGTGAAGTGCAGTTTGCATGAAAGGCCCCTATGTGGAAATAGCTGCTAGACTCTGTTTTCATTTTTTTGTTTTGTCTTGTTTTTTCATTTGAGCCCAGTCAACAATCAGGAGCTCTCCTTAGTGTCTTTTTGTCAGAGTTCACAGTACCTACTGACTTTACTATAGAACTTCTACAACTCTTATATAAATTTGTAACTAAGCAATATCTTTTAATTCAGATATTTAGTGGATCTACTATTTTATATTAGTTTCCTTTTTATCTACTGTTCATTCTCAACAGTGCGTACCTTTGTGTGGCTGGGCATCTCTCAGCCACTGTGATCTAATGCAAAAAATCACACTAACTCACATGGTTGCTCAGAGGGTTTAGGAATGATGCTGTCTCTGAAGAACTTCCACTGAAATGAAAAACTTTTCTAATGATGTACATATTTATTTTATGTGAATCTTGGAAGAAAAAAGGTGTAATGAAAGCAGTTCAAAAAATATTCCTGCTATTTGAGAAGGGAGGAGTCACTGAGCAGCCAAATTTTCCCCTCTGTACCGCAGAGCTTTCTGTCTCCTGGGGGATCTCTGGCTCTGTGGCAGAGTCTACAGAACCTTCCCCCTACTCCTAAGGGATGTTCTACTTCCTCTAGAAAGCTGGACAGAAATCCCTGCCCAGGGGTCCATTAATATGGCTGAAACTGGCTGACAGCTTGGACTTAAAAGACTTCCCCAAACACAGAGTGGGATGAACACAGGATCCAGGTATCTGGCTTGTTTGGAAAGCATCTTCTGTTCTCCCCTGCTGCTCCCAGGCCATATCTTCTGAGCAGCAACCTCCACTTCCCTGGCTGCAGAGTAGAGAGACATATATAACCTGAGGCTGAGGACCAGCTGTAGTATCAGACCTTCTGGGTTCAAATTATAGCTGTAAGTCCTTGGTCACTCTCTGACCTCAATTGCCTTATCTATAAAATAAGGGTAATGATGGTCCCTGTTTTATCCTTGTGGGGTTGTTCAGAGGATTGACATACAGATAAAATGCTTAGCATCACTCCAGGTAAACCCTTAATAAATGGTAGCTATGGGTCTTTCAGTCTCTGCCATTCCTCTGTCTCTTGCTCTTCAGCAGTCAGCCATGCTGTCTTGGAACACCACTTTCCACCACTCTTGTGGGGCCTTCTGGTGGTGCTCCCCTCACAGCCTTCTTCTGAAGACCACTCTGCAAGACTGGCTGCACTTCCCTTCATCTCCTCACTGACTTTGCCTTCAGCTTCCATCACTCCATCAAAACAGTATTCTCAGGGAGGCCAGAAAGGGCCTGCCCAATTCAGTGCTTGTGTTTCCCTCCCAACATCCATGGCCCCTCAGCAGTGCGGGTCACAGCCAGGCCTGCCTTGTGTTCATCCATAGCATTGTCTCTGCATGTCTCCTGCCTCTTTCCGTCTGCGATGGCTCTTCCTCTTCTACCTGTTGGCACAGACCCAGACCCTCTTCTCCCCACGCACACCTCTCTCCCTCAGACCACTCATCCATTCTCTTGCCATTCTATACACATGACAGTTCCCTAATGTACAAGGTCTGTCCAGACAAAGTCCATCCATTGTTAATATAATGAGAATAGTTTGTGTGGCATCGATGTAATCTGGCAGCCAAAGAGAGTGGACTGAAATGTGCATTCATGAACGGTGACAGCGTCACTATACTAGTCAGTGAGGGTGGTAGACCCTATTGAGTGAGCATGTGTACTGTGTGGCTGTTCATTTTAAATGACTGAGCGAGTAGAGCAACAAATCTGCATCAAATTTTGCAATAAGCTTGAACATTCCTCCGCAGAAACTATTTGGATGATTCAGAAGGCTTTCATGGATGATGCAATTAGTGCAGTGCAAATAAAAGTGTGGCACAAATGCTTCAAAAATGGTTGAGAAGCTGTTGAAAGTGATCCACATTCTGGAAGGCCTGCAACAAGCAGAACATCTGAGAATGTTGAATGTGTACAGGCTGTAATAAACAAAGATCAGCAACTGACAGTATGAGAACTAGAAGCTGATCTGGGGATTTCAAAGACTGTTGGAGATTTTGGTGCAAGATCTTGGCATGAAACACGTTGTGGCAAAATTCATCCTGCAGCTTCTGCTACCAATCCAGAAGGAACATTGTGCTGCAGTTGCTAATGACTTGATTCAAACCACTACCAATGAACCAGATTTCTTCAAAAAGGTCATAACTGGAGATTAATCATGGGTCTACAGCTATGATCTGGAAACAAAGGCCCAGTCATCCCAATGGAAGTCACTTTGTTCTCCATACCCAAAGAAGGCCCGGCAAAGTCGCAGCAAGACCAAGACCACGTTAACTGTGTTTTTTTTTTTTATTGGGAAGGTGTTGTCCATCATGAGTACATCCCTCCAGGCCAAACAATTAATAAGGAGTACTACCTCAGTGTTCTTTGTCAGCTGAGAGATACAATACAATGAAAACGGCCACAGCTATGGGCAACTGGTGATTGGCAGCTTCATTACAACAACATGCCCTCTGATACATCACGTCTCATGCAGAGTTTTTTGGTGGAGCATCAAATCACCCAATTGACTCAATGCCCCTATGGCCCAGTTTTGGCACCCTGCAACTTCTGGCTTTTCCCAAAACTAAAATCACCTCTGAAGGGGAAGAGATTTCAGACTGTCAATGAGATTCAGGAAAACACGAAGGGGCAGCTGATGGCGATTTCAACAAAGGATTTTGCAGTGTTTTGAAGTGGAAGAGACGCTGGGAAAACTGTGTGAGGTCCCAAAGGGCCTACTTTGAAGGGGTTGGAGGTGTCATTGTCCTATGTACAAAGTTTCTTGTATCTTCTTCAATAAATGTCTCTCTTTTTCTTGGTACGCATGTGGCTGGATACTTTCTGGACAGGCCTCTTGTATCTTTAGGCCAGACCTCTCCCCGACTTGGATAGCTAAGAACCTGCTTCATACCTTTGTTGGATTGTGACTCAGATACGCTAAATACACACATCCCAAACTGAGCTTTTAGTTAATTCTTCACAAATCTTCCCTTCATTCCATCTAAGTAAAAGATGTGTCTGTTCACCTCCTATTCAAGAAACCTGGGATAGCCTTGATTCCTACCTCACCTGCACCACCTCTCATCAAATCCATTGCCAGTTTCTCTCGATATTACTGCTAAAATACATTGCAGGTACTCTTCACGCTTTCTCTGCTGCCACTGGTCCCTGCAGCAGCAGCTCCTGGTTTCCTAGAACCCACTCTAGTCCTTGCACTCAGTTCACTCTGCTTTGTTACACTCTCTTTTGCTCTCCTGTTCCCACCTTCTTTTTATTTTTTATTTTTATTATATTTTATTGATGATGCTATTACAGTTGTCCTGATTTTTACCCCTTTGCCTCCCTCCACCCAGCACCCCTCACTCCCTCAGGCAATCCCCACACCATTTTTCATGTCCATGGGTCATGTGTATAAGTTTTTTTGCTACTCCATTTCCTATACTGTACTTTACATCCCCATGGCTATTCTGTAACTACCTGTTTGTACTTCTTAATCCCCTCACCTCTCACCCATTCTCCCACACTCCCATCCCATCTGGCAATCATTAAAACATTCTCCATATCCATGATTTTTGTCTCTGTTCTTACCGTTTTCTTAGTTTGTTGTTTAGATTCAGTTGTTGATACGTATGTACTTATTGCTGTTTTACTGTCATAATTTTGATCTTTTTCTTAAATAGGCCTCTTTAACATTTCATATAATAATGGTTTGGCGACGATGAACTCCTTTTGTTTTTTCTTGTCTGGAAAGCTCTTTATCTGCCCTTCAATTCTAAATGATAGCCTTGCTGGGTAGAGCAGTCTTGGCTGTAGGTCCCTGCTTTGCATGACTTTGAATATTTCTTGCCAATCCCTCCTATGCTGTAAAGTTTCTTTTGAGAAATCAGCTGACAGTCTTATGTGAACTCCCCTGTAGGCAGCTAATTTCTTTTCTCTTGCTGCTTTTAAGATTCTCTCTTTATCTTTAACCTTTGACATTTTAATTATGACATGTCCTGGAATGAGCCTTTTTGCATCCATCTTGTTTGGGACTCCCTGTGTTTCCTGGACTTACATGTCTGTTTCCTTCACTAAATTAGGGAAGTTTTCTTTCATTATTTTTTCAAATAGATTTCCAACTCCTTGCTCTTTCTCTTCTCCTTCTGGCCCCACTATGATGCGAATGTTGGAATTCTTGAAGTTGCCCCAGAGTGGCTTATACTACCCTTGTTTTTTTGGATTCTTTTTTCTTCTTCTTGTTCTGATTGGTTGTTTTGTGTTTTGTTTTGTTTTTTTGCTTCCTTATGTTCCAAATCATTGATGTGGTTCTTGGCTTCATCCATTCCACTGTTGTTTCCCTGTAAGTTGTTTTTTATCTCAGTTAGTGTACCCTTCATTTCTGACTGGATCTTTTTCATGCTGTTCAGGTCCTCACTAAGTTCCTAGAGCATCCTTCTAACTATTGTTTTGAACTGTGCATCTGATAGATGGCTTATCTCCATTTTGTTTAGTTCTTTTTCTGGAGTTTTGTTCTGTTCTTTCCTATGGGCCGTTTCTTTGTCTCCTCTTTTTGACAGCCTCCCTGTGTTTGTTTCTATGTATTAGGTAGAGCTGCTATGATTCCGTGTCTTGGTGGCATGCCCTAATGTAGTAAGTGCCCTGTAGGGTTCAAAGGCACAGTCTCCCCTGTCACTGAATCTGGGTTCTAAAGGTGTGCCATTCTTGTGGACTGAGTACACCCTCCTCTTGTATGTATGCCTTGATTGCTGTTAGCAGGTCAGTGGGTGACACTTATCCAGCTTCAGGGACTGGTTGTGACCACTGCCCACCAGCCTCCACTCTTCATGGAGGATCAGCTATGCAGGGGCAGGATGGTAGTACCCCAGCGTAGTCTTTAGCTGTTTACAGTGTAGGCAGGCTCTGGAGTTTCCTGGGTGTTGCAGGCCAAGTTCTGTACCCTCCTGTGTTCTGCCTGGGGCCACCCTACATGAGCTATAAAGAAATCTCCAGATGGCTGCTCCTTGTGCTTAGGCTTGGAGTTTCCCAGGTGAAGCCAAGCTGTGAACCTAGGTTGGCTGGCTGCTAGTGCTGAGCCTCGGGCCATTGAGCAAGAGGTACAGGGTTGAGGGCTTACTGGGGCTGGTGTTGCTTATTTGAGAGGATTTAGGAAGATCTGAAGAATGAGTCAATACCAACCATTTGTATAGAAAACCCATTTTTAATAGCTTGGATGGGCCCATAAGTTGGGTGGGATGGAGCCTCAGGGGATCTCCAGGGCCAGGGCAAGGCAAACAGTGTTAGCCAGGTAGATAAAGTCTCAGATATGGCACCTGCCTGCCAGCTCTGTGGCACTGTGCAGGGAGGGCTCAGAAGAGGAACAATGGCCTCTGCCTACCTTTCTGTTTGGGAGAAATCTGTCCCCCAGTTCTCACCCTGAAAGCCAGGCACTTCCATTTCTCCTTGTATGCCACTGGTGCCTATCAAGCTGCTGCCCTGTTGATGGATCTCAGAGGGAGTGAGTGTGATTAAGTTAGTGTGTGGGTTCTTTAAAAGGAACTGCTTGGGACTCCAGAAGTTTCTCCATCAACTCAATCCCTGCTGGCTTTGCAGCTAGCAGTGTTACAGAACAAACAAGGCGGGGGGGGTGGGGGGGCTGGGACGATATACTATTACTGAAAGAAGCCCCCAGGTTTGTTATGTCCACCGCCAGAGGAAAGACATCTCTCAATGCCAGAGATTCGTGAAAAGGAAAGGAAATGTTTATTTAATGCTATACAGACTTAAAGTAGTGACCTAATGTCTTCATCAAAAATCCTAAAGTCCCTTTAAAACACCCACAAACAGCCCTGGCTGGCGTAGCTCAGTGGATTGAGCGCGTGCTGGGAACCAAAGTGTCCCAGGTTCGATTCCCAGCCAGGGCACATGCCTGGGTCGCAGGCCATAACCCCCAGCAACCACACATTGATGTTTCTCTCTCTCTCTCTCTCTCTGTCTCCCTCCCTTCCCTCTCTAAAAATAAGTAAATAAAATCTTTTTTTAAAAAAAAACACCCACAAACAGACACAGTCCTTCCTTCCTTCCCCCTTTGCCCAGTCCAGAGTACCGTATCTCAGGAAAGAAAATAGAAGTCCATGGCTCAGGCAGTCCTCTGGTTATTCCTATCTAGTACTCCGTCTTGACTGGGAGACCTCCCTGGGTTCCTGGCACCATCAGCTGTGTCACCGGGATCTCTACTAAAACCAGGTGGTGGTTCCCCCTTCTAAAGCTGCAGGGGTCCCTACTCTGGCAAAGGCATGTGGTCCTCTCTCCCAGGGCCACGGGAGTCCCCAATCTGCTAAAGCCGCATGGTTCTCTCCTCAATGGCTGCCGTGTCTGGGTTTAAATCCCCGAGCCAATCTTCTTCTGCAGCCCCATTTCCGACTCCTCCCACACTTGGCCACACTTGCCCTCAATCTGCTGTCTTCTCCAGCTTTTCTGGTTGCCATCATGGGTCTGGGCAGGTGTGACCCCATGTCATGGAGCCAATCTTCTCCAAGCTCCCACACAGGCACTGTAACTCGGGGGACCTGCCTCCCAGTCCCATCTTGGAGGGGAGGTCCCTTTCCATCCCCCTGGCCTTGAGCATGGCCATAGCTATTTAGCATATCTAAGTGACCAGCTAAAGGCTATAGGTATGTCAAATGACCTTGCCATGGATTAACTGCAAAGCTGTCCTGCATGTTCTTGCTCTGTGTGCCCTTTCCCCCAACTGACACCTGTGGGGGAAGGGGTGGAGACATCTTAAAATCTCCTGGACACCTTGAGTTCTGGACCCCATTTCAAATGCCTATTTGGGGTCACCCCTCTTGGCTGCACCCTGTAACAGCAGTTATGGGGACTTACCTTCCTGGCATTGGAACTCTGGGCTTGCTGGCCTGGTGTGGGGCTGGGACTTTAACTTCTCACTCCTGACGTATCCCTCCCAAATTTTTATCCATCACACTTGCATGTGGCAGCGTTTTTTGATCTCTGCCCCTCTACCTCTACGTTTGGATGGATGTGGTTTCTTTGATTACATAGTTGTCCAACTTCCATTCAGGTCGATCTGACAGTTCTGAATGATGGTTGTTCTTCGTTTAGATGTTATTTTGATGTGGTTGTGTGAGGAGGCGAGGTATGTTTACCTACACCTCCATCTTGACTGGGAGTTCCCCCAGAGTGATCTTTGAAATGTAAACTGCATCCTGGCACTTCTCTGCATCCTGGAACTTTGTTTAAAATCATTGGGCCAGAATAACCAGAGAATAAAATCCTAAAATCTTATCATGGCCTGTGGTACTGCCGAGCTATATCTCAGGTCACCTCACCTTTCCTCCTTGGGTCACCTTTCTCTTTTGCCCTTGCTCTTCCTTGACTCAGGGCTATCACAACTCCTGTTCCCTCTGTTAAAAATCTCTTCCCACTTCTTTTCACCTAGCTAATCCCCAACCACCTGATCTAAATTAGTTCCCTCCTCCCCCGTCCCCATTACTCTCTTTTACCTCAGCCTATCCTTTTCCTTCATTGCCTTTATCACAATTTGGTATGTGTATGTACATATGCACACCTCTCACTGGGCCCTGAACTGCTAATGGTACAGATTGTTTTGTTTTCGATTGTTTGGTCTGCACCTGGCACATTTAGTTCCACACAGGAAGTGCTTAGTCATCTTTGATTGAATGACCACCAGCTCCTTGCCATCCAGTATAATAGGGGAGGTGGCTTGGGAAAGGCAGCCCATAGATGATGCAATAGAGGATATCCATAGTGTGGCCCCAAAATATGCCAGGTGATATAGGGTTGGGGCATGGTGGCAACTCTTCTTTGCCAGGTGTGTGCAGGTAGGAGAAGGGGGTCCTGTAAGACTTCCCAGAAGAGTTGAAGCTCAAGGTGAGAATGTGAGATCAGAAAGAGGATCAGAGGAGGGACATCTCTCACTCTCTCCCTTTCTCCTGCCTTTCTGCTAACTTTTGTGACAGACCCTACAAAACTTCAGCTTCTTCTAGTCTTTCTTCAGAGTTAATCCAGGACAAGGTCTGCAGGAGTTATGCCGAGGGAGAAGAAAAAAAGAAGCCACTAGAAACTGCTACCCTGTGTCTCCTGTCTATTCACTTCCTGCCCTGTGCCCATTCCCTGGGCTTCTAGCTAGCTCCTGCAGAGGAATGGCCCAGAAGTGATGGTGAAGGGAAAGATAGATACTGAAGGAGTTGTTGTGTAATGGGGAACCTTCATGCCCCAGCTTTTGTTTTCCTTATTAAAAGCAGTAAACATTTTCTTGCAGAACATAGAAAGCACCCTGCTGCCTATGATGCCGCAAGCTTCAGAACACCTGGGCTGAAAGAAGACAGATAAGTCCCACCAGGCCAGATTAGGCCCAGTGGCTCAGCATTAGACAGAGGTCCCCCTCATGCTCCTTCCCAGAGGGGAAGTAGGACCCCTGATACACACAGGAGGAACCTCCAGATATCTTTTCCTATAGAAAATGAGCTACATAAAATGGTTGCAGTCTATACAGTCTCATGTTGTGGATCAACCAGGGATTAAAACAGACTATAACCACCAACTGTGAAATTGTTAGTAAAGAAAATTTTTTTAAATCCTCACCCAAGGATTTTATTGATTTTTTTTTAGAGAGAGAGGAAGGAAGAGAGAAAAAAAATATTGATGTGAGTGGGAAACATCGATTGGTTGCTGTGCCCCTCACCCCTGTATATGCCCCAACCCAGGATGGAACCCACAACCTTTTGGTACATAGGACGACACTTCAACCAATTGATCTACCCAGCCAAGACTAAAGAAAAGTATTTTTTAACTTTCAAGCAACAGATTTACAAATATGTTATTAAATATTGGATATTTACTATTGAAATACTGAGCATCAAGCACTGTGCTAATCACTTTACATGTGTTATTACTGCATATGATTATTCTGACAACACTGTGAGGGAAATGGGCCCACTTTAAAGATGAGTAAATTGAGGTTTAACAGTTAAGTAACTTTCCCAAGGTCATAGAGTTAGTAGGTGGTAGATCTTGGACTCAAACCCAGGTTCGATTCCACACACCATCATAATGCACTTCCAAGCATAACCGTTTCTTAAATTAGGACTGCATGTGCCTAGGTATTTCAAGACCTTTTTCCATCTCATCTTTTACCACTCTGTTTTCCATCACTATATATTTGTTTATTGTTTTGAAAGCATTTTTTTCTTTGAGCATTACTCTAATTTTTTTAGTTGAAGTGGAAGCATATTCACATTATTTTGCAAATAGATAGTTGGTCAGTATTCTTTGATATTACAAACATTAACTACTGCTGTGACCATGAGGAAGAGATTTACAAATTGGTTTTATTTTTGCATTTTCAACTCTCTTAGTCTTCTATTTTCTGTAACCCATTTCTTTTTAAAATTTTATTTCTACTGAAAGGAAGAAGATTTCTCTCCCCAAGTCAGCTATAGTCTGCCTCTGGCTACGACACCTTCCCAGCCTTGAAAAAGCAATGCTGCATCTTTTTGAAAAGCTAATCTTCAGTGAGAGAAATTTTCTGAGAAGGATCGAATGCTTTATGAAAGATTCATTGCTGGTATGTGCTGGTATGAGGAGAAAAGTCCTTAAAGGTGTTGGGTATCATTTCATTTGGTCTGAGCAAAGGAAAAAAATGTAAACAAAAGAGCTATTGAGACCTTTCAAGTACTGATGTATTTACATTTTACTTTAAAAATACCTAACAGTGCACTGCCAGGTGTGGATCAGTGGATTGATCGCTGGCCTGAGAACCAAAGGGTTGCCGGTTCAATTCCCAGTCTGGGCACATGCCTGGGTTGCAGGCCAGGTCCCCAGTGGGGGCACATGAGAGACAACCACACATTGATGTTTCTCTCCCTCTCTTTTTCCCTCCCTTCTCCTCTCCCTAAAAATAAATAAATAAAATCTTGTAAAAAATAAAAATACCTAATGTAGGGGGCTTTTCTGCATATTTACAGCATATGTCAAAAATGAGGAGAGACTCAAGATTTACTTGATTGTTGCACCTTATGTGGTATATTCATAAGAACTAATATTTGGTTAATAAACTTTTTTAAAAACAGTATTTCTTATTTCCACATGAAAAGTAAGTTTTAGAAAAATGAAAATTTTAAGAACCACAGGAAGAATCAATTAACAAAGAAAACATTCTAAAATAAACTTTTGGCTCTTCACTAGAGGAAAAATAAAATACTCAAGAGAAACAAAACAGAACCTCAAAAAAATGGCTAAAACAACTAAGAATTTTGTTAAGCTTTCTTTTGGTGTAAGCCTGCCTGCCTTGAAACCTAGCTCTGTACACTGGCTGCCTATCTCCCTTCTTCTCAGGACTTCTTAGGCCTGGTAAGTCAGGAGCTTATGGAGCAGGCTCCCCAGGCAGTTCTCAGAACCTGGCCAGTCTGGGTGTTTTCCCTCTGTGGGAGGCAGCTCTGGAATTTATGTGCATTTTTGTAAGAACAAGAATAAAAACCAGTGCTCCCTGAAGCAATAATTCAAAAACTACAAGAAAGTGCCATGCTCCCAGGGCATCTGTCTTACAGGAACTTCAGTGGCTCTCACATGCTTTCTCATTAACTTGGTAACCTGGGGGAGATACAGCACAGAGATTTCCTCCTTTTGCACAGATGGTTAAAATTAGTTTAGAGAGAGATGGTGAACAGTCAGATCTTAAGTTGGTGGCCAGGAAACTGGGCGGGAAAGCATGTTCATCCTTCCCACGAAGCTGAGATTTGGGAGGTGTGAAGCCCATGGAGTGTTCTGAAGTTTGCTGAATTTACACAACCCCCATCTCCCAGATAGCTTCTATTTGTTTAATTTGGTTGTAACTTCCTGTTTTCCCTTTCTCTTTCAAGTTGGGGGCTGCGTAAAGGAATCATAATCGAAACAGTTGCCTTCTTCCTCTCCCTGAGTCTCAGGGTTGATCCCAGTCCCTTCCCCAGCAGTGTACGTGTGACAGTCCAAGGCCACGCTTGCCTTTTCCCTTATGTCCTTGGCTCTTCTCTGCCTTCATATCTGGGTCCTCCCAAGTGACTGGCTTGTGATACAGTCATCAGTGGCCATGCTGCTTTCACCTGTAAGTTAAGTGGCACAAATTGAACCCAACTGATTTGAAAATTTATACTGTTTGATAGGGGAGAAAAAAGAAAGAAGGAAGGCAGACAGGTATAAAGGCTGAGAGAGCCCAAAGAAAGGTTTGTTTGTTTGTTTGTTTGTTTTTAAGAAAAATTACTGCTTGATCTCACCATTCAAAAGAGTTGCATATTAAGGTCAGAAATAAGAATGTGTCTCAGTGGATTAAATGCTGCCCTGCAAATCAAAGGGTCGCCAGTTCGATTCCTAGTTGGGGGCACGTGCCTGGGTTGCAGGCCAGGTCCCCACTAAGGGGGTGCGTGCAAGAGGCAACCACATGTTGATATTTCTCTCCGTTCCTTCCCCACTCTATAAAAGAAAATAAATAAAATATTTTTTTAAAAATTTAAAAAATAATTACAATAAACTTTTAAATAAACAAAGGCTTTAAGAAGTCCCTGGCATAGCATTCCAAGCATTACCTTTATTATCAGGGAAATTTCTGTATTTCTATATTAAATGAACGTGCTATAATTTAATTTTCTCTGTTCTTTTTTCATTGGCAAAATATAGTAATGAGCTAAGCTCCTTGCTTTCCGGTTCTTTATTAAATTTCTTTGTCTTCTCTCTATAGAAAAATTACAGCTCCATGGAGCTGATTTGGTTTGATTCTGTAACTTTTCACTGGTCCTGTGGTTCTTCTCTGAACCTTCTCCATGTCTCTTCTACCTGTATCCATGAAGCCTGAGCAACTCTGCAACTCTTCAGTAAGCACGGGATATTGCTATGAATGAGGGAGAGAAAAAGCAGGCACTCTCATTCAACGTTTGCATTGTATAACCTTCAGTCTGCAGTGTAGAGTTGGAAATAATCTTCCCTAGTCCAACAGCTTCGAAGTCAGTTGATGTACAGAAGCATTTATCAAGATCATGTGTGTAGAAGTTCAGAGCTTCCATTATGGTTAAAGGGAGATTCCAGAGGGTGTTATTTGGTTTAATTTATTGTGGCATTGGCAGGATGTGACCTTTCTGTGTCTTTCGATTCAAGGAGGTAATTACAGTACAGAGCCGGAAGTTCCTGATTGGCATGGGTTGCTCTCCTTGGGCATCACAGGCCTGCAGTGCCAGAAAAAACAAGCAGGCTGAAATAAGCCTGTGACTGAGCGATTAGAAGGGTAACCTGAAGCACTTGCTTCCTAATTGCATCATCTGATTTATTTATCACAGTACAGTATCTTGGTGCAGTGACAGGACCGTGCAGAAGTATCAGAGATCTGGAAGACTCAGATAGCATGGAAGTGCTGTGCTTTCCTCTAAAAGAAACTTGATGCCTATTACATAAGAGTTGAATTTTGAGTGTAATTACAGTGTGATGGTCTACGTAACTTGTATTTTATATGGAGCATTGTTAATTATGTTTCCATCTCTTGGGACTATCTGGAATTAGCCCTGGAAATTCTATAGTTACCAAGATGTTGCAAAAAAAAAAAAAGTGTAGTACAGGTTGCATGAAGGGAAATGATTTTCCCAAATGTTTTTTTGGTCTCAGGTACTAAGAGGCCTGACATTTTCCGTTAAGACTGAATAATAAGGCACTAATCTAATATCACCTGAATTCCATGTGAATGCATATTTATACACATATCTATATAACTTCTAAAATAAAAACAAACTTACGCCTGAGACTTAAACTCTTAGGCTTCTGTTGGCTGAACACCCCCTTCCCCACTTCCCAAATACAAGGCCACCTGCCACTTCAGTGACTTCTAAATAAGTCACAGTATTAAACTTAGAAAGCAAATGGTCTTATGTTTCCCATGATGGAACAGGCACTGCAAGACCATAATCCATAGCTTCAGACCTTACTTAAACTGATATTACCAAAAGCAGTGAACACCACTTGGTAATTATGCAGCTTTCTTGACTATTTGGTTTCCCAAGGCTGGCCCAGAACCAGAAGAATGTTATTTATGTTTTCCAGCTACAAGTCCGTTTGTGGAGCCCAAAAACCTGTTGTTTATATCCCACATCTGAATGAAAAGTGCTGGCTGGGTGGCAGTGGGGCACTGTGCTTGGCTGCCCTCCTACACACCAAGGCCGAGATGTGCCCTGGCTTCTACTCCCTCTCCTTGGCTCTTCTTTAGCAGACCTTACATGCCAGCTACCCCTCAAGCTGGGCTGAGAGGAGCAGCTCCTTCACCTTCACAGGACAGACTTGCCCACAAGAGAGCAGGGAGCAGAGGAAGGTGGAGAGGGGCAAATGAGGCAGGGTTGATTTTGTTGTTTATTCAGATTTTCAATTTAAAAAATACTCTTAGTATTCTCTCCTACTCGAACATCTTAATAGCTCAATTAAAATTCATTCTTTATCATGTCAAGTATGGCTCAATAAAACTGGGGAGAAAAATTATTTCTTTGTCTAATAAGACCTTAAGAATAAAACAAAAAACATGCAGGTACCTCCATGTCCCCCTCAATCTAATATGAGATAGGATGCTTTCTTGTCCTCATTCTCCAGAGCGCAGTCATAGTCACTTCAAAAAGAAAAAGAAATTTCCTTTACACAAAATTCCAAACATAATTCTCCTTAAATAAAAGATTACATTGAAGAATTGTTTCCACATCCTGGGTTGTGTCAGTTTTCTGTGTTTGAATAATTCTTACCAATGTTCTTGGGTTTGCTTTTCCTGCTTTTTTATTAGCAGTCTTTTAAGCATTTCTTTTTTGAGTTCTTTAATGTGATTAATGTAATTTAAGAAATGCTGAAGTAGATAATTTAGCAGTGGTCAAATAGGGAAGTGGCATTGGCACTTTATGCTTCTGGCTAAAAGGTAAACAATCTGCATCTCGGACAGTAGTTGCACTTCCCAGTGTGTACCTCAGGGGGGCACCAGATCCCCCAGCACTGTTTCCTTAGAGAAAAAGGCCCAGATTGTAAGTTCCATTTACACTGTTGGGGATGGACAGCTTTTCAACCAGTCAGAGATGAAGGGAGAGGAAAAAAAAATTAGAAAATGAATAATAAAAACAGGGCAGTGGTCGACCTGGGAGGTCATTGTCACTGAGAGGCTGAGCTGAGAAGTGGTGGGGGGGCCTAGGAGCTTTCTTTCTGCTCAGGCTGCGCAAGCTAACTGAGGCAGGCCAATCAATGGGCCAGGCTGGAAAGAAGAGCTTCAGATACAAGGGGCTTCTCTGAGCATCCAGAACCAGCATCCCTGTGTCTTAACACTGAGAGAGTTCAGGTAAAGTTAAAACACAAAAGTACATTTGGTACTTGTTATGTTTTTTTAAGCCTAGAAATGGCAGATTTATCACTAATTAAACAATATTTGTATTATTGAGTGCTAAAAAAAGTTGCTTTTAGTATAAACAACATCTGGTAAAGATTATAAAGAAAGAATATTTTTTCATCTCAAATTTATTGAAAGAAACTTGAATGTTTTGAAACAAAATAGATCCTAAAATGTAAAAGGGATATTTATAGCCTTATGTTTAGTATTTTCAAAGTAGGAAAGAAAAAAATCATATAATAAAAAGAAATATATATATAAAGCTGTCTTATTTTACATGATAGATGTGAAGGTTTTGTTGAAGTAGATTTTTTTAAAACCAAATTGTTTTTGGTTTTATAGTCAATAAAGAGGTTGACTGTTAAAATGAATGTTCTGAAGAATACTTTTTGAAGAAGAAATTTATGTTTTGATGAATGTAGTAGTAACCCTGTTATTTATGTACATATGTTAACTCAAGGACCTCTTACAAGTGTGAAAGAATCAGCTACATAGGGACAGGATTCCTAGTTGGTGGGTAATGTGGAGGGAAAGCTTCTAATCAGCCATTTCTTTAGAGAAAAGACCATTCTTGAGTAAAATATTTAAACTACATTAAAATAGATTATGTAAGAGAATCTTTCCCAGTCTTCCTCAACTTCCGATTCTTATCTCTCATCTACTATTTCTCTCTTTATTGCTAAGGGAAAGTATCTATGAAAGGTGATAAATGGAAAGACTTTAGAATTTTTTTGTGTGTTTCTTTACTACCTTTAAATTTTTTTATAAGAGGTATTCAGTTTTGTACTTACCTCAAACCATAGTATCATTTCCCTCTCTGATTTGTAGTTTCTCTTTCTTCCCCTCCCCCCACCCATCCCTATACTCTCTCCCTCTTACATGCACACATACAGAAATTATTATTCAGAAATAATAGAAGGCAAGATTTCTTCCTGAGAAATCTGTTCTTTTGTGTTCTCAGGCCTCTTTTAAGTGGCAAGTGGCTTGTATTAATAATTGATGAATCAGAATGAAAATGACAAAGTAGACACTGAGGGCAGAGAGCGAACATTGATGTTATTTGTAAAACTCACGGTACAGAGTGACAAGCTGGCTTCTCTCTCACTTCTCCCCACAATGCAGTCCTGGAGAACATGGCCACTGTACATTTCTTCTCGGCTGAGTTAGTCTTTCCTTGTTTTGTTGAGGTACGAGAATGAGCTGACCTAGACACAGAGAAGATAAACAATGCCATTCTGGGTAGCTGTGAGAGATGGGAAGGGGATATACATCCAGCAGAACAATCTGGTCCATAAGAAGAGGAAGCCAGAGTCCAGAGCTCTTTATCATTATTGTCCATTCATCCTCCGACATTTAATGAAAGAAATGCAGGTGGTGTCAGGAGCTGGAAGAAAGACAAAGTTCATGTTACTGATTGCCTTCTGGTGACGTAGTTTCTCTAGACTTGAAATAATCAGTACATGGAAATTATTAGACCACATGGAGAAGAGAGAAGAGAAAAGCTTGAGAAGGAAGAGAAAACAGATTTTGGTAGGATGGAGAAAATCAAACAAACAGATGGACTCCAAGAAAGGTTTTCTTTCTTTCCTCATTTTAATAGGAAAGGTAATTGCCTGGGTTGTGGGGCTTCAGAGCTAGGGTTTGTAGCTGTGGGCTGCAGAGTGGCTTGTGGTATATACTGTAGGGTCCCATATTACAAGTCAAACAGGAAACAGGTTAAAATGTTTGCCTCTTCCCTCAAAAGGATGCTGTAAAAAGGGGGAAAGTTATGGCTTCTAAAGAACCATGAATTAAGACTTTAATTCTATTTGAAGGATTCCCTTGATAAGAAAAGCAGTTTAAGTTTGCTTTTGTGATTTGATATCACTGGGACATATGCCTGGCCTGTGAGCATACTGAGCTTCATGAGGTGACTCAATGACCCTGAAATTATGTGTTCGGAAAGTGTGAAGAGTCTCATTTTAACAACTATCAGTAAAGGCCACGGATGAGAAAAAGCTGTTCACAGCTCTGGCATGGCAAGGGAGATATTTTAAAATAAAAATTTCTGCCATTGCTGTTTCAACACGGTTTTCCTGCCTCCTCGTATCGTATCTGTTTTTAAAGCTAAACAAGTTGTGGAAGCAGGTTGACAGCAACCAAGGGTCTGAAATATATGGACAGAAAGAAATTGAAGAAGTGAGTGCATTGGTGTGGAGAGAGCAGTCAGATTCCACAGAGTCTGGAGAAATTTAAAACATTGGATTAAGATGTTTTGCTAGAAACCATTGCATAAAGGAAAAGCAGTCCAAGCTCTAATCTTTTAGCAAACTGAATCAGATTTTTTTTTTTTTTGCTTCTCCCTTTGATTTCCATGGTAGCCATATTCTACACATTGGACCATCCTTTTCTTTACCATTTGTAAATCTCCGTAATTTGTATTGAATGATTTTCTACTAGCATCAAATTTACAGAGTGGTTCTAGAGTAGTTAGACCATTTAGAACAAAAGGAATGGTCCTGTCATCATTTAGTCTTGGTTTTCTACCAGTACGTTTTCAGGCTCTCTGTCTCCCTGTGGGCATGTACGTGGTCGTGTTGCTTGGTCTTATAAACACTCTTAGGAGAGTGTTTACTCAGGAGGCATGTTGTCTATGTATGAAACTGGCAGATTTGACGAATCACTTTTCTTCCAGACATGCTGTTTGCTTTTCACTTCTTGTTTGATTTTTTCGTAAGTCACAAATCTCTTCAAATAATTAATAGGAGATCACCCTATCATTTTAACAAGTGGTGATGTCCTTGCCCAGGGCCCTCTATGACAGCCTGTAGTGGCAGAGTGTGAACACTAGATGGCACACATTCAATGTTACAACCCAAAACACCAGTGCCGAACCAACAGTGGAAAACAAAGCCTGTGGATATAAGCACCATTCTTTCCTCAGGTGGTTCAGAAACCGTGAGACACAAAGTATATCCTTTATTCTTTTTTTCTTTTTTTTTTCAATTGGGAGAGAGGGTATGAAAAAGTATTTTCCAAAGCTAGTCATACCAAGCATGATATGACTCAAAGAAATTCCCTATAGAGCCTCATCCACTAACACTTGGATGCTACTATAAAACATCCGATTTAGGACACAGATGGCATATTCATTTGGCTTAATCCCATGCTTTGAGCTCTGGTCAAAAGGATATGGAACCTGGTCAGGCCCACTAAAGCCCCACCCAGGCCACAGTAGATCGGCTTCTGCAGATTTAAACCATCGAAACCCATCACAAAGATATTTGTGAACTAAATTAGATCACTTTCATCATTCAAGGTGATGGTATCTTGATTTTTTTATTAACCATCTTTTCATACTAGATAATTTAAACTGCTAAATTCATGATGCACTCAGATGCAATACTATTTAGTCCAATGTGGAAGTGGTCACTGCTTTCCTAAATATTAAATTATTATGTATTCATCACCTAATAGGAAGGAAAAGATAGCTGGCCCAGATCTGACCTTAAGATACTTCTAGGCCATGTGAGGAGGTCAAAAGCAATAAAACTAGCAACACAGGCAGGCTCTGTGTTTCATGGCTGCATGCCGTTAGAAAGCATTTTAAATTATTCTGTGATACTTGTTGACTGTCTTTTTTCTGGATCATATGGGCTTATTGTAGAAAATGTGGAACGTACATGAATATATAGAGGAAATAAAGTTTGCCCATAGTCTCCTTGCCCCAGGAGAATGAATCACTGTATGCATTTGTATGCAAGGCTTTTTCCATTTTTTCTAACTCCAAGGATTGTGTTAATTTTCTTTTTTTTTAAATTATATTTTATTGATTTATGCTTGTCCTAATTTTTCCCCCTTTGCCCCCTCCACCCAGTACATCCCACTCCCTCAGGCAATCCCCACACCATAGTTCATGTCCATGGGTCATGTGTATGAGTTCTTTGGCTGCTCTATTTTCTATACTGTGCTTTACATTCCCATGGCCATTCGGTAACTGCCTGTTTGTACTTCTTAATCCCCTCACCTCCTCACCCATTCCCCCACACTTCCCTCCCATCTGGCAACCATCAAAATGCTTTCAGTATCCATGATTCTGTCTCTCTTCTTCTTAATTGCTTAGTTTGTTTTGTAGATTCAATTGTTGAAAGATATGGGAGGGGTTTTTTTGCCTTTTTATTGTTCATAGTTTTGATCTTCTACTTTTTCTTAAGTTCTTTTTTTTTTTAAAAGACTTCATTTATTTATTTTTTAGAGAGAGAGGAAGGGAAAGAGAAAGAGAGGGAGAGAGACATCAATGTGTGGTTGCCCCTCGTGTTCCCGCAACTGGGGACCATGGCCTGCAACCCAGGCATGTGCCCTGACTGAAATCGAACCGGTGAACCTCTTTGGTTCGCAGCCTGTGCTCAGTCCACTGAGCTACACCAAGCAGGGCTTAAGTAAGTCCCTTTAACATTTTATATAATAATGGCTTGGTGATGATGAACTGCTTAGTTCTTTCTTGTTTGGGAAGCCCTTTATCTGTCCTTTGATTCTAAATGATAGCCTTGCTGGGCACAGCAATCTTGGCTGTAGGTCCCTGTTTCTCATGACTTAAAGTCATGAAAATATATTTCTTGACAGTCCCTCCTAGCCTGTAAAGTTTCTCTTGAAAAATCAGCTGACAGTCTTATGGGAAATCCCCTATAGGTAACTAACTTTTCTCTTGCTGCTTATAAGATTCTCTCTTTAACTTTTGGCATTTTAATTGTGATGTGTCTTAAAATGGGCCTCTTTGGGTCCAACTTGGGTGGGACTCTGTGCTTCCTGGACTTGTATGTCTATTTCCTTCACCAAATTAGGGAAGTTTTCTCTCATTTTTTTCAAATAGATTTTCTTTTTTTTATAGCTGATATTTCTTTTTTATTTTTATTTTTTAATATATTTTATTGATTATGCTATTACAGTTGTCCCATTTTCCCCCCTTCACTCCCCTCCACCCTGTACACCCTCTCCTACCCATATCACCCCATTTAGTCATGTCCATGTGTCATACTTATAAGTTCTTTAGCTTCTACATTTCCCATACTATTCTTACCCTCCCCCTATCTATTTCCAACCTACAATCTATGTTACTTATTCTCTGTACCTTTTCCCCCTCCCCTCTCTCCTCCTCCCACTCCCCTGTTGCTAACCCTCCATGTGATCTCCATTTCTGTAGTTCTGCTCTTGTTCTAGTTGTTTGCTTAGCTTCTTTTGGTTTTGCTTTAGGTGTGGTTGTTAATAATTGTGAGTTTGCTGTCCTTTTACTGTACGTGTTTTTTCTGTATCTTCTTTTCTTAGATAAGTCTCTTTAACATTTCATAAAATAGATGAACTCCTTTAACTTGACCTTATCTGAGAAGCACTTTATCTGCCCTTCCATTCTAAATGAAAGCTTTGCTGGATAGAGTAATCTGGGATGTAGATCATTGCCTTTCATGACTTGGAATACTTCTTTCTAGCCCCTTCTTGCCTGTAAGGTCTCTTTGGAGAAATCAGCTGACAGTCTGATGGGAACTTCTTTGTAGGTTACTGTCCCCTTATCTCTTGCTGCTTCTAGGATTCTCTCCTTCATTTTTACCTTGGCTAATGTAATTATGATGTGCCTTGGTGTGTTTCTTCTTGGGTCCAACTTCTTTGGGGCTCTCTGAACTTCCTAGATTTCCTGGAAGTCTATTTCCTTTGCCAGAGTGGGGAAGTTCTCCTTTATTATTTGTTCATATACGTGTTCAATCTGTTGCTTTTTCCTCTTCCCCTTCTGGTACCCCTATAATTCTGATGGTGGGATGTTTAAAGATGTCCTGGAGGTTCCTAAGCTTCTCGTTTTTTTGAATTCTTATTTCTCCATTCTTTCCTGTTTGGTTGTTTTTTTCTTCCTTTTGGTCCACTCCATTGATTTGAGTCCCCATTTCCTTCCCATCACTATTGGCTCTCCATGCATCTTCCTTCATCTCTTTTATGGTGACCTGCATTTTTTCATCTAATTTGCTCCCAAAATCAACCAGTTCTGTGAGCATTCCTGATCACCAGTGTTTTGAACTGTGCATCTGATATGTTGGCTATCTCTTGGTCGCTCAAAAGGATGAGTCCTGGGGCATTGATATGTTCTTCTGTTTGAGACATGTCCCCCCCCCCTCTCTCTCTCTCTCTCTCTCTCTCTCTCTCTCTGTCTCTCTCTTTTTTTGGTCTGGTCGCTCCTGTTACGGTGAGGGGCAGAGAGCCTTAGGTGTTCACCAGGGCTGGGCACCCCAGTTGCTAGATTGTGACGTTGTAAGTGTGGGCAGGGGCAAGGGTACTAGGGAACAATGGTGGTAGCTCCATTCTCCTGGGACCTCAGTCCCTTCTCTGGGATCCTGGGTTGCGCGCTCTGCCCTGGTCCACAATCGCTGCCTCACTGGGTATGCCAGCTGCCGCTTGCGAGCTCAGGGTCCACCTGCTGCGATCTTGAGCGCCCCAGATGCCTTACGCGCTCCTGGTTGTCTTATGCACCCACTGCTCTCTGCTTTCTGCGCTGCCATCCGTGCTGTGACCCGCAGCCGGCTGCTCCTCTCCGCCCCTCCTACCAGTCTGGATGAATGGGTCTACTTCAACTTCTTGGCTGTCCAACTTCCATTCAAATAAATTCTCTGTCAGTTCTGGGTGTTTAGAGGCAGAATACTGCCTCTAAATTGTTGTTCTAATCTTGGTTGTGCATGGAGGTACAGTGCGTCCACCTATGCCTCCATCTTGCCGGAAGTCCCCATTTTTTTCAAATAGATTTTCAATTTCTTGTTCTTTCTCTTCTCCTTCTGGCACCTCTACGATATGAATATTGGAACATATGAAGTTGTGCCAGAGCCTCCTTATACTTTTCCTCATTTTTTTGGATTCTTTTTTCTTCTTGTTCTGGGTGGTTGGTTGCTTTTTGCTTCCTTATGTTCCATATCATTGATTTGATTATTGGTTTCATCCACTCTACTATTGTTTCCCTGTAAATTGTTCTTTATTTTAATTAGTGAATTCTTCATTTGTGACTGGGTATTTCTTATGCTGTTGAGATCCTTACCAGGTTCCTTGAGCATCCTTATAACCAGTACTTTGAACTCTGCATCTGATACATTGCTTATTTCCATTTCATTTAGCTCTTTTTCTGAAGTTTTGATCTGTTCTTTCATTTGGGCCATGTCTCTTTGTTTTTCTTTTCTTTTCTTTTCTTTTTTTTTTTTTGGTCAGCTTTCCTGTGTGTGTTTCTATGTGTTAGGTAGAGCTGCTATGACTTCCTGTCTTGGTAGCATGGCCTAATGTAGTGGGTATCCTGTAGGGTCTAGTGGGACACCCTCCTTTTATAGTTGAGCTTTGATTGCTGTTGGCAGGTTAATGGCAGTGATTTACCCAGGCCAGTCAGCTGCAAGGACTGTCTGTCCACTGACCACCAACGTCTGGGCTCTGGAATCCACTGAGTCTGCCCCTTGAGCATGTCACTTGTCCAGGTGATTGTGTGGTTGTGCTCCAATGTGGTCTCTAGCTGTCCACTGGCTGTGCAGGCTGTGGGGTTTCCCAAGTGGTGCAGGCCAAGGTCGTGTTCTGTCTGGGGCCATGTGGAAGAAGTTATGAAACAATTTGCATTTGGCTGCTACTTGTGCTGGGCTTAGAGGTACCATAGCAAGTCCATGCTGTGAACGTAGGCTGGTTACATGAAACCAAGGACTGAAGGTGGATTTAGCAGTAAGTTAAGAATAGAGTGCTTAACTGAATAAGGCCATGAAGCACGCACACACCGCCCGTCACCGGTGTCTGTCTAAGGAAAATAAATTCCTTAAAGTGATAGCGTTCAATTAATAAGAGTCGGAGAAAGTGTGCGAGGGAGGCTTTAGTTTTGTGGCGGGGCCAGGCCTGGGGCCACTTAGCAAGAGTATGGGGTCTAGGGGCTCACTAAGACTGGCTGTTACTTGTTTGAGAGGATTTAGGAAAGTCTGAAGCATGAGCCAAGACCAGCCATTCATATGGAAAAGCCACTGTTAATAACTTGAGTGGGCACATAATTGGGTGGGATGGAGACTCGGAATCACCAGTGTGGAACAAACAGTGTTAGGCAGGTTGATGGAGTCTCAGATATGGCACTGGCCTGCTGATTTGTGGTTCTGTGTGGGGAGGGCTTAGAAAAGGAATGATGGCCTCTGCCCACAGTTCTGTCTGGGAGAAAGCTGTCCCCCAGCTCTCCCCCTGATGCCACTCAGTTGCCATATGCCTTTCAAGCTCCTACCTTGGTGCTGGAGCTCAGAGGTAGTGAGTCTGAGTAAGTCTGTATGTGGTCCATTTAAAAGGAACTGCTCAGGAAATCAGCAGTTTCTTCTACTGAGCCAATCCCTGCTAGTTTTTGCAGCCAGAAGTTATTGGGACTTATCTTCCTGGCATTGGAACCTTGGGCTGGGGACCCTGGTTTTGGGCTGGCACCCCGGTTTTGGGCTGGCACCCCTTGCTCCTGAGGTATCCCTCCCATTTTTTATTTACTACACATGGATGTGGGACCAGCCCATTCCACGTCTCCACATTTCTGCATCTGAGCCCATTGTACCAGTCTGGATGGATGTGGTTTCTTTAATTCCATAGTTGTTGGACTTCTAATCAACTCTATTTCTGACAATTGTGATTGATGATTGTTCTGTACTTTAGTTGTAATTTTGATATGGTTGTGTGAGAAGGTGAGCCATATTTACCTATGCCTCCATCTTGACTGGAAGTTTTATTCAGCCTTTTTACTGAAGGAAATGGCAATTTGTTAGTCCATTAACTATTTAATACACCTGGGGGAAGTTGCTTGCCATAGGTAATGACAGATAAAATAGTAGGATGTGAAATGGCCCTTCCATCTGGCCCCAACTGAATGCAGGGTGCTGAAACTGATGTCCATGATCCAAATGTGAGGTTTCACATGGAGCACAGGAAAGCTCTCTCAGTTGGGAGGCTGGATGTACAAGATCAAGGCATCGGCAGTTTGGGTATCTAGCAAGAAACCTCCTCCTGGTTTGTAAACAGCTGTCTTCTCACAGTTTCACACAAGTCAGAAAGCTAGGTTCATTTTATAGCCACCAGCAGTTCTAGACAACTCATTTGCCTGTTAATAGCAAGTTTTTACTGATGAAATGCTTCTGATATTTTACTTTCTCATGGTCTTTTCCTTTACAGCCTGAAGCAGCCTGTCACCCTGCCATATTCAGAATAGTTGATGAAATGTTCAGGTAAATGTTGTGCTATTTCTGCATATAATTGATTTTAAAATGCCCAATTTCCAAGTATAAATAAAAAATTCTGTGGTAGTCTCTGGCTGTATCATGGGCAAATTAGTTTCTGATTCCATCTGACTCCTCTGAGCTTTTTGGTGAAGCCCAAATGTCCATGTATATTTAAAAGCCAATGCTTAAGAATTTAAATAATTTTATTTTTTAACCTTTTAAAATTCTAATAATAATGGTACAAAAGAGTTGAATTAGATTTTTAATCATTAAATGGTTACGTGGGCTTTTTCTCAGTTCAAAACAAAGTGTAGCAGTGTACTCCCTTCACCACATGAGGGCTGACCAATCTTTTAAAAGGGTTTTTAAAGCTAAGGAAAAAATGGGAAAAAGAAATAAATAATTCTATCTTAACAGACCTCTTCTGAAAGGTAAAATCAGCTATGCAAGTTATCTTACAACACATTGATTTTTATTTTGCAAATTGAGCACTTCTTGGGAAACACATTGGATTTACAAGTGCTCAGAGATGAGACTACTGGGCACCAGTTTAGGTAATGGCTGACCAGTATTGGGAGACTTGACCCCTGCTTAGGAGCTTGTCACCAGGAGAGGGTTTGCAGTCTCTTCAAGGCTGCTAGCATGGCCAGGATGTCTGCCCTTTCTGTCTCACTCCACCTCGCAGTCAGTGGTAGGGGCTTCAGAGCAGCGGCAGACACTAGGGAAAGAAATTTTTACAACAGTAAATCACCTAGCACTTGGGTTGGTCTTGAAACATACCTTATTTCTGTAAGGATAGAAATAAGAAACCAATGCCATTTTGAGTTTAAAGCTAGCAAGGTTTGAACTGCTTTTTTGTTTAAACTTAAAAAAAATTAATTGGATGAAAATGCATGGACAATAACCAGCTACATGGAGATTCTTCCACCACTTTGGTGGGTAGATTTGACCAAGCCATTTCCCCTCCTTGAGCAGCTCTTTCTCCACGTGAAAAAACAAAAGATCCATTGCTGTTGCATGTCTGGGCATATCGTGTATAAATAAATATTTGTGGAGCATTCAGGCCTATGTGGAAAGTATCTGCAGTGCTTAATAATTTCAAATCCAAGGAAGGGAGTGCTGCACGTTACCATTTCAGTCTTTAGAAAGGAGTGGCAGAGTTCTTCTGCTTTACAGAGGGACTGACATCTGAAGCTTATGACACAAAAAGAATGTTTCCACTCTTCTCTTGTACAATTCAGGTTCATATGTTTACTAAATCAGTCACTAAATGTCTTGTGCTCTGGCCTTGCATTGCTCAGGTATGCACTCCTGGGAACTGATGGAGCCCCAGAAGTACTAGCCACCATTCAAATATTTACATTGTGCTTTGTAGAAGCTCTGAAAAAAGAAAACAACCAGGTTTGTTATATTGCATATATTACTCATTTTTCCAAAGAAAAGAAAGACTGCTCAGAGTATTTGGCTAATCGTTGGAAAGGAGCACTTAATTTTCAGTGATTTTGATAGACTGTTTTGCTCACAAAGAAAGTTTCCAAATGCATGCTCCAGCAAAGGTAACACTATTTTAATTCAAATAGTTTCTGTCTGTCCTGTGCCCTGGTACTCAGAAGCATTTATCTGCCGTTGTGTCAGAGAACTCTGTCATGCCAGCCCTGAAAGATGAATTTCCAAGCCCTGTGTGTATGCTGTCTGCCAAGTGGGACCACCGTCCCAGACCAGCAACAGGCATCCTGGAGTCCATGCAGCATGTGCTGAGAAGGAAATGCCTCTTATAACAAAGCAATACTGGACATTCTTAATTATTAGAGTTTTCTTTCCTTTGAGAAACTCAAATGTGAATTGCATTCTTCCAGGAGAGAGGTAGTGAGAATAAGGAAAGATTTGAATAACTGTCGAAGGGGAGCTGAAAATGGTAGGGACCAAGAGGTGCTAGTTGGACACAGTGAGCAGGAAGCCAGGCTCAGGGCCTGCAGGAAGACCTGCACTACAGGGCTCCCTCAGCTGGGGCCAGGCGACAGCAGGCAAGGACCACTGACCGGTTAGAGTGACCCTGTGGAACAACAACCTTTTCTACCAGAGAGCTCTTGCCTTTGGGCATTTGAACTAGCCCAAACGTTTGTGAGTTGCTTGCCTGTTTAAGGGCCTGAGTCCACTGAAGCTTCCTAGGAGGTATGGCATGGTCCCTCATGATGCTCTCAACAGTGTGACTAAGGAGAATAGTGCTGTGATGCTCAGCTCTGCTGAAATCCCACACACCTCTACCCCAAAGACTGCTGAGGTTTTATCATTGCTGTTTAAGACAGTAATAAATATTTATGATGTATTTTTTCCATCCTCTCTTTCCCTGGGGAAGTTAGCTAAACTGTAGCAAACAGTGTTATCAATGATACCCTCCTGGAATTCAGGAGGAGAATTCTGCCGAAAGGCGCTGACTGTCTGGCCCTCATTCTTATTTTGCAGCATAACTATAACTACCTTCTGTTCTCCTTTATACGTTCTTTGTATTCCCAATTAGATGGCCTTTTAGAAAGTCTCTCCCTTGACCTGTAACACATACCTAGGTTGGGGTGGAAGACACTAGTGAAAGAAGTGCTGCTCCTCAGTGTTAGCTTGAGTCTGTTTTTCTTACCAGCTTTGCTCCTCCAGAGTGTTGGCCTTGGGCACTACAGATTTGGACTTGATTTGAAGTTGCTTTTAATTAATTAATTTAGTTTTATTTTTTATTGAGGTGTAATTGACATATTCTGTTAGTTTCAGGTGTACAACATAATGATTGAATATTTGTATATTGTGATACGATCTTCACAACAAGTCTAGTTAACATCTGTCACCAACCAGTTACGAATTATTTTCCTGTGATGAGAACTTTTAATATCTACAGTCTTAGCAATTTTCAAATATGCAATACAGTATTAGAAACTTTATTTGATTATATCTGTACATTACACCCCCATGAACTATATATTTTATAGCTGAAGTTTGTGCCTTTTGACTGACTACCTTGACTGATTTCACCCACCTCTATCAACCACCAATGTGGTCTCTGTGTCTGAGTTTGGACTTCCTCCCTCCCTCCCTTCCTTTTTTTCTTTCTTTCCTAAAATTGCACATATAATTGAGATCATACAGTGTTTGTCTTTCTCTGTCTGACTTATTTCACTTAGCATAATGCCCTTGAGGTTCATCCATATTGTCCCAAATGTCAAGATATCATTTTTATATGGCTGAGTAATATTCTATTGTGTATACACACAGCACCTTTTATCCACTCATCCATTTGATGGACACTTAGGTTATTTCCATGTATTAGGTATTCCAAATAATGCTGCAGTGAACATGAGGATGCATACTAGGGCAGACTCAAGAAATGGAATTTATTTATTAAAAAATTGTAATGGACTGCTTGAAAAAAAATCATGTGTTTTTTCTTACATGTTTAAACTTCAGTCGCTTTCCAAGTATTTTCCATATGATGCAATATACCTATTGAGACTTTTTTTCACTGCTCAGAACATTTTTTGATCTTGTTAATTTTGATGTATTTTAGTGCTTCTGCTGTTTTTTGTTTCACCTCTTTCACACTAGCAAAACGTTTGCCTTTGAGGACTTTTTCATCTGGGGAAACAAAAAAAGTGTTGCTTGGGGCAAGATTGGGTGAATAGGGAGGATAGGGAATGGGGTCATGCTGTTTTTGGTCAAAGACTGCTGAGTACTCACTGCAGTGTAGGCAGGTATACTTGTAAATCACCCATCGTGAAATGGACACTTTGAAAGAGTCTTCAAAAAAAATTCACTGAGGCAGAACTAGCCTCTCACAATGCCAGCTGGTTCATAGATACAGATGGGTTCCTAGAACACTCATCTGATGGGAGGAACCTGTACTACAGGGCACCCACTGTCCAGAAGATAAATCCAGTTTTTCTGGGGCCCCCTGTCATATATCTTTTGAGTTTGTGTTTTCATTTTTGTCACATACCTACTCAGGAATAGAATTGCTGGATCATATGGTAGCTGTGTTTTTTTAGGAACTTCCATACTGTGTTTTATAGAGGCCGCAACAGTTTACATTGCCACCAACAGTGTATAAGGGTTCCCTTTTTTCCACATCCTTGTCAGCATTTGCTATTTTTTATCCTTTTGATAACAGCCATTCTAACAGGTGTGAGGTGATATCTCATTGTCATTTTGATTTGCATTTCCCTGATGACTAATGATGTTGAGCTTCTATTCATGTACCCATTCATGTCCCCGTTGGTAGTACTCCACTGGGAAAGTGTGCCACAGTGTAGCTATTTCCTGGTGGTGGGCATTTGGGTGGTTTCTACCTTTTGTTTTCTTTTACAAACAGTGTTTTCCTGGACATTCTTTGATATATACTTAGCAGTAGAAGTGCTGGTTATTACAAATGCAAAGTTCTGCTTCTATAGATGCTGCCAAATTGTTTTCATTACACTCTACACACACCCACACACACACACACAGAAGTGTATAAAAAATCCCATTAGTCCACATTCTTTCCCTTTGTCAGGAATGTTTATTTTCATTCTCTTTTTATCCTTTCCTTTCACCCATTTTATTTGGAAAGCACAGTGCAACTCCATCAATCAGGCTAGCTCAATCAGGCTAGTAGGCAAACACTTAAAATTGTCCCGACGAGCCACTTTTTCTGACCCTGCATAATAGCTCAGTACAAACAGCAACTCAGTTCAGAATCTGGTTCTACTAGTGGCAGAATCTAATAATGTACTAGACTAAGTCTCCCACACATAAAAGTTACAAACTCTGGCCCTGGCTAGTGTGGGCCAGTGGATTGGGTGTCAGCCTGCAAACCAGCAGGTCACTGGTTCAATTTCTAGTCAGGGCAGATGTCTGGGTTGTGGGCCAGGTCCCTGGTTGGGGGCGTATGAGAGGCAACTGGTCGACGTATGTCTCGCACATCGATGTTTCCTCCCTCTCTTTCTCCTTCCCTTCCCATCTCTCTAAAAATGAAGAAATAACATTTTTTAAAAATTATAAACTCTGGGGAAAATATTTTTAAGAACGATTTGAAGGTACTGGAGAGTAACCAAAAAAGCAGATAGAAACTGGAGTGGATTCAGCCCTTGAAAAAGGAAATTTCATTTGTATTCTTCTTACTTTCCTCAGAGGGCTCTCATGTAAGGGATGGGAGCAGGGTTAAGGGGAGTTAATATGTGGCCAGAACTCAAGACACAATCTGATTGACTTGAGTATCAAAAGGCAAAGCTGTGGGCTATCAGAGGAACAAAAAATAGATTGGAAAAAGAAACTAATATCAAAAGATAGACCTAATTTCAAACATAGCTACAAGTACATGAAAAGTTAACTGAAAATTATATAGCAGTAAAAAGGCTGATAATTTAGTCTGAATGAAAAACTGAGACCCAACTATATGTTGTTTTCAAGAGACTCATTCTAATTATAAAGATACAGATATAAGTAAAAATAAGGAAATAGATATGTTATGATTTTAAATAATAAGCACAAAAAAGCTGGTATGATTCCACTAGCAGCAAACAGATTAGACTTCAAGACAAGGAGTATGACCAGAGATTAATGAGGGACATTTTATAATGACAAATTTATCAGGTAAATACCAATTATAAACAGATATGTACTTAATAACAAACAGAGTTCTGAAATACATAAAGCAAAAACTGACAGAAATAAAAATAGAAATAGGTAAATCCAGGCACACATAAAAATATTTAGGATTAAATTTAACAAAAGGTGTATAAGACCTCTACATAGAAAACTAAAATATTGCTGAGGTAAATGAAGAAAACTGAAATATATGAAGAGAAAAACCATATTCATGAATTGTTGAGATGCCTATTCTCCCCAAATTGAGTTGTTGCTTCAATGTGATCCCAGTCAAAATCCCAGTAGGTGTTTTTAAAACAAATTGACAGGCTGATTTTATTTATTTATTTTTAATCTTTAAGTATATTTTATTGATTATGCTGTTACAGTAGTCCCAGTTTTTTTTCCATTTGCCCCCGTCTGCCCTGTACCCTCCTTCCTTCCAGCAACACCCACCACCCCTTTAGTTTATGTCCATGGGTCATGCATGTAAGTTCTTTGGCTTCTCCATTTCCTGTATTATTCTGAACATCCCCCTGTCTATTTTGTTCCTACCAATTATGCTTCTTGATCCCTGCACCATTTTCCCCATTCTACTCCTTCCCCCTTGCAGCTGATAACCCTCCAAGTGATCCCCATACTCATGATTCTGTTCCTGTTCTAGTTGTTTGCTTAGTTTTTGTTTTTATTTTTTAGATTCAGTTGTTGATAGTTGTGAGTTTGTTGTCATTTTAATGTTCATAGTTTTTATCTTCTTTTTTTTAATAAGTACCTTTAACATTTCATATAATAATGGCTTAGTGATGATGAAGTCCTTTAGCTTTACATTGTCTGGAAAGCACTTTATCTGCCCTTCCATTCTAAATAATAGCTTTGCTGGATAGATTAATCTAGGTTGTGTGTCCTTGCTTTTCATCACTTTGATTACTTCTTTCTAGCCCCTTCTAGCCAGCAGCTTCTTTTGAGAAATCAGCCAACAGTCTTATGGGAATGCCTTTGTAGCTAACTCTCTGCTTATCTCTTGCTGCTTGTAAGATTCTCTTTATCTTTAGCCTTTGGCATTTTATTATGATGTGTCTTGGTGTGGTACTCTTTGGGTCCAACTTGGTTGGGATTCTCTGAGGATTCCTGGACTTGCATGTCTATTTCCTTCACCAAATTAAAGAAATTTTCTTTCATTTTTTTTTCAGATAGATTTCCAATATCTTGTTCTCTCTCTCCTCCTTCTTGCACCCCTATGATGCGAATACTGGAACACATGAAGTTGTCCCCAGAGGCTACTTATACTGCCCTCATTTTGGGGGGATTCTTTTTTCTTCTTTTGTTCTGGATGGTGGATTTTTTTTTTGCTTCCTTATGTTCCATATCATTGATTTGATTATTGGCTTCATCCACTCTACTGTTGTTGCCCTGTAAATTGCTCTTTATTTTAATTAGTGAATTCTTCATTTGTGACTGGGTATTTCTTATGCTGTTGGGATCCTTATTAGGTTCCTTGAGCATCCTTATAACCAGTGCTTTGAACTCTGCATCTGATACATTGCTTATTTCCATTTCATTTAGCTCTTTTTCTGAAGTTTTGATCTGTTCTTTCATTTGGGCCATGTTTCTTTGTCTCTTTGTTTTGCAGCATCCCTGTGTTTGTTTCTGTGTATTAGGTAGAGCTGCTTTGACTCTGTATCTTGGTAGTGTGTCCTCATGTAGTAGGTGTCCTGTAGGGTCCAGTGGCACAGCCTGCCCTATCACTGAAGCTATGTATTTGAGGTATGCCCTTCATGTGGGTTGACTGCACCCCACTCTTGTAGTTGAGCTTTGGTTGCTGTTGGCAGATCAATGGGAGGGATTTACCCAGATCAGTCACCTACAAGGACTTCCTGTGACCACTTACAACCAACCTCTAACCTCCATGGAGGATCAGCTGTGCAGGGGCAGGGTGGCGGTATTCTGACATGGTCTGTAGCTGTGCACTGGGTTTGCTGGCCCCTGGAGTTTCCTGGGTTGTGCAGACCAAAGTCAGCCCCCCACCTGTGTTTTGCTCAGGGCTGCCCTCTATGAGCTACAAAGCAATGAGAAAGCTGTTACTTGTGCTGGGCTTGGAGATTGTCAGGCAAAGCCAAGCTGTGAAACTAATCTTGCTGCTGCTAATGCCCAGTCTGGAGCTCCCTGAGGCCACCTGCTTGTTGCTTGTTTGATATGATTTAGGAAGTTGTAAAGCATGAGCCAAGATCAGCCATTCATATGGAAAAATAGCTTGGGTGGGCCCGTAAGTTCGATGAGGCAGAGTCTCTGGGGATCTTCAAGGTGGGTCAAACAGTGTTAGCCAAGTTGATGGAGTCCCAAACATGACAGCAGCCTGGTAGCTCCATGGCTCTGCATGGGGAGGGCTTAGAAAAGGGACAATGGACTGTACTTGCCCCAATGCCAGACACTTCAGCCTCTCCAGTATGCCATTGGTGCCCTTCAAGCTGCCACCTTGGCACTGGAGCTCAGAGGAAGTGAGTCTGAGTACATGAGTCTGTGTGTAGGTTCTTTAAGAGGAACTGGTTGGGGCTCCAGAAGTTTTTCCAACAATTCAGTCCCCCACTGGTTTTTGCAGCCAGAAGTTGTGGAGACTTATCTTCATGGCACTGCAACCTGAGAAGCCTAGTGTAGGGCTGGGCCTTCTCACTCCTGAGACATCCCTCCCAGATTTTTGTCAACCACACATGGGTGAAGGACCAACCCATTCCACATTTGTGCCCTTCCTACCAGTCTGGATGGATATGGTTTATTTAATTCCATAGTTGTCAGACTTCCATTCAACTTGATTTCTGGTAGTTCTGTCTAATCGTTGTTCTGTTTTAGTTGTAATTTTAATGTGGTTGTGTGAAGATGTGAGCCAGGTCTGCCTATGCTGCCATCTTGACCAGAAGACTGACAGGCTGATTTTAAAACTGATATAGAAGTGCCAAGGATCTAGAGTAGCCAGAATAATTTTGAAAAACAAAAGCAAAAAAAAAAAAAATACCCAGAGAACTCACACTACCTGAATTCAAAACTTTAAGCTACAATAATCAAGACAGTGAAGTATTGGCAAAATAATAAATATAGGTCAGTGGAACAGAGCAGAATCCAGAAATAGATCTATACATATATTGTCAACTGACTTTTTACAGAGATGCTAAGGTAATTCAATGGGAAAGGGAAATTTTTCAACAAATGCTGTCAAAACATCTGAATATCCATATGGGGAAAAAAATGAACTTTTACCTTACAAAACACAAAATTTAATTTGAGGTGGATCATAGACTTCAACCTAAATGCTAAACTATACAGCTTCTAGAAAAAATGAGGAGAATTTTTTTTCTGGTATTGGAGTAATCTAAGATTTCTTAGAAGAGATGCAGAAAAGCACTGAGAAAAATGAATAAATTAGGTTTTATAAAGAATGGGTAAATGAGATAAAACTTCAGTTTTTTGATAGACATCATTAAGAAAATGGAAAAGCAATCCACCAGCTGGGAAAAAATATTTTCAATACATGTATCTGACAGAGGACTTGTATCCCGAATAAATCTCTCTTACAACTTCATAAGGTACAACTCAGTTTTTTTAAATGGACGAAAGACTTGAACATATATCTCAGAAAAAGATATATAAGTTGGCAATAATGACGTGTAAATTGTTCAGCATGATTTGCAATTAGGCAAATGAATAGTAAACCATAATGAGGTAACATTTGACCCACTGAAATAGCTAAAGCTAATAAGATTTGGTTACCAGTACCAAGTACTGGGGAGTATGTGCAGCAACTGGAAATCTTATAAACAGCTGATGGGAATGTGAAATGGTACAACCATTTGGAAAATTATATGGCAGTTTCTTATAAAGTTAAACAGACATCTACTCTATGACCCCGTAATTCCATTTCTGTAGTATTTACCTAAGAAAAATGAAGGCCCTTATCCACAAAAAGACATAAATATGAATGTTAATTGCAACTTTATTCATAATAGTCCCAAACTGGAAACAACCCAAATGCCCATCAGTAGGAGAGTGAATAAACAGATTAGGGTATATTCATACAGTGAGTACTTCTAAGCAATAGGAAATATAATGAACCATGTACACACAATAACATGGACGAATCTCAAAAAGATATGTGAGCCAAAGAAGCCAGACGCAAAAGAATATATATTCTTATGATTCTGTTTATATGAAATTCGAGAGTAAGTAAAACTAATCTCTCTCATTGAAATCAAAATATCAGTTGCCAGGGTCAAGTGGAGGGGTTGACTACAATAGCCACAAGGGAACTTTTGGGGGATGATAGAAATGTTCTGTGTCTTCTTCTCCAAGGAGGACATACAGAGGATCCAGAGACACATGAAAAGATGCTCAGTATTGCTAGCTATCAGAGAGATGCAAATTAAAACCACAATGAGATACCACTTCACACCAGTTAGAATGGCCATCATAATAACCAAAGCAACAAACAGCAAGTGTTGGAGAGGTTGTAGAGGAAAAAGGACCCTAGTGCACTGTTGGTGGGATTGCAGACTGGTACAACCACTATGGAAAACACTATGGAATTTCCTCAGAAAACTAAAAATGGATCTGCCTTTTGACTCAGCAACTCTACTGCTAGGATTCTATCCTAAGAACCCTGAAACACCAATCCAGAAGACCCTATGCACCCCAGTATTCATAGCAGCACAATTTACAATATCCAAGTGCAGGAAGCAACCCAAGTGCCCATCAGTCAATGAATGGATAAAAAAACTATGGTACATTTACACAATGGAATTCTATGTAGCAGAAGGAAAGAAGGAGCTCCTACCCTTTGCAACAGCATGGATGGAAGTGGAAAGCATTATGCTAAGTGAAATAAGCCAGGCAGTGAAAGACAAATACCATATGATCTCACCTTTAACAGGAACCTGATCAACAAAACAAACAAGCAAAATATAACCAAAGACACTGAAATAGAGAACAAGCTGACAGTGACCAGAGGGGAGGGAATTTCAGCAGAAATGGAGAAGGATTTACAGGAACAAGTATAAAAGACACATGGACAAAAACTAGGGAGGAGTGGAAATGGGAGAGAGGTGGGGAGGGTTAGGAGGGGTGGGCCTGGATGGGAGTAAAGTACAGAAAACTGTACTTGAACAATAATTAAAATAAAAATAAAAAAAAAAAAAAAGAAATGTTCTGGGTCTTAATTGGAATGGTGGTACATTGGACTTTACACATTCACCCAAACTTATTAAAATGTACCCTTAAAGTCCATGCACCTCACTGTTTCTAGATTTTAACTCAACTTTTTACAAAAGTATTTTAAAGGTTCTGTGCCTTTTGAGGGTAGAGATAGTAATAGCACTTTGGCCTTCACAGTATTGCGAGCACCATTGTTTCCTGTTTTGTGTTGTTGTTGTCATCGTCATCATCAAGATTGTGGCATAAGTAAACATGGTACTCACCTTCTCCCACAACTACTTCAAAATTACAAGTGAACTACAGAACAGCCATCATTTAGAACTGCCTGAAATCAAGCTGAATGGAAGTGTTACAACTGTCGAATTAAAGAAGAAAACACATCAAGACTAGTAGAAGGGGCAAAGACGTGGAATGGGCTGGTCCACACCCACATGTGGTAGATAAATATCAGAAAGGATATCTTAGGAGCAACGAGTTCCAGCTGCACACTAGGCCACCAAAGCCCAGGGTTCTGGTGCCAGGAAGAAAAGTTACCATAACTTCTGGCTGTAAAAACCAGAGGGGATTGAGACTGAGGAAGATGGAAGCTTTTGGATTCCCACGCACTTCCTCTTAAAGGGCCTGTGTACAGAAGTACTTAGACTCAATCACTCTGATCTCCAGCATGGCCACAGCACCTTGTAAGGCACAAGAGACATATGGGGAGGAGCTGAATTGTTTGGCATCAGGGCGAGAGCTGGAGAGCAGCTTTCTCATAGACAGAAGTGCTGGCTGAGGCTTTTGTTTCTTTGACAAGCCCTCCCCTCAACAGACAGAGCAGGCAGGTGCCATACCCGAGACCCAGTCAATCAGGGTCATACTCTTTGCCCCACCCTGGTGATTCCCTGAGGTCCTGCCCCACCCATCTTTTAGGCCCACCCAAGCTGTTTCCAGTGGCTATTCCATCCATATGGTGTATGGCTTGTCTTCGCTCATGCTACAGATTTTCCTAAGTGTTCTCAGACAAGCAGCATTTTCCCTCAACAATCCCAAACCTCTCACTAAGTGACCCCCGGTCTGGTAGTATTGGTAGCTGGATTTGGTTTACAGCTTAGACTCACCGGGATACCTCTAAGCCCAGCACAAGTAGCAGCCACTGGCAGATTGCTTTGTAGCTTATATTGGGTGGCCCTGGGCAGAACACAGGCAGTGGCTGACCTTGGCCTGTACTCCCAGGAGGCCCCAGAGCCCGTGCACCCAGTGGATAGCTCCAGACCACATTGAAGTATCACTACCCAACCACCTGCACAAGCAACACACTCAAGGAAGACTCACCGGCCACCAGAACCCTGTTGAAAGAAGTCCTGCTATACAGGGTGGGCACCAGTGGTTGGAGGTTGATAGTCAGTAGTCACATCCAGTCATTGCAGCTGGTCAGCTGGGTAAATTCCTCCCACTGACGTGACAACAGCAATCAAATCACACTTACAAGAGGAAGGTACACACAGTCCATACAATGGGTGCACTTCAAGCACCCAACTTGGGTGATAGGGAAGGCTGTGCCACTAGACCCTACAGGACATCTACTATATTAGGCCATCCTACCCATCCTGGGAGACATAGCAACTCTACCTAGTACATAGAACCAACACAGGGAGGCTGCCAAAATGAGGAGACAAACATGGCCTGAATGAAAGAACAGGACAAAACTCCAGAAAGAGAGCTAAACGAAATGGAAACTGGCAATGCACCAGATGCAGAGTTCAAAACACTGGTTATAAGGATGCTCAGTGAACTTAGTAGGACTTTGACAGCATGAAAAAGAACCAGTTAGAAATGAAGACTACACTCAATGAAATAAAGAATAACTTACAGGGAATCAACAGTAGAGCAATGAAGCCAAGAATCAGATCAGCAATTTGGAATATAAAAAAACCTCCCCCCCAAGGAAAAAAAAAACAACCTATCAGAACAGCAAGAAGAAAAAGGAATTTCAAAACTGAGGATAGTGTAGGGAGCCTCTGGAACAACTTCAGGTGTACCAACATTCGCAACACAGGGGTATCATAAGGAGAAGAGAGAGAGCAGGAAATTGAAAACCTACTTGAAAAAAAATGTCAGAGGAGAGACTAGAGGAAGATGTCAGTGAGATAGGTGGAAGCGGAGTCCACTTCCCCCTGTGCATGGGTGAAATACCTAGCCAATCTTCTGAGCAATATAGTGAACAGCCAACGGTATTCCAGCATACATGAAGATTGGAGACCAAGAATTGTAGAGGATGTTGAAGAATCAGACAGTGAGTCAACAAAAGCTGGAGCTGTGAAAAGACTAGCGTTAGACCCAAACAGGGATCATCCAACAATAGAAACAGTGAGACAAATTTCACTTTGCTACTCCAGAGAACTTGCAAGATGGGAGCGGTGAACTCCAGTACACCTGCTGGAAGAGGAAACCCACCAACAAAGGAACCTCAACTATCAACAAGGGCCAGGAGGAAATGAAGAATACAATTTCTGAACTGAAGAACACAGTAGACGGAATCAAAAGTAGGCTTGATGAAGCAGAGGAACGGATCAGCAAGCTGGAGAACAAGGTAGAAAAAAACACCCAGGAAAAGCAAAAAAAGGAAAAGAGGCTCAGAGAGAATGAAGAGGGACTAAGGGAAATGCAGGACAACATGAAACATAATAATATTCATATAATAGGGATACCAGAAAGAGAAGAGCAAGGGATAGAAAACCTGTTTGAAAAAGTAATGATGGAAAACTTCCCTAATTTGATGAGAGAAAAAGCCACACAAATCCAGAAAATACAGAGAGTCCCAATCAAGAGAAACCCAAAGAGGCCCACTTCAAGACACATCATAATTAAAATGGCAAAATTTCAAGTCAAAGAGAGAATCTTAAGGGAAGCAAGGGAGAAATAGGAAGTAACATACAAGGGAGCCCCGATAAGGTTAGCAGCTAACTTCTCAGTGGAAACGCTCCAAGCCAGAAGAGAATGGCAAGATATATTCCAAGTAATGAGAACCAGAGGCCTGCAACCAAGACTACTTTACCCAGCAAGGCTCTCAATCAAGATAGAAGGCCAAATAAGGAGCTTCTCAGACAAAAGAAGTCTAAAAAAATACACCTCTACCAAACTAGCTCTGCCAGAAATGCTAATGGGACTGCTTTAAGGAAGAGAGAGGAACACAGGTATAAAAAGATGCCAGTGAATATGTACCTATCGATAAAAACCTTAAATGTAAATGGATTAAATGCTCCCATCAAAAAACATAGAATAGCTGAGTGGATAAGAAAGCATGACGCACATGTATGCTGCCTACAAGAGACCCACCTCAGGACAAAAGACCTACATGGACTGAGAGCGAAGGGCTGGAAACAAATTTTCCAAGCAAACGGACAGGGGGAAAAAAAAGCAGGGTGGCAATACTCATATCAGACAAAATTGATTTCAAAAAAACAGCCATAAACACTCAGAAGGCCACTTCATAATACTCAAGGGAAGAATCCACCAAGAAGACATAAACATTGTAAATATATGCACCTAACATAGGAGCACCCAAATACATAAAGAAAATCTTGGGGGACTTCAAGAAGGATATTGACAGCAACACAGTTATACTAGGGGATTTAACACCCCACTGTCAAAAATGCACAGATCTTTGAAACAAAATATCAACAAAGATATTGTGGCATTGAACAATGCCCTAGATGAAATGGACTTAACCGATAGATATAGAGCCTTTCATCCCAAACACGCTAGATATACATTCTTTCCAAATGCCCATGGAACATTTTCAAAGATAGACCACATGATAGGACACAAAACAAGCCTCAACAAATTCAAGAAAATTGAAATCATGTGAAGCTCCTGACCACAAGGAACTGAAACTAGAAACCAACCCCAAGGGAAAAAACCCAAAACACTCAAAATCATGGAGATTGAATAGCATGCTATTAAACAATGAGTGGGTCAAGAATGAGATTAGAACTTTTTTAGAACTTTGAGAAGAAATCAAAAAGTTTCTGGAAATAAACAAAAATGGATTTACAACAACCCAAAACTTATGGGACACAGCAAAGGCAGTCCTGAGAGGGAAGTTCATAGCAATACAGGCCTACCTAAAAAAGATAGTAACATTTCAAACAACCTAATCCTACACCCACAAGAATTCAAGGAACAACAACAAAGACAGCCCAGAGCAAGTAGAAGGAAGGAAATAACCAAGATTAGAGCAGAATTAAATGACATAGAGACTAAAAGCATAATTCTAAGGATCAATGAAACCAGGAGCTGGTTCCTTGAAAAGATAAACAAAACTGACAAGCCTTTAAGCAGGCTCATCAAGAAAAAAAGAGAGGACCCAAATAAACACAATCAGAAATGAGAGAGGAGAGATTACAACTGATACCACAGAAATACAAAGGATTGTAAGAAATTACTACAAAGAACTGTATGCCAAGAAATTTGAAAACCTAGGTGAAATGGACAAATTTCTAGAAAAATATAATCTTCCAAAACTCAATGAAGAAGCAGCAGAAAGCCTGAACAAATCAATAATAGCAGATGAAATGGAAGCAGTAATCAAAAAACTCCCAACACAGAAAAGCCCTGGACTGGATGGTTTCACAGGAGAATTCTACAAAACATTTAAGGAAGAGCTAACCCCTATCCTTCACAAACTATTCCAAAAAATTCAAAATGATGGAAGACTCACAAACTCTTTTTACAAAGCCAGCATCATCTTAATCCCAAAACCAGATAACGACACGACAAAGAAAGAAAACTTCAGGCCAATATCACTGCTGAACATAGATGCAAAAATCCTCAAATATTGGCAAACCACATCTAGCAACACATTAAAAAGATCATACACCATGATCAAGTGGGATTCATCCCACAGATACAAGGATGATACAATATTTGCAAATCAATTAATGTAATCCATCACATAAACAAAAGCAAAAACAAAAATCACATGATCATATCAATAGATGCAGAAAAAGCATTTGATAAGGTATAGCACCCATTTATGATAAAAACACTCAGCAAAGTAGGAATAGAGGGGGCATTCCTCAACATAATAAGGGCCATATATGAGAGACCTACAGCCAACATCATACTCAATGGGCAAAAACTAAAAGCTTTCCCACTAAGATTAGGAACAAGACAAGTTTGTCCACTTTCACCACTTCTATTCAACATAGTATTGGAAGTTTTAACCACAGCAATCAGACAAGAAAAGGAAATAAAAAGCATCCAATTGGAAAGGATGAAACAAAACTGTCATTGTTTGCAGATGACATGATAGTGTACATAGAAAATCCTATAGACTAGGCCAAAAAAATTGGTCGACCTAATAAATGAATTTGGCAAAACAGTGGGATACAAAGTCAACATCCAGAATCCAAAGGTATTTTTGTATACCAACAACAAAACATCAGAAGCAGAAACCAAGAAAAAAATCCCATTTGATATAGCAACAAGAAAAATAAAATACCTAGGAATAAACCTAACCAAGGAGGTAAAAGACCTATACTCGAAAACTGCTCAACATTGAAGAAAGAAATCAAGGAAGACACAAACAAATGGAGACATATACCATGTTCATGGATTGGAAGAATTAACATCATCAAAATGTCCATACTACCCAAAGCAATTTACACATTCAATGCAATACCTATTAAAGTACCAATGGCATATTTCACAGATATAGAACACACACTTCAAAAATTTATATGGAACCATAAATGACCCCGAATAGCTGCAGCAATTTTGAGAAAGAGGAGTAAAGTAGGAGGGATCACAATACCTGATACCAAACTGTATTACAAGGCTACTGTAATCAAAACAGCCTGGTACTGGCATAAAAACAGGCACATAGACCAATGGAACAGAACAGAGAGCCCAGAAATAAACCCAAGTTTCTACGGTCAATTAATATTTCAACAAAGGGGGCAGCAGCATAAAATGGAGTAAAAATAGCCTCTTCAACAAATGGTGTTGGGAGAACTGTACAGCTACATGCAAAAAAGTGAAACTCAAGCACCAACTTACACCATACACAAAAATAAATTCAAGGTGGATAAAAGATTTAAATATAAGCTGTGACACCATTAAAGTCCTAGAGGAGAACATAGGCAGGAAACTCTCAGATATTTCACGTAGCAGTATTTTCACTGATATGTCCCCTAGTGCAAGGGACATAAAGGAAAGAATAAACAAATGGGATCTCATCAAAATTAAAAGCTTCTGCATGACTAAGGAACACAGTAGTAAAATAAAGAGAACCAACCATGTGGGAAAACATATTTGCCAATGATACCTCAGACAAGGGTTTAATCTCCAAAATATATAAAGAACTCACATGACTCCACTCTGAAAAGACAAGCAACCCAATTAAAACATGGGCAAAGGATTTGAACAGATACTTCTCCAAAGAGGACATACAGAGAGGGTCCAGAGACACATGAAAAGATGCTCGATATTGCTAGCTATCAGAGAGATGCAAATTAAAACCACATTGAGATACCACCTCACAGCAGTCAGAATGGCTATCATAAAAAAAGCAACAAACAACAAGTGTTGGAGAGATTGTGGAGAAAGGGACACCCTGGTGCATTGTTGGTGGGATTACAGACTGGTACAACCACTATGGGAAAACAGTATGGAATTTCCTCAGAAAACTAAAAATGGACCTGCCTTCTGACTCAGCAATTCCACTGCTAGGATTCTATCCTAAGAACCCTGAAACACCAATCCAAAAGACCATATGCACCCCAGTATTCATAGCAGCACAATTTACAATATCCAAGTGCTGGAAGCAACCTAGGTGCCCATTAGTAAATGAATGGATAAAAAAACTATGGTACATCATCTCCACAATGGAATTCTACACAGCAGAGAGAAAGAAGGATCTCCTACCCTTTACAACAGCATGGATGGAACTGGAGAGCATTATGCTAAGTGAAATAAGCAGGCGGTGAAAGACAAATATTATATGATCTCACCTTTAACTGGAACATAATCAACAAAAGATAAAAGCAAACAAAATATAACCAGAGACAATGAAATTAAGAACAATCTAACAGTAGCCAGAGGGGAAGGGCAAGGGGACTGTGGGGAGGAGGGTTTTCAGGAACTACTATAGAGGACACATAGGCAAAACCAAGGGGGAGGGTGGAAGCAAGGGAGGGAGGTGGGTTTGGTTGGGCAGGGGGCGAGTGATGGGGAGAAAATGCAGACAAATATAATTGAATGACAATTTTTTTAAAATGTCAGAAAACTTCCCTAACTTGGTGAAGGAAATAGACATCCAAGTCCAAGAAGTGTAGAGCATCCCAAATAAAATGAACCCAAACAGGCCCACCAAGACACGTCAGAATAAAATGCCAGAAGTTAAAAACAAAGGGAGAATCTTAATAGCAATTAGTTACCTACAGGGGAGTGCACATAAGGCTATCAGCTGCTTTCTCAACAGAAACTTTGCAGTCTAGAAGGGATGCACAAGAAATATTTAAAGTGATGAAAAGCAAGGACCTACAACCAAGATTGCTGTACCTAACAAAGCTACCATTTAGAATCAAAGGACAAATTAAGAGTTTCTCAGAAAAGAAAAAGCTGAAGGAGTTCATCACCAAACCTGTATTATATGAAATGTTAAAAGGTCTTGAAGAAGGAGGAGGAGGTGGAAAGAGGGGAAAATATGAACAATAAAATGGCAATAAATACATGTGTATCAACTGAATCTAAAAAACAAAATAAAGGAACAAGTAGAACAGAAACAGACTCATGGGTACAGAGAACGTTTTGACAATTGTCAGATGGGAGGATGTTTGGAGGACTTGGTGAAAAATGTGAAGGGATTAAGAAGTACAAATCTATTGTTACAGAATAGTCATGGAGATATAAAGTGCAGCATAGGGAATATAGTCAATAATAGTCTAACAACATTGTATGGTGTCAGATGGTGCAAGATTTATCAGCATGACCACTTATTAAGTTATGTAATGTCTAATCACTGTGGTGTACACTTGAAACTTACATAATAATGTATTTGTAAGTAATTGAACAGTAACTGAAAATTTATAAAATGGTAAGTTTAAGGAAAACCCATCTCACAACTGCCTTGGAAACTCTTAAACAGAAGATTTATGTGTATAATTAGGTCTATGTGAAGTGAAGAACTGATATAAACTGATATAGTTTATATCATAAGTTTATTTTTCTTAAGCATAGCTTTATTTTTTGTACGTCCCAAAAGGTGACTTTATTAGATTCCTGGAAGCATCTTTTTTTTTTTTTAAAGAAAGAAATAAATGTTTAAGAAAACATTCTGATGATGCTAGTACTAATGGGTCCTTTTGGGGCACAGGATGCAAGCTTTTGTATTTTCTTAGCACTACTTCCAATCTTAATGTTCACACAGTTTTGAATTTTTTATTCTATTGTAGCTGAAGTTTACACTCAAGACCTACTTTCCTTACGCTTCTCCATCTCTTGTCACGGTGCTAATCCAACACCCAAAAGGTATGTAAAGATTGGTTCTGTCCATATTAAGATGAATTCTGGGAAAGAGCACTGCCAAATCATAACCCTTCTCTCCCAGTTCCTTAGTGTAAAACAAAGGAGATAGAAGTAGTTCTCTCCGGCATCTCTTTAAGCTCTCAGGGTCTCACATTCTGTGGATTTTGATATGTCAGCTTGCTTGATATCCTAGTTAGGATCATTTACCAAAAGAAGGAAAACAGAAAAAAAATGGCCTCTTGTTAAGTTTTGATAGTATGCTCTGGATACAAGTCCTCTGCTGCTAGCCAGATCCACCTAGATGCCAGGAACAGGCTAAGACTTGGCTGAGTTAGAATAAAACAGTACATTTATTTGTATTTCACTCTTTCTACTCCATGCCCCTTGTTGCAAAGGAAAAGATAAAAGGATGAATGAAGCCAAGGAAATGTAAGGGAAAGTTCTCCTAACCAAGTCAAGGAAGGCTTTTGAAAGAATTCCATAACTGTATTAGACCACAGCCTTTTTTGAGTCCATTTGCCAGCCTTCCATAGCCCATTACCAGTTGGGGAAATGATAGTTCCATCCTGAATTCAACTTAATTCAACGTGTTGATTGTTAACATGCCTATGAGGGAAGAACGCACTTTACTGACTGGGGAAGGTAAGAGGAAAGAGTGAAAGAACCAGTAATACTTCCTTTTTATGCCATTTTTTGCATGCCTTTTTCCTGAGACTAGGGTAAGTAGATTCATTTAAAGAAGTAGATGAATTGGTTTCACAGCATTTTATAAAACCTGAATTTCTCTTCCTTTTTTTAAAAAGACATAGGTTCTCATGTGAAGTGACCCATCTGACACTGTCTTCTAGGATACTAGAGACAGAGGTGGTGATGGGCCAGTGGGATCTCTGGCCAACAGTTCTGTGAAATTTAACCTGTGGAAACACAATGAGAAAACTTGAATAACAAGACAGAGAAGTCAGTAATTCACTTTCCAGGGCTACACCTCACAGCTTAAGTCAGATCACCATAACTTAAGGTCAGCCTGTGTGGCTCCAGAGAAGTATTGGACTTGTTATTTTTTAAGTTTGGAGATCTCTAAACAGAAGATTAGGTGGTGTGTGGTATATGGGCATGACCTCGGCCTACTTACCTTTCCTTGGTGTGATTATCCCAGACTTGTCACAGGATAAGTAAATTCACACAGGAGTACAAGAGCTTCCTATGCTAGTTTCTGAACAGTTTTCTGCATATTACTTTTAGAAAAAAACAATGTTATATTCACAAATTAAAGTGTTTTTAATAGAAGAATCTTCTATTCATCCGAAATTGATTTTGTGCCCACTGTAAAGTCCTATGGGGCATGAAAGATGAATCACTTATGAGCCCTGACTCCCTAGGAACTGTAAGTAGAGGGGACATAAAATAGGCATCTAAACAACCAATATAAAGAAGAAAATGAAAACGCCTTCAAAGGCTACAAATGAAGAGTTCTAGGGGTTCAGAGGAGGGAGGGGGAGACTGTCTGACCCTTTAATCTGTAACATTTGTGGAGTAGCAGTCATACTCTCACATTATTTTCCTCGTGGATACAATTATAGAATCTATCACTACATGCAAATATGGTAACCTTTTTCAGATGTTTAAAACAGCAGATACATACTCAAATGTGTTTAATTGTGAAACCAGAGAAATTAACTCAAGAAAGGGCATTTGTTTGTATGATACCCATGATTTTTTCACTAGCCTTTTCTTTACTATAAGCCTGTGATCACATTATAAATTCGTCACAAATCATAGAAAAACAGTTGGGCAGCCCACTCCTAGTTTCTTAGTGACTGTTTTATTAGTCTCCATGTATTTTAATGTCACAAATTGTTAGCAGTAGAGGAGGGGGTAGGTAGGTAGAAAAGGAAAAACCTGGGCATCTGCAGCATAGCATTTCTGAATCACAGGGTGGGCTCCTCATGCAGTCTCTGCTGACTCCACATACCTGAGTTTAGCCCCTGAAGTTGGCCTTGTGTAACACTCACAGTGTTTCTTCCCAGGCCTGAGTGATGGGTGCTGGCGGAGCTCCACTGACCAGGAAAAAAGAATGGCTTTTCCCTTAAACTCTTCCAGCCTTAGCTGCAGGTGGTTACTACCTAATAGGTTTGACATTTCTTCAGTTCTCTTCTGCTCTCTTTTCACCCACAGATATCCCACAGGGACTGTGGCACCAGCCACTGAAACGTATTTCTGAAATGCTCAGAGAAGTAGTGGAAGACCAGACTCCCAGGTAAGCAAACCCTAATGACTCCTAGGAGTGCTTCCCACATGGTTTCTCTGGACCCTTGTCTTCGCTTTAGCAGGGCTGATGGAAGGGCATTGTTGGTCTGTGACCATTCCCTCACAGCTAAGCACACTGCTGAGTGAGAAGTAGAGGAAGCACAGAGCTGCTTGGACCACTTTGTGCTTCTCAGAATAAATAGGCATGCATATGTGAATACCTTGTATAGTATTAGATTTTGAAATATACAAGCATAATAATAAAAAGAACAGATCCTGAAAAAAAGCGGTGCCCACATGCTATGAACTCCTGGGCATGCAGGAGAGGAATGCCTGTCTGCTCCTTGTCTTCTCTCTGCCTCTCTACGGGAGGAAATTCTAAACTGCTCCTATATAGTGGGATACAATGTTTCTTTTTCCTCCTCTTTGTCATAAATACTTATCTAAAATTTAAAAATGCTATTATGATATTAACATTATGATATCCAGTACCTTCTTATGTGGCTGATTTTCCTGGAAGTATTCACATTTAGGCTTTGTTAAGTTCTTTGTAACATAACTGACTTCAGCTTCCTCTTAAATTTCTTGCTTTTAGAATATATTTTATTCATTTTCTATGCTAGCCTAGAAGACTGTCTGTGTTTGTTCCACCTGCCAGTTTTTCCTCCTGGAATTCTCGGTACTCTCATCTCAGAGCCGCCACAGATTAGAGGTGGTACTCTGTGTTCGTGGTCACTCCTGGAGTGCCAGGTCCTTCCTCCTCCCCTCCACAGGCCTCTCACCAATGGAAGAGACAAAAAGAACTGGTAGCCAAGTAGGGATCAGCGTGCTGGCCAAATCAATTGACCTGCCACACTGGCAGTCCTGCTTGTACCCTTTCTGGCTTCCTCTATTGAAGCATGGAACCTTGATTCCCAAGCCCCATGAGAATCCTACCTAACCTAGATCTGCCTTAACTAGGCTTTGGGGTCCATCTGTAGGGAGGAGTCTGTGGGCAGGTTTTGGCACTTTATCAGACAGCTACATGGGACTGCCTCGACACTCAGTTACTGGTAGGAAAGAGGGAGAATGACCAGAGCCAACCCTGCATTGCAGATCTTGAACCCTGATATAAGCATAATGCCCACCTGGGAGCAGGGTGCACTAGAGGCCCTCTGCTCAGCTTACCGTCCATGAGGGCTGCGGGGAGGAGACCCTCTGGAGCCTCTTCCTTGCTTTTGCGATGTCATGACCCAGCCCACCACTAACATGACCCAAGTAACATCGACTCGCCCTCTTGTGGGAAACAGTAAGACTGCCCTTCCTTCCATTTCTCTTCATTGTCTTGCAAGCTAAATTTCAGAACATTTCATCAGTTATTCTCAGTGAGAACTTGGACAGGAGGAAAGCCATAACCAGGGGAGGCAAGGGCAGTGCTTGGAACTTTCGTGGGTCAAGCAGAGGAATATGGACCCTGATCCACCAAAGACAGAGCACTGCAGAGTGTCCTGGAGCTCTCCTGTCCCAGGGGCGTCCTCAGTTCAGAAGGAAAGTTCTGATCTTAAGTGATCTCAGGACAGTCCTGATCCATTTTTTTTCCAGGGGAGATGTTAAACTACTATCACTGCCATGTAAAGTTGATGGGTCTTCACCTTGAGCAATGGTTTAAACAACCATTGCAACTCCCAGTTTTCAGTGTGACAAAAGGATAGCTTCACAAAGACTATACATGATGACAGAAAAGAATACAATATACAGTCCATTAAAAATCTGTAATTGCCAAAATACCAACCAGAACCTTGTGCTTTGTCAGAAAGGGCACAGCACATGTTTCTGCCTGTGCCCCTTCTGGGGTCTGCATTTGGACCCTGAGGACCCTCCTCCCTTCTTGCCCTGGAGCACCTGCATGGCTCCTGTGGCTGGGAGGCCCCGCTCTGCACAGCAGCCCAGGTCTGCAGGCCGGAGGCAGAGAGGCGCCCCCGCAGCTTCTCATCCTGCATCATTCCTGCTGGTCATGGGCCAACATCTTCCTTTCTCAAAGGTCTGCAGCCACTCAAGTTCCTGAATATGAAGATTTAAATGTCTGAGTTCTCGGGGCACTGAGGTTTGGAGAGGTATGCCTTTGAAGGTTTTATGATGAGTTCAGAGTGGCATTGTGAGCTATTTTTCTGAGTCTAACTTGTATTCCTTGCAAGTTGTACTTCAGTGGGTAAGAATAATTTAAGCCAACCATTCACAGACATTGCAGTTGCTTTAAGAACCAAAAGCAAAAAAATCAAGTTGCCTGGCTGCCATGTGTTTTGGTTCTGTTCCAGGTCCTCCAGAGGCCCCTTTGAGAGCTGGTTTTTGTTCATTCACTTTGGAGGATGGGCAGAGATGGTGGCTGAGCAGCTACTGATGTCAGAAGCTGAACCCCCTGAGGCCTTGCTGTGGCTCTTGGCATTCAGCTACAGCCCATGTGATGGGAGTCAGCGGAGAGCACAGACCATGGTGAGTGGCAGTATGCAGTGTGTATGGCGCTCAGGGTCAGTCTGTCCTGAGCTGAAAAGAGAAACAGGACCTATGGGAAATGGGATCTGTGGTGGGTTTGGCTTTCACTAATGCCCCAGATACTTAAGCATTGAGTGCTCTCAGTTCCTTATGGTAGCGAGTAAGTGTCACCTGCATGAGTGATTGTGTACTGGGCTTGTAGGAGATGTTTCCTGGTGTTCACAGAGTTGACCAGAGACCAGATGCTGCCACTCTGCTCTCCTGGAAAGCACTGAGGAGGTGAGGTGCAGCCCTTCTGTCCCCAGGTCATTTTCTCTGCTCTTGCTCAGTTTTCCTGGCTGCCCTCATTTATAGCCATGCCTGGCCCTCGGGACGCCATGCAGAGTCCTGACCACCCTCCCGAGGAGCTCTGTCTTCTGAGCAAGGGCTGGGCTGAGTCTGCTTCCGTCCAGACTTACTGTTTTCTTGGATCAGTCAGCAGGTCCTCACATTACTGGCTTTGTTTAGAATTCTTACTAAAGTAATCACATGATATTAACCACTTTGCTTCTGAAAAAGGACTTGGTCATTTCCTAAATAACAGAGCAGCTAAATACAGGCCTGGCTAACTGTCTGTGGCAGAGATGGTTGTTATTTTATGTAGAATGTAATAATTACAGGAAGCAATGTTCTGATTAAAGGCATTGGCACCTCCCTTGCAAACATTTATTTGTTGGTTTTTAAAACTTCAATTGCCAGGACTTTTCATTGATTTTAATAATTAAAAAGAACAGCATGCCTGTTTGCTTGGTGTTCTCTGTTGATTGAGAAAAGCAGAGACCAGCAAAGATATGTCTGTATTTTACTTCAGTAAAGGCTTGCATGGCACTGGAAAGAACACTTTGGGGTTTTACAGAGTTGAAATTTGGTGATAATACATTTTGGATCAAAAGTAGAACACTATTTAGAAATTAACACAATCCACATATGTATTTGAGGCTATCTGATTGAAAAGAAAACCTATTTCTTCCCTCTTAAAATATCACATTAAGGAAAATTTTATTTATGTTTTCATCATCTAATTTTCATAATAATTAAAATGTATGAAGCTGTACTGACTTCTAAAGTCCCTTATATGTATTTGTAAATATTTTATTCTGTATAAGTTAAGTTGGTAGCTTATTGTTAAGTTCCATATCGATCATAGAAACTGACAAAGATTCACTTTTGAAGTGTAGAGAGATAATCTGTCTAGTAAGATTTAATTTCTACAAAGTTCTGCATTGGCATATCTTTCTACTTATTAATTCATCCTTTCTTTAATAAAATCTACACAAAATCCTTATTCTGCATATGCTCTGTCATCCTGGATAACAGTGGACTCATAATCTTTAAACCTGTTGATCCATTCCTAGGAATTACTCTGAGGAATTAGAGATCTATACAAATATTTATGTACAAGAATATCATCACAGCATTGTTTTGTAATTGCAAGCATTGAAAATGGCCTAAACTTTCAATAATAGGGATATTGGATAAATATTGTGGTATAGTCCAGCTATGAAATAGCGTTCTACCATGAAAACTTATGTTCTTAAAGAATATGTTCTAAAGATACTATAATTACTTAAAGTGCATTGTGAAGAGAAAACTCTAAGATACAAAATGCTGTGTGCAGTGAGTTCTGTGTTCACAATGCACAGAGAAAGGACAGAAAGGCTGCTAAGCCTAGTTTTTAACAAGTCTCTTTGGATGGTAGAGTTATAGGTCATTTTAATTTTTTTCTTTTCACTTTTTTGTTTAGATTTTCTACAGTGAGCATTTATAAATTTTTATAATACAAAATAAAAAGTAATACTTAGGAAAGAAAGTATCTTCTGAAAAAATTAGAAAGCATTTAGTTATTGGCATGTTAGTAAGGCATTTGAAGGGAATGACAGTCTTGGATGAAATAAAGAGGAAGGAGATCGAGTCTTAGAGAATACTGGACTAGAAGAGAATGGATATGAAGGCATAGCTTCCTAGGTCCACTTAGATGGCCTCTGTGTGCTCCCATAGATGCCATCAGATGAGGGCTGGCTGGGCCAGCCAGCAGAGTGGTGGGGAAAGTGGTCCTCTCCTGTTGGGACACTGCCACTCTCCATGGAAGAGCCCCATGGTGCAGTTTCTCACGGTCTTGTACCCCCAGAACAACTCACACAGCAGTCCTAGTGTACTGGGTCTGTGACTGACTTCATTGAAGGAGGCTTTAACACCCACAAAAAAAGGCTCACACAAAATCCGTAAAATTGGTCATGGGAATTCTCAGAATAGGCCTATGTATTCTTTTGAAAATGATGGAACATTGCTGTTCATGAGTTCCATGTAGCATTCTGGACCTGTGGCTTTCAGTTCTTGCTTTGTTTTCCAAGTCATAAATGATGTACCATTCTTACAGCAAGCAGAAGTCTCAGCATGAAATAAATATTTTTAATGCAAAAACAACCACAGACCTATAACAATCACCATTATTGTGTGGATTTCAAAGACTTGTGACCTCTACTTGAGCTTTAAACATGTATGAACAGACTATCCCAGTGTCTAAAACAAAGCAAGTGTATGTGTGTGTATGTGTCCATCCTTCTCCCCACAACCCCACCCGTGCCCGAAGATAGCAAAAGGAAAACCTCATGCTTATCAGAACACTGGCTCAGCGGAGGTCTGATAGCATGGGGCTTTCATTGATTTGTGGCTGTGATAGTGAGTGGCTTCAATGAGCCTTTTGTTCTTTTTCCCACAATATAAAAATCTGACTACATTCTGCTGAGGACTTTTCTCCACTTCCTTTCATACAAGAAAAGGTCAATTCCTGGCATAGTGCCCTAGCTGCTTAGTGAGCAAGACGAAAGAAAGTCAAGAAATTTCTATCACACCCATTTGGGTTTGTGTGGAGCACTGTGGAAGCCCACAGGTGGGCTACCTCGGTCTGCCCTTCCTGGGCGCTGGTCCTCTCTTCCTTTGGAGAGTTGCTTCGAAGTACCGAATAAATCCCAGAACTATGTGTGTCCCGACTCTTCCCTAATCTCTCACTTTTGAAATTACATTCCCCAGGAAGAGGTGAAAGTGGTGCTCGGCCACCTCATGAAGCTGCTCAGAAGTCCGACCCTCTCAGCCAGGGATCTGCAGGCAGCCACTGGAGAGAGCCAAGGTGGAAACCCCAGGCCACCTGCCTGCAGACGGCTCATCAGGCACCTTCTCCTGAACTTCATACTCTGGGCTCCTGGAGGCCACGCAGTTGCCTGGGAAGTCATCAGCCTCGTAAGTGTCCCCTTTCTTAGCATCCTAGTTTTCATTCACATGTCACCCAAGGACCCGGCCTTTGAAGAGTATGTGTACCAGGATGCTTGTCCAAACCTGGACACACAGACAGCAAGGTAGACAGCTGGGACGGACCCCAGAACCTGCCCCGTGCAACACCTTCATGTCACAGAAGAGAAAATGGAGGCTCAGAAATAGGCTGTGACTTCTCCCGGGTCACACGGCTTGCTCCCAGAGCACATAGGAACAGCTAGGTTTCCTGTCTCCCCAGGTACTCTTCTTTCAGCTCAGTGCATGACTTGCTTCCTCCTCATGAAGAGAAGCAAGGCCACAGTGAGAGTGTGTTCACTGCAGTGGTTCAGATTGTAATCGTAATTAACAATTTTATTTGTTAATTACAAAAAAAATCCTTCTGGAAGCCCAGCTGACATGAGGGGTAAAGAACAGTTCATGATATTAAATTTGACAGTGATTTCTTGGGTGATAACACTTAAAAGCATAGACAACAAAAGAAAAAATAGATAAATTGAAGTTAATCAAAATTAAAAACTGTGTGCATCAAAGAACTCAATCAAAAGTGTGAAAAGACAATTCACAGAATGGAAGAAAATGTTTGGAAATCGTATATCAGATAAGGGTTTGGTATCTAAACTATATTGGGAATTCTTATAAGCCAACGACAGAAAAACAACCCAACTGAAAAACAGGCAATGGATTTGAACAGACATTTCTCCAAAGATGTGCAAATGTCCAATAAGCACATGAAAAAGTGCTCACCATGATTAGCTGTTAGGAAAATGCAAATCAAAACCACAATGAGGTACCACTCCACACCCACTAGGATGCTATTACAAACATAGTCCAAAGATGGAAACAACCCAAATGTCCATCAACAGGTGAATGGATAAACAAAATGTGGTGTATGCCAGTCACAAAAGACAAACATTGTCTGATTCCACTTATATGAGGTACCCAGAACAGGCAAACTCGTAGAGACAAAAAGTAAAATAGGGATTATCCAGGGACTGGGAGGCAAGAGTTGTGCATATTTCTAAAAGTACATAATGGAACCACTGTGTTAGATGTGATGGGGAAGGATGGGGAGTTAGCTTTTCATGAGCACACAGTTCCTGCTTGGGAAGATGAATAGTGGTGGTGACGGATGGTGGGGATGGTTGCCCAGCACTGTAAGTGTGCTTCATGCCACTGAGTTTTACATGTTTAAATGGTTAAAATAGCAAATTTTATGTTTATTTTTACTATGATAAAAAATGCTCATCTCAGAAAAAAGTACCAACATGCTGGCTCTTGGAATTTTGTTTTATTCCTATGTTTGTTTTTACTTTTTATTGCCCTATAATATACATAATTAAATGTATAGCTCAGTGAATCTTCCCAACCCAAAACACACGTACAACCAACAATCAAATCAAGAAAGGAATGTTCCAGCACCCAGAGGCCCCTCTGGCTCCCTTCTAGGGAAGGCTCTGTTTGAGTGTGAATGTGTGCATGGGGAAAGTCACAGTGACAGATGGGCTGCTGAGAACCCCAGGGACCAGCACCTTGAAGGTTCTCCTTAGTCCTTGTTAAATGGTCTGTGTGGAGTGGGCAGGCCCACCTCTCGCATGCTCAAAGAGAAGCCATACAAGGGCCTGGGCATTGCCAAGAGTAGAAGAGGACTTGCTTGTCATGTGTGGGGCGTCATCTCCTCAGGGGCTACTCTAACCATGATCTATTGTGTACTTTGATAAAATGCTCACCTCACTTCCACATCCAGCGGTAAGAGCTAAAGAATGCCCACATGTCTGTAGAGCCTGGTACCAACCACCTTTGTCTCTGCCAGGCATGTGAGGTAATAGTCACTGATCAGTCACTCCCACAGCCAGGTGATCAAGGTCAACATCAACAGGGTGAGTTGTATTGGCTGTGTGAACCCTCGATATGACCCAGACTAATCCTTAGAAAAATGATGGACAAATGACAATTAAGGGACGTTCGTCAAAATACCTAACCGATGCTCCTCAAATCTGTCCAGATCATCAAAAACAAGGAAAGTCTGAGAACCTAAGGAAACATGATGACTGAATATAATGTGGTACCTTGGATGGGATCCTGGAACAAAAGAAGGACATTAGGAAAAAACAGGGAATCTAAATAAAGTATGAATTTTAGTTAATAAAAATGTATCAGTTTTGGTCGTTAATTCTGAAAAATGTACTGCACTAATGTAAGATGTTAATAACTTGACAAGTGGATGCGTGGGATGTGCGATCCCTCTGTATTATCTTTCAGTAAAATTATAAATCTAAAACCTTCAAAATTAGGTAATTTTAAAAAGTCAACAACAGGCACTTTTAAATCATGAAAGTGTTGGCAGCATTTTTGTCACCTGACCTCTGACCCCCAACCCATGCCCTGGGTACCTGTTGGAGCCTGGCCCTCCTTCTCCCTGGGGGCTTCCATCCACTCCTCTCTGGGACTGTCACCTGGGAGTGGAAAGGCAGGCCCTGCCCATGGGGTGTGGGAGAGCATGACCCAAAGAAAGCCCCTCAGAGACACCCCAGTCTCTGCTTCAGTTAGTCCAACACACATTCCCATCCATTCTAGGCTAACAGTCCCCATTCAGAATGGACTGTCCTCAGGTCTCACCCACAAAGAAGCTGCTATGAATAAGGAGCTAGGTCCTGTCACAGAGTTCAGGTGTGCTGCATGTGCCAGGAGGCCCATCTCCACAGAACTGTTCAGACCTAGCCGTGTATTAATACCTCAGGCCAGGGGAACACTGAAAACCCCGGTGCATCATCATTAGGTTTTGTCAGTCAGCTCAGCTGGAAAAAAAAATCATTGACAGATAAAATGCTAGTGTTTCTCTTCACACAGTGGCTTCTTAGCAGGTGGGTGGTCACCATACCCAAGGTGCCCCTCCAAGCCAAGTAGCTTCCTGGGCCCTGTCTTTGCACATATTCTGAAACAGTTTTTACTGACACACCAGCCTTCCCAACTCAAGGCTTCCTGCAGTGGCCACCGACAGGCTGATGGCAGCCTGGCTAAAGCTACTGCTAATAGGACAGACGGAGGAATCATCAGCGCATTGCCAGCCTTGCGTGGGCTTCTCCTCACCTTCCATATCTCGTCTGCTCCTCCCTCTCTGGCACCCTGGAAAGAGTCCTGAGCCAGGTCTGCTTGGCCTGGGTAGTGGCCAGATGGTGGAAGTATTGGCTTTGGTGGCCTTTCCCTGTCGGCAGCTCTGGCTTCACCAACCTGGGGACCCAGGCCCTGGCCCAGCTCTGATGTGAACTGAGGCTCAAGCAGAGCCAGCTGAGTCCTGGGTCCTGGTCTTGCCCCTCTTGTCTCAGCATCAGCTTTGGACAGCATGCATACTCCAGACCCGGACATGAACAGCAGGGCTGTGTGTCTGAACCCTGTTTCTTCGAAGCCTTCTTTCCATACCTTCTCCAAGGGGTCACTGCCTTACCGAAGGGCTCCATTTCATTAAAGGTGTCCTATCCCTCCATCTCCTCCTTTCTCTTACGCCCAAGCCTCTCCTACAGAGTGCTCCCAGCCTACTGCTTCCTCTGGCTTCTCTCAGAGGCCCCATGCATCAGTTTCTTCCAGTCTTGAGCTTCTGAGAGTTTCCTCAAACTCATTCATCAGAACCCTCATGCCTTCAACCCCATGTTCTGCTCCTCCGCTCACTCTCCTCTGCTCCGCCGCCTGCTCAGGATGATGCAAGAGCAGGCTGGATTTCTCCGGGCCCTGGGGCTCATCTCTTGCCTCCTGTCCTGCTCTGACTTCATGTTTCTCTCTCCCTCTCCTCTGTCCTTGGTTGCTGGACCACAAAAATAGCAGCCAAAAGTTAGCTAGAATCTGAAATAGGGAGTTCAGTTCTGTAGTGGCTGAACTCAAAATGAATTTAATCCTTTTGCTGATGTGCCTCAGCCAAGCCCTACCAGGGTGCAAGTTTCTGACCTCAGCTGCAGGGAGGTGGGCTGTTGTCTGTGACTAGAGACCTTGAATAGAACAGGGTTGGATTGAATTGGCTTGTAAAGAAGACACATGGTTAGAATGGTACCACCGCATTCATCTGTGACAGCCACACCACCCTGCTTCCCTGTCCCTGGGCTGGAGGAGTTCCTGGGATCGCTGGGCAGTGCAGCAGGAGGTGGTCTTCCCTCCTCAGGTTCTAGGTAGTAGGTGAACTCTTCCACAGCTACCCTGGGGAACCTTACAGTGTTCCATCCACAAAGAACAGAGGCTGCATCTGTGGAAAGTCATCTACGGCATTTGTGACATCTGAGTAAAAACCAGGTAATGCTAATAGATATACCAAGAGCCACAGTGAACCCCACCTGCACTGCAGCCTGCGCCTCACCCTCCAGCAGAGCCTCAGAGTTGGAGATGGCTGACACTGTGGAGATGTGCCCCCTGCCTCCTGCGCTGTGCTCACCCAGCACACATGCTGCCAGAGTGTCTGCCTTGACTGAGGATTGTCAGAGTGGGCTTCCTGGGCCGTGGCGTGGTACCTGGTGAACCAGGCTGCTCACCCTACCAAAAGGGCCCCATGTGGAGATGGAGAAAAAGCTGTCCCTTGGCTGCTTTTGCTACTTACACATTTGGTTAAGGATTCAATATAAACTGATACCCACAAATAGGTAGCTTACTCTAAAAAAATGGACAACTTAATGACACTTGCATCAAAAAAAAAAACAACAATAAATTCTTCATGCAGCTAAATTGTGAGGTTCTTACCCTTCCCTTTCTGCTGAACTGAAATTCGTAGGAAAATATTGATGGGCACCAACAACCAGAATCCCTTTAGGCTGTATTTAGCAGAACAAACAATCCCTGTTTCCTGCTTTCCTTGAGAATCAGGTGTTAAAATTTTAGATGCCTTTAAAAAACAAGTGTCCCGGGTTGCTGGCCCAAGAATGCCATTTATAAAGCGGTTTGTGTGAAAACAGGTGGCATGTTCCTTTCAGCATTTTCCAGTTGTCATATTAGTGTGAGCCTTTTGCAGAAAGTCAGGCTCCAGCACATCCATTTGCCTTTGCTCCCCCAGTAAGAAATCCCAAAGCTTGTGACTGGCATTCCAGGAAATGAGGTGCTTGCTTGTAGCCATTCTGTCAGGAGAGAGGGAGGTCCTTAGGAAATGCCTCTGCTCAGTGGATGGCCAGCCTCTGAGAACAGACTTTCTTGCCAGTCACCTTGAAAACAAAACAAGAGCCCTCTGGAGGTGAGAGGAATGCAGCTGCTTTTCTGGGACAGGATGGTTACGATTGATGCTGGACAAAGAGACGGTTCTGCCTGGAAAGTGTTTTAATTTGGCTTCTCTGTCATTGCAGATGGCTCAGACCGATGAGATGACCCATGAGATTATCAGCTTTCTTGACCAGACCTTGTACAGATGGGATCATCTTTGCATGGAAGCCCCAGCATCAAGGAAACTGGCCAGAGAGCTCCTTACGGAGCTGCTTGTGAGAGTTGAGCACAGGCCTGTTGGCCATGTAGCTGCCATACAGCCTGGGCTCACTGGGGCCACAGGCTGAAATGATGGGCCTGCTTCTTTGTGGAATGGGTACCCTCTGTGAGTAGTGACAATAAGCCATAAATATCTTGGCAAGTTCTGGTGGTGCCTATTTTACAAAGTGAGAAAACAGGTACTTTAGCTCACAGTCAGGCTACTGACTGGATTTTACGCCTTCAACCTTCTCTCTACCTACTCAGCCTGGGTGTCAATTAGAGAATCATGGGAGAAAAGGCTCAGATGGGAGAACAGATTTTTCCTTCTTTTTTTCCCCTTACTGAACCAAGATGCATGACTGTTATTTGAATGTTTCAAAGTCTTTGGACCCAGAAATTGGTCATGAGCCACTGGTCAGTTTAGAAAGTAACTTAGCCCTTTTCCACAGATCTGTTTTTTAGATGTCAGGTCATTGGTATTGGTGTTTCTTTTAATCCATAGGGATTTAAGATCAAGCCACACTTTCTTGCTTTCCTAAGAAATTGTTCCGAAAGGAGAGTTTCCCTTGGGCAGCCCCTGAGCAAGCTGGGGAAGGAAGCAAGCAGCAGTGCAGGGACCAGTGGTCAGCGGGGCACGGGTGCCAATGCGGCCGTGGAGCCAGCACTGCCTGGGAGTGGAGCCAGGGCTGGGGCTGCCTCTCTGCTTTCGTTTGCTGAACACTGGCTGCTACTGAAGGAGCGCACACTGCCTCGGAGGTGGCTGAAGGGGATCTAGGCCATATTCTAGAAACATTAGAAAACATTATGTATCAATCGTTTTGTTAAGTGAAATGGAAGTGCACATTTCTAATAAATAATCGGTAACCCCAAGGTTAATATTTACTTTGCATCAGTTGAAGATACTTTTTCCTTCTGAGGCTTATGCTTAACTTATATTGATTGTTTTCTCTTTTCTGTTTACTGTTTGTCATGCAAGACGTTCTTTTATGCCCACTTGGATTTATGTGTTAGTAATCGCTGAGTCTCCCTCAGTCTTGGCTCCTGCTTGAGGTATGAGTCAAGTTTTGTTGGATTAGACAGAGGTCGAGCTTTGAGGTTAAATGCTTGTTTCAGTATATGGATCTACCTGAAGAGTTGGAAAATTCCAGTAACTTTTGACCTGAGCCTTCCTTTGACAAGTGGCACAACACAAAAGGTGTGCTGTTAAAATACTTTTCTCACAACTGCCGTCATCCTCATCACTTCCACATGCTGCGATCAGCCTCTGTGGACGGAAGAAGGGAGCCCGGTGTGGTGGGAACGAGGAAGCCCCAAAGCACGCGCCCACCAGGAGCGGGCCTCCCTTTGGGGTGTGCTTGCTCGTGGACATCCATTCACACTGTATTCATGGCAAACAAAAAAACCAAGATGAATATCTACCTCAGATTTTGAAGGTGTATTTATGGAAGATTCTTTTCTGTCTTGACTATACCTCAGCCCTTTCTTAGTATCTCTCAATTTCTGTACAAAGCCTGAGTTCTCCCAAGCCTTGGACATTTGAGTTGGCAACTGAGCAGACTGTCTGAGCTGGCAAAACCGAAGCTTCTCCCAGGGAGATCCCAGCACACCTGCAGCTCCTTTGTTTGAGTGAAGAACACCCACAAAGACTTTAATTGAGGACATAACAGGCACTGATTTGTTTACTAATTTTATTTTCTCCCCTTGCCCTCTCCCACCTTGATAAAGGTGCTCACAAGGGGAGGAAACAGAGGGTGGCAGCATGGGCGGGGCTGCTCCCCAAAGCCTAGGAGCGGCTGGGAAGCTTCAACGGCCACATGCTCCTGCTCCGCCTTTAGAAGGGTCACCCATTCCACTCAGTTCCAGGAGGGTGAGGCGCCTCCCACAGCCCAGATAGAGGTGAGTGCACAGTGGAAGGGTGGGAAGTCACACCCTCCCCTCGAAAACCAGACCAGACAGATACCTGCACATCCTAGCCAATCAGGGCAGGGAAAGACAGGCAGGCTGGGGAGTATTCAGTAAACTCTACCTCGTCCTCTGGAAGCTGCCTTGGATTTTGGGGAAAGTCTGCATATGTGGCTTTTTTTTGAAAGAAGTTCAAAGTAGGGGTCCAGCTAAAAATGGACTCTGATGAAAATACACAGGGAAGTCCCTTGAAGGACACTAAGCCTTCAGTGGAGAGCCAAGAGCACTGAGGCCTGAGGAGCGGGCCCAGCGGCAAGGCTGAGGCTGGAGGCTCTACGGTGGCCATAGAGTGGGGGCTCCGGGTGGGCTTCTTCCCCAGTCTGTGCCAGGCACATGCCCGCCACTCTGACCAGCAGAACATCCGATGGAGAGCAGCTTCTACAAGGAAGACACTTGATGGCCTCAGACCTGGAAACCCAGAGGACTGGCTGATCCAGCCACTCAGTGTCACGGCTAAGTTCTCCCAGTTTTCCTCTCTAGTTGCATGAAGGCTGCCAAGGCCAGCCCTTGCTGACAACATTCAAGAAGGAAAGGGACAGCTATCTCCCCTGTGTTTCCCACCAACCACACCAGACCTGCCCTTGCACCCTGGGCAGAGCAGGGCCACAGGAGAATGGGGAACTCGGCCACCCTGATGGGCTGAGACCAAGGGCAGGCCCATCAGGACATTAATGAGGCTGGATCTGCCTGACCTTTCACTTCCAGGCCCCTTCCAAGGCCCTGGGAGGCCTCCGACCCTATTCGTTTCTGTAAAATTTGTAGAGAGTAAAATTTTAATTGCAACCAGCAAAGATAAGTCTCTGTGCACGCCTACCTGTTGAGCATCTCAGGGGCGGCCCTGAGCACTTCTGGGGTCCGGCTGAGGGGCCCTGAGTGGGCACTGCAGTGTGCAGTTGAGGCGCGGTGCTCCCCGCAGGGCAGGAGTGGCGTCCAGGGACGATAGCACCGCTCCGTCCGCAGTGGCTCAGCTGGCCTGGGACACAGGTGCAGGCTCGGGCAATGTCACCACCAAAGTGTAGCCTGTGCCACCTGAGGTACATGGGTGCCCAGGAGAAATGAGGGCAAGAGAGGGGAGCCCTTTAAAGTGCTGCAGTTTGGGCCTGAGGTGCACATGACAAAGTTTGACGTCACCGATAGGAGCTGTGAAGCTGAGAGAAAATTATCGAGTCTTAATAATGAAGTTTTTTAGAGAGCATGCTGGAGAAAGGACTGAATTATCTTTGTCTTTTCTCTATAGAAAATAAGTAAAATTATTCTAAGAAGAGGTAATCAAAGGTGACAGAGTCAAAAACTATAGGGAGAAAAGGCATTATTGAGCACCCACTGACATGGGGCTACATATGCATTGGGACTTGGTGACATTTGTGGGGTTGGTAGCACTAGAAGCTTGAGGCTGTGGCCCCTAAAAACACAGATAGAGTTTATCCTCTGGGCCTGGGAATCTTCTCCCGCAACACCTACAACCCAGGGTTCTGATGCCAAGGAAGAAGGGAGCAGCAGGGGCCTGTTAAAGCAAACGAAGCACATCACACACATGCTTATTTTTTTTTCCAGGACCCTGAGTTAAATGTCACCACTTGGTGTAAACGAAAGTGTTCTGGACGCCCTCCTTCCCCATCTCTGAAGACAGAGCTTGTCCCATAAGCACAGCCCACACTGTCTTGGTCACTGCTGGTTCCCAGACTGCTGGCCCGTGCGCTCCAGCCTGGGGTCTTGAGAGATGGCCTGGACCTGGCTCCATTCGGTGGCATGCACTTCACTGTGGCTGCTCCCCAGGTCCTGGGCAGCCCTGATTTACTGAGGCCAGACTGTACTGGGCTTTCTGAAAGGTCACTCTCTTCCTGACATGAGCCCCGGGGTGCCTCTCACCACATGCAGAAGGTGTCCAAGAGTGCAGATGGCAGGTGGACATGCCTTGTTTCTGGGGAGCCCCTTGCCTGGGAGGTTCCAGGGGCTGGTTCTGTTTGGCCCCATTTCTCACTGGAGGGGCAAGGGTGTTGGGAAAAGATGGGAAAACGTCAAGGGGACAGGAGAAAGCCGAATTTTCTGTTGAATGGAGGTGTGGAGAACAGGGACTTGCCAGGAGGGAGGCAGAGAAGATGCAGCCCCAGCAGTGGGCAGGGAGGGCGCGCGTGGAAACTCAGACCTGAGCCTGTCCCATTCCCCAAGGGGCGAGGCACGCCGGGGTGTGTGCAGCAAGAGGAGCGTGCGGTATGTTCTTTCTTCGACAAGGAATCCAAATCGATTTTGTTTTCCAAGGAAGAAGAGAAATGCACATTAACTGTGCTGTTCTCCTTGTTTTTCTTTTTTCCCTCTTTCATCCTATAGTGCCCTTATCCATTGCCAGAAGTACTGCTGATAAATGGTCTGCTTTCCCTTGCCTGACATTGGGTGCAACATGGATTCCACCGGCTCTGTCAAACAGTTCTCTGTCACTAAACATCATCACAGTTTCCCTCCTAAATAACTAAAATTAAGGCAAAAATAATGTGTCTTAAAGTCTTCTTCTAAACTCAAGCTCTATGATATGTTTGTGCCGTGGGTCTGGTTGTTACCCTCAGACAGACTGGTGTCAAAGAAGGCTTTTAATGTGGGCCTCCCTCTTCCCAGTCCTGACAACCGGTCTCTCACTGTGCTTGCTGTTTGGGGCAGGAAGTTTCTGTCCTTCCACACTTTTCTGAAGAGACAGAGTCTCATAAAGCAATGTGGGAAACCTCACCGGCCTCTGGTGTTTTATCACAACATGATGGACCCGTTGTGACAACCAGGGTCCACTTTTGGTGGCAGGCAACAGAAACAGGCACAGTCTGGGAAAGAAAAGGGAATTGATGAAATGACTAGGGTGTTTAAAAGCCCACAGAAAGATCGGGCAGGCGAGGCTTAGTGCTAGCCAGCCTGCAGCGGTGCCCCAAACCCGCTTCAGAACAGCCTGCTGAGGTTGCTGGTTGCTGCCACAGAGCCCTGCATCTGAGAGCCTCCGCAGCTCCCCAGTGTCTGAGGCCTCCATGGTCTCCCCTGGTGCCTTCAATGGGGGGTCCCAGGCCCCCACCTGCACTTTACCTGGAAGGGAGCTGGGGAAGCAGGTGTGCGGCCTGGTCACTTCTGGGACACTACTGCACACCTTGGCACCATCCAGTGTGATCTCCCACTCACAAGGAGGGGTCGGAACCTAAGGAGCTGGAAAGAGTGGAAAATGTCCACTCACTAAGAGCCTCCCACTGGAGAGCACTGGAAAAAGCCAGACGCTATGAAACAGCCCACACTCAGCAAGAACAAGCAGTCTGCAGGCCAGTGCCCCCACATGGTGCTGGTGGCCCTGTGGGCCGGTGGGTCTTCGTGCTGGGGGCTGGTGTGGGCGCTCCAGGGGGTCAGCAGCATCCCTGCTCTCTCCCCACTAGGTCCAGCCCAGTAGTGACAATCAGACATCCCGCTGACACTGCAAATCATCTCCTGCAGGGACGACTCCCCGCCCTGCAAATGAGAATCACTGGTCTGACTGACGGCTCTCTCCTTCTGGGAAGACATCCGGGATAGAAACCCTGTTACAGACCGATGAATTAGATTTAACAGGATCCTAGTAACTACATAATCTGACTCTGATTCTGAATTTCATCTGGAAAAATAAACATTAGAGAACAGCCAGGAAAAGCCTGAGAGTGAATCATAATGGAGTAGAGTGAAGTACACCACATACCACCACGTATTCTAAAGCCTGAGTCATTTCAGCGGCTGGGGGAGCTGCCTGAGAGGGAGCACAGCACAGCACAGCATCCTCCTTGTGGCTCCAGCCAATGGTCCTCAGGCTCCTTAGCGTGTCACACAGCTGTTCAAAGCATCTCAAAAGCTTCCCCCTTCACTGAGTAAAACCCAACATTCTTAAAATGACTTTGAAGGCCCTATACAATCTGGACCCCCTTTTACTCTCTGACTTCATCTCCTAATATTCTCTATAACCCCTTTAACCCACTTACCCCACCAGCCCCACGGGATCCTGGCAGCTACTCCAACACACCAACCCCAGGGCCTTTGTATGAGCTTTGCTGACACCCTCCCTCCCAAGTGCACAGCCAGTTCCTACACCTACTCACACATCATGGCTTCCATGACACCTTCACGATCGCCCCTCTGACAGCAGCACCCCACTCTCCACCCCTTGTCCTACACTATGTCGGCTCATGTCCCTAACACACAACACCTCCTAGAAACCAGGTATGGATTATGCTTGCTTTATACACACACACACACACACACACAATTACAATAATTTATGTATTGTGCTTGCTCTTCTTTGACCATCCTCACAAGTACCCAGAATAGTTACAGGCACACAATAGGGTCCCAGTAAGTGTGTGTGAAATTAATCTGTATTGGGACTTAGTATATGATGAAGGCATTTCCATCAATAGGGAAACAATGGTGGCGGAAAATGCAGTTGGATTTGTACTTCCGAGATGAAAGTAAACATCAAAACAAAATGCCTGCCTGCCTTCGTCACCAAATGTCAGTGCCTGAAGGGCTGTTTTATGGGGCATGTGTTTTCTCCAGAGAAGGCTCTAGCAGTTCCGTTTGGAAAGGGAGGAGGGATGGGGGTGGTAGGAAGGCTGCTGCTGTTCTGGGAAGACGGTCTGTACTTGGCTAAATAAAAAATTAGTTTGTGAATTCAGAACTTCCCTGCTCCCAACATGTAGAAAGAATGTTGTTATAGTTCATTTAGAATTCCATCTCATCTTTCGTTTGCAGACTTGCACAGAAACCCTGTTTTTCAGCCCTTGGGCTCCCCTCCTCCACTGGAGTGCCTGCCTTTGGGGTTGGGGTACAAGTTCAAAGCCTCTGCAGGGGTCATTGCTTTAGGAAGACTTCTTGGTCCTCGGGGTGCAGAGGAGGAGAGGGTGCTGGGGAGAAGGGGATGTGGGGAGGCCCTGAGGCTCCAACCACATCATTTGCAGACTTCCAAGAATCCAACATGTTCAGTCCTCAAGGCCCTTTCTATGTCAGACTCAAAGCCCAGAAACCACAACAGAAGGATAAAACCAATCATACAGAAATAAAAAACAAAATGACCAAAAATCTAAATATAAATAACAAACTGGCGAAAAGTATTTGCAACACATGACAAAGAACTCATTTTCTAACTTATAAGTGTTGTTATAAATCAGTAAGAAAAAGGCCATTAACATAGAGACACAGGGGCCAGGGCACAAACATGCACTCAGATTAATAGCAGGAGAAACACGTGACTTTGAAAGCTTTAAAAATATTTAACACAGCTTCTGAGAAACACAGAAAATTTTTTCATATCTGGTTGGAAAAGACCAAAATATTAACATTGAAAACGTATACATCCTGGAAACTGCGTGGTAACAGAATCACCGTATGATCCAGCGATTACACTTTTAGGTGCATCCCCACAAGATTTGAGAGCAGAGACTGAGATATGTTTCCACTGATGTTCATAGCGGCACCATTCACAATTGCCAAATGTACAAATAACCCAACTACCTGTCCACTGACGATAAATGGATACATGACATACAGTCTATTTACACAGTGGAATATTAGCCTTAAAAAAGGAATGAAATTCAGACACATGCTACAACATGGATGAACCTTGAAGATATTTTGCTAAGTGACAAAGCCAGTCACAAAAGACAAATATTGTATGATTCCACTCACATGAAATACCTAAAGTAGTCCAATTTATAGAGACAAAAAGAATAGTGGTTGCCAGGGATGAGAGTGGGGAAGGGAGGGAGAGAGAATATAAGGTTAGTGTTACATGGGGACAGAGCTTCACTTTGGGAAGATGAAGCAGCTCTGGAGATGACGGCAGTGATGGTTCCACAACTATGTGAATGGACTTAATGCCACTTAGTTGTACACTTGAAAATGGTTAAAATGATACATTTTATGTCCATTTACAATAAAAATATTAAACAAAATTATATATATTTTATCCAATAACAAAAAAAAATTGGTTCTTCACAGGTGCCTACCATTCAGGTTGCATTCCCACCACAGTGAGCAAATCTGGGAATCATTCCACAAGACACGCTGTGCCTGGACCCAGGTGCCCAGGACTGCTCACAGCAGCATTGCTTCGAACAGTCACCCCCTGGCAACAACTCAAAGGCTGCTGTTTAAATAAATTAAATAAACCAGCAATCATAGAATAAGTAACACATACCTTCATTGTTGATGCCAGGTTATCAGGGTTTTACATAAATCATTTAATTCTCACAATTATTCAGGGTAGGGCTCCCAAGTTAGGTGATATTCGGACAATGGAGCCATCACAACAGAGGCAGAGTTCTGCAATCTTGGGCTGTTCTGTCATAGGGAAAGATCAGTGTATATTCTGTGTCTATGTATAAAACCAGAGGGTGCAGACATGTGTTTGCTGGAGCATACCCTTAGAGTCTCTCCTGTCAATCTCCTAACTGTGATTAGTTTGGATGAGGTGAACAAGTAGATGGAAACTTACCTTTTGCTTACATATGGTTTATATTTGTTTGCACTTCTGATGTATGCAAAAAAAGTAGTCATCAACAAATAAGCATGTTTGCTTATTCCTAGACAGGCTTACTGTTGAATAATGCTGTGAAGGAAAGGAGGCCCGAGCACCCTGTGTACCTTCAGACAGACATCTGTACTGCTGTTCTCTACAATTTCATCAGCACAGTGGCATTTTATAGTTTATTCACAGGACTTATGTTCTAACATTGGCCATCGTGTTTTCTATGTTGGATCCACACATCCCCAAATAAAGAGAAGTTGGCCTAACGACCGGCCTGGTGAGCATCCCTGGCGGCAGCAGCTTGAGGGCCATGACCCAGCTTCCTGAGTGGAAACCTGTCCAGCCTCTGTGACAGGTAATAATCACTTTCCTGCTCTACAGACAACCTTCTCTGCTTTCAGGTGTGCTGAAGCCACAATTCCTACAGGTCCCTTTCACATCTTGTTTATAAATAAAGCTACAATTCCTTTCCCTTAAATTATGGTATGTCTTTATTACCCTACAGAGACACACACCTGCACACCATCCCATCAGCAAATACTAAAACAGTCCCCTATTTAATCTATTTCTCCCTATAATGCACATTTTTCTACAGTCTCCCTCCTTAAATCTAACTTTTGTTGAAAAGTGCTGAGACTTAAATCATGCCGTCAGACTGTGGGGACTGGTGTGGGGGCAAGAGCGCCAGGCTCTCCAGCCGAGCTCTGCCTTTACACCTGCCTTTCAGATCTTGCCACTACTGTCCTCTCCAGCCTTAGGACACACACTTCGGCTTCCAAGGCTTGTTCAGCCCCATCTTGTGTGACAAGGGAGGATTATCAGTGCAGAAAAGTAGGGACTGGGCGATGAGAGAGCTCACAGGCAGGAGCCGCACCAGGAAGGCTCTGGGTCGTGACTGCGGGGCAGGTGCCCTGCAGGGAGCACCCATGACCCCCACCCTCAGGTTGCAGCTGTGGTTGGTGAGGTTCAAGCAGCTGGCGCTGTCTGGGTGAGCCCCAGTCGAGTAGTGCTGAAAGGGCTGGGCACAGGCCTTTAGAGCCGTCTTCCTGTCTCCCATCCCAGTCCTTCGGGCTGAGAAGCCAAACCTCTGAAGTTGTTTTTATCTCAAAAGACACTTGGCAGGGACCCGATTCCTTTTCTGAAGAAAATGGAAACGTAGTCAGAGGTCTTTATCTGCTGTTCTACGTTCTGCCTTGCTGCACACACACACGGAGGGGTTTCTCTGCTTTCCCAGACCCAGCCCCCAAGAGTGGGCCCCTTTGGCTGGGCTCCTCTGAGGTTGGGGTGCCCCTATGCTCCGATGCCTGGACGTAGACCCATCCTCCCAGGCAAGGGGCTGTCGGAGGCCAGTGCTAGTCCTAGGAACCTTTGTAGTTCTCTGGTTGCTTCTTTTGTCCCTAGGCTCAACTCAGGAGTCTTTTCCCATACAAACTAGTCATCAGACTGTAACAGAAATGGCCTTATTAGCCGATCAATCTCCCAGATAGTACAAAAGGTGGGAAAAGATCTATAAAATCTGGTCCTTGAATAGCCCCAAAAGGCTTCTCTTCCCTTCCACCTGGTATACCCTCAGGGCCCAGCCAGGGAGGGAAAAGGTTACTATCATCAGCATAGTGACCTGGGGGGTTGAGTTCATTCCTTCCCCACTGAGCCCCAACCTTGGGCTGGGACACCTCCGGGAGGTCCAGGCTTGGGTCCCCACCTCCACCCCTGCCACCTGTGCATGGAGTCCTTGGTGTGGCTGGGCCCTGCACACAGGGTCAGCTCCCTCTCTCTGCTCTTGGAGATGACTCAGCTCAAGGTGCCCTGGAGGGGGTGCTCCAAAGGGCCATCTCACCCCAAAGTACCTGCTGGCAAAGTGCCAGGGATGGCACCCCTTCCTTGACTTCTCTGGAATGGGGTGTGGCAGGCTCTGCTAGCCCAGGGAGGCTGGCCATCAGAGGCCACAGGCCTGGGACACCCAGAGTTCTGTTTGGCAGGAGACATGCTGGGACAGACTGTCTCACTCACCAGGGTGGGTCTGCCTCCTGCCTCCACAAAGTGTTGGGCAGATTCCTTCTCACATTCTTCATTTCCCGGCCCTGCTGGCTGCATCTGTAGCCTGAGAAGGTGGTGGGCTAGAACAGAAAACTAAAAATCTGGCTTTTGGTCATAAGTCACTCAGCCTTGCTGTCCACCCAGCCTGCTACAGGTCTCTTCGGTGAGGTCCGACTGTGGCAGGCTGCTATGTGAGCAGGTGGCCTACACCACTCCCCTGACCCCACCCAGGGCCTCGGGGGTCCTGCTGACCGTGCAGGGGTCGGGAGTGAGCCCCAGTGTGCCGGAAACGTCTGTCTGCAACCTTTTAGGGATCTGCTGGTCACTGAAAGGCATGGCTGAAGATCAGGAATGCAGCTTCCATTTCTGGTTCCTATACTTGGGGCTCTGGGTTCTGCCTGTTAATGTGACATCTCCATACCTTATTTGGGATGGAGACTATTATTTCAATGTTTTAATTTGAAATTCCAACAAAAATAAATGCTTTAAAACCCTTTAATCCAAAAATAGAAGCAAAGAGGGAGAACTGAACAGTCTTCTCTTGCATTTCTTTCCTGTGTAGCCCCTCCCCCTGCCCCCGCCACTTCCGGCCTTGGTCCGGCTAAGGCTCCCAGCCTCTCCTGCTCTGGCTGCTTGCCCAAAGCCCCTGTGCTCCCGCCTTCCAAAGCCCAGCCCCTCAGTCTAACTCCAGGTGGGCAAGAGGGAAGGGGGCTGCTGGGGCAGACCACCGTGTCACAGCCACTCCCCCCACCCCGACCTGGGGCACTGGGGATATCAGTGGCTGGCCCACTAGGGTCCAACCACAGGCTGACAGAGCCTGTTTGCCTGGTCCCGTCAACCGGCTCCAGGGCCTGGGCCTGTCGTCTCCGGGGTGAAGCAGCACTTACATTTCTGGGACCCTTTATTCTCCCAGCACAGCTGCTGGGCAATTATCCAATTAACTTGCTTAGAGGACAGAACTGCCTCTTCTCACCCCTTTAGTAAGCCTGCCAACCGCTGACAAAACTGCTGGTTCTGAGCCTCACCGCCTGGTTGGGGTGCTGCCATCTGCCCAGCTCACGGGGGCTCAGTGGGCCCGTCATCTAACTTGAGGACCCCACTCTTGGGCAGGGGCCCACGGCAGTCCCTGTGGAAGGATTGGTTCCTGCCTGATGGCTAATGCTGACCCCGTTTCAGGGTCAAGTCCACATACAGCTTAAGGAAGCTGTAGGGTCTGGCAGAGGAGACTAAGGTTTGTTTTCACTAGACTAGGGAACCCATAGTAGGTTGTGGAACCCTCCTATGTCCTGGTACCTCTGCTCAGTGGAAGTGTCACCTTGCTGGGAGACAGGCTCATTCCCATCACCATACCCACACACAGCCCAGAGGACAGCTGACACCTTCACAGCTGCTCAGATGGGGTTGGGGGAAGACTGAGACTACCAAGATGTTCTTGGGAGGAACATCAGAAATAATGCTGCTAAAAGAGTGTACCAGGCTCCCATTTGGACAGGTCTTTGCGGCCACAGTGACTTTAAATGTACAAGATGAAGTTCCAGGTCCATGCCTTCCAAAGCTGTGGTCTGGCCCCACCCTCACCTAGGCCCATCCTTACAGCTGATTGGATCAGGAGCTCAGGCTTCTCAAATATTGGCTGGCTGAATGACACGAGTTTATTGGTGAATGAAAGGCCCACACCCTCAGAGGCACTGGGTTGGGAAGGAAAACTCCAAGTCCTACGGACCCACATTATATCCTATTACTTAACATGTGACCTTGGAGATAGAATTAAGTCTGCTTGGGAAGGGCAGGCTTCCCCTTCACTGGCTAACCACATCCTGGGCGTAGACAGTCCAACCTGTCCCTGGAGCTCTTGGGCCCTCTGCAAGCATGCCTGCCTGGCCCAGGGCCTCTCTCAGCAGGCGCTACATTGGTGCTGAGGGAGCACCGAGGGGCGCACAGCCCACTTCTAACACTTATCCTACTAGATGCCAGGTCGCCCACCAGTTACCAATACAGAGCTTTCAGTTTTTTTAAACAAATGAAAAACTTACAAAAGGAAGAGTTCTAGTCGTAGCTGTTTCACTAACTGGTGGTCCCTCTGGACTCCTGGGGCCTCAGCCAGGAGGCCCTCTCCAGCCTCTCAGAAGATGCTGAACCAACAAGCTGGGGAAGCTGTTCACTGGAGTGAGGTGGGTGACTGGGTGTGGCTGGAGCACCGAGAGGTGCCGACAGGGGCAGGCTCACTCCTCCTCTCCTACGGGAACAACACCTGGCACGAGGTGCCGGTCTGCCAGCCGCACAGGACGACTTCCCACAGGATCTGCTGAAACTTGGGGCCTGGGTTCTGACGGCTCTTCCATGACTGACGGTCACCCAGCGGCCATGACTGGAGCTCAGGACCAGTGTCAGGACTCAGTGGCCACTGGAGGGGCCAGCCATTGCTGTGCACCCACACGTGGAGCAGTTCGGCTAAGGACACGTGGTTTCTGAAGGCAAAAAATGTATGATCTCACCTTCCTAGAAAAACTGGGCCACACCAAACCACTGGGCCAGCTGGTGCCCACAGCCCCCCGAGCAGGTGCCACTGCCTTCTGCACACAGGTATCCGGAGGGGTGCTGGCTGTGCCCCAGGCCCCTTCTGGCCCTACCTCATGGAACGCCAAACACCCACCAACCACAGAGAAGAGGCATCACTTTTTCAAATTTTGAATAAACGTTCAAACTTTGATTCTTCTACCAACATGGTGAACAGCACCCATAATCACATGCAGAGCACATGTGACAGCATGGAGCAAACCCTTCTGGAACGACGGTCACTGCTGAACCTGAGGACTGGAGAGGACTGTGTGAAAGCTGCGCTTCACCCCACAGGGGCCAGATGCAGAGTCAGGGTCAGGTGAACAAGCCCCAGAGTCCGGTGGAGCTGCACAGGTTCAAGTTCACTCTGGACATCATGTGACAGCACCAACCGTTGTGCCTACTTGTGGAGCTTTAAACCCTTTTGTCCTTTGGATGACACTGGGAAACTTAGTTTCTGCCTTTTTTTTTTTTTTAAAGATTGACTGATTTTAGAGAGAGGGGAAGGAGGATAGAAAGAGAGAAACAATGATGTGATAACATCAATCGGTTGCTGACTAAACCCACAACTCAGGCACGTGCCTTGACAGGAATCGAACTGGTGACCTTTTGCACGACAACATCCAACCAACTGAGCTGCACTGGTCAGGACCTGCCTGTTTTTTTAAACTTCCAACATTTGTGGGAAAGAAAGGCAGCACCAAGGCTCCCACAGGGTCACTGTGGGGTGAGGGACCCACGTGCTGCCTGTCAGCCTTCCAGGGTGTTGGGCTGCCTTTTTAAAGACAGTATTAAATTCAGAAGCAAACAGGCATACAAAAATGTTAATCCATTACATTTTATTATTAATACATCTTATTGGATTCTTATCCTATACTTTCACCAACAGGTAATAAAATTTGGGGGAAAATCTAAAGAATGAAATTAAAATAATTCTGCAGAATCTTTCTGAAATGAGTGAGAGGAAACCACCAAACAGCGTTCACTGGTCCCCATAGAGAAACTGACTTTTCAGGGTCACACAACTATCCAAGGCAGCCATGTGCTCAAAGGGCTGACGCGGAGCGTTCAGCAGGTTTCCTGACGCGTCACAGGTGTCTTGCACCACTTTTGTGAAAGAACTGCCTTCAGCTCAGGCCCAGTGCAGGTTCAGTGTGTTGGGGGGCACATTCAGGGTGGGTGACAAGGCCCCTGGGCCCTATGCAGGCTGTGCTCTCACACGTGTTCTGCTGAGAGCGGCCTCTGCAAAGAGAAGCACCAAGGCAGAGACGCTGATGTCGGCAGATGGCTTCAGTGGCCCTGTAATCCTTCTTTTGATGTCCAGGGTCAGTGCAATCCTGGTCCCACCAGGGCTACGAGATTATGAGAAAGAATCTTGCTGTGATCTTTCCTGCAAAGGAAACAGTAATAAAATTTACTGCCCGGTCACAACAGAGGAATTCTTGTAAAGGAGGACCTCTGTGTGCTCTCCGCTCTGGAGAGCTAACTCTGAGTGGAGGCCAGGATGAGACCCAGGCACCTCTCACAGCCCTAACAAAGGGGCGCCCAGCGGCACCATGGCTATTCGCCGTGCTTGCGTGTGGCTGTGAAAGCCAGCACTGTAACTGGAGCTTCATTCACACAACAGATACCAGAGAGCCCATTTCAGACCCACAACCACCCCGTGACACACGTGGGCACTGCCTGCATCACACTTGCGTGATGCTCTCCGCATTCCACCTTTGGAGGTTAACAACTCTCCAACACCCACACTGCAGGACCACATACAGATGGGGGCCAGCACTTTGGCTGAGGTCTGGTGGCCGATGCTGTGACCTGTCTTCGGTGAGTGGAGTCCCAGCTCCTGAGCGTCTGGGCACTTACAAACAGGAAGGCTTTTTGCTTGAGGGCTCGACTCCTGTTCCTGCTGAACTGAGCCAGTGTGTAAAATGAGAACTGATATCAGCTCAGTAGGCACCGGAGGGCGGGTCCAATTGACAGCCCGGCGAAGCAGTGCCTCCGCTGGGAGCTGCCTGCATGGTTCCACTGGGGGCTGCAGAAGACACAGAGACCTAGGCTGCAAATACAAGAGACAGTCACCGCGCTCAGGGAAGTACAAGGATCTGCTGTGAAAGCGCCCAGCCCCACTCACATGCAATAAACCGCTGACATAGTTTTACTCAATTATTGTGATGCATTTGGTTTTAGCTTTTTATAAGAATAATTTTTGCAGCGTTCAATATGTTTGACCTTTCAGAGAGATGTCTAATTAGTGGAGTTAATAGTTCTGTAGACTTTGGTACATTCCTTGCATTCATGACAGGAGAAAGAGCATCCTTGGGGCCGAGCAGGTCTCTCCTCCTCCACAATCGTGCTCGGCACCCGAGCTGACCGCTCAGCAGTGGCCTCTGCCCCAGCGGCTCCAACTTAACTGTCCCCATCTCACCTTCTCTTCAGGTGCAGAACTTAGCCACTGTGAACAAGGCGGAAACCAGTCACTGTTCACCAATCAGCTAAGCTCTGCACCTCGTCAGAGAGGTCTTCAGCTGGGCATAATGAAAGGGCTGGCGAGTGTCTTCCATAGCGGCTGGATTCTTCTGTTTCCAGAGAAGAGCTATAAGATGCATCTGTTCTCCAAACTGCAGAGAGAGAGTGACTATGGCTTCTGGAGAGCAGCCAAGGTCATGGTTGCGTGGTAATCCCTGGCAATGTGATTTTAATCTTAAGTCACAAATCAGCATGCCAGGAACCCAAGCAGCCAGAGCACTCTGGAGCCGCCGTGCCCGCGCGCTCACAGCCCACACCGCACACACTGTCTCCTTGGACACAGGCGACGACATCCCCTCCAGGCCTGCTATGCTACCCAATGCGTTTTACTTTTTTGTTGTTATTCATTTAGTTGGTGTCCTAGAGGGATAACTATTTTAATCAAAAGGACTCATAGAAGACCATGCAAATGCCAGTGCCAGTTTTGGAACATGACATTAAAAACACACTAACTATCCTCTGTGGCAGAATTAGTGAAGCCATGCCCCTGCCTTAACCGGGGGCCCACCCTGTAAGTGGTCTGGGACGTCTGGAGGGGCCCCTCTTGGGATGGCAAGTCACTGATCTTAACTGAGAAAAGTGGAGGCAGGGGCAGAGGGGCATGCACATGGCCCCCAGATCATCCAGAAGGGGCTGGGACAGGCAGGACCATTTCAGAGAGGAAGCGAAAAGCAGCCGGGGGGTCCCCGGGTGTCCCCGGGACCACTCCTTTTCCTGCTCTGGGCAAAAACCTCACAAAGAGGAGTCATGAGAGCTCAGTGCCCACTGTGGTTCCCACAGCTCAGAACAGGGGCGAGCAGAGAACAGGCTGCCCAGTGCAGTTTCACACACTTCAGGAAATACAAACTCGCCGTGAAATTCAACATCTAAAGTGAAATCTGATTTATGCTGATTACTACACGAGGTTGGCAACAAGATAACTGTGCGACTGTTCTATTCAAAACTGGCCCATCTGTGCCGAGGGTCTGAGGCTGCCCCGGACGTGTTCTGGGGGACATCTGCGCACAGCTGTCCCCTCGCTAGAGGTGCGGTCCTGCGACTGTCCCCACTGCCTCCTTCCCTTAGAAAAATTTTTTTCTTTCCTTAGTACTCGAGTCCTTTCTGATTATATATTTAGACGTATTAGACAGAAGTGGTTAACAAAGTAGATGTCCAACAATGGGTTAAGCAACATAAAATATTAAATAGCCATTAAAATTATATTTATAGAGAAGCTATATATACACACACGTATATATAACATGAATGACTGAAATCTGATGTTGAAGTTCAAAAAGACACAAATTAAACATACCCTATTACAGCATGTAAAACCTGGAAGAACAACTGAGAAGATACAGAAATAATGATTGTTAGAGAAAAACAATACACTTACAATCCCAGAGTTCTACTTTAAAAGTTTAGGTATCATTGCTACATTACTCCTAAAAAGCAGAAACCAACATTTTAAACCTGTTAGCATGAAAATCTAGCAGGTCAATTCCAAGCACAATTAACAGAAAAAGCAATTTAAATAATTTAGGAGGAAATTCTGCTCCAGCACAACCAAGTAAAGAACAAGCCTGCCTGAGGACGCACGGGGTCTCGAAGGGGTGGTGTCCACGGAGCAGCCTGGGGTCCTCCCGCAGTCCCGAAGAAGCAAGGCTAGCATGCGGCTCAGGAGTGGGGTCGCCTGGTGACGCACTCCCGCATCACCCTCACCTTGGAGACCAGGGACCAGCACTTCCGCTGACCTTACCCCTCCACCCTCTAATCCTGTTCAGGTTATGCTCCTCCCCGACTTCTTTTCCCACAAATAACAAAACTGAAGTGGCCCAGACTGTGCCAAAGAGCACTGTTCTGCCTGGGTGGGTGGCCTCTGCTCTCTGGTGACCACTCACCAGACGAGTTGGAGGGACTGCCAGCAGGCACCCCCCCTGCTTTGTGGCCTCCAGGCCACCCAAGCCAGAGCACAGCACTGATACGGTGGGTGCTCTCAGCTCACCATGTGCCTTTTCATTTATTTGGCTCCTAAGAGGAATCTCCAGTTAGAAACAAACAATGGGGAAAGGAGTGAGAGAGAATTACCTTTTTAAAACAGCATCTCAGCCACCACCTGGGCTGAGCATCTATCCATCAGTTCCTTGGTCAGCTCGAAGCAGGTGCGGGCAAGCCGCTGCTGCCTGGCGTCCTCATGCACCATCAGCTCCCCGTAGAGGTAAATGCCCATGGCCTGTGGGGGGCAGGGGAAGAGGCCAGAGAGTGTGAGAAAAGGAAACTTGCGTGAACTGCACAGTCTGTGGTCATTTCACACAAACGTGCTGGTCCAGAAGTTACAAAGAGCCTAGAAAAGACCAGGCAGCTGAATATTTGTACTTTTGGAACCTGTACTTTTCAATCCCTTCTCTTATTTTCATTGAAACACCAAGGTATTCTTAGCTATCAACTCTAGTTGTCAACAGAACCTCGGTGATCTCACTGATGAAGAACTGACGACAGTGAACTTGTCTCTAGAAAAGCTGTGTCAGAGCTCTGGACAGATGCTCGGAGGGTCTCCTGAGACCCCTACAGAGGCCTGTGCAGCACACAGAGCACCGAGGTACCATGTGCACACCACAGGCAAGTGTGCGCCCCAGGCACTGCTGGGAAACAAAGGCTAACACATTGCATGGGGCCAGGCCGCAACGGCCATCACACCAGCGGGGAATAGAGGCCTGCAGCTTCAGCCCAGGCCGACTGCAGTCCCCGCTGTGGCCCTGCTCTGTGGCAAACACTGGCTCTTCTGTTTCACACACAGTGCTGCAAAGACTCACATCTGCATTTTTCCTACAGTTTTAAAAACAGGCAATTATGTTCTGGAAGGCAAAAAGACCCTTTGGTTCTGCCTTCCCCTTGTTCTACACTTGGTTATGCCATGGATTACATTCTTCAGGAGCAAATTAAATAAGGATCTCAAAGACAGCGCAAGACAAAACCTTGGGTTCAGTCAGAGGTTCAAAGACTTTCCTGAAAAGGCTGAGATATGGTAATCCTTATCTGGCAAGGATCATGGTTCTAAGGATACTGCAGTTAATTTTGGTTTTAAGAAAAGACCTTAAGTTTCTCTTGCATTTGTCCCCCTTATACTCCCCTCTGTATTTCCAAACACCTCCTGCTCCACTGTGCAAATGTGACATTTCTTCTGGTACAAAGTCATGCATTTCTCTTTGTGGGAACAACAAGTCTTTACTTGCTGGCAGCCCCCACACTCCAGCCCGCTCAAAAGTCCTTTTGTTTGCTCTGCCCCCACTCTGTGCCCCACTGAGACATGGCTCCATCCTGTCAGCCCACAGTACCGGGCAGCAACTTCGCCCAGGCACAGTGGACAGCCACACCAGGGCAAGTGTGGCCGGGTGGGTGCAGAGGCGACAAAAAGGACATCCCCAAACACGGCCACACACACACAGGCACTTCTTGCAGGCTCCTGGGAAGGTGACCACTTTCCCCTGGTGAGCCAGAGCCTGGCCTGGAATGGCAGATGCAGACACAGCCCAGACTATGCAGCTGACTGGGGTTGTCCATCTAATCTTCTCATATACTTTCATATACTGGGGCCAGCGAAGACAAAGACACACAGCGCAGCATCACTAAGCCACACTGTCCTGAGGCTCAGCAGTGCTGTGAAGTCTGCACGCACTTCACTTGGCAATGGCAACAGGCCCTAGCCAGGTAAAACCAGCCAACGGTGCCTCTAAGGAACATGGTTCCATGTTTTAAAGGGACATCGAGGAGGGAAAATCAGCTTCAGAGTGTGGTAGGTAAGCTCCTACCAACATCTTCAAAATCTGGGGGGGATGTTTACATTTATGTCATAGTTGGATCTCTGCATTAAGTATACCAGATTGGGGCCAGGACAGCATTTACAGAATCTCCATCTGCTGCAAAATGGGGAAAAATGCAACTCACCTGATCCTCTTGAAGGAATTTCTCCACATGTTTATACGCTTTTGTGTATTTGTGCTTAACAATGAGTTCACACCACCGATGGCGAACCTTAAGAAATGAGAAAATTCAATAAGCAACAAACTGTTAGATTTTTATAAGCCTAAAGAGATTAATGACTGAGAGCCTTCTGTGTTAGGAAAAAGTTAAAGTATCCCCTCTTACCCTCAAGGGGTATGTTCTAAGACCCCTTGGATGACTGAAACCTGAGGTGGTATCAAACCCTATATGTACTATGTTTTTTTCCTACACACACTGATAAAGCTTAAAAACTCTTCCACCTTAACTAACCACTTATCACACACTGTGGCTCTAACTTTTGCAGTTTGAGGTGTGAAAGCAAATTAGCATGAATTTCTTTTTCCTCCTTCACAATTTCATGAATAGAAGATTCGTTCTTATCACAGATATTCGCAAACCTCAGCTAATGATTTTTTTTCTGTGTTAAGTCAAGAACTTTTCACCTTTTCACTTAAAATATAGCTTCTCTCTGGCATAGCCCAATGTCGGCATCCCACTCTGGCGTCTCGAGGCCGTTGTGAAGTAAAATGACGGTGAACTGAACATGAGGACTGTGACACTGTGACGGTCCCTCTGATCACTGAGGCAGCCAGTGACTACTGGGTGTGGGGAGTGTGTGCAGCGTGGAGACTCAGGACAAAGGGATGAGTCACGTCCTGGGTGGGACAGGGCGAGGTAGCTCGAAATTTCATCACACTGCTCAGAATAGCATGCAGTTTAAAACTTCTGAACTGTTTATTTATGGAATTTTCCATTTAATATTTTTGGACCACAGTTGGCCATAAGTAACTGAAACCACACAGAATGGGGGACCATTATACTCTCTGAAGGGCATTAATGTTGATGCTTTTAGTTTTAAATTTCATTTTATTTTATTTTTTTAAGAATAGAACCATGTTCCTCATTAGGACTATTACCAACTTTAGGGGAGGAAATTGCACGTTTTAGTTAGGTGTTCTGATGTTTTTGAAGACAATTTTACAAGATAACAGGTAAACACAAATGTAACTGGGAAATTAAATGCCCACCACTCACCCCTTGCCCCCCCTCAGGTGGCTGGTGCTCTGCTCAGGGCTGTCAGTGAAGATTTCCTTTAAATCACAATGACTTAATTTCCCGCAATAACCAATACAGTTCAGTGCTGCTCTGCTGATAGTGACGATAAAGAGGAAAGCAAGGAGACACTGCTCTCCGGCTGCCGAGAAGAGGACCACCTTCACGCAACTTGCTCCTGCTAGGTTTGTACAACACAATGAAAACAGAGAGACTAAACGTGGATGCTGTGCCATGAAGACACACTTCACTGGAGGTTTGCCATCAAGAATCCTCCAGGCCCCTCCCACCCACTCGGCCCCGCAGACAAGGCGAAAACTGAACCCCAGCACTGGCTGCCTCTGCTGAGAGCAGAACCCCTGGCATCTCTCTGCACCCGGGGTACTTTCTTTACATGAAAATTTTACCTCAGTTTTTTCAGAATCCAGTCCCAGGCCAATTTCTACTGCATCAAAGGTCTCTCACTTATACCCAGTTAGCAGTCTACCATTTTATATTCCATTATTGGTTCAACACTGACCATACATAGAAGTGATTACAGGCATTTGGAAAAGCCCCCTTCCATCCCTCTTTACTGCCTTTGAAAGAGGGAGCCCCTTGAAACAGGAACCCATCTGTGGCAACAGTAAAATATAAGTGATTTCAACATTTTGGCTGGGGCCCCTGTAAATTGTATCATTACCCACCAACTTGGCCAGAGATCTCCTTTAATCTACTATAAATAGATTTACACATAAACAATTAGGAATGAAGGAAAGAAACAGACTTTTTTGGAAAGAACCCTCCCCAAGGCTAGAGTGTGCTCACAGACAGGGTGTTCATTCAGGGACTCTGGCCATGCTGCCTTTTGCTTGTGGGTCGCCCGGCCATTTGAACTTGTAAGGACAGGATACCAACAAGCCTTTATGTCCATGAAAAAGAGTTTCAGAGGTACATGGAAATGTGCTAATAGCCTCAGACCAACACAACAAAAGGGAAGCCACTCAGACTGGATGGGTCTCGGAAATCTTTCCAGCTTCAATGTTTTCCTATGCAACCAACAGAAATCAACAACAGATCGTGAGAGGGAAAGCCCCTGACACATTCTGAGCAAAAAGAACAAGTGACAGAGCTCAGAGAAGCCAGCTCCTCACACCACAGCAATCAGACGAAGCTGTTGGAACAACCAGATCCCCAGGCCCTCCCCCCCAGTCCATGCCCAGAGGTCACACACTGGGGAGACTGCAAAGGGCCCTCTTGGGTGCCTTTCCCCATCTTATTCTCTCCCAGCTCATGGCCCTCTAAATGCCCTGGACACCACTAGCCCTGTCCATGCACGAGCGGTATCTTTTGGGAGCTTTGTGAAGACGGAGGCCAGCTCCCCAGGACTACCCCAGGGATGGACAGTTAGGAGGCCCAGATGCTGCTCTGCTGCCTGCTCTGGGCCATGGGAAGAGCCTCACTTCTTACAAGGCACAGCTTTTGGTGGGGCAGTGCATGGGACCCCAACAAATTCTGTCAGCTTCAGGATATGTGACAGCTCAGACTGGGGACCTGACCACGCCATGCCTCTGACAACAACTGTTTATCACTCTGAAACTTGGAGGCAAATTTATTTTTTAAACCTGATTTTGAGAGTGTAGGGTTTATCCTTTCATTTTTCCTTCCCATGCTCTCCTTCATTTTATTTACACATACAGAAACAACAAAGCATAAATTAGGAGCTACTTTCTAGTGTGGTAAAGCCACTGGGAGGGCGGGAGGCACGTGGGGTGGTCCTACCACAAGTGGAAGAAGGTCCAGGGACAACAGAGTGAAAGAGGCTCTTTTACAATCAGTATGAAGTCAATATTTCCACTTCTCTTACTGTTAAAAATAGTTTATTGCCACGATTAATAAGTGATTTGGTCTTCTGACCCCTGAAGGCTGACATAGCATCCAGGAAGCACAGGCCAACCCCTCCTCCGCATCCCATGAAGAGCAGGATAAACAACAAGTCTTTCATTACAAAAGGACTGAACACACTCAGTATTTAATAACAGGATGTTTAGAAGACATCACAGAGATGCTGCATGAGGCTGAGGGCCCAACAGATATGTCTTGCTCCTGTGCCAGATTTTTACTTCTCTCTATTTCTTGGAGAAACAAAGAAAATCCTTATTTTTTTAATCCCTTAACTCTTTTTATTGCCTTTGAAATTTGCTTAGCCACTTGTCACCACATGGAACCAGGTCTTCCTGACAAGCTGGAGGTGAAGTGACTTTTGTCTCAATTTCTCCCAGATCTATTTCCACACGGGGCCCTGAAGGAACTTGGGAAGTCCGACAGGGACGTCCCTTCCTCCACTGCTGCCGGCGGGTGGCGAAGTCCTCAGTGCAGGGGAGCGCGAGCCACGGCATGCAGAAGCAGGCCTCTAAGAAGGAAGCTGTCCATTTTCTAGATCTGTTCTTCTTTATTTTCCAGTAAATTAATTAGTGGTTGTAGTGGTCACCTTGTCTTTTAACTTCCTTAGTGAGATTAAAATAACCACCACACACACCTACAACAGCACCTGGGGCCCGGAAGGCCTCCACAGCATCTATGACTTCCTGATACTGTTCATTCAATTTCATCGTTACACAGAAGTTTACAACCTATGTCCAAACTGGCCAACTTGCATTTGAAACAGACACATTTTCTTACACTTCAGTCATGTCACTCTAAACTCATGCTAGAAATCTCTTAAAGCCTTGAATCAGGAAACACCCTAGCTGAGTGGTGTTTCAACACAGTCAGGTGAGGCTGGACAAAGAGGAGGGCAAGGATGAGACAGGGGGGAGGAGGCAGGGAGGGATGGAGGGATGGAGGACAGAAAAAGATCAAGAAAGGGGAAGAAAATCAGAAAGGGGGGCAGTGCAGAAATGAGATGAGGCAGCATTACAGCCAAGAGCTGAGCCTGGTCCCAGCTGCTCTGTGACAGGATGTCTCACAGGGCACCAACATCTTCCCTCCCAAGGATGTGCCCATCTTTTCTTCACTGAGTCTTCAGTGCAGACAGCGGCTGGGCCCGGTGCCACCTACTGCCATCCAGTGCCAGGATGAGCTTGCCCCCCCACCACAGCTGTGTGGAAGGTTCTGTAGCGTGTGGGAGCCATCAGCACAACGCCTGACATCTTGAGTAAAGAAGGATGATGAGGAAAGGGAATTTAGGTGCCCAATTCTTCCCATGAAGTCTGAGTGAAGTCATGCTACACAGATGTGCATGCACAGGTATGCACATATTAAATATTTTGTTCCAATAAAAATCAGTCTGAAAATAATCTGCTTTTCAACGAGTTCTGCTTGACGGACACAGAACAGAAAAATAATACAGGTGCTGCCCTCAGTGTGCAGGTGGGTTTTAACTCAGCAGTACTAAGTTTCCATGTTTCTGAAGCCTCCATGAACAAAACGTGATGAGTCCCCAACAATGGGGTTTGGGAGGGTTTCAGAATTGGGAGTAGGAAGAAAGAAGAACAGGTTTGCAGAAGCCGAATCATATCAGACCCACGCTTGATGAAAGAGAAAGAAAACTCTTCAATCATCCATATAACTGCACCTGGATGGTACACCCCTGCCCTGCCGCAGCGGGTCCCTGCCACCTGCCCCCACCCAATCACCTCGGAGACCCAAGCAGACACGTGGTCTGGGTACCTAAGAGAGACTTTACAGGAAACACACACACAGGCCTCTAACTATTAAGGCTGGTGGCTCATTCATTACAAACACATTCACAGCAGCTAGCATAATACACATACATATGCATATATAGATTTTCTGTTCTTTATGCTCCTTGGTGCCCTACTAAATTGACTTCATGACCCCATGTCCTGACCATGGAGCCAGATGCCTTGAACTGGAGACTGGGTCTGTAACTTAGCAGCCAGTCAGCTCAGGCCAGCGCTAGACTAAGTCCTTTTCATCTCAGTAGGAGTAGCACGTTTGGCCTTATTTCCTAATTCAAATGTTTATTATATACTGAATTATAAAACTGTGGCAGTATTAATTCCAAGAACTGTTCATTGGGGAAACAACGGAGCAAGGTGCCTATCAGATGGCTGCTGCTTGCTGAGGGGAGGGCCCTGGATGTGTGTAAGGCAGCACGTGAGGAAAGCAGGTACCAACAGGGCTGGGCCAGGGTCGATGGGGCTCAGCAGAGGAAGAAGGGCAGGGCCCTCCGTGCCCTGGGACTGGACTCAGAAGTAGAAAGGGGCTGGACTAAGTCTCAGACTCCCGGCAGCAGCAGTGCAGAGGTGGCACCAGGGAGGGGGCTAGAGGCCTAGGGGAGCTGGTACTTCTCATGTCACCCCTGGGAAGTACACCAAGGGCCAGGTACCCAGGAATTTTCCAAACTGTTTATAAAGACAGATGGTTGAGCCTTGCGCCATCCATCAGCCCCAGTCACGTGGCACTTTGGCCATTCAAGGACGTTCTCACTATCTGAAAGGCTCACTGAGCTGGACTACTGGCTCAGAAACACAGTACTGGGCGAATGAATCCTGCACCTCTGATTTCCAGGAGTGCCTTAAAAACATGTGCCTTGTAGGGTCATGCGTATTCCCAAATCATCGCTCAGATTCAGAGATGACCCAACGGACATCTCTGTGACATAACCACAACGTAAGTAGGACCTGCTAGGGCTCCCCGATGTTAGCTGTTCTCTCCTAGACACACGACAGGAAAACTACTGAAGGACAGCCCCACTCCCCACCTCAATCTTTCCATCCTGAGACATTTTAGTGGATCCAGAACCAGTTTCCTACCAGACTCCAGAATGGCGATGGTCAAAATGCTTTCTGTCAAGGTCTGAGAGTGAGCATTTTTGGTTGTTCAGCCCATTTGCCATTATACCACAAAAACAGCCCTAGACAATATGTAAATGATGTGTCTGGGCATGGCAGTATTCAAATAAAATTTATAGAAACAGGCTGTGTGGGCTAGACTGGCCCAGCTCTAGTTTGCTGACCCTGCTCTCCCTCAGAGGCCCATGCCCTAGGCTGCCAGAGTGAGGTGCAGGCAGGAGTATACTGGTGAATGTTTAAACCCCCAAATCTACCAGCTAGATGTCACGGAGCTTGTGAGCTGACTCCAGCCAGCTGCAGTCGGTCCTGCCAGGATCACACAACGGTGTTGAATGTGGCCCTTCGAGTCCTACTCCTTTCTTTATGGATTCAATTCCTTCTGCACAAACAAACGTGCCTCTGGCATTCCTTCTAAAACAGAGCATCTCTCAGGCCTATGGGCTGAGGACAAAAGCAGATATAAGGTGACATAGGTGGGCAGGTAACCCAGGTACTGAAGAAAGGCTTTAGGAAGAAATGACCCCTACATCACTTTACTCCCAGGCTGTCCACACCAACCTGACACCCCTCTGTGCACCACCACACCCCTGGCCCCAGACCATTAATTATGTAAAGCATAATTAAGGCTTTACAATTCTCACTGGTTTTTAATAGTTCTTATCTCAAAGATGTTTTTCTAACTTCATTTTTGGATTGTTTTCCATGATTCTACTTCTAAGAAATATTATCGAATGAACTAATTTTCCAAAGTGGTTTTCAAACATTTCTTAAACATAATTCCTCTAACTTTTAATAAAAATGTAACCTGAGATTTGGCCAAGATGGAGGTGTAGGCAGACACACTGTGCCTCCTCGCACAACCAAAGTAAGGTCAGCAACAATTTAGAAACAATAACCAGAACTGACAGAAAATTGAACTATAGAAGTTGGACAACTAAGGAGTTAAAATGGACACGGTCATCCAGACTGGTAGGAAGGGCAGAGTCGGGCAGCCGGGAGGAGAGGGGTTCCAGTAGAAAGAATGGTGGGACTGGGCACACAAGGCATCCTGGGCTCGCAAGACCGTAGTGGGCTGACCCGGCATTCCCAGGGTCTCAGTGCCAGGAAACAGAGCCTTGGGACACTGATTGAAAACACCTGTGGGGGTTGAGGCGCAGGGAAAGACTCCCAGCCTCACAGGAGAGGTTGTTGGAGAGACCCATGGGGTCCCAGAATGTGCATGAGCCCACCCACATGGGAATTAGCACCAGAAGGGCCCAGTTTGCTTGGGGGAAGCAGCGGAAGGGACTGAAATCCGACAGAAAGAGGAGCAAGCACCACTGTTCCATCTCAGACCCTGCCCCCATATACAGTGTGTCACAACCCAGTGACTGGGTTGCCCTGACCTGGTCAACACCTAAGGATCCACCCCTCATATGTAACAGGCACAACAGGAAAAAAAATGGCCCAAACAAAAGAACAGATGAAAGCTCCACAGCTAAATACAACTAAGCGACCAAGAGATAACCAACCTATCAGATGCACAGTTCAAAGCACTGGTGATCAGAATGCTCACAGAACTGGTTGAATTTGGTAGCAAATTAGCTGAAAAAAATGAAGGCTATGCTAAGTGAAATGAAGGAAAATGCACAGAGAACCAACAGTGATGGGAAGGAAACTGGGACTCAAATCAATGGAGTGGACCAGAAGGAAGAAAGAAACAATCAAACAGAAAAGAATGAAGAAATAAGAATTCAAAAAAATGAGGAGAGGCTTAGGAACCTCCAGGACATCTTTAAACATTCCAACATCCAAATTATAGGGATACCAGAAGAGGAACAGGAAGAGCAACAGATTGAGTACATATTTGAACAAATAATAAAGGAGAACTTCCCCAACCTGGCAAAGGAAATAAACTTCCAGGAAGTCCAGGAAGCTCAGAGAGTCCCAAAGAAGTTGGAGCCAAGGAGGAACACACCAAGGCACATCATTATTACATGAGCCAAGATTAAAATGAAGGAGAGACTCCTAGACGCAGCAAGAGATAAGGAGACAGTTACTTACAAAGAAGTTCCCATCAGACTGTGAGCCGATTTCTCAAAAGAGACTTTGCAGGCTAGAAGAGGCTGGAAAGAAGTATTCCAAGTCATGAAAGGCAAGGACCTCCATCCAAGATTGCTCTATCCAGCAAAGCTTTCATTTAGAATGGAAGGGCAGATAAAGTGCTTTTCAGGTAAGGTCAAGTTCAAGGAGTTCATCATCACCAAGCCCTTAGTATATAAAATGTTAAAGGGACTTTTCTAAGAAAAAGAAGATAAAAAACATGTACAGTAAAATGACAGCAAACTCACAATTATTAACAACCACACCTAAAGCAAAACCAAAAATGAACTAAGCAAACAACTAGAACAGGAACAGAACCATAGAAATGGAGATCACATGGAAGGTTAGCAACAGGGTAGTGGGAGGAGGAAAGAGGGGGAAAAGATACAGAGAATAAGTAGCATAGATGGTAGGTAGAAAATAGACAGGGGGAGGGCAAGAACAGTATGGGAAATGTAGAAGCTAAAGAACTTATGACACATGGACATGAACTAAAGGGGGGTAATATGGGTGGGAGAGGGTGTGGAGGGGAATGAAGGGGGAAAAATGGGACAACTGTAATAGCATAACGAATAAAATATATTTTAAAAAAGAGAATTAAATCAATGAAATGATAAAAAAAATGTAACGTGAGCCCTGGCTGGTGTGGCTAAGTGGATTGAGCGCCAGCCTGTGAATCAAAGGGTCACTGGTTCGATTCCTAGTCAGGGCACATGCCTGGGTTGTGTGCCAAGTCTCCAGCAGGGGCGTGTGAAACACAACTACACATTGATGCTTCTCTCCCCCTAAAAATAAATAAAATATTTTAAAAATATAATCTGAAACCCCAGTATATAAAGACAGAGTAAAGAGAATATAAGTGGGTTCTTCAAGGAGTTTACATCTTCGTGTCAGGTGGAGAACACTGCTGAACAGCAAACCCCACTGTGGGGTTCTGGGCTCTCTGGAGGTGGTGCTTGAAAGCTAGTATCTTACAGAAGAGTCACTGGGCCTGAGGAACAGATGGAGTCACAGAGGCTGAGCAGACATGACTAAAGGTGTAAGATAGTAGATTAGTTCCAATAACTACTAACAATAGCTAGTATCTCCAACTTGATTCTGGGAGCCACTGTGCCATCAACAAAGTACATGGGACAGTGAAGGTCACAGAGAGTAAGTTAACTGTGTTGCTTCGGTTACTGCAATCCTGCAGCCAGGGACTGGTTGGTGGAGCCAGGGACTGGTCTGGTGTAAGCTCACTGCCATACTTAAAAAAGCACCCATGTCTCTGTCAGTAGCTCTTTCTCTTGCTTGGTTTTTATTTAAATGTTTAAAAATCATGAACAGGTAACTTTATACAACAGAGAACCCAGTGAATCTGAAATTCTAGCCATTTGACCAAATTCATTTCTGACTTTACAACAGCAGCAGCAAGTATATTTTTGTGTGTTCTTCCTTCTCTCCACTTGTCACTGTTGATGCGCCAGCTAAGTGTGGCCCACATACTCTCACTTAAAACACTGCTGGGCATTCCCTCCTGTTGATATTCTCCATTTCCTCTAGTCCTTCAATCCTATGATCCTACCAGAACAAAAGTCTTTTGTCTGTCACAGTAAGCTCCAAAGTGCGTTAACAGAACTTAGAAGAAGGTTGTGAGGGAGCAGTAAAAAAAAGGGACAAAGATGTCTGTAGTCACACTAGATGGCACTGCTGTGGCCCTGCCTTCTGCAACATACCCACATTTAGTCAAATGACCTGATGACGTCAACATCTTCCCTTAACCTACCTCTTTGGCTCAGAGTTCATCATTCTCCACCTGTTCCCACATTGGTCACTATCTCAGAGTCATGTCTTACAATCTCCCCAGCTCAGAGTGTTTAATTTACTTACGTGAAAATTCAACCTTGGTGAGAGCACAGGCCTGCGTGCCTTCAGACAATTTCCGGGTCCTATCCCAATGCCTGGTATCTAGTACATGCTGGATACATGTTTCTGAACAAATGTACTACTTTTAAAAACTCAGAATGCTTGTCAGCTACTCTGAAATTGTCATGTACAGCTGGAAGTTGTAAAATGCTTTCAAAAATGCCACCCATCCTTTGTATGACAGGAAGCAACCTCCCCACCACCTTTCTTTGTCCTTTTGATTTCAAAATTTACTGCTGAAGAGAAAACAAAAATCTGTCCAGGGACCACGATCTGGGAAGCCCATTCAAACTCATTCAGAGTTCCATTTTATATCTGTAAACAGAAAGTCCAAGGCTCATAGCTTCTGTGAGTTAGCAAGTCTAACCCTGCAATAAACAAACCTGCTTTTCAATTTGTGTCCTTAAATTAGATTTAACTTTGCTTTCAAGTGGGTTTACTGCTGGTAAGAGAAGCCTGCCTGGCAGCCCAGGAGAGAGAAGGCAGCCCTGAGACAGATGTCCAGCACGACTTTTGTTTAGGTGTTTACAACGCCCAGGACACCTCCTCTGCTCATCCTCCTGAGAAAAGACCAAAGAACTGCTGGCTAGATGGTTGTCATGTCCAGATGTCCAGCATTTTTCTTTAGATTCTAGCATTTTTCATTTTCTTTCTCACTGTACTGATTCTTATGCTCAAAGGATTGCAGTTGTAACATCATTTTTTTAACTAAAGGAAATTAAGAGTTACTCTATTTGCTGTCACCAAGCCAGGTTAATAAATCCCCAGACCTGGGGTTAAGACAACAAATGAGGCATCGGAGGTCCTCAGCCCTTTTGCAAGGGCTCTTATTAACCTTGCTGGAGTCAGTCCCTAAAGCTCTCACCTGCATGCCATTTATAATCAGTTATAACCAGAGCTGCAGCACCATGCTCCTAGGATCACCACACTTGACACATGTAAGTGCAGGGAGAGTGACAGCCAGAGTCAGGTGCAATGACACATGTCACCATGTACCTTCTCTCAGCAAATTCTAACCTGTCTTCCTTCTCCTGTGGAGATACCATTTCATCTAAGGACAGTAATCCCATTAAAGTCAGCTGCCTCCAGAAAGCAGAACTGCAGAGCCCACATTGGGTCCACCTTGAAATATGGCACTGACAGCAATACATTCCAATATATAATTCTGTAGTTAGGAAATAACACATTCCATCTCATTCCATCTTCTTTTTCAGTTTGTGACAGGTGGCACAGAGCATTTGCTGAAAAAAGGACTTTAACTGTCAAGAGAGGTGAGCATGGGTTCCCCCTCCAACAAGCTCAGAAGGGACCCCGTGCCTCCCCTTGTTCTCCTCAGAGGCAGATCTAACACTGAAGGCCTCACCCTGGCTGCCAGAGGCTCACGCTCTGCTGCAGTGGTCTCACCATGGCTGTTGTTCCCCGATCACCCTGCTGGGTGAAGACACTAGTAGCTGCTATTCCAGAACACCTAGAGATCCAGGAAAAGCCGTTCTCCAAAAAGTAAGTACTAGGTATTGAGGAGAAATAAAACCAAGAGGCCCTTTTGGAGCTTACAGTTCAACAGAAAGTCTATTAAAAAAATTCAGTAAATGGCATGTGTAGACACCTATGTTGGAGACAAATGCCTTAAAAGGACATAATGGTGCAGTGAGGGAACTGGGGGTGGGGCAGAGATGTGGTCAGAAGACTCCCTAAGAAGGGCCCATGCACACTGAGAGCTGAAAGGGGAAAAGGCACCTGTTACTGGACAAGGCATCCTAAGCCCAGTTTCTAGCCACACCATATGTTCCATGAAAAATCAACCCTCCCTTCTTAATGGCTATTTCTTCCAAAATCCTTCTCTACCAGAGCTAGAGAAATGGACTTATAAAAATAAATCCCAAGACTTCAACGTAAGAACTAAAACTATAAAATTCTTAGAGAAGACATAGGTGTAAATTTTCCAGACCTTGAATCAGGCAATGGCTTCCTAGATTTGACCAAACACACAAGCAAAAAAAAGAAAAAAGTAGATAAATTATTTTTTATTAAAATGGAAACTTCTGTGCTCCATAGGATACCATCAAGAAAGTGAAAAGACAACCCACAGAGAGAATATTTTTGCAAATCATATACTTGATCGGAGACTTGTATCTAAAATATATAAAGAACTACTATAACTCAATAATAAAGACAAATCAAACCAATCAAAAATGTTTGATCTAAAAGCAAAGCATTATGCTAAGCGACATAAGCCAGGCAGTGAAAGACAAATACCATATGATCTCACCTTTAACAGGAACCTTATCAACAAAGCAAACAAACAAGCAAAATAGAACTGAAGACACTGAAATAGAGGACAGGCTGAGAGTGAGCAGAGGGGAGAAGAGAGGGAATTTCAGGGGAAAAGGGGAAGGGTTTGCAGGAACAAGTATAAAGGACACATGGACAAAAACTGAGGGGGGAGGAATGGGAGGGAGGTGGGGAGGGCTGAGGGTGGACTGGGATGGGAGTAAAAGGCAGAAAACTGTACTTGAACAACAATTAAAAAATAAAAAATAAAATAAAAGCAAAAGATCTGATTAGACATTCCTCTAAAGATTTATAAATACCCAATAAAGCACATGAAAAGATGTTCAACACCATGATGCCAGGGAAATGGAAATCAAAACTACAATGAGTTATTCCTTCATACCCAGGAAGATGGCAAAGATAACAGAGAATAAAAAATGTGAGCAAGGATAAAGAAAAACTGGACCCCACACCCACTCCTGGGAAAATGTAAAATGGTGGCGTAACTTTGGAAAAGTCTGGCAAATAGAGTTACCACGTGACCCAGCAATCCACTCCTGGGTACAGAGATGTGAGCACACACATCCACACAACAACATTTACACAACAGTGTTCACAGCAGCATTCTACACATAGCCTCAAAGTGGAAACAACCCAAATTCCCATCAACTGATGAACAGACAGGTGTGGTTTATCAATAAAACGGAAAATACTTGATGTTAAATAAAATGGTGCACTGATATACGCTGAAACACGGATGACTATGGAACATACATGCTAATTGAAAAGAAGCCAGTCAAATGGGTCACATACTGTATGTGGTTCCATTTATATGAAGCCCAGAACAGGCAAACTATAGAGACAGAAAGCCTGGTGTGGGGGCCTAGGACTGGGGGGTGGGGTAGGGTAGGGGAGAGATGAAAATGACAGCTAAAGGGTATGGGGTTTCTTTTGGGGATGATGAAAATGTTCAACAACCGAATTTGGTGACGGTAAACTATGTGAATATACGGGTGTACTGTATGGTATGTGAATTGTTTCTCAAAAATACTACTAAACACAGCCCAAAAGTCAGACAGGGAAATGCAAAGGGCACTATTTACTGTACGGAGTCCATTCCCAAGGAAACCACCTGGTGTCCTGGCAGCTGAGCCCACTCTGGGGTGCTGCTCACTGGCCAGGGGCTCCCCCAGTGCCCGCAGACTTCCTGTGCTCAGCTTGAGCACTGGCTCCGACCAAGGTGGGCAAGACCAGCTGGTCTACGGAGCCAAGTTCTGTGTGGCTCAAGGCTGCAGCAAAGCAACACGATGCAGATCAAGTAGCTTAAAATTCATTTTTAGTGCCACCTGGTAAGTTCAGTTGACCTTTAGATTTTCATACCCTGATATACAAACAAAATACTGTCATTTGCACATAAATAGGTGTCCTTTCATTATTTAAAAAATCTGAATCAAAAGTAATTGGCTTTTTTTTTTTTTTTTGAGCGCTCTCAGGCACCAGCACAAACATTCCCACGTAAGAGGCACAAACTGCCAGGAAATGTGTGGGACCACTAGAGAGCTGCTGGTCCCTGCAGGGTGGGGTCAGGGACCTCCTGAAGCTGACGCACCCTATGGGCAGAGCTCATTCTCTCACAGTCGGCTGGCTGTACAGCTTCAAGGCCAGACAAACTGAACTCTCTAGTCCTGGTGTGCCTAGAACTAGAGAGCAGAAAAAGGAGTGTAGGGAAGGCACTAGAGGCAAGAAAGCAATCAGGAAAGAGATTTGAGAATTTTGGCAAGAGTGAGGCCTCTACTTGAGGGCATCCAAGGCACATCATGGATTTTAGTACAGAAAACTAATACAAAAATATGTAAATTATTGATAGAGGCATAAAAAACCCATAAGTGCCATGGCCATGTAGTTCAGACAGTTGGAGCATCATCCCCATACGCCAAGATCGCAGGTTCAATTCCCTGTCAGGGCACACGTAAGAATCAAGTGATGAATGAATAAATAAGTGGAACAACAAATTGATGTTTCTCTCTCTCTCTCTCTCTCTCTCTCTCTGTCGTCCCCCCTTTCCTCTCTCTTTAAAATCAATAAATTAAAAAAAAAATTTAAGCTAGAAGCACCAATAAAACCCCAGGAGCACCAATTTCACCCTCAAGACCTTTAAAGACAAAATAAACATGAGATGTAGTAGCTGGTTTGGGGGCTATTCAGAAAGAAGAGCATCAGGGTGACGTGATTTATAACCCAAGAAACATGTGCATCTCTGCACCTTGCTGAGAAAGTCTACAGCCCGGGGGACACATAGCAGAAGCAAATGGCAAAGGACAACTGGTGACCAAGAACTTTTCTAATAAAGTCTGGCTGAACCTGAAACTAAAAGTCCATGTATTACATGCTTTTTCCTTTTATTTACAAACTCTAAATATTGTGAATTGATTACAACTGTTTATTTAATAGGTCCTTTTAAGAACAATCAGGCAGATTTTGCCAACTGAGGCTCATTTTTTATTTTCCTTTATTATTTAACAAACATCTGACCAGCTGCAATGTTCTATAACAATTCAAGGTAAATAAACACAGTCCCTGGCCTCAGGAACAAGTGCAGAACATTGATCTAAAAGATGACAGTTTTTTACTCTGTCATTATCAGTTTTTGAAAAATCTCTTCATGACAATATAGCAGAGGAGACTTTTTTCCCTGCAAGGTATCCACAGAAAAGTTCTAAGGGCACCAAAGTGAATAACAAAGAAAGAAAACTCAAAGAAAGGAATAGCTTGAGATATCTTTTTTGAAGGAAATCTTCGAAAACATTGTTTCATAAACCAAATACAACAAAGAAAAAATACACAAATATAACTAGAGAATTACCGTATTTTGCTGTGTATAATGTGTACTCATGTTTTTGGCCCAAATTTTCAGGAAAAGAATCTTTTAACTTTTAATTCAATTTTTTATTTATTTAAATTTAGATATTTTTTATATTACAAAGGAATTTGAACATTTATTTTTGAACATATCATGGCATGAGAAATTTTATGTAATGAATAATCACAAAACACAAGAACAGATACAAGGTATTTCAGGTACCCACACATAAGATGCATCCTTAATTTTTCCCTCAAAAATTGGGGCAAAAAAGTGCATGTTTTACATGGCAAAAAATACAGTATATAAAAGCTCTGTTTTTTCCCACATTATTAAAGGCATATGGTTTAAAAAGACAGATATGTCTAAAGCAACTGAAGAAAATACCCTAATCCCTTTTTTCAACCCATACCTGGGATTGCTTCCAAACTCTAGCAAAGGAATTATAATACCGTGTCAAAGGGGCAGCCTTCACAAGTACTGCGCTGGCTTTCAAAAAAATGAATATAAAGTCGCACTATTTATAGCTCACATACTGAAGTTCAGATTCATCAGCATTTGACAGCTTGATTTGCAACCTGAGCCTGACCATGTCAAGGAGCCCAACAGCTCTACAGACTCCTTGATCCTGTGAAGAAGTTGTGACAAATGGCCCAATGCTGGGTATGGCAGGTGTCAAAACTGCCTTCCTGAAAGCCCTACCCAATCTGGGCCCTCATACCTGCCTTACTCTGGAGAACCACTTCGCTAATTGCCACTGACTGACTACTCTGAGCCTCCACAATGGTCTCTCTTTTATATTCAATCTGAAAACCTGCCTCATGGGCTCAGGGAGGTACCTCTTGACAACACCAGGTGACACCAGGGAGGTCTCAGAGGGAAGGAAAGAGGAAGAGACTTGGACACTGGGGCAGCGCTGACATGTGGCAGGGGTATTCCCACCCTGGGTCCTCGAACAGTCCCCTGGTCCCCACAGGCTACCTTCACACAACAAGCTCAGATGACCAAGCTGACATCACCAAGGACAGTTTCTGCCTCTATGCCCTAAGATTCTGCATCGAGCAGGGAAGGAGGCACGAGTTCAGTACAAGGCATTATACTGAGCAGAAACCGGTGAGCCTCCTGCAGTGGCAACAGAGCCTGAGACAACACCTGTCCTCTGAAACTCTCCTGTGAAAAAGACAAAAAGACAATGTTTATGTTTACTTTGTAGCCTGATACTACTGAAAAGAACTGGGGAGAATGGGGAGCAGAGGTCCCTGTGGCAGGGAACAGGCCCCAGCACCCTTAATAGAAGGAGGCTTATCATGAAAGGAATGAACAAAATTGTAGTTGCTGATCAACTGCAGAATTCAGAGACATGAAACCTGGCTAAACCTTTCTTCTCTGCCCTTTCAATATGCCACTCACTCCAGATGTCTGTGAATCATGAAATGCACTCAATTCACAGGAACCATGCTTTTGGCCCAGATGAAATGCAGAAATGAGCAGCAGCGCTGTCAGGCCACTACATTCTGGGAATCACACCTTCCACCTCTGGACTTCAAATAAATGCTGTAGAGTGTTTTCTTTTCAAGCAAACAGTGCATTCCCTTAAAGACAATGCACTGAAATCCATGCCCTCCCTGCATGTGTAAAACCCACCATGGAAGGGTGGCCACTTTACAGGGTTTCTGAGGGCTCTGCAGCCACAGCCAGGGAAAAGGCACTGAGGTGGGAAAAGGCCTGCAAGGCTGAATGTTTTTCCATTTGCAATCAACCTTGAAAGTGTCCTTTTCAGAGCGGAAAACAGTCGGTGCTGGCACGGCTGTCTGTGTACTAGCGGTAGAACAGGTTTGTCCTTACTTACTAATCTGCTTCTCTAGATGTACTTGCCCCTACTACTTTGTTTTGCCATTCTTTCTTTTTTCTTTCACGGAAAGAGTGTTTTCACCTCTCTCAAGGTTATATTCTCTGGAGTCCTGGGAGAGCACAGCTGGCGAGGGTGGCCTCTCACTGCCGTCAACCACCTTTCCAGCTACTTCACTGTGTGTCATAACCATCTCTCAGGCACTATTAGAGGAGATGAAAAAAATGCCTTTTGTGAATCAGTTGCTGCTTTGGAGCCATGATTCTTAACTGGAGTGGCTTTGCCCCACAGGACACCGGGCAACCTGGAGACGTTTTTGATCACTACAACTAGGGGTGGGTTGCTACTAGCATCTCATGGGAAAATACCACATATGCTAAATATCCTACGGCACACAAGACAGCCCCCCACTCCCACAGACAGCCATCCAGTCCAAATGTCAGAACATGGTCCACACCACAAACCCACGAAGCCCCCAGATCAAAAATTCTTTAACCAGACACTTAGGAGCTCCTCATAGTTGTGTAGATTATACTACTTCTCTTTCTTTCTCCCTGTCAGTCCAGACAGATTAAAAGACAAAGATCAACTAAAAAAATTTGTCCATTTCACACCAAATGAGAGATGGGGACTCCTCAACAGTAACTACATTGAGACTGCTGACACTCACTGACAGCTTCCCAAAAGTCATATTGTTAAGTACCTTTTAAAGAAGAGGTTTATGGCATTTTTCAAACTGTGGACTGCAGCCCCTTAGGGTATTTTAAAATCAATTTACCACATCACAATGCACATTTTTAAGAGAAAAGGTAACAAACAGCAGATAATAGAAAATTTAGGAGTAAAGACACTTTCATGAAACACTGTTTGCCACTTGGCTGTGGTCACAAAGCCAGGATGCCAATAGCCTAGTTTAGGTATTCCCGTGCAGATGAGCAGGCAAGGCAAAGGGGGTCCGGGGAGGGTGGCAACTTGTCTGTGGTCACCAGCCTTCTGGTTTGCTGAGAAGTTGATGGCTGGGCCAACACCAGCTGCTCAGCCTGGGCGCTTCGTCAGATCACAACGTGGAAGAGAGCTGCTCACAGGCACACGCACAGCTGCCGCTCCTCTCTTCCCGCAGGGCCAGCCAGAGGGCGGCGCCCTGAAGACAGGAGGAAAGACAGAGACACGACATCCACACTTGGCACTCTAATCTGACCGAGGCGGCCTCACAGTCTTCCCCAGATACAGTCAGAGGATGAACTGGTAATGGCCTCCCCCAGAAAATTCATTTTCTTGCCCAATCTACCAGCTGAAACATCAGAGCAGAGCAAGCCAGCACAGGGGCCTTTCCGATGCCCACCACTGCCATCTAAGACAGTGAGTAGCTATTTCTGATTTTCCAAAACTTCACTTGAGTTTTATCCCCAATTTTAAAGTGCTCAACTGTAAGTCTATAGAAATAAAGTTGCTTCAAGGTCAGCTGTGGGCTCTTGGGCAGAACGCCCACAGAGCCACGTCCCACAGGTCTTTGCCTCACTACCGCGCAGCTGTTTTTACAGCTTTGGAGACCTGCTGTAGAGGGCAGAAATTTCATTACTTAAAATGGGATCTTAAGAAGTATCTTTTAGGAATTAGTTGTCCAATATATTTTTAAACTTTTATGGCTCTTTATTTGAGCCAATAATGCTCGAAAACTGAAAGCAAACATTTCTGTGAACTAAGTTTTCCATCCTGGCTAACATAGCCAGCATATGGTTAGTAGTATATTTGACTCAAGATGTGAAAGATGGTGACTCCCAGTTGGCGTTCCTTTTCAGGCCAAGGAAGGCAACACTCCCCACCAGTGCCTACTTTTCAGACGGCGTCAACAGGAGTGGCGGGCAAGGCTGGAAATGGCCCAGTTTCTTCTTCTATTTGTCCTCGTGCACTTTTCCTTTAAGATTCCGAACACGTGGTATCCCTTCCCCTAGAGAAGACCTGGGGAGTCACACTCAGGATGCCACCACATGGAGGACAGGGGCCATGGAAACTACCACCTTGATGTGGGGAAAATAAGTTGGTAGGCAAGATCAGACCAGGCACCACTCTTAGAAACCCTGACCCACAGGCCACACATTCTGTGACCACGACCGAAACATAGAAGCAACCCAAGTAATACAAGTACTGACTTGCACGAAGAGAATTATTAACAATCTACTTCCCAGCAGAGCTGCACCTTGCCTACCCACACAAAGAGAAGGAGGGAGGGAAGGAATAAAAGGTATGATGGAAAAGCTAAAGCAAATGCTGAACAGAGAGCCCTGATTAGTGCTAAGACAGGCTTCTGACGCAACTGAGACTTTGGTATGATTTGTGGAGAGTCTCCTGCTCTGCCAGCATGAGTTCTGCAGCAAACTGAGCAACCAGGGAATAAGCAGCAAAGACTCAGCTTAAATGAGGCTCACCAAGCTTGTTTGAAATACCAGGTGAAATACTAGGTTCACTTTCTCCAAGAGTGACTTTACATGTGTACATGCTCTCAGGAAAAAAAATCCAGCCCAAAGAACAGTGAGAGGAGCTTTACTCTACCTCTTAGAAATAGAGAAATACCCCTCCACCCCAAGTCATGAGTCTCCCTGCTCTGTGCTAAAGTTTCTCTGCAGACGTCTAATTTAGCACTGTGGTCAAGGGGCCTGGGGCAGCACCCTGAACACAGAGAATCAGAGCTCTAGCTCACACTGCTCCTAGTCAGGAAATACCACTAGAGCATTTCCCACAGGAATGCTCCATACACAACAGCCACACTCCAGGACCTCTGGCCAGCTATCAAGTGCTTGTTATCTATTACATATTTAAAAGGCCTGGAGTAGCATTTTAAAAGGCCTGGAGTACCCCCTGCAGGGGTACTCATGGACCCCTGAGTAGCATTGCTCAGTTGGTTGGGCACTTCCCTGCAAAGCCAAAGGTTGCTCGTTTGGTTCCCAGTCAGGGCACATGCCTAGGCTGTGGGTTGGGTCCCTTGTCAGGGTACATATGAGAGGCTACTAATTGATGTTTCTCTATTATGTCAATGGTTCTCTCCCTCTCTTTCTGCTTCTGCTCCCTCTCTAAAAATAAGTAAAATCTAAAAATATAATAAAAATAAATAAATAAAAGCCCTGATAATGACCGAAAGAGACTGCCCTTATTTGTTTAGGTCAAGGAGAAGAACCAAGAATGAAGTCAGAATCCTCAGGACTTATGTACCAAAAATAATTCTTTCTTCCATGAAATGTTCTGTCACTTAAAATATGGGCAGACAGTTATTCAACTAAATGCCTGCTAACTGGTCACAATAAATCACACTTAACTAATAAAGTTTCTAGAAAACATTCTGGTTGGCCAAAATCCTGTTGCTTTTCTGGTTCTGAGTGACATTTCAGAGAAACATCAGTGAGATAAGCTGGCAGAGTAACAAACTACACGCCAGGACAAGAGAGTAAGGGAAGGAAGCACTGTTAGAATAAAAACCCAAGCAGGACCATGACCTCCAGGCCCTCCTGGTCTGGCCCCTGCTCACCCCAACCCAGGGGTCAACGAACACCATACAGGGCAGACCAAATCAGCCCCGGCTAAGAATGTTGTATATGTTTTAGAATAGTTTGAAGAAGGAATAACAAAAACAAAAAGAATTATCTTAAAACGTGTTTAATTACATGAAATTCAAGTTTCAGGGTCCATAAACAGTTTTACTGAGCACAGAAATCGTCTGTTCCCTCACATGCTATCTGATGGCAATTGTCTCACATGCTCTCTCGATGACAGCTTTCATGCTCCAACGGCACAGGTGAGTAGTTGGGACAGAAACCAAATAGCATGAAATATTAACTATCTGTTCCTTTACAGAAAAAGTTTGCTGACCCTCATCATAGCACACAACACGCTCACACATTTGCACTTGCTGTTGCCTCAAAGGTTTAAGAGGCTATACACAACAACTAAGCTGGGCTGTAAGCTAAGAACACAATGTGTTTTATGCCAAAAGAAAGGGGAGCAAATAGTGTCTATCACCTTGTGGCTTCTGGACAGAGAGTGACAGGTGCCTGGGCCTGCTTTGATCCTCTCCCACCATCTTCTGCCCACTGCCTGTCAAAGGGCCTGGCATTTCAGTAGTATTCAGCTCTGGTTAAAACTTAACCTTTATGCATATAAATAGAAACATCTTTAAACACCAATTAAAAATAACAGCCTGGCATTTGGAAACACCTATAAACAAAAATATAAAAAGTGAAATAAACAGCAATAGTTGTACTTCTGATCTATGCGCAGGTGGATAAAAAGCTACATGTGATTACTCTGAAGCTTTTCAATAAACTCCTGAATTTATGCAGCTTTTAAAATGTAAAACAATGCCCACGCTACCTTTTCATCCAATAGTAAACTGGCTTTTTTCTCCCTTTACTCCATTTTAATGATTGTGAAATTCAACAGTATTTTATTTAACCCAATGTAGCTGAAATACCATTTTGACATTTTAATCAATGAGAAGAAATTATTAGTGAGATATTTTGTTTTTATACCACTGTGCATTTCACACTCACAGCACATCTCCACTGAAAACAGCCACAGCTCGATGCTCAGCGGCCACGTGCGCCTGCCTGCCACCGCATCAAACTGCGTTATTTTTAAACGTTCAGTTCTTTTCAACTGAACACAAACCAAACTTACTTGCATTTTAGGAGTTTTATATAAAAGAACTTCTCTATTTTTGATTGTGTGCTTGATTTTTACTTAAGAAGACTAAAATACAATAAACATTTAATATTTTATTTATTAAGTGTACATTTTACATTTTACTTAATTATTGTTGTTCAGTTACAGTTGTCCCTCCTTTTTCACCACTGCTCACCCCTACCCAACCTCCCCTCCTCCAGTCAATCCCCCCCCCCCCCATATATAAAAAACCTCTGACACTCATCTTAGGATTCACACCGTGACCTTTACAAGAAGCTAAAAGATATTAAGAACCACATCCTATTGCTTTCCCACAAGCATCCAATTTTGCTTTTCCAACTATGGCTGTTAGGTTTAGCTTAATTTCCGCCACATATAGCTCCTTTCCGATCTGAACTGAATCCGACCAAGAAGCTCTAACACGTCTGAGCCAAGTTTCTTTAATGTGCAGCAGGACGGCGCCACCGTCCTGCACAAGGTGACCCGCCTGAGTTTACAATTGAAAAGCACTTCCACTCTGCCTCTGCATTCCTTTAGGAAACTTATGTCCACCTTTATGATTTAAAAAGAGGGACTAAGGATCTCAAACTGCCCAAGTAAAAGCAGATTCCGGGGCCCTTACTGGTGGGGTACTACAACCAGGGGAGCAGCTTCACTTGGCTGGAAGGACTGCTCTTCACTCACAGCACACAGCACAAAGCACAGGGCACTGCTAATGGAAAGAGCAGTTCCCACAGTTTGGGAAGCTATGGGGCCACCATTCTTCACAACAGCAAGGGCCTCACTGTTTAAACTCTGAGGGTGTTCCTGGTTACCTCGGCATCCTGCTGGGGGAGGTGGTATGTCCTTTCGAGGCTTTGCAGAGTTCTGGGGTTCAGGGTCTTCTGCTCCAAGAGATGCTCCAGAAGCAAGACCAGCTGGTCTGGAAGAAGCTGAGGGCAAAACCAAAGAGCCAGTGAAAATGCCATTCCGCTTACAAGAAATCAAAAGCAACCGTTTAGAGCAGAAAGACAGCAAATCCAGAGTAACCTGGGTACTTCGACAGGTGTCTGCAACCCAGAACAACTGCGTCGTTTAACCTACACAAAGATTCAAGAAACCACCTGGTCTTGGGCATGGAAATTTAGCAGAAGTAAGCCGATTTCAGATTTCCTTCCTTACCCCTTGAACCTTGAAAATGTACACCGAGAAATAAAGAGCATGTAATGAACTAAGAATCATGTCTCACAGACCCTCCCTTATAAAAATTATAGGTTTATACGTAATTCCATTAAAATTAAACAATACTATAAACATGATTACACAGAGTCACCCATATTCCCAAGTTTCCATACAGGACAGGTGAAAAAAATGGGGGGGCGGGTAAAGAGAAGAGGGTGTTTCTAAATGGTACAAAAATAATGAACATTTTATGAACAAATATTTTTGAAATTCAAGAACTTAAAATGTCTTATTCATTATTGCACCTCAGTGCCTAATTCAGCCCCTGGAACAGACAGTATTTGCAAACTACAGGAGGAAAAAATACATTTACGATACATCTTGTAGGAAATGAAAAGTATGTATTCTAAAATAAAGGTTTTAAAATTATTGCTATGAATTCCACTACTCTCTATATTTAGCTTTTCCCCTTCACCACTTGTGCCCTGAAAATCCCTGTCAATAAACCCAAACTTGCAAGTCTGCAAGTCAATAGTAGGCCAATGGAACATTCCTAAGAACTCCTAGATTTTTACCTCTACTTTCTGTTATTCTCAAAGAAAGTTAAAAAATCACTGGGTTCTCTCCCTATCCCTTTTTACTTTGCTGCCCCATGTGTGTATTCTGCTTGCCCCCACTCCACACTTTCCTGGAATGCACATGGCGGGAAACTGGGTGAACCGTATCATTCCCCACAGAGAGCATTTCTTGATGTCCTCACCTCGCCCTTCTAAGGTCTCATATAACCCCACTCCCCTACAGAGACACAGAAGCACATCCCTTGATTCTTAGGCATTTTTATTTCACAACATCCCTCCATGCATCTAAGAGTCCTGTGGGTCTTCTCAGGCTGAAAGGAAAACGAGTGCCTTCAGCCAAAACAGAGGCTCACAACCTGCACGGCCCCCCAAGCAGCCCTCCACAGGGACTTAGGGAACGACTAGCACAACTTCCTTTCACAGGAGTCCTGTGCCTAAAAGATGCATTAAAGATAATTACTGAATAGCAATTAGAAAAAAAACTGCCAGTTTTCTAATTTCTGCAGTTTTAGACACAGAAGCCTACTTTTATAATTTTAAAAGAAATCTACAGTTTTATAAAACAGGATAAATCCAGTGCCACTACCTTCCAGAGAACCTCCTCACCTAGTCACACTGTGAACCCTCCCCTGTGGGTACACAGGGGCCCTACCACAGGCTCTGGGCCCTCCTTCCTGTCCATTTTGCCCTGCAGTCTCCCTTTTCTGGACCTTTCTTCCCTGAGTTCCCAAAGAGGTCCTTTGCTGGTGGAGGCTAAGCTTTCAGTCTTCCCTGGGCCCCTCCCTCAGTCCCCTAAGTCACTCCCCGACTGTCCTCCAGCCTCTTAACAGAGCCTGCCCTTTCTCTCCCATTAGGATCTCTTCCAACCAACCCATCCCTTTCCAAGCATGTTCCATACGGCACCCACCCCAAGGTGGTCTGGCCTGGGCACCCATGGAGCAGCAGCTCACCTGCCTCTACAAGGGTGGGGAGGGAGGGCCCCAGACTGGCCACCCAGCCCTACACCCTGACAAGCACTCTCAAAACTGGTAGCTGCCAGGCTCAGGGCAGCATCTCAAACACTGAGACCACAATGGATGCAGGAAGACAGCCTGCGGGAAATGGCAAGCCCGTCACAAGGCAGAACACCCATCGGCTGGGGTGGAGGCCTGATTCACTAACTAAAAACAGAAGGAATCATGTTGGGCAATTTGCAGAATTACAGGGAAGGACAGAGTAGAAAGAAAAGCATCTCCCTATTATATGTCCACACTCACAAAGAGGCCTATTGTTAGAACTTGCATTTGGGATTTGGTTTAAACTAAAGAGACCCACAGAGGAAAGAAACCCCTGAGGAAGACTAGGTTGGTCCTCAACTTACCCTAACAGGGTTTAACAAATAAATTGAACTCCAGTTTAAAATTAAAGAATTACCAATATGTTAACCTATCAAAATATCTAGATTCATACTTGACCCATTTCAGAGTTTTCAGCAGAAAGTTCACGTACCCGTACACAGAAACAGAACAGATCTTCAGAAAGGATCCCTGAGAGTTTTTGTCCTAATTTTATACAATGGGAAAATACTTGAAGCTAAGCCCCCTGACTGAAGATAAACAGCTGAGGTGGAATGGAGAGAGTCAAACCTTTGTGTTTTTAAAATAAGTTTAATTTACTCTAATTGGAGTGGGGTGAAGAGCAGGCGTGCACACAGCCTGCCAGGCAGGCCTCCCTCCTGGGCACCGAGGTGCCTGGACTGCTCTGCAGCAAGAGCTGGCCTATTCCTTTGGGGAGGAAGCCCAGAACCCCCAGGCTGGTGCAGCTGTGAGGACGGCCCTCCCTCCAGAATGCTCAGTGCATCAGTCAGTCAGTCTGGCCCACTCTCCCCAATGAGCCTGTGGGAGACTCTCACTCCAACAGCAACCTACAGCCCTCCCTAACTCTTATAACTCGCTAGGGAAACATGTAGTTTAACAACAAAATTTGAGAAAATCAGTGATCCAATTCTATTTTAGTACATACAAGAAACTAATTTAGCATCTTTCATTCACAGATGAGTAAGTAAACATTACATAATTTTTACATGAGATTATAGACCTTGAAAAGAAGATATTAAAGCCAAATTGTGGTAAGTAGCTTGTTTTTATATAGTACATTTCTCTCTGTAAAATAAACATTTACTCCCAGTGAAGCCACCCTACGATGAAAAAGATATACTATGTAATAACCAAAAGTTTGCAAAGCAACTGAGAGAGATACACTCCAAATGTGCTTGCATGCAGCTCTGGGCAGCTGGCATGGCAGCCACGGGAAGTATGTGTGGGTCACTCTACCCCTCCCTCACAGAAAGCAAATTAAATTTCACGTGACTTGTAGGCCAACTGTGTTTAATACAGCAGTACTGAGAGACAAACATGGCTTTAGTCATACTTTGGAGGATTAAGAAAAATACAGCACATGTTTCAGAGCATTATCTCATCAGAAAGCAGCTCCTTCGAACATTATAAAAAGAACCTGCCTTTATTTCTGAGGGCTTAAAAGTGCTCACAGCCATAGCTTGAGTGACAGGAAGAGAAAGTCCTTTCCTTTGCACACGCAGGGAATTCATGACAGAGTTATTATTTGTTTCCATACGGAAACCAGGTTGTTATTTTTAAAATGCATGTGCCCCAAAACTCAAGACAAAATAAGGCTATGGGGTGCTGAAGTCATGTGGGTGCTGGAAACTGAGAACTTCACAATACTGTAAAACTTAAATACAAAAAAAAACAACAACAACAACAACAACAAAAAACAAAGCCACAAAGTGCTAAAGGAGGTCAGAAAATACAAAAGATATTTGTTAAAAATTTAGAGGTCTGGATTCTTAGTCTAAACATGGAGGACTAAAAACCCAGAAATTTACAAAAAAAAAGGAAAGTCTACCTGGTAATTTCTCCCAGTCAATTTAAGAGCTGAAGCAAGCCACACAACTTTTGAGTGGTTTTTAAAGTTTCTACACAGACTCTTGGAAAAAAATACAGATTTTCCAAACCCACCCTCCCAGTCTACAAGCAGCACAAAGAAAAAACCCTGACTCTTCCACAAGCCTCTTACTGCTGTCACGGGGACATCACTCACTCCTGGCTCCCCAGAGGACCACCCATGCAACTCAGGCCCTTCACTACTCCTTCCATTAGCAGGACCAGAAAAGGCCAGCTCACCTCCTATAGGAAATGTCACAGACGCGTCTCACTACTGACCTTGCACAGAGAGGCTCCAATACAAGGAGCTGGGTGCATATGAAAGTCTGAGCCCCACTTCTGCATGCCTCCAAGAGCAAAGAAGGGCAGTCCCTCAAGGTCCAGCTGGCGCGATGCAGGCACGAAGGAAGTCCCTGAGAGGCTCCCGGGCGGGGACGGAGCCTGAGACTAATGCAGCCTCCAACTGACAGTGGCATGAGTTCTATTATTACCCCATTATCACTCTGGGATCTGTGCCTAAACGAAGCTGCTTCCTCCCTGATGCCATTTCCTTTCATCCTGGCTGGAGACGAAGAGAGGATCAATGGGGGCAATACACATGATGTCACTTCAATTTACAGCAACAGCCTCCCTCTCTTTCAGTCTGTCTGAACTACACAGAAAGATCAATTCTTCCCAAAAATGGTTTAAAAATGCTCAGGGAGCATTCTTCTTCCAGAAAAGCATTCTCTGCTATATTTGTCTATGTTTCTACGACAGGAACTGTTTACACTGAACAAACACAGAAGAAATGAGGGAGGGAGAAAAATCCCAAATTCTCCTGTATGCTGGGGACTTGCTGGCTGAAATTCAACACAAGCAAGACCCAACCAGACTTGAAGCGGCTGACCTTTGAAAGTCACAGGCAGAGAGGCTTTCTGGGGTAGGGACACAATAAAGACAGCAGTTTTCCTTTATCCCTTGGATTAGAAAGGTAGTCCCAATGATACAAAATGTCTTTTTAATAAGACTTCCCCAAAACTAACAAATTCCTTCCAACCTCTCCCTGGAAACACCGAACCATACTCTATACCCTCAGGAGCCTCCACAGTCCACAGGTGTAGGAGCAAACAGCTACCATTCCTAGTTTTCCCACTGGGGGCAAAGGAACTTTGACTATGGGACACGGACAGAACTTTAAACCAAGTAACCTTTCAGACAATGCCCTGAATCAAAATAAAATAAGCAGAAATCTCTAAGTTGTATAAATTTTCATAATAATTTTGGAAAATGGGGTAAAATTAAGATATAATAGACAAAATCCCCCAAAACAAGAGTTCTCCCTCACAATGCAGGAGAAACACAAAGTCCTAAAACATATTCAGAACACTGGCACTCCAGCTGACCCTGCCCTCCCCAAACACTGGCAAGGACCACGGGCTCCACGTCTCCTTTCATCTGTCACTCTCTAAACGATAAGCATTTTTAAGTGTCAAAAGTTAACTCTGTAATAATATGTACACTGGTAAGTGTCTGCCCAACAGTGGCTGTCAATTAGGATATCATGACAGAAACTACTACCAAAAACAAGCTGAAAACAAATCTTACAAAAGAAAAACCATCCTTCACATATTGAAGCAAAAACTGAATGCAATTTAAAGAACTGCCAAATTTAAGTATGAAAGTCCATATAGTTCAAATTATTTTGGGGACACAAATTTAATTTGCTGGCAAATAACACAATAAAATAATCAGGAATAAAAATAATCTTCAAAATAAAATAATCCAGAAGCAGATATCTGTACAACAGAATCAGTTATTTTTGATTATCAAACATTCTTCAGGGAATACAGCTGTAGTCAAAGCTGAGAAAGGAAATTTAAGCAGAAGCAAATATTCATGTAATTCATTTTACATAAAAAAAGGCATATTTACTTTTTGGGGGAAAGTGATTCTAACAGCTACAGTTTATTTCATTTTAGTACTTATTTATTTAGTATCCTCCCCAGAGGACATACTCATTGATTCTAGAGAGAGGGGAAGGGAGGAAGAGAAACATCCATGCAAGAGAGAAACATCAATTGGTTGCCTCTTGTAAGTGCCTTTGAATGGCACTGAACCCTCAACCCAAGCATGTGCCCAGACCGGGAATTGAACCTGCTACCTTTTGGTCTACGGGATGGTACTCCAACCGAGCCATACCGGCCAGGATTAACAGCAACAGTTTAAAAAGACTAATGAACTCCTTAGCCATGATTTGGTCACAATGCTTCCAAAAATGATATCACAGTGACTAAAGTAGACACTATCTAGCAAACAGTATATGAAATAATTTACTGGCATAAATTACTCTCATGTTTCCAGATTATAAGGGTTAAATTTTCACATATTTCCCTAAATTTTACAAAAGTATTAACCCAAACTATTTGCAATCTGACATGAAGCATATTATTTAAACAACACAAAATGTCAATTGGATCTCATAACCATGTGTACACAAATGATTTATATTACACATTTTAGAGAAAAAAATCTTTGCAAACACTCAAATAGAAAAATCTGAGGTATTTTATATGAGATGCTTGGATGCTCACATTTGCCTCCCCTTCCCAGGAACCTGCCAAACCAATAATCAACGGGGCAAAGGGAGATCACTCCTGATCTGACTTTTATGCTTCTCAAGAAAACTATCGCTCATGAAAAAGAAGCTCTAGATTCCTAAGCAGTTCAGCCCATTCACCTGCCAGGACAACAGCAGCATGCTCAGTGTAGGGCTTGTTTCAGTCTTTTTAAAGAATTTGAAACACTTGCAAGTATCAGAGAGTACTTTCAACTTTTCTTGTATTTGCAGTATTTTTTCCATTAAATCTACTTGTTTTCATTTCTTTAGCATGAATGCACTTACCTAAGTTAATAATATTATACAAAATAACTAATGTGTTTATCCTGGAGAGGAATATATATTTTATAAATCTGAGTTCCTAATCTATAGTGGTATTTTCTAACTTCCAATTCTAGTTACATACTAACTCATGACCCCCTAAGGTGCCTCATAGGACTACACTTTTATTGTGAAAACTGTCAGCTAGTTGTGTGTGTCAAAATCATAGCTACAGTATATAACCACACAATGGAATACTACGCAGCTATTAAAAAGAATGAGATGGAGCTGTTTCTGTACTATGGTAAGAAAGCAAGAAATGTTATTAAGTGAGGTACAAAGTTAAGAACAGAATGTAAATATGATTAAATTTGTGTAAAGAGCTTCATATATATATACATATATATATACGTATATATATATATATATATACGTATATATACACACACACACATATAATTAAGTAACTCTCCAAATTAAGTTTTTCTCTGAGTAACCTATACAAGCTACTTGGCCTTTTTCTTTTTTCCTGCCTCCAGCACAAGCGGAATTATTTTTCTTAAATCATGTTACAAATATTTCCCCCAAAATTTACTCAATTAAGGGAAGATCATCTGTATAAGGAGATTTGATACTGTGACCTAATCTAAGCAGTGAAATTCATAAATGATTAAAGCACATGCTTGAGGAGGCGCTAAGTGAAAACCTGCTTCTAATAAAGCAAGTCCTGTTAGCTACAGGCAGACCCCTCGCACTGGTGCACACCAAGACACTGGTATACCAGTGCCCCTCCATTCCTAGTCATAACAATAATGTTTGAAAATAACACAGATCTCAACAGTTCTGACTGCAATACTTCTACAAAGAGATGAATGCTAATGGCATTAAATGTGACATAAGTCCTGAGAGAGCAATGCACAAATATTGAAAGAATTTAAAATTTTCCAAATGTTTCACAAATATACATAAGCAGTTCATCAGATAGTCACATACTCAGACTTTTATGCTGCCATTTACAATATAAACAAACTAGCAAATGTTTTCAGAATTTTCTTTTGCAAGGGAAAAACAGTAACTGTAATTTCATTCAAACCCAGAATTTCCTATTTTTCTCTAACTTCCTATATTACCCCCACTGTGTCGAAATCAGATAATTTGTGTGGGATTATTACAAACAACACTTTTAGTAAATAACTATCGATATTAAATTATTCTTTGTAACACATAGCCCTAGGTTCCTATTGAAAAGTGATCTATAGTATGCACATAATTAAGATGTTCACATACACAAAAATACAACTCTTAGGAATATTCAGTCTGAAAACAAATTTTCCTCTAAAAGTGATTAATTAGCAAATGGGGAAAAAAACTAAACTTTTATTGAAAATTACTCTTCAGAATATTACAAATAAAAACAACCCCCCTCCTCAGTTGGTTAAGGGTATTGTCCCCATACGCCAAGGTTGCAGATCTGACACCCTGTCGGGGAACACACAAGATTTCACCAGTGAGTATATAAATATATGGGACAACACAGCGATGTCTCTCTCTCAGATCAATAAATAAAAATTTAAAGAGAGAATAACTGAGTTCAAACAAAATTATATTTTAACCTCTATAAAAAAGAATGTACATTTTTAAGGCAACTCCTTCAAGAATGAAAACCAATATTGTTCATTTCATGTGCCACCTACAGCATGCCTGCCTGATACAAGTTTATTAATAATGTCCAGTCTACTAAGCTGTAGTAATATAGTATATATGATTGCAAGACAGCCATCAATCAGCAAGTTTGACTTGAAGTAAACCTATTAAAAGAAAGTTCATAAAAGTTTAGAAATGATTCTCATTTCTAAACTCAAATCCCCAAAATACACACAATTCAAATACATCAACGTAAAACAGTTTATAAACATTCTTTGTAACAACAGATGTGGTAGATGATTATTTTAAAAACTAATGGTAAAATAACTGAAATGTTCCTTCAATTGTAATCAACTGTAATCAATGAAATGATGTCTCTGCAGTGTTTTTAAAAAGCTAATAAATTAGACTGTATAAAGAGTAGTCACAACTCCTTTTGCTCTAAGTGCAAAAACTCAATAGCATCTCCAAGAGACATCTGTTCCTTCGCTTTCCATAGCCTCCTTGTTTAAAGTCGTCATTAAAGACGTAAGTTTTGTTTTTCAAATTATCAAAATTAGCAGCTTAAAAAAAAAGGAAGCCACAAAAGCATTTAGACACAACCCTACTGAAAAAGAGTTGCAAGGTGAGAAAAAGACAAGAAACAGAAGGAAAAGAGAAGCCAAGTCAGCCACACTGGCCCTCAGCTCAGACAAACAGCTCAGGCATGGATACATAGTCAACATATTTTTAAGCACAGAACATAATTCAGAAACAAATCTCACTCTTGGGTGTTTATTCTGGTCTAAAATACCAACATTCTGTTACTCCTAGTTCCTGTCCTTTCTTCTTCATTCCCATAGTCAAAAACAACATAGATTATCTTTTTGGTCGGATTGTATTTTCTAATACTCTTTCCATATTTTCTATTAAACCCAAAGAAGCATAAATTTTAGCCACATGTCCACAATTTATTGTGGTTTCTGTCATAAACTTGACAAAAAAAACATATCTTTATATAGGAAGAAATGGCCACAACTGAAGAGGAATTGTAGGGAGTGTGAGGTGGAAGAGGGTGAGGAGTCAAAAACTGCATGAATTATTGTGGAAAAATAAAGAAATAAAGTTGCTTTTATTTAATAAAAATGTGTTTAGAGTACAATTTCTCAGTGTTCTTTCACGGAATAATTTAATGTATATAAAGTACAGTAGTAAGACTTTACTCAAATCCTGTACATTTTTGGATTCTAGTCCAGACATTTTATATCCTCAATTAATTTTGAAAAGTTTTATGAGTAAGAGAGCAAGGGATTAACTTAAACGTCATTTCAACAAAGAAATCTGTATTTCTGAAAACAAAAAACAAAAAACCAACTTAAGAACTTCAGGAGAAAGGCAGAAAACAAAGTCCACATACTTAAAGAAAGGTTTACTTCATTTTTAACTTCTTTCTTCCACCTTGATACCAGCTTATTCGAAGGGAATGAAAGCGTTCAGTGGGCCAGCATTCTGCATGAGAGTGGCCATCTTGTGGGTGCACACATGTGGGAAAGTGAAAACGGTGGGTGGGAAACACAGTAAAACCACAGGGACAGGAATGAAGCCAGGTTTGTTTACTTGAAATCTGCATGTTATGTACAAGTGGCTGAATGATTCATAAATTAATGTACTGTTAACTAAACAAGTAGACAGAAATAGTGTGATAAAAATGGTCTTTTACAGCAAAGTGCTCACTTTTACTACCAGAGGCTACAAGAGCTCAGATGCATATAATCTTAGTTTTACTCTGCCCTTCAACTTGGACTCAAAGCCCTGGAGCAGCCTGAAGCTGATACAAGAGCAAGAAATCTGAAATGCCGTCTTGTTCACTGCCATGGAAATGTATTCTCAAGTGAATTCAAGTATTTGAAAATCAATCAATAGAAGTCAGTCTTCAAAGATGCAAAACTGATACTTTTTAGCCATGGATCTAAAAATGCTAGTAAGTGCTAATCACAGATACGAAATTCTAGTAGGTCTGAGACCTACCGACACCTTTTCATAGCTAGTGGCATGACCACAATCTAACCTACGTGTGTTTGTTTTCTAGCAGCAATATAGAATCCCAACACTTGGGATTTTCTTTAGTTATTCCTAACAGACAACTAAACAAATTTCATAAAAACGTAGTGAAGTTTTAGCATTTCTATTGTTTTATATCTGCCTTTATGTATGTATAATGTGCTCGTGTAAGAAAAATGCAGTATTATTTTATTGGTATATGTTTTAACAGCATGAAACTTTCGGGGATTACAGTTTTTGGGAAAACTTTTGGGAAAATGTCTGGATTTCTAAATTTTGATTGTTAACTTTGAAAAAAAAATAATCATTTATGGAAATCCAAACTTTCCCTCTCCTCAATATTCCACCGTAACTTATCTATATAAATTACCTTAGAATTTATCTTTAAAAAACAGGTAGCAGTGAAACACAGCTTTTCTTTATATAGGTTTTTATAAATTTTTATATAATTAAAACTAAAAAGTGTTTTAAGCTCCACATTTTTAACAGAACTTGTGCTACTTTGCTTTTAACATATCAAAATTACAGCATTCCAATTAAAATCTACATATTCTACCACAAAGTTCAAGCCTGAGTTATTTAAAACAAATTAACTTGAATTAACTAGTAACTCCATATCCCCCCAAATGAAAGATGGACACAAATATTTTTAAATTACTAATCACAACTACACAGGTTGAGAACCACTTCTCTGCTGATTTCACAGTTCAGGATCCCATCTCAGACCTTTACAAATTATAACTGAGACAGAAATAAAAAATGAATAGGCTGCTTGCTCCCTCTGGAGCAGCCCAAACAAACTACTCTTTAGAGTCAAAGTTCAAAATGCAGCTTCTTTTATTGTCTGTGGTTAGCTGTCCAGCACTAGGTCCACCTTTCCATCTAAGAATGTCTGCTAGGAATTAAGACTCAAGACCAGAAACCCTCCAGGTCAACACACACCCCTTTGACAGAAGAAGAGAGAGGAGAGCAGTTCTCCAGAGACGAAAGTTAACCTGTGTAACATTCGTAAAGAAGACTCCAGCTGGAAGCAGTCATTTTTGTTACCCTTTTCCTGCTGCATTTGTCCTTTAAATGAGCTTTCTTGAGCACGTCAGAGGACATACTTATTTACCTGGTCTTTTCTTCTTGAAGGTTTGGTAAACATAATACATACACACACAAATACAATTCCGACACCAATTTACGACAACAAAAGCATTAAAACAAAGGCAACAACCCTTCAGAAGCACAGTTCTTTTTACACAGTTTAGAAATTTCTGAAGGCAACTAGAAGTTCCCCTTCCCCATCGATACCACCGCAGTAGTGGTAATGCCAACTGCTAGAGAATGTGGGCTGTTAGCGGTGAGCAATTAAGGACAAGATGATGAAGCGGAACGAAAGAACAGTGAACCAAACCTGGCTTTCTTTCCTGCTGTAGCTCATTTAGTGGGGAGATTGAGGTTAAAAAGAGGAAAATGAGAAGGAATTTTGGAAGACAGAGAAGAAACCACCCTCATTCTCCTAACAAACACCATCTGATGGCCTCGGGGCCCCGCAGCTGTCAGACAGGCCGGGAGGTGGCGGGCGGCCGGAGCATAAGGGGGGAAATGTCTTACTTACTGAGGTTCCCGCTAGGGCACCGACCCGAGCCTGGAGTCCTCTGGCTCGACCCAGGGCGCCGGCTGCTAAGTCCCGCGGACGCCCACGCACCGCCTCCTCCCTCTGGGCCAATCCCCGAGGAGGCCGCTGCGCTGCGCCGCGCCCCACTCCGCCCGCCGGGTTCCCACCGCGTGGCCCCCTTCCCAGCCACACCCCTGGCCCCCACCCCGCCCCGCCAAGCAGCTCCCACCCAGTGATTACTCTAATTAGAAGTTTTAGTCTCAGCAGTTAATGTACGAACCAGTCTCAACACAGCCTGCAATTCAAATAGCTGTAAGAACAAAGGCAATCATAGCTGTAGCAATTTTCCCTCCAATTTATAGAATGTGATGACTTTGTCCCACTGAACAGTGTATTTTAATTTTTTTAAGTTAATCTCTAGGGTACATGCCATTTCACAAGGAAATTAGCATTTCTGTGCAAAAACGTCAGACCATGCTGGCTGGCTACAACCAAACCAAGAAAAACCACTGTTTCACAAAAAATGGGTATTAAACTTGAAAGTTTGGTCTCTCCTACAGAACAAATGTTCCTGGATCACCTGGTGCAAATGAGCAAGATGTACAGAAATGTGAGAGCTGTCTTCTTACAGTTTACAGATTCTGTGAAGAAAAGGGAAACAAACTACCCAGGAAACTACCCTTCACAATCTTTCTAGTAAACAATCTGCATAATTCTTCAATAGTACTGATGAAGGTTGCTATGGTTCACACTAACATCAATTAAATGGCTACTTGTTGGTCCAAAGGGAAAAACACCAAACGCTAGAATTCAATTTCCCAGGCGCAAGGACAGCTTTAATACCCAATGACTGGCTTCTCGGAGAAACAACCAGAGCATTCCAACAGCACGCCGAAGGTCAGTCTTCCAGTCTTACAGCAATTCCAGTATATAAAGGTCACCAGATTCCAACAATAAAATAAAAAACTGCAACTAGCAACTGGGATAACTATTTTAAGGATTATGAGAAAATTTATTTACTGAGAAAAAGTGAAAGGAACCCTTAGGAAAGGATGGGATCTGGCCCTAATAGTCCCATTCGTAAGTTCTGAGTATTAAACTCTTTGTCTGAGTTTTAAATGTAGAGTGGAATCTTCAGAATGAGTAAAATTTTAACTGTAAAAGTGTGCTTAGAAAAGCCAACAAAACAATAAAAACAAAAAAGCCTTTTTATACTTTATTTTCTAGTACTGGTTTGATCTTTAATCTGCATCCATTTTAGAAGAATTAGAAGTTTATGTGAAAGATATTTTTTTAAAAACAGGCAATGAAGTATGAAATGGAGTACAAAAGTAGTAAAAATAACCACTACAAAAATATTTCATAAAATAGGTTATATTGCTCATGTATCTTCCCCTTTCACTATATTTTTCAAAAACATTTTTTTCAAATTTTCAAAAAAGTATAGTTTTCAGTCCCACTCCATGTATTTATTAAGATATGCTCTAAAATATCTCCATTTTTAAATGAAGGTAATCTTAACTGTTCACATTATGGAAAACTAATTCAGTACCTTATTTTACTACAAAATATATTTGTTTACCAGCTACATTTGCATCTCTAAATATTAAACAAATACTGAACACAATTTAGTTTCACTGTAGTAATCACTTTAAAAGTTAAATCTTTTTTAACACGAAAATCAACTAATTTCAAGTTAAAACAAGTAGAAAAATAAGAAACAGATAAAATCAAATACATTTTCAAATGCTAATATGTCTACCACATTTAAATTTAATGTCCTGAAAATAAGATGGCATTCTTAAAATGCTTAGCGTAAGAAAACCAGGTGCCTGGGAAATGAAAATATAGAAGGGACTCCAAAACACTTGTTCTGAAAGATGAAATAAACATGATGAGCAAGTGAGAACATAGGGTAAAAGCTCCTTCAGAGAAAATATAACATTCCCCAAAAACTTATCCTTCCAAAATTCCCCACTGAGTTAAGATCTAAACTTTTAAATGGCTTTAAAATGTTAGCTAAGTCAATCTTTTTATGCACACGACAGGGCACTTTCCTTAACATTTGTAAGATTTATGCATGTTTTCAGTTATATAAGAACATTAAACTCATTCAATATAATTCTTTAAAAAGAAATTTTCAGTTTGAAAAATCCATGGTATCTATGTTCAGATCATAAACATTATAATAAACATAAATATTCTGCAACGAGACAGACAAAAATAAAGAAATCTTTACAAAAGATACCAAAATGTTCTTGTAAAAGTAAAGTCACGAGCACATATGCTGCTGTAAGTCTCATCACTATCACAAGCTTATTTTAGCATTTACTTTTAAAAGTGGAAAGCCATTAAACTGTTGGTCAAATCTACGATTTTGCTTTAAATTGAAAGGTAGAGATCCAGAATTAAGATAAAACCACATACTGTCCAGAAAGTATCTCCACTTTAAGAGTTCTCAGCAACATCGCCGATATCATTTCTCATCGATCCCAATACTATTTGTTCACGCTATTTTTATAGCCATTTCCCTTTTGGAAGTCAAGTCAGTAGCCCTACTCCATAAAATGATTTATTACTTTTTAAACGAAGCTGTATCTGAGAAAGGTTTCTCGTGCTTCTTTCTAAGCAAAGCTGGAGCCCCCTGCGCACTCTGTGAGCGCCTACCTCTCTTCCCAAAGCAGGGGCAGTGACACCTTCCCTAAGTTTTTCAAAGGGAAGCCCCAGGCAACAAATTCCTCAGGGCCTGCTGAGCTATGCCGTACTAAATCTACATGTCTTGCTCCCCCACTTTCAACTAACGTCAGCTAAGTTCAAAAAACTGTGAGAACTATACTGACATCTGTCCGAGGAGCATGTTCTTCTCTGAAAGCAAGAATGGCCCAAATTAGAAGCTGGACTAAAGAAAAAAAAAAAAAAAGTACCTAGCTCTTAGGGGAGCTACGGCTGTTGTACAGCAATCTTTGACATGAGCACTTCTCTCCGGTTCCAGAGCTGAGGCCCTGCGTTGGTGCTCAGGATGCCTTGACATTACCAACAGAAGCCCTTCACCCCAAAGAACCAAGCCACTGGCGTCCACCAGGAAGGTGCAGTAGGTCCCCATCGGCAAGACGGCATGGAGAGGGATTTAGGGAACTTCATGTCTGTCCAAACTGGGAGTAACCTAATACAAGAGAGTTTTACCCAAACAAGTGTGTCAGCCCTGGGGCCCCACAGGCCAAGGTTCATCCTCCACACCCCCAACCCTCACTGACAGCAGCTTCCAGGCCCTGCCTGGCTCAAGTCCACCCTCATGCCAGTGCTCAGGGCAGCCTCACACTCCAAGCGGGCATCCACTCACTCGGCAGCCAGCCGGGTCAGAGGATAGAAGTAGTCAGAAGGAGGGCGGGGAAGCAGGGCGGGGAAACTAGGCACTCACCAAAGGGGCGGTGTCTGGGCCCAGCCCCTGCTCCTAAACATTACTGCTACCCCCTCCACCCCCTACAGCGGTTGTCCAGGCAGAGGAGGCCCACTCCCTGCACCTGCAAGGGCTGCCGCAGGGCTTGTAGCTGGGGATTTGCTTGGTGCAAAAGGAAAGGATGACAATGAAGTCCTTGCCTCTGAACGCAGAGTTAAGTCCTAGCAGCACTAGCTAGAGGCGCCTTCATCTGGTGAGTCACCTAGAACCTAGGCCTAATCCTGCCTGGCTACTCACCTAGTTAGTGACCTTGGCACAAGCTCCGAGACTTCTATTCTCTCACGGGCAAAAACTTCACCCAGCTTTCAAGTGTCAGGAAACACCATTGGCGCTCTGTCTAAAGACCCACTTTGCTCCTCAAAGACTAACAGTGCAAATAGAGAGGAGTGGGATATACAATGAATGGTAACCCTACCCAACTAACCACCAAATGTAAACCAGTCACCAAAGAAGCTCTCCATTCTCCTCCCTGCCTGATTTCCGCACCCCCCTTGTGAGCAGGACCTCACCAGGCCTGCCTTGTTCAAGGCAATGGATTATAGACCCACTTTGTCCACCAACAGGCAGGGTGAGTTGCCTTAAAGCACAACTTTGATCATCTCTGTCCTCTGACTGAGACAATGACATGTATGCTCCAATGTGTGGCTCAATATACCCATTTCCAGTTCACTCCTCTCCTCAACTGTTCAACAAACTTTTCCTGCAATCTGATATGAACTGCTAATAACAGTCCATTTGCCCGGAATGCACCTCCCCCTCACACACACACACACTCACACCACTTTTCAAGGACTACCTTCTTCAAGAACCCTTCTAGAAACCATTTTTTATTTCTGCGTTTTATCCTCTCAGTCATTCCCACGTAGGCAGTTCTATTCTGCCATATAACAGAATCATTATCATGTCACTGTGCATATACTTGAATGTCTGGGCTCCATGAAGGCCTGGGATTCCTTCCAAGTTTCAATCTTGTGCACCGGAGCACTAATTTTTAATAAATAATGACAGTTTGTTAAAATGGGGTCAACTTTAGAAGAAAAATTCAAAGACAGTATTTTTTAAGACTTACACTATTAATTTCACAGGCAAAGAAAGCCATTACAGGTAAATGTCATATCTATTTCAGGGACATTTTCTACTGGGAAGCTGCTGACAGCTTAACCAGGGCAGCTCTGCTTTATGCAAATGCAGGTAGTGCTTTTCTCTTCAAGAACTTCACACACCTGTCATCTCATGGATTTTGCCAAGCGGAACAGAGGCACATACTACTAGCAATGTTCAATGAGATGACTAGGGAAAGGGGTCACAGAAAAGTTAAGCCACTTAGCATCCAAGAGCATATACACAGTGGTTAAAAACTATGTAAAAATTGTACAGTTATGAGCACTGAAAAGGATGCATTTATGGTGTTAAAAATAGATTATCATGTTTATAGCAGAGGTTTCCCTATGTAGTTAAATGTTAATAAAAAACAGTCCTGGCTGGGGTGGCTCAGTGGATTGAGTGCTGGACTACAAAGCAAAGGGTTGCAGGTTCAATTCCCAGTTAGGGCACAAGCCTGGGTTTCAGACCAGCTCCTCCATAGGGTATGTGCAAGAGACAACCACACAGTGATGTCTCTCTCCTTTTTCTCTCTCCCTTCCCCCATCTCTGTAAAAATAAATAAAATCTTAAAAAAAAAACCCCCAACAATTTACAGCACAAAAATTTCACAGAACATGATGAATTCAAACATTCTTAAGCCAATAAAAATATAACTCCATCATTCTTTTGACTAGAGAAATGCCAATTTTTCCCAAACACTCTATTTGTATGTCACACTTAAAATTCCTCTTTATATTCAGTAGTTGGCATTAGATATTACAGTAAAATAGAAGCCCCATTTAAGCTAAAATTGCAAGTGACTTTTTCCTACAGTAATAGTATACATGTGTATACATGTACATATATGTGTATTTTTCCTGACAGCTATAACGAACTGCAATAAGCTATAAAAACCCACTTCTAATAGCACACCCTGTATCTTGTCTACTCAACCCTATCAACTCCCCAGTTCACTACCCTTTACATTATCAACAGCCTCTGGTGTGGTAAGCATAGCAATGGCCACATCCTAAAATATAAGGTTACATGACACAGGGGAGTTAAGGTTGTCAATCAAATGACCTGGAAATGGAGTAATGATCCTCAATTATCCCAGTGAGCCCAAGACAATCACAGGCCCATATAAGTGAAGAAGTCAGGCAGAGAAGAGAGAAGCAGAGAGACAGCTGCTTTTGAAGGACTCACCTTGCCTTTGCTGGCTTTTAAGATGAAGAAAGAGGCCACAGGGCCAAGGAATGGGGATGCAGGGACCTCTGAAAACTGGAGAAGGCAAGGAAACAGATTCTCCCCTAGAGCCTCTAGCAAGGAACAAAGGCCTGCCCACACCTTGACTTTAGTCCAGTGAGACGATTTGGACATCTGACCTCCAGCCACTGTAATAAATCTGTGTTGTTTTAAGTCATTGAATTTGTGGTAATCTGTTACAGCAGCAATAGGAAGCTAATATACCTAGGTCCCAAGCTCCTCTTATAAGGAACCTCAATGCTTTTAAACCTTTGGCTCAACCTGTGAGGAAAATAAAAACACTCTTTAAAAGCTCTCAGTTACACCTGAACTCTGATCAGTTTCTTTTTAAGAGGGAAAGATTTCTTTCCCTCCCTCTGCTCACCTCCCCCAAATACACAGCGTTGTAGGAGATCTCAGGCTCAATTCTAGTGGCTAAAAGGTTGTTTTCGAAAGGGGGACAGGAGGAGAGAAGAAAGCTGGACAGGAGGTCTAAAAGCCCTTTTGGGTCTGGTTCCTAACTGCCTGGCTGCTTTTACAGTGCCACAAAGGCCAGGGCAGAGCATGTCAATGAAACAAAGGGCAAGCATGAAACAAAACGCCATGGGCAACCATGTCTTGATCGAATCTAAGAGTGATTCAAGTTAATAAGTAACATAACCCCACCACCTTTTCATGGCTTTAATTATTACAGCCAGTAAAAAAATATTCAGGCCATCCCTGTTTAGTGATGTTTTATTTACCCCTAAAGGCTAAAGTTCTTCATTAAATGCAGAAGAGTTGTGTTCAATTCAACACATATGGTGAGATCACAGCCTGGTTTATTGTAGGTTTTTCATGTGTCACTCCTCCTCCCCCCAAACTCACCCCCCCCCCATTACAATCTGGCTGTATCAGATTTTACATTCCACATCATTGATTTAAATGACAATCTGCTATGGCAGGGTAACTCAGTTGGTTAGACCATCATCCAGATATGCCAAGGTTGTGGATTCAATCCCGTCAGGGCACATACAAGAATTAACCAAGGAATGGATAAATAAGTGGAACAACAAATCAATGTTGCTCTATCTCTCTCAAATAAATAAAATAGAAGTTTTTAAAAATTTAAAAAGAATCTTATTTCTGAATAGTTTTCCTTATTTTCTATTTTTCTAGCACAAATCACTCTTTTTCATGAGGCTATTTCCTACACAATTCAGGGGGCATGTTACCCTTTGGATAACACAAAAGGCTGCTAATGGTGTCTGCCTTTGCCCCCAAATGTTTCCTTTACATAAACCTGGCTAAGGTCCTGAATGGCACAGGACCTTTTGGTTTAAGAAGCCTCATAAAATATCTAAGTAGTAAAGGGAATGAGTGAGATGTTGGAACAACCCACATGTTCACAGGATCAACACTATTACTTTCTTTATTTTTGTGGGGTATTGACTTTTTTCAGGGAACTGTGTGATGATGACATTTTCCAAAGTTCACACTGTTTTATTTTCAAAAGGGAAACGATTAACCAGGCTTATCTTTCCAGGTAAACTCTTCACTGAAGACTAACATGCAATTCTTTACTGTGTCTTACAGTAGAAAAACAATTTTTTCCAATCATTTCTTACTTCATGTTGTTTCTATCATTGGTTCTCATTACTGCCTGTAGAGCTGAACCAAGATGAGAAGAACTGGGATCATGAAAATGAAGACCATGACCTAGTGCAAGAGAGGGCCAGTAAGATGGGAGTCATTCTGTCGTGCGGCCCACCCCCCCCAGGAACATGCATCCTGGAGGGACCAGGAAAGTGTGTGCATCACCAGCATGTCCTAGCACCTTGTCCAAAGTAAGTGAAGGAGCAGAGTAGAAAGATGACAGATTGATCATCTGTTTTATTAGTAGAATTGCAACACGATGCATGATATATAGCCCTCCTTGGTCTCTAATTCTCAGAAAACCATTCCTGGTAGTAACACAGTTCTAAAATGGGAAATAAAATGCAGAAAAAGAGGCTGGACATTAAATTTTACAAAGGACAGGAAAGTAATGGCTGTTTGATTTTGTATTGGCAATTGCTGCTATCAATGTAGGTGCCAGCCTCTGGTGAAAGTATGGCCCCAAAGTCACCTGCCCCAGGTTCCTCGCTCCCCCACTAAGGTCCTCTGGAATTGAGGACAAACCAGGTGGTGATTTCCTGGCGCTCTTTTTGACATAGGGCTAATAAGTCCTGTGCTCTCTTCTTCTAGTTCCTTTTACATGCTCCTAATGCTATTACAGTCCCAGAATTAAATTAAATTAAATTAAAATAGCAACTTTAAAATGCTTTAGTTCTGTGGGAAAAAGAAATACATCAATTTTGCAATGACAATAAAAACTTAACATCCCAAAAACTGTTTTTACAAACTCTGAAGAATGAAGTCATGTCAGCAATCTTACTTAGTCTGCCATCACAGGTCCTTGTTCTTGACAGTAAATAATGCAAGCGACTACTTTAAGAGTTTCTTAAAATTAATAACATAAAAAATGAATGACTAAATACATAAACAAACATGATGCCATAGCAGGGATAAACAAAAGAGCAAACTCATAACTTGTCTCTGTTTATACAGCCTGACATAAAGCTTTTGAGACAAGTATTACTTAAGTAAAACGCTATTTTTTACTGGTAGGATGGGACTTATTTAAAATTGTAATCTAGACCTGACTGCCGTGGCTCAGTGGGTTGGGTGTCATCCTGCAAACCAAAAGGTCGCTGGTTTGATTCCCAGCCAGGGCACATGTCTGGGTTGTGAGCCAGGTTCCCGCTGCAGTGAATGTGAGAGGCAGCTGATCAATGTTTCTCTCACACATCAATGTTTCTGTCTCCCTTTCCCTCTCTTAAAAAAATAAAGTCTTTAAAAAAAACTTGTGATTCAGTTTTTAGCAAATCCACAAACAACACTGAAGACAGCAATGTAAAAATACATAAATTTACTTGGCTGGCATAGCTCAGTGGACTGAGTACGAGCTGCGAACCAAAGTGTCGCAGGTTCGATTCCCAGTCAGGGCACATGCCTGGGTTGCGGGCCATGGCCCCCAGCAACTGCACATTGATGTTTCTCTCTCTCTCTCTTTCTCCCTCCCTTCCCTTTCGAAAATAAATAAAAATAAAATCTTTAAAAAAATACATAAATTTATAATTTGTTTCTATTAGTAACACAGTATATTTATAGTAGATTTATTATTTATAAAAATATTATTCTTAAACTTGCCAATGCAATTTTAAATCACTTCCTTTTCGTGCTGTGAAAATGAAGAGTAACTTGCAGTCACCTCCTTTGAAGGCAGGAATAAATGTAAAGGTGGAAGGACAGCTGCCCTCCTTTTTACAGGACAGCTTAAAGCCAAGAGGCCCTGAATGCCTTGTCTGGAGGCACAAAGGCTAGAAGCCCAGTGCAGCTCATCCCTAAAGCTCTGAACACTGCTGGTACTAGACAGAACAAATTCAGTTTTTAAAAACTTCTCCCGTAGATATTACTTTTTAAATACCTCCACAATATTACTTCTTTCTGGGCCTGCCTCAATTGCTTCATGTTCCTCAAGATGTGGACTCAAAAAGCATATAAAGTAGCCCCTCCTAACCGTGCCTGCCATTATACTATTAAATATTTAAAGACATTGAACACATACCTACAGGTGTTGCATCTGACTTATCCATCCATTAGATCCACAATACTCCTTCTTTCAAACCTAAAGCTAGTCAATCCCCACATGAATCTAAATCAGGAGTGTCAATCTCATTTTCATCAGGGGTCACATCAGCCTTGAGGTTGCCTTCAAAGGGCCGAATATAATTTTAGGACTGTATAAATGTAACTACTCCGTAACAGTTAAGTGAGAACTTCGTGCTGCTGCCCAGTAGAAACAAGGTACCGGGCTGGATACAAGAAGGTGCAAGGCCGGATTCAGCCGAGGCCCTTGTGTTTGCCACTCGTGATCTAAATAATGCTAGGTCTAACAAAAGCAGTTACACTGCCAAATCTATTGACAACTTTATGAAACCTGCCTGGTCGATAAATTCACCAAAGGTTATCTTTAAGTCCAAATCTCCAATAGCGGTATTAAGCTACACCGACTCTGAGACTGCTCCTGTTCCCTCCCTCCTGGTGGCAGAGGAGGCAGTGATGAGCATCTGCCCACCCAGAAGTAACAACTGGGTGAGGCTAATGAAATGAACATTCAGGACACCCTCTAGTATTCCTTCATGGACAGAGCTTGCTGCTGGCTGCTGGTGATAACAAGATCTACAGCTTCTTAGAATCATAATGCAGGACTAAAAAAACCACCCCTTACAATAAGAACTATTCCCATGAAGAAATTCCTTCTTTTGCAGGGGACCTTGGAGGCAGAGTATCCATGATTTCTTTGCATTATAGAAATATTAGTCATTTTGCAACAAAAGGAGTTATTTACAACTGCATTGTCTTTGTTTACTAGGTTTAACCACCAGAATCTCTAAATCACCAGGCAGAGGCCTAGATTTGTTTGCTGTGGTTACCAAGGGTTAGTTAGGTCATTAGGCTTTCTATCGTTTTATTCAATTTTGTTTTTTGATTTTTGGTTTCTTTTGCAGGGGGCAGGAGGGGAAGTGTATGTATATTTTATATTCAGATTTAAAATTTGTGCAAGTTGCCTAGAAACCAAAGCATAGAAGAATTCACAGCCTAATGCAATAATGCAGCTGCTGGAAGCAGCATGTTTCCCAAGCACACACTGGGCTGGATTCATTCATATCTACCCTGTCATTCAAGGTTGATGGTATCTAGCTTTCTAGGGAACCTGTTTTAGTTATACCATCACTTTTGGTATAACTGCAAAGAAACCAGTGTTTAAGATTTTATCTATTTTTAGAGAGTGGGGAAGGAAGGGAGAGAGGGAGAGAAAAACATTGATTTGAGAAACATCCATCGGTTGCCCCTTACACATGCCCTGTCCAGGGACCAAACCCACAACCCAGGCAGGTGCCCTGACCAGAAATCAAACCAGCGACCTTTTGCTTTGTGGAACAACGCCCAACCAAGCCATATCAGTCAGGGCTCAGTGTGTGTGTTTTTTTTTTACCCTGCTTAAATGTACTTGCTTCTTCAGGAAACTTACATCCCTTACCCTGTATCAAAACAGTATATATAGCTTTAGATTTGGGTAATACCAGCCTAAGAACTTATTTTGCATGAAGCATGGGTGAAAGGATGGACACAGAGAGGTGGTTTTCCACACTGAGGAACTTTTATCTAAAGAGCTTCATATGCTTCCTGTGTGTCTGAGGGGCCACCATTCCCCACCATGTCATCACACTCCTTGTCACATGTGGTAAATGGGAGCTCAGTCAGAAAGCTGGTCAGGATCACTGTCAATCAGAAAGTAAAGCCAGATCAACCCTCAGGAATTCATTAGCTTGTTCTGCCAGGTAATGGGCTGCACTATTTAGATAACTCACTTGCAGTGTTGCCATAGTTCCCAAGAGTGTCTGAAGGCTTGCAAACAGCAGCTGAAGAGGAATGAAGAAGGATGCAGACTTTCCCTTTTGCAGTCCTCCGCCCTGACTTTTTGCAGTCCTGACTGAACTGTTTACTATTCCTAAAATGCTCTTTCTGCGGTCCTTCAGCAATCTCCTAGATTGCCCAGAACAAATGTTATGCTTTATTTAATCCACAAAGTTAGGTGAAGGAGAAATGTGAATATTCCAGGGGAAAATGCAAGTTAAACTCCAAAAAACCCACCTAAATTTACTGAATTTTGATGTTCCAAATGTCATACCATAATCTTAAGTAATAAAACCCTGCTCATCCTTTATAAATACATGTGGCAATACTTTGGACAATGACTTTTAGGTGCCAAGAACAAAAATATTTTTCATGGTCATTTGTCCAGCCTATCATTTTTTAGCAATGAACTCTAATCAGCTTTCTGGTTAAAATAAACGGACTTCAGAAAGAATTCTTAAGATAAAGTAGTTACAGGTTAATAAAGGAAAAAAATTTAAAGTCATAATAAAGGCTAAAAAGGTGGATACAAAAATGTTATGGCAGAAAATTCAAACAGTTACTCATAACCAACAATGCTCTGAGGTCTTCTTGATTAAGGAAAACTCCAAAGTTCCTATAGGATCTCTACCATTCTCATGCCCCCCCTTAGGCTGAAGACACCTCATACACTTGCGTGGTTCCATCTAAACATCCCACTGTCTGCTTCGAATGAAAGTGGTAACTATCTGCAAGTAGGACATTCAGAATGCATATCTTACCAAACTGCAGTGAGCATCTGGTCCCGTAACAGATGAATGGCCTAGAGATGACACTCAGGGCACCGACTGCTAGGGCAAGCTGTGGCCAGGCTGGAGAACAAGATCCCAGGGCTCTAAACCCACGGCCCCAGGCTGACTTCAAACCCAGTGTCAGGTCAAACGTGGAGCTCAGAGCAACAGCTCTCCTCCACCTCTCCTTATGCCACACCTGGTGACATTTGGAACAAACTACAGCATTCTCCCCAAGTTAAAACAAACAAACAAACAAACAAACAAACAAACATACATACAAAAAAACTCCCCACCATTCTGACATCTGCTGAAAATAATGCAATGCCACACTACTGTTGTTTAAAAGTAAATACATATTTTGTAGCCAATGTTTTTAAAAGATAGTAAGGGAATACAGAAAACTTAAACAGATTAAACACCTTCATAAGGGATAAAAGACCTCCCCCCACCCACCTTCCATTATGAATCTTGTCATTTTAAGGATAAGCTACTCTTAGAAGTTTATTTAAAATTTAGGGTATTTTCCCCTCCACAGGCAAAGATTAAAAGCAAGTAAGACTCACCAGAAAAATTCCATCTTCATGAATTACAAAGTCAAAACATAAAATAAAAATACTTTATTTACATACTTCAAATAACTAATTTTTTTTTAACTGTCCTTCTGAGAAATCAGTGGTAAGATGTTGAAAAAGCAAGCAAGGTCACTGGAAGATTCCAAATGCCCTCAAGGTTAAACTTCATGCAGCAATTTCTTAAAAAATAATACATATTCTCTGAATTTGGTGTCAAAGAGATTCATTTAGAAAACAGCAAACCACCAGTACAGATGACATTCCTTAGAAACTTACTTCTGCTTAAATCTTCAAGAAGTTCCGATTGGCCCACAACTTGAGCAGAACTGCTAGCTCTGGTTACTGGCTACTGCTACAAAATGCATGATAAAGGCAGTTTTCAAATATGCTAACAATTAGTGACCAGTTCTGGGAGAAAACTGGGGTGTGATTATTGTTAAAAATGGTTTTCTTCTAAATTGTTAAATGAAATACCAGGTATGGAGGATGTCTTCCCCTTCCCTCCCAGCCTCAAAATAAAACCAAAATTGTACCAGTCAATCCAATCCAAACATTAGAGGGGATCACAGCAAGGCCTGCTGGTCAAGCCCCTCTTTCTAGTGGCCCATATTCCATCACTGAAACAGGATCTGCTCATCTCAGTGTGGCTCACGTCAAAGCAAAGACTCTCAGTTGCTCAGGATTAAAAGCATGACTACTCCAACCTTTGTCCATTAAAAACATAAGGATATTTACGTCTCCTAAACAAATGCTTTCAGCCCACATAAACAATGACAAATGAATCAAATGAGGCCACAGGCCAGTGTCCAGTTTAAGGGGAAAATTACCAATATCTGAATATTTTTGTCTTAATATATTTTATTGATTATGCTATTACACTTGTCTCATTCCTCCCCTCCCCTTATTCCCCTCTGCTCTGCATGCCCCCTCCCACACGCACACCCCCGGTGTTCATGTCCATGAGTCATACATATAAGTTCTTTGGCTTCTCCATTTTCTATGCCATTCTTACCCTCCCTGTCTATTTTTCTACCTACCATTTATGTTATTTATTTTCTGTACCTTTTCTCCCATTCTCCTCCCTCTCCCTCCCTGCTGATAACCCTCCATGTGATCTCCATTTCTGTGATTCTGTTCCTGTTCTAGTTGTTTGCTTAGTTTGTTTTTGTTTAGGTTCAGTTGTTGATAGTTATGAGTCTGTTGTCATTTTACTGTACCTAGTTTTGATTTTCTTAGATAATCCCTTTAACATTTCATATAGTAAGAGCTTGGTGATGATGAACTCCTTGAACTTGACCTTATCAGGAAAGCACTTTATCTGACCTTCCATTCCAAATGATCACTTGCTGGCTAGAGAAGTCTCAGATGTAGGACCTTGCTTTTCATGACTTGGAATACTTCTTTCCAGCCCCTTCTTACCTGCAAGGTTTCTTTTGAGAAATCAGCTGAGAGTCTTATGGGTACTTCTTTGTAGGTAACTGTCTCCTTTTCTCTTGCTGCTTTTAAGATTCTGTCCTTATCTTTAATCACAGATAATGTAGTTATGATGTGCCTTTGTGTATGCTTCCTTGGATCCAACTTCTTTGGGACTCTGAGCTTCCTGGACTTCCTGGAAGTCTATTTCCTTTGCCAGATTGGGGAAATTCTCCATCATTATTTTTTCAAGTAAGCTTTCACTTTCTTGCTCTTCCTCTTCCTCTTCTGGCACTCCTATCATTAGGATGTTGGAATGTTTAAAGTTGTCCCAGAATATTTCACTCTCAAGAAGGGGAAAGCTTTGAGTTATGGAACTGTACTTCTAGCAAACCTCTCAACATGAAGAACCACTGAACAATACAGAGGATCACACATGCCAGCCCATTACTTCTATTGGTTTATCATAGCACCTATGGAAGAAAGAAGAGCAAGCCAGAAGAACTCTAAGGAGTGGAAGGAGAAGCTAACCAGATGAGGTGGTTCTGCTGGAGGGAAGGAGTCACCATGTGGGGGCTAGAGACGAGAATAGAGACACACTGGGCACTTAGAGGGCATGAAGCACCTGACTCAATAGGTCAAGAGACAGACTAGTACCAAAAAGGGGAATAAAGGTTATCAAAAGGAGAGGGAAAATGAGGACACACTAGGCAAGCAAGTCAGTTGTGCCAACTGTGGCCCAGCAGTGAAGAACTGCCTTAGAGATTAATAGCACCCAGCCATGGGGCTATTTTTAGCTATCTGTGTTGGCTGAAGTGGCCAGATCCTACCCCAAAGCATGTCAGATGTGCCTCCAACTACACTGTTCCCAGTTGAAATCTTTGAAGTTATGCGGGTACCCTAAAAACAGGCATTCTAAAAAGAACTCCAGTGTTCTATCTCCTGGCACAAGATTAGGAAAATCCTTACCACCATTACATACAAGCTCACACACATCCATAGCTAATAAAGACCTTGGGAAACTCTCAGGGCAACAAATCCTATAAAGTCAGTGACAGGCAACTTTATCATAGAATAAGAACAAAGAGGCCCTGGCCAGGTAGCTCAGTTGGTTAGAGCATCATCCCAATACACCAAGGTTGTGGGGTTCAATCCCTGGTCAGGAGAACAAGAATCAACCAATGATTGCAGAAATAAGTGGAATAACAAATTGATGTTTCTCTCTCTCTCTCTCTCTCTCTCTAAAAGTCAATTTTAAAAAGTACTATAAAAAAAAAAAGAAGGCACAGAAGTGGGAACAACTACAAAGCACCTGGCCCTGTCTTTATTCTGTCATATATTCACAGATTTGTTTCAATGAGTATGTACTTATTCCTGAAGAACGCCTATTATTTAGTAGTTATAACTAGCCAGACTGATGCTACTGCAATGTGCCTAAATGAAGTCCTGCTTCTCTGAGCAGAGGGTATCCTGGGAGAAAGTCAGCTACTAGACACCCGCAGTAAAGATGAACATGCCTCTCAATGGCCCCCCTTGGATTTCACCCTGTGGCTTCTGATTTCATACCTCTGAATGACAGAACTTTCTTACCTAAGAACTTACCTAAGAGGTGGTATTAAACCCAGTGCTACAGGACCCACCCTGTTTGCCTGGGGGGTGGGAGCCCACCCTGGTCCTGAAGGGACAGGTCCTCTGATAAGCAATGTGGGGACTGACAGACCTTCAGGCCCAGAAGGGCACCCCTGCACCTGTGGAAGGCCTACCTGGCCCCAGCACCCTAAGAGGGTCAGGAGGTGTACCCACAGCTCCAGGAGGGATGACCTGGAAAGGAAGGCACATTACAGACAGCTGCCCACAGGTAGGTAGGGCCAGTGGGATTTTCTTGTACACATATGACAAAGCATGTTTCCAGGCCCACTTCAAGTCACATCAGATGGTTTGTGGACCACCACACTCTAGTTCGATATCCTGGGCCATGTGTCTTCAGATCAGGCCTCTTTCCACGTTACGGTTAATAAAACAGGATGAGAGAAACCACAAAGCACAAAAAGCTACAGGGGACCAAGGAACTTCATGTCCCTGTCGGCACCGGAAAAGACGTCTTTAGCAGAAACACATGTAATCAAAAGAAGGGGTGGGGGCTGAAGAACATCAAAGCCCCTCAGCTGTAGTACCCAGTCTACAAACAGGAAAATCCTCCAGATACCTGGGACAAGTTGACAGACAGGGGAGCAGATAGCGTTCATGTGTCTGAATTGAGATACATTTCCCAGAGGAAACCTAAGATGACATGATCCAGCAACCATTTAGAAAGTATATGTTTTCATTCCCCCACCCTCCAGGAGTTGGGCTGGAACAGGATCATGAACTTGAGCAACCACTTGGTTCCTCATGGGAGTGACACCCAACAGCTTCCTTTAGGTTTCAGGGGCGTGCAGTCCTGATCCTGCTCCACCTCTGTTTGGCCACTGTTTGTGCATCAGCACATAGCCGTGCTCCTGGTCTTTGACAGATGTCAAAGTTTCTATCAGGTAGTATCAGTTTCTAGAAAAACTGCTCTGATGGACTTATTCCCTTCTCACATTAAAATGGAGACCTACATGACATCATATTCTGGCATGCCCGGATCATGTGTGCATGCCAACCAGAATATGTTCTGCTACTGGATGCTTGGGAGAGAAGGGCATCCACTTATATTTCAAGACATTCTTTTTAAACTACAGCAGATCATGAGGAGCAAAAGCAAAGATGTGCACTAACTCCATCTCATTTAAGTAAATACAAGAGAAATCTGTTAATAACCAAAATAATTAATATTCATCACTCAAACTGTATCATGAAGCGTACTTTGTGGGTCAGGTATGTGTTCCTGCCCACCCCAGGGATGTAGTGGGCACTGCAAATTCCATGCTTCCCATTAAGCCTGGGACCAAGCTGCACCAGGAGGAATTTTAACCAACCTGGACAGTAAGGTGTCAGATAAGCCAGCCAGGCAGACAACAAAACAAAAACACCAAAGAGGCAAAGCATTAGAATTGTGCCCCTTCAGGATTTGATTATAGTACTTTGAAGTCAACACTATTTGCATTTTAATAAAATCCAGAAAACAGGAAATGGCTGTATAGCTGTATATTCCTTAGAAATAAGTTGGGAGTTCTCAATTTCTTACCCTTACTCTTAAAGTAGAACAGAACTAGCTTCACAGTTAATTGCTGAACAGAGCCTCATCTTCCACAATTTCCATATTGTGACTACAAGCTCCAAGCTCAACTCATGAAGAATGCATACCCTCAGTTCTTGAAATGGATGTCAGTTTGATTCATGTTAGGAGAGGAAGAGGTAATGCAGCAAGGCTGCTGCCACTTTTTACATTGATGATCACACACACAGTCAAAGGTAAAAGGAGTACAGGCATATCTCATTTTATTGCACTTCACAGATGTGTCTTCTACAAATTGAAAGCATGACCTTCCACCAACAAAAAAGATTACAACTCGCTTTACCACCATACTTTGGAGTGAATCTGCAGTATCTGTGAGGTGTGCCTATAATCCACAAGTCCTCATCACCCAACCAAATCTACCACCAACTCATGAGGTCAGATTGCAGCCTGCATTTACAAGTTTCTTCCACTGTACAGGGGATGAGTTTCAAACAGATTTAGTTAGGGCATATGAGTCCTGGGAAAGCCAGGACTGTAGCTGCAGTTAAATGCTGAAATCCAGTATTCACTGCTAATCAAGTTACTTTCTCTGAAAGGCATAGAACAGATCTTTCCAAAAAGGCAGAATTTCAAAGTCACTGTATTCAATTAACTAAAAAAAATGAAAAGTAGCCACAATAAACCACCCTTCAAGTCACAAAGTATAAGTCACAAATATAAAACACACTCCCTTTCTTTCTCAATAATTATTTTCTCTAAGACTTAAAAGACAAACACCAAAATATTAAGAGTAAGTAGCTCTCTGGATGACTGGATTACTAGTAGTTTTCAATTTTCTTTCTCTAAACCTTCCTGTATTTTCTAAATTTTCTCTAGTACACTGTATCACTTTTATAATGAGAAAAAATGTTAATTTTCTTGGCTTAAGTTGGTCTGTTTTAAACTAGAAGAGGGCAAAATATGCTGAATTGAAATACAAATACCGCACAGGCACCACACCAAAACATAAAACTGGATTCCTTTGTGCAGAAACTGGAAATGCACCAGGGCTGCAACAGTCAGGTCGACACTCAATCTGGAGCTCAACAATCTGCCCAACGGTCAGCCTGCTGGGTGCTGTGGCCGGCCGGCCAGCCTCACCTTGCATCACTCAGATTCTACCAAGAGACTCTCAAATATGCCACAGCCCAGTGTAAATGCAACTTTTTATATTAACAGTGGACTTTGTTATTACAAATGAAACCAAACTAAATGCATGCTAGCTTCCTCTCCCTGAGTAAACCTTCCTCAGGAACTTCCATGTTATGTCTGAATTAACTTTTCTCCTCCTCTATATGTCCTGGCCAAGCTGCTGGAAAAGGTACTTATAAACAGTGAAATGTCTAAAATACCAGTAACAAATTAGAAGAGGAGGAGAATAATCACGATAGGAAAATTTACGACCTTTCATCAGTGCTAAAATTGTAAGGACCAGGTAAAGCACCACATCTCCCAAACCAGAGGTGAAGGAGTGACTGGCAGGCACCAAGTGGCCTGGGTGATGAATGGATGGCAGGTATCTGAGAGCACGAAGAGCAGGAGGGTACAAAGATTGCAGGAGGGTGAAATGCAGCATGCAAGGGAGAAAGGCTCCAAGTCACTTTACCCTGTGGAGAAAACACAGGCTTTGGAATGGGACAGTTTGATGTGGAACAGGGGCTTGGCTCTTCTTCAGGAATGTGCAGACAGAAGGGCAAAGACCTGGGAAACGGAGACTGATAAAATGACTTAATGTCTGAATCTATTCCACACCAATAAGGAATTCAGTAATGTGATCAAGAAGCCAGCCAGCTTCATTCTTCATTCTCATCTCTGCCCTATGCCTCTCAGCCACATCTCTTCTCAGAAATATAGGGTGGGTCTCTTGACACCCTATTTCCCCCAGAGATGGTGCACAGTAACCAGAGAATTCTGGTTTGGGGTAGGTGGCAAGCACAAGAAGCCTGAGTCTTGAGGAACACCACCCCACAAAGCCCATTAGAGAATCAATTCACAGAAAATGAGCACAGATCAATGATAAGCAGCTCCCCGCCGCCACCCAATTACCTGGAAGCTTTGCTCCCTGCATCCTCTGAGAGCTGCAACTGCCTCCCATCACCTCATCACTTCCGCCCACATTCACAAGAATTTAGTATTTCGCAATATGGACGAAAAGCCTATTGTTACCTGGAGCCAATGGCTCTCACATTATGAGAGACAATGCCCCTGTTTTAAAATGATCTTCAAATGAAATCCTTAGACACCTTAACACACGTAACACAAACAATGGGAGAGAGGACCATAACACAGTGCTCCATCTATAACATAAAGATGAATTAGGAAAGTGGGTCAGAAAGCACTGTTATGGATTTTAGTATTCACAAGTCTGAGTACCCTATAAGGCAATGAGAGGTGGGAATCCATGTGAACACAGCTACTAATGCAAACTGAAGCAGGTGTGCCATGTAGTTAGACACAAAAGCATCCCCACTGATGACGAGATTTTCTGAAATGGCAAACAAGCCTGTGAGAAAATTCAACACAGTACAATCCTTCCAGATTTACCTGATAGTAGCAATACTAGAAAGTTCAGTAAATATTAAAACCATGCATATAAAAGAGGTTCTAAGCTCAAATATTAGACACAGGTTTTTCACCTGTAGAATCCTCCAGCGGGCGTCCTAAGGCTATGCAGTAAGCACCAGAATCCTCGCCGTGCTAGAAATGACTGTGAACAGCCCATATGACACTCCTAGATTCAGCCCACTGAAAACCAGGATCAACCCCAATCATGGTGACACCCACATCACCCAGTGAGGGTGATTCTGCACCATAAGAATCAGTCCTTTATACCAAACTGCCCCCTCATAACGAAGTGCCTAGGGGGCCAGAATAACTCATGCAAATTGTGTTTAGTTGAGACTGTCTATACAGATACGAGACCCTACGAAAATCATCTGCCACTATTCCCCTCCTGCAGTCGTCTGCCACTTGGCTGACTCTCATCCTTCCTTGTTTGTAGGTCATATGCCTCCTGAATATTTTTTTACCTGGATACTGATAAAACAAACTTTGGACAAGCACAAATTCAAAAGACAAATGGCCTTCAATGAGTGTGCTGAAACACATGCTTCCTTTTTTTATCCAATCTGCTTGTTTATTTTTAAGTATATTTTACTATGCCATTACAGTTGCCCCAATTTTTTCCCCTTTATCCCCCCTCTGCCCTGCAACCCTCCCCATCCTCCCTCTTAGTTCATGTCCATGGGTTGTACATATAAATTCTTTGACTTCTCTGTTTCCTATACTATTCTTAACCTCCTCCCATCTGTTTTATGCCTAGCAATTATGCTTCTTATTCCCTTTACCTTCCCCTTCATTCTCCCCCTCTCTCTCCCCACTGATGAGCTTCCATGTGATCTCCATTTCTGATTCTGTTCCTCTTCTAGTTGTTTGCTTAGTTTTTGTTGTTTTTAAGGTTTAGGTATTGAAAGTTATGAGTTTGTTGTCATTTTACTGACCATAACTCTATATATTCTTTTTCTTAGATAAGTCCCTTTAACATTTCATATTAATAAAGGCTTGATGATGATGAACTCCTTGAACTTGACCTTATCTGAGAAGCACTTTATCTGCCCTTCCATTCTAAATGAAAGCTTTGCTGGATAGAGCAGTCTTGGATGTAGGTCCTTGCCTTTCATGACTTAGAATACTTCTTTCCAGCTCCTTCTTGCCTGCAAGATTTCCCTTGAGAAATCAGCTGATAGTCTTATGGGAATTCCTTTGTAGGTAACTCTCTCTCCTCTTGCTGCTTTTAAGATTCTCTCTTTATCATTAATCTTGGTTAATTTAATTATGATATGTCTTGGTGTGCTCCTCCTTAGATCCAATCTGTTTGGGACTCTCTGAGCTTCCTGGATTTCCTGGAAGTCTATTTCCTTGGCTATATTGGGGACGTTTTCCTTCATTATTTGTTCGAATAAGTGTTCAACTTTTTGCTCTTTCTCTTTTCCTTCTGGCACCCCTGTTAATTTAGATGTTGGAGTGCTTAAAGTTGTCCCATAGATTCCTAAGCCTCTCCTCATTTTTTAAAATTCTTATTTCTTCATTCTGTTCTGGTTGGATGTTTATTTCTTCTCTTTGCTCCAGATTGTTGATTTGAGTTCCAGTTTCCTTCCCTTCACTATTGGTTTCCTATATATTTTGCTTTATTTCATTTTTTGTAGCCTTCATTTCTTCCTTCATTTTGTGACCGAGCTCTAACATTTCTATGAGCATCCTGATTACCAGTGTTTTGAACTCTGCATCTATCTGATAGGTTCTCTATCTCCTTCCTTGTCACTTAGTTCTTTTCCTAGAGTTTTGATCTGTTCTGTCATTTGGGCCATATTTATTTGTCTCGGCACATCTGTTATGTTGCACAGGGGTGAAGCCTTAGGTATTCACCAGGGCAGGGCAACCCACTTTGCTGCACTGTGGCATTGTCTGTGGGGGAGGGGTCAAAGAGGGAACAATGCTGCTCGCTGGCTCTAATCTAGCTCCACTTTCCAATAAACTTTTCTGTGAGACTGGGAGTTTCTCCTGCCAATCGCAATCCCCACAGTATTTTACAACTTGAGGTTTTGAGTCTTTAGTTTTCTATTCAGACAGCCCAGCCCTGCCTGCCCAGGCTACTGCCTTGCCATGTGTCCTTTCCACTTGGCTGCCCATCTCTGCCCCTCCTACTAGTCTGGATGAACTCCTTGGTTGTCGGAGTTCCATGCAGTTTGATTTTCTGGCAGCTCTGGTTGTTTATTGTTTTTAAATTGGTTGTTATCCTTCTTTTTTAAAGATTTTATTTATATTTATTTTTATTTTTAGAGAGGGAAGGGAGGGAAAAAGAGAGAGAGAGAGAAGCATCAATGTGCAGTTGCTGGGGGTCATGGCCTGCAACCCAGGCATGTACCCTGGCTGGGAATCGAACCTGCAACACTTTGGTTTGCAGCCCATGCTCAATCCACTGAGCTACACCAGCCAGGGCTTATCCTTCTTTTTGTTGTGCAAGGAAGTGAAGCTTTTCTACTTATACCTCCATCTCCGCTGGAACTCTGAGACACATGCTTCTGCTCATTCCCAAAGAGTGGTCATGCACTTCCCCCATGATGAAAGGGCTATTTTAACAGAATGCTAGATTATGACTGGTTATATGACTTATTTAGAAAAATATGTGTATTTGATAAACTCACTGCTAAAATAAAACATACCTGCAAATCCTGGAATAAACAAAAATAATGAACAACTTTCTCCATGTGGTCTTAACAGTGTATAGTGACCCCCGCCACACCCAATGACGTGATAAATTCTTCTTGGACAGTGTTTGGCAAGACTTTGGAAACAGCCGTAGTTGCATTTTTAATAAAGAACCCTTAAAAGCTACCTCATTCCATAGAAACTTTACCATTTAATTATTTACAGCATCATAAAAAAGGTTTCTATAGGCACGTATGTCTACGTTATATTAAAGCAATGTGCACAGCAGAAACATAAACTTACAACCTTTGGTTTGAGTAACACAGAGACTAAAGAAAAAGGTCTCCTCAAAAATAAAATTCCTTCTCAAAGTAAACTAATTTAGTTTTTAGATAATTAACATCTCTCTCTCAAACACACACCTTTCATACTTTACATCAAGTTTACAAGAAAAACAAACAGGATGGTGTTAAACTAGTACAAGCACGACTGGTGGTAGAACTTAGAGATTAGAGAGGGTAGAGTACCATGGACTGCAATTTTAGTTAGCATGTATTAACAATTTTGAAAAATTGCAAAAACCTTACAGTACTTTCTAGCTTTCTTTATAAAATATCAAGTAACAGTCAAAGGTTAAGATTATTCCTTAAGTACAGACTGTGGTAAGGATGTGGAGAAACTGGAACCCCTCATACATCCCTGGTGAAAATGTAATATGGTACAGCCATTTTGGGAAACAATCTGGCAATCACTTATAAAGTTAAACATAAAATTTACTCTATGACTCCTACATATACCTGAGAGAACTGCAAAAACTGAGTCTTTAAATCAGCGCTATTCATGAGAGCCCCAAACTGGAAACCACCCAAATACCCATGAACTGGTGAACAGACAGACAAAACGTTCTACATCCACACACTGGAATACTGTTCAGGTATAAAAAGGAACGAACTACTGACACATGGTGCAAACTAGATAAACCAAAGGCATTATGTTAAGTGAAAGAAGGCAAACACACAAGGCCACATATTATGATTCCACTGATATGAAATGTCTGTAAAGGCACATCTATAAAGATGCTGTAAAGATGCTATAAAGAGCTGGGGAGAAGAGGAAATGGAGGGTGACTGCCACGGGGCACCAGGGATGTCAGTGGGGTAATGCCAATGTTCTAACGCTGGACTGGTGGTGACTGCACAACTTGGAAAATTTACTAAAAATCCATGAATTATATACACTGAGTTTTAATATATGTGAATTATACCTCCAAGTTGTTAAACACACACACATACAGCCTACAGCTGAAGCGTTACGCAACTACAAAGCATAACATCTGTGTTTTGGTTGTCCCTCTTACTTGACTCCAGAGTGGAAAAGATGACATCAGGCCATTAACATTATGAGAATGCAGAATTTTGCTGTTTAATTTCCTCTTAAAGATAATAAAGGAGCATGGGGGGAGGGAGGCACTCAGGGGGAGCAAATAAATCTGCTCTTTCCTTATTACAGAGTTCAAACCAGGTCATGGGCCTATTAGCCAGTAACCAGGAGGAGCTTACTTATTACTGCCTGCTGCCAGCGGGGCAGTGCTGGGCCTGGGAACACAGAGTCCACTGCCCTATGAACACAGGACCTTTGTGAAGGGCAAACCCAAGCTGGGCACGAGGCTAAGCATGATAATGGACACTCTGAACAATCAGGGACTGAGAAAATCAGGAAATTTTTATGTTTTGTTCATATACTAAAATCTAATACAAGTCCCTTCCCAAACCTCAAGGTTAGGTTTTATTTGTTAAAGTCAGTTATCACCTTCATAGTTTTGCATCATGAAAATCCTCAGTCATCTAAACAGACACACCGTGTATGATGTCCTAAGACAACTTATCTGCCTTCACCTCCCACCACCTAACAAGCCAACTTTTACCAAGCACCTACTACATACACTCACTGCTCTACTCAGTTGGGCAGAAGGCCAATGTATCAGCTCTGCTTTGCAGACTCATGACAGAACCCTTTGACAGAGCCCTTCTCTCAGCAGGGTGAGGGACTAGCCAGCAACCAGCACTGCTGCTGAGGAACGAGGATGTGGACCAGACAACAGGGCCACATCTGAATTCTGTGCGCCAACAATATTCATGGAAGACTAAGGGACAGGGCAGCAAGCATATGGAATATCCCTGCTGGGAAATGGGTCACAGAAGAAAAAGGAGCAAGGACAAGCTAGTCAGAGTCTCCGGAGTTTTCTGACTATCCACAGCCAGGACACTCAGACTGTCCCTGCGATCTACCTATTGACGGGAGGTCCCAGCTGGAAGCTCTGGCCCATGTGCCACGCCCACAGAACAAGCATTTTAGAGTTTTTTTTAATGTGTACAACGTTTCTGAATAAGAAAAAAACAAGTCAGTATGAAAGTGGTAAGAGGGTAAAATCTGATAGAAACAGTATGGAATTATTTATAGTTGAAGTTGACAGAACAAAAATGTCATTTTATGAGAAATGAAATGCTGTGGAAAAGAATCAAACAGCAGGAAAACGGAAATGCTGTATTTATTCCCTTCTCTCCCTCCACCCTTGAGTATTTCCTCTATTTTCAGAAGGCAGCAATAAAACTGTTCCCTCTACCAACATTCTCCTTCCACTCAGGGACACAGTGTCATACAAGCTGGCCAACAGGCCCCACGGGCATGGCGAGCCCCACACTCAGGCCCAGAGTACAGAACCACACAAGCTTCAGGTCAGATGGTACTCATACAGAGTCACACCAACACTTATTGTCAAATCATGGAAGCTTCGGCCTAAGAAATCCTCCAGTTGCTCACTGCTTATAGAGAGGCAGAGCACTGCCTGGGAGGAAATAGGGAAAATGTTCCAGCAGCCTCCTCTGAGCCCACAGCATCCCTGACTTCATGTGAGCCTGCAGCTGAACTGCTGTTCTCTGTCAACAAAGGTAAGAATATTACAGAATGCCAAAGACAAATAACGAGGACCAGCAGTGTTTTTTCGTGGTTCATTCCCCTTGATCCCACCCCACTTTCTCTCTCATTCCTTCATCTCTGTTTAAAATAAATTTCACAAGGGAAAAGTTAGGATCAAGTGGTTAGTAAAAGTGGCAACCCACATTTGACATGAAAATTATTCTACATAAAAGAAAATCTTTCCCCATAAAATATTCAAGTATGCTCATAATTTACAGGGCACATGGAGTTTCAGTCCTTAAATTAGGCAACCAAGGTCATTTCACTGGGTTTTGTCCAATGACCCTTTTAACTACTTGAAAATGATGTCTGATTATCAAATAATAATACGGCTTATCTATAAAAACTTCTTCCTAAAAAATATTGATCCTGATTCACAGAAGCAAGGACATTCTGCTAAGCCTTTATAAATCATGCATAACACATTATTCATACTTGAGACAAACACCAGGCCCATTTCTTCTACATGGGTTTCTATTAGTAAGTCAGTGCCTAGGGAAACTTACTATTCCAAGCCAGTTCTACATAAGAATGTAGATATAAGAGTTATTGTAAACTCAAATATCATAGTTGCCTGGGGCTGGGAGGTGGTGAGTGGTAGGGATAATTTCAGCACTTGCTTTTGAAAGCTTCCTGGAGTTCTCCAGTGCTCAGGGTACCAGCAAGCACTGTATTTCTGGATGGCTAGACCTTTTGCAAATTGAGATCACTTTAAATAAGATCTGAATCAAAATCAATAAAATAATTCTGATGACTGCACCTAAAACTTTCTTTGGAGGAGCCCCAGTGGAAACTTCCAACAGAACGAGAGGCAGTAACTGCCTGAGACAGAGTGGCCCCACACAGCAGACTCCTGGGTAAGCCTCTAGGAGTAGCTGGGACCTGCTGGAGAAGTACTCAGGCTGCCTCCCTAGCCTTAATGCTGGGGACACTTCGGCTGGCCCAGATGCCACACTGATGTTCTAAACATGCGCCCTTATGGCTACCCTTCCTGTGGCCACATTCCTTGGTTTATCTTATTGGTTCTCAGGGCTTCTTTGGTTCTCATAATACACCAAAGATGACAAAGGACTTTAAATCCTGAAAATGGTATGGGAAAAGCCCACCATTGATAACATCAATATTTTACTAATATTACTAAAAATGTGAGCAATGACCCAGTGGTAGCTTTTGCTAAATGCTTTGCAGAAACTATTTTACAGATGAAGAAACCAAGGCTCACACAGGCTAATTGTCCAAGGTACAAAAAAAAGCTAGCAAAGGGTTGAAGAGGGGGATTTTAATCCATCTGTCTGACTATAAATTCTATGTCCTAAAGGACTACAGAGGGGGAGAAATGTACTTTACAATTTCAGGCAACAGCTGTGACCATCTCCCAAGTTCTATGGAGAGGGACATTAAAGGAAACCACACATTTTGGGGAAAGGATAAAAAAAAAGTATTCATCCACAAGAGATTAACATTCTCTTGCTAAGAAAACTAGAGTTGAAAAACTGGGAAGTAAATGATATTGACAAATGAACACTTTCTAATTGAGCTTGTTACAGCAGCTATTTTAATTTTTAATTTTTATTTTAATTGTTGTTCCAGTACAGTTTTTTGTCTTTTACTCCCATCCCAGTCCACCCCACCAATCCTCCCCACCTCCCTCTCATTTCCACCCTGCCCCCCAGTTTTTGTCCATGTGTCCTTTATACTTGTTCCTGTAAATTTCTGATATTAAGATTTACTATAATAAACTGTCTTAAAAAACAAGGCACTATGCCTTGGCTGGTGTGCTCAGTGGATTGAATGTGAGCCTGCGAACCAAAGAGTTGCAGGTTCAATTCCCAGTCAGGGCACATGCTTGGGTCATGGGCCAGGTCCCTAGATGGGGGCCTGTGAGAGGCAGCTGAAAGATGTATGTCTCACGCACTGATGCTTCTCTCCCTCTCTTTCTCCTGCCCTTCCTCTCTAAAAATAAATAAATAAAATCTCAAAAAAAAACCCAAGAAGAAAAAAGTATTTCCAAATATGCTGGTAACAGTTTTTCACAGGAAAAAGTCCTACCAAGAAAACCACAACAATGCTTCACTGTACTTAACCTTCATGTGAATGATGCTCCTTACTCTGAATGCTGGAAGACCATTCTGAAGAGAAGTGGTAACAATGAAGAAGGTCACGTATATTTATAATACACCCCTCTCTTCTCTGAACAGTGCATGATTGCAAAACAGGGTTATTACAAAAATATTTAAAACTGAGGAATTAGGAATACACATTCAGAATCTATAATAATCACTCAGTATCTTTTTCTCCTTCCTCCCTTCTGTTTAAGAACTTGAACAAGAGCAAGAAGTCTGGTAGCAACAAATCAGATTTCCTCTTTTGTATTATCTTGAACTCCATTAGGATTATGGCAGTTCCCAAAAAAGTGATTATATAAAGTTCAGTACTAAACAAAAAAATTAACTCTTGCCCTCTGATCTGGAGCCTGGTTTGCTCCACCTTCACTTTTTCCATTGAGCCTCTCTCCAGGATGGCTCATGATGACAACAACTCTGCATTATGCAGCTCTGAACATGAGTCAGAGTGAAAGGCAAGCAAGCAGTGCCAGCTCTGGAAGTAGCACCTGCATCTTCCCTCCATAATGGCAGCCGTGGCCCACACCTCCCCTGCTTGGAGGTCAAAAGCCAATGAAACAGATACACTGTGTGCGTGTTTTTGTATTCGCACATACCCAAACTACATGCACACTGGTACATCAGTAATCCTTTGCTGGAAGGTAGTTCAGCATCATTCAGCCTGTCCGGTATTATATGATTGAGTAATGCTACTGTTGAAGTCATTGATTCAACCTCTAAGAAAGACTCAAAATAAGCCAGGATTAGTATTGCAGGAGTATCATCCAGGGTCTTCTCTCCAACACCTTTTATTCTGCTGAGAAGGGAGGGTGTCTTCTACAAGTCTGAAGCAGCTCACTACCTACTTTTTTTTCACCAGCCCCACAACTATCCTTCTGTATCTGTCAGCTGTGTGGCAGAGAAAACACAAGCAACTTTTTTTCTAAACAAAATAACTGTGTTTCTACTCATTTTTCCCTGCCAACAGTACAACAGTAGAGAGAGCTCTGGAAAACTAAGCCTTTCATAATCCAAGTTCAGCATTAGTTTTAGCCATACTGTTTTGCAATGGAGGAGGTATAATTTGGCCTGCAAGTAAACAGGCAAGTCACAGAGAGGCTGTAAGAAAACTTCACACAACTCTAAATTTGCAATACATCAAAGAATGAATAACATATACATTAAAAAATTATCTGTGCCCTGGCCAGTGTGGCTCAGTGGTTGGAACATCGGGCCCGTAACTGAAAGGTTGTGGGTTTGATTCCCAGTCAGGGCACATACCTAGGTTGTAGGTTTATCCCCAGTCCAGGCGTGGGCATGTGCGACCCCTGGTCCAGTCACATATGATCCCCAGCCCCAGACTGGGTGCAAACAGAGGCAACCGATCAATGCTTCTCTTGCACTGGTGTTTCTCCCTTCCTCTCTCTCTCTAAAAAAGCAAATGAAAACATCTTTAGGTAAGGATAAAAATATTAAAAAAGAAAAACATTATCTGCAAGGACTGAAGAACAGGCATTTGTGAGACTACCTTTACTGCATTCCAAAATAAAATGCCTAGTTATCTGGTCACACTTATGTTTGATTAAAAAAAAAATTTCATGTCTCGGTTGGTCTAGGACAAGCATCACAAAACTTCAAATAACGTATGCTTTGTATAACTCACTAATTTAATGTGAAAAATATTTCATGTCAAGCCTGCAAACATCCAGCTGTCTCCTTTGCCTGCTCTCTGGAGGGACAGCTCTCAAATTCTGCGCCAGGGTGGGCGGGTGTTCTGTCAACCAGGAAAAGGCTCTCAATCAGGAAGTGTTTCTGGGCCACAAGGGACGGCCTCATAGGGGCATCCAGAGTCTCACAAACTTCTTTTCCTTGCTTCTCTCAGTGTCTCTGCCCCACGAAACAACAAAAACCAGTCTGACACTCCTGTTAAGAGCAACCCAAAGCTGCTGCTCCTCCTCCACACCTGATGTTGGGGGGCTACCCACACAGCTGAAAAGATCAAAAAAAAGGGGACACAACCTATGACCTAAACCTCACAGGGCATCTATGCTCTCACGTGCAAGAACTGGACTTAGAAAAGTAGTAAGGCCTTCTCCAAGTCTAATGACTCCACTCCTGCATAGGATCCCTCAAAAAGCACTAAAGTGAAACCTGAATGATTCAACTTCCCCTGTGACCCTCTCCCACTTCTGTTTCCTCTCTGTGGCCCAGCATACTGAGGTATTTAGGACTTCAAGTAACACTGTACTCACTGGCACACTCCCCTTGTGACTTCAACATATAGTTTTGCAGTTATTTTTAATCAGCTCCTTGCCCATGGTGATTTTTTCTGAAGTTACCTCCACTATTAGTTCTTTCTGATGTCCTATATGGGAGCACGGTACCAAGATGAGATTTCCACAAATACAAAAACTGTTCTCTTTAACATTTAGAAACTCAACATGACCAAAAATCGTTTCACAGAAAATAATCTTTTCACTGACAATACCTGTACTAGAATTTACTTTTTGTCATGAAATAAATTAAAACATTGCAACACTGTCTGGCACATGGTAACAGAGATGGCTGGAACCCTCCCACAGACAAGAAATACACTGTAGTGACAATGGAGGAGGAGATGTGGCCCACAGTAAGTGCTTTTCATTAGCCGGATAACTGCATAAGCTCTACCAGCCTTCAACGGAACTTCAAATACAGGTAGCTTGAGCAAAAGAAAAAAAAGCAATGACTTCATAAGTATAAAAATAATTACAGACTGATCTAAAATGGAGCTTTGCTAGAAAACAAAATATTACCAACTGCCCGAAGAACACTCTGGGTCCCTCCAATCTGGAAGAGGAACAGTGACAATGCACTCCACTGCAGTGGACAAACTGGAGAGGCAAATGAAAGAATTCAGTATCGCTGAGCAATGTGACTGGTCATCTTGAATATAAAGCTGAGAGAGGGACAGCGAGACAGACACACACACACACACACACGCACGCACACGCAAAACCTATAGGCTTGTACAAGTACTACTGCCATATTTGCCTCAAACTAAAGACCAAGTTATAGGAAGAAACCAAGGCTGATTTACTTTTAGTCTGTAAATAAATTTAAGATTATTTCTCTGTCTCACTGTCATGGAAAAGAAAATGCACATGAATGGTACTGCTACCCACATGCCATCAGGTAATTACTTTCACAATGTTTTTGACGAGGTGCTCTAAAATGCATTAAGTATTTAGCAAGGGCCAGCTGTCTTAGATAAGTCACCTCACTTCACTCTCACAAGACTCTGGAAAGGTTAAGTATCCACACCCTTTGACAGGGTAACAGGTGGTGGCGCAGCCAATGTGGGACCACCAGGGAAGCCAGGCCTGAGCCACCCAAGGCCCATGCATGGCAGCTGAGGGGCAGGGGGGAGCCACCCCACTAAGACCTGAGAACACCTCCCGGAAAGCAAATGGACTTCATGAACCAAAATTCCAGAGAGGATAAGAATGGAGCCTTCTACAAAGATCAAAAGAAAGCCACACCACACCCAAAGAGGCTGCAAGGACACAGAGATCCCTGAGTCACAGGGAGCAGAGAGTCTGAACAAAAGCAGGTTGTTGCAATTCTGACACATGAGGACTGTGGGCTCAGTGACTCATTTGGGGATCTTGGGTGAGACATTTACATTTTCCACTTACTGTGCCACTGCCTTCTGACCTGTAAAATGGAGAACAAAAGCATATTAGGGTATATGGACACTTTCAGACCCTGGCAAGAAACAAAAGCATTATGTGCAAAAGGTATGATTCCACATCTACGAGAATGGTTAAAATGAAGACTGACAATACCAAGTGCTGCTGATGAGGTACAGAAACTGGGAACCTTAAACACTGCTGATGGGAACGTGAAATGGTGCAGCCACTTTGGAAAATAGTTTAGCAGTTTCTTAAAATGTTGAAAATAAACCAACAATATGGTCAAGCCATGCCAATCCTAGATATCTACCCAAGAGAAATGTCTAACAGAAATAGTAAGCCACTATTCACAAAAGGCAAAAGCTACAAAAAAATCCAAATATCTGTCAACTAATAAATGGATAAACAAAATGTCCATCCATACCCTATTCTTTTTGATAAAAAGGAACAAGTTCCTGGTACATGGAACACTGCTGAACCTCCAACTAGTATAATAAATTTAAAAAGCCAGATTCAAAACTGAAGTTCTTGATGATTCCATTTATATGAAATCTCCAGAACAAGTAAAGCTATAAAGGCAGAAAGCAGATTTAGTTGTCTGGGGCTACAGGCAGGGATGGCCATGACAAACAACAAAGGGATACAAGAGAGCTTTCTGGCGATGAGAATGTTCTCAAACTGGATTGTGGTGATGGTTCACAACTGTATCAGTATGTGGGTGAATTTTATGCATATGAAATATATATGACATATAACTCAATAAAGCTATTATGAGAAAATGAGAACCACTATCTGCAGCTGTCTACAGGAGCACTCTGCACCTTCAACACTGAAAACTATGGCTTGTGTGTGTAAGGGTTGAGAAAAAAAATCAGAAACACCAACTGTATATGCACGTAATCCAGAGGTATTTCTGTTTCTCTTCTGAATTTTTCCTGCTGTTTCTCTTTAATATTTCATACCCTTCATGGTTACCGTGACTTTCTTCTCTGAATACCAAACAAAAATTGCCACACAAATTAAAAGCACGAGCTTATGACTTTCAGTTATAAATGAGGCCACATAATGACTACTGTCGCCTTTTCTACAAAAATGCCAGAAAACTAAAAACATATATTCTGAGACTGTTTTTTCTCCTTTTACATGGTTTCCCTGGTATTAATTATGGTAAATCAGTTTATTCTCCTGCTTTCATATATATAAAATTTGAATCTTCACAGATGTAGATTTAGAACTGAGAAACCAACATTTCTTGATGTAAAGAAAGATACATAAAGTGTTAAATGATTTGGATATACATTTAATGTCATTTTTGTGGCCCCCTCAACAAGCCCATTTGTTCTCATGATCAGAAAGATACAAGGGGTATATAACTACTTTTTAATATTTTTTAAAAAAAGAGAAGTCATACCATTATAATATGTGCTGGTGAGAACAAGAGGTGTCTTTTGAATGATGAAGCACATCATACAAAAATCACAAAAGAGAAAAACTCTGAAGAGCTCTAGTGCTTCATGTTACCACCCTTAATCCGACAAATTCCCATTTCTCATTTTGCCTTGAAACCAAAAGTTTAGAGAAAAAAAAAACCCCAAAACTCAATGCAAATAAAAGACAAAAAATAGTGTGAAACAGACTGAAAATTTATGTGTCCAAGTTCAGAAGAAGCCTAAAAATTTGCTATAGCACTGATTAGCAAGTCAAAGAGAAACACTAATTTCACAGTTTCAGTTATGTTCTCACAAAATCAATCTGAATTTTAAAAGCAGAAATCACAGCCTCCTCAATTCTACAAAACAACAAAAGTTGAATGACCTACAACAAACACTTGTGTCCTATCAGCCTGGACAAGGCTTGTAGATAATTAAATAGTCAAAAGTGATATGACTTCCTTTCAGTTTCCAAGAGATACACATTGCTCTGTGTACATACCTATTGTACCTCTGATAGAGATTTGATTCAATATTGTCTTCTATTCTTTATAGTTTTTTACTTCTCAACTGTAAACTCTTTGTGTTCCATTCACATATGCACTCTCTACACTTTACTGAGGGTTTTATATGTTGTGAATATGCAATAAAATTAGTAAATAAATTGTTTAAATCAATACAGAATTTAATAAGGAATGTGTTATATACAGAATTATAGAATATTATATTTCTAGTCTTGGATTTCCAAATCATCAGGATTCATAAGTATAAACAGAATTTCTATGATGGGTTCCAGTTTTACTTGCAAAACATGGATGAATTTATTTTTTTAAATCACATATTCAAATAAAGATAGTAACACTATTTATATGTACATCAATCAAACCCCTATCTATACTTACAAATCAGGTAAAAGCATTAAAATTGATTCAGTTGATTCAATTACCTAATTTCCCACCATAACTTCCAGCTTGCATGCTTAAAGGATTGTTTTATCAAAACAAGGCCCAGGCATGGAAACTCGAGTCCAGGGTAGCCTCAGGTAAAATGTATCACATACGCAAGTCCTTACTTTGAGCCACAATGGTTTGGATTTGTCACATGCTGCTTTTTTGTAAATGGTCTCTTATATGTTGTATGTTTTATCTCCCATGGCCACAAATGACATCTCCTATTCTTTGGTATATTTCAGCAACTTCTTACATAGGGCCTTATGCATAACAAATTCAAGAACACATGCTGGCTGATTACACTGACGTGGGTTTTCAGCTCTTCTCATCTGAAAAATAAGAGTCCTTTAACTTTTTTCCTGTGTATTGTTCTAGGCACATATAAACTAAGATCACGTAAACCCAGAGTTTTGTGTGAGAAACTAACATATGATGGACAAAGAATGTGAGAAGAATGAAACATAGATGGAGTTCTCTGAATAAGATACTTCAGGGACATCACTGCTTTAGGCCAGTAGTTCACCATGTGTGGGTGCAGGGAGCCTGTACCACACGGAATCAGAGTTTATTTACTGCCAGGAAACAGACAGAAAACTTCAGTGTTCACTTTTGATTTCTCACAAAGATAAAGCCATTTAAGTCTGACTGCCCACAAATTTTAAAGTTCCTAACAGCAAGAAATTAAAATACATTTAAAATACTTTGTTATGATTATCATCATTTTACAAATGAGGAAAATAAAGCCCAAAAGCCAAGTGACAAACTAGGAATACTGACCCGTAATGAGACACATTAGAGACAAAAAATTGGAATTTAAAGAAAAAAAATCTGGGCATCCAGGAGAAGAGACCAGATGACTATGAAGGAAAGAAATAAGACCAGCATCGGACTGTATAGAAGATCATGGATGAACATATTTAAGTTACTTAGATAAGGAAATTTGGGACAAGGATTTTATGTCTAGTTGAATTGACCTCCACCTATAAAGAGCACAAACTTATAAAAATGCAAGAACTCTGGAAATACAACTGACCCAAGCTCTTCCTGAGGAATCTACTAGACAACTAGCTTTAAAACACCAAAATGACTGAAGATTAATAAAGTGCAGATGATGAGCATTAAATATAGATTTACTTGCAGAATTAAAACTAAGTGATTTTATAAAAGATATAGTATAGCATGTAATGTCTACATGCTCTGACAAATACAGCACAGCTACCACCAAGTAGGGGGAGGGGAATAAAAAAAACTACATGAGAAACACAGTAAACCCGTTGACTGAGCTAAGTGTTTACCTGGAAGTAAAAAGACATTATTTCAAATTACATGTTACGAGATAAAGAGATAATGTGCAAGAAAAAGTTAATATCTAATTTTACTATTTCTCACACATCAAGAATCAATACACAGAGCAAAAGAAAAAAAAGCAAAAGAAAAAAGAGGCAAAAATGTGTTATCTCAAAGTAACCGTAGAACAAAAATTACAAGCCTTCCTAAAAATAAAAAAAAATGGACAAGAGGAAATATAAAGCATGAAACTATATGAAAGAATCAAGGCCAAACATCGGTTTTACAATTAATATAAATTGGCTTAACTGGCCTATTAAATAAAAGGATTTTCAGAGGAAAGCAAAAGTCAAGTGAAAACTCAAGGAACGCACAGTTGTGTGGCAGAACAGAGACCCCTGTCCGTTCTTCCCAGCTCTGAGAGTTCACTTTATAGAAGCAATGGAAACGGGACCCACAACAAAGCTAGGAGAGCTCTGCCAAATGTGCTTTAATGAAAACCTCTGGCACTAAAGAACAAAAGAATCAAATAAAAACCTTAACTTAAAAATTTTTTAATGCAGTAGCCAAGTATGACTTTATAAGGTAAATGCCACTGTGGGGATTCATTCAACAAATATTTATCAAGGCTGCATGTGATCAGGTCCTTTTCCAAGGATTGGCAAGTCAAGGCTTGAGTGTCATTTTTCCTGTGTGCAGAAACCCAGAAATATCAATGAAATACACATTGCTGGACTTAAAGATACAAGATAGTGTCCGCCTCCTAAAATAGATTAATGGAAACAAAGACAGGCCCTAAACTACACCAACACCCGTAGGTGCAGTAGTAAAATAATGCATGTTATTAGTGCCATATGATACCAGGCACAAAACCAGAGCTCATTAAAATGCCTAAGATGAGAATGATTGCCAAGTAAAGCATTCTGTCATAGGAACATAACTACCACTTCCTATAAAAGTAACTAAAAAGTCACAAAATTTTTCTGCCTGCTTCCCTTTTCCATCCAAACAAACTCTTATGCTTTGTATTAAAATGCCTTTCATCTTCCATGACAGAGAAGAGCTGATGGCTGCTGGCATCAAATCTGCTAAAATCAACAACAGTGTAATTACCTGCACACTTTCAAGTGCTTTCAAAAGACACGCCGGTTGGGATTTTCCTAATTTAGAAATGTGTGCTTTATGCTGGTGGTCCAGGATTGTCAATAGCCTGGGTTAAAAAGAATTTTTACATCTTGCCCAAAGCATTCTTTTCTACAGCAGTTATTTGATTTGTTTGTACTGCACCTACTTTCATAAAGCATTTGACTCAGTTTACAACATCCTTGTATCATACTGCTGGTTTAATGTACATTTACATGAGCTGATACACCGAAAGCACTTAGCAGCACAGTGCTTGACATATGACAAGTGTCAGCTATTATTATATGAATAGTTCTTTTTAAAATATGTAAATATGTGTGTAAGGGTAAATGAATGACTATTCTTTAATTTTCCCTGTTATGCCAGCTGAAATGGGAAGGAATTTTAGTACACTCAGATTTTTCAGAACATTTTTAAACTGCAGATTCTTAAAAAAAATAAATCTATGGAACAGATGAAAATTTAATGGCATAAAATTATAGGGATGAGACTTCCTTCCTGAGGCTACCAAAAACACATTTTCTCAGCAATTCTTCCTTGGTCCAGCTTTAAAAAAAAAAGGCGAAGAAAAAGAAAAAGCCAAGATCTTGTGAAACTAGATCTAACTTGAGACTTGGGTTACACAGTTTAATAAATTATGTATTTGTTAGGGATTCACAAGGAAAAAACAGAGACCCACTTATAAAACTAAGTTCCAAATATTTCAATAAAATAAATTGCATAATAACTGCTATAATTACTCCTTTTGTTTGGTTTCTTTGTAATTACTTTTAATAAATTACTCGGCCTCCCCCCCATCACTCAAGTAAATTGTCATCCAAAGGCACAATAAGCACAACCCAGGACACAAAGCCACTCACAGACAGGGCGGGCTCCAGGGTAGGGTGGCTGGTGCCTCAAGAGCTGTGGCTCGGTAGAATCCATAACGCTTTTCTATGGAGATCAAGTATCAATGAAGCTATTATAAGAGATTACAGCTCTATAAATGCAGGATAGTCACGAAGGGCAGGAGCACTTTCCAAAAGAGGCAAGGGTACCCATGCCTGGGAAATCACTCCACATAAATGCTACCTGAGCTCAAGACTGTGGCTGCCCATGCCACCCATTTTGTTCCCATTTTGTTAACTGCCAAGTAATTCCCATACAGTGAAGGGGCCCCAGCACTCCCGGAATTCATCTGGTGCCATTCTGCCAAGCTTTGTAGTTTGATCGCTCAGGAGTCAAGCACACAGTTGCCGTGTGCTATTATGGGTTCAAGAAAAAGATAATTTTTACTAGTGTTAAATATTCTTTTCCAGAAATCATAAACCAAACATAAAACATACCTTTGACACAAAAAGCAAATAGCAGTAAAGGACTTTTTTAAGTAGTTTAAAACCTGTACCTACTTTTATCTAATATTTTACTATTAGAATTATAATAAAAACATTCTCTTAGAAGGTATAAAATTTTTGAAAAAGCAGTAAATGTGGTAAAACACATAAACCAAGTTGGGTTTCAAACACGATTTTTAAAATCTCCTCTGAATTATTATTCATACTAAGATGATCATTGACTGCAGTTCTGAATCAAATGTATGAAAAGAACAAATGAAAAATAAAAGTTGAGTGACAATGCTGTACAGTTTAGGAAGAATATTATCAAAAAGAAAATAGTTCCAGAGTTTTTATTCTCAAAGACTGAGAAAACAGAATTTATCATTGGACTCCAACTGAAATAGCCACCAAATACCATAAAGTCCACTTTTCAAAACCATCTTTCTACATGTTTTCATGTTTCACTTGCTATATCAAGGAAAATGTCACCAAATTCTAAGCAATTTTATGCTCCAAGACCACTGTTTTTTCAGATTCTGACAGAAAAGAATATGAAGCTTAAAGGGCGCTTTTGCTGGAAACCACGTGCACCTTGTGTTCTTTATGACTAATCGTAACACAGGCCAGGCAACCGCACCCTCGCCGAGACCGCACACTTGGAAACCAGCACACAGAAAGGAACGCTTATTAATGATAATGGACAGCCTTAATTATTGTTGAATTTTCAATGTTTTAACAGTATATCAATGAATATTTCTGACATCATCATAAATTCTTAGTGATAACCAGAAATGAGTATTTTAAAATTTGTTCTCCACATATTACTAGATAATGCATAAAGTAGAAAGGGTGCTTCTTTTGAATATGGAAAGTGGAATCTTCTTCCTTTAAAGGGATTACATGGCATTCATTTATTTTTCTCAAATATATGATTTCATAAAATATTACTCTACAGTTATTCCTGAACTGTAGAATACCAAAGAATTATTTAAAACCTTATTTTACATGCCTATACTTATTTTAAAATGTCGTATTTTTTTTAATCTCTGAACGTGATGTGCAATTTGTATTCCCTTTGACTCAGTTAAAGATAAAAAAAAAAGACGTGGGTCCTTCCAAAGCCAATAGCCATTTAGTAAAATCTATTAACATTATTTTTAAAACTACACATTATACAACTCACTGTTGTAAACCCCATTGTTTACCCAGCCCTGTAGAACAGGCTGATCCATTTGTCCTAATTGTTCTTTGTGTAGTAGTTGCTCATGTTCCCCTTGCCTTTCTGTTGCACAAATTGTTCAAACTCAATAAAATGAACTAAAAAGGAAGAATATCAGAATGTAAGCATAAAGCACATAAGCACCAGAAGCAAAACAGGTGAGTTTTGTCAATTTAAAATGAAAACAAAAGAGTATAAAGGAATTCAGTTATTCCAGTGGAATATGACTGAAGGAATAAGCACTACAGTATGAAGATGAAATAAAATGGAAATAAATGTCACAGGCGATAGAAAATGAGTTAAGAGAATGATGTATCTTCAGAAAGATAAGATACGAAAGTCTGTGAGGCAGCAAAGAGACAGGGGAGCTATGGGGGGTGGGGGGATGGGAATGACACAATACAACAGAACAGACCGGGAAGGGTCACAGCATGTTAAACCACTTCTCTGGGCGGTACCAGTTTACTTTATTTCATTATTCGTTATTTTAACCCATAGCTGAGCACAGAGCAGTTTGTTTTGCTTCCCCTTCTGAGCTCTCTGAAAAACTCAACTAGTACAGTATTTCAAGTTACAGCAGGCTGTGCTTAGCACCTTTAATGGAGAATACCAGTATCACCTGTACGATTACATTTTTTACGTGTAATTCCTTGCCCAGTGCCAGTTCCAGACCCTTGGCTTGCACCATTCCTGTTTTCCTTCCTCAAGCAGGTCAGAAGAATGCTTTCCACAAGCCAGTAAATATCAAAAGGGAAAATGTTACGACTCTAGCCGAGTTGAATACAGAATAGTTAACCAAGTTCATTCAGATACGCTGAATCTTGTGTGAGACCTGAAGATGCAGACAGAGACTATGACATGGAGACTAAGGGTGGCATTGGGGACAAACAGGGCAAAGAAACAAAGCAGGCAAATGAAGAAAACAGCTAGATTTAAAATGTACATATACCAGAAAGGACTCAAACCCAGGCTCTCATGTTACAGTAATATATAATGAATACTACAGAAAAGATCATCATTTTCAGGTGGTAGAAAAATATAGTGGATACGTGAAAAAGGAGAAATCGATTAACCTACTTCACTTGTGGCATGGCAGACGTTTAAAAAAACTGACTGAACTCCACAATAAGTTAACTACCTAGATTCCTAAACAGGCTCAAATTCTGGCAAAATGTTAATGCATGATCTCAGTTTGAATATTCATTATACACAGAATTCCATCTGTATTTTGGAGTAGACACTGGGGCAATCAGTGGACACACCTCGGCAGGGTAGCCTCTGTGCCTTGGTTGCTGATTGCATTCCCTTTCACCTTGTCCTTGAAAATACTGCATGCTTTGCCTCAGCAAGCTTCAAACCCTCTCCTGGGCATGGTTGAGGCAGACAGAGGGCAAGAGGTTCAGCTGCTGTACAGAGTCAGGGGGAAAGACTGGAGATACCTATAATTATTTTCTGACAACTTCAAAAATTCCTATCCACCTTTAAAGCTAGTCAGCTTTAAGCTTCGTTCCTTGAAAGGCATTTCAGCAGGTTGGTCCCAAACTACTTCATTCGTGTAATCTCTGTAAGACTACTTACTACCCACGTTTCCTAAGAAGAAAAGGAAAACATGCATGCCTTCTCCCCATAAATCCTAACACAATATCCTCTTTCAAGGCTGAAGTCAGGGAAGAACTCCTACTTTTCTTGGTAGAAATATTCCTCAGTTTCCCCCCACCCTCTTTCTTCTTCTCAGAAGGCAGTGGTCAGATCATGGGTGTCACATATGGTAACTTCAAGTTCAGATTTTGGTAGTGATGATACCTAGTAATCCACAAAGGTAGTGGCTTCCCCTTCTTTTATGCATAACACATTGTGTGCTGGGGTAATCCTATATTTGGCTTAAACAATAGCTGGAAAATATGTTTAGATACTAAGCATGCCATCATTCTTTTTCCTCCTTTGTACATTTCATGATCTTGTTCCTCCATCCACAAACATTTTTAAAAACACCAACTAACCACCACATGGTCAGAAAATTTAAGTCTGTTCAAAATGACAACTTTTTCTATTACTGCTTAAATGAAGTAATATACTGAATCTCTAGCTACAGATGATTATAATCCTAGGCTCCTTTCTTATTCAATTCTCTTGGAGTAATCCTTGTATCCTTAAATGCACTCTGAGACTTTGATATCACCTTCATTATGATGTGCTTTGTGCACATTCTCGGACGCTGCAATGCCCATACTAAGGCAACACATCACAGAAGTTGGCAGCAATACTATCAGCAAGAATTTGGCTTCAGAATCAGGAATGATTCATCAAACATTCTAGCAGAAGAAAAACAACACACTGCTATTTTAATCCCTTGGTGCTATCAAAAATCAAAAAACAGCACTTAAAATAATTTTAAAAAGCAACAAAAATCGTATCTGCTGTAACATTATTCACTTTGTAGAATTTTCAATAAAAATTACTTAGAAAACAACATACTTACCTTATTTCACAATATTTACCACAACAACAAATCAAGTTTTAACTTAATACAATTTCAGCAGAAAATATGTAGGCCAAACTTCTGCCAAGTAACACTGAAATTCTAAATTCGGAAAACCAAATTTCTCATTTGCTTTACAAAAGTAATCCACTTTTTTACGCCTCTCTCTCCATTTTTGAGAATACTCTAAAAAAGCCTAAATGAGGGAGTGTGTTACCGTATCACAACCAGAGAAGCTCAATACTGTGGGTAATTTATTCAGAAGCCTCCCCCCTTTTTAGGGGTAACTTAACAATGCCATAAAAAAATACTACTGGACTAAAATGATAATGGAATCCATCAACGGGCATGTCCTGTTGCTCTACTTAATAGTTCCGAAACAAATCTCACTTCACGACAACATATGTTGATAATCTTTAGGATTACCAGGCAGTATTTCTACAGAACTATCCGCACAAATTCATTGTCCACTGTAAATTTAATTTAAACTTTAAAAAAGTGCTACTCTACTGTGACCAAGTCCTCTGGGGCACGCGGTGAGACTTGCCAAGAATTCCACCCAATGCTCTTTCGGGGACGCCTACCTTTTCAAACACTTCTTCGGTCCCCCTTCTTTTCCGTTTTCGGGGTCTCCGGTTCAGTTGATTCCATTTCGCCACCTAAAGTTCAAAAACCACAGAGCATTTTAACAGGACCATAGGTCCTGAGGGCCGCCCCTTGGCGTGAGAAACGCTCGATTGGCCTCGCGACGCAACCTTCATGGATTCACCTGGGGAAAACCACAGGATCCCATCGGAGCTAGCCAGGAGGAAGCCTCGATATAAGGAACGTAGGGAGCCTAGGGGCGCGCTCATCTGTGGCGCGCCGAGGCCGTGACCTTCCACTAGCCGATCCCTCCGTCTTGGGCCCGCGTCGCTGCCCTTGTGCTGGGGCGGGGGTGGGGGTGGGGGCTGCTGAAACAAGGCCAGCTTACCCACCGGGGCCTCCGCGGGGGGAAAGCGGCGCGAGACGCACCGCCCCTGGAGGAAGAAGACCGCACGGACCGTGCCGCCCGCACTCACCTCTGCGTCCACTTGCCGCACAAGCCTGCACTCCGCCCCGGCCTGGAGCTCCGTCTGCAGCGGCTGCGGGGGAAGGGGACAATCAAGTTTACCCCAGGAGTAGCCTCAGCCTCCCTCCCTCGTGCCCCACCACCTCCGCGCTTAAACCCTAGCCCTCGCCCGCCCTAGGTGAGAGTGCGAGCCGGGGCGCAGTAGCTCCCGCCTAGGGATCGTCGCTTGGCCTGCCCGGAGATAAACGGGCACTCAAGGCCCGCAACACCTAAGGCAAAGACCGGGCGGCGGGCAGCGCGGGGCCGGAGCAGCAGCGCGGGCTGCAGGCGGGCACTGGGCGGGGCGGGGCCTGCCTTAAAGGTATAGGCGCAGAGACGCGATCCCCGCAGGTTGCCCCCGCCCCCGTCGGCGTGCCTGCGATTTTATTGTTCTCTGGAAACATCTTTCCTCGTCTCGCGGGTCTGGCCAGCGCCGGCGCTCCTACACCCTTCCGCGTGCAGACTGCCCCAGGCGCGCACGTTTTACCTTTCCAGCCCTCACTCTTGCGGGCACTGATTACCCGCGAAAGGGTTTGTGTTCGCCTTGGGAGCAGAACTGTTGCCCACCCGTGAGCAGGAGAAGCGTCCTCACTCCCGCGGCCAGTCTGAACTCGCTCCTCTATTCAGAAACCTAAGTGTCCAGAAGGCCTTTGCGGAGAGAAAGGAACTTTCCTAATGGAGTTTTCTCCGGGAATGGATTATACGCCATTACCAAGGCGTTTTTCAGTGGCCCCGTCTTACTCCAAGGCAGTGGCAGGTGACCTCCCGGGGTTGGAAGCAGAGTACGTAAAAGGCGAGCCCGGCGCACTCCCTGCGCTCTTCGGGAGCCAGTTCGCCCTAACTAAGCAAAGCCGGCACCGCACTCGCCCTGCGCGTGAAACCGCTAAGCTACTGGGGAGAATGTAAAAGGTGGACTAGTTTCATAATTAGGAGGGAAGTTTGCATTTAGTTTATTAAAGTATGTGGTGCCCCGAGGTTTTTCCTCCAACTCCCAAAGGCTTTCTTCACAGCTGCGTCAGAAATTCGCTGAACCAGACTGTGCGAGCGCTTGGGGGAGAAGGGTCCAGTCGCACGCGTGTTTGCTGATCTTGACCACCCGTTTAACTTTATCTGTATTTCTTTAAAGAAAAATCTGCCTTGCCCTCTCTTTATTGCTACTCCACTCTTCTTTTCGAGATCAAAAGCTTTAGATCAAAGTCAAGATCAAACTCACTACTTTAAATAGAAGCAAATTTGCCATGAACTATTTTACACAAAGAGGAGCTTCGTAATGGAGACGTTACAGAGGAAAACTTTATTTTACCGCTTCATCCCATATTCACAACTGAACTACATAAAATTACATTGATGATGCACTTCCGTTCCTAAAATAAACAACAGGTCTGCTCAAATGGGGGATTATTGACTTTGTGTTTGTGTTTCCGGGAATGCAAAAACCAAAAACTATAGAGTTATGCAGACATACTAACCATTTTTACCCATTAGTTAAGTCCTATGAATCCATGCTCATTTGCTAAAGATTTTTCAGTGTTATCAAGTGTTCTTATATATAATGTATAACCATCAAATTCAAATTTTCTACTGTAAAAATGCATAAAAATAGTTAATGCCTTGCAAATATCAAGTGTGCTTATACATAGGTAGGTACAACTTAAAAATGAAGTGGATTATGTAATTGCAGAGCTACTTAATTTTACATGGAAATAAAACTTTTGACTATTTCAGCTTCCATGCTACTAATAACAGTTCCAGAATCAATAGACATCTATCACAGGCTGACATGTACCCATTAGAGTTGTTTTCCTTGGGAATTCACCATCCCTAAGAACTCTGATAGGAACAGTTGAATATTGATATACTGAACCAGTGCCCTGCCTAAATGGGCCTTTCTTAAGTGTCCTCGGTTGATTTACCAACAATTTTAAAATGTGTAGTCTTTTAAGAAACAAAACCAAAATATAAATTCCAACAATTCAGTAGCAGAAATAAAGGTAATTATTGCAAATTAAACCGTACACAGACTTATGTGAAAATCTGTTGTTATAGCCAGGTAGTTAGTACCTGAAGGCTTTTTCCTTTTTCCCCCTTACAGTGCTCATCTGGTTGTATTCCCAATCACACACACAATCATTCCTCATTCTATGAATCCCAACAAGCCACTGGAAAGACTTTAAGAACTGAGGCTTAGGAACCCCATCTTGCTGCCACTGATAGTTTCCTTTCTTCCTAGCACCCAGCCCAAGGAGAACCTAATGATTTCTGGCAGAAGCTGAGCCAAGGAAAACATCCTACTGTCACTCTGCTTTTCTAATACTTTGAGTGAGTAGGGAAAATTGTGGCTCATTCTAATTGCTTCCTAATTTTTCTTTTTTGCTTGCTTTGTATTCTTGCTTCCCCATCCCACCTGCACAATACCTCCTCCACAGAGAAACACAAATGATATTTACAAAGGTAGTTCAGATGGTATCACTTTGCTCTACTGGTGTTTCCTCCTCTTCTTTGCCTGGCAGGCCTCTACTTATTTTCCAATAAGTAGACTATATAATAAATAGACTTATCAGAAAATAAGGAAGACTTATTTTCTAATTCTGGTCTTAAACAACACTTTTCCCTCCATAAAGGTCTTTCCTCATTCTCTAATCCAAGTTAGGTCACCCCAATATTCTTTCTATTAGTATGTCATTTATTTCCTATAAAGTGCTTATCTTTTATAGCTATTTATATATTTTTATTGTTTAATTAAGGGATTTTATTTTTTAGAATAGTTAGAAATATTTACACAGAAGGCCCACAGTTCCCATATACCAACATAACACACTTTCTTTCATTACTAACATCTTGCATTCCTGTGGGGCATTTGTTACAACTGAAAAACCGTATCTGATACATTATTACTAACTGAAGTCCAGAGTTTACATGAGGGTTCATTCTTTGTATTGTACAGTTCTATTATAGCTATTTTAAAATTAATTTATTGAATGTCTATTTTCCTGACTAGACTTTAAGATCCAGGAAGAAAGAGATCCTGTCTTTTGTTACTGATTTTTATCCAATCACTGAAAACACTGCCTTGCACATAGGTATTCAATAAATATGTTAAGTAACTGATTGTAAGGATAAAGGCAGAAATGACTGAATGAACAGCATATGAAATTTCAAGGAGGGGAGATTTAAGATGAAGATTCTTCTAATTAACTCCTGCTTGTTTCTCCACTAAAATACCTTAATTTTTAAACAGCATAGAATTATGCATTTTTGAAAAGAAAAACAACAGGGCATCAGTTACATTGCCGGCTTATTTCTAAAATGATCTCTTTTTTAAATAAAAAGAAATGAGAAATAAAGATTCCTAACTCTCTCATGTATGGATCACTAAAATTATATTCTAAAAGGGTGCTAGGAGCTGAATTTAATCTAGAATGAAATATGAACCTATTGCACGACACTGGAAAAATAGTAATTCTTGTTGATTGTGTTCAATATAACCTCAATACATTTCTCCTTTTGTCTGTCTCAGTCTCCTGTTCTTCATAGGCTGATCCCAAAGAAGGTACAGTGTGGAGAAACTGGAGGAAGAAGACTTTTTAAAAAATGGAATTCTGTAGCCGGGAATGGATACTCTAATAACTATTTCAGAGAATGTGGTGAAGTTACCTTAAAGTTGTCTTTCAAAACAGATGTTTTCTATTTGAATTATATCTTGAAAAATGCTTCATCCAGTAGAGATGCAGGTTTTGAAAGAAAGTTGTTCGAGGGAACTTTCTTGTCAAAGAAGTTTAGAATAGCTGAAGACAATTTCAGAGGCTAAGGAAAAATGCCATTGCTTTAAAATAAAAGCATTACTTTATCTAGTGCCTGGAGATTACTTTTGGAGGGAAAACCTTTTCTCTTTCTTCTGATTTGTTTTAGTGGCAAAGAAATGACTCCTTTCACTAGAAATGATAATGATACCAATTTTATATTGTTCCTGTGACATGTGCTTCTGCCTGGTGATGAGGTACCATCGGAGGAAGGGGAAGCAGCAGTACCTTCCTTGTCAACCAGAAGACCGGAAGAGCATCCAAGGGGGCCCCTTAATTAGACCAAACCACTTCAGGTGGCAAATGGCACTCCCCTGAGCACAGGAGAGGGAAAACTGTCCCCTATAAGAAGTCAAAAAAATCTGTTAGTACCAAACAAGGTAAAGAGGTCCTGAAGCTTTGCCTGGGTTTAAGGGGCTCCAGAGTCAACAAGTAGTCAGGTGAATTAAAAAGTAACAGTCTACACAGGTCTGAAAATAAAATCAAGTTTAGTTTAAGTTGCAGATAATAACAAGTAAGGATTAGAGGACAAAGTTATCAAAGTTATTTACATCTTTAAATTTCGCTCTTTTGTTTTAAAATGTAACATTCCTTTATATCTTTTTATTGCTTTTAGAAAATACTATATATAATTTGTGTTATTGCCCATGTTGCCTCTGTGTTAGAATGAACACTGAATTTCTTTCTAGAGAAGATTTTGGCTCTGCCAAATGGACCTCTTAGTGGAACTCTTTATAAAGCAGAGTTTCTAAAAAGGAAATCCATTCCACATTTGCGTTGCAGTGACCTGGCTGACAGAACCTTTTCCTTTCAGTAACCTTAAACCTGCCATCACTATTGCTGGGAACCTTTTACAGAGCTTGCCCGAGGGATCATAATTCTTCCATTTCTAGACATCCACCCCCAACCCTGCCCTGAATCTGATGAAGCATAAACTGTCAGCTGTTGGGTTCCTAGAGTAAAACACACCCACATTGCAGGAAGCCTCTTCCCCATTCTCCGCACACATCAATTGTTAGGCGGTTTACAGATTTTTCTGATGTCCAAACTCCTAGCAGAGTTTTCCTCAGATTAAGAGCCCCTCAAAAATTAGGACAGACTACCATGCAGCTGGGGCTGGAGTGCATCTTACTGGTACTCTGTGAAATTCTTTTTAATGCATCACACTCTGGTAAGAAGCCATCAACCTTTATGGAGGTGCATTATAAGAAAGAGCCCCATAAAAATCCATCACAATGTTTACCGTAAGGGTGGTTTTAGAGGGTTGCTTATTACATTAAGTAGTAGTTTTCTTTGAGAACCCACAGGAAAAACTTCTTCCTAATATCAACATCAGGAATAGTTGGACTTGGGCAACTGGTTTGTTTTACCCGTGAGCACTACAGTTGATCCACACTCTTCTGAGTGTGTTCTGTGACAAACCTGACTTGCAGCCAGGCATAGGAATTTCAGTGGGGGGGGAGGCATATTATATGCTAATTTAATTCCTGGTCCCAACTTGTTTTTCTACCATTTATTTTCACATTGCTTCATTTTTCTTGGACTCAATTTATTTCTGATCATGCTACATTTTGCTTTGAAAGCTGGTTTAACAATGTTTTAGACAGGAAGGAGTATGAATAAATGAAATATTCTTGGTTTATATTTTTCTTCCTTTAAGTTTTTTTTCTTTTTGCTTGGGTAGGAGGTCTGGAAAATTTTTCTGTTCCTAATACATCTCTCCATTAACAATACTTAGAGGTGAAGTACAGAAGGTAAAGACATATAATTAATTATACCTCACTTATAAAATTCAAGGAAAAACTGTAAAAAAATACAAACATCATGCAAGACTAATATAAAAATGTTAACCAACCAAGTATTTTATCTCTTTTGATATCCAAACCAGAGGAAATGGGCTTAGATTGCAGGAAAAGGCATGTAAATTGGACCTATGGATGGGCTATTCACTTAATGAACACACTGAGTGCCTTCTGCAAAACAGAACACTAGACTTGGACAGACGGATTGACTAAAACACCATCCCTGTGCTTAGGAGTCATATGATGAGGCAATAGTGCAGTGTGGTTGGTACAGAAGCATGACAACAAGCTTATCTGGGTTTGAATCCAGGCCCTGCCAGATACTAGCTGTGTGCCCTCTCTAAGCCTCTTTCTCATAGACTTGTGGAAGTCAAATGACACAGGAGGTGCTTACAAGAGGAGGAAGTGGTTATTTATCAAATTCTAGACTACTGAAACTAAGAGGCAAACAACATCACTAGAAGCTAGAGGAAAGTGACCTAAAGACAAAAAAAAGTACTACAATGCTACATACAAAGTCTGTCCAGAAGGTATCCAGCCATGTAATATGAAAAATGGACATGTTTATCGAAGAAGGTACCAGACACAAGAAGCATTGCACACAGGACAATGATGCCTCAGTCCCCTGCAAAGTAGGCACCTTGGGACCTCACAGAGATCTCCCAATCACTATCAGCTGCCCTGTCGTATTTTCTTGAATCTCCTTGAAGTTCTGAAATATCTTCCCTTTCAAAGGTAATTTTAGTTTTGGGAAAAGCCAGAAGTCGCAGGATGCCAAATCTAGGCTCTAGGGCACTGAGTCACCTGGGTGGTTTGCTCTTTTGCCAAAAAACTCTGCACGAGATGTGATGCATGAACATGACTTGTCATGATGAAGCTGCCAATCACCAGTTGCCCATAGCTGCAGCCCTCTGAATCATCCCAATAGTTTCCATGGAGGAATGTTCAAGCTTAATGCAAAATCTGATGTAGATTTGTTGCTCCGCTCACTCAGTTACTTTGAATGCTGTAGCCACACAGGACACATGCTCACTCAACAGCGTCTACCACACCCTCTGACATGTATAGTGAAGTTGTCATTGTTCACTCATGCACATTCCAGTCCACTTCTCTTGGCTGCCAGTTTACATTGATGTTGAAAATGTTCTTGTTATATTAACAATGGCTCGACCTTGTATGTCTGAGACGACAGAACCATAGAATCGGTAGAAAGAACCAGGCTGCCCAATTTTGTACAGAACTGAATAGTTTACAAAGCACTTCCACAGACAGACTGTGCTATTTGTGTCTCACACAGTCCCATCTTCAGGATGAAGAAATGGAGTCTCAGGGAATTTTAGTACCTTTGTGATTTCATATTGTGTGGCCCTGAGATCTCCTGTCTGGAAATGTAGTGCTCTTTCTACTCCAGCACGGGATCTTAAGGACCATCCAGCACAGCCATCTTGCTTTAAAATATTTGCTTATTATGTAGATCAGATCAACCTCAGATCAAAGCATAGCCCATAAAATATAACCCCATACCACAAAAGTCTATTGAAACAGCCATTTTAGAAAACAGGCATCAGTGTATCTCCCTCAACACCTGTATGACTGCAGTTCTTTACAGGAGCTTAATATTCACAGACACTATAACCTCAAAGAATTTTACAGATGAAATATAAAATTATGTAAGGGTGACTTCAGATCAGTGGTTCCCACTACTGACCACTTATTAAAATCATTACGGGGCTACAAATCCCAATATGCAGGTGGCACTCCAGACCACTTAGATTCTCACCTCTGAGAGTGGGACTTAGACAACAGTCTTTTTGTAAAAGCCTTCCCTGATCCCCACTCTTCCCAGTGATTCCAATGTGCAGTCAGCATTGAGAACCAATACTGATGACCCATCTCCAACAAGTTATTATGGAAAAATTCCAGATACTTGGAAAACATCAGAATTTCAGGGTCAATACCATGGTAGACAGCTACCTCTTATGTTCTATTGCAGGAAGTCCCTTTGGGCAGATAGCAGATGCAGCGATGGATGAGCTGGGCTGTCAGGCTTACCCAGGATAGTGTTTCTGATAGCTTACACTTAGGAATAAACTTCTGGGCACATACACACAAAAGAACTATAAAGATGTGTAAGATCTCAATATCACCCAGGAGGCAAGGATGAATGAATATTTGACTTTTTAGAGTATTTTGTAGGTTCATGGTTAATATGGTTCTAGATCCTGGGCAACAGATCCTTGCCTTCAGGTAACCTGAATTTAGTGTTGACCTGGAAGGCTGTGTACATGCAGTGATAGTGCCCACTTATCACTGGTAGACAAGTTCTAATCATGTCAGCAGCTGCCACCCATACCTTGGAAACATTTTGCATTTGGAAGATTAATGGTTAGGATTAAAGGACAGTGTGTACCAATGCAAAAAAAAACAAAAAACAAAAAAACCCTTTGCTGTGTGCAAAAGCCATGCAGGATGCAACCCAGGTTGAACTTCCTCTGAGTCTTGAACACCATGCTCTAACCAAATGTGCTTTCTTATTTAGAAAAGACACAGTGCATTGATACTATAGGAAAACTACTCTGGAAATGCCTTACAAAAGATATTACTTAATAATTAATTAAAATCACAAACATATATGTTGACATTTCACAAGTGTGAAAAGCAACCACTCATATCTAGCTTCCTTTGGTTATTCCCTCAGATGAAGTGGGTGTGGTGTCTATACGTCTATGCATATGCAGAGCCCTTGCTTCATGGTGCCTTCATTGGAGGCCAGGCATCAGAAATGTCTATGTTTAAAAACTTTGGCATTCAGACTGGGTTGACTGTCATCTGGCCTCCCAAAAGTATCCAATGAAGACACAATTTGCAACCAAGAAGAATGAGCCTAAATCATCCTACCTCTATTCAGAAGATCACACATACACAGAATAAGAAAAGTAAAATCTATCACAATTGGCGGGTGGGCAGGAGGCTGCCCCAAATAAAAATAATGTATGAAAAAGCTATCTTCCAGAATGTTTGTTCACCAAACATTTAGATCCATATAAGAGGTGTTCCAGGAAAACAATGGGAAGGGCCAGAATTGATTGGCTGCTAATCTCTTTAACTTTTGTAGGACGCATCCTCCAGCAGTGGATTAAATCAGTGTTTAATGCTACCCAGGCCTGGCTGTGCCCATATTAGGAAAACCCAGCTGACATCTCCCTGTCTCTCTGTGAAAAAAGGATCTGTCCTCCCTCCCTTAGCTCTACTTCCACCCCTCTGTGTGTAGGTGAGAGTAGGAGCCAGGAATGTGAACTCAATCCAGCACTGATCAGCCAAGCAGCAAACTCTTATTGTTCTTTAGATACCAAACATAACTACTTTCTGCTAGGGATAAACCCAGCCATTCTGCATACAACACAGCTTTTGTGTTCAGTAGTGTGAGAGATGGAAAAGCAGCACAAAGAACATTAGAGCTTTTTTAGATTCAACCTAAACACCTCCTAAATATGCAGAATTTAATCATCTACTCAGTTAATTTATATTTATATTAATATTAGGTATATTAGTCTCTCAAACCTAACATCTTCTGGTCCTTTTTGACTGTTTTTATAATTATGGATTTCAATTTTTTATAAGATTTTATTTATTTATTTTTAGAGAAAGGGGAAGGGAGGGAGAAAGAGAGGGAGAGAAACATCAATGTGTGGTTGCCTCTTGAACAGGGACCTGTTACCAAGGACCTGACCCACAACCCAGGCATGTGCCCTGACTGGGAATCGAACTGGCGACCCTTTGGTTTGCAGGCTAGCTCTCAAGCCACTAGCCATATCAGCAAGGGCTGGATTTTAATTTATAGTGTAAACATTATGGTCTGTTTTAGGTTTGCCTGCTATTTGAGTATTTCTTATTTCATTGTCTTACTCTCTGGTTTAAGGACATTGGAAATCATGCTAATGTACAAACAAATATGCTGTTGTTGTTTTTAAGTGCTGTCCTAAGAATGTAGCTAAGCTGTTTCTGCATAAAGCCATGTGTGATAAGAACTCAGACCCAGGTACCCTCTGTCCTTGCCACCAAGAAGCTGTGTGACTTTTGGCATGTCACATAACCTCTCTGGCCTGTGAAATGAAGATAATGCTATCTTTGAGGATGAAATAAGATGGCCCAGGAAGCCAGAGGCACATAGATCAGTAAATGCTCATTCCCTTCTGAAACAAAAGGTTTTCTTGTATTTTGAACCTAAGTGAAGTTTCAAAGGTCTCTACTGAGTTGTGACATTGTAATAAAAAGCATCACCTGACTACCACACAGATGCAATGCCATTGGGTGGCACTGCAAACTAGTATCTGCCCCTTCCCAAAGAACTGATGGATGTGAAGAAGCAAGTTCTCTTTCCTGTCTGCCTTATTATAGAGGACATCATTCCCTTTCAGGTCCCATGCACTCAAAACAATAAAACAACTGTTTTTACAAAAAGATCATAAAAATAAAATTTGACGTGTATCTACATTGTTCTCCGAAGGTATCAGCATGACCAGGTGCTAGATGCAAAAACATCTAAAGTCCTGATAGTAGCCACATGCAATTAAAACCAAGGTAATATTTAATGACTTGGGCTTTCAAGTTATTCAGATTTTCTTTTTAGTTTTCTCATCTATAAAATGCGTATAAAAACAACAACAACAACAACGTCTATTTTATACAACTGTGACTAGGTAAAGTAAGTAACTATTATGTTTAATTCACTTAGCACAGACTCTACTCAACAAAATGATAGTCTTTCTTTCATTATGAAAGTTCTAATATGTAAAATAGTATATCCAGTATATGGGGGAGGGGGAAGGAAAGAATTAAATAAAAAACACAATTTAATATAGAGTTACACAACCTATTCATTCTCGGATTGACCCATTTACAGCTTAATTTACTGAAAGCATTTAGCAGAAGCATTTAGCCAAACCCTAGCAGATATCCCTCAATTACAAAGTCAGTGTCAGTGATGAGAAGGGACCTATTGAGAACTCAGAAGAAGCCCACTTTGTAATAAATATGACCAACGAGAGTCTTAAAGAGAATGTATATTTGCTTGGCTTCACAGAATAATGAAAAGTGACAGCACACACGAATGAGGAAAAAGGAAAAGAACACAGAGAGAAAAGGAGAGGGAACACTTGTTGAAAAGGCGGAGACATGCAGGCGACTTCTCCCCAGGGAACCAGGCCAGGGGGATAGAGGTGCTCTCTCCAGTCCAATCCCATTATCACTTGTTCCCATTTCTCACGTATTGACTGTGGCCTCCCTCCCATGCATTTTTAAGCCAATAAAGTTGCTGAAATTAAAGAATTGAATTGTGAAGCTTTTTGGCATAAATAATGTCACATTGGAAAGTTGGGGCTAATAACAATCAGGATGCCCTTAACACTTTTAAGAAAAACCATCTGATCTATGTAGCCCTCAATGCAGTTTGAAATTTCCTTCGACCTACAAAGGAAAATATTTTTAGCATGTAGCACACTTTGTAACAGACTTATAAATGCACTGAAAATATAATTTTAGGAAAGCATCTGGGTTTGATCATTTCTTGTTATGCCTCACCCCCCACCCTGAATAGGTTTTACTTTCTCAATATAAGGAACACAGCCCCATTCTGCAGCAAGCTGTGCTGTGACCACTGGAGCTATTCTCATAAACATTTCATTACTGGCTCTGCTTCTTTTTATTTTTTGAAGTGGTAATACTCTAATAATTTAAATATAAAATAGTGTTAAAAAACACAAGGTGCTCCTTCTGAAGCATTTGGCCTCAGTGTTTCCCCTTCCTTCAAAAGGCAATCTAGAACTCAGTGGACTTCCCCCAAGGTCATTAGACAGCAGACATAAACAAGTAAGTACTTGTTTGGGGACAGTACTTACTTTTCTGTCCCCAAATGTATCCTAGAAATAATAGTTGCTACTGTCCATGAAAAAAGTCACCTGAAGTTCTTGTTGATTTGCAGGAATTTCAAGACATTAAAACTCTAGAATTTGTTTTCATCTTCTGCTGGTCAAATAGGTTAATATCTGTGAATAATTGATCTGAATTACAAGCAAATGCCTATTCTTCAGTGACCAACCAGCATACATGCTCTTGAAGATTGATCATTACTTAAGATTTCTCCTAATAACCTTTCAAATATCATTTTTCCAGTGGGAGAGAAAAGAAATGCACAAACAGGGTCTCTTTGCAGTATACATTTTAAAATGCCACTTAGGATGAAACAGAAAAAGTCTCCCAAAGCCACTCCAAATTGAGGGGGAGTTTTCTGCCCATGGGCAATTCAACAGGTTCCCAGGGAGGAAAGGAAGACACAGGAAAAGTAGATCCCGACATTCCTCCTCTCTGAGGATTCCAGGTACTCCTGGAGCTCAGGCCACAGGGAGGTACCAAGCATAGTATGTAGTGACATAAATCACAAAGCAAGTCTGGCCATCCCCCAGGCTAGCTCCCCTTACTCCCTAAGGAAGCAGTGAGGGTTCACAGAAGGCAAGTGGCTTGCCCACAGCCACACAGCTTAGTGATGTAGGGCTGCCTCCAAAGCTGCATCTACTGTATCAATTTTTCCTTTATCCAACAGAGGATTAAGCTCACAGAACAACACTTTACTACAGAGTGTTCTGTGAAAACAGCAAAGTGGCTATAACACAATTGACTATCATCCTCCAACCAGCAGCCTCCACTATTGCTCATTAACCTCAAAATAATGCAACCTTGTATTTTATGCATCAAATTGTCTAGACCCCCACTTAGAATGTGATGGTGGTGGTTATAACTACACTGGATCAAAAGCAGTAACCACTGAACTCCTAAAGAACCAAGCTAGAGGACGGACCTGGAAAGATGGGGTCTCCTGTTGAATGAGTTGAACACACCCATTACTGAGCACCAATAAATTACAGACAACTGTCATACAGAGATACGTGTATGATATGAATTTTTAAACACACATTTGGACTTCAGCAGTTTGACAATCACTGACTGTTACCTCGACCTGTGATATACTTTCTGGCTGGCCACCTCCCAGCTGTGCTTCTGACACTCCCCAGCTCTGCGTCAGCAGGGGAATAAAGTGAAGGGAAAGGCCGGGGACTCTAGTTGGGATTTGCTTTTGAAAGCAAATAAGAGGATAGAGGAAATATCCTTAGTTTAAATGCTTCAGAAGGTACTAGACACTTTTTTGCTGGACTAATTCCTTTTCTTCCTTTGTTGTTTTAGTGACCTGGTATTTATTATTTAATTTATTTCCAAGTCAAGAGAGGAGTTGCTGTATCTCTCTAAAGGCAAAGACCTACACTAATCTCTACACACACTCGCATTCATTCACACCAAAAAATACAGCAGCCTGCTCAATGCAATAAAACCCAGCATTTCCTATGCAAGACATTCAGTTAGATATACAGGAAAGAGGGGTGTGTATATGCATGATACACATTCATGAAAAGTCCTGGAAAGTGAGGTTCACATTATTGTGCACAAAAAGCACATTTTTGTCCACTGAAGAACAGTTTTAGGAAAAAGAGCAGTTGTTAATTAGATTAAAGTCATCACTGCTCAGAGCTCTCTGCTGTATTCATTTATAATCTCCTTATTAGTTCTTGTAAAAGCTAAGGCAAGGATAGAACCAAGCTGATCTGGAATAAAAGTGACCCTGATAAAAACACAAAATACCTTAGTGACAGGTAAGGCTCCTATGTCCAAACATGGCCCACCAGACTTTGCACCTTGAGGACAATCACCCTGGTTCCCTTGCACAATGAGCTGGCCAACTTGTGACTGAGTGAGTGCAGCCAGGTCCCCAGCCTGCAAGCATGTTGTCTTCTAATACATTCAGTCTCAGGCTCCACTGAGCATGGCAAACACAGGAAGTCGACCTCTGCACTTCCACATCCCAACTCAAGGCAGAGGCCCTTGTGTGCACCTTTAACAGAGGTTGATTTGTAGACATCCCCACAGGCCATGAGCTCATGGACAGCGCTTTGTATGCTCACTGCCCAACACAATGCTTGGCACATTGGTTGAACCTATAAACTAAACCATAAAGCCAAATCCTTGAACTTCTCAGGAAGAATATAAAACTGAAGGATTCTAAGAGTTTGGATTGTACTGAGAAATGAAGGAAAATTCTTTTGACAGAATATATCCTATAGTACGACATAATTGTATAATCTATCTATTGGTCTGGGCTTACTTATTGAGATCCTCATTCAACACGTGTGGGCTGAGTGAGTCCAAGATCGATAGTTTTAAACAGCTTCCTGGATGATTCTTATAAACAGGTCTCAGCATAACTGGGCTAGGTGGCCCTGAGGGCCTCTAACCTCAGACTGCAAAGCTATGCTTCTAGAAAGCACCCAGCCTTATCTCTTTATTAAAACCCGTGTGTGCACAGGCCCCTACCAACCATTTCTGTCAACTGGCCTGAGCCAAAAAGATTTCAAAAGTAGTGGTTCCAGCTTCCTTTCCTTCTGTTCCCAAAGGCAGAACAATAGGTTTATCCTTAGTCCCCAAGCAAATATTGGATTTCTCTCCACGGTTACAAAGAAAATCTTCGAGGAAGAGGAAACACTTTCATCCTCATTGTTTACTTCAAGTCTTGTCTTAGACTACTGTGAATGAGGTTTGACTTCTTTCTGGAAGTCAGTTTTTGGAAAGGAGAGAGAAGAGGGAAGACACAGAGCTTTCATTTGGGGCACCAAAGGGAAATGCCTCCTGTTTCATCATGGTGCCTCAGGCTGTGAAAAGGCCTATACATTTGGAAAGTGTCAAACAGAATTCCTGTATAAATACAATGTCTACCACAGACCTCAGTTACCAACATCTGTTTAGGAGGATGGACCCTGTGTCTTGTGACTGCCAAGCAGTACACCACATTGAGGAGCCTCTAGGAATGGCCAGGTGCTCCGATAAACAGTGAGTGACTATGGTGGCTCATTGGCATTGCAGACCTTGCCCCAAATGAGGCCAGGGAACTGAGCGTTGTACCTCTAAGGATCTCTGACAAAGTGTTTAGTCACTTAGAAAGTGAGGCCAACCACAGACAAAAATAAGAGCAAAATTATTAGAACCCCCAAAGCACAGCATATTATGGCAACTGCTTTGACTGATATAAAAGAACCAAGTACCCTGTCCAGGTGGCTCAGTCAGTTGGAATGTCATCCCGTGGACCCAAGGTCATGGGTTCAACCCCCAGTCAGGGCTCATATTGGAGGAGACGGATCAATGTTTCTTTCTTCTCTCTCTCTCCCCCCACCTCCATCCCTTCCTCTCTCTTTAAAATAAAAAACATATCCTTGGGGGAGGGTTGAAAAAACACAGGGGAAATAAAAGGAACCCAGGATCTTATAGCACTCATAATTTGAAAATATAATTTCTCTGGAATTTGCAAAAGAACTAATCTCAGTTTTCTTGAATGACCATTAAATGTAGATTCTTATAGACACCACTGAGACTGAATATCTTTTTTAAAAATAAAGACTTTATTTATTTATTTTTAGAGATGGGGAAGGGAGGAAGATAGGGAGAGAAACATCAATGTGTGGTTGATTCGCACACGTGCCCCCACTGAGGCCATGGCCTGCAACCCAGACATGTGCCCTGACTGGGAATCGAACCGGAAATCCCTTGGTTTGCGGGCCGGCACTGAATCCATAGAGCCACGCCAACCAGGGCTGAGACCAAATACCTAATGGGCCTTAGAGTTATGTTGATAATATTATATAATCTGTACTAAAAGAAGCCTACAAGTTTTTTCTGTAATAAATCACCTGGTTTTCTCAGTGCTAACACACTGAGCTCTAATGACAGAGTCTCTTACATCATATCAAGTTTCCTCAATTTTGTGACTACAGCATTTTCCCTCCAAGACTTAAAAGTTTTCCATCATTTGCTGTGTGGCCTTTGGCAACTTGAAGGCGTTGGCTTGGAAAGAAGTAGCATTTTCCAAGATGACACAATAACCTGCTGTTCTAAATTCCAGGGTCACAAGCAAGTCTGGGAGCTTGAGCTGAGTCCTGCCTGTTTCTAGGACACTGTATAAGAATGGCCATTGCCCAGCTTCTCCGTCCTTGTCGCTGCCACTGCTGCCCATGATTTTGCCTTTACTGGCTGCTGAACACTTTCCCCAAGAAGTAAAGAAGCAGACACAGAAAGGCTGTGAGATTCACAGGTATCAGTGTACTGCTTCTTAGTACCTCAGGGAGCAGGTCGCCTGGGAGTTGAAATGAAGAGCCAATGTGAGGCTCGTAATTCATTCACCTGATCCGAGTGTCGTCAAGGACCAAACTCTCCCACCCAAGGGCTAGAGCACCCATGCTGCCCCAGCAGAGTGAAGGGAGGCTAAGCAATGTCCAGCTCTGTCTTCATTCATACGTTTGACAAAAGTATAAGTGATTTCAATGTACCTGTTTGGTGGGGGATTTTAAGGCACATCACTCAGATTTTAATTCAACTAATAGCTTTAGAACAATGCTGCTCAGTAGGGATATACTCAAGCCATAATTGTTGTTTAAAATTTTCTGTCATGTTTAAAAACTAAGACATAGCAGCTAAAATTATATATATATAATTTTATATTATATAAAAATTGTATATATAATTATATAATTATTAATAATAATTATAATTATAATTATTTTTATAGAATTATATAATTATACAAAAATTATATATATAATTTTATATTATATATTATAATATATTATATTATAATATTGTATATTGTATATATTGTATATAATATATAAAATATATTATATTATATAATACATATAATATAATATGTATTATAATATATAATATATTTATATTATATATAATTTATATATATAAACCTTTTATATATATATGTATATATATATATGTATATATATATATAAAAGGTTTTATTTATTTATTTTTTAGAGAGGGGAAGGGAGAGAGAAAGAGAGGGAGAGAAACACCAATGTGTGGTTGCCCCTCACATTCTCCCCCACTGAGAGCCTGGCCCACAAACTAGACATGTGCCCTGACTGGGAATCAAACCAGCAACCCTTTGATTCGCAGGCCGACACTCAACCGCTGAGCCACACCAGCCAGGGCTTAATAATATATTTTATTGGGCATATGATGTATCAAAAATATCATCATTTCAACATGTAATCAATATTTCAAAAGTGAGTAATAAGATCTACCACCTTCATTTTTTGTATTAAGTTCTTCTAAATCTGATGTGTTTCCACAGTTCATCTCAATTTTGGATGTTCAATTTTAATTAGAAACACTTGGTCTGTAATTTGATTTCATGAAATTTACAGCTGAAAAAGTGGATGCATTCACATATACAAGTTACTACAAACAATAACCAGATTATTAAATTTTAATTTAAATTGAGATTAAATTAAATTAAAAATTCAGCTCTCCAGGTGCACTAGATATTTTTCTTTCTAAAAATATTTAAAAGATTTTATTTTTATTTATTTTTACTTTTAGAAAGAGGAGAAAGGAGGGAGAAAGAGAGGGAAGGCATCATCGATGTGAGAGAGAAACATCAACTAGTTGCCTATCATATGAACCCTGACCAGGGACCAAACTCACAACCTAGGCATGCGCCCTGACCAGGAATTGAACTGTCAACCTTTTGCTTTGTGGATGATGTTCCAACCAACTGAGCCACAATGGTCAGAGCTACATATTTTTCAAGAGCTTAATAACCACAGGTGGCTTAGTGGCTGCTGTATAGAATAATGAGGCCTAAGCATCTACCATGTAAATCATAGCACATAAGACAAGGATGAGTCAGACATAACTCTTGTTTCTGGGGGTGAGGGAGGGGATGTATGAGACATATACAAATAGGAACAACAGGTCATGATACTTGCTCATAAAGAGAAAGGAAAGCATTCCAAGGAGAGAAAAGGGTACACACAAAGGAAGGCTGGTGGGAAAGCTCACAAATATTTGTTGACTGGTAATTATGGTTGGGCATATGCTTAGGAGTGCTAGAGAATAGAGTTAAATAGGTACCTTGGGGGCATGTAAACTGACAACCTGAAATAGCAGGCCAAAGAGTTTTAGCAGGCCAAAGAGTTTATTCCAAAAGCACTGTAATGAGAAAAAGTTTTCTGGTGAGGATGGATCTGATCTGTGTTTTGGGAAGATTCGCTTACATTGATACAAACAATGATGGAATAGGGGACAGTTTGGTGGCTAAAAGACCAATTAGCTATTGCACTAGTCAAAGTCAAATAGAAAAACTGGGGGAGGCACTAGGAAAAAAAATTAGAAAATTAACAAATTTGTACATGAGATTATAAGGACTTGGCAATATAGGAAGGAAATCAAAGAAAGGGAAGAATCAGAGAGCTCTGGAGCAATGAAAATAGTGAAGTGCAGAAGAAAGGCTAGGTGGGAAAAGTTATTTCTAATGTATTCACATATAAAAGTTTTAAAAGAAGATTGGAATATATATACACATACGGGCTAGAGTGGTGGAGACCTTTGGGCAGAGATAAAAAGAAAACAAAATCTATTTATGGAACTGTCAAATTAGTAGAATGGGCAACTGTCTTACAAATAATGTTTACTTTTCCTTAAGGATGTCTAGATGATCGTGCTACAGCTGCCTGTGCTTTCCAAAGAACAGAGTTCTAGCCAAGATGGAGATGTAGGCAGATACACTTTGCCTCCTCACACAATGGGAAGAAGGAAACAACCAATTTAAAAAACAAAAACCAACCAGAACTGCTGGAAAATTGAACTGTATGAAAGTTTAACAACCAAGGAATTAAAGAAGAAACATTCATCCAGACTGCACCACAATGCTGTGAAGTGGGTTGCTCCGTCCTGGCAAATACCTGAGGCTGTACCCCTTACAATGTAACAGGTGTGCCAAGACAATGAAATATGGCCCAAATGAAAGATCAGATCAAAACTCCAGAAAAAGAACTAAGTAACAAAGAGACAGCCAATCTGTCAGTTGCAGAGTTCAAAACACTAGTATCAGGAGGCTCACAGAAATAATTGAGTATGGCCACAAAAAAAAGGAAGAAGTGAAGGCAGTACAAAGTGAAATAAAGAAAGATGTACAGGGAACCAACAGTGAAGGGAAGGAAACTGGGACTCAAATCAATGATGTGGAACAAAAGGAAGAAATAAACATTTAACTGGAACAGAATGAAGAAACAACAATTCAAAAAAATGAGGAGAGGATTAGGAACCTCTACGATAACTTTAAACATTCCAACATCTGAATCTTAGTGGTGCCAGAAGGAGAAGAACAAGAAAAAGAAACAGAAAATTTATTTGAACAAATAATGAAGGAAAACTTCCTCAATCTGGTGAAGGAAGTAGAAATACAAGTCCAGGAAACTCAGAGAGTTTCAAACAAGTTGGACCCAAGGAGAAACACACCAACGCACATCATTAAGTTACCCAAGGTTAATGATAAAGAGAGAATCTTTTTTTAATATATTTTATTGATTATGCTATTACAGTTGTCCCATTTTCCCCCTTCACTCCCCTCCACCCTGTACACCCTCTCCCACCCATATCCCCCCCTTTAGTCATGTCCATGTGTCATACTTATAATTTCTTTAGATTCTACATTTCCCATATTATTCTTACCCTCCCCCTATCTATTTTCAACCTACATTCTATGCTACTGTACCTTTTCTACATTCTATGCTCTGTGCCTTTTCTCCCTCTCTCCTCCTCCCACTCCCCTGATGCTAACCCTCCATGTGATCTCCATTTCTGTGGTTCTGTTCCTGTTCGAGTTGTTTGCTTAGTTTCTTTTGGTTTTGCTTTAGGTGTGGTTGTTAATAATTGTGAGTTTGCTATCCTTTTACTACATGTTTTTTCTTTATCTTCTTTTCTTAGATAAGTCCCTTTAACATTTCACAAAATAAGGGCTTGGCGATGATGAACACCTTTAACTTGACCTTATCTGAGATGCACTTTATCTGCCCTTCCATTCTAAATGAAAGCTTTGCTGGATAGAGCAATCTGGGATGTAGGTCCTTGTCTTTCATGACTTGGAATACTTCTTTTCAGCCCCTTCTTGCCTATAAGGTCTCTTTTGAGAAATCAGCTGACAGTCTGATGGGAACTTCTTTGTAGGTGACTGTCCCCTTATCTCTTGCTGCTTCTAGGATTCTCTCCTTCATTTTTACCTTGGCTAATGTAAGTATGATGTGCCTTGGTGTGTTTCTTCTTGGGTCCAACTTCTTTGGGGCTCTCTGAGCTTCCTGGATTTCTTGGAAGTCTATTTCCTTTGCCAGAGTGGGGAAGTTCTCCTTTATTATTTGTTCAAATACATGCTCAATCTGTTGCTTTTCCTCTTCCCCTTCTGGTACCCCTATAATTCAGATGTTGGAATGTTTAAAGATGTCCTGGAGGTTCCTAAGCTTCTCCTCATTTTTTTGAATTCTTATTTCTTCATTCTTTCCTGCTTGGTTGTTTTTTTCTTCCTTCTGGTCCACTCTATTTTTTTGAGTCCCAGTTTCCTTCCCTTCACTATTGGTTCTCCATGCATCTTCCTTCATCTCTTTTATGGTAACCTGCATTTTTTCATCTAATTTGCGTCCAAAATCAACCAATTCCGTGAGCTTCCTGATCACCAATGTTTTGAACTGTGCATCTGATAGATTGGCTATTTCTTAGTCGCTCAAAAGGATGAGCCCTGGGGGACTGAGCTGTTCTTCTGTTGGAGACATGTCTCTCTCTCTCTCTCTCTCTCTCTTTTTTTTTTTCCTGGTCTGGGTGCTCTATTTAGGTGAGGGGCGGAGCCTTAGGTGTTCACCTGGGCTGGGCACCCCAGTCGCTAGATTGTGACATTGTATGTGGGGGCGGAGGCCGGAGGGGGAGGGAACAATGGCGGTAGCTCCGTTCTCCTGGGATCTCAGTTTCTTCTCTGGGATCCTGGGTTGCGCTGTGCGCTCTGCCCTGGTCCACAATTGCCACCTCACTGGGTCCGCCAGCCGCTGCTTGCGTACTCAGGGTCCACCGCTGTGGCCTGGAAGGCTTACACGCTCCCGGTAGCCTTATGTGCCCAGTTCTCCACGATCTCCGCACGCTGCGACCCGCGCCCGCTCCTCCTCTCAGCCCCTCCTACCGGTCTGGATGAACGGGTCTACTTCAACTTCTTGGCTGTCCGACTTCCATTCAGATAAATTCTCTATCAGTTCTGGGTATTATTCTAGCTCTAAATTGTTGTTGTTCTAATCTTGGTTGTGTGTAGAGGTATGGTGTGTCCACCTATGCCTCCATCTTGCCAGAAGTCAAGAGAGAATCTTAAAAGCAGCAAGAGAAGAGTGTTACTACAAAGCAGTTCCCATAAGACTATCTGCTGATTTCTCAAAAGAGACCTTACAGGCAAGAAGGGGATAGAAAGAAGGGGATAGAAAGAAGTATTCCAAGTCATGAAAGGCAAGGACCTACATCCAAGATTGCTCTATCCAGCAAAGCTCTCATTTAGAATGGAAGGGCAGATAAAGTGCTTCTCAGATAAGGTCAAGTTCAAGGCGTTCATCATCACCAAGCCCTTATTATATGAAATGTTAAAGGGACTTATCTAAGAAAAAGAAGAAGATCAAAACTATGGACAGTGAAATGACAACAAACTACAACTATTCACCAACTGAACCTAAAACAAAAACAAAACAAACTATGCAAACAACTCGAACAGGAACAGAATCACAGAAATGGAGTTCACATGGAGGGACATCAGTGGAGAGGGGGAAGGGTAAAGATAGGGGTAAAGGTACAGGGAATAAGAAGAATAACTGCTAGGTACAAAAAAGACAGGGGGATATTAAGAATAGTATAGGAAATGGAGCAGACAAAGAACTTATATGTACGACATGAACATAAACTAAGGGGTGGGGGGAATGCTAGAAGGAATTTGGGTACTGGGAGGAGGAGGATAAAAGGGAGAAAAAAGAATGGGACAACTGTAATAGCATAATCAATAAATTACACTTAAAAATAAAAATAAGTAAAAAGTTGGATAAAAATAAGTGAAAAAAAAAAGAAATTATGTGTGTTATTCCAACAGGGGGAGGGACTGGAGGGCAGCACCAATATGAATAAATTAAATTATGGTACTATGAAAATCTTTGCAACTGTTAAAATTATTGCTCTTGATTATATCAAGGGATTTGGGAAATACTTAAGATATCTATCTATCTATCTACCTATATTAACTTTGTGTTTTGCTTTCACTTATTTTTTGAAGAAAAGCTCTAACTCTAAAATCTTCAGAAGTTCTTGAATCACTCCAGTTTTACGTCTAGCCTGAAAGCTCACACCAGGGTCAGTGGAGCATAGGATCTTGGTTACCAAACACAAACACACACTCACCATAATGGAAACCACACAGCAAAGTGTCCATGCACCATACTAAATATTTCCTCATACTGTTCTTTGTAATGTATGCTTTCTTGGGTGAATATTTGCTATAGAATGTTAAATGTAAGATTCTTCTTGTTTTATAAAGACTAAGTAAAATGATTTATAATTTTCCTCTTCTAAAATTGACAAGGTACTAAAAATAGTGTTTATCCTTCAGCTAGTGAGAATTTTGGGTAAACAGGAAAATATAACAATCATCACAATCTAGAGCACAATGAAATAAAATCCATTTTTTTTGTTAAATAATTATAACAAGTACAGAAAACTGATTTTTTTCTGTGATATTTTAAAAGTCTAACATATTTTTAAAAAATTTTCAGGAGGTCACACAGCTAGTAAGGAAGAAAGTAAAATGTAGACTATTTTTTAAAAATTTCCATCCCCCTAATTCCCCTTTGGCAACTATCAGCTTGTTCTCTGTATGTAGGAGTCTGTTTCTGTTTTGTTTGCTCATTTGTTTTGTTTTTTAGATTCCACATAGTGAAATCACATGGAATTTGTCTTTCTGCCTGACTTATTTCACAGTACAATACCCTCTATGTCCATCCATGTTGTTGAAAATGGCAAGATTTCATTGTATTTTATGGTTGAGTAGTATTCCATTGTACATATGTACCACATCTTCTTTATCCACTCGTCTATCGATGGGCACTTAGGTTGCTTCCATACCTTGGTTATTGTAAATACTGGAGCAATGAACATAGGGGTCCATATATCTTTTAAAATAAGTGTTTATGTTTTCTTTGGGTAATATCTAAAAGTGGAACTGTTATATCATATGGCAACTTTATTTTCAACTTTTTGAGGCAACTTCATACTGCTTTCCACAGTGGCTGCACCAATATTTATTCCCACCAACAGTGCATGACGGTTCCCTTTTCTCTACAGCCTCACCAGCACTTCGTATTTATTGATTTATTGATGATAGCCATTTTGAGGATTGTGAGGTAATATTTCATTGTGGTTTTAATTTGTATTTCCCTCCTGATTAGTGATGTTGAACATCTTTTCATATGTTTGTTGGCTATCTGTATGTCCTCTTTGGAGAAATGTCTATTAAGGTCCTCTGTCTGTTTTTAAATTGGATTTTTTTATGTTAAGTTGTATGAGTTCCTTATATAATTTGGATATTAATCCCTTATCAGATGTATCATTCGCAAATTACATTCTCCCATTCAGTAGGCTGTCTTTTTGATGTACTTTCATTTGTTTATTTTTTCTTTTGTTGTCCTTGCCCAAAGATACATACCCAAAAAGTTATTGCTAAGAGTGACATTAAAGAGTTTACTACCTATCTTTTCTTCTAGGAGTTCTACGGTTTCAGGTCTTACTTTCAAATCTCATTACACTTAAACTCATTTAAATGAGCTTATTTTTGTATGGTATAAGAAATTGGTTTAAAACTTAACAGACACATGTCCAGTTTTCCCAACAACTGATGAAGACTTTAAGTTTGAATAATAAAATTCCAATTCTGCTTTAAAAGAAAATGCACATACACACCATAGAGCACAGAAAAATGTGTGGAAGGAAGGATTATCTCTGGTGGGTGAGACTGAAGAGAACAAGGGCTTTGACATTTTACATTTTGCCATTGCTTGAACTTGGTACAGAAAACATATTATTTTTATTTTTGAAAAGGGAGACAGAGAAAAGGGTAAACCATATATCCATATAGGAAAATGAAAGGATTTATTTTAAAAATTATCTATGGGTCATTTTTATTTTATAATAGGCTTTTTTATATTCAAAACTATATAGGTAATACAACTACAATCAGAAAAAAAGTCATACAAGAAAATCATCTATAATACCAATGGTAGAATCAATTTTAAATCTGTTTGGAAAACCAAAGGTTACAGGGTTTGGCATTCTTAAAGGGGTTTGGATCCAATTTCTTTTACTTCTTTGGGGCTCATGATTACTTTTATTGCTGGTGAACCTATTTCCACATTTTAAAAAATGATTTCCATTCAATGTGGTCAAAAAGGAAAATCGAGGCCAACCATAAGACAAGCATCCCTGAGAGAAGATAAAAAGCCTCTGTAACCTGTGGAAGAAAAACTTGACCAGTAGAACGTGACTCTTTTGTCATGAGTGACTTCAATTGCTGGTGGACAGAAATTTTTAATGAGAACAAAGAGCATCAGAGCGATTTCAGTGCTCTGGTTGTCATTCCAGGCCAACCACAATAGTAACTTTATATTACAATGATGTAGACAAAGAACAAGGTGCCCCATTCACCACCAGGCTCCTGCAACCAGAGGGTCCCGGCCTTTGCGGAGCCTATCACTGAAGTGGAAATGAGAAGGAACTCTCAAGGAGTGCAAGCAGGTAAATCATCATCAACCACATAAATAATGGCAGAAAATGGGTAAGGAGATGAATAAAATGCCTTCTGATCATTTACCAATGGAAAGATGTGCACTAAATCAAGGCCTTTTCTGTCCGACACTGTTGTTTTTACTGAATAGTTAAGCACCCAAGGAAATACCAGTTGGGTTTAAAAGACAATTTATAACTGAGTTGGCCTCCTTGCACCTGGCTGTGTTTTGACAGCAGGTTTTGTTAGTTTATAGCAGAGATTCTTGTCTACACAATAAGCTGTCACTAATGCAAGTAGACCTCCCCCTTTTAATGAAAAGCAAAAGCCTCCTGCTGGTGGCAAAGCCTCAGCCTCTTCAGGGGAAATAAGGAGCCTCCTGAGAGTGAGAAGGTCAGCCCCAGTGTTACAGCCGCCCCAGTGGGGTGAGCCTGCTTCTGGGCAAGGATGAAGAGCTCTTTCTGTTCTCTTCCCTGGGGGCTAACTGCTCAACACAACGGACTTGTTGTCTGGAGCCAGGAGATTCAGGATTCTGCTCTCTGAGCTCCCAACTCCTCCCAGTTTCTAGACCATGCTAAGAATGTCAGGGAACCTTGCAATAGCCTGGCCTGAGAACACGAGGCAGCGGCTTTAGGAGATGGCCCCCTGCCCATCCAAAACAAGGGCAAGTCTTGGCTATTTAGGCTCAGACAGATCTAAAGCTGTTTCCTTGAGATTTTTATACCCAGAAAGCTGCCTAGTTAGGAATGTACCTCATTAGAAATCACAGCAGCTCATTTTAATACATATGAGTTAAAAGCACTTGCCTCCCAGGACCAAGTGCTGCCTTACCCACCCATGCTTTGTTTTGGCTTTTTAGGACTCAGAATTTTATTCTTCCTTTGTTTCCAGAAGGATTGGGCCAAATAATTTTTAACAGGTGACCCCAAGACAATGCAATCTTCTTAGGAATGAGCTTATGGTGGTTGGTGGTTGACATTTTCCCCTGTGTGGTAGGACAGGACAAAGATGTGAGGAGAGGGATGAAAAGGTAATAGAGAACAGCCCTGCCTGTTCCTTAATTTCATGGTTCACAGACATTCATTGACATTCAGACACTCCCAAGGGAAAGCTCATATAACCAGCCATGAAACCAGAAACGAGCAGGCTAACGGGGCTAACGGGCCCAAGGCAGTCTCTCACCGGGTGGGCCACTCCCAGGCTGGGGCCTCTGTGATGGGTGTGCGGTCACAGCAGGGGCAACCCACTGGGAAAGCACCAGGCCTACAGGGCCCTTGGACCAGCCCCACCCGGATGCCATCCTGGGACCTCTAAGGGCCCAGGCTCTAGCAACAGGAAGCACTTGGACTGGTGAGGGGCTGGGGCTGCCCTTTAGGCTCCAGGAAGCTAAGGCCTGGGAAAGGTGGAGGGGAGAGAAGGAGTTTGGGCTAGCTGGAACAATCTCTCCTCAAAGTTGCCCAGGGGCTGAAAGGGAGGGAGAGAGTAAAACTTTCACTAGGGACAAGTCCCCATGCTTAAGATGGAGAAATGAACCTTGATGGACATTTGGATGAGAAGCCAGCCTGAGGAAGGGATGCAGAACTTGAGAAGGAAGCCAAGGGGCAGCATACTGGGAAATGATGGAACAACCACGAGTAGGACAGGTCAGAGGAAAGCTGCAGGCAGCCAACTCCCTGTCTGGCTATATCCAAAGAACAGAGCTGGAGTTCCAGCTGCAAACCCACCGGTGGCACTGACTTGTGGCCTGGTCACCACACCCAAAATACACATGCTTTACAAGAGCTCATTTATACACAGTTTGGGGTCGAGCAGCATGTCTGCCATGACACAGGTCACCTGAGGCAGAGGCCTGACAGCAGGATGAGAAGGGGTGCGAGACCATCATTTTTCTGACTTAGGGATACTCCAACTCAGGAAGATAATTACCTTTATATGTATAAATATAGAAATAAGTCACTGTCATGACTGATACACTGAGTGGCAAGAGTCAGTACTGTCCACTCTCTCCCCTGAAGCAGTGATCTGGAGCTCACCTGTGGTAGCCCAGAACTCTCAAGCCAGTCTCGGGAGATGCTTTCGACAGACAGATCAAGCCTTTTAAGATAAAAAAAGAAAGAGTAAAGGTTAAAAGTTACAAGGCACTGATGACAGAAGGGTCTTTCCAAATATTCAAGCATATCACAGCACCAAGATTCCAGAGAAATCCCACCACCACTGTCCCAGCCTAAAGTGTGAAAGGGGGTGTGGTGGAAGGGGGCACGGTCACACTGAGTACAGCTTGTCTTCAGTCAGTACAATGAAATCTAAAACCGAGGCAGACCATAATAGGTGCCTTTACTGCTCTGACAGGACCGTTTGGGCTGGGAGCCAGTTCAGGGTAGACTGGGCATGTTCATTAGACACATCAGGCATGACTGCCTCCTAAGAGGGGGACAAAATGAAACCTGAACATTACAGCACTTAGTGCATCCAAATGAAATTCAGACTTTATAGTGACAATGAGCAATGACAAGTAAATCACTGTGGGAGCACAGTAAGGCCCAGATACACAGAGCGCATGAGGCCTCCACGGCCTCGGCTTTTAAGCGGACCCACATTCTGCTTTATTTGAAATACTATGACTGCTCCAGAGTCAGCTGAAATCCTTTCAGTTTTATGCTCCACTGATTTGAATTTTCCTTAAATGTACTAAGTATCCAGTATATTGAGAATCAATGGATACTAAGTTGTATTTTTCTGAAGTTTAAAGGAATTCCTCCTCTGCTTCTGGATAACTTTTGCTTATGCCCAGTTTCTCTGCTCACAGGGGCCTTCCTTCAACCCTCACCCAGTCTGTGTGTGTCATATCCACCGTGCTGCCTGTCTTCTGTGTGACAGCACCCAAAATGGTTTGTGACATTTATATATTTGATTTCATGACTTTTTTTTTAAGATTTTATTTATTTATTTTTAGGGAGGGAAGAAGGGGAGAGAGAGAGAGAGAGAGAAACATCAATGTGCGGTTGCTGGGGGTCATGGCCTGCAACCCAGGAATGTACCCTGACTGGGAATCGAACCTGGGACACTTTGGTTCCCAGCCCGCACTCAATCCACTGAGCTACGCCAGCCAGGCGTGATTTCATGACTTTTTAAAAAGGTTTTATATATTTATTTTTAGAGAGAGGGGAAGGGAGGGAGAAAGAGAGGGAGAGAAACATCAATGTGTGATTGCCTTTCATGCTCCCCCTAATGGCGACCTGGCCCGCAACCCAGGTATGTGCCCTAACTAAGGATTTGACCCACCCTTGGTTCTCAAGCCAACACTCAATCCACTGAGCCACAACTGCCAGGGCAGATTACTTGACTTTTAACTCTCTCCTGCTGGATTGGAGCTCTCTGACATCAGAGTCCACACCTGTTTTACTCACTTCCTAAACCCAGCATTGAAACAGGTCTTGGCATAAAAGAGGATCTCTATAAATATTTTTTTATTTGAATGAAAACACATTTCACTATTGATATAATAAGAACCACTCCTTTTTAAGATAATAATCACCTTTCCCAGGAAGATATTCCCAAGTTGTTAAGATGTATATCTCTGTTTCATTTTATATATTATATAGTATATTCTCAATGTATAACATTCCCTCTCTCCCTCCCTTTTGGAACTGTGAAAGAAATTGTAGAAAGGTATGTGTTGTCTGCTGCATTAGTTAAGGTGCTGAAGGCCCAGTGCTCTGGTCACCTCATGGGTTGTGCTGCAAGTGGACACAGTGGGAAAGAGAGGGAGGGAGAAAGGGAGGGAGGGAGAGTGGAAGAGAGGAGTGGGCCTTGGTTGGGGAGGGATGGGGAAAGAGGGAGCTAACTGGTACTTTCCCTTCCTTTGTTTTCCCAGGGATAAGTATGTCACTGGTACATTTTGTCTTCCCTGCCCAGGGCAAAAGCAAAGGCTCTGAAAGAGGTGACTGTTGTTTTTTTCTAAACAGAAAAAATACGTAGAGGGAATGAGACAATGAAGAGAAAGTGCTTTAGATTCATTTTCAAGATGATGCTCATCAGTGGGAAAACAGGCCAGGGAAGGGGAGAGAGCATAAGTGAATCTGGGGAAGACGGCAAATTCCAGAGGATGGTGGTCCAGATTCCCAAACTTAGTGGGGTTACTGGGCATGCCTTGTGTGAAAGCCTCCATCCCTGGGCCTCTCTTCTACCTCTTTGTTGTCCTTTAACAGCATCGATCTCAGTGTGAATGGCCTCATCCACTCTGTAAGCTGTGAGAGTGTGGATGTGTGTGTACACTCATGTGTATGCATGCACATGTGCACTTATGCACCCATGTGTGCAAACTCATGAATTTTCATGAACATATGCATTCATGTGCCTATGTGTGCAAAAGTATGTGTATGTGCATATGCACTCACATGCCTTGTGTGTGCTTTACACATGTGCATTCATGTGCTTATGTACACACATGTGTGTGCTTAGGTGTGCATTCATGTGTGCACACATGTGTGTTTGTGTGCCTGTGTGTGCTCATGTGACCAAGTGTGTGCATGCAAATACACATGTGCGTCAATGTGCCTGTGTGCACATTCATGTGCATCTATGTGCACACCCATGCAACTAAACTACAGAACAACCATCATTCAGAACTGCCTGAAATCTAGCTGAACAGAGGTCCTATAATTAAAGAAATGAGAAGAAGCCACATCAAAACTAGTAGGAAGGGTGGAGATGTGGAATAGGCTGATCCCACACCCATGTGTGGTGGTTAAAAATTGGGAAGGGTATCTTGGCTGTGAATGTCCACCCTGAGGAGCCAGGGTCCCCAGTTCCACACCAGGCTCTCCAGCCCAGGGCTCCAGTGCCAGGAAGAGAAGTCCCCGTAACTTCTGGCTGTAAAAACCAGCCAGAATTGTGGCTGAGTGAGATGGAGGGCTGCTGGAGCTCCAGGTATTCCTCTTATAGGGCCCGAGTACAGACTTACTTACTGACAGACTAATGCTCTGCCCAGCAGCACTGGGGCAGCAGCCAAAAGATGCCAGGAACATATGAGGAGGAACTGAATTGTTCAACATCAGGGTGATAGCTGGACGGGCAACTTACTCCAAGACAGAAGTGCTGGCAGATGCCATTGTCCCTTTGCTGAGTCCTCTTCCCACAGAGCCAGCAGGCAGGTGCCATATCTGAGTCTCCATCATTCTGGCTAACACTTTTTGCCCCCACCCTGGTAATTCCCTGAAATCCTGGCTCACCCAACATATAGCCATATCCAAAATCTTCCCAGTGGCTTTTCCTACAAGTTGCCTCTCTTGGCTCATGCTGTTGACATTCCTAAAATCTCTCAAACAAGCAACAACATCTGGCCTCTGTGTACCACATACATGTTACTAAGTAGCTCCAGGCCCAGCACTAACGGCAGCTGGCATTGGTTCATAGGTTGGCCTCTTCTGGTCACCTCCAAGTCCAGCAAAAGTAGCAAAAGTAGCAGGCATCTGCAGATCACTTTTTAGTTCATGCAGGGTGGCCCCAGGTGGGGCATAGAGAGCAGCTGATCTTGGACTGCACCTCCCAGGAGCCCCCACAGTCAGTGTACCTGGTAGACAACTTCAGACCACAACAAAGCACCACCCAAGCACCTCCACAAGTGACACACTCAAGGGGTGGACTTGACAGATACCTAAGACCCACTGAAGTAAGTCCTGCTCCATGGGATAAGTTCCTGCACAGAAGATTCTCCATGGTAATTATATTCAGTCCTTGAAGTCTATTGGTATGAGGGAGGGGATGTCCCATCCACTGATATGCCAACAGCAATCAATGCTCAGCTACAACAGGAAGATGCACACATCCCGCACAGAGGGTGCACCTGAAACACCCAGCTAAATGACTGGGGAGGCTGTGCCAATGGGCCCTACACGATACCTACTACATAAGGCCACTCTACCAAGACTGGGAGATGTAGCAGCAGCCCTAATACATAAAAACAAACACAGGAAAGCAACAAAAATGTGAAGACAAAGAAACAAGTCCCAAATGAAAGAAGAGAACAAAATTCCAGAAAAAGAACCAACCAAAATGAAGATAAGGAGACAAGCAATCTACCAGATGCAGAATCCAAAACACTGGTTATAAGGATGTTCAGTGAATTTAAGGGAAGTTAGATGAACTTAGAACTTAAACAAAGAAAAATGAAACATAAAAATGGAGATAGAAAGCATAAAAAAGAACCAGTCATAAATGACGAATACACTAGCTGAAATGAAGAATACATTACAGGGAATCAACAGTGGAGTAGATGAAGCAGCAGATCAAATCAGCAAATTGGAAGATAAGAAAGCAGAAAACACCCAGTCAGAACAGCAAAAAAAGGAATTAAAAAAAAGTAAGGATAGTTTATAGAGCCTCTGGAATAACTTTAAGCATATCAACATTCACATCATAGGGGTGCTGGAAGAAGAAGAGAAAGAGCAAGAAATTGAAAACATACTTGAAAAATTAATCATGGAAAGCTTTCGTAACCTGGCAAAGGAAATAGACATACAAGTCCAGGAAACACAGAGAGTCCCAAACAAGATGAACCCAAAGAGGTCCACACCAAGAAACATCAAAATTAAAATGCCAAAGGTTAAAGACAAAGAGAGAATCTTAAAAGCAGCTGGAGAAAAGCAGTTAGTCATCTACAGTGGAACTCCCATTAGGCTGTCAGCTGATTTCTCAACAGAAACTTTGCAGGCTGGAACAGATTGGCATGAAATATTCAAGGTGATGAAAAGCTAGGATGTACAACCAAGATTACTCTACCCAGCAAAGCTATCATTTAAAAGGAAAAGGCAGATAAAGTGCTTCCCAGACAAGAAAAAGCTAAAGAAGTTAATCACCACTAAACCAGTAGTACATGAAATGTTAAAAGATCTTCTTTAAGAAGAAGAAAAAAGGACAAAAATATGAATAATAAAATGGCAATAAATATATATCTCTCAATAATTACTTCAAATGAAAATGTATTAAATGCTTCAATCAAAAGACACATGGTGGCTACATAGATAATAAAACAAGATACTTACATATGATGTCTACAAGAGACTAACTACAGATTGAAAGACACACACTGACTTAAAGTAAAGAGATGAAAAACTGTATATTTCATGAAAAGGGAAACAAAACAAACTAACAAAAAAGCTGGGGTAGTAATACTTATGCCAGACAAAACAGACTTTAAAACAAAGGCTATACAAGAAACAAAGAAGGAAACAGCAATTCCACTTCTGGGTATTTATCCAAAGAAACCCAAAACACTAAATTGAAAATACATACACATCAATATGTTTATTGCAGCATTATTTACCATAGCCAAGATATGGAAGTAACCTAAATGTGTATCAATAAATGAATGGATAAAGAAAAAGTGGTGCATAAATACAATAAATTATGATTCAGCCATAAAAAAGAGTGAAATCTTGCCAATTGCAACAACATGAATGGACCTAGAGGGTACTGTGCTAAGTGAAATAAGGCAGACATAGAAATGCCAGATGATTTCACTTATATATGGAATCTAAAAAACAAAACAAGCAAACAAGCAGAACAGAAACAGTTCCACAGATACACAGAACATTCTGATGGTTGCCAGATGGGAGGGGGTTGAGAGGATGGGTAAAAAAGGTGAAGGGATTAAGAAGTACGAACTGGTAGTTACAGAATAGTCACAAGATGTAAAGTACAGCAAAGGAAATATAGTGCAATAACTATGTATAATGTCAGATGGGTACTAGATTTATTAGGGTGATCAATTTGTAAGTTATATAAATGTCTAATCACTGGGTTGTATACCTGAAACTAATATAATATTGTATGTCAACTGTAACTTAAAAATAAAGTCTTTTTTAAAAAAGTAGTAGCTATTGCTTATTGAACACATATTCTGTAACATATAATACAAAAATTTTCATTTAAACTTTATAATATCTGTACAAGACCAATATTATTATCAAGTGTCATGCTGCATTACTTTGTGATATGGCGCAGACAACCCTGCTCCCAACAATGCTGACCTCTCCTTTTTGCTTACATCTCTCTGGTTGAAGGTCTCCTGGCTCCTGTCATGTTTGCTCTATTTGTCTGTCTCTTGATTAGATTTCTGAAAAGATGGGGAACCCCTTGGGCAGGGCTAAACTATGAGGCAGGAGAGTTCATCATTCAGCTGCCTCCAAGAGTAAAAGACACCCCCCTTAAGGGAAGAGAACATATGTTTTCAGATTACTTTCCTTTGTAAAGGTTCAAAACATCTTATAACCATTATTACTTCATTCCTTGTAATATCTGTGTGGGTGTCAATTGTTGTGTGGCTCTTAAAAGATGGAGAAACTGCAGCATGACAAGACTCGCTAATGTCAACCCAGACAGAGGACTAAAGACAAGATGGGTTTCTGGACTCCTGGCATCAGTGCGGACATCACACTTCACCTGTGCCTGTCTACAGATTGCCAACGTAGAAGACAGTCTTAACTCTTGAGAAGAAGATGAAAGCATTAACTTCAATTGCTAAAAAAATTGTTAGGCACTATAAGTGGCCTTACCTCCTAAGGAAATTATGAGAGACTGTGTGAAAATGCTTACTATTCAGGGAAGAAATGGACTACATATTTTAGGAAAAAAAATAAAATGTGTACATAGTTTTTGTTTTTGGTCCAAACTACTGAGATGGTAGTGCAGGTGTATTTTTAGGTCTGGACATGGATATACAGGAGTGGTAAAGCTGAAAGTTGACTTTTCAAATCAAGACACTCAGAGTCCAACCCAATGGTAACTGTTTCTCCCCTGAAATCCTGTGGCTTGAATCTCACAACAGACAAGCAGAGCATTTCCATTTTGCTGGGACTCAGGACTTACAGGAAATTACTCTTTTGCATGTCTGATCACTATGAAAATTGATTTTCTACAGAGAGCGAAAAGTACCAGACCATCTTGGCTGCCTAGCCTCCTGATCTATGCCCGTGAGTGGCACTTCCACCTTCTGACTGAAGCCTCTAGGGTCTCTGGAGCAGCAGGTGGGTGCACCCTCTGGTTGGAGAGTTCCATGAGTTTTAGATGTCCATCTCCAGTCCCTGTGAGCTATGAATGTGATCACAAATAATTACTACAACAGGGGAGAGAATATCTTAGATGCCCTGGCATGATGCTGGTTAGCAGCCAGAAAATAAGGAACTGCTCTTCTCTTTGCGATGTTCAAGTACATTGAAATAGACCCACACTTGCGTGAAAATGGCAGGGCATGTGCCATATTGTTTGCTCAGTTGATTTCTAAGGGTAGAGTGACAGGGATGGGGAGTTGAGTATCAGCCACATCTGCTACTGTGCCTATCAACTTGTTGATCGGGAGAAACGTCTTCATCACTCTACTCCTGTCCTCAGTCTCTTGAGATTCTAAAGACCATGTTCTATCCACGTCTCTGAAGGGAAGCACAAGGCCCAGCCACTTTGACACGGACTAAAGGATAGATGGAGGGACCCTTGGGAGTGCAAGTACTAGATGGAGGCAAGGTTTAGGAACTTCAGTGCTCAGGTCTGAAATGGAAGACACTCCTGTTCTGGAATGCAACTTACCTTCTGTACAGGTTTTAAATATTAAGTGCCCTCTCTAAATGTGGATACAAATAGGGTATATCTCAAAGCTTTACACATGGTTATTTATTTTCTTGATCAAAAGAAGTCATTTGTACTTGGATAGATAATGAATGTTACTGACTTAACATTTATAAAACAAGTACTCCCTAGTTCCATGGAGGAGGAAAAGTACTTAATTAAAACCAACACATGAACATGTACATGCAAACACAATAATTGAAGAGCAAAGACAGAACTGGTAGCTGTCGACACTGTTGGAACATCAGCAGCAGGGTACATTGGGTAAGGTACTCCACAGGGTGTTCTTTCACATGGCAGGCCAGGGTGCAGGATTTGTCAGGATTTCCCTCTGAGCCCTGCCAGCTTTTATTTCTCTTTGTCTCTTAAGCATCAGCATTTAAACAGAAACCTCTCACTGACAATGTCTAAAATTCAACTCCTCATCTCCCTGCTTCCCCTTTCAAATACTGTCCCTCCTGCTCCTGTTGCATCACACTGACTCCCCAGATAAAGCAAGGGCCCTCATACTTCCAGTGCAACTTCAGAGTAGCTGAGTGATCAGAAGAAAAGGTCAGGCTCATGCTGGATTCCTCCATTCAAAGTTCACCACCCATCACCCAAGTCTTGCCTCTGGAATCTCTCAGATTGCTCATTACTCTCCAACCCCAGGGCCACCGCCACCATTCCTGCCCTGGATCCAGCTCCAGACCTGTTGACTGAGTTGCTGTACTGGTTTCAAATTGGTCTCCTAACTTCTCATTCTTCCCACCCCCATCTATCTTCCATACTGCTCTCACCCCAGAGTACCTTCCCTATCTGCTGAAGGGACTCCTCTACTTAAAACCTTCAGTGATATTTCTTTGCCTCAAGGCTGGAGGCTAGGACTGATGAGGCCCTTCTCTGTGTACCCAGAACTGTGAAGCTCCCCGGAGCATTTCCTACACTGAGTCACAATGTATGTTACATGCATGTCTTCAGCATATCCTCTCCTTAACTAGGAGCTTCCTGGGGGCTAGCCATGGAGTTTATTCCCTCTGTTCCCCATTGTCCAGCCTAAAACCTGGCATGGGAGGTGCTCAATAGAGAATGTTAAATTAATCGAAGCAAGAGAACAATACAAAAGCAGCATGATGGAGAATGCCAGCCCCTGAACACTGACTGGCTGGTCAAATCTGAAAAACCTTGCCCTGTTCAGAATGGCCCACTTGCCTAATAGATGTGCCTAAGGATCATTTTGCAAAAGAGTCAAAAATTAGATGTTCTGAGGATAGGTGTGGGCCTTTGGAGACCTAGATAAAATTGATATAATATGCTGCATAGGGAAAAGGGCAAACAATCTGTTTCAATAGCTGAATTAGATTTAGAGAGTAGTTAGCAGGAAAGATGTTTGAGTTTCAAAAAGCATTCCAGTACATTTGCTGAAATAGGTTCACTGTAGTTATGAAATTGTCTTACTTTTAAAGGAGAATTTTTACTTTTATTTTTATTTTTTATCCTCATCTGAGGACATTTTCTGCATTGCTTTTAGAGAGAAGAAGGGAGAGAGAGAAACACTGATGCAAGAGAGAAGCATTGATTGCTTGCCTCCCATATCCACCTGGGCCAGGGATCTGCATCCAGCCAGGAACATATGTGTCCACATTAGGGGTTGCACATATCCAACTGGGGGTCACACACGCACGTACACAAACCTGTGGTCAACTCACAACCTCACAACTCACAACCGATTTTCGGTCAGGTATGTGCCCTGACCGAAAATTGAACCCACAACTCTTTACCTACAAGACAAAGCTCCAACCAACTGAGCCACAATGTCCAGGACTAAGGAGAATTTTTAAAAGGCACCTAACCTGGTAGCCAAAATATGATCCTAACTGGGAGAAGTATCCTCTCATTGGGGAAGAAGGTTGGTGGTTGTTGGCCACCATTAAACAGAGATGCTGCTCTTCCACAATTACAACAAACATCTTTTGGTGGGTCCATAGTGTGCCACCTCAATAAATATTCACAATGATAAAATCCAGGTTCCCTGGAACAAGAGGGCTCAGGGCCATCCAAATGAACTCTATAACCTTATTAGGAAGGGATAAAAATAAGAAGACTTCCCAAACTAAAATTCAATTTGTTACTTCCATGAAAACTACTGTATTTATGCCCTAAGAAGTTCTGAAAGAATGCACAGTCATTACTCAGAAACACACTTTGGTAACAAGAGGTAATTACATAATTTCTATTAGTTTACTTGTTCCTTTTTTTTCTTCTGCATTAGTTCCTAAGGAAAGCCCTCCATTCTGTTACAGGACCTGAAAAGTTATTCCAGGGCAAGTACAAAAGAGAAGGAAAATAAAAAATCATACAAGTAAACTATTGTTCTTGACCTTAGGAATGATAATCACATCTGAAGTGATTTTTACATGAAGAAAACCCATATTTCTCTTTGAAAAGAAAAAAATGGTAAATCTGAAACATTTCAGACCTTCCAAAACAAGCCATACTTCCTTTGAGTCACCTTAAAAGGCTACGTATCTGGTCCAGTGACTACAGACCCATGCAGTCTCCATGGGTAAGACTTCCTTTAGCATCAAAGGCATGAACAAAAAAAGGTAGAAATTAAGGAAGTTAACAAATAATTTAGCTATGTTAATTGTATATGATGCTCCAATTTGCTTTATGTGTGTGTTCCCATCTGATTTTTTTTAAAGCTGAACAATAACATTTCTAACTATTGAACCAAGAACTGGAGGTAGAAGGTGGAAGATGAAGAAAAAACCTCCACATCCTCATGGCCCCTGGATTTCTCCAACCCCCTGAATTTATCTTCATTTCCCAGTAGCATAAACCCTGACACCTTACTTGTAAGATTCCTGAATTAGGCTGCCTACCAAACAGGCTCATCAACATGGAGGTATCTGGCCTTGCATGGATCTAAATCAATGTCTGCTTTAAAGAGTTCCACAGAGTTCCACATTTGGAAATCTGTTCTGAGCATAAAAATATGGCTAAAACTGTGGGACAGAAAGGAGAGTACTGTTGGTTCTTCTTGAAAGAAACGTTTAATTTCTCAAGATGCCCCCTTTAACATTTGATACCAATTTTACTATTAGAAATTATGTTCCAGGGGGTTCACTTTTAGTGCCTAAATTAAGATAAGAAATTAGAAGGAAAGGTTGGAATGAATCTAATCCAGACTTTGATGGATCCCTGTAGGTGGTTAGCCAGACTAAAACTGGACACCTCCAAAGAAGAGGATCTTTCTTTGCAGAGTGAGCTCATACAGCAAAGAGCATGGGTGAGAGCCAGACAGACCTCATTACAATCTGCACTGGCTCCCTTGCTAACTAAGGTATCTTAGAAAGTTACTTAACCTGTGGAACACTGTGGATAAGAGCAGAGGTTCCAGAGCCGGGCTACCCAGAAGCAAATCCCAGTCCTGCCACACACACCTCTGGTAGCACTGGTTGCTTACTCAGCCCCTCAGTACCTCAGTCCTCTTACTGGTAAAACAAGGATGAAAACACAACGTACCAGATAGTATTGTTTAGAGGATTAACTGAGTGCCTATTTATAGTAACCTCTGAAAAAGTATCAGCTTATCATAATCATGATGATGATGATGGTGGTGATGGTGATGATGATAATGATGGTAATGATGATGAAGAAAGAGAAAATGCTGTAATGAGGATCAAATGGATCTCGTGTAGATAGATCCTGAATATATGCCTAATGCACAGAAGCTGATTATTGTTATAACTGTACCAATAGGAAATTAAGCACCTGCTTTTCATATGTATTATCCCATTTAATGCTCTGTGAAACCCTGCCATAGAGGGTAGAAAACTGGAATTTGCAGGGATGAAATGACTTGCTACAAATGTTGTATAGATGGGAAGGGGTAGAGCTGGGGTTAGAACTGTGAAGAGCCTGACTTCAGATGCCACACTCATTATTACACAGTATATTCACCTTCAGTAAAACAGTGTTTCCTTATATTAAGTCATGTTAACTACAGCCACCCTGACTGTTAGAACTTTCCTCTCTTCCATTCTTTTCCACAGCAGCTGAGGCCACACAGTATCTTTGGCTTGCCTCATGTACCACTGTGGGGGCTCCTGACTTGGGCCTCCCTGCTGTGCCCACTAGCTTCCAGTATCCACGTGGGCCCCTTTCGAAGTTTGGTTGATCCTCCTAGGACTCCTGCTGGCTGGGCCAGGTCCCTGCCTCTATTAAGAGAGGAAGATTGAACTTTCTTGGTTTAATAGCCAAACAACGGCAGGGTCTTTTTAAACATAAAAGTAAAACTAGGCTCTTAATTCCTAAATTGGCCCTCACCTTTTTTCTTCTGGGATGTTCTCCAACAACATTTGAAGGAAATCCTGGAATGAGAAAAAAGCAAACCATTAAAGATGTCCATCGATGAGTAACTGCCAGGAGTCATGCCAGAGACAGAGCATTCACAGCTGTTGACAGCTACCTGCTGGAGAAGCTTGGCCCGAATGGAATTATTAGACTACATACCCAATTTATCAATTTACCAAGGCTTCAATCCAATCAGTTTAAGAAATTTGTTTTGTAAAAACCAAAAACAATCTTTTTGAGTAAGTCGCAGTTGCAGCTGCGGCTCACCGATGTTCAGCCCACTTCTGCTCCTGGCTTACCGCTGTTCGCCTCCAACCAGGAAAAAGTCAGACAGGAAGCAGCGCGGCCGCAATGGCTTTTAAAGATACCGGAAAGATACCTGTGGAACCAGAGATGGCTATTCACCGAATCAGAATTACTAACCAGTGGGAACATAAAGTCTTTGGAGAAGGTATGTGCTGACTTGATCAGGGGCACAAAGGAAAAGAATCTCAAAGTGAAAGGACCAGTTCAGATGCCTACCAAGACTCTAAGAATCACTACAAGAAAAACTCCCTGCAGGGAGAGTTCTAAGACTTGGGATCAATTTCAGAAGAGGATCCACAAGTGACTCATTGACTTGTACAGCCCCTCTGAGATTGTTAAGAAGACTACTTCCATCAGTATTGAGCCAGGAGTTGAGGTTGAAGTCACCATTGCAGATGCCTAACTCAATCTTCTTAATAAACTGACTGTCAGTTGTTAAAAAAAAAGCACAAACAAAATAAAAAATGTAATGCTTGTTATTTTTACCCAAACCAATGGTTTATTTCATTTTGTTTTAACTATTTTCAAAACATTGGCCATAGAACAAAGCCCTGTCCCTCTCTACTTAACCAGTTTTCTTCTTCATGAGCTTCCCCTAGATATCCTGTTATATCCTGAACAGCCTCAAACTGAGAAGCTAACCACTAACTTGCAACTTTCTTGCATTGCTCAGGAAAGATAAAGACAAACATCAAGATGATTAATATCCCAATGGAGGAACAAAGATGATACAATGCCAAAATGGTGCACTATTCCCTGCCTCCATCTGCAGCCTCTCCCAGTACCACTGTGCAAGCCCTTGACTCTCTAACATTTAGGATGTTTCAATAATAGATATTTTAAACCTAAAGACATGACTTAAACATACCCATCGCTTCTTTTACTATGGAAAATTTCAAACAGATTCTAAAGTAGACAATAGAATATAATCAACCTTCATCATAACCAATCTGCTCCATCCACTTATCTGCCTCTTGTATTATTTACAACTGAATCCCAAACATTACATAATTTCATCAAACAATGTTTCAGTAAATGTCACTAAAAGACAATAACTCTTTTAAAACATAACTGCAATACCATATGGCCTTAAGAATCTACATATGAATATTCAAAAATCACATTTATATTGAATTTGTTCCTTGAATATTGTGACCAATCTTTTCAGTCCATCTAATTCTGGAATCTTGATTTGGTCTCAACTAGGTTTCTCAGGTAAAATGTAGGACACCCAGTTAAATTGGGGGCATACTTACCACTAAAAAAATTATTTGTTGTTTATCTGAAACTCAAATTTAACTGGATGTGGAGCATTTTTATTTGCTAAATTAGTGTTAACCCTGTCATCTGAAGATTTGGTAAGACACATTTTGAAACAATATACAACATGAAATAAACAAGAACAACATTTAACTTTCTTGGGATCTACACTTGAAGTTTTTCTTTTAATAAACAGAAAATCTTTCAAAAGAGGTTCTTTCAAGAGAGAGTAGATGACCAACTATGACACTGCCAAATGAACACACCTCCAGTTGGAAGCCCCACCCATACCCCAGAGCCAAGCCTGGGGATCCAGGGGCAGAGTAGGGCTCTGATGAGACTCATTTAACTCAGAGTGTGAGATGGAAGCAGGGGGAGGAGCTTTGGATTACAAACAGATGGAATCACAGAGGAGTGGAAATCTGTAAACAATTTGTATGACAAGGTGTTCTTTTTCTATCATTGCACTAGCTTAGCCATCACTACACTGGTGAAGACAATCATCCCTTTCTACACATTTTTGGGTGCTTAGGTCTATTTCTTCCAAAGGCAAAGTGTCCTTATTAAGGGCAATAATGAAAAAATTTATTTCTTGCAACTTCTGTTTTCCTTATAACACTTTACTTATTTATTGCTACTTCACCCAAAATAAATGATACTAAGAATACTAGCTAATATTAAAGGCACAGATCCTGCAGTCCAAATGAGAGGGGACAACCCCAAATAGAATAATGCCTCACATCTGAATTCCTTCCCTACACCTGCAGTGTGGATACAGTATAGGGAGAAAAATACCCCAGGAAGTAAGAACAATATTTAGAATGTGAAAAACTATTTTTGCTTTTGTTTCTTAAAGCCATTCTTTTTGTTTTAATAATTATTTTGTAAAAATTTTGAATTAGATATTAATTTATCAAAATTGATTTATTAATAAATTACTTTGTAGGTATTTCATTGGCTGAATGGCAATATTCTTGCTTCTTAAAAAAACCCAAGTACTGTAAGTATAATTTCTTACTAATTTTACTTCATTATCTCCTTAGAGCCCATATCAACTTATCCCACATTTGTACAGTAATTTATGCTCAATTATGGGAGAGGGGAATTACATCAACTCAATGGCAAGGGGGAATTTAAATTCATGAGAAGCAGGATATGCAAAGTTAACTTTAATTCTGCCCTCTGGCATCTTCCAGTTACAATTGTATCTTTTTTTATAGGACCCTTCTTACTCCTTTCATAGACCTAATTTCTAACCTCAAAATGCTAGTCTTCCTGTTCCTTCCTTCCTTTCATCCATCCATCCTTTCTCCCTCTCTCTTTCTTTCTTTTTTTTTTAATTGGCATATACCCCATGCAGTGGACTCATCACAGAAACTTTTACCCACTCTCCATAACAGAACATTAAAAAAATACATTCTTTAGGAATTTTTGTTTTCATTTCCAACTCTCCTAATAATCTATATGTTAATCAGATAAATTAAGCTTTATGATTAAAATAAAACTACATTGATTTTGGCACATGGCTAATTAGGTAATTTTTTAGTCTTCGTGAAAGTACTCTATGAAAAGTAGCTGCATATAGATTCTACTGGATAAACTGGCATTTGCTTCATAATAACACAGTCTAAGCATTTCTGACAGATGTTTTTGAATAATTATCATGGTCATGGGGAGGGAGAAAGGAGAAACAAAACAAACAATCAAAATGTTGAAGCAAGGTCAGTGCTGTACAGGGTAAGAGCTGAGAAGAAAGAAGAAGTCATGACCAAGCTCAAGAAAGCAGTTTTAATTAAGGCTGAAAAGATGATGATATTGAAATCCTATATAGGTAGGATGTTTGGAAGGGAAAAAATTAAGAAGAAAATTTTATTTTATTTTTTTAATATATTTTATTGACTATGCTATTACAGTTGTCCCATTTCCCCCCCTTCACTCCCCTCCACCCTGCACAACCACTCCTGCCCACAATCCCCCAATTTAGTTCATTCCATGGATCTTATATATAAGTTCTTTGGCTTCTACATTTCCCATACTATTCTTACCTTCTGCCATCAATTTTCGGCCTACCATCTATGCTACTTATTCTCTGTACCTTTTTCCCCTCTCCCCCCCTCTCACTCCCCTGTTGATGACCCTCCATGTGATCTCCATTTCCATGGTTCTGTTCCCGTTCTAGTTGATTGCTTAGTTGTTTTTGGTTTTGTTTTAGGTGTGGTTGTTAATAACTGTGAATTTGCTGTCATTTTACTGTACATGTTTTTTTATCTTCTTTTTCTTAGATAAGTCCCTTTAACATTTCATATGTAACGGGGATACAAGGGCTTGGTGATGGTGAACTCCTTTAACTTGACCTTATCTGAGAAGCACTTTAACTGCCCTTCCATTCTAAATGAAAGCTTTGCTGGATAGAGCAATCTTAGATGGAGGTCCTTGCCTTTCATGACTTTGAATACCTCTCTCCAGCCCCTTCTTGCCTGCAAGGTTTCTTTTGAGAAATCAGCTGATAGTCTGATGGGAACTCCTTTGTAAGTAACTCTCTCCTTTTCTCTTGCTGCTATTAAGATTCTCTCCTTATTTTTAATCTTAGATATTGTAATTATGAAGTGCCTTGGTGTGTGCTTTCTTGGGTCCAACTTCTTTGGGACTCTCTGAGCTTCCTGGACTTCCTGGAAGTCTATTTCCTTTGCCAGATTGGAGAAGCTCACCTTTATTATTTGTTCACATAACTTTTCCACTTGCTGCTTTTCCTCTTCTCCTTCTGGTACCCCTATATTTGGATGTTGGAATGCTTGAAGATGTCCTGGAGGTTCCTAAGCCTCTCCTCATTATTTGAATTCTTGTTTCTTCATTCTTTTATGATTGGATGTTTCTTTCTTCCTTCTGGTCCACTCCATTGATTTGAGTTCCAGTTTCCTTCCCATCACTATTGGTTCCCTGTGCATTTTCCTTTATTTCACTTAGCGTAGCCTTCATTTTTTCATCTAATTTGTGATCAAATTCAACCAATTCTGTCAGCATCCTGATCACCAGTGCTTTGAACTGTGCATCTGATGGGTTGGCTATCTCTTAGTCACTTAGTTGTATTTGTTCAGGAGCTTTGATCTGTTCTTTCATTTGGGCCATTTTTTTGTCTTGATGTGCCTGTTATGTAGTGAAGGGTGGAGCCTTAGGTGTTCACCAGGGAGGGGTAACCCACATCACTGCATTGTGATGCTCTTTGTGAGGAAGGAGTCCAAGAGGGGTACAGAGAACGCTTGTTCCGCTCTCTGCCCGATTTCAGTCACTTCCCCCACTTCCCACAAGCAAATTGGGCCCTTCTGGTGCTGATTCCTGGGTAGATGGGCTTGTATATATTCTAGGACCCTGTAGGTCTCTCCAACAAACTCATCTGTGAAGCTGGGAGTTTCTTCTGCTGCTGTCTTAACCCCCGCAGATGTTTTCAATCAGTGGTTTGAGGCTTCATTTCCCCGTGCTGGGGCCCTGGGTTGTGCAGTTTGCCCTACTCCCCAACTGTTCCTCCCAGTTTATCTGTGCAGGAATGTGGGACCACCCACTCCACCAGCTGCTGCCTCGCTGGGTCCACCAGGTGCAGCCTTGCCACGAGTCCTCTCTGTGCGCCTGTCTGCCCTTCCTACTGGTCTGGATGAGTGTGTCTTCTTTAACTCCTTGGTTGTCAGATTTCCATACAGTTCGACTTTCTGTCAGTTCTGGTTGTTTGTTTTTTGTTTTTAAATTGTTGTCCTTCTTTTGGTTGTGTGAGGAGGTACAATGTGTCTACCTATGCCTACATCTTAGCTGGAAGTCAAAAAGTGAATTTTAAAAAGAAGAAATTGAGGGACTTCTGAGTAAAGAATCTGGTTCATAGCCTTCTTCATCAGTATTATTAATACTATAAATAAAATTAATTAGCAATATAAACAAAAACACAATCCACTTAAAAAATCAGCAAAACTTCACCAGCACCACTTAAACCAGGAAAGAAGTACATCCTTGTGGTATAAATTTTAAAAAGGCAACTAAGGAAAGAGATATAAGATTCCAATATAGTTTCCATCCTGTCTTCTGCACCACTTCCAACCTCATGCTTAGCAATATTGAGACTGGTGAATTGTCCAAACCCTGAAAATTCTCCCACATACCACCCACACATTTGGAAAGAAACAGGAATATCTTTATCTTTCCTCTTTTTTTTTGACTGGGAGGGACTGGAAATGTTTGCTGGAGAAAGATGAGTAATAGCTGGGAAATAAACAACTGAGGATGACATTGCTGAACTGTGTAGGTTGTAGAGCTCCAAGCTGAATTAGTGGAACAGTATTAATTGAGGAAGTAGCTGTAATGGAAATAAGCTGCATCCAAATTAGGTAAAGTGAATCTTGACTGGGTACATTTAACAAAACTTCAAGAGTTAAAGAAGCCAAATTCTTACAACAAAAGCTGCATACAGCTCCATGGAGCTCTTTCCCTGGGCCCCCTCCATGCATAAAATCCAAACTTCAAACTGTAGCTTAGAAAGGAAGAAAGACATGTCTAAGAAGAGTTGGGAGAGAAATCAAGGATCATATTCCAATACATATGAGCATAAATAAAAGGTCAAAACAGTGTTACTGATGCTGAGGATGAGCAAGAAGTATGGCAGAAATAAAAAGAGAGGAAGAAATAAAAAGAGGCAGAAATAAAAAACACAACATAAAGAAAAAGAATCCAGTCTTGAAGAAGATACAGTCCAAGAAGCAGAAAAAAATTCTCCATGAATGCATTATGCTATAAAATAAACTAACGTAAGATCATAATAAGAACATAGATTCAGTGAAATGAAAGCTCAAAGACACAATTACAAAACAACAAAATGAAATGAAAAATCAGATTGCAAAGCAAAGGAAATAAATTAAGAACCAAAATAATGCCAGTATAGGACAGTAATAAAATAGAAACAGCAAAGAACAGACATTAAAGAAAAAAAATGTTATAATAAAAATAATAATGTTGCTTGAGATAAATACATACCATGAAGAGTAAAAAAACAAAAGCAATTAGAAAATAACAAGTGTGGAGGATGAAAGTGTTATAACATATGGGTAACTGGTCACATCCAACGGAAAAATAGAAGAGAATGTGTTCAAAGATATAATTAAGACAACTTCAGTGAAAGAAGGAAAAATAGAAGCTATAACTAAAAATATAGTTTTATGGAAAAACTATAGACTCATGGTCTATAGACTATGATATAGACTCATGGACACCAAGCCATTTTTTGATTAAATATTTTTATCTGTAATTAAATGTCAAAGATAATGAAAAAATTCTTCTGTCATCTGAGTGGTATGTATAGAGGAAAAAGTAAACCGACTTCAAATTTTCAAGAGCAGTGTTTAATGCCAGAAGGCAGCTGAGCAATATCCACAAAGTTCCAAGGAAATGAAAATGCAACCCAAGAATATTATGCCCAGCCAGTTTATAAATCAAACATAAAGGCAACAAACAAACATTCTCAAGCACATAAGAACTCAGACATCACAGAACCAGTGAGTCTGCAAGTTAAACACCAATTTGATAACAAAATTCAGCCAACAAAAAGTTGAATGCAAATAAAGAATTCAAGAGTATAGAAGTATGGTAAAGACTACGGTGAATACTGAAATCATTTAAATACAGAGTCAAGATTCTACAGCTGTGAAAACTGTGGTTACAGTACATATTAATATTAATTTCAACCTAAACTATGCAAATATTAGTTAGTAAAAATTTAGAATTGTGGGGAAAGTAGTAAAAGTACATAATTACTGATTTCATCATCTTTTACAAAAGTGAATCATGCTTTCTAAAATTTCTAAATTCCAATTTCTAAAATTGAAATATATAGCTAAAGAAAAAAATAATTTTAACCTCTAAAGATTGCTTTGCAATTGTGTTTTTTAACCATAGAAGAATGTTTTAGGAAACAATATCTCTTAGATTTATATGAAGTTCAGGATATTCACTTTACTTTATATTCCCTTTACTTTCTTTTTCATTTATTAAATTTAAGTAAAATAAAATTTAAAACATTTTATTAAAAAGCTAATATAATATAATCATATTTTTATAAACTTACTTCTAAATATATCTTTGTATCTACATATGTGTACACACACATATATTATATACACAGAGGCACAGATACATGTACACATATCATATACACTTATAAAGAGAATGAAAAAGACAAAGTGGCATTTACCTAATATTCATTTTAGGTATTTATAGGGGGTGGGATTTTGAATGATGATTTATATTCTTCTTTGTACTTTCTTTTATTTCTTGAAGTTAAAAAAAATGAGTATGTGTCAGTTGAAAAGGCAGTAATTTCCAAACTTACTGCGGTATTGGCATAAGGAAAGAAATATAGATAAATGGAATAAAACTGAGAGTCTGGATATAAACTCTTACATTTATGGTCAATTGATTTTCAATAAGGGTAATTCAGGGAGGGAAAGGATAGCCTTTTCAACAAACGGTCATGAGACAACTAGAAATTCACATGCAAAAGAATGAAGTTGGACCATCTAACTCATACCATATGCAAAAAATAACTCAATATAGTTAAGAGACCTACATATAAGAGTGAAAACCATAAAACTCTTAGAAGAAAACATAGGATTACATCTTCATGATTTTCAGTTAGGGAATGAAGAAAATATTTGCAAATCATAATCTAAAAAGGGACTTGCAATCTAGAATATATAAACTACTCTTACAACTAAATAATAAAAGACAACCAATATAAAAGATCAACAAATGATCTTCATAAACATTTCTCCAAAGAAGATATACAAACAGCCAGTAAACCCATGAAAAAGGAAGCAACATCATTAGCTATCAGAGAAAGGCAATTTAAAACAACAATGAGATACCATTTCATACTCGCTAAGATGGCTATTATAAAAAAAAAGAAAACAACAAGTGTTGGTGAGGATATGGAAAAATTGGAACCTTCGTACATAGCTGGTGAGAACATGAAATTGTGCAGCCAATGTGGACAACAGTAAGGCAAATCTCAAAAAATTGAATTATCATATAATCCAGTAATTCCATTTCTGGGAATATAATAAAAAAATTGAAAGCAGGGACTTGAAAAGATATTTGTATACTAATGTTCAAAGCAGTATTACTCACAAGAGCCAAAAGGTATAAATAACCCAAGTATCCATCAACAGATGAATGGATAAAGAAAATGTGATGTGTGTGTGTGCATATATATATATATGTGTGTGTGTGTGTGTGTGTGTGTGTGTGTAATGAAACATTGAGTCTTAAAAAGGAAAAAATTTCTGACACATGCTTCAAGATGGATGAACCTTGAAGATATTATGCTCAGTGAAATAAGCCAGACAGAAAAAGGACAAATAATGTATGATGCCACTTATATAAGATCCCTAGAGTAGTCAAATTCATAGAGACAGAAAGTAGAAGGGTGGCTGCCAGGGACTGTGGGGAGGGAAGAATATGGAATTAGTGTTTAATGGATACAGGTTTAACTTGGGAAGATTAAAACATTCTGTAGGCATGGTGGTAATGGTTGCACAACAGTATGAATGTACTTAATGCACTAAACTACATACTTAAAAATGGGTAAAATGGTAAATTTTATATATATTTTACCACAATTTAAAAAGTAAAAATTAAAACAAAAAGAAGAATAAAGTACTGATACATGATACATGAACCTTGAAAACATTATGCTGAAAGACAAGCCAGTCACAAAGTTCCACATACAGGGGTGGGCAAAAGTATGTTTACAGTGTAATACAAATAAGAAATACCAGTAATTATAAATAATACAAGAATAAACTGTGTTTTGTGTACTCACAATTGTAAACTTACTTTTGCTCCACCCTGTATTATATGACCCCATTTATACAAAATGTCTAGAATAGGCAAATCCCTAGGACAGAAAGTAGGTTAATGGTTGCCAGGGGCTGAGGAGGGTGGAAAAGAAGAGTGACTGCTCATAGACAAGGGGTTTGTTTGAAGGATGATGGAAATGTTCTGAAATTAAATAGTGGTTGGTAATGGTAGCACAACCTTGTGTATATTTGACGAGATTGGGCACGTTTGGGGTGGTACGGCTATAGACCAACCTTACATATACTTGAAAAAAAAAAAACAACCCACTGGCTTATATACTTTAAACAGGTCAATTTTACGATATGTGGATTATATCTCAATAAAGCTTTTACAAAAACATAAAACTATTATTTGAGAGAAATGAAAGAAAAACTGAATGATTTGGTGGAGAGACCACTAAGTATTCCATGGGAAGTTGAAATCAGAACCTCAGACACACAGTAAATACAATGCACTTATTTACCATTGCAGGATCTTGGGAGAAGTGGTTTTTAGCAGTAGGAATTTCATCTAATTGGTCAACCAAGCATATGGCTTCTGAGCCAGTTTTCAAGTTGCCTTTCCACATATATGTTTAGGAACAGCCCCTCTTCCCTAACCAAAAGAATAAAAATGTGGAGGAATGTGGAGACAAGAAAGAGCCAGCACACTCATGCTCTTCTCTCCATGTGTTCAGATTATACTTGCACATCATTTATATCTGACATTGTGGACAATGTGACCCCAAACTGCATAAGAGCACAAATGTCAAATATCAAAAATACCCATCCCTGGCTGGTGTGGCTCAGTGGATTGAGCACCGGCCTGTGAACCAAAACATCAGTGGTTCAATTCCCAGTCAGGGCACATACTTGGGTTGCAGGCCAGGTCCCCAGTTGGCGGCATATGAGAGGCAACAAATGGATGTATCTCTTAAACATTGATGTTTTTCTCCCTCTCTTTCTCCCTCCCTTCCCCACTCTCTAAACGTAAATAAATAAAATCTTTTTTAAAAGAAACCCATCAATCCAATCTGAGCTGAGGCTACATCCTCTACTCTCTATCAGCTAGCTATGAGCACTGTTTCCAGGACCAGTCCCCCTTTGTTAACTTTCTTATTACTATGTGTACCTTGGCCACACACTTATATAGGGTGACATTCTTTCTCTGATAGTTTTGAGATCAGGCTGTCTGAATATTTCAGTGTATCTTGATAAACTATCGGTTTATCAAATATATATGGTGTACATACTGTGTGCCAACTATATACTAAGTACTGACCAAATGAAGAGCATAGTCTGGCCTTGCTGAGTTTATACATAGAATGGAGGAGATAGGAAAAAAACCAAGTGATCTTAAATGAAAATATAATTATAAATAACACAATGGCAATGAAAATGAAGGCTAGTAAAAAGGCAAAGGGTATAGAATGACAGGGTGGATGCAGGTATGATTAGCTGGGGTGACTCTGAGAGTGTGGTATTCAAACCAAGACAAAACGATAAGAAGGAGCCAACCTTGCAAAGATCATTCCATCTAGAGGAACAAGATTGTTTTCTTGTTTTTGTTTTTAAGGTCACTTAAGATGCAACTATCCACATCACTGCACACAAGATAGCTTTGGGTCACAGATATCTTGAAACTAGAGGGAGATCACCTCTTTAAAACAATACTTCCTTGTGTCCGCTTCATTAGCTTCTCGTTTTTCCTATTGCATTAAATCATAAATCTTTCCCACACTTTTTAATGCTCACATCATTTAGTTTCCACATACCACACCCCCACCAACTGTATATCACACTCATGAGAACTCATAAATTACCTGGGAAAGAATCAACTGCCCATGACATGTGTGAACAAATTTTCTTAAAAATGAAAAATAGGTGTTATCTCCAAGTCTTCCAGCAAGAAATCGGAGAAGGAAATAGCCCTAGAAGAAAGGAAGAAGTAGAAGTGAAAAAGATGACTATCATAGGTTCATCAGAAAAATGCTTACACAATCAGCTCTAACTTACCCACCAGCACTTTGTACACATCTAGAATGCTCCATCTGATGTGTTCCAGGCTGCCCTTTATACTCTTACCAGTAAGGTTGGGCCTAGAAATTAAGGATCAACTACTTTGCTTTCAACTCATCTGGGCATTCCCATTCTCATTTTTTCTTGGTTTGCATGAAGTCTACACACTCATCACAGACCAGAAGGAGAGAGGGGCTTGGCTCCTCTCTCCCTCAGCAATCAGGAAAGAACTTTACAACTCAAAATACTTCCTTCTTATTCCTATATTCTAGTTGGAACATGACAGCAATTTTAAGATTCTGCTCTTCAAAGCTGACATGAGGCAGAGAAAAGGGAGATACAGGGCAGGATATCATTCAGGTTCCTTTGACTCATGCCCTATTTTGGGTGTATAAAGTGTTTTAATTATTAGACAATTAGATATCTATCCAGTCAAATGTCATTACAATATAGCGTTTTTTTGTTTGTTTTGCCCCAACCGTGTTACTGAATACTAATCTTCACTATTTATATGTATAACCAAAAAACTGCCTCACCATAATAACTGGCTTCTGTCACTTAATGTGCTTACCTTTAAATAATGAACCTGCATGAAGACCTTCTCTGGGTTGAGCCCATGTTTGATGACAGATGATCCTGAGTCACTCATATGGCCAGTTTTCTCTTTATTGGGTCTAAAATGATGCAGTAAAAGTTTTTTTTAAGTATAGCACATTTTAAACTAACTAGACCATAATATCATCATAGTCTTACTTTCAGAGTTGCTCAACAGTGCCTTAATTCTACTCAATAGTACCAAGTATAATTTAAAACAGTTTACATTATAAATTTGTATACTGAACAAGGAGCAATTTATATTTGGGTTGGCAACTTGAGGTTGGCCATTGGCAATATTTTACGTCACCATATCCAAGATTAATGCTTGCCAGACCTCAAGGAATCCAAGTTCCAATGTGCATTGTATAAGAACCTATGCACTTTTCTTTCAGTGGGAATGATGGACTGGGAAATGCAATGGAAAATGTATCTTACATTGAAGAATAAAGAACTTATATCTTTTTCAAAAATTTTTGAAAACCCCATGTTATTCAATTCCCTTGATTTGTGTTTAGTAATGAGGCTCCTTTAAGAAACATTTATTTAATGAACAAGCAAGACAGAAGCAAACTCATAGATACAGAGAACAAACTGATGATTGCCTGATGGGAGGAGGTTGGGGGGATTGGGTGAAAGAGGTGAAGTACAAATTGGCCATTACAAAATAGTTATGGGGATATAAGGTACAGCTTAGGGAATATAGTCAATAATATTGTAATGGCTCTACAAGATGTCAGGTGGGTGCAAGGCTTAAAGGGGGAATCACTTTGAAAGTTATATAAATGTCCATGGACATGGACAACAGTGTGGTGATTACTGGGGTGAGAGGGATATAAGGGGACGAAATGGTAGTAGGAAAACATATAATAAAGATTAAATTTTTAAAAACAGTTATACAAATGTCTAACCACTATGCTATATAGCTGAAACTAATATGGTATTGTATGTCAACTGTAATTGAAAAATAAAAACAAAATTTAAAAGAAGTATTGTACTCTGAAGTCATTTTAGAATCACAAAAACAAAAATGAAAGTTGTAGAAGCCCATGTTTTTAGAACAGGTATGGACATTCAGAACCACATACTTCAATCTCCTCATTTCACAAACAAGGGAAAAGGAGGCACATAGGAATTAAGTCTGCATCCAAGTTCTCATGGATTGTTTTGATTTGTGTTAACATTAGGACCAAAACTAATGATTCCTTATTATCTTTTAGAGTGTTTTCCACTATGCTTTATGATTTTAAATATTTTTAAAAGTCCTTTTAATAAAATATAATTGTGTTATAGTGAAGCTTCAACAACTAGCTAAAGTTAAACTATGTGAAAAGGTATTTGCAGCTTTCAGCTGTTCTAAAACCAGTCATTTGTTGGACAAACACTGAAGAGTACATACTGAGGTGAGTAGAACCCAAAGGCTCCTGAGACTACCAGCAGGTCAGAAAGGCTGGTGGTTATTTTTAGATGGTAGTGTAGTATAAGTACAAGTGACACGGCCTTTGGAATTGAAGAGACTTCATGTTGAATTTCAACCTTACTTCTTATGCCTGTTACTTACTAGCAGTTTAGTTAATTTTTTTTAATCCTCAATTTATTCACTTGCAAAATGGAAGTCGTCCTACCTATCTTCCCAGGTCCTATGGGGAATAATGGAAATATGTATGTAAAATCCCTGGTAAGGGCCAGGGATACATAAAATACTCAATAAACTTAATAATAAAATATTATAAAGTTGTTAGCAATGAATACTGCTAAAATCAAGGTTAGTCATCTGATGTTAAAGGCAATGGATTTAGGCTGTTCTTTCACTTAATCCCCTATGTCCACAAACACAACATGTAAGGATGTTGGACCACTTCGCAGTGTGCTCTAAATGCCAAGCAAATAACTTCCAATTAAATCTCTGCTGAACATTTCAGTACATTACCCCAGCAAACACAAGGCTTGGGACAGCCAGCCACTAGAGCAAACTGTATAGTTTCAGTTTTTCTACTTGATCCCTGACTTATCTACATGACTGTGCTTGTAGGAATAACTAGTCCCTTTCATCTTCATTTAAGACTGTATTGAAAAGCATCAGCTTTACTCTTGTTCTCAAGTCTGTCCTGGGGTTGAGTGTTTTTATTAGGAAAACCACACTGGCTTTGATAGGGAAAGCCCACCAGCCACAACCTTGCAGGGAGGAAGGCTTTTCAGAACCCGAATTCAAACCAATTTTCCCAGCCTCAAGAGAGACAAGCTTGCTGTAAATTTTTTAAGCCCTTGAATTCTGAATTAGACTAATAGAAGGGGTGGGGCACAGAGGACGGATGTAAATCTCTGCACTGAAGGCTGGTTTCCAGGCTCGAGTTCCCAATGATGCTTTTAGTTGGTGCTTTATTTCCTTTGCCTAAAAATGTCCTTCCAGAAAGCATCACTCTCTTATTCTATCCTTCTACCATCTCCAAATGAAGATGTGTTCAAGAAAATTCTTTTATGCTGACAGCATCCAAGGCAAACGTAGAAATCCCCAAGAGATTCCTTTTAAAGCAGGTGTGGTGCTGGAGGGAGCAGTGCCCAGGCAACCTTTGCAGTGCTCCATGAGTGTAAAAGGGCTGTGCTACTCTGCTTCTCACAGTGCCCCTTACCCCAGGTCTGTACAGAGAGAAAGAGGAAACAAATGAACTAATGAACTCCCACTACATGAGAGTCAACAGATGACTCTCACAGGGGAGTGAAAGAAGTCACATCCAAAAAGAGTACAGCAGTCCCCCCTTACCCATGGTTTCGTTTTCTGCAGTTTCAGTTACCCTCGGTCAACCGACGTCCAAAAATATTAAATAAAAAATTCTAGAAGTAAACAGTTTATAACTTTTATATTTCATGCTGCTCTAAGTAGTTTGGTAAAATTTCATGGCCTTCCCACTCTGTCACACCTGGGATGTGAATCACCCCTTTGTTCAATGTATCCACATTGTTATATGTTCCCTACCTGTTAGTCACTTTGTAGCCTTCTCTGTGATCAGATCAACTGTCACAGTATCACAGTGCTTGTGTTCCCCTTATTTTGCTTAATAATGGCCCTAAAGCACAAGAATAGTGTTGATGGCAATCACATATGCTAGAGAAGCCAGAAAGTGCTTCATTTAAGTGTACGCATGGAAGAAAACAGCGTATGTAGGGTTTCAGGCATCCAGTGGGGGGGTCTTGAAACGCATGCTCCATGGATAATGTGATGGGGGTAAATTACTGTACATACATATGTACAATTCTATTTAGATGGGGTCAAAGAACAGGCAAAACAGAGCTATGGGGATAGAGATCAGAAAAATGGTTACCTTTTGGAGGGAGTATTGAGTATTTGGGGAAAAGAGGAAGATTTTGGGGATGCTGGGAGCATTCCAAATATTGACCAGAGTGGTGCCTTCCTAAGGATAAATTGTAAAAATCTATTGAGCCATCTAGAAATATCTGTGTACTTCAGTGTATGTATGTTATATTTTAATTAGAAGTTAAGAAAAATAGATGCACATGAAACAGTATACATTTTGTGAGACTAAAAGGGAGTCAGTCTAGAAAAGGGGCTTTGCTGTCTATGTGCCATGAACACATGACTGGGATTAACGAAACCTTATATATCTGACAACCAATGAAATATCTTTTTAAAATAACATTATGCGAGTCAGAAAGAACTGTGGCAAATACAATTGGCTCAATCTACCCCCAGTTTCATCCACCTTCTTCCTTGCCACATATACGATCAAATTTGAAAAGTTAAATGCTCACTTTCCAAGTGTCCTTGAGGCTACAAATAGTTGGAATACATGCACCAGGCCAATGAAGCAAAAGCAGGGGCCTGCTCTGGTTGGAAGTAGGGTTCTGGGATAGCTTTTGCTTTCTTTACAAAAAGGGAAAATAATTGGTACTGTACCTCTCCCCCGCAATTATGGTAGATGGAGCTGCAGCAGCCACCTTGCAACTATGAATCAGCAAATCAATATGCTATGGAGACCAGATGGAATGAAAGAAGGCAAATAGTCTTTGATGGCATCATTCAGCTGTTGGCTGCCCAAGACTGCCTACCTTCAAAATGCTTACTGTTTGAGAAAAATAAACCCCATTTGTTTAAGTCAGTATTGCTTACTATTCTATTAATTATAGGTAGATTCATTCCAAATGATAAAGAATCAAACTAACAGCTACCATTTCCTGTAACTGCCCTGTGCTAGGTATCCCATGAAGCTCTTCTCATGTATCATGGCCTTCTGCCCCCTACAAGAAACTGTTAGGGCAGGTACTGTGATTAAACCCATTTAAAAGTGGAGGAAAAAGAGGCCTGGATACAACCACAGCACTAATTAGTGGCAGAGTTGAGCTGGAACCAGGGTCCTTGGAACACTGAAGTCCTTGCTGCATGCATAGGCCTCGTCAAGATCCAGGTCTCCAACTTGGTTGTGCCAAAAACTAAGTGAAGAACCATAGACACGTTGCTTACCTTCCATGAAATGGAGCTTCCTCACCTGTAACAAGTGTGATGAGGCTCAGGTAACATGAAAGCACTTTGTAAACATGAACGTGTTAAGCATTTCTTAGACATTATTCACCAGTGTTTATTTCCTTGGCTGGAATACATGGAATGCAAGAGATCAAGTTACATGGTTGTTTGGGCTGAAATGCCCTTGGTTTCTGTTGTACCTGGCATCAAGTATAACAACTGAGATTAGCATGACCTTCCCTGCCCACCTCTTTCCTTTCCCATTGCACTCCCAGAAGAAACAGAAACATTTAAAGAGTGGTGACAGTGGCACTAGATACCCCGTGATTTGGAATCCAACCTCTTGAAAAAAAGGACTGATTCTGCAGGACTATCACCAAGGGTGGGATTTGGGAAAATGCCTCTGACAGGCGCTCAGATGCATCCACTGCGGTCTGAAGACCTACTGCTCTGCCATAGCCCACATGGACTGTCTGCCACCATTCTCTATCCGGTACTCCTTGGTACAAGATATCTTCCTTCATAAACTCACTACTGTTTGCTTGAGCCAGGGACAAGGCATCCCAGAAATGACACAGAAAGATTATCAGCATTTCAACATCTCTGTCTGTGTATCCATCACAGCTGTCCCACAACATTTGACTGTCTGGGAGCAGGGTCTCGCTCACCCACAATAATGTCAGCAGCTAGAGACTACCTTTGTGCAGACACTTGGCCTGAGGGTATTCATCTGAGCCCAAAATGTATAAGTGAGACCTACAAGTGAAGCAGCATAACACACTGGCTAAGAGTTTGGGCATGAATCTTGACTCTTAAGGGCCACGTAATCTTAAGTGAGTCACACAACCCCATGAAGCCCAGTTCTTTTGTCTGTAATGCTGTAGCATCTAAGAATACTTAGCCAGAGTTCCCATTGGCATTTAGTACATAATATCAATGTACTTTTATCATCATAATGAATCACAGATTGGGGTCCAGGGAGTGCCAGTTCTTCCTCTCACAGGCAAAGACATTAAAAACACATCACCATACAGTTATGTATATATGATGTCATCGTTGGGGGAAGCTGGGGGAAGGGTACACAGGAACTCTCTCTACTATTTTGATAATGTCTTGAGTCTAAAATTATTCCAAAATAAAAAGCTAAAAAAAAAGACACGATGCATCAGTGTAGCCTTACACCTTCCATTTGTGAGACCCCTGATTCTGCAGGACTATCACCAAGGGTGGGATTTGGGAAAATACCTCTGACAGGCATTTTCCCAAACCCCATCAGGGTTGGTCTTTAAGCCTGCTCTGTACCATGTTACAATCAGAAAAAAAATAAGAAGAAAGAGCACATTTAGAGTTTGCTTAAAGTTCTGGTAAGCTAGGCCTAGGCATATTCCTTACACAGACACCCCACAGTCTACACAATTCAGTGAAGAAATTACTAAAATTCTGGGTAAAATATGGAGGCAGAATAATTAAAAGTATGCAAGTTTTATATCCTCCATTTGTTTTTGCAACTTTCTATCTAAAAATTTGCATAATGAACAGTGGCCATGGACTTGCTCTTGGATGGTGCTACCATAGAGAACTGGACAAAAGGCACATATGTTTAAGTAATGAAGTTATATTGTATTGAAGCTACTGGTGTTTGGCAAGTTTGACAGGTTGTGTGCTTTTCCAGTGGATTTAGCATAAAGTTTTATCCCATTGGGCACCACTATCCTGTAGCAGACACAGCAGAATATTACCATGGTGTTGAAAAAGGCAATTGCTGAAATGATTTAAGACAGAAGGAGGCATCTCTCAAATGAGTCAGAGGAAAATTGAAGAAGGTATATTCTGTCCCCTGATGGTAGAAGGAGCCAGTGTTTGGTACCTAGGGTAGGAGAGGTCAGCTGCTGAAGAATGGTGATAAGGAAAGACACTATAGTTAGCAGGACTGTGGAAAATGGGAACAAACTCCACAAATTTTGATAAATAGGGTAGGGAAATAAAATATGACACTTAGAAAAGCAGGAAGTAATGAGCATCAACACAAAACCAAAATAGTCCTCATGGTTTGAACAGTCATAATACAGAAATTCCTCTCTGAGAAACACAATCCCAAACGGAGAAAAAACAAGGAACAGATTAATACAATGGTCTGAGCAGTATATTAACACATTCAACATAGCAAGAGATAATATGGACACATTTTCAAAGGAGACAAAGAAGAAAATGGAGAGCAAAGACACCAACATGACTGTGCAGGAGGTTCCCAATAACATGGATTTTCAAAGGACGTGTTTAAAAGATGAAAGGGGGAACTCAAGAGAAGGAAAAAACCAAAGCTAAATACAAGTGCCAGGAAGCTGTAAAATTGTTGCCAGGAAGGCAAAATTCAGAATGAGCCGATGTTAATGGAGAATACCCAGGACAACACAAAGGGCTTTTGAAGTAATATCTAGAGCTTAAGGAAGACCAGATGTTAGGAGGTGACAGAGTGAATAGAACTAGTTGACTCCCACTTTGCTTCAACTTTTTTTTTTTTTTTGCCAAGGAGAAAGATTTCCAAACTGTGCAGGGTAGAACAAGCATTGTTATGGAACGGCAGTTCTGTATACAGAAACTGATGCTGGGTACAGGTGGAGAGGGCTCCTGCATCCTTTAGAGGAGTCCTGACCCGAGGCTCAGGTGAGTGACAAGCCACAATGGTGGAAAGCTTTCACCTGCCATCACAGACCTCTGAGGGGTCAAATCACGGAGACAATGGGAAAGAGGCTGATGGAGATAGACAAAAGCTATTTTGATTTGTAAAGAAAGAGGGGATAAGAGGAAGGGAGGCACAATTCGTGACTTGGTTATTGAACAGATAGTTTGTGAGCACTTTGAAGAGAATATAATTAACTGTAGGAGTTAGCACGGGATTGTGGGGCCACTTACAGAAATTCACTGTGGGCATCAGGCAGCTGGCAGAATGGTTAAGCATGTGGTGGCTGTTTCATGGCTTTACAAGAAGGTTAAAAAACAGAACCCCAAGGCTGTTGATTAATTACTTGATATAGCCAGGAGAGAGTCCTTAGGGCTGTGTTCAAGGAACGATGACTTATTGGCTTAACAGATTTGCGTTGAGTCAAAGATAGGAGTTTAGCTGGTTGATTGACAGACAGCATCCATGTTCAAGAACAGAAACCACCACATGCTGGAGTGAAGATCCAATAACAAAATTAACAAAACAATAGTTAATAAGGACAGAGAGGTTTTTAAAAATAAACATTTACCTATGAAAAAGATTTAGTATAATAAATTGTCTGTAAATTCAAGATACAGCCAGAGGTGACTGATGCGGCTTTCAAAACAATAAACTCGATGGTGGGTGGAGGGACAGGAGCAATGAGGATGTAGCAGGGAGTACTGCAGGGGAGGGAGGGGGTCGGAGAGAGTGGGGAGCTGGGGTTAAGAGCTGAGCTCTGGAGCCAGACCTACCTCCACTTTCACCTCAGCTCTGCCATGTACTAGTGGGAATAGGCCAACAACCTCCATGCATCTATTTCCTCATCTATCATGCGGGAAGGGAGATGGTACTAGTACCTATTTTATAAGGCCATTTTGAAGATTAAACAAGATAATATATCTAGAGTGCTTAGAACAGTGTTTGGCTCATGGGAAGCACTCAATGAATGTTGCTAAGGAGAAAACTGTATGGGAATTGGAGCGGTAAAACTGCCATGAGAAAGGGTATGATAGTGTTTAAAAACGAAATATGGTATATAAATGGATAAATAAGATGTAGTATATATGATATATGTATATATATAAAATATATATCACATATATACATTGGAATACTATTCAGCCATAAAAGGATGAAATTTTGACATTTGTGATAACATGGATGGAACCTGAGGGTATTATATAAGTGCATCCAACTTAATTAGTGCTTATCCTTTCTTTTCTGGACTACACAGATAAAGAGAAGCAATCACAGTCCTACTGCATTTTTCACAAGTGTAACCTCAAACACAATGCTGTGCTTAGTTCTGGCGTCACATTTGTAGAAAGCCATTCAATGAAAGGAACACAAAGGACCAAGCCTAAGAAGGCAAATGTTCTTCCAACCTACAATACATATGACAAATTTACAAAAACTTGTGACCTAGTGACCAGGAAAATAAAGAGGATGGTCTTCAGATATGTGGATTGTCTGGGAGAAGCAAGGTGAATCCTGTGCCGCTCTGAAGGTCAGGACTGAGATGGCTGGGCAGACCCCATCCGTAGACAGGGGCCCGCTGGCTCTAAGGAAACCATTCTCTGATGGGCTGTTCCCCAGGGGTGCTGCTCCTTGCTGGAGCACTGAGACGGGGTCCTGGGAATGCTTAGAAGCTGGGTGACTGTTTGTCAGGGATACAGAAGGTTAAGCAAAAATCACTTTCAAGATCATTTTTGTTTAGAAGGTAAAACAACCTAGAACATGTTTAAACTACAGCAATTGGAAGTAAAACATTATTCACACCTACTGTAGAGGAGTCAGCCAGATTGCTATGTAGTTTTGGCCTCATAAAACAGCATCAAGGGTGATTTTGATTTAAAAAAAACTCTAATAAATTAGAGGAATCTTAACTGAATTTTATTCAACCACATATATTTGGGAGTAGATTTAGGTATAGGAAGCAAGCAATACAAGACTCTCATTACACTGCTACAGAGCTGTATTCTGGGGGAGAGCATGGAGGAAAGATAGGTACATATACAATACACCCAAACTGGTATCCTCACTAGCCAGCCTAAAAGGGACCTCTCAGTCTAGCCAGGACTAAGGTGATCATAATAAAACATGCTGTCTGTCTGAACACACATTCAGAGCACAGGAATATAGAAAACCTGAAAATTACAGGAAGCAAAAGCAGAAAGAATAAAAATGGGAAAAATTTTTTGTACTGCATCAAAACCCCATAACTTCATTCCAGAAAGAGGCAAATGAGACAAAACACTAGGTCCTTTTTGCAAGGGAGGCTGGAAGCACGTTTTGAACACCACAGCATGTGTGGTGCTATGTGCCAAGATAATGGGAAGGCTCATCTCATCTTATGACTCAAAGAGGAGCAGATGCTCTGTGGCAGCTAAAGGACTTTTCCCTCCTCAGTGAAGGGTGGCAGGAGGTAGAGGGCTTGCCTGGGTTTGAAGCCCAGTATACACCGGGATGTAATACAGGACAAATAGTTAGGAGAGCAGCTCTCTTCTAGTCTTGTGGGCAACTGTGTACTATTTAGGTCTTGTATTTACCATTCTGTGCACTAACAATAAGTATAAGACCATTTGCCACAGCATTGTTTGTGAAAGCAAAACCTAGAAATTTCCAAAATGTCCAATGATTAACAAGTGGTTAGACAGTTAGTTATGAAACATTCATATCCTGGGATATTATGCAGCAGCTAAAATAAAAGAGACCTACATGTGCCTGTAACAGAATACTAAGGATTATATTATTAAGAGAAAAATGGAATGGAAAGCATTCCATGGAGTGAAAAAAATTCACACACACACACACACACACACACACACACACACACTTGTGCATATATACTTGTATTTGAAGGGTGCTTTCTTGGAAATAAATCATCTCTGTAGGGAGGAGGTGTCTGTTTAAATACGTGAAGGATACACCTCACGTATTATAGAATTTGCCATTTAATGATGTACAGTTCAGTGGATTTTAGTACATTTACAAGGTTGTGCAACCATCACCAGTACCCAATTCCAGAACATTATCATCACCCTCCAAAGAAACCCCACATCCACTGGCAGTCACTTTCAATTTTCCCCTTCCCTCTGACAACCATTAATCTACTTCTTGTCTCTAAGGATTTGCCTATCCTGGATATTTGAGATAAATGGAATTACACAACATGTGGCCTTTTGTGTTTAGCTTCTTTCACTTAGCACAGTGATTTTCAATCTGTGTGGTACTGCACACTGGAGTGCCACAAAACTTTTAAAACATGCAATACCTGATGGAGGCACTGACCTCTTCTCTTTTACATTATAAATTTAAAAGAAATGACAACAGCCAACACAACAATAGTTGTCCAGTGTGAAAGATTCAAAACTATACCTACTTTTTGTCAGATTGGCAAAATAATTAATATATTTTTTGGTGTGTTGCGAAATTTTAGTAATTAATTTACATATGCCATGAGATGAAAAAGGTTGAAAATCGCTGACTTAGCAAAATGTTTTAAAGATTTGTCCACTTTTGTAGCATACATCAATACTTCATTCCTTTTATGGCTGATTAATATTATATTGTATGGATATAACATATTTTATTTATCCATTCATTTATTGATGGACATTAGAGTTTTCACTTTTTAGATATTAAGAATAATGCTTCTAGAATATGAAAACACTAATTTGAAGAGATATAAGTACCCTTCTGTTCGCTGAAGCATTATTTACAATAGCAAAGATATGGAAACAACCTAAGTGTCCAATGACAGATGAATGGATAAATAAGATGTGGTATGTATGTGCTATATAAAAATATATATACACACACATATTATGTTATGTGAAATGAGTAGGACAGAAAAGGACAAAAACCATATGATTTCACTTATATGTGGAATATAAATTTACAAAAATAGCAAATAAACAAAACAATAATTCATGGATACAGACAACAGATAATTGTTACTAGTGAGGAAGGAGGAGAGGTCGGGGGAGAGCAAAATGGGTAAAGGGGTCAAATATATGGTAACATAAGAAAACTAGACTTTTGACGGTGAATGTGCAAAACTACATAGATATCAAATTAGAATGTTGTACACCTGAAATTTATGTAATGCTACATCTATGTTAGTTACCTCAATAAAAATTAAATTTTAAAAAAGAAGGGGGGAAAAAAGCAATGCTTCTATGGACAGTTGACTATATGGTTTTGTATGGGCTTATGTTCTCATTTCTCCTGGGTATACACCTAGAGTAGAACTGCTGGGTTTTACAGTAACTCATGTTCAACTTTCTGAGGATCTGCCAGATTGCTTTCCAGAGGGCTACACCATCTTCCACTCCCACCAACAGGGTTCGAGTGTTTTCATTCCTCCACATCCTCACTAACACCTGCTCTTATTTATCTTTTTCATTACAGTTACCCTAGTAGGTATGGAGTGGTGCCTCACTGAAGTTTTGATTTGCACATCCCTCATGGCTAATAGTGTGAAGCCCCTTTTTATGTGCTTATTGGCCATTTGTCTATATTATTTGAAGAAATGTTTACTTAGATCCTTTGCCACTTTTTAATTTGGTTCTTTGTCTTTTTATTATTGAGCTATAAGTGTTCTTTTTCCAATTATTTATACCTAGTGTATAGAAACACAACTGACTTTTGTATATTGGTGTTGTACTCTGCAATTTTATTGAACTTGTTCATTAGTTCTAACAGGTTTTTTGGGGGGAAGAATTACTTAGGGTTTTCTACACATAAGATCATACCATCTGCAAAAAATGATACTTTTTACTTCTTCCTTTCCATCCTGGATGCCTTTTATTTCACTTTTGCCTGACTGCCTTGGCTAGAACCTTCAGTATAATGTTAAGCAAAAGTAAAATTCCTCTTTTTTATTCTTTCTCTCAGTCATTCACTTGAAAGAGGGAGGATTCCCGTGAAAATTGGATTTTAATATGTTAGTAGGATATCTGCCCTCAAGTCTTTGCAGAAGGTCCAGACAAGGAACTGTTAACAGTTTTTGTTAGCGTTTCTGTATCAAAACCATTGGCTTTGATACAGAATACAACACAAACTAAATGGGAGGCAGAAGGAAGGGCAAGCAAATACTTTGTAGAACAAAGTCAATTTAGGATACACGAGAAATCACTCACTACATGGGAGTTTTTCTGAATGAGAAACTAACACTAATTAGCCAAGAATGTAATGTGCATATTGTTAGGATTGGCTAAGTGCATGAGATATCCTTAGAGGATGGGCAAAATGAGAGGGCACTACTATTGACTGGTATAAGTATAGGAATTACTTTTCAGGAAAATATTTCATAAGCAAAGTATTACAGTGAATCAGTGCCATACCAGGCAGCAATAAAGATATATGCATATATACTTATAAAACTTTTATTTTCTGAAAGATTCACAAGAAAATGCTACCAGTGATTATCTTAGGTAAGGATTCCGGTGCTGGGGATGGAATTTTATACCTTTCTAAACTGTTTGAATTTTTTGTTAAATGCTTTTATTTTTAAAAAAAAATCATGATTATCTAAGCAGTAACTATAAACTGGTTTCTTTTTAATGTTTTTCTATATTTAAAAACTCTACTAAATTTATTGCAAAACTAAAATACCATGTACAGTAAAAGTATGTAATTAGGAGCCTGTTGAGGAGAATTCTATCCCTCCCTTAGAAATACCTGAATGATGAGTAGCCAGGTAAGGTCTACAAAAATGATCAGGGAGGGTTATTTGAGTTCAACTACTCTGGACAAGTCTGTTGTCCTTACTGGGTAAAAGAAGTGAGAGCTGAGAGTGTCTCTCTAACAGGAAATAGGAACTGAGTGGGCAGCTCAGGGAGGTGGAGATAGCTTTTGAAACAGGAAAAGGCAGAGTCTTTTTCTGGCTGGCCGAGAGCGCTCAAGTTTTTCAAAAAATGCTGGCACATGTATACATCCTCTTGTCACGAAAGGAGAGCAATGGTCTACACAGGTAGCTGGCTAGCATGTGTGGTTCAAATAAAGAAAATCAAACAGGAAGAACACGGTGGAGGGGATCCCAGGACTGAGGGATGAAGGGTGGAGGGCAGGAATTCCAAAAGGAAACATAGACACTTTAGAAACTGCACCGGCCAGCGCTGGTGGTTGGAGCTCAGGTAGAGTTCTCTTCAAGGCCATAAATGCAAGAACATTTTCTTCTCAGACCCGTGGTCAGATTTTGTGTAGAAGCCAAGGAAGCTGTATAGAGCAGAACCCAAGGGGACACCAGGATGACCCTTACGCAGGGATTAGGCCAGAAGCCATAGGTAAGGACCATATGAGGACCCTACTTGTCTTAGAAACATTGCTAATTTAATTCTTACCTCAAGCTATTAGTTTGAGCATTTTTGTTCAACATTCAGATTTTTTAAAGTTTGTTTTTGCTTTTAATCCCATCTTTTTCATTTGTAACAAAACATTCTTATACTTTTTATTTATTTACTTTTTAATATATTTTATTAATTATGCTATTACAGTTGTCCAATTTCCCCCCTTTATTTCCCTTTGCCCTGCACACCCCCCTCCACTCATATTCCCCCCCTTTTAGTTCAGGTCCATGAGTCAGACATACAAGTTCTTTGGCTTCTACATTTCCTATATTATTCTTACCCTCCTCCTGTCTATTTTCTACCTACAATCTATGCTACTTATTCTCTGTACCTTTTCCCCCTCTCTCCTCCTCCCACTCCCCAGCTGCTAACCCTCCATGTGATCTCCATATCTGTGGTTCTTTTCCTGTCCTAGTTGTTTGCTTAGTTTATTTTCGGTTTTGTTTTTGTTTTAGGTGTGGTTGTTAATAATTGTGAGTTTGCTGTCATTTTACTGTACATGTTTTTTATCTTCTTTTTCTTAGATAAGTCCCTTTAACATTTCATATACTAAGGACATGGTGATGATGAACTCCTTGAACTTGACCTTATCTGAGAAGCACTTTATCTGCCCTTCCATTCTATATGAAAGCTTTGCTGGATAGAGCAATCTTAGATGTAGGTCCTTGCCTTTCATGACTTGGAATACTTCTTTCCAGCCCCTTCTTGCCTGTAAGGTCTCTTTTGAGAAATCAGCTCACAGTCTGATGGGAACTCCTTCATAAGTAACTATCTCCTTATCTCTTGCTGCTTCTAGGAGTCTCTCCTTCATTTTTACCTTGGCTAATGTAATTATGATGTGCCCTGGTGTGTTCCTTTTTAGGTCTAACTTCTTTGGGACTCTCTGAGCTTCCTGGACTTCCTGGAAGTCTATTTCCTTTGCCAGAATGGGGAAGTTCTCCTTTAGTATTTGTTCAAATAATTTTTCCACTTGTTGCTTTTCCTCTTCTCTTTCTGGTACCCCTATGGTTTGGATGTTGGAACATTTAAAGATGTTCTGGAGGTTCCTAAGCCTGCCCTCATTTTTTTTTTTTTGAATTCTTGTTTCTTCATTCTTTTCTGTTTGATTGTTTCTTTCTTCCTTCTGGTCCACACCATTGATTTGAGTCCCAGTTTCCTTCCCATCAGTATTTCACTTAGGGTAGCCTTCATTTTTTCATCGAATTTGTGACCAAATTCAACCAATTCTGTGAGCATCCTGATCACCAGTGCTTTGAACTGTGCATCTGATAGGCTGGCGATCTCTTCATTGCTTAGTGGTACTTGTTCTGGGGCTTTGATCTGTTCTTTCATCTGGGTCATTTTTTTTTTTTTTTGTCTTGAGGTGCCTGTTACGTAGTAAGGGGTGGAGCCTTAGGTGTTCACCAGGGTGGGGCAACCCACATTGCTGTGTTGTGACCTGTTTGTGGGGGAGGGGTCCCAGAGGGAACAATGGTGCTTGCTCCACTCTCTGCCAGATTTCAGTCCCTTCTGCCACTTCCCCCAAGCAAACTGGACCCTTCTGGTGCTGATTCCTGGGTGGGTAGGTTTGTGTATGTTCTAGGACCCTGTGGTTCTTTCCAGTGAACTAGCCTGTGAGGCTAGAAGTTTCTCCCACCACCTCAACCACAGGTTTTTTCAGTCAGAGGTTTTTAGGCTTTATTTCCCTGCAATGGAACCCTGGGTTGTGCAGTCTGTCTCACTCCCCAGTTGTTCCTCCTGGTTTATCTACAGTCAAATGTTGGACTTCCCAGTATGCCAGCTGCCTCCTTGCTGCAAATCCTCTCCACCTGACTGCCCATCTCCACCCCTCCTACTGGTCTGGATGAAATGTTTCCTCTTTAACTCCTTGGTTGTCAGAATTCCATACAGTTTGATCATCTGTCAGTTGTGGTTGTTTTTTGTTTTTAAATTTGTTGTCCTTCTTTTGGTTGCGTGAGGAGGCACAGTGTGTCTACCTATGCCCCCATCTTGGTTGGAAGTCTCTTGTACTTAAAAAAACAATTGAAAAAAGTACTTAAAAATGTCCTTTTAGGTCCCAGTAAAATTAACTTTTTAAACAGTCCTGTCAATTGTAAGTGTGTCGGGAGGAAAGGAAGGTGTTCCAGGCTCTGGCTGGTGAAGAGGCAAGAACAGGGTGCCCTTTATAGTTGCCAAGAGAGGGTGGCAGCAATAAAAGACAGGACTGGCCAGCTCAGAGCCTTGGGGAGGGTGGTGGGGGGAACAAGGCAGGATGAAGAAACCAGAATAAGCTGGGAGACAGAGTGGGGCTGACTGTGGGGGCTATGTCCTTGTGTTCTCTGTCACTTCTTGGGCAAATATTTACCAAGTGCCAGAGGATCAGTATCTAACACTTGCTGAGTATTTATTATAGGTAGAACAATAAGGAATTGACAATATTCAGCCATTTTAAATGCACCGAAATGACAATTTCCCGTGATTCAGCCTAATATAAGTGTTCTAAATGATTTGTACATCTTCATCACATGGATTCCTCACACTTCTCTAGAAACTATAGTTTCTACAATAGTGGAACCCTGGGTTGTGCAGTCTGGTGGAGTTTCTACAATAGTAGAAACTATTGTGTTATTTTATGGAGAGAAGACTAAAGCTCAGTGTGGTTGTATAACTCTCTCAAGGTCACTTAGCTTGTGGTGAAGTCAGAACTGAATCCAGTCAAATTCAGGTTGTGGGCTCTTAGGGTTAGTATTGTAGAGCCCATGCTACTCTCCTGGGTTGAGAATGAAGACTGATGAGCTCCAGAGAGAATGCAGGCCTGCATCCTCAGATGATATTTCTCTAAAATGAGGCAGGATCAACCAGACCTTGGCCAAGAAGAAATGGAATTGCTACATTTCACTCTGGTCAAAGTCATAATGAATTTCACAAAACCACATATTCACTCAGTTCCTTTAGTGGATCAGTCCTCCTCTTCAGTCAGGGATAGCTTTACATCACATTATTAGAAGCCTTCTTTGAATCTGTACTGACACTTCCATCAGTTTTGAGTAGCCCAAATGTGAGACTCAGTGAGAGCCTTAGGCCAACCAAGAAGAGGATCTCAAGCTCTTCTAACTCAGGTCTGTGTTCCTGAAATAGCCACCTATTTCATCCAGCCTCTAGACTGTATCTCTGACCATGTGTCACCCTAAAATCTGGATAATCTTCCCAGCACTCCATTTGTATATCATTCTTGGCACTGACAATATCTCCCACTGCCTGGATGGTCATATGCAAACTCTGAATTCAGCATCTATGGAACTCCATTACTTAGACTGTCCTTCCTTGGTCCACCTTAGTCTCACAGGTTCTTAATGCCTATCCTCTCCAGTAAACCCATTCTAATTTAATGCCCATTCCCACCATCAATTCACTGCTTACACCTTCCACGCTTTGCTCACTGAGTTCCCTTTTCTCTGCCTCTTTACCAGTCTCATGGCTGTCACTTCTTACCATCCCAGATCAAGCCTCACATCTTCCCAATGGCCCTTTTCTAACAAGCCTACCAATATTAAACTCCCAGTTCTTAGAACTCTGAGGATAGAGCCTAGGATTTGTCTATCTATGCCTTGTGGCCAATATATCAACTCTCCAAATAATATATAAAGAACCTTAGGGATAGAGATCATGTTGTATACAACATTCACTTCTTCAACATTTACAAGTATGTACTCAGTGACAAGCACTGTGGTATACAGAGGTAAAGAAGACACTGTCCCTAGGTTCAAAAGGCTGATGAGTCAAAAGAGACATGTATTAGGTCAGGCCATATAAAATTGCTATTTCTGTAGATTAAAAATAGTTGAATATTGGCAATTCAATAATGTTTCATTCTAAACATAATTACCAAATAAAGTAGTAAGATCAGGATGGAGATACAACCAGAGTATTTAGCGGGTACAGAGGAGGGTCACCAGCTTGTCTTTTCAGGGTAAGGCTTGAGGCTTTTGGCAGGCAGATATCTGTGCTGAGTCATAAAAATTTGGAGTTAAGCAATAGGGGAGGAATATTCTAAATAAAGGCAACACGAAAAGAGGCAAGGAAGTAAGAAAGAACAGGCCTATAGTAGGTGTTATGGGCCAAATTATATTTTCCCCAAATTTTTATGTTGCAGTCCTAACCCCCAGTACCTCAGAATGTGACTGCATTTGTAGACAGGGCCTTTTAAAGGGTAGTTAAGTGAAAATAAAGCCAGTAGGTTGGGCCTCAATCCAATCTGGCTGGTGTCCTTATGTAAGAGATTAGCACATACAAAGAGACAAGAGGAGTGTTGCACACAGAGAAAAGACACAACAAGAAGTAAAAGACATCTGCAAGTAAAAGAGTGAGGCTGCAAAAGAAACCAAACCTGCGGATACCTTAATCTTGGATTTCTAGCCTCCAGAACTGTAGGACAATAAATTTGTTGTTTCAACCACATACCAGTCTGTGGTATTTTGTTTCACAGCCCTGACATCCTAACGCAGTAAGGTTTTATGAACTACTTGGGGTGGCTTGAAGGAGAAGCAAAGAGTGGCATGAGAAGAGGCTGAAAAAACAGGTAGGAGTGATAGGGTGTGGTGGGGCCTTGACTGCTGTATTAAGAAATGTGAAGTTTTCCTTGGAGATGAAGCTTTTGGAGAGTTTTAAGCAAGGAGGTGGCAGAATCTTAGGTTTTAGGTATAGCTCCCCAGTGGAAGTGTGGAAGATGATTTGACAGGACAAGATTAAAGGCAGAAAACCATTTGGAGGCTACTGGGTTGGTACATGCAAGCCATTAAGTTATACACAGAGAAATAGTAGTGTTAAGGGTGGGGAATTGAGAAATACTGGGTTGGCCAAAAAGTTCACTTGGTTTTTCACATTTTTCTATAAGATGGCTCTAGTAGTGCTTAATTGCCTTTAACTTCATTCAGAAAAAATTTTTAGGCTGTATTGTAACAGCTGTCATATCAGGGTGCATTTAAAAAAACATCAAAACTGGTGAAAGCCATTTTTTTGTGTAGCCATTTTAATACTGAAGATGGAAGAAAACAACCAACATTTTCAGCATTTATGCTTTACTGTTTCAAGAAAGGTAAAAATGCAACTGAAATTAAAAAAAAAAAACTTTGTGTAATGTATGGAGAAGGTGCTGTGACAGATCGAATGTGTCAAAAGTGCTTTGGAGACTTCCAGCCAAGATGGAGGCGTAGATAGACACACTGTGCCTCCACACACAACCAAAATAAGGACAACAACAATTTAGAAACAACCATTGCTGACAGAAAATTGAACGGTATGGAAGTCTGACAACCAAGGAGTTAAAGTAGACACATTCATCCAGACCGGTAGGAGGGGCAGAGTCTAGTGGCCGGGTGGAGTCGGTTCTTGGCAAAGCAGTGGCTGGCAGACCCTGGGCGTGCAAGGCAGCAGCTGGTGGACCCAGCGAGGCAGTGGATTATGGAGGCACATGGCATACAAGGTGTCTGGCAGACAGGTCGGTCCCACATTCAATGCGCAGATAAACAAGGAAAAATTGTGGAGACAGACAGACTGTGCAACCCAGGGTCCCAGCACAGGGAAATAAAGCCTCAAAATACCCATTGAAAACACCTGTGGGGGTCAAAGTGCCAGGAGAGACTCCCAGCCTCATAGGAGAGTTCACTGGAGAGAACCACAGGGTCCTAAAATGAACACAAGTCAACCCACACGGGAATCAGAACCAGAAGGGCCCAATTTGCTTGGGGGAAGAAGAGGAGGGGGCTGAAAACCTGCAGAGAGTGGAGCAAGTGCCATTGTTCCCTCTCAGACACCTTCCCCACATACAGTGCCACATACAGTGTCACAACCCAGTGACGTGGGTTGCCCCACCCTGGTGAACACCTCAGGGTCCCCCCCTCACTACGTGTAACAGGCACATCAAGACAAAAACAAATGGCCCAAATGAAAGAACAGATCAAAGCTCCTGAACAAATACAACTAAGTGACGAAGAGATCGCCAGCCTATCGGATACACTGTTCAAAGCATTGGTGATCAGGATGCTCACAGAATTGGTTGAATTTGGTCACAAATTCGATGAAAAAATGAAGGCTACCCTAAGTGAAATAAAGGAAAATACACAGGAAACCAATACTGATGGGAAGGAAACTGGGACTCAAATCAATGGTGTGGACCAGAAGGAAGAAAGAAACAATCAAACAGAAAAGAATGAAGAAACAAGAATTCAAAAAAACGAGGACAGGCGTAGGAACCTCCAGAACATCTTTAAACGTTCCAACATCCAAACCATAGGAGTACCAGAAAGAGAAGAGGAAAAGCAACAAGTGGAAAAATTATTTGAACAAATACTAAAGGAGAACTTCCCCATTCTGGCAAAGGAAATAGACTTCTAGGAAGTCCAGGAAGCTCAGAGAGTCCCAAAGAAGTTAGACCTAAAAAGGAACACACCAGGGCACATCATAATTACATTAGCCAAGGTAAAAATGAAGGAGAGACTCCTAGAAGCAGCAAGAGATAAGGAGATAGTTACCTATGAAGGAGTTCCCATCAGACTGTGAGCTGATTTCTCAAAAGAGACCTTACAGGCAAGAAGGGGCTGGAAAGAAGTATTCCAAGTCATGAAAGGCAAGGACCTACATCTAAGATTGCTCTATCCAGCAAAGCTTTCATATAGAATGGAAGGGCAGATAAAGTGCTTCTCAGATAAGGTCAAGTTCAAGGAGTTCATCATCACCATGTCCTTAGTATATGAAATGTTAAAGGGACTTATCTAAGAAAAAGAAGATAAAAAACATGTACAGTAAAGTGACAGCAAACTGACAATTATTAACAACCACACCTAAAACAAAAACAAAACAAAACCGAAAATAAACTAAGCAAACAACTAGAACAGGAAAAGAACCACAGATATGGAGATCACATGGAGGGTTAGCAGCTGGGGAGTGGGAGGTGGAGAGAGGGGGAAAAGGTACAGAGAATAAGTAGCATAGATTGTAGGTAGAAAATAGACAGGGGGGAGGGTAAGAATAGTATGGGAAATGTAGAAGCTAAAGAACTTATAAGTATGATACATGGACATGAACTAAAGGTGGGGAATGTGGGTGGGAGGGAGTGTGCAGGGTGGAGGGGAGTAAAGGGGAAAATTGGACGACTGTAATAGCATAATCAATAAAATACATTTAAAAATAAAATAAAATAGCTAAACAGAAAAAAAAGTGGATTGCAAAATTTTGTGCTGGACATTTCTTGCTGAACAATGCTCCACAGTCAGGTAGACCAGTTGAAGTTGACAGCGATCAAATGGAGACAATTGATTGCGAAAAATCAGTGTTATACCATGTGAAAGAATGCTGACATGACTGAAATTATCCAAATTAATAAAGTTATTGGTGAAAATGAAGGATGTGTCCTATTTTACAGAAAAACAACAACAACAACCCACAAACTTTTTGGCCAAACCAACACTTATAAGGTGACTTCATAGTAATGGCTTAAGCCATTTAAGGCAAGGGGTGTAGATGGGAATGAAAGGGAGGTCAGGAGCGCAGGGAGCTGGATGACTCCCAGGTTTTTACCTATGGCCCTAGAAGAGGCGAGCAGATGGGGTGTGAAGAGATTACCAGTGTGAGATGCCTATAGGGCAGCCAGGAAGAGATTTTGCCAAATGGACAGTTAAGCATTCACATCTGATTTTTAAGAGCTGGCTGGGCTGGGCTGGGCTGGCCTGGCAACTTGGAAGCCTCCAGCATAGACAGTAGGTGTGGCCAGCAGTGCCCATGCCCCACTCATATCCCCTAGGACTTTTATCACCTTGTGCACATCAGCTCTTGGCGTGTTCTCTGTGACTTTTTGTCAGATGTGGCCTGACCTGTTTTGCCCATGAATGATAGATCTAGAAGGACCTGAGAATGTATATCTCTCCAGGCAATGATGATGCAATCTGGGCCTTTTGCTCTTAATGGGGAAACGCTGGGTCTGACTCACAATACCTCCAGAGCAATCCCATGGTACCTGACTTGATATCATGGCACCTAGCATGGCCTCCTTTTCTTCTTCTCACTTCTACTTCCCCCTGTGTTCTCCCTTCCTGGGGATACTTCCAAATAATCTCTGCTTCTAGGCAACCCCACCCAAGTAAGACCACTCCAGGAGGATATACAACCAAGAGGGGAGCCTCCTGGGGACACCAGCTCTGGAAAGGCAGGGAGACAAACAGCAGACAGCAAGGGAGATGGAGGAAGGGCAGCAGAGGGTACAAGGAGAACTGGGGAGGGGTTGCATGAATGCCAGGTGGCAGAAATTCCCAGAAAGCAAGAGCTATCGATGGTACCCAAGAAAGCAGATGAGTCCAATAAAACAGGAACTGCAATATGTTTGATAGAATCTGGGGATCATAGGGCACAATGACCTTAGGAAAAAAGTTTCCTTGACTCGTGATCCCAGTCCTTGGTCCAAAGTGATGAGAGCATCATTTTTCCCTTCTCATCTTATATATATTCTAGTTTCAGCTTCTAGACTTAGAAATGTATCTGTAACTGTATGAAGACTGATAGCAGGTTGGCACTCAGGCATCTGAGAGGTTAGGGTAGATTTTGATGTTGATGAATTTATAGAATTGAAGGGAGGCCCTAGTTTCCCTGTGGGGAAGGAAGCAAAAGAAAAAAGGGAGAGGAGGGAAGGCCTGGAATTACATTCACAGCCTGTGGGGCCAGTGAAGACTGAGGTAAGGATGCTGGGGAGCACTACGGCCCTGGTTGGAGGTGCCTGGAGAACAATGAACCTCTGAGCTACATGTGGGCCTGTGACAGCAACAAGGGACTTTTGAAGGAGGGGAGCTTTTCCCTGAGGCAGACTTGTGGAGGTGCTAATGGATGTATTCCCACATGTGGGTGGGAAAAGACTGCTATGTTCTTCAAGGATTAGAAATAAAAATTTTGAGAAAAACTTTAGAGATGAAAACTTCATGCATATTAGAGAAGGTTTACACATGAACTTTTAATTTTAAAAGTCTTACTGTTTTAAATGGAATATACAGAGTGCTTAGGCATTGCAACTACAGAACTCAGGGCACACACATTTCATTTTGGCTACAGACAGTTACTTACTTAGGGTTTTCCCTTTTATTATGGGATGTCTTTGTGACTGGGAGTGAGACATTCTTGAGCAGGGTACAAGAAGATGTCTACATTTCTCTATAATTGTATGGATTATGGAGGCAGCAGCAAGGAGAAAGACCTACATCAGAATTTGGGCTCATCAGAACCTCCTCAACATGATACATGTTAATGTTTTTGTCAGCACAAGCTTGACTTTAACAATAAATCTAGAAAAATGGGGTGTGATAATAAATCACAATAAAAACCAACAGAGATTTCTTCTGACCTCACCACTAAAGCTCTTCCCTCCCATGATCCTGTCAGAGCATCTAACTAAAAGCACTTACAGAGAAAATGCTGGACTCTAGCTGTGCCCTAGAGACAAAAGGCACAGAGCCTTTTAGAAGCCCCCTGCATCTTCCCTGGCAGGAGTCAGGACTCTGCACTGGCCAAGAGGCAAGTTTTTTTTTTTGGCTGGGGGTGAGGATGGTGAGGGGACAACAGGAGAAAGTGAAGAGGTGGCAGCTAGGCAGTGTAGAAAGGACAGCAATAAGATCAGGTTCACCTGGAGCACAGTTCTGCCAGGGCTGATGAAGAGGTGAGGGAGAGTCTGGAGAGAGCTACTGGGGTCTCGTCTACAGGAAAGGTACCTTTAATAATTAACGAATGAGAAAAGGCAGAGTCAGTAATGTGACCCCTAGCATTTTGAAACTCTGAGCAAATGGCCAAGCCTCAGCAGCCTGAAGCCACATTTACAGGCTGCCCAGCCAAAGAAGGTTGAGAAGGCTGGGAGAACATAAAAAACTACTGAAACTAAAGGAGACTTACAACCACGTCAATCAAAGAAACATTTGATGTGAGCGATGATTTAACACTGGATATACGGAAGGCACAAATGGAAGAGTTTCTATAAATTGCTAAAATTGTCAGGTCAGATCAAAAGAAACCAATTACTTTTTCTCTTTTCACTTTGTTAATAATCAACAACACAATGCTGTTTTCTTTTCTCCCAGTATCTACTGAAAAATTCACATGCATGTTTTCATGTATAAAAAGACAAATATACTTGGTTCAAGGATACCTTCTTTTACTCCAACCTTCATGTCCCTCCTTATTTTAATAACACTCAACGTGATATCGAGTTCCTTGAAGCAGTGAGATGGTTTAAGGAAAGAAGATATCTGCTCTTTAACAGCTGTGTGACACTGGACACTTATTCAGTCCTTCTGAGCCTTGACTCATTTCCGTGAAAATGCTAAATGCCAGCAGGAGAGGTAGGGAAGGACTGGCCAACCAGGCAGGATGAAATCAAGAAGAGTGTGACACACAGAAGCCAAGAGAAGAAAAAGTATCCTTTTTGGGAGGGAGTGGTCAATCATGCTGAAAGCTGCTGCAAAGACAGGTAAAAGAAGTTTCCACAGCAGCTGGCACCATGGAGGAATGTATCAGGACACAGACCAAAACTTCTAAACTGTTTTTGGTCCATCACTTCAAAACCATGGGATATCTTAAAAGAAAAAAAAAAAGACAGCATCTTTAATTACTGTATTATTTTAAGAGACTTCTTTACCAGATCCTATTTGTGTATTAAAACAAAACAAAGTCTGAGAACAAATTTTTACAACTACAGTTCCTCCTTTCAGTTTCAGCAATTTCTAGTTTCTCTGTGTCCATGTCAGGGAGAATTCTAAAAGATGGGAGTAAACGCATCCTAGACCACATAATTCAGGGTGGGTTCAGAAACATTTCCTCTTCATTGTAAGCACATCTGATAACAATGTTTTATGTAATGATGTGCAAGAGGTCTTTCAAATTCAGTCATTTCATAGATACCCTAAATTTAGGCAAATGTAATTTCTGAATATTAAGACAAAAACAAATATCATAATAAGCTTTTTTAAAAAATACATTTTATTGATTATGCTATTATAGTTGTCCCATTTTCCTCCCTTTATTCCCCTCCAATCTGCACACCCTCTCCTACCCACATTCCCCACTTTAGTTCATGTCCATGGGTCATACATATAAGTTCTTTGGCTTCTACATTTCCTATACTATTCTTACCCTCCCCCTGTCTATTTTCTACCTACCATTTATGCTACTTATTCTCTGTACCTTTTCCCCCTCTCTCCTCCTCCCACTCCCCGGCTGCTAACCCTCCATGTGATCTCCATTTCTGTGATTCTGTTCCTGTTCTAGTAGTAGGTCCTTGCCTTTCATGACTTGGAATGCTTCTTTCTAGCCCTTTCTTGCCTATAAGGTCTCTTTTGAGAAATCAGCTCACAGTCTGATGGGAACTCCTTCATAGGTAACTATCTCCTTATCTCTTGCTGCTTCTAGGAGTCTCTCCTTCATTTTTACCTTGGCTAATGTAATTATGATGTGCCCTGGTGTGTTCCTTTTTAGGTCTAACTTCTTTGGGACTCTCTGAGCTTCCTGGACTTCCTGGAAGTCTATTTCCTTTGCCAGAATGGGGAAGTTCTCCTTTAGTATTTGTTCAAATAATTTTTCCACTTGTTGCTTTTCCTCTTCTCTTTCTGGTACTCCTATGGTTTGGATGTTGGAACGTTTAAAGATGTTCTGGAGGTTCCTAAGCCTGTCCTCGTTTTTTTTTTTTTGAATTCTTGTTTCTTCATTCTTTTCTGTTTGATTGTTTCTTTCTTCCTTCTGGTCCACACCATTGATTTGAGTCCCAGTTTCCTTCCCATCAGTATTTCACTTAGGGTAGCCTTCATTTTTTCATCGAATTTGTGACCAAATTCAACCAATTCTGTGAGCATCCTGATCACCAGTGCTTTGAACTGTGCATCTGATAGGCTGGCGATCTCTTCATTGTTTAGTGGTACTTGGTTCTGGGGCTTTGATCTGTTCTTTCATCTGGGTCATTTTTTTTTTTTTTTTGTCTTGAGGTGCCTGTTACGTAGTAAGGGGTGGAGCCTTAGGTGTTCACCAGGGTGGGGCAACCCACATTGCTGTGTTGTGACCTGTTTGTGGGGGAGGGGTCCCAGAGGGAACAATGGTGCTTGCTCCACTCTCTGCCAGATTTCAGTCCCTTCTGCCACTTCCCCCAAGCAAACTGGGCCCTTCTGGTGCTGATTCCCAGGTGGGTGGGCTTGTGTATGTTCTAGGACCTTGTGGGTCTCTCCAATGAGCTCTCCTGTGAGGCTGGGAGTCTCTCCCCGTACCTCAACCCCCACAGGTGTTTTCTATCAGGTGTTTGAGGCTTTATTTCCCTATGTGGGAGCCCTGTGTTGTGCAGTCTCTTTCACTCCCCAATTGTTCCTCCCAGTTTATCTTGGGAATGTGGAACCGCCTGCTCCACCAGCCACCACTGGCCGAGAGTCCTCTCCGCCCAGCTTCCCATCTCTGCCCCTCCTACTGGTCTGGATGAATGTGTCTACTTTAACTTCTTGGTTGTCAGAATTCCACACAGTTCGATCATCTGTCAGTTCTGGTTGTTTTTTGTTTTTAAATTGTTGTCCTTTTTTTGGTTATGGGAGGAGGCACAGTGTGTGGACCTATGTCTCCATCTTGGCTGGAAATCCCAATAAGCTTTGGAGAAAGAAAAAACTGAGTCTTGAGAGTGACAGGATTGGTACAGTTATACAGCTTGCACATGTACCTGCATCAGCCACCCAAAGGCAAACCTCTCTGACTTTCATCTGCTTCCCCTCTGAGCACAACTTCCCTCACAAAGTCCATACTCACTGTCTCCGCTTTCTGACCAACCATTCTCTCTTGTACCAGCTTCAATCTGGCTACCTTCTCCACCACTCACAAATAAATGCATGCATGTCAAGATCACAACATCTTTATGTGGTCTAACCCAAAGGTCACTTCTCTCCCTCCTTTTATATATACCCGTCAACAGCATCCAACACCCCACTCCTACCTTCTTCACTTTTTGTCCTAGCTTTTGGTGTCTGAGTTTTCTCTACATTAATTTCCCCAGCTTCTCTGCTGGCTCCTCATCTTCCTCCCAAACACTTCTCTCACTTTTCTCTCTCCCTAGTGATTTCAATGTGCTCAGATTTTAAAGTATTTATAGACCAAATGTTCCAGTCTTTCCAGTGAGCTGCTGACTTGTAGACCCCACTGAGTCCTCAATATTGAACAGCTATTTGGGCATCTCAAACAGAATGCATGCAAAACTGGAAACTTTGTTTTCCCCTCCACAGCATGCCCCATCCCATTCTGTGTTATCTTACCCAGCTGCTCAAGTCAGAGGCAGAGAAATCATTCTCGGCACTCTCATTTTCCTCTTCTCCACATTCGATTGACAGAAGGCCTGCTAGTCCCACTGCCAAAACATGTCCCAAACAGGTCTGCTTCTTGTGTCTGTCACTGATGCCACCAGGAACTCTATTATAGATGACTGTAGTGTTCTAACCCTGCTCATTGCTCTCTGTGTGCTGCCTGTATCCACCCAACACAGGAACCAGAGCTGCACTATAAATTCACAAGAGAGAGCATGAGCATTCCCTGCTGAAGGCCCTGGCATGGCTTCCATAGCACTTGGAGTAAGGCTCTCAGACCCGGCTCCTGCCTGCTCTCCTTGCCCCTTAAGCCACACTGCCCTCTTCTCTGCACCTGCATCCCAAGCCCTTTCCTACCTCAAGGCCTTCCTGCATCTCTCAGAGGCACTATCCAACTCCTCACTGTAAATCACTGTGCTCCCTTCTCCCTACTTCTTACCACCTGTAACTAGCTATGCACATGACAGTGTCCCTGCTAAGTGGAAGCTTTGTGAGAACATGGCCCTGTCCACGTGGCTGTAGCTGTCCCACTAGCCAAGTGAACAGATGCGAGAATAGCAGTGCTGGGTGGGGACTGCAGGGCTTCCGGCTGGCTCTCCTGAACAATGGATGAGTCAGCTCTGGTGGCAGCCGTTAGCATGTGAGCAGGGACTTCTCTGTAGGAAGAGCTGCCTTGCTGCATGAAAGCATCATCCTCCAGGGTCACATTGGGCACAGCAGTTCCCTTAGACTTGGGCCTCCATGGGCAGTCACTATGGAGTGGTGGGTTTATTTAAAACAGTGACAACAGGGAGCCCAAGGCCTGTCAGGCAGGCTTCTGCCCAGGAAGTGGCCTGGCCTTGGGGGCTGCCATCTAAAGTGGGGGTGATTCCTGAATGGCTGCCTTCCCACCTGTCTGATTGTGGACTCCAAACACTTGGCTCTAGTCTAGAGGGGGTGGGATGAAATCTTCCATTGCCATAGCAACCACAGTCCAAGGCCTAAGCTGGAGGTTTCAGATAAACAACTATTCAGAGAAGAAGACAAGGAACAAAGCAGAGAGGGACAAAAAATGGAAAAAAAGGCAAGAAGTAATCCTACAGGTGCTGTAAGACACTCTGAAAACAAAACTGTGGGGCTGGGAGGAGAACCCTCCCACAGGAGTGGCCTCCTGATGGGACGGATCCTGAACAAAAGGCCCCATTGACACAAACATCTGTTACTACTAAACACTTAGCAATCGATATTTCCTAAAGTGTTTTTTTTTCCTTTTGACTTTAAAGGGTTACTGTCTGACAGGCTACAAAACCTACCCTTCTCCAAGTCCCTAGCTACCACATGAAGTGACTATTAGAACTTCAAACAAAGAATTTGGTCCCTGAAATGGCCTTGTGATAGTTTTTTCCTAAATAGAGTGACACCAGAAAAATGTCAGAAGGCAAATCCAAACCTACACCCTGAAAGATTTAAAACATAACCACCACATCTTTGGGAGGATGAGTAACTTCGTCCAATCTATTTTTCAAAGGACACAGCAGATTTAATACATGGATTAAATGTGTATTGAAGGGAAGGAGGAGCAGGAGGGAGAGGAGAGAAAGTAGACAGATCACATGGTGCTTTACCTCAACACCTGCATCTCCTCTGGGGAGTTCTGCAACTCGTCTTGCAGGCGACGCCAGCGCAGGCAAGCCCGCAGCTCCTGCTGTTCCTGGGCCTCATGGGGGGCCAGCTGCTTAAACCACAGACACACAAATACACATGCACAATACACAGTTACTGTTGTCCTCCTGCAAGGTCAGAGCCACGCAATGAAGCAGCTGGCTTTATGTAAGGGAGGGTAGTAAACATGGGCTACCTGCTGCACCTTACACCCCATCAGAAAAACCAGGAGGCCAAAGGGGCCTCTTAGGTCCTCAAAGGAAGAACCAACTATTCTCTCTCTTGCTGCCCATTTGGGAGACACCTCCTGGTCCAGGAACCCCACCTACTGCCACCCCACCCTAGAGAGAGCAGGCCTCCCTAAAGGGCCATTTTGACCCTGATTCCATCCAGTCCTTTCCTGCGTTGTCTTCTGCACAGGGTGAGGAAGGTCCCTCAATTTACCTCCTATTTCTCCAGCCCTCAGTTTTGTTAAAAGCTGTTTAGGGTGGAGCCTGCTAATGCAACCCAGACCACTCTGTTTGCATATAACCAGAAACAGTGTACTGCCTGGACTCATTCTGTGGGAGCAGGAGGCAACTGCACCCTGCCCTCTGTCACTCTTGTGCTCACTAGGTCCTATGGCTATAATCTCCTTAAGGGAGGGCAGCAAAATATCCACTGGGGAGGAAACGTCAGTACTTAGAGGCATTTCTGGGAATTAAAGGTCTTTAATAGTTCATTCAACAGACATTTAGAGTCTCTGCTAGGCCCTGGCAATATTACAGACATAGCCCCATAGCTCTATAGCCCCATGGAGTCTAGCATGTGGCAGGGCTGGAGGTGTGGGGGAGCATGGGATAAGAGCACTAACATCAGAGTACAGTGATGACAGAGGTGAAGGAAGAAGCCAAATGCCCCCTGGCCAAACAGGGTGGTCAGAAGGCTTTCCTGAGAAGGTGGTAGGACCTGAGCTGGTCTCCAGGGAAAGCAGGAGACAACCAGGGGAGGAAGAGTTCAGGAAGAGGGAAAGCATGTGCAAGGCTCGTGGGGCCTGGAAAGAGCATAACATGGTTAAAGAACAACAAGGGATGTCGTCAGATGAGAAGCAGGCTGCCATCTGGAGAGGGACAAAGGTGCCAAGGAGTCAGCAGAGCCAGATAATCAACACACTCGGTATGTCCTGTTGTTATGGACTGAGTTATGTCCCCCTACCCGAAATTCATGTTGAAGCTCTCACCCTAAATGGGACTGTATTGGATATGGGGCTTTTTTTTTATCCTCACCCAATGATAATTGATTTTAGAGAAGGAAGAAGAAGGTTGGGTGGAGAGAGAGAGACAGACAACGAGAGAGAGAGAGAGAGAGAGAGAGAGAGAGAGAGATCGACGTGAGACAGAAACATCCATTTGATTACTTTCATACACGATCTGACTAGGGATGGAACTTGCAGCTAGTTATGTGCCCTGACCAGGAATTGAACCTGCAACCTTTTGGTATATGGCAGTGGTCCCCAACCTTTTTGGCACCAAGGACAAGTTTCATGGAAGACAATTTTTCCACAGACTGAGGGCAGGGGGATGGCTTTATGGCCTGCCATCAGATGCAGCTTAATTGTCACTTGCCATGCACTGATAGGGTTTTGATATGAGTCTACACATAATTGATTTAGTATAGTCTCTGTGCAAACCTCTCTACTAATGATAATCTGTATTTGCAGCCACTCCCCAGCACTAGTAACACTGCCTCAGCTCCACCTCAGAGCATCAGGCATTAGATTCTCATAAGGAGCGCACAACCTAGATCCCCTGCATGTGCAGTTCACAGTAGTATTTGAGCTCCTATGAGAATAATGCCATCACTGATCTGACAGGATGTGGAGCTCAGGCAGTAATGCAAGTGATGGGAAGTGGCTGTAAATACTGACGAAGCTTCACTGGCTAGCCCACCTGATCACCTCCTGTTGTGTGGCCCAGTTTCTAACAGGCCATGGAAGTACTATCCCATGACCTGGATATTGGGGACCCCTGGTGTATGGGATGATCTTCCAACCAATTGAACCACTCAGCCAGGGTGTAAATAGGGCTTTCAAAGATGTAAATAAGGTCATAGAGGTGGGGCCCTAATTCAACAGGACTGGTGTCCTTATTAAAAGAGGAAACACCAGCCCTCTCTCTCTCTCTCCCTCTCATTCCCTCTCCCTCCCTCCCCCACCCCTCCCTCTCTCCCCATGTGCACAGAGGACACAGTGAGAAGATGGCCATCGCCAAGCCAGACAAGAGAGAAATCAAGCCTGTCAGCACCTTGATCTTGGACTTCCAGCCTCTAGAACTGTGAGAAAACATATGTGTGTTTAAGCCTCCTAGTCTGTGGTATTTGTCATGGCAGCCAGGCTGCTTAAGACACCTGTGAAAGAGTTTAGACTTTATCCAGGTCAATGACAAGTTGTATGATTCAATCTTGCAACTAACTCAATTCACTTTTCTCTACAGAATGCTACTCTGAGCAGAATGTGGATTTCTATCTCCTTGTTCAATGATTTCTCACCCCACAACTTTGCCACGCTTGCTAATTAATGCTCGGTGCTGCAGAGTGACCAATGTGACCTCACACTGTTTTCACTGGGGGGTCCAACTGCTGACCAGGAGAATCCCATGAGGTGGCCCACCCTCCCCTGCCCTGAAGAGCACTCCTCTCCTGCCTGGAAGGTCTGCTGTGGGCACTTGTCAGGGACCAGCAGCAGCTCCGTCTTACTTGCTCTTCAAGGAAGGCATCAAGAGTGATGGACATGCTTGGGAAATATTTCCAAATTTTGTGCTGATTCAAGAATGGCCACTTTGCCTCAGGGGTGTTTGTGTTTTTACATACTGAGAGTTACTGCATGCACCTTGAAGGATGATGAGCTGAGGTGCCCCCTGTGAGGGATGAGATGCCTCAGCTCCTACTTTGCCTTAGAGCTCATCTCAGAAGTCACCTCCTTCAATGGGACTCCCTGGGTCTTCTCAGACCAGGCCTCTCCCACCTTAGAGCTTCCACAGTGTTTGGTGTTTATCTCTCTTTTATAACTTATTTTCTTCTTCCTTCCTCTGTGTGCTTTTCTTACCTCCTCAATTAGACTATGACCTCTTTCAGAGCAGGGTGTGTGTTACTCATCCTTTTATTCCTCTAGCTCGAGCAAACACAGGGAAGGTGTGCAGCTGTGATAAGCAGCCAGGCCAGCTTGGTGCCTGTGTTGGTAAATGTATGTATTCACAGAAGTTTGAGGCACAACCCCTGTAGAGTCTCAGGAGTGACCCTCTGGCAGTTCAGGCAGAGGAAAAGGTTAAGGAAGGAGTGCTTTCTGGGGATGAAGAAGAGAAAAGGACAGAAACATTGTCATCAGATGCCTGAAATATATTCATGATTACCAAGAATAGTACAAATCTGATTGTCTCAGGATGGAAGCACTCCAGGGAAGGGACGGTGATAGAGGCACTTTATATGAAAACTAACCTGTGCTGAATGCCTACTATGTGTCAGACACTGTGCTAGGCTCATTTACACATTAAACTATTCTCAGACCCATTTTACAAATGCAACTAAGGCTCAGGGAGGCTGTAAGCAGCAGAGCTGGGATTCCAAGCCTGGTCAGACTCTGCACCCAGCCACTTTCCTCAAATCTGCCGTGTGGCCTCTCTTCATGCAACTCTCTGAGGCAGAGGACACAGATGTGCACACTACTAGCTCTACAGGGGTGGGAGGTTGAGCAAGGCACAGCTCTACTTTGAAAGAGATCATAAGCTAGTTGTGAGGACAGAAGGAAGAAGAAGAAAGTGGAAAAAAACAGGTAAGTTAGTACCAAATACTGTGGGAGTTCAAAGTTTCTAGAAGAGTAGTATTGAGTTGAGTTGTGAGTGAAATGATCAGTCTGGGCTATCCAGAGAATGTGACCCTGAGCTAGATGGTGAAAAATAAATAGGATTTCAACATGCAGAAGGAATTTGAACAAAATCATAAAGGTATTGCACAAACTTGGGAACTTCAGAAAATGATAAATAGTCGAGTGTGTAAGGAGCAGAAAAGATAGGGAAACAAGTGACCAAATATTAGGAATAATAAAATAAGCAGAAAGTGGCTTAGTTGCCATATCTCCATTAGAATTGGTAGCCAATTTTTAAAGTAGAGGTTATACTGGGAATGTGCTGATCAGGTCTGGCGTCTGTGTATGTTGGTTCACATAATATTTTTTAAATTAGTAGATTTCACAGAAAAATCCAATTTTTAAAACTTTCTTCAAAAAACTACTGTTACAGGGTGCAGCCAAGAGGGGGGACCCCAAATGGGCATTTGAAACGGGTTCCAGAACTCATTGGGAGAAAGGGCACACAGAGCAAGAACATGCAGGGCAGCTTTGCAGCTACCCTCTGGCATGGTCATTTAACATATCTATGGCCTTTGGCTGGTTACATAGATATGCTAAATAGCTGTGGCCAAGCTCTGAGCCAGGGGAATGGGAGTAACTTCCCCACCAAGATGTAACTGGGGGGCAGGTCCCCCAAGTTACAGCGCCTGTGTGGGAGCTGGAGAAGATTGGCTCCATGACATGGGGTTGCGCCTGCCCAGACCCACAATGATGACCAGTAAAGCTGGAAAGGACAGCAGATTGAGGGCATGTGAGGCCGATTGTAGGATGAGTTGGAAATGGGGCTACAGAGGAAGGCTGGCATGGGGATTTAAAAACCGAGACAAGGCAGCCAATGGGGAGGGGAAGAACCATGTGTCTTTAGCAGAGTAAGGACTCCCGCAGCCCTGCAAGAGAGAATCACCATGCGGCTTTAGCAGAGAATTGCCACTCGGCTTTGGCAGAGTGGCGACCCCCCCACCCCTACCCCCACCCCCACCATCCCCATAGCCAGGAGGAAGAACCACACGGTTTTGGCTGAGTGGGGACTCCCGTGGTCCTGGGAGAGGGGACCACGTGCCTGTGCCAGAGTGGGGACCCCCAAAGCTTTAGAAGGGGGAACCACCACCCAGCTTTAGCAGAGATTCTGGCGACTCAGCTGAGGGTGCTGGGAACCCAGAGAGGTCTCCCAGTCGAGATGGATTATTAAGAAGAACCAGGGGCTGCCTGAGCTACGAACTTCTATTTCCTTTCCTGAGATACGGTACTCTGGACTGGGCAAAGGGGGAAGGAAGGACTGTGTCTGTTTGTGAGTGTTTTAAGGGACTTTAGGATTTTGATGAAGACATTAGGTCACTACTTTAAGTCTGTACAGCATAAAATAAACGTTTCCTTTTCTTTTCATGAATCTCTGGCATTGAGAGACATCTTTCCTATAGACAGCAGACATAACAGACCTGGGGGTTTCTTTCAGTAATAGTATATCGTCCCAGGCCCCCCTTGTTTGTTCTGTAACACTAGGAGTCTAGGCTATCTTGAGTCCTCCCATCAACAGGACAATTGGTTAGAGTTCAGGACCCATCCACCTGATGCCAGTTTGCCACAGTTGTTACCATTCCCTAATCTGTAACATCAACCACTTCATTCTTCATTACTTGCCAGCAGACATCTGAGATTATGCCTCCTGATTTAACTTGTAACCTCACTATTTAGCAAAACAAAACAAAACACAATGTCACATAACCACAAAGGAGAGCTCTGAGTAACCACATCATGACCTTTTTTGCAGGTCTTTGCTCCAATGCCCGCCCCCTTATCAGAGATGCCTTCTCCTGAGCCTTCTAAAACAACACTCCCTCAGCCACTTTGCTTCATTTTCTTCCTACTACTCATCAGCACCTGACATGTTATACTATGTGTGTTTGTCGATTCTCTCTCCTGTGGCTCTACTGTGAATCCCAAAGGGCAAGGGCTTCCCCTTTCATTTATACAGCTCTCTCTCAGCAAAAAAGAACAGTGTCTGGTGCATAATAAGCACTTAGTACATATCTGTTGAATGAACCAATGACTATGACTAGAATTTGACTCCAGGAAGTGAAATGTTTAGGGTCACTTTAAACATACCTTCTGTGCTTTGGCCCAGAATACATCTTCCAAGTGAGTGGCAAACCCTTCACTCAGCCACTCTTCCGTCCAATCACGGGCCCCGATGGCTAGGCCAAACCAGGCATGCGCAATTTCGTGGCAGAGACGGATCCCACAAAGATGGCTCCCTCCAGTCAAAGTACTCTGAGACAGGAAGACAATGTGTGGGCTGTGGATAATGGTGGAGAAAACAGAGAGAGTCTTGTTAGAGCCCGTCGGATGGCTGCCCCACAGGGTGGCGTGCTCAGTCTGGCACTATTACCGTGTGCATGTAAGATCATGACAGATAGACTTGCAGCTCAGAGGCTTCTAGAAATACAGAAAGCGGCAGTTTACATCTCTGGCAGTGGTTCAAGTTACTGTTTTTGCCAAGCATTCATCTCCGTCATCAACGGCTATTACCTGTAATAAGTAACCTGCAGCCCAGTTCTACAATGGAGAAATTACAATGCAATGGAAGTGTTTACTCGGAAATCTGGGCTGTGAAAGACAGCAGGTGTGAGAGTGTGAAGCCCATGCTGTCAAGAGATGATCAAAGAAGACCCTTCAGCCAAAAATCTGAGCGGCTTACCAACAAATTGACAAGTCATGCAGAAGGACAGGAAAAGCCAAGAAGAATGGAATCCAAAATTTTCCATTTCTGAAAGGGGCTGGTTAAAAAGTTAACAAACTAACAGGTGCCAGGAATGGATGACTTTTCCTGGACACTCAAATAAAAGTTGAGTCTCCGTAAGGCCAAGATTGTCAATGGTATCACCTCCCACCTGCAGATGCTTACATATTCACATGGCATAAGAACATTATGCAGAGAGAGAGAGAGAGAGAGAGAGAGAGAGAGAGAGAGAAAGAGAGAGAGAGAAGAGAGAGAAGGGAGGTAACCCACCCAGGTGTGCAAACGGCCCCAGGGCTGGCACCAGTCAGGGAGATCTATCTAATCTCATTTTCCGTACTTTGTTTTGAAACCTAAAATACCATGATTAGAACTGCACAGATGAAATGGGAGGGAGGGAGGCTAAAGAGAGAAGAGACAAACAGAATACTGCCTATGCTTCCACCTTCAGCATTTCTCATTATCCAGGACTTATTTACAGTCTTGTTAATGAAGAATTTGCTCTTTAAAAAATTCCTCTATAAATTTAACAAAGCAGTTGTGAAACCTCCCGAATTAAGAAACTGTACACACTGGTTTCGTCCTTCAAAAGCCATTTGTGAGCCATCATACCGGCTCAGCACAAGCCAGGACTGCTTACAGATTTGTTCTCTGCCCCCACGGCCACCAGTAGAGAAAACCCCACCTGTATTTCTCTTGCACAACATCCCCCATTCAGCTCAGACAGCCCAATTGAAATCATGAAGTCACGTGCCAAAATAGACAGCTTTTATGTGAAATAATAACAGGGCAAACACACAAATGAAAAAGCATCTGCCAAGCTCTCAGCAGACTCCACCAGAAACTCCAGATAATAAAAGGGCAATGGAAGCATTTAGGACATGGGGGCAACCACAGTATTTCAGAGCACTAATTCAGGAAAAAAAGGAAGGGAGGATGGGAGGAAGGTAGCAAAAAGGGAAAGGAGGACGAAAACTGAGAAGCACAGGAGCTGAAAACTTTCCCTTACTGAGAAAGTAGCCTGTGGAGAAGACAAACTGTGCAACCTAGCACTTTCAGTAAATGACCCCTTGCTCTGGCATGTGCAGTGCTACAAAGAAAAGCCACAGAAATGTACCAAGTAAATAACATTCCAGACATACTGTTGGCAGCACTTCACCCTTTGGGCTAAAACAAAACACAAGTAACATCAGGCCTTATAAACAGCTCAAAGACAAGCCTGCATCAGAAGGGTCTGCCAGCTAGATACCCAGGCGGTGCATGCAGAGTGGTTACAGAGACTCTAAGGCTGATCCGTCTGCTCCACCCAGGAATGATGCACAAGCTGATGACTGTTCATAGAGGGAAAAAAGCCTGCCCTGTCTTTGCTGACCTTTCTCCCAGTGGTGAAGCCTATCCAAGGCCCATTTATGCAAATATCAAAGCCTGAGATGGCCTGAAGGAGCTAGGTGTATGGGGGAGGGGAAGGCCTTGTGTGTTCCAGCCCTTTAATTGTTCCCCTCCAGCAGTCTTTCCTCAACACACCTCCTTCCCCACCTGGCAGTAACGTGGCAAACACCATCCTGGTCCGGGTGCAGCTAGGCTAGGCTCAGGACTGGCCCTGGCATTGCTGGAATGCCAGGGCATTCCACCTAAATTCCACCTAAATTCCCACTTTCCATTCTCAATCCTTTCTTCCTGGCTGGGGATAAATGTATTTCCTACTGTCCTCTGAGAAAGATGGAAACTTCAACATCCTCCTACACAGGAAGGAAGGGCGTTCACTGGACATAATTTCCAACCTATTATCAGTGGAAAATGTGAACTTCTCCCTGAGAGGCAATTTTCCAGTTGAGAACCAGACCCCAAATCCTCCTGCAGTGGAGTATGCCCTCTGAGGTTGGGTTTTACCTGTGGGGTTATATTTCCTTATGAAGGAAATGGATTCTTTCTTAAAACTAAATTAAAACATGAGTGAGGTTTCGATAGCCTTTCTCAAGGGTTGTTAACAAAATCCTGATAATAAAATACTTTTTCAAGGAGAATTTCCTCTTCCTTTTGACCCTAAATATGAACCAGAATTTCTCATGTTAAGTAGAATTTTTAAATTTTATTTTCAACAGTGAGTGAAGAAAAGTATAATGTTCTTAAGTTCACTTCAAGGAATAATATTAAATATTCCTTTACCATGCCAACCTTCAAAACAGAATGAGCGGTTTAGAATTTTCTACACCTACCTTAACCTTGATTTATACGTATCACCTCTTGGCTCCTCTCAGAACCTTACTCATGGCCTACTCAGCCAACAGTCCATCAGTCTTCCCTCTGACAGTGCCTATTTGAAAACAGCTTTCCTTTTTTCTTTCTCCCCCCTGAAAGGGCTTGTGTCAACTGCCTCTACAAATGCCAAATTGTCGATTCATCATTACAGAGGATGAAAGATATTCACTAGAATATTTTCATCAGAAAAATTATTTTTTTAAATTGCAGAGTTTATCATTTTTCCCCAATAAGAGAAGGGCAGGAAAATAATATTTTCAACCCTCAAAAAGCACACGCCCTCTTGCTTGTGTTCTCCACAATAAATTCTCTTTCCCTACAAGTGCTCGAGGACCACAGGGGCAGAGCAGGACTGGTGGGGAGTGACGTAGGACACGTGTTCTCATTCTTTCCCAGGAGACCACCAGCGGGGCTGCCTCCCCACAAAGGCCACGTGTTATTGCATGTCTGCTACTCTGCCCTGCCGAGATTAAAAATACCATTTCTGGTCTGAAAGTTTCTTAACACTGTTCCTAAAAACTACTTCCCCACCCAGATGAGAAGGCTGTGTCTGTTAATTTCAAAGATGCTTCTACCAGAGAAGGAAGGAGTGCCTTCATCACTCTCAGGAGCTGCTCCAATCCTTTGGGAGGTATTCAATTTGGAGGGGAAATGAAGAATTTCATCAGATCTTAAGTAGGGGCTGGTTGTGATTTATTTCTGCTTTGTCCAGGGAGATGGGACCAGCGTGGGCCAGGTTGCTGCTCAGCACTTAAGGGCTCAGGCTGCCTCAGCTGGTCAGAGCAGGCTGTGGGTGGGACCAAGAGGACAGGAAATAGCTCTTGGTGTAGCATAAGCAGAGCCCTAGGCCAGCCTCCCCTTATCCTGGAGCAGATACCAGTTCCCCTCAGGGGAAGCAGATTCACTTTATATACAGATCCCTGGGAGGTGCATCTAGGAAATGGAGATATGTCCAGGAAATACACTTAATCAAACTTGAACTTCTCGTGGCTTCAGAGTTTTTCTCAATTTCAATGACACATGGAGTCCAATTTCCCATTATAGAAAAGAAGAACCAAGAAAGAGGAAAACAGGCTCCTTTCCCTCCAAAGTCAAACTGGATCTAAGTGTTTCGTAACCACATGAAAGCAACTTTTGCTTACAGAACGTGATTACTTGCTAATTTAATCGGGATAACTGTATAATAGACTCACAGAAGCCTGGGGCAATCTGAAAGGGGGGACAATTGTCCTCACCCCTCCCTAAGGTTCAGAACAGGTTTTCTCTTTCCTTCATAACATGTGACATGGTATTTGCCAGCGCTTGGACCAAATGCTCAGCTCCTTCCCCTTCATCTCTGCAATGAAATCCCTTGGTCCCTCTCCTGGATATAATCCAATATAGGGGATATATGTGTTGTCCCAAAGGCAAAGGATGGCCTGGGTGGCCTGGCAGGGTCCCTGCTCCCTTCTGGCTCTCAGACTGCTCTGTAGGTACCAGTCACCTTCATTTGACTCATCTGGCATCCTGCTATAACCACAAAGTCAGTCTTTAAACTGCAGCCCTAATTAGGAGATGAAGGAATGTTCTTTTGGGGATATAAGACTTCCAATAGCCTGAGGTGGAAACCAGTTCTAAAAACTTGAGGAAAACTTACTACATCTGATTAACATGTGGATTTAGGTTTGAGAGAAAAAGATAACATTAGTCAGTGGTTTTCTTTAAAAATTCTGAATAGCAAATATCTACTCATTTATCTAAACGAGTTTTGGTTTAGAATGTCAATGTGACTACAATAGAAAATAAGTGATCTACATTCCAGAGACTCCCACCAAAAGCATATCCTCCTTCTAAAGACTCTTTGGAATCTTTAGACTCAATGGTAGGCACAGTATTTCACATGCATTTTCTTATTTAATCTACCTCATGACCTCAGGAGATAGATTTTATTATCCCCATTTTACAGATGATGAAAGCGAGACACAGAGAAGTTAGTATCTTGCTCAAGGTCACACAGCTGGCAAGTAATGGAGCAAATAATTTAATTCACTGAAGCCTTATTCTGACCCACTCTGACAGAATCACTGGGGTTAGACCTGTGACTTTAGGACTTCCATCCTTCTACGCCAGCTGAAGCCCAGTGGTGCATGGTCATTGCTCTTCCTAAAGTTCCTTCTTCAGAGCCCACCCAAGGGAAGCCCTGGGACCTCTGTTACTTAAATTCCCATCACAGCCAGAGCTGGCTTGAGGTTACCAGGCCTTTTGATCAGCAAAGCTTTGGTCTCTTCCTGGGGAGAAGGCAGGTAGGAAAGAGGCTCAGTCCCTGAACACAACACCTGGTTCTTCGTAACCCTGTCCTATGCCAGGAGCCCCTCACAGGACACTGCAAAGGGATGTCTAGACAAAGGGTGCACATGTGCTTAGGTCAGTCCCTCCTGTATTATACCAGGAGCCCAGAAAAGGCAACATGCCAGACTGCCTACTACCTGTTCCTGGCCTCTACATCCTACCTATTTTTGCTAAAGCCAACATTTTTTTCCTAAACTACTTTTTAGAGCAATTTTAGGTTCACAAATGGAGTGGAAGGTACAGAGATTTCCTATATACTCTCTGCCCGACAGATTCACAGCCTATCCCACTATCAACATCACTCACCAGAGTGGAATATGCCTTACAACTTATGAACCTACACAGACTCATCATTACCACCCAGAGTCCATGGTTTACATGAGGATTCACTATTAATGTTGTGCATTCTATGGCTTTGGATAAATTTGTAATGACATGTACCCACTACTATAATATCATGCAGGGTGGTTTTACTGTCCTAAAAATCCTCTTATATTCTTTTCAAGAAGAGATGGTTTAAAGCAAGTCACACACTCAAAGAGCTATAGGAGCTAAGAAGATAAAATGAGGGAAGTGGATAACGAGAAGGGGGAATTAGATAATGGGGTGAAGGTTGTAGAGAAGGTGCCGGAAGGTAAGTACTCAAGGAGATAAGGAAAGTAGACAAGGAGAAGTGGGGAGTAGACCAGTAAATGGGGGAGGTAGACAAGAAGATGGAGGAAGTAGACAGGGAGATAAAGGAAGTAGAAAAGGAGATAACGAAAGGAGATAAGGGAAGGAGACAATAAAATGGAGGAAGCAGACAAGTAGATGGGTGAATCTCACATGAAGATGGGTGAAGTAGAAGATGAGAGGTGATAAACACATGAAATAAGGAAAGCAGATAATAAAGATAGGAAGAAAACTGCAAGATGGGAAATGGATAACAAGATGAAGAAAGTAAATAACAAGATTAGGAAAGTGATAACAATATAGAGAAATATGTAACTACAGGAGATAAGTAGACAATATTTTTTTAATTTTTATTTTATTTATTTTTTGAAGTCCAGCACCCACAGGGCCCTCATGTTGTGTGGCCGATAAGTCCCAGGTCCCTTTTGATTACAGGAGCTGCTTCAGTCCCACCACCCCTGGGCTCAGATCCTCACACCTCACACCACAAGGTCTGCCTAATACCCCAAGACAATAATTAATTAAAACACTATGCCTAAGCAAACACACCTGTGAAGAGGAGCTACAAATTTGTAATCTCTGGTTAAAGCAGCTACCTCCAGAGAAGAAGCTTATGGTTTTACTGCACCTTGAGGCATAATGACTGGTGCCTGGATCCTGCCAGGGTTCCCTGTGGCTGCTCATGGAAGACGGGGAAAGGCTCAAAAGCAGAGCACAAATGACAGTGGCGAGGCAAGAGGTACGCCTATAGTGAGGTACAAGGAGGGAAAAAGGAGTGCTGGGGACATGGAAACATTTCTGCCAGCTTCATAATTTTGTTTAGAATTGGTTTTGGCCTATTGCTAATGGAAAAAAATATGTGAGGCAAAAACAAAACACAGAGATCACCTTTAACTCTAGAAAACAGAGACCACCTTTGGCAGAGTGCTCAGCTGTCAATAACTAGAGCAGCGGACACTTTACTTCAGTGCCACCAGGTAATCTGTCCATAGCTCTCAGTCCTGCTTGCTAAGTGGAGGCAGTGCTAGCACACGGTAAATTGTTAGGAGTTGGCTATACCTAGCTGGCTACCCTTCCTGAGGAAGGTGGTGGGTTGGTATCTAATGTTTATGCTCATCTAAAAAGCTATATAAAACTGCAAGTGAATGTCTCAGGTTTTAAAGCTAAAGAATCAGAGGTAAAAACAGTGATTGAATTTTCCAACTTGCTGTGGACGCCTTTCCCTCTGAATCTCTTAAAAAAAAAGAATTTATTTAATTATTTTTAGAGAGAGGGGAGGGGGAGAGAAAGAGAAGGAAAGAAACATAGTTGTGAGAGAGAAACATCAATTGGTTGCCTCTCACATATGCCCTGACCAGGGACCAAACCAACAACCCAGGCACATTTTCTGACCGGGAATTGAACCGGTAATCTTTGTATTTTGTGAGATGGTGCCTACCAACTGAGCCACACTGGTCAGGGGTCCCTCTCAATATTAACGTGTCTGTTCAATCATAGCAGTCTCTGGATTCTCATAGAGGAGAACAAACAAATAACATCTTTTTTAAAGTTACTGAACACTCTTGGTGTTTTGGACACAAGGGACAGAGAGACACCCAAGCCCAAACTCTATGAACAATATTTAGTGTAGCTGAACATGTCTTTGTTTTAAAATATACTTTATTCATTATGCTATTACAGTTGTGCCATTACCTCCTTCATTCCCCTCCACCCTGCACACCCTCCCCCACCCACATTACCCCCTTTAGTTCATGTCCATTTGTCATAAGTTCTTTTGCTTCTACATTTCCCATACTACTCTTGCCCTCCCCCTATTTTCTACCTACCATCTATGCTACTTATTCTCTGTACCTTTTCCCCCTCTCTCCTCCTCCCACTTCTCAGTTGCTAACCCTCCATATGATCTCCATTTCTGTGGTTCTGTTCCTGTTCTTGTTGTTTGCTTAGTTTGTTTTTGGTTTTGTTTTAGGTGTGGTTGTTAATAACTGTCACTTTGATGTCACTTTACTGTACACGTTTTTTATCCTCTTTTTCTTAGATAAGTCCTTTTAACATTTCATACAATAAGGGCTTGATGATGATGAACTCCTTGAACTTGACCTTATCTGAGAAGCACTTTATCTGCCCTTCCATTCTAAATGAAAGCTTTGCTGGATAGAGCAATCTTGGATGGAGGTCCTTGCCTTTCGTGACTTGGAATATTTCTCTCCAGCCCCTTCTTGCCTGTAAGGTCTCTTTTGAGAAATCAGCTCACAGTCTGGTGGGAACTCCTTTGTAGGTAACTGTCTCCTTATCTCTTGCTGCTTCTAGGAGTCTCTCCTTCATTTTTACCTTGGCTAATGTAATTATGATGTGCCCTGGTGTGTTCCTTTTTAGGTCTAACTTCTTTGGGACTCTCTGAGCTTCCTGGACTTCCTGGAAGTCTATTTCCTTTGCCAGAATGGGGAAGTTCTCCTTTAGTATTTGTTCAAATAACTTTTCCACTTGTTGCTCTTCCTCTTCTTCTTCTGGTACCCCTATATTTGGATGTTGGAATGCTTGAAGATGTCCTGGAGGTTCCTAAGCCTCTCCTCATTTTTTTAAATTCTTGTTTCTTAATTCTTTTGATTGGATGTTTCTTTCTTCCTTCTGGTCCACATCACTGATTTGAGTCCCAGTTTCCTTCCCATCACTATTGGTTCCCTGTGCATTTTCCTTTATTTCATTTAGTGTAGCCTTCATTTTTTCATCTAATGTGCAACCAAATTCAACCAATTCTGTGAGCATCCTGATCACCAGTGCTTTGAACTGTACATCTGCTAGGTTGGCTATCTCTTTGTCACATAGTTGTATTTGTTCTGGAGCTTTGACCTGTTCTTCTGTTTGGATCATTTTTTTTTTGTCTTGACATGCCTGTTATGTATGAGGGGCGGAGCCTTAGGTGTTCACCAGGGTGGGGCTGGGTTCTGACGGTGTATGTGGGGAAGGTGTCTGAGAGGGAGCAATGGCACTTGCTCAGACCTCCCTCGGACTTCAGTCCTTTCTGCTCTTTCACCCAAGCAAACTGGGCCCTTCTGCTGCTGATTCCCGGGTGGTTGGGCTTGTGCACATTCTAGGACCCCATGGGTCTCTCCAAAGAACTCTCCTGTGAGGCTGGGAGTCTCCCTGTGCCTCAACCCCCACAGGTGTTTTTAATCAGTGCCCCGAGGCTCTATTTCCTGGAGTGGGACCCTGGGTTGCTCACAGTGCCTCACTTCACAATCGCCGCCTTGCTGAGTCTGCCGGTTGTCACCAGATGCTTGGGGTCTGCCAGCTGCCACCTGTGCGCCCAGGTTCTGCCTGCTTCGGTCTTGCATGCCTGGGATGCCTTACTCGCCCATTCCCACTGCTCTTTGTGCCGAGATTCCTCTGTGCCCCATTGCCTGATTCTGCCCCTCCTACTGGTCTGGATGAATGTGTCTATTTTAATTCCTTGGTTTTCCGACTTCCATACAGTTCAATTTTCTGTCAGTTCTGGTTGTTATTCTGTTTCTAAATTGTTGTTGTCCCTATCTTCGTTGTATGAGGAGGCACAGTGTGTCTATCTATGCCTCCATCTTGGCCGGCAGTCTGAACATGTCTTTTGAGTCTTCTCAAAATTGCTTATGAACTGAGAGCTGTGCATTTTCTGCAGAATCTGGAGAACTCTTCTGGTAATTACCAATTAAAACATGTTGGCAGCTCCTTGAAGCACATGGATAACAAAATGTGATTTCCTCCATTCCCTCAATCCCCACTTCCATCTTGCCCAATCAGGGTGATGATGCTCGTTCCTATAAAAAGAGCTAATACAATTAGCCTCCACTGTTATACAGGGAAAATCTTTATTTAATAAAATAATGTATTTTGCTTCATTGCCAGAACAGCAATAAAGCAGCACATGGAGAACCATAATAGCTCACCAAGTAGGTTCTAACTGTGCCTACAAGTCTGGCATTTGGGGCTATGTGGGAATCTCAGAAGGCTGCTTCATGAAGAGACATGTTTGGGCAGTTTGTACCACCCTCAGTAAGAATGATGTGATTAGGTGTTTCTTTGAAATACAGTGCACATACCCTTTGGATCTGCAAATGGCCTTCCCATGTTCCCTGTCTAGAGAAAGAAATTGTGGGGGTTTCCCAAAGAGTATTCAGAAATTTAATTGGGGAGGGAGCTGTTTGTTGCTTCCACAACTGAAAGCAAGCATCTACATGGAGTCTGGCACTCGGGTAATTTTTGCATACCCAATTAAATTTGAATTTCAGATAAACAATGAGTATTTTTTCAGTGTATGTCCCGTGCAATATGTATTTGCTAAACCTGGCAAGTTTATCCTGAGAGAAGGGAGGCTTGTTAAAACGGATCAACAGTCCCCCACCTCCAGAGAGTTTGATTCGGAGGCCTGAGTGGCACCTGAGAATCTGCATTTCTGTGAAGTTCCCAGGTCAGCCTGATGTTGCTGGTCCAGAGAGCCACTGATCTACACTGTGGTGGCTGCACAGCAGTAACTTAAAAATAAAAGAAGAAGAAAAGAAATCCATTGCCACAGTTTGTAAGTGGGAAGATTTCACCCAGAAATCCACATTTTCAAACTATATTGAAAAATCTGAAAGATTTGGTCATACTAGTCCTACAATCTCATGTAGGAAATGTAGATGAATAGCTTCTGGCCCTTTTAGGTGGGGCCCCACTCCCCATTCTCCACCACTCAGTCCTGACTCCCCACCACTAGCTGAGTCCACATGACATTTATAATCACATGTGTGCTCCCCCCCACTTCCTAGAGCAGGATTAAAAGTGAAATCTTGTTTCCATCACAAGTAGGCAAAGAAAACCAAGTGTTTTTCAGAGGATACTCTGCCCATGTGCTGCCTGACTCATCATAGGCATCTGAGTTTAATCTCTTGTTTAGTTTTCCTTATGAAAAATTCTGCTATGAACCTTGCTTAGAGCTGTAAACAGTTTAGCAAACTCATGTTTCCTGGAGAGGGCAAAGACACAAATTTTAGCCTAGTTCATGTCAGTTACTATGAATTTCCATATTACTAAGAGTGGAATTAAGTTTATTGTATTTTTGAAATCCAAATACAGTTTCAATTATTACTTGCCACTAATGGCTTATAATGAAGGCAGAGCTTGTTAGCTAAGCAAACAACTGGCAAGTTTGTTTAAAGTGTAAACAGAGGGAAAATTCATGAATTAAACGAATGAATTCATTGATTGTTCTCCCTGGGCTGTAAAGAAGCATTCAGCTGCCACAATATATATTACCATCTTTGTTAAAAGGATTAGCTTGCTCCAGTTATCTTTATCTTCTTAGTGGTCACTTACAAAGTCAGTGTCTCTCTGAATTTTTGAAAGCGCTCATCTGCTTCAGTAAGTGCCATAAAGGTTAAGGGATCACTTGGCTCCATAGGGGTTCATAAAACACTGAGCCTTTCAGAACAATAGCCATATTTCCTAATCTCAAACTGGGACACCATGAAAAGACCTATAGGGAAAGCTTGTGGAGATAAAGGGAAAAGATGCCTCCTATTTTCCAGGGTGGTCTTAGAAAGTACAGGACAGATGGTCATTCTCAGAGGTATTCAACTTAACAGCATTGCCCTTTAAAAGGTAATAAAGTTCACCAGAAACAAAAATAAACAAATAAAAGGTTTTGCCCTCCTAAGTCTCCTAGTTTTAATTAACCTTTTATTTAAAGTTATGAGCCCTGCATTTCTTCTCTCCAAATGGAATGATCAGTTTTATTGGCTATGTATAGTTAAATCTCATTTCTCCTGTCATTCTGAGATTTGTTCACCATGTTGAAAGTGTGAGGGAGCATCACAGGCTTTCTCTTCATCTAAGTAAGTCTTAGAGCCATGTCCCTGTTCCTGTGTGTGGTTGCCTCCTTGTGATCTAAAAGGCACCCGAATCCTTTTGGAATGTATTTAGCTGCAAGTAACAGAAAAGACAGTAATGCTGGCACACACAATGAGGGGCTTGTTATTTCTTGTAACAAGGCCCCTGGAAGAAGGTGATTACTGAGGTTGGTTTGGTGCTCAATGATGCAGTCAGTGCTCTAGGTGTTTCTATCTTCATACTCTGCCATTCTTTCCATGTTCACTCTTGTCCTCATACTTGCCACCTCACAGTCACACGTTAACCACCACAGATCCGGGCACCACCTTCATGCGCAGAGGTGAGGGGTGCTGTGCAGCAACTACTATCCCTTTTATCAGGAAAGCAAAACTTTTCCTAGAGAGGCCATAGCAGATTTCCACTCATTGGTTACCCCCAGTTATTACTCCCTTAGCATGGCAAAGAGGGCCCTTGGCTCTTTCTGAACTCTGGTGGAAGAGGCAGGAAAAAGGGCTTTGCTTATGGGTGTTAGGCTCATCAACCCATGGGGGTTTGCTGCAACTCTCCAGCATAGTCCTCTTTCTCATAGATATTAAAGCCATTCCTTGGGTCATCTTTTAGAATGCAAATACTTTTGGAAGGAATAATATACTAAAATAATTAACACTGACATGTTAGTTATGTGCCTTGTGCTATTTTTCTAGACAGGAGGCATCTGAGGACAGGGACTGAGGGATGGGCCAGTACTTAGATGTCAAAGACGCAGTCTGTTTACTTCCCAACTTCAGTTGATGCTGGCTAGCATTTGGACTTTTACTTTACCTTCTTACACTGCAAGAAGACCAAAAACCTATCAAACCTAAAGGCAAGGTTATAGATGATGGTGGTTTTTAGGAACTTGGGCTTTGGAGACAGAGCCCTAGGTTGACTGCCAGCTCTCACTTGCAGCTGCCTTGCTGTAGCAGTTTTCTATTGCAGCTGTAACAAATTATCACAAACTCGGTAGCTTAAAACAACACAAATTTATCATTTCACAGTTCTTCAGGTCAGAAGTCTAACACAGATCTCACAAGTGAACATCTACCCTGTGAGAAGTCAGGTCCTTGTGTGTGTCAGGGGGGAGGTGACTGGAAGGGGCACAGGTCCCTGCTGGGGTGTTGGTCGTGTTCTTTTTCTTGATCAAGGATGCTGGTTACAGAGATGTGTACAGTCTGTGAACGTCGATGAGCTGCACATATGAGAAATGCATGCACTTTCCTGCATGAGTTTTGCTTTGAAGAAAAGTTGAAAACAAAAACAGGAATAAATATTTTGGGAGGTCTCCATTTTTTGCTTGGAGAAATCGAGGCAAAGATTGAGCCACAGAGTCCCATCTGTGAGACCAGAGACTGGGCAGTCTGCCCCACAGTCTTTCAAGTTCAATGTAGCTGAGGCCAGTTCCCAACACTAGTTATACATACATTTTTTAAATCTCTTGAGGAAAATTTCTGTTCTCATTTTCTTTTGCCATAGAATCACAATTTCTTTTGCAAGTGAAAGGTACCTTGTATCCTCTAGGCACACCTGTAAAAACAGAGCTGATACTGTCACATATCCATGTCTGTTTCATTTTCTTTCAGACACAGTGGAAAACATGCCATTATAATAAACCCCTTTTCCATCCTGGGCAGCTGGAAAATTACGTTATGGTTGAAATGACATCATTCAGTTACGACACTGAGCCAGCAGCTGTGCTGAGAAATCTGGGAGAGGCAGTGACAGCATGGATATGAACGCCACTTGGCAATGAATCCACACTTTTTATTAGCAAACGGCTTTTTTACTGCCATGACACTTCGGAAAACGAAACTGAGGCAGCTATACTTCTGAGGCCACTGATCACCCAACATCCCTTTATCTCTGAAACTAACCACATTGGCCTAAACAGGACAAGAATGAGAGAGGGGAGAGCTCATTTTAAATAACTAGTTCCAAAGGTGGAAGACCAGGTGGCAGGGCCAGGCCCATAGAGGTGCCTGGGAATGGTTCAGCCTTCTCTCCATCTCCATCAATTAATTGTTTCTACAGTGACAATAATTATTTCTAAAGTGACCATAAGTATTAGTAGTCATGATAATGGCATAAATAGTAGTAGTAATTATAGTACTATGATAATCTCCTCTGATGGAGACTATTGATGTTCCGTGACAAAATACTCTAGCCCAAACCCAGCTTGCTTTTAGGCAAATATAACATCAGGACAAGGCCCTGACCCTCCTCCAACTTTTCAACTTTTAGGATGAACTATATGAAAATGATGATATCTGACCATTTTCAACATCCAAAAATGGGCAGTTTCACATGGCTCATCCTACTAGACTGTCCCTCCCCCACCCAAGATCCTTGTCTGTAAAATCATCAGGAGCTACCACAGATCTAGGGAAATCCCCATACTTCTCAAGAAACAGAGAATCAGAAATGCTGCCACATCCCTTGTGGAAAAGCACAGGTGACAGGTCCTGGGCAAATGATGCTGTGCTGTCCTCAGAAAGGGCTATATCCTAGGCCAGGACCCCCTCTGTGTTTTGCCTGCTTAATGTGAAGCCATGTGTATTAGATTAGAAGCATTTCCTCAAATCAACAGCAGAAGCAGGAGTGGCCAGAGGAGGGAGGATGGAATAGCAATTACTCCTGAGCCTTGAGGGAGGCTAAGCGAGTTTGTCTCTGATGTGCTCCATGCTGCAAGGCCACCCAAGACCCATGTCTACACCTGCAAGCCAGAGGGAACGAGGCTGGGATATCATTGCAGAGAGGCTGGGAACCCAGCAGGGTGATTTCAGCGCATAAGGCTGCCACACATGACCAGACCCTCCTTCTGCAATGGAGTCAACCTCAGTGGGTTCAGCCATTGCGTGGACAGGCTCCAGTGGGAAACAGCGTGCTGTCTCATAGCTGCTTTCCACAGGTGAACATGTGCATCATATCTATGTAGCCAGCTGCCAGGAAGGGCTCTAGGGAAAAGAACAGGTTCATTTTGATGTAGGACTGGTAGTGAGGAAGAAAGATGAGAGGGTAGGGGCACTGTCAAGGAGAAAAAAATTAGGCCATAATAGGGTAAGAAGGGCAAACCTGGGGGTAGGCACATGCCGATTCCAAGGCCAGCACAGGCTCTGGCTCATAGTTGTTCTGCTGCAGCCACAACAGGTAAGATGGCCTGGGGTGGAAAGAGGAGCTGGCATTGAAGCTGGGGAAGCTGTAAGACTGGTTCTGGAATCCCCAGACACCCAATCCAAAAGGGGTCTCAGGGATCCTCTTCTCCCCACTCTACATGTAAGAAAACAAAGACCCAGGAATCCAGTGTCCATTGCCACATGGGGGGAGCTGCCTGTGTGCCCCAACCAGTCCATGTCAGACTTAAGTCTGCAGGACACTTTATTCAAAACTGGTTTACAAAATCCCAGTCATAGCAGGACCAGTCAAACTGGTGACTAAAGCTAGAGTGGTGACTGAGGGCAGAAATCAGTGCATGCCACACTCTACAGCCACATTCACAAAATGCTTCTGAGACAAATGTTACAGCATAAAACAGCAGCTGATTATGAAGATGTTTACTCTGGTAAGGCTTGGCCTTTTCTTCTGCTGACAGAGGGTTACCCTTAAGGAAAGATTCAGCCACATGGGTTTGTTGTTGTTCACTGGTTTTTATGTGGGGGGACAATAACAACAAACAAGAAAAAGAAGACATTTCATGCTATTTTCTAAGCATAAAAAGTGCCCTATGTTTCACAGTTATACAGTGGTTTACCTAATTGTTTTCAAATTTTCTCTTTTGTTCTTTCATTCTTTTTTATTTTTAAGGCTCTGAAAATTCACCTTTGGATAGAACACATCTGAGGAAAGCAAGCCTGGCACAAAGAAACACTGGGTTACACCTGTAGCGTCAATGTAGGTAACCTTAACTACAGTGTTTGCTTTTAGAAACACTATAATGTATGGAATAAAATATTAATAGCCATTACCTCAGTTCTTCTGAGAACAGACCTGAGTCACAGATTCATGTGTGTAATTTCCACACTTGCCCCTCACTGTGAAAACTGCTCACGTGGCTAGGTGATGGAAGCCTCAAAGCAGGCAAGACCAAGCCCAGTGTGTTTATATTCCATAATATCATGGGAACCATTGCTTATTTTGGTGACCAAGTTCCATTCTCTTGAATTTACCACCTATTACACATTTTAAGACTAATCTCCTAAACACATACCAGGAGGGGTGACAAAATTATTTTTAACTTAGAAAGGAAAATATTAGAATACTAGAATAAGATTAATATCTCTGATTTATCAGTGACTAGACTTGGCTGAAGCCTCTGGCATTCAAAAGTTCTAAAAGGGCAAAATATTTGTGTTGATGGATGTATTTCCAATATCTCCCATTTGTGTACTTCAAATGGGCATAATTAGATTTTAAGACTTTGTGTGGGTGTTGTAAAATGTACCAAAGACATTCAGTTTCCCGGAGGCTGTAGCAATTCTGGTTTCCCCTTTTCTCCCGCTGCTTGTCCACTGTCTTCTTGATCAGCTTAAGTTCACAGCAGCTTAAAACCAACTGCTTGACAATTTTGTGTATGATCATTATACAGCTGAGTTAAATAACAAATGAAAGTCAAGTGCCCACCCCAGTACCTAACACACAGTAAATATGCCACAAATGTTAGTTCCTTCCTCTTATGCTCTCTTAGATTGCTAAGTGCTTTCAAGTCCACGTTTAGAATTGATTCTTCAAATCCCTCATGAGAAAGTATAAAGTGAGAATTCTGCTTTATTGTGAAGGTTCAGGAGGGGGATGATAGTTTACTCCTCCCGACAAGATCCTGGGCACAGTCTGAGCCAGACCGACACTAGCTCTGTCTGCCACAGCTCAGCTACAGGACTCCTGAACTAAACTGCTTCTTTAGGTGGCCTGCCACACTGAGGTGTGTTTTTTAAATCTGTGCAATAAAATTTGGTGTGGTTGGAGAGGTGGGGGGTGGATGGGAACCCACCCACAGGCAAGTGACGTCAAAAAGTATAGGGAAACATTGGGCTTCTCTGTTCTCAAGAAGCTTCTGCTATGTTAAGCAACCTGAGAAGGAAGCTGACTTTTCAATAAAAAACAGCCGCTTTGGCAGCTGTCTGAGACAGCCTGGGGTCTTACACTTCCCTTCTCAGGAAAAGTGGGGAAAATAATTTCCATAAGTTGGAAAGGAAGAAACATGGAATTCAAAGAGCCTCAGAGCTGGAAAGTCACTTGAAGGTTATTTGTTGTAATCCATACTTTCAAATAGCAAATAAGGAAACTGAGGCTCTGAGCAGGTTAGGGACTGAGACTCTGCCCCTGAATTTCCAGGACAGCCCACTCTCTATACCACACTGCCGTCACAAAAAGCAACTGCCTGCCCCTCTGCCCACAGTTCAGAGGAGAGAGTGTCTTGCATTCCAGTAAGCACAGTGTTATTTCAATGGAGGTTCATGGGTGCCTGAGGGGAGAATTGTTCTGTTCCACTGACACCCTGAGACCAGAGACCTTTCCTGGGAAGAAGCTCTGGAGATGCCATGCATGTGTGTATGTTTGTGTAAGGGGTACACAACCAGGCAGGTTGTTCCTCTTCTACCTTTGCCCACAGTAAGCAGCCTACTGTGTGGGGTTGAGCACACTTGGTCATGGACCTTGCAGCCTGCACCCGGCATCCTGGAACACTGGGAGCTATACTGCATGGGGACTAGGACCAATTATTGGGCCTCTAGGCTCTTTGGTTTGCTCCTCTGCAGAGAGGGCCCTGAGGTGACAGCTAAAGGCTAACTGAGGAGTCACAAAACAAGGCTAACCACACATTCTATCTGCAGCTGCAGGTTCAGCTCTTCCTTGTGTCTTCAGGAAACCAATTAAGCCTGATTTAAAAATACTGTTATGTCACTCACGAAACTGTTCATATTTTCCTTAGTAAATTAACTCTGCCATGGGTGACCTCCCAAAAATGAAATCCTTCAATTAACACAGTGATACCCTTATAATTTTATAACAGACAATTATTACTCTTATGTTTGATAATTTTTACCAAATCATTTTACCAAATTTTTGAAATACTTTTACCAAATACTTAAAAGACCATTCACATTCATGTTTTCTTCTCCTTTTAACTGAATTGTAACAGTTTTGTGTGTGTTGTGCATTTTTTCCCTTCAGGTGGGAAAATAAAGGCTTAGAGAGAAAAAGACCTGGAACAGCAAGCATGGGGTGGCAGAGCTGGAACTCGAGCCTAGCCTTCCTTCTGTCACTCTGAACACACATGCAGCAGGTCCACCTTTAGTGCCATGGTTCACCAGGTGATTTCAATCAGGGAATCTAAGTTCTTGATCTAAGAATGGGTTGGAAAAATAGAGCATAGAAAACAGATACTGATGAAGAACAATTCATTCAGCAAATATTTACCGAGAGCCTGCTACGTGCCAGGCCCTACGCTCACTGCTTGAAATGCATTAATGAACAAAAGGGACAGGGATGACTCACCCTCCAGTCAAGATGGCAGCTAAGGTAAACATGGCTCAATTCCTCACACAAACACACCAAAATTACATTTAAATTATAGAACCACCGTCACTCAGCACCATTAGAAACTGAGTTGAATGGAAGTCTGACAACTACAGAATTAAAGAAACCACGTATATCCAGACTAATAGAAGGGGTGCACACATGGAACAGGCTGCTCCCACATCCATACGAGGTGGATAAAAATTTGGGAGGGATATCTCAGGAGCAAGAAGTCAAAGCCCCACACCAGGAGCCCCAGTCCAGGCTTCCAGTGTCAGGATAAGTCCCCATAACTTCTGGCTGTGAAAACCAGTGGGGATTGGTGGAAGAAACCTCTGGGGTCCCCAAGCAGTTCTCCTTAAAGAAACCCACACACAGGCTTACTGAGACTCACTCCGTCTGAGCTCTAGTAGTGGAGGAGCAGCTTGAAAGGCATTAGTGGCATATAGGGAGGAAATGAAGTGTCTGGCATCAAGGTGAGAGCTAGGGGACAGCTTTCTACCAGAGAGAAAGGTGGGCAATGCCACTGTCCCTCTTCTGAACCCTTCTTCCACAGAACCATAGAAGTAGCAGGCTGGTGCCATATCTGAGACTCAATCAACCTGGCTAACATGGGGGTTCCCTGGAGATCCCCAGAGACACTATCTCATGCAACATAGGAACCCAACATATGGGTCCACCTAAGCTGCAAGACCATGGCTGGTCTTGGCTCATGTTTCAAAACTTCCTAAACCCTCTCAAACCAGCAAAGCCAGCCACAGTGAGCTCTGAGCCTCCACATCTCTTGCTACCTGGCCTAAGGCCCAGCACTAGCAGCAGCCAGCCTAGGTCCACAGCTTTGCTTTACCTGGGAATCTCTAAGCCCAGTACAAGTAGCAGCCATCACAGATTGCTTTATAGTTCAGGCAGGGTGGCTCTGAGCAAAACACAGGTGGGGGCTGACCTCAGTCTGCATCACCTAGGAAACTCCAGATCCTGTGCACTGAATGGGCAGTTACAGACCATGTTGGAACACTTGGCCTTGGCACAGCTGATACTCCATGGAGGATGGAGGTTTGTCGTCAGTGGTCACAGTCAGTCCTTGCAGATGACTGATCTGGCTAAATCACTCCCATTGACCTGCCAACAGCAATCAAGGCTCAAGTACAAGAGGAGGGTGTACTCAGCCCACACTAAGTGTGCACCTCAGGTAACCAGCTTGGGTGATAGGTGAGGCTATGCCACTGCACCCTACAATACCTACTACATTGAGCAGTGCTACAAAGACATGGAGTCATAGCACCACTACCTAAAACTTAGAAACGAACACAGGCAGGCTGCCAAAATGAGGAGATGAAGAAACATGGACTAATAAAGAACAGACCAAAACTCCAGAAAAAGAACTACAGAAAATGGAGATAAGCAACCTACCAGATGCAGAGTTCAAAATACTGGTTAGAAGGATGCTCAAGGAACTTAGTGAGCACCTCAACAGCATAAAAAAGACACAGTCAGAAGCTAAGGATACACTAATTGAAATAAGAAACAATTTACAGGAAGGAAGAGTAGAGTGGATGAAGCCCAGAGCCAAATCAATGATTTGGAACACAAGGAAGCAAAAAACAACCAATCAGAACAAGAAGAAAAATGAATTAAAAAAATGAGGGCAGTATAAGCAGCCTCTGGAACAACTTCATGTGTTCCCACATTTGCATCATAAGGGTTCCTTAAGGAGAAGAGAAAGAGCAAGAATTTGGAAATCTATTTGAAAAAATAATGAAAGAAAACTTCCCTAATTTGGTGAAGGAAATAGACACGCAAGTCCAGGAAACACAGAGTCCCAAACAGGATGGATGCAAAGAGGCCTTCTCCAGGACATATCATAATTAAAATGCCAAAGGTTAAAGATAAAGAGAGCATCTTAAAAGCAGCAAGAGAAACGAAGTTAGTTACTTACAGGGGAGTTCCCATATGACTGTCACCTGATTTCTCAAAAGAAACTTGGCAGGCTAGAAGGGATTGGCAAGAAATATTCAAAGTCATGCAAAGCAGGGACCTGCAGCCAAGATTGCTCTACCCAGCAAGGCTATCATTTAGAATAGAAGGGCAGATAAAGTGCTTCTCAGACAAGAAAAAACGAAAGGAGTTCATCATCATCAAACCCTTATTATATGAAATGTTAAAGGAATTTATTTAAGAAAAAGATCAAAACTATGAACAATAAAATGGCCTAAAATATAAAACTATCAACAACTGAATCTATAAAACAAACTAAGCAAACAAGAACAGAGACAGAGTCATGGATACTGAGAGCATTTTGATGGTTACCAGATGGGAGGCTGGTATAGGGGAATGGGTGAAGAGGTGAGGGGATTAAGGAGTACAAATAGGTAATTACAGAATAGCAATGGGGATGTAAAGCACACTATAGGAAATGGAGTGGTCAAAGAACTTATACACATAATCCATAGACATGAACAATGATGTGGGGGCTGCCTGAGAGAGTGGGATGTGCTAGGTGGAGGGGGACCAAGGGGAAAAAGTCAGGACAACTGTAATAGCATAATCAATAAAATATAATTTTTAAAAAAGGTACAGAGACTGGGGTCCTCATGAAGGTCACAGTCTAGCAGTGGGAGACGTTCCATAAACAAACTTTTATTTCTGTATTAAGTCATTCGCTTCTCTCCCTCTCCTGGTTCCTGTGTTTTCACAGTAGAAACTTCAGGTCATGTTTGGATCCCCCCCCCCCACCCCTTGCTTTATATTCTGCTCACTCTAGGCCGCTGCAGCCCCTCCTCCCAGAAGCCCCACTCCCTGAAGAACAACAGGAGTGATGAATGGTTCTGCATAGTGTCTGACTGTTTTAGAATGCTTGTTGGCAGTTGTTGGTGATGGGTGTTATTATCTGATCATTGATAGATTTCATTATTTGTAGCTTTCTATCATACCTTTTACTGGAAGTGGCATGTGTATGTGCATGCTAGAGTATATTTTACGATAAGTTTTAACAGGGTTGGGGTAAAGGTGGGAGGTGAGCAGCTTTCCAAAAAGGGATCAGTGATAGGTACAGGGAAAGTACATTTGAGTGTCAAGGCTGTTCCTCTAAATACAACTATAGAGAAGAAATGACAGAAGAATGTGTATTTTTACTGTTTTGACTAAACTAGAATTTTAAATCAAATTTTTATCTTTTCTTCTTGTCTATATGCAAATCTGTTTCTTGATACCCAGGCTAATTCCTACATCTTACTTGTGTGTTATCTGGGGATTCGGGACAGATATTTAATACAATCCCTACACAATAATTGCTTTTATAACATTTCAAATCACCTTTCTTAAACAATATGTAAGTGGAGTATAAAGAAGCCAAGGTTTTAAATTTACTAAAAGATCACTGATTGCTTTTGGCTTATTATTGAGATAAATGAAATGCATTCTTCAAACATAAAAAACAAAAAAGGATGACAGGAAGAAATAACATAGAATCATAAGTAGCAACTCAAAAATTATTGTCTTGGTTTATTTTATGTTGCAGCTACACAAGCCATCCCTTTTTGTGTGTCCATCAATAAGATATCTGTTATGCATTTGTACAAAGAACAAAGATGCTTTTATCATTTCTCAAATGTCTGTAGGACAAACCATTCATGCTGTCAAATCCCCTAAAACCTTTTCAGCAAATAATGAAATTCATCAGTGACAAATGTCAACATAATAATTTGTTAAATGCAAAACAATAGCAACATTCAGACAAGGCGCTTCATTTCATGTTATATCAACACTCCAATTTGTACCAAGTTTATGGCAACCCACAGATCATGCAATATTAAACAGGACTGCATTATAACGACTGAAACTGGAACAATAAGCCCCCCATCTAGAATGCTAATAGTGCAGCTGAAATGTGTGCTGTGATTCTAGTACATTCAACTCCTTCCAAACTACTAAAAATTCTATGATAATACTTATCTCTAATAAAAAGTGGTAGTATAACTCACATGGATGCATTTTTGGTGGAGAAAAAAGAAACCTGAAAAATAAATTGAAATCCTAGAGAAGACCTTAGAACTCAGTCCAATAAGACCAATTACAGCAAAATGAAATTCTTAAGGTATAAAACATACAATGAGAGGGTCTCCCTAATTTTTATTCTCGATTTTATTAAAAATCTCAATTTTTATTCATGATAAAAAAGGATACCTAACTAAGACTGTCACATTCTACACCATAACAGGCTTTTTTTTTTTTAATGACTGAAAAAAACAAACTCCAAGAGAGCGGGTGATGCTAAGGCACAGGACTCTCTCTGCTTGCAATGTGAGAGGGAAAGTCTCTGAGTAAGGCTTCCTTGTGATTTTTTTTTTTTAAACAGCTTCAAATGATGCCCTGAGCCCCACACAGAACTCATAGCCACATACACTTGAGTTCCTTGCCCAATTTCATGATAACTCTGACTTCAGGCCACATTCTTTACCTCTCTAGGCTTGAGTTTCCTATCTCTAAAATGAACATCACAATCACTTTTTGGAGAAGCTATATGGATTTCTAGTACCGTGTACATCTTTGATAAATAAATGTCTTGGGCAGACTTTCCTCAGGTCATTTGATTTCACCTCTTTTAGAGAGATTAACTGAGTTGGACCTGTGGGCAGCTCAACTGAGAAAGCATCAAAGAGCACCATTTAGGGCAAAAAGAAGCCAGTGCAGTTAAATGATATCAAATGGCCATCCAATGGCAATCACAAGCATTAAGGGATAGTTTAAAAACTGTATTGAGTTTGGGTTTCCATGTTTCTTCAAATAATTCAATTACTGTAAAGAAAGGGTGAGGAAGACTGTTGGGAACTGCCCTGCCTAGTTTCAGGAGCTATAACTCCCCCATGGCTAAGGCTGAGTGAGTGACCTTCAGACCATAAGCCACTAAGGAGACAAAGCTTATCTCCCGAGCAGGGGCGCTGCCTCTGCTCCTTTTACTTCACCCTGCCTGGCCCCCAATGCTTGATTGGTTAGCCAATGACAGGTAAGATTCCTCAAGGGAGGGATGACCTAAGACAGGCATGATCATGGAGGCCCTCAGGGAAGGACTTCGGGGCTATAGAAAAGGGGTGATGGACCCTGACCCCTCAGCTTTGACATAGCCTGAGTCCTCATTCTGTCTGCGAGAAGTCTCTTAATCTCTTGGCTGCTTTACTTCCCCTGCCTAACTTAAGTCTGAAACAGTGACTTAAGCCTGAAACAATGTCTGTGGTGGATGCAGCCCTGTGCTGGAAAGGGCACCCTTCCTTAGGGCGATAAGGCTTAAGAAAGAATATGTAAAATCCTATGAAACTTGCTTTATTTAGAATGCTCTCAATTAAATGGTAAGGGTCCAAGCAAAAAGTGAGTGTGTTCCCCAAAGTTTTATGGCCATTTAGCTATCTGACTCTGATTCAAAATAGGCCCTCAAAGTTCTTTGTATGTTATCTATTATTTGATCCTTACAGCCTGATAATTAATGAGCTTTATGTATACACCCTGTATTCCTATGCAAATTGAATCAATAAAAACCTCTCAAGGCAACGGCCAGGGCACTCTCCTCTTGAGAGGGTGGCCAAAGCACTCCAAGGCTTGCTCTCCCCTTGAGAGAGAAGTCGCGCCGTCCCTTTTCCTCCATAGGACTCGGTAATCTGTGTGAATTTATTTTGTCTCATCCATAACACCACGTTCACTTTGGGCCGGTGTCCGATTCAGAAGACCCCTGATGAATGCACCCACTGATCTATTCACTACAGTTTTTCCCCAGCACAGGTGCCTGCAGGCCCACTGCCCTTCTTTAAAATAGAAGTACACAAGCAGAGCTATATCCAGAAACATGAAATACAAAAGGTTATCACAAAAAGACAAAAATGAGTTTCCAATTTTCTTTAACTGGCTGGTGTGTGCATGTGCACACACACACATATATTTATATCTAAGAAAATAATAGAAAACTGAGGGCCAGAAAATGTACCTAATTTGTGGCTAAAGAGATAGATAAACACATCCTGTCTTAGTAGTGTGGCCTATTATAGATAAGGCACCTGTAAACTGTGTGGGGCAGAGCCTTAGGTAATCACCAACATGGGGCAACCCGCTTCACTGGGTGCTTTGTGGCTCTGTGTGGGGCAGGACTCAGAGAGGGGACTGTATCACCGCCTGGCTTCTGGGGCTTTACCTGGCACTTGCCCCCTTTCTAGTCATTTCACCCACTTCCTGTATGTGACTACAGACTTTCCAGCTGTTGCCCTGGTGCTGAATCCCAGAGTGGGTGGGTTTGCATATGTTCTAAGCCTGTGCAGGCCCTTGGTAAACTTTCAATCTCCTGAAAATCCAGCAGTTTCTTCCACAGTGCCAACCCTCATCAGTTTTCATAGCTAGAAGTTCTGGGGATTTATCTTCCCGGCACTGGAATCCTGAGCTGTGCAGTCTGGCCTGGGGCTAGGATTGCTCCCTCCCAAGGCATCCCGTCCAATTTTTATCCACCATGTGTAAATGTGGGACTGTTCGTTCTACTGACTCTCTGCACCTCACTGAGCCTCTGCACCTCTCTTCCTATCTCTGTGACTCTGCCCTTCCTACCCACCTGAATGGATGTGGCCTCTTTAAATCCTTGGTTGTTCTACTTCCATACCTCTTGATTTTCTGATGGTTCTGGGTGTTATCTTGAGATCTAGTTGTAATTCTTCCTGTGGTTGCACAAGGAGGCAAAACGCATCTACCTACACTGACATCTTGACCTGATAATTCCACTTCTTATCATTTTTATTGGTTAAAATGCACTACTATGCTACTTTCTAGTCATAAATGGGGACGAGCTGTTTGCAGAGGCATTAAGCAGCTACTGTGTTTTACCTTTCCAGTCACCTGTGTTTTAGCAGCTGACTCCACCCACACTATCACCACTGTGGATCTGTTTGCTGAACTGAAGCTCAGTACACAAAGCAAGATCCAGCCAGCTTCACTATTTTCCTTTCTCGTCTTCTGAACATCATTCACACTGAACCCTATTAACCTTTCTTCATCTCTTTCTATATATGTGTGTGAAAGAAATATTAAATGACACATTCACTGGGAAACTAAAAGATGTCTTTTTACTATGCTTAAAACTCAATCAATTAACAGTACACACAAGTCAATTCTTAGTTCAAAAGGTAGTGTGGAAACAGGGCCATTGGCATCTTTTGTAGATTATTACAAATAAAGAATCTTGGCACCATCTCCAAATTGCCAAATTAGAGCCTACATTTTAATAAGAACCCCAGTTGATTCACATGCATGTTAAAGTTTTAGAAGAACTTTCCTAAGTGAAAAGTATATGCATTTTAAGTAAAAGAGGTTGAAGAAGCTGGATTTTGTTTACTTGTTTGCTTTTCCGCTTGTGGACAGCAAAAGATGTTTGGGACACTGAGCAGCAGGGGGCAGTGTTTAAGACTCAAAGGTTAATCCCATATTCTGAAGATACACTCTACATTTAACAACTATCAGATGAACACCAACCATATGTGGAATATTGTACTAGATGGAGGGGATTTAAGGATGAATAAATACAGGGCCTGTCCTCCCATTTGAAACATTCATTATTCCTGCAACATAATAAAAGCCATATATGACAATCCCTACTCAATGGTAAAAAACTGAAAACTTTTCCTCTAAGAAGAGGAACAAAGCAAGGATGCCCACTCTCACCACTTTTATTCAGCATGGTATTGAAAGTCGTAGCCAAAGCAATTGGGCAAGAAAAAGAGATAAATGCAACTGAATTGAAAAGAAACATAAAATTGTCACTATTTGTAGATGACATAATGTTACATATATCAAACCCTAGAGACTCTACCAAAAAACTATTACAACTAATAAACAAAATGAGTAAAGGTGCAGGATACAAAATCAATATACAAAACATCAGTTGCATTTGTATAAACTAATAATGAACTACTAGAAAGAAAAATAGAAAAAATCCATTTAGAATTGCATCAAAATGAATAAAATACCTAGGAATAAATTTAACCAAGGAGGTGAAAGGTCTGTGCGCTGAAAACTATAAGACAGTCATAAAGGAAATAAAATTAGATACAAATAAATGAAAAGGTACTCTGTGTTCATACTATCCAAAGCAATCTACAGGTTCAATGTAATCTCTGTAAGAACTTTAATGACATTTTTCACAAAAATAGAACAAACAATCCTAAAATTTGTGTGGAATCACAAAAAACCCCGAATAGCCAAAGCAATCTTAAAGAAGAACAACAAAGTTTGGAGCATTATGCTTCCTGATTTCAATCTATATTACAAAGTGATAGTAATCAAAACAGTATGGTATTGGCATAAAAACTGACACATAGACTAATAGGATGAAATAAAGAACCCAGAAATAAAACCATGCATATATGGTTCATTAATTTATGACAAAGAGCAAACAATATGCAATGAAAAAAATGACAGTTTCTTCAATAAGTGGTTTTGGGCAAACTGAACAACCACATGGAAAAGAATGATACTGGATCACCATCTTACAGCATACACAAAAATTAACTCAAGATGGATTAAAAACCTGAGTGTAAGACCTGAAACCATAAAACGCCTATAAGAAAATATAGGTGGTAAGCTTCTTGACATCAATCTTGGTGATGATTTTTTAATATTTGACAACAGAGAGTTCTGGCCAAGACAGAGGCATATGTAGAAATGCTTTGCTTCCTCGCAAAACCAAAAGAAGGAGAACAACCAGTTTAAAATCAAAACCACAAAAACTGCCAGAAAATCAAACTACATGGAAGTCCAATAACCAAGGGGTTAAAGAAATACTCATCCAGACTGGTAGGGGGAGGGGGCAAAGATGGGCAGCCAGAGCAGAGAGGGCAAGAGGCAAGGTGGCAGACTGTGGGTGAGGTGGGGGGAGCTGGATGACCAGGTGATCTCACATTCACATGCAGATGAGCTAGGAGGTACAACTGGGGAGGAAGACAGACCCCAAAACCCAGGGTTTCAACACGGGAAACTAAAGACTCAAAACCTCTATTTGTAAAATTCTCTTGGGGTTGTGACAGTGTGAGAAACTTCCAGACTCACAGGAAAGTGTGTTGGAGAGGCCCAAGGGGTCCTGGAATGTATACAAACCTATCCACCTGGGAATCAGCACCAGAAAGGCCACAATCCATTATGGGAAGTGAGGGAAATGACTAAAAGCCTGTGGAGACCCAAGAAAGCAACATTGTTCCCTCTAACCCTTCCCCCACATACAGTGCCACAATGCAGGGATGTGGGTTGCCCAGCCCTGGTGAACACCTAAGGCCTTACAATGTAACAGGTGCTCCAAGACACAGATATATGGCACAAATGAAAGAACAAATCAAAACTCCAGCAAAAGAACTAAGCGATGAGGAGACAGACAACCTATCAGATACACAGTTCAAAACTCTGGTAATCAGAATGCTCACAGAAATGACTGAGGCTGTTTGCAAAATAAAGGAAGGAATGAAGGCTACACAAAGTAAAATAAAGGAAAATATGCAGGGAACCAACAGTGAAGGGAAGGAAACAGGGATTCAAATCAATGATTTGGAACAAAAGAAAGAAATAGACATCCACCCAGAACAGAATGATAAAATAAGAATTCCAAAAAATGAGAAGAGGCTTAGGAACCTCTGGGACAACTTTAAATACTCCAACATCTCAGGCAGAAGCAGATGAAGAACAAGAAATGGAAAACTTATTTGAAAATATAATGAAAGAGAATTTCTCTAATTTGGCAAAGGAAATAGATTTCCAGGAAGTCCAGGAAGCTCAGAGAGTCCCAAGAAAGTTGGAACCAAAGAGGAACACACTAAGACACATTATAGTTAAATTACCAAAAAATAAACATAAGGAGAGAATCTTAAAAGGATCAAGAGAAAAGGAGACAGTTACCTACAAAGGAGTTCCCATATGACTATCAGCTGATTCTCAAAAGAAACTCTGCAGGCAAGAAGCGGCTGGAAAGAAGTATTCAAAGACAAGACAAGCAAGGACCTATATCCAGGATCACTCTATCCAGCAAAGTTTGGAATCATTTGGAATGGGAGGGCAGATAAAGTGCTTCCCAAATAAGGTCAAGCTGAAAGAGTTCATCATCACCAGGCCCTTATTATATGACATGTTAAAGGGACTTATCTAAGAAATAGAAGAAGATCGGCCCTGGCTGGCATAGCTCAGTAGATTGAGCTCGGGCTGCAAACCAAAGCATCACAGGTTCGATTCCCAGTCAGGGCACATGCCTGGGTTGCAGGCCACGGCCCCCAGCAACCTCACATTGATGTTTCTCTCTCTCTCTCTCTCTCTCTCTCTCTCTCTTTCTCCCTCCCTTCCCTCTCTAAAAATAAATAAAACATAAAAAAAAGAAATAGAAGATCAAAAACTAGAAGAAGCAGAAGACCATGAACAGTAAAATGACAACAATGTCACTACTAGCAACAACTGAACTTAACAAAACGAAAAAACTAAGCAAACAACTAGAACAGGAAGAAAATCATAGAATTGGAGATCACATGGAGGGTTATCAGTGGGGAGGGGCAGGGCGAAAATGGGGGCAAAAGGTACAGGGAATAAGAAGCATAATTGTTAGGCACAAAATAGACAGGGGGAGATTAAGATTACTATAGGAAATGGAGAAGCCAAAGAACTTACCTGTACTGTCCATGAACATGAACCAAGGGTGGGGGGAATGCTGGAGGATGGGGGGATCAAGATATAGGGGGATAAAAGGGAGAAAAAAATTGGGACAATTATAATAGCATAATCAATAAAATATACTTAAAAATATTTGACACCAAATGCAAAGGCAACAAAAGCAAAAATAAATAAGTAGGACTACATCAAACTAAAAAGCTTCTGCATAGCAAAGTAACATCAACAAAATGAAAAGCAACCTACCAAATAGGAGGAGAGTTTTGCAAATCATATATCTAATAAGGTATATTACAGCTCATTATATTTATATATATATATATTTAATCACACACACACAAAAATATATATATATATTTGTGTGATTAAAAAAAGGCATAGGCCCTGGCTGGTGTAGCTCAGTGGATTGAGCGAGGGCTGCGAACCAAAGGGTCAGAGGTTCGATTCCCAGTCTGGGTACATGCCTGGGTTTTGGGCCAGGTCCCCAGTGGGGGCCATGTGAGAAGTAACCACACATTGATGTTTCTCTCTCTCTTTCTCCCTCCCTTCACCTCTCTTTAAAAATAAATAAATGAATAAAATCTTTAATTTACAAAAAATCTTAAAAAAAAGGCATAGGATCTGAACAGACATTTTTTCCAAAGAAGATATACAGATGGCCAACAGGTATATGAATGGCACTTAACATCATCCATTATTAGACAAATGCAAATCAACCCCACAGTGAGATATTATCTCACACTGGTTAAAATAGCTATTATCAAAAAAAGAAAAAAATCCATGTTGGAAAACAATTTGAAGGTTCCTAAATATTAAATATAGAACTACCATATGGTCCAGCAATTCTACTTCTGGGTACTTATCTGATGCAAGCAAAAATATTAACTCAGAAAGTCATCTGTACCCACATGTTCACTGCAGCATTATTTACAATATCCAAGACATGAAAAAAAAACAAGAAAGTGTTCATCAATGGATAAATGGATAAAGAAAATATGGCAAACATACAGATAGAATATTATTCAGCCATAAAGGAAATCCTACCATTTGTGACAACATGGTTGGAACTTAACAGCATTATGCTAAGTGAAATAAGTCAGATAGAGAAAGACAAATGCTGTATGATCTAATTTGCATGTGGAATAAAATAACCCCCTTCACATATACAGAGAACAGATTGGTGGTTGCCAGAGGTAGGAGGTAGGGGTATAGACAAAGTAAATAAAGGTGGTCAAAAGGTACAAACTTCTAGTTTTCAGCCCTGGGATGTGGTGTACAGCAATGCTGCTTATAGTTAATAATACAGTATTGTATGTTTAAGTTTCTATGACAGTAGATAGTAAAAGTCTTATCACAAGAAGATGATTTGTAATTATGTGTGGTGATAGATGTTAACTAGACTTGTACTGAATTAGAAATAGAATCCCAATGGTAACCACCTTCTGACATGAGGAAGTACTGGAAAGGTCACTTTTGCCAAGATCTGAGAGAAAGTAGGATAATCCAAGCATGGAGTTATTGTAGGGCAAAAAACTTGAGCAAAAAACAAGGGCTAAGGAATAGGGCACCTGGAAAGTGTCCCACTTAACTGGTGAATCAGATGATACTTATTGTGAAGCTTTGTGATTTTGTTTAAAGTTGGTTCCCCGAATCTCAGATATATCCAGAACTCAAGGCTAAGTAGAAAACACAGACTAAAGCAAATATAGATGACTTTGGATTATCTGCACTATCTACTTCCTCATTTAGGGGGAAACCTTAAAGTTAACTAGGATACAGATATGCAGAGAAAAATGTTTAAAAGAGTTATTTGTATTCACTACAACTGTAGAGGCGATAGTTTGTTTTCCATACTTTCTATCCAAGTCTCCTTAAAACCCTTTTCTGAGACAATATGGACAGGAGCAGCGAGAAATGAGCAAACAGATGATGATAACGCAAGAGATTCTCCTGAGAGAGGAAAGCACAGGGAAGATCAAAAAAGCTCTGAAATGGTGAGAAAACACAGCTCTGCACTCACCTTTGTGCAGGGTAAAGAACCACCAGCTCTGCATTAGACATCATCAGGAACCCGGGCTAATATTGTTTAGGTCCTTGAAAGTACAGTTTGAAGAATAATTACATTATAGCTGACTAGTGCAGTCATCACAATCAATTTTGTAGCATTTAAATTTTAGAGATTAGAGCATTCATAAGTCACAAAATGTTTCATTCAGAAAGGTCTTTTGCCACCACCTTTTACCCAATAGTTTCATTTCACACATATGAAAACTAAGGCTCAGAAAGGGTAAGGGACATGCTAGAGTCCCACAGCAAACATGTTAGTGACAGCCAGTAGTTAGAGGTCACATTTATGCACTGACTTCCAGTGTTCTTCATATTATAACAGTGGTTCCTAATCTGGGTTGGGAAGTAAGTCCATGGGAATCCATGAACTATGTTCAGTATTTTAAAAAGTTAAACTGAACTTCTAGCCAAGATGGAAGCGTAGGTAGATACACTGTGCCTCCTCGCACAACCAAAAATAGTACAACAACAATTTAAAAACAAAAACCAACCATAAATGACAGAAAATCAAACTGTCTGGAAATCTGACAACCAAGGAGTTAAGACACACTCATCCAGACCAGTAGGAGAGGCAGAGACAGGTGTGCAGAGAGGACTCGTGGCAAGGCTCTGTCTTGGAAAGGTGGTAGACCCAGTGACACGAAGGCTAGTGGAGCTGACAGTCTGACATTCCCTTGCAGGTAGACTGGGAGGAACAGTTGGGGAGCAAGGCAGACTGCGCAACCCAGGGACCCAGTGTGGGTAAATAAAGCCTCAAACCACTGTTTGAAAACACCTGTGGGGATTGAGGCAGCAGTGGGAGAAACTCCCAGCTTCATAGGAGAGTTTGTTGAAGAGACCCACAGGGTCCTAGAACATACACAAGCCCACTAACCCGGGAATCAGCACCAGAAGGGCCCAATTTGCTTGTGGGAAGTGGGGGAAGTTACTGAAATCTGACAGAGAGTGGAGCAAGTGCCATTGTTCCCTCTCAGACTCCTTCCCCACATACAGCATCACAAGGCAGCAATGTGGGGTATCACGCCCCTCACTACATAACAGGCACAAGACAAAAAAAAAATGATCCAAACAGAAGAACAGGTCAAAGCTCCAGAACAAATACAACTAAGTAATGAAGAGACAGCCAGCCTACCAGAGGCACAGTTAAAAGCACTGGTGATCAGGATGCTGACAGACCTGGTTGAATTTGATAGCAAATTAGATGAAAAAATGAAGGCTACACTAAGTGAAACGAAGGAAAATGCACAGGGAACCAACAGTTATGGGAAGGAAACTGGGATTCAAATCAATGGAGTGGACCAGAAGGAAGAAAGAAACAATCAAACAGAAAAGAATGAAGAAACAAGAATTCAAAAAAATGAGGACAGGCTTAGGAACCTCCAGGACCTCTTTAAATGTTCCAACATCCAAATCATAGGGGGTACCAGAAAGAGAAGAGGAAGAGTGACAAATTGAAAAGTTATTTGAACAAATAATGAAGGAGAACTTCCCCAGTCTGCCAAAGGAAATAGACTTCCAGGAAGTCCGGGAAGCTCAGAGAGTCCCAAACAAGTTAGACCTAAAAAGAAACACACCAGGGCACATCATAATTACATTAGCCAAGGTAAAAATGAAGGAGAGACTCCTAGCAGCAGCAAGAGATAAGGAGACAGTTACCTACAAAGTAGTTCCCATCAGACTGTGAGCTGATTTCTCAAAAGAGACCTTATAGGCAAGAAGGGGCTGAAAAGAAGTATTCCAAGTCATGAAAGACAAGGACCTCCATCCAAGATTGCTTTATCCAGCAAAGCTTTCATTTAGAATGGAAGGACAGATAAAGTGCTTCTCAGATAAGGTCAAGTTCAAGGAGTTCATCATCACCAAGCCCGTAGTATATGAAATGTTAAAGGGATTTATTTAAGAAAAAGAAGATAAAAATATGAACAGTAAAATGACAGCAAACTCACAGTTATTAACAACCACACCTAAAAGAAAAACAAAAAGAAAAACAAACTAAGCAAACAACTAGAACAGGAACAGAATCACAAAAATGGAGATCACATGGAGGGTTAGCAGCAAGGGAGTGGGTGGGGAGAGCGGGAAAAAAGGTACAGAGAATAAGTAGCATAAATAGTAAGTAGAAGATAGACAGGGGGAGGTTAAGAATACTGTAGGAAATGTAGAAGCCAAAGAACTAATATGTATTACCCATGGACATGATCTAAAAGGGGGGAATGTGTGTGGGAGGAGGTGTACTGGGCGGAGGGGAATAAAGGGGGGGAAATGGGACAATTGTAATAGCATAATCAATAAAATATACCTAAAAAAAGTTCAACTGAATCTGTGTATTTGCTGGAAAAAAAGACAACACAAATTAAAGCACCAAGTTTCTGCTTTTGGTTAAATTTGCTTGAACTCATTGTGCTAATCCTAGTTAAAGACAGTAATTTGGGACATAACCAATGTAAGTTTTAAAATTTTGTAATGGTTATTGAAAATGTTGTCTATGCTTTATTCTTATTTTTGTTTTTGTAATTTAAATAATTAAAAGGTATTATATACAAAGTAAAAAATTCTGTGTAAAAAATTAGCAGGTGAAGAGAAAAATTCTCTTCTCATCAGTCCTCCATGTCGACTTTTTCTTCTCCACAGTAACCACTGTTAAAAGATTACTATGACTCCAGAAAATATTTTCAGCAACATAGGAAAAATGCACGGTGGACACTGCATCTTATTTCTTAAGTTGATACTGTGTCTTGAAACTTTTCCCACATATAGTTCTACCTCATTCCTGCAGAGAATTCCAAGGAATGGTGTGTCACGATTCATTTATCCTGGCCCCTACTAATGGACACTTGGGTAGTTTCCAGAGTTTTGTTTTATTTTTCATTTTATTTTTATTTTTATTTTATTCATTTTTAGAGAGGGAAGGGAGGGAGATAGAGAGAGAGAGAGAAACATCAATGTGTGATTGCTGGGGGTCATGGCCTCCAACCCAGACATGTACCCTGACTGGGAATCGAACCTGCGACACTTTGGTTCGCAGCCTGCGCTCAATCCACTGAGCTACGCCAGCCAGGGCGTTAGAGTTTTGTTTTTACCTAGCAAGTTGAAATGACATTCTTGCTCATTTACGCACCTATATTTTGGTGAAATTCCTAGCAGTGGAAGACCCGAGTCTACTCAGGAGAATACTATTTGCAATTCTGTTAACTATTGCTAAATTATCCTCAAAGAAGTTACACCAATAATTTCCTCCCACCAAAAATAAAATTGCAGGCTCATTTACCACCTTTCTTTGGATTACATTATATTTTCATTTGTGGAGAGATATTTTTAAAAAATATTTGTTAGAACACTTTATAAGAAATTCAGCCCCTTGTGTGACATGGGTATTAAATATTTTCCCTTTTCCATTAATTTTATATTCTTTTGGTCTTGTTTATAGCATTTCTTTAAATAAAACAATTTTTAAATTATATTTCAATGATTATATTATTACAGTTGTCCCCATTTTCCCCCTTTGCACCCCTCTACCCAGCACCCCCACACCATTGTTCATGTCCATGGGTCACGTGGACAAGGCTACTCCATCTCCTATATTTTACATCCCCATAGTTATTCTGTAACCACCTATTTGTACTACTTAGTCCCCCACCTCCTTATCCATTTTTCCATACCACACTCCCATCTGGCAACTATCAAAACACTCTCTGTATCCATGATTCAGTCTCTGTTCTTCTTGTTACTTAGTTTGTTTTTTATCTTGAAGATTTTATTTCTCCATTTTTAGAGAGAGGGCAAGGGAGAAAGAAAGACAGGAAGAGAAGCATCGATGTGTAAGTGTAAGAGATACATCAATCAGTTGCTTCTTCCATGTACCCAAAAGGGGACCTGGCCCACAATGCAGGCATGTGCCCTGACTGGGAGCTGAACAGGTGACCCTTTGGTTTGCAGGCTGGCACTCAATCCACTGAGCCACACCAGACAGAGCTGCTTAGTTTGTTCTTTAGATTCAATATTGATACATATGTATTTATTGCCATTTTACTGTTCATAATTTCGATCAACTTCTTTTTCTTAAATAAGTCCCTTGAACATTTCATATAATAATGGTTTGGTGATGATGAACTCCTTTAGTTCTTTCTTCTCTGTGAAACTCTGTATATTCCCTTCGATTCTAAATTATAGCCTTGCTGGGTAGAGCAATCTTGGCTGTATGCTCCTGCTTTGCATGACTTTGAATATTTCTTGCCAATCCCTTCTGATCTGCAAAGTTTCTTTTGAGAAATCAGGTGACAGTCATATGGGAACTCCCCTGTAAGTAACTAACTTCTTTTCTCTTGCTGCTTTTAAGATGCTCTCTTTATCTTTAACCTTTCCATTTTAATTATGATGTGCCTTGAAGTGGGCCTCTTTGCATCCATCCTGTTTGGGACTCTGTGCTTCCTGGACTTGCGTGTCTATTTCCTTCACCAAATTAGGGAAGTTTTCTTTCATTATTTTTTCAAATAGATTTCCAAATTCTTGCTCTTTCTCTTCTCCTTCAGGAATCCTTATGATGCAAATGTGGGAATACATGAAGTTGTTCCAGAGGCTGTTTATACTGCCCTCATTTTTTTAAATTCATTTTTCTTCTTGTTCTGATTGGTTGTTTTTTTGCTTCCTTGTGTTCCAAATCATTGATTTGGCTCTGGGCTTCATCCACTCTACTGTTCTTTCCTGTAAATTGTTCTTTATTTCAATTAGTGCATCCTTAGCTTCTGACTGTGTCTTTTATGTTGTTGAGGTGCTCACTAAGTTCCTTGAGCATCCTTCTAACCAGTGTTTTGAACTCTGCATCTGATAGATTGCTTTTCTCCACTTTGTTTAGTGCTTTTTGGAGTTTTGGTCTGTTCTTTCATTTGGTCAACGTTTCTTCATCTCCTCATTTTGGCAGCCTCCTAGTGTTTGTTACTATTAGGTAGAGGTGCTTTGAGTCTGAATCTTGTAGTGTATCCTAATGTAGGTCCTGCTGGGTCCAGTGGCACAGCCTCACCTGTCAGACAAGCTAGATACTTGAGGTGCTCCCTTTGTGTGGGCTAAGTATGTGCTCCTCTTGCAGTTGAGCGTTGGAGGATGTTGGCAGATCAGTGAGAGTTATATACCCAGCCGAGTCAACTACAAGGAGTTGCTGTGACCACTCACCATGAACCTCCACCCTCTGTGCAGGATCAGTTGTGCAAGGATAGGGTGGTGGTGCTTCAACATGGTCTGTAGCTGTCCACTAGGTGCACTTGGCCCTTGGGTTTCCCAGATGGTTCAGGGCAAGGTCACCCTCAACCTGTGTTTTGCCCTGGGCTGCCCTTCCTGAGGTAATAAGCAATCTGAGATGGCTGCTACTTGTGCTGGGCTTGGAGATTCCCAGGAGAAGCCAGGTTGTGAATCTAGGCTGGCTGCTACTAGTGCCAGGCCTGGGGCACATTGAGGCTAATTGTTGGTTGTTTGAAAAGATTTAGGAAGTTGTGGAGTAGGAACCAATACCTGCCACTCCTATGGAAAAGCAGCTTAGGTGGGCCACAGGTTGGGTGGGGCAGAGTCTCTGGGGATCTCCAGGGAGAGTTGCAACATGTTATCCAGGTTGATGGAGTCTCAGATATGCCACAAGCTTGCCAACGCTGTTCAAGGAAGGCTCAGAAAAGGGGCAGTGACCTCTGCTTTCTTTCATCCAGACATTTCCGTTTCTCCCTGTATGCCACTGATGCCTTTCAAGCCACTACCCTATGCTGGAGCTCTGAGGGAGTGAGCCTCAGTAGGTGACTCTTTGTGTGAGTTCTTTAAGAGAAACTGCTTGGGGCTCCAGAAGTTTATTCCACCGATTCAATCACTGATGGTTTGTGCAGCCAGATGTTGTGAGGAGTTATTTTTCTGACACTGGAACCCTGGGCCAGTGGGTCTGGGACTCCCCCTGAAGATATCCTTCCTGAATCTGTATCCACCACACAAGGGTGAGGAACCAGCCCATTCTACTTCTGTGCCCCTCCTACCAGTCTGGATGATGTGGTTTCTTTAGTTCCACAGTAGTCAGACTTCCACTGAATTTGATTTGTGATTTTTTAGAAAAATATATTTTATTGATTATGCTAGTGCAGTTGTCCCATTACCCCAGTTCATTCCCCTCCACCCTGCACACCCTCTCCCACACACATTCCCCCCTTTAGTTCATGTCCATGTATCATAAGTTCTTTGGCTTCTACATTTCTCATACTATTCTTGCTCTCCCCATGTCTATTTTCTACCTACCATCTATGCTACTTATTCACTGTACCTTTTCCCCCCTCTCTCCTCCTCCCACTCCCCTGTTGCTAACCCTCCATGTGATCTCCATTTCTGTGGTTCTGTTCCTGTTCCAGTTGTTTGCTAGTTTGTTTCTGGTTTTGTTTTAGGTGTGGTTATTAATAACTGTGAGTTTGCTATCATTTTACTGTTCATATTTTTTATCTTCTTTTTCTTAAATAAATCCCTTTAACATTTCATATACTACGGGCTTGGTGATGATGAACTCCTCGAACTTGACCTTATCTGAGAAGCACTTTATCTGCCCCTCCATTCTAAATGAAAGCTTTGCTGGATAGAGCAATCTTGGATGAAGGTCCTTGTCTTTCATGACTTGGAATACTTCTTTTCAGCCCCTTCTTGCCTGTAAGGTCTCTTTTGAGAAATCAGCTCACAGTCTGATGGGAACTACTTTGTAGGTCACTGCATCCTTTTCTCTTGTTGCTTCTAGGAGTCTCTCCTTCATTTTAATCTTGGCTCATGTAATTATGATGTGCCTTGGTGTGTTCCTCTTTGGGTCCAACTTGTTTGGGACTCTCTGAGCTTCCCGGACTTCCTGGAAGTCTATTTCCTTTGGCAGACTGGGGAAGTTCTCCTTCATTATTTGTTCAAATAACTTTTCAATTTGTCACTCTTCCTCTTCTCTTTCTGGTACCCCTATGATTTGGATGTTGGAACATTTAAAGAGGTCCTGGAGGTTCCTAAGCCTGTCCTCATTTTTTTGAATTCTTGTTTCTTCATTCTTTTCTGTTTGATTGTTTCTTTCTTCCTTCTGGTCCACTCCATTGATTTGAATCCCAGTTTCCTTCCCATAACTGTTGGCTCCCTATGCATTTTCCTTCGTTTCACTTAGTGTAGCCTTCATTTTTTCATCTAATTTGCTACCAAATTTAACCAGTTCTGTGAGTATCCTGATCACCAGTGCTGTGAACTGTGCATCTGATAGGTTGACTATCTCTTGGTCGCTTAGGTGTATTTGCCCTGGAGCTTTGACCTGTTCTTCTGTTTGGACCATTTTTTTTTTTTTTTTGGTCTTGTTGTGCCTGTTACCTATGAGGGGCGGAGCCTTAAGTGTTCACCAGGGCAGGGCAACTCAGTTGCTGGGTTGTGATGCTATCTGTGGGGGTGGGGTCTGAGAGGGAACAATGACGTTTGCTCTGCTTCTGTGGGATTCCAATTCCTTCCACTGCTTCCCCCCACGCAAACTGGGCCGTTCTGGTGCTAAATCCATGTGGGTGGGCCTGTGTATGTTCCAGGACCCTGTGGGTCTCTCCAGTGAACTCTCCTGTGAGGCTGGGAGTCTCTCCCTGGCCTCACCCCCCACAGGGTTTTTAATCAGTGCCCGGAGGCTCTATTCCCCAGCACTGGGACCCTGGGTTGTGTGAAGTGCCTAGCTCACAATCGCTGCCTTGCTGAGTCTGCTGGTTACCATACCGAGCCAAGGGTCTGCGAGCGGACGCCTGAGGTCTGCCCACTGCGGTTTTGTGCGCCCAGTCCCACCGCTCTTTGTGCTGCGATTCCTCTCTGCCTGGCTGCCCAATTCCGCCCCTCCTACCAGTCTGGATGAATGTGTCTATTTTAGCTCCTTGGTTGTCTGACTTCCATACAGTTCAATTTTGTCAGTTCTGGTTGTTATTCTGTTTCTAAATTGTTGTCCCTATCTTGATTGTGCAAGGAGGCACAGCGTGTCTACCTACACCTCCATCTTGGCTGGAAGTCCCAATTTCTGACGGTTTTAAGTAGTGCTTGTTCTATATTTTAGCTGTAATTTTAATGTGGTTTTGCAAACATGTGAGTCATGTCTGCCTATGCTGCCATCTTGACCATAAATTATTTTGTCATATTTCAAGTGCTTACTAGCAAACTGTTCTGATTAATGAATCTTCGTAACATGTTTTAATGTTTGATGGAACTAGAACTCTTTATTAATCTTTTTAAAAAAATTTCCATGTATTCTCATATATTTATTTTTTCAGTGAAACTTTAGTATCTATTTGTCAGTTTTAAAATGTATTTTTATATGTTCATGTTGTGAGAGATTTATTGAGACCAGTCTATGTATATTATTATACTTTACATTCAACTTTTTTATTTAAATAAACTGTCTACTTTAAAATAGTTTTAGATTTATGGAAAATTTGTGATGACAGTATACTCCACATTCAGATATTTAAATTGGTAACATTCTACATTAGTACATTTTGGCAAATGTACCATATTAATAATATTAACACAATAAACCAATATTAATATATTATTATTAAAGTTCATAGTTTGTTCATATTTCCTAATGTTTTGACCTAATGTCCCTTTTCTGTCCCAGAATCCATCTAGGACCACATTACATTTAGTCTTCATGTCTTCTTAGCTTCCTCTTTGTTATGACTATTCCTCAGGCTTTCCTTCTTTTTGATGAACTTGACAATTTTGAGGAGTATCGGTCAGACATTTTATAGAATGTCCTTCAGTTTGCGTTTGTGTGATATTTTTTCTCATAGTTAGGAATTGCAGGTTTTGGGGAGAAAGATCACAGTCAGAAAGTGTCATTTTCAATACATCAAAGGACTTGCTATCAACATAACCTATCACTATTGATGTTGACCTGGATCATGGGGCTGAAGCAGTAGTAGTGTTTGTTAGGTTTCTCCATAGTAAAGTGACTTTTTTCTCCCTTGTCCATGAAGTACCCTTTAGAAGGGAGTCACCATTAAAGCCCACACTTAAGGGTTAAGGTGTTATCTATCTCTTTAAGAGGGGGATGTTTATACAAAGTATTTGGAATTCTGCACAGGATATTTGTCTATTTCCTTTTATTTATTTATTCATTCAATCATTTACTTATATCAGCATAGACTTGTTGGTATTTGTTTTATTGTGTTATCATCTAATAGTGCATTATTTGTTGCTCAAATTGTTACAGGTCTGGCCATTGGGAACTCTTTCCATTGGCTCCTGCATTCCTTTGACATATCTATATTATTGTCACAGGGTTTTGTTGCCTTTAGTACTTCCTTGCTTTCTGGCATTATTGGATTCTACAAGCTTATTTTATGTTCCCTGCTCCAGGCCTACCATCAGCCATTTGTCCAAGGAATCCTGGTTCCTTTAATTGGAAAATATTATTAGAAACCTAGGTCTGGATGCCTGGTGTGATCTTTGTTGTTGGGGTTTCTTTGTTTCTAGGTCCTCTGGACAGACAGAATAAAGAAACTTATGTGTAAATACTATCCCATGTAAAGCACATGTCTATACATATTTTCATATTCAGACATCTGTATTCATATTATTATCATTCAAATCTCCTTCCTCCATCAACTCAAGCTGTATGCTACTAATGCTTTATTTATTTATTTTTAAATTAAAATTTTGGGGGTGACATTGATTAATAAAAACATTTACATAAGTTTCAGGTATACAATTTTATATGACAACAGTATAATATGTTGTGTACTCATCACACAAAGTCTGGTCTCCTTCCATCACCATATACTTACTCCCTTTGCCCTTTTTGTCTTCTTCACCTCCCATCTCCTCGAGTAACTACCTTTTTATCATCTGTTTCTGAGTTTTTTTATTTGCTTGTTGCTTTTTATTTTATGACATATGTATAGCATATATACATATGAGTGAACTCATGGGGTTCTTGTCCTTTTCTGGTTGACTTCATTTAGTATAATACTCTCAAGATCATCTATGTTATTAAAAATGGCAATATTGAATCTTTTTATGGGTGAGTAGCATTCCATTGCATATATGTACCACATCTTTATCCAACATCTTTTACATGACACTTAGGTAGTTCCCATGGTCTGAATATCATACAAGAGGGGACACACAATAAAAATGGAATTATCCTCTGGAGGGCAGCCACTTGTAGCACAGGCTTCCCCTGCTACGTGAGTGTTCTAGGAACTCATCTGTATCAATGTTTCAGCTGGTGGTGTTGTGAGAGGCTGCATTTGGCTTCAGTGAATTTTTTTTGAAGACTCTTTCAACATGGTTGCCCATTTCATGATGGGTGATTTATGAACACACCTACCCACATTATGCTGAGTGTTCAGCAGTTTTTGGCCAAAAATGGCATGACCCCCATGCCCCACACTCCCTATTCACCTCATCTAGCCCCAAGTGACTTTTTTTGTTTCTCCAGATGAAAAAAGTCCTCAAGGGGAAAACCTTTAGCTGATGTGGAAGAAGTGAAACAAAAAATAGCAGAAGCACTAAAAGTCATCAAAATTCATGAGTTCAAAAACTGTTTTGAGCAGTGGAAAAAATGTCTCAATTAGATGTATTGCATCAAATGTGAAAGGACAACACTGGCACCATTTGCTATCATTGCACCATTTGCCAAGCAGGCTCTAACCCTGTTAAACATGACTGCCATTTTATTCCTCTGAGCTTATGTCACCAAGACTGAAAAATTACTAGAAAAACAAGAATAGCACATGATTAAGTGTTCTCTACAGGCGCAGGCAAAAGATAGCATTGGAAAAAACTACAGTTTATGTAAAACCAATGGAAATATCCTGTTTTACAACACCCCTAACAACCCAGCAACCACACAACAGCAACTCCCCCACCCTTTATAATCCAATAAAACCTCAAAGTCCCAACCTTTTGGCACTGGTGTATTTCTCTGTGCCTAGCCCCTTTCCTCCCTTGGAAAGGGAATAAACTTTTTGCTCTCTGCATTGTCCTCTCTTTGTGAATTCTTTCAAAGCCTGCATCAATGCCACTCTAATAAAGTGTTTTGAAGGTGACTGAAGTTTAAACTTCAAACTGCAGTTTTTTGCCCCCCCACCAGTAAATAATGTAGCAATGAACATAGAGATACATATATCTTTATGAATAAGTGTTTTGAAAATTTTTAGATAGAAACCCACTAAAGAGATTGCTGGGTCATATGGTAGCTTTATTCTTAATTTTTTGAGGAACCATCATACTGTTTCCCCTAGTGGCTGCACAAATTTACATTCCCGTCAAAAGTGAATGAGGGTTTCCTTTTCTCCACATCCTTGCCAGCACTTGTTGACTTTTTGATAATAGCCATTCTAGTGAGGGTGAGGTGATATATCACTCTGTGCTGTTTTTTTTTTAAATCCCCACTGAGGACATTCTTTATTTTGTATAGCTTATGGGAGAGAGGAAGGGAGAGAGGGAAACTGGCTACTTCCTGCATGCGCCCAAACCATGGATTGTTCGTGCCTGGACCATGGATCATAAGCACCCAGACCAAGGATCATAAGCACCAAGTCTGGGATCATATGCACCTGATTAATGATGCTGAGCACCTTTTTAAATGTCTATTGGTCATCTGTGTGTCCTCTTTGGGGAAATGTCCACTGAGGTCCTGAGCCCATTTTTTTGATCAGATTGGATTTGTTATTGCTGTTTAATTGTATGAGTTCTTTATAAATTTTGGATATTAGTCCCTTATCAGAGGTGTCATTTGTAAGTACCTTTTCCCATTCATTTGGTTGACTTTTGTTTTGTTGATAGTTCCTTTTGACTATTAAAGCTTTTTCATTTAATGCAGTCCCACTTATTTATTTTTGCTTTGGTCAAGTTCACTAAAACCCCTTTGAGACAAAAGTCCATAAGTTTAGTGCCTATATTTTCTTCTGTGTCTTATTATTTCAAGTTTTCAGTTCATTTGTATTAATTTTTATTTGTGGTGTCAGGCAGCAGTCTAGTTTCATTGTTTTCCATATGGCTTTCCAGTTTTCATATCATCATTTATTGAAAAGACTTTTCTTTTTTGATTGTATGTTTTTGGCTTCTTTGTTAGAAAATTAGTATCCCATATATATGTGTGGGTTTATTTCTGGGCTCTCACTTTTGTACATTAGTCTGTGTGTCTGTACTTTTTTCTGCCAGTACTACACTGTTTTGATTACTGTAACTTTCTAGTATAGTTTAAAGTCAAGGGGTGTGATATATACACTTTGTTCTCTTTTCTCAGGTTTGCTTTTGCTATTTGGGATCTTTTGTGATTCCATACAAATTTAAAGATTTTCATTTCTAATATTTCTTTGAAAAATTCTACTGGGATTTGATAGGGATTGCATTAAATCTGTATATTGCTTTAGGTAATACAGCCATTTTAACAATGTTAATTCTTCCAGTCCATTAACATGAAATATCTTCCCATTTCTTTCTCTTCTTCAATTTCTTTCAACAACGTCTTAACAGTTTTCAGAGTACAGATCCTTCACCCTTAAGTTTGTACTTAGGTATTTTATAGTTTTTGTTGCAATTACAAATGGGATTGTTTTCTTCATTTCTCCTGATGTTTTATTGTTAATGCATAGGAACACAATCAATTATTGTATATTTATTTCATATCCTACAACTTTACTGTATTTATTATGTCTAATCATTTGTGTGTGTGTGTGTGTGTGTGTGTGTGTTTTTTGTGGAGTCTGTAGTGTTTTCTCTATATAATGTCATGTCATCTGCAAACACTGACAGTTTCACTTTTTAATTCCTACTTTTGATGTCTTTAATTCTTTTTTTCCTCTAATTGCCCTGGCCAGGACTTCTGGTACTATGTTGAAAAACAGTCATAAGAGTGGGTATCTTTGTCTTATTCCTGACCCCAAGAGGAAAACCTTACAGTTTTTCACTACTCAGTATGACATTAGCTGAGGCTTTGTCATATATGTCCTTTATTACGTGGAGGTACTTTCCTTGGGTATCCATTTTGAGGTTTTATCATAAATGGATGTTGTATCTTGTCAAATACTTTTTATGCACCTACTGATATAAATCATATGACTTTTAGCTTTTTATGTTAATGTAGTCTATCACATTGGTTGATTTATGGATGTTGAAATCATCCTTGCATGCCTGGAATGAACCCCATTTGATTGTGATGTATGATCCTTTTAATATATTGTTGTATTTGATTTGCAGTATTTGTTTAGGATTTTTGCATCTATGTTCATCAATAATATTGGTCTGTAATTTTCTTTCTTTGCATGTTGTCCCTGCCTGGTTTGGTGTCAGGGTAATGTTGGCCTTATAAAGTGAATTAGGAAATATTCCTTACTTGTCAATTTTTTGGAGATCAGCGGCTGCCTGCCCTATCCTTCCCCTCACCCTGCCTTCCCTCCTCTTTCCAATAAGCCCCCCTTCAGGTGTCCTGATACATGGATCTTTCAGGTAGGTTCATGTTTTGAGTTGGGGATCCTTTATTCAGTTATAGTCATCCAACTTATTTTAAGTTTAAGGGGTGAAACAATGAACTGTTCTGGCTCACCATGATACTGTCACTATCACCTTGAATTTGCAGATTACTTAGGATTGTTTGTTTTTTGTAAGAGCTTAGTATTAAATAAGTTATAATTAGAAACATTTTATAAATCTTTTATAAATTTCTTATCCTCCCCAAGTAATTTTACTTTTTAAAATTTTTTCATGACAAATTGAAGGCAGATTTATGAGAATTCAGCTGTCTTCTATTAAGATCCCCAAGTAATTTTAGATTTCCTTCAGTAAATTGATTCCAAGAAATATTTTTTCTGTGCTTTTTCTAAGTCAGCGATCTTCTTTCACTATAACTTTTTAATGTCTGTAAAATACAAAATTAATGATTTTTAAGTAAGCTTATTTTGTAATCATCTATCTTATTAAAATTGCCTATCATTTCTATTTTCTGTTTAGTTGTTTGCCTTGGGTTTCCTGTGTTATCTTCTGCAAATAATTTTGCTTCCTCCTTTCAACAATTATATCTATTTCTCTGTCTTGTCCATTTGTACTGTCTAACAGGGGTGTCCAACCCATGACCCACAGGCTACATGCAGCCCAGGATGGCTATGAATGCAGCCCAACACAAAATCATAAATTTACTTAAAACCTTTTTTTGGCTCAGCAGTTTTCATTAGTGTTTGTGAATTTAATGCGTGGCTCAAGACAACTCATCTCCCAGTGTGGCCCAGAGACCCCAAAAGGTTGGACACAAGATGGGCATACATTCTCTGTAAAGGGCTAGATATTACAGGGAAGGACAAAAGTAGGTTTATAGTTTTGAATGAGCAAAATAAAAAGCTTAATATTGTATTATTGCCTATTAGTCATCATATTATTTATTTATAACTATAAACCTACTTTTGCGCAGACCTGTGTTGTGGGCTTTATCACATACAGCTTCTGCCGTAAGTACTTAATTCTTCAATTGTAGTACAAAAGCAGCCATAGACAATATATAAATGATGGGCAATATTGTGTTCCAATAAAACTTTATTTACAAAAACAGGCAGTTGTCCCACAGCTGGTAGTTTATTGACCTAGTCTAAAATGCAAATTATGGTACATAATGATGGTAATAGTGGGTACCTTGTCTTGCCTTTCATTTTAAGCATTATGCTAATTTTGATTACAAATACACACATATACATGCACGTAGCTTCAATAATGTCAAAGAGATGCCCATCTTGTCCTATTATGTCTAAACATATTTATTAAGAATACTGTCTAATTCTGTTAACTGCCTTTTTTTCTGAAACTACTGAGTTTTGACCTATAAATATAGTTAGTTAATACTTTCTTAAAATGAAATAATTCTTATATTTTTGGTATAAACTCAACCAGTTTAGGTTTATAATGCTTTTGATATGTTCTATGATACTGAATTATTTTTGTTAATATTCTATATGTGATTTTTATACTATCCTGCATATTTAGAAGAGAGTAGTTTTTAGTATATCATCCTAAATTTTCAGGTTATGGTATTAGTATTTTCCTGACTTCATAAATATAATTTGAAAGCCTTCCCTTCTATGGAAATATTTTTATAGTTGGAATCCACCTGTTCATTGAAATTTTGAGCAAATTCACCTATAAAACCATAGGTGTTTTTTTAAGAAAAACTCTTTGATAACTTTATTTCTTCCATTGGTATTATTTACTTAGGTTGTCTAGTAAAGGTTCTTCTGGTATCAATTTTTAGTGATTCATGTGTTATTAGAAAGCCATTTATTTCACCCAGATTGTCAAAACTATTTGCAGAAAAGTTCACAAAGTATTATTTTATGATTGTTTTGATTTCCTATGCATCTGTTGTTGTCATTTTTTATTTCTGATCTTCTGTATTAGTGAGTTCTTTCCTTTCCAATTTTAATTAAGCTATCCACTGTTATTTCTGTTTTATTGGTTTGGCAAAAAACTAAATTCTTGTATATATTTATCAATTCTGGTTTTTGTTTTCATGCTTTCTAATTAATCATGTCTGCTTTGATCTTTATTTCTTCTGTGTTCTTTAGGTTGCTTTATTGTTATTTTCTAACCTCTTGAGAAGTGATATTCAGTTATAAATTTTTCATCAAGAACAATTTTAGTGATGTAATGGGTATCTGGCCAGACTGCTGGGGAGCAAGAAAACCCCAATAAGAGGCTGCACTCCCCCAATTGGGGGAGGAAAACTGAGATGGTAAGAGAGCCTGCTTCCCTGGAGAAGGGGGAAAGGTTGCAGGAAACACCAAGGTGGCAGACTGAGTCCAAAATCGCGGGATGACATACCCCTAGATGAAGGTAAACAAACTGCGTGTGATTCCCCACCCCGCGAAGAGACTCTATGCTTCTGCATGCCTAGAAAACTCTCCTACCCAGTTCCAGATTATCGTGGCTGGAATGGCGGAGCGGTGGGTGGGTGGGTGGGCGGGCATGGGCAGAGACACTGTGTGGGCTGATGTGTATGGTAGATGCTAGTTCGAATTGGCTGGGAATTTGGACACTCCCACAGCACACAGGATTCGGGGGTAAAAGATTTAAAATGGAGATTGCACAGAAACTGGGACTTTTTTACATTCCCTTTGCCCTGCTTGGGTGGGACAGGGCAGGGGAACCAGGCCTTCATAGGACCTGCGCAGATGCCAGGCTCTGTTCATGGCTCTTGGATTGCCTGGTTTGCGTGGTCAGGAGCTGGATCATGTGGGATGTGGGCCCTGCCAGCAGTGATTCTGGGCCCCAGTAGCAGTGGCCCTTGGTTTAGTTAGTGGGGAATGAATGAATGAATGAATGAATGCTGCCTGTATTCAATAGGTTTATTTTTCTGGGTTAGTTGGCTCTAGACAGTTTCTCTGCATACCAGCATAAGGCTGATGGACCATTCAACTATTCATTCATAGGGGCCCATGGTAAAATGAGTCAATAAAAATGTTAAATGGCATTTGATATGTAGGATGTTATAAACCTGGTTGTATACTCTCCTTTTTTCTTAAACCTCTTCTCATCTGTTCATTTTATACTCCTATTTTATGGCTCAAGTCCTGAGTCATCCATAAAATCAGGTTATCTGAGTTCACTGATTCTCTCCTTTTTCTACTTTTGTGACCTTCACTGATCAGACTCACTGGGCATGTGATCTAAAGGGTCTTGCACTGTTACCTAGATTTCATGTGTCTCTTATCTTTCTGGTAAAACTACAGGCTTATCAAGAATCTTATATTCCTTTTCATCTTACAATGTACCCAGGAGAGTGTTCAAAAAATTCTGTTGTATCAACGTGAGAATAGTTAAGATAACTAATTATCTTGGTTAACATTCTACCACATCATGGTCTTGTGATCATAGGTATATAATTTCACATCTCTAGGGCTCAGTTTTCTATAGGGACACACTAAAGACCTTTGAAACCTTAAGAAATGCAATAGTTTGGTCATATATCTGATTCTACAAGGGGAGAGAAGCAACCACATTAAGAAAACAGCATAAAACATGTTATAGCACCACGGTCATACACGCAGTCAGCAACTTCCCTGCTCCATGCATTCTTTTCCTCCACCCTTCAAATGTGGCCATCCTCGGCTCTCACTCTTTTTCCTTGCTCTATTCAAAGACTGTCAGTGGTTCCTAACATGTGTCTCTCAAATCTCGTCCCTCTGGGCTTACCTCTCGAGAGCAGCTATACACAGCTAATAATCTGTTAGGCATTGTACAAATATAGGCAATGTACATTTTGAGTGTTGTGCTGGTTTCTCATATTCAATTCATGTAAGCTCAACTTTGACTCGTCTGCCTTCCATCCTGCAACCAATTCCTTTCCCTGATGCTTTTACTTGTATTAATGGTCCTGTCATTCTCCTTGAAGTCATGTGTGGTCTCATTCTATCCCTCAACTTCCACATTCAATCAGTTATCTTGTCATCAAGAATCTACCTATCCACCACTCAGAATCCATTTTTTTTTTACTATTCCCATTGTTACTACCCTACTGGTAATACCACCCCCTTCTTATAAACACTCTAGTTGTTTCACAACTAATCATATTCTGTATGATTCAATCTGTCCTATACAACACTGCCAGATTAATCTTTCTATAGTACAGTTCAATACTACATGTTGATTAACTGGCTATAGTGTCCCTGTGTTATATTAGTCAACCAGTCAGTCAATCAATTATAAGTCTATGCCCTTTCCAAAACAGTATGGTATAGGACTAACTTACAGTCATTAAGAACAGCAGCAGAATTGCCTTCAGAACTGCTCTAAAGTGAAACTAGATTTATTTTCTACCTTCGTAATAGACTACCTATCCTGGAACAAATTAGTTAACCATTCTCAAATTCTTCAATTAAAAAAAAAGGACAATAATAATGATTAACATTTAGTTAATATTTATTACACACCAGCAGGTACTATGATAAGAATCAAAGATAGTGCTTTGATCCTCATTTTTCAGATGAGGAAACTAAGGCTCTGTGAGGGCACATACGTTGCCCAGCATGCCACTACTAGTAAATGGTGGAACTGAGGTCTAGAACTCAGGTCTCTGCAACACCAGAGATACTTGGTGAGGTTTTTATTGAATTAAATTTTACAGATATAGAATGAACAGATCTTGGACAGTTTATTGGATTTCAACTATTGAATACACATAAGTAACCACTACCCAAATCAAGATATAGAACATATCCTAGAAAGTTCTTTCATACCTTGTTCCAGCCAATCCCTCCTCTACCCTACAGACAACTACTATTTTGAGTTGTAGCACATAGATTAACTTTCTTGTTCTTGAATTTCATATAAATGGAATCATATATGTATTCTTTTGTACTGGGCTTTTCTTGCTCAATATAATGTCATAAGTATCATTATGTAGTTTCTTTTATTACTGGGTGGTATTTCATTGTACTGTTATAATATACTACAATGTTTATTCATTCCCCTTTTAGTAGGCATTTGGGCTGCTTCCAGTTCGGTGCTATTAAGAATCAGGCTGCTATAAATACTTCTGTACACGTCTGTTTGTGGATATATTTTAATTTCTTTTGGTTAAATTCTTCAGTGTGGGAATGCTACATTATACAGTGGTGTGCTTTTAACTTTATAAAAAACTCCCAGAGTCTTCCAAAGTGTCTGTATCATTTCGTACTTCTACCAGCAATGCATGAGAATTCCAGGTGCTTGCTAACATTTGGTAAAATAAAATAATATCTTACTTCAGCCAATCTTACCCACCCATCAGCCATTCCTATGGATACAGAAAGCATCTCAAAATGGTTTGAATTTGATTTTATTGAAATCAATGACTAATTTCGTACAACTTTTCATGTGTTTATTGACCATGTTTGTAAGTGAGGTGACTACTCAAGGCTTTTATCATATTTTATATTTGTTTTTTCCATATTTTATATTTGATTGTCCTGTTTATATATTTTTAAATTTTAAAAAATGATTTCATTTATTTATTTTCAGAGAGAGGAGAAGGACAGGAGAAAGGGAAAGAGAGAAACATCAATATATGAGAGATACATTGTTTGGTTGCCTCTTGAACACCTCCAACTGGGGACCTGGCCCACAACCCAGGCATGTGCCCTAACTGGAATCAAACCAGTGGCCTTTCCGTTTGCAGGCTGGCACTCAATCCACTGAGCCATACCAGCCAGGGTTTGCTTATATATTCTTAATACAAGCCCTTTGTAATGTGAATATTTTGCCCTAGTCTATGGCTAAGCTATTTGTTTTCAAAAATTCATAATCAGAATTCTAAAATTGACTAGTTTTATCATTTATGGTTAGTGCTTTATATGTCCAAAGAAATCTGTGTGTATTCCAAAGCCACAAAAATATTTTTATTTCCTTCTAGAATAGTTACAGTTCTACTGTTCATATATATATCTACAATCCATCTCAAATTAATTTTTGTTTATGGAGTGAGGTGGGGGTTGGAGTTTATTTGTTTTCATAGTGATATCTAATTGTCTTTTTTTTTCAACTTCATGCACCTCACTGATTTCCCTTGGCACTTTTGTGAAAAACCAATTGACCATATGTGCATGGGTCAAATTTATATTCTGCTCCACTGATTATTTGTCATTCTTACGGCAATATCACCCGGTGTTTAGCTTCCATGCTTTCTAGGAGAGGTCTGCCATTATTTCCAAGGTTGTTCTCTGAATGTAATGTGTCCTTTGTTAGTTTCATCTTTATTGTATTTTTTCCATTACATTTAGTCCCCTTATACCCCCTCCCCCTCCAATCAGCACACTGTTGTCCATATCCATGAGTCTTTTTTCTTTTTTGTAATGTGTTTTTTTAATCTGCCTGCATTTTAGATTTTCTATTTATCATTGATATTTAGCATTTTGACAGGTCATACTTAGGTGTAATTTGTTTGTAGTTTATTATTCTGCTTCAGGTTTGCTAAGTATTCTAGATCTATGGGTCAATTTCTTTGATAAATTTAATATAATTCTTGGCCATCATTTTTTCAAAAGTTTGTTTCTGCATTCTTTCCCCCTACTCTTTCTGTGACTCCAACTATGTATGTTTCAGGCCGCCTGATAATGTTCAGTAGTTCTAAGATGCTCTGTTTAGTGTTTTCATTCTTTTTTCTCTATTTGATTCATTTTACTTCAGATAAATTCTACTGACTTGTGTTAAAGCCCACTGATCCTTTCTTCTCTGTGTCTACTGTATTCTTTATCCCATTATATCAATGTTATTTATGATATTTTTTATTTTTAGACTTTTCATCTAGTTTTTTTTTATAATTTCCTTTTTTTCCTGACATTCCCCATCTAATTATACATATTGTCTACCTTTTCTACTAGATCCTTTAACATATTTATCATAATTATTTTAAAGTCCCTGTCTGCCAAATCCAACATCTGGGTATTCTGTGGTCTGATTCTAATGACTGATATTTTTCTTTGATTTGAGGTCCTGTTTCTTCATATATTTCCTTCCTTCCTTCCTTCCTTCCTTCCTTCTCTTCTCTTCTATTCTTTCTTCTTCCTTCTCATTTCTCTTTTTCATTTTGTCTTTTGTTATATACTCAACTGACAGAAAAAGAGAAGACTTACGTAGGTAATATTTATTCCAGAAAAAGGTGCTTCCTGTTCTTTGTAAGGCCAAGGCAAAACAACTTGTAGTCTAAGTATGGTTTGGTTTTGCTGCAGTTTTACTTTAATTCAGTTCACCACTAGCTTCAAAAAGTTTTCAGGTTAGGATAATTAATATCCCCTCAGTAGAAACAAGTCCAAGAAGAATTAGATGCAGACATTATCTCAAAGGATTTTAAAGCACCTGTAATCAATAAATACTTCACTATTCAATTAAAAATTCCATTGAAACAAATAAAAACTAGAAAATCTGAGCAAAGAAAGGGAAGTTATGAAAATGAAACATTGTAAATTATAGAGCTGAGAAAACAGTAACTAGAATAAAAGCACTCACTGGTTGGACTTGATGACAGACCCAAGATAATGGAAGACAGACTCAGTGAACATAAAGGCAGATCAGTAAAATTTACTCAACTTAAATACAGCAAGAAGATATATTGAAAAAATAACCAAAGCTTTGGGGGTCTGTGGGAAAGTAATAACAGAACTAAGATTTATATCATCAAAGTCTCAGAAGGAGAAAGAATGTGAAACAAAAAAAGTACTTAAAGAAATAATGGAATTCCGCCAAGATGGAGGCATAGGTGACACACTGTGCCTCCTTGCAAAACCAGAAGGACAACAATTTAAAAACAAAAAACAACCAGAACTGACAGAAATTTGAGCTGTATGGAAGTCCAATAGTCAAGGAGTTAAAGAAGACATATTCTTCCAGACCAGTAGGAGGGGCAGATTCAGGCAGTCTGGGCAGAGAGGACTGGCGGAAAGGCGGTGGCTGGCAGACCCAGCCAGGCAGCTGATTGTGGAATGGAGTGCACAAGACTGCAGCTGGCCAGCAAGGCAATGGCTGGCAGAACAGGCGATCCCACATTCGCACACAGACTAACCAGGTGAAACAAAGGAGGAGTGGGACTGACCGCACAACCCAGGGTCCCAGCTACAGGAAATAAAGGCTCAAACCACTGATTGAAAACACTTTTGGGGAGACCCAGTGAGTCCTAGAATGTATGCAAACCCACCCACATGGGAATCAGCACAAGAAGGGCTCAATTTGCTTGTGGGAAGCAGGGAAGTCACTGAAATCCAGCAGAAAACAGAGCTAGTGCATTGTTCCCTCTCAGACCCCTTCCCCACCCACATACAGGGTCACAACCCAGAGACAAGGGTTAGCCCACCCTTGTGAACACCTAAGGCTCCGCCCCTCACTACATAACAGGTGCATCAAGACAAAAAAAATGGCCCAAATGAAAGACCAGATCAAAGCTCCTGAAAAAATACAACTAAGTGACAAAGAGATAACTAGCCTATCAGATGTACAGTTCAAAACACTGGTAATCAGGATGCTCAGAGAACTAGCTGAATTTGGTCACAAATTAGATGAAAAAAATGAAGGCTATGCTAAGTGAAATAAAGAAAACTGCACAGGGAACCAATACTGATGGGAAGGAAACTGGGACTCAAATCAATGATATGGACCAGAAGGAAGAAAGAAACAACCAAACAGAAAAGAATGAAGAAACAAGAATTCAAAAAAATGAGGACAGGCTTAGAAACCTCCAGGACCTCTTTAAAAGTTCCAACATCCAAACCATAGGGGTACCAGAAGGGGAAGAGGAAGAGCAACAAGTAGAAACGTTATTTGAACAAATAATGAAGGAGAACTTCCCCAATCTGGCAAAGGAAATAGACTTCCAGGAAGTCCAGGAAACTCAGAGAGTCCCAAAGAAGTTGGACCCAAGGAGGAACACCCCAAGGCACATTGTAATTATATTACCCAAGATTAAAATGAAGGACAGAATCCTAGCAGCAGCAAGAGATAAGGAGATAGTTACCTACAAAGGAGTTCCCATCAGACTGTGAGCTGATTTCTCAAAAGAGACCTTACAGGCAAGAAGGGGCTGGAAAGAAGTATTCCAAGTCATGAAAGGCAAGGACCTCCATCTAAGATTGCTCTATCCAGCAAAGCTATCATTTAGAATGGAAGGACAGATAAAGTGCTTCTCAGCTAAGGTCAAGGTAAAGGAGTTCATCATCACCAAGCTCTTAGTATATGAAATGTTAAAGGGATTTATTTAAGAAAAAGAAGATAAAAACATGTACAGTAAAATGGCAGCAAATTCATTCAGTTATTAACAGCCACACCTAAAAGAAAACCAAAAACAAACTAAGCAAACAACTAGAACAGGAACAGAACCACAGAAATGGAGATCACATGGAGGGTCATCAACAGGGGAATGGGAGTAGGAGAGTGGGGGAAATAGTACAGAGAATAAGTAGCATAGATGGTAGGTAGAAAATAGACAGGGGAAGGTAAGAATAGTGTGGGAAATGTAGAAGCCAAAGAACTAATATGTATGACCCATGTACATGAACTCAAGGTGGGGAATGTGGGTGGGAGGGTGTGTGTAGGACAGAGGGGAGTGAAGGGGAGGAAATGGGAAATTGTAATAGCATAAGCTATAAAATATATTAAAAAAAAAGAAATAATGACTGAAAACTCCTCAAGTTTGACAAAAGACATAAACCTATAGATTTAAGAAGTTGAATGATACCAAGCAAGAAAAATCCAAATAAATCTACAGCAGGATACATCTTTATGAAATTTCTGAAAATCAAAGAGAAAGAAAAATATTAAAAAAAGAAAAAATATGTATTATCTATAAATGAACACCACTCCCAATGACAAGGTGTTTTTTTATCTGAAACCATGGAGGTTAAAAAGTGGTGGCACAATAGTTTTCAAATGTTAAAAGAAATGTCAACTCAAATCCTATATATAGTGAAACACTCAGAATTAAAGGGGATAAAAACAATCTTAGGTGAAGAAAAATTAAGGTAATTTTTTTCTAGCAGATCTACTCTTAAAGGATGGCTAAGGCAAACTCTTCCAACAAAAAGAAAATGACAGGAGAAGGTTGAAGCATTCAGAAAGGAAATAAGAACAAATGGGTCAAAACAAAAGTAAACACAATGAACTATCATTCACCTCATGGGTTTCTTTAATCATCTTTTATTGTTAGAGCAAAAGTTGTAATACCACCTGATACAGTACTCAATGTTTGTAGAGAAAATACTTAAAATATATTTTTATGTGGAGAGGGGTAAGGTGACCTAAATGTAAAGTTGCTGTATTTTAGTAAAAGGAATAAAATGTCAACAAGAGTAGGCTATGATTAAGTTACTTATGTAGTTGGTATCACTTAGAAAAACCACTAAGAAAACTATAAAAATGATACACTGTAAAATATTATAATAAAAATATAAGCAAGAAAAAAAACAGAAATGACAGAGTAACACATATAAAACAAGTAAAAAAATGGGAGACCTGACATATCAATAATTACATTAGATGTAAATGGTCTCAATATACCAATTAAAAGACAAAATCCAACTCAACCACAGAAGAAACTGTCTCCAAAAAAAAAAAATACAGCAGTGTAAGTAGTTTGAAAATAAAAGAGTAGAAAAAGGGTAGACTAAAAAAGCAGAAGTGACTATATTACTATCAGATAAAGTAGACTTCAAAGCAAAGAAAAGACAAACAGTATTAAGCCTCCAGGAAGAATTAGCCATCCTAAATGTATATGCACCAAAGAACAGAGATTAAAATTAAAAGTGCACTAAACAAAATCTGTTAAACCTGAAAGAATAAATAAGAAAATGTTGAACTATAGTTGGTTATTTCCACACCCTACGTTCAGCAACGGAAAGAACTACTAAACAGAAAATCAGTAAGCATCTGGAAGAAATAACACATCAACCAACAATGTCTAATTTGACATTTATAGAATACTCTGCCCAACAACAGAGAGCAACTCCTATTCAAGCATTCACAGAACATTCACCACAGTGGATCCTGGGTCACAAAACAAATTTGAAAGACTCAAAATCATACAGGATGTATTCTTTAACCATAATGAAGTAAAACTAGCAATCAGTAAGAGAAAATCTCTAAACGTGGAAGTTATGCTACACCCTCCTAAATAATCCATAGATCAAAGAGAGTCTCAAAGGAATTTCTTTTAAAAGGACTAAGTGAAAATGAAAATATCACAGTTTGTGGGATATTTCTATAGCACTGGCTGAGAAGCAAATTTGTAGCACTGCCTGCTTATATTAGAAAGAGGAAAGATCTCAAATAAATGATATAAGCTCCTACCTCAAGAAACTACAAAAAAGAAGAGCAAAACGAAACCACAGAAAGCTCAAGAAAATATTAAAGATCAAAGCAACTGAAAAGTACCAAAACTCAACATTAAAACTCAAACAACCCCATTAGGAAACAGACAAAAAACATGCACTGATGTTTCATTGAAGAGAATATAGAGATTAAGCACATGAAAAAATATTCAACATGTATAGCTATTAAAGATATGTAAATTACAACTACAATGAGATATTACTATATAGCCATCAGATTAGCTAAAACAAAAAATGTGATAATTCTAAATGCTGGCTGGTGTGGCTCAGTTGTGTAGAGTGTCATCCTGTAACTGAGGGGCTGTGGGTTTGATTCCCAGTCAGGGCACATATGTGGGATACAGGCTCAAACCCCGATCCAGGAATGTATGATCCCTGGTTTAGGTGTGTAAGGGAGGTAAACGATCGATACCTCTTTCTCCCACTGATATTTCTCTCTTGCCCTTCCCTTCTCTCTAAAAAGCAATGATTAATGTCCTCAGGTGAGGATGAAATGAATGAATGAACGAATGAACATGTTCATTCGTCCACAGGTGAAGATGTGAAAAAACTGGGTGAATCACTTATGTTCTTGGAAATGTAAAATGGTACAGCCATTCTGGGAAACAATTTGGCAGTTCCTTTTAAAAGTACAAATGGACTTATCACATGATCTGACAATTATACTACCTTGTACATTTATCCAGAGAAATGAGAACTTATTTTCATACAGACACTTGTACATGAATGTTCACAGCAGCTTTATCTGTAAAGAAATAACCTAAATATCCTTCAGTGGTGAATGGTTAAACAAACTATGGTACATCAGTCCCATGGAATTCTACTTAGTGATAAAAAGGAACAAAATATTGATACACACAACTACTTGAATAAAAGTATGCTGATTGAAAAAAGGCTAATTTCAAAATTATACATATTGTATAATATAATTAATATAACATTTCTGAAATAATTATATAAAAGGAGAACAGATTGTGGTTGCCAGAGGCTAGGGATGATATGGAGTAGGTATAGTTGTAAAGGGGTAGGATGAGGAAACTTTGTGGTGAGGGTATAGTTAAGTATCTTGATAGTGGTTGTGGTTATATATGGTGGTGGAAGTCTCACACATGATAAAATTGCACAGAATTATATACATACATGCACAGAGAAATGAATGCACATATAACTGGTGAAATCTGAATAAACTCTGTGGATTGTACCAATGTTACTTTCCCTCTTTTTATGATGTAGTGAGTTATGGATATAGGATACCTCCTTGTATATTTCTTTGCAAATTCCTGTGACTCTAAAATTATTTTTAAATACATACATATATACACACATGCATGGTTTCAATTTATTTTATAATGGATTAATCCTATATGAACACTATGGCCAAAAATGTTTGAAGTCTCATTTTATGAAGAAGATAATAAAATTCTAATTGTTTGACACTGTCACTCAGCTGTTATGAATAGATTTTCTTGCTTATTTTCCATTTTACACCTTTACTGGTCATTAAATTTACTTGTGTGCTACTGAAATTACAATAATCCCTCTTTTAAGATATTGGGAAAAAAAGGTGAATTTGGTGAACAGATATATTTTCACTAGTCAAAGCAAAATCTTGCAGTATGACAATAAATTTAGTTCCCTTGTGCACCCTCCCCCCATCCCACAATAATCATACTGTTGTCCATGTCCATGAGTCCTTTTCTCTTTTTGCTAAAGTCATTGACTCTCTAACCTTCCCCCCACCCTGACCTTACCTATCATCCTGCTTTCCATCTATGAGTCTGTCTTTATTCTGCTTGTTAGTTGAGTTTGTTCATTAGATTCCATATATGAGTGAAATCATATGGTATTTATCTTTCTCTGACTGGCTTATTTCACCTAGCATAATGTTCTCCAGATCGATACATCCTGTTGCAAACAATAAAAATTTTTGTGCAGCCAACTACTATTCTATTGTGTAATAGTCCTATGGTTGATTTACGCACTCATCTCCTGATGGACACTTGGACTACTTCTATATCTTGTCAATTGTAAATAACACTGCAATAAACATAGGGGTGCTTATGTTCTTTCAAATTACTGTTCTGGATTCCTTTGGTTATATTCCCAGAAGTGGGATCTTTGGGTCAAAAGCAGATCCATTTTTAATTTTGGGAGGTATCTCCATACTGCTTTCCACAGTAGCTGCACCAATCTGCATTCCCACCAACAGCGCAAAAGGGTTCCCCCTTCTCCACATCCTCACCAGCACTTGCTGTTTGTTGGTGTATTGATGATAGCCATTCTGACAATTGTGAGATGGTACCTCATTGTGGTTTTAATTTACAATTCTCCGACAATTAGTGATGTTGAGTATCTTTTCATATGTCTATTGGCCATCTGTATGTTCTCCTTGAAGATATGTCTATTGAGGCTGTTTGCTCATTTTTCAGTTGGGTTGTTTATTTTTTTGGTGTTGAGTTTCCTAAGTTCTTTATAAACTTTGGATATTAACCACTTATCAGATGTATCAGAGAATATGTTCACCCATTCTGTGGGCTGTCTTATTTTGTTTTCCTTTGTTGTGCAAAGCCTTTTTTAGTTTGATGTAGTTCCATTTGTTTATTTTTCTTTTGTTTCTCTTGCCTGGGGAGATACATCTGATAAAATATTGCTATGAGCTATTTCTGAGAATTTGCCATCTATGTTTTTTTCTTCTACGATTTTTATGGTTTCAGTTCTAACATTTAAGTCTTTAATCCATTTTGATTTATTCTTGTGTGTGGTGTAAGGACATGGTCTAATTTAATTTTTCTGCACACATATCTGTCCAATTTTCTCAACACCATTTATTGAATGAGCTACCTTTAATCCATTGTATGTGCTTGCTTCCTCTGTTGCATATTAATTGACTATAAAGGTATGGGTCTGTTTTGGGCTCTCTATTCTGTCCCATCGATCTATGTGTCTGTTTTTATGCCAGTACCATCCTGTTTTGACTACTACAGCTTTATAGTATAGTTTGATATTAGGTAGTGAGATTCCCTTACTGTTACTTCGTTGTTGGCATATAAAAATACAACTTAGCTCCTGGGAGGAAGATGGCAACAAGGTAGCAGGGAGCAGATTCCACTCCCCCCTACACATGGGAGAAAAACCTCACGGATCTATGGAGGAACAGAGCAAACAGGCACCAGTACCCCAGCATATATGAAAATAAGAGACCAAAAATTGTAGCAGACACTGAAAAACCAGATGGTAAGGAGAGTGCTTCAGGACATAAGGTCCCAGGGGACAGCATGGGAACCAGGGCAGCTGCAGCCCCAGGCCCGGCACCCACCACTGGGTCTGCCACAGAGTCCTTGGGCGAGAGCTGGGTCAACTGCTCCCTCCCTGGCCAAACAAGGTTGAAACAGCACCTGGAGAGACCTGGTTGCTTGAAGTCACAGAGAGGGGAATAAAGACAAAGTGGCAAACACACAGGGGCTGTGATCACCCATGGAATCTGTGGATGCCAGGTCGGAAGAATTGAGAGTCGAGCAGTGATGGGCCTTGACCCCAAAAGTCACTGGTCTGTCTGGAGAATTGGGCTGTATGGAGTGGAGGCTTAAGTAGGAGGAGTTTCTCAAAAAGAAAAACTATTTGGGGAATTCCCCTGCAAAAAATGCTCAGCCTCCTCCCCACCCAGCCAGGCAGCCAACCTGAGGTTGGGTGGAAGTTTTCAAAAAAGGCTCTGCCCACCCCATAGCACTGGGAAGAGCGAGCAGCCAAACCCACAGGACTCAGGCAGCTTGTCCAAGTGTGTTCAGCTTACAGCAGTAATCCCAGGGAAAGAGCACTCTGAGGAAGACCTGGATCCCACATCCAAGGCGCCAGGGAGAGGCACCAGGCTAGCTCTGGGGAGAGTGCACATGAGACTGGCTGAGTGCAGATCAGGAAAAGAGAAAAGCCATTCAAATCGCCCCTCAGCCTGCTGCAGCAAGCAAGACCAGAAAAACTGGTTTGGCCAGTTTGAAACCAACAAGAGATTTTGTTTGTTTGTTTGTTTTGTTTTTTACGTAATCTTTTTCTTCAATTTTTATTATTGTTTTATCTTTCAATTCTTTTCCTCTCTTTTCTTCTTTCTTGTGTTATTCCCTTTTCCTTTCTTTCCAATTTTATCTCTTCTTCCTCCCTTCTGCTTTTTTTTTTTAATACCAACAAGTGAGACAAAAAAAACCTGGAACTGTGAAAAGACCAGAGATGGACCCAAAGAGGGGGGATCCCAACAGCTGACACAGTAGGACAAATTTCACAGAGACCTTGCAAGTTATTGCATATTTGTATTATTATTATTTCACTATTCTTACATCTTTTATTTTAATAGTATTTTTGTATTCCTCTTTTTCTGTTTAGTCTCCTTTGCTTGGTGGGTTATATTCTATCACTTGACAGGTTTCCCCTGTTCTCTCTTTTTCATAGTGCATTGCTAATTTACTGTCCTTCACATCACTTGTGTTCCATTAGCACACTACTCAAGGTCCTACACTCCCTAATCTTGTTATCCAGATCTCATAGAGTCTGTCATTTGATTGTCACTCTAATATTATTGTAAATAATAGCTGTTCCATTTATAAATGGAACAATTATAAATACTTCACAACACCCTTCCGAGATCTTAGCCCACTTCACGGTTTCCTGAACTCTATTACTGTAGTGATGAACTCTATTCTCTCTCACACTACACCTATTTACTAACCTTTACTCTCACCTAACCTCAGAATCTGACCTCCCACAATGCCACTGCTTTCTAGAACCAATTCACAATCCTTCCCTCTCCAATAAGAGTCTTATCTTCTTTCCATCCATTCTAAAAAGGGACTACTTGGGTGGAAGATCACAGTTAACACTATACATAGCCAAAAGACCTCCTATCTCTTCTCCACCAGCTGCTACTGTAAATATCAGAATACTTTCTTGCTGTCTTAAACCATTTTGCCTTCCCCCTCCAACTGATCACAAAAAGGAGTAGCTGGAAGTGGTGAACACCAGGATACCTGCTGGAAAAGGAAACCCAACAACAAAGGAACAACCAAGAGATAACAACAGAAGAAGGTGTAAGAGGGAGTGAAAACCACACAAACCTCAATCCAGGACCTATCTAGAAATACAACTAAATAGTGGAGAAACTACCCAAAACAAACAACTGAACAAGAGCAAGAGAGAATCCTCAAACCTTGTACACATGGAACAACCAGCTTCAACACAACCTGCATTTACCAGCACAGCAAAACACAACTGGTGGTGGACAGAGTGACCCTCAGGTACCCAGCTGGTGGGAAGGACCCACCAAAGAAAGACCCAACAACAATCAAAACCCAAAGACAAGCACAGAGCCAACTTAAATGACAATGTAAGACCAATGAGCTCAGGAAATCAAGGAGACTGTACCACTGAATCTTACAGGTATTCTACCACAGGAGTTCACACCATAAACCCAGGGAGCCAGAACAGATCAATTTAAGAAGCTGAAGCTAACAAGAAGAGTATCAGAAACAATGGGAAGACAAAGAAACAATCCCCAAATGAAAGGCAGGAGGAAGCCTCAGAAAGAATGCTAAATGAAATAGAGGCAACTCAACTATCAGATATTGAGTTCAAAGCAATGGTTATCAGAAAGCTCAGTGAGCTCACAATGAGCTACCAGAAACTACAGGGAAACTATAATGAACTCACTGCAAACTATATCAACACAGTTTGATATAGGAAACAGAAACTATCAACAAGGGCCAAGAGGACATTAAGAATATAATTTCTGACCTGAAGAACACAGTAGAAGGAATCAAAAGCAGGATCAATGAAGCAAAAGTTAAGATCCGTGAGCTAGAGTACAAAACAGGAAAAAACACCAGAAAGAACAAGGAAAGGAGAAGAGGCTCAGAAAGAATGAAGAGGGATTAAGAGAAATGCAGCACAATATGAACAGTAATAGTATCCATATAATAGGGATACCAGAAGGAGAAGAGGAAGGGCAAGGGATAGAAAACTTATTTGAAAAAGTAATGATGGAAGACTTCCCTAATTTAATGAGAGAAAAGGTCACACAAATCCAGGAAACACCAACCCCAAGGAAAAAAAAACCCAAAACACTCAAAATCATGGAGACTGTATAGCATGCTATTAAACAACGAATGCGTCAAGAATGAAATTAGGGAAGAAATAAAAAAGTTTCGGGAAACAAATGGAAATGAACTCACAATAACTTAAAACTTATGGGACACAGAGAAGGCAGTCCTGAGAGGGAAGTTCATAGCAATATGGGTCTACCGACAAAAGACAAATATTTCAAACAAACAACCTAACCCTATGCCTACAAGAACTCAAGGGACAACAACAAAGACAACCCACAGCAAGCAGAAGGAAGGAAATAACCAAGATCAGAGCAGAATTAAATGGCATAGAGACTAAAAGCATAATTCTAAGGATCAATGAATCCAGGAGCTGGTTCCTTGAAAAGATAAACAAAACGGACAAGCCTTTAAGCAGGCTCATCAAGAAAAAAAGAGAGAGGACCCAAATAAACACAATCAGAAATGAAAGAGGAGAGATTACAACTGATACTACAGAAAAACAAAGGATTGTAAGAAATTACTATGAAGAACTATATGCCAAGAAATTTGAAAATGTAGGTAAAATGGACCAATTTCTAGAAAAATATAATCTTCCAAAACTCAATGAAGAAGCAGAAAGCATGAACAGACCAATAACAGCAGATGAAATTGAAGCAGTAACCAAAAAACTCCTGACACACAAAAGCCCTGGACCAGATGGTTTCACAGGAGATTTCTACAAAGCATTTAAGGAAGAGCTAACCCCTATCCTACACAGACTACTCCAAAAAATCCAAAGTGATGGGAGACTCCCAACATCTTTTTATGAAGCCAGCATCATCCTAATTCCAAAACCAGATAAAGACACAACAAAGAAAGAAAATTTCAGGCCAATATCGCTGATGAACAAAGACACTAAAATTCTCAACAAAATATTGGCAAACTGCATCTAACAATATATAACAAGATCATATACCATGACCAAGTGGGATTCATCCCAGGGATGCAAGGATGGTATAATATTTGCAAATCAGTAAAGGTAATACATCACATAAACAAAAGTAAAAATGAAAATCACATGATCTTATCAATAGATACAGAAAAAGCATTTGATAAGGTACAGCAACCATTTATGATAAAAACACTCAGCAAAGGGAAGAGAGGGAGCACTCCTCAACACAATAAAGGCCATATGTGAGAGACCTACAGCCAACATCATACTCAGTGGGCAAAAATTAAAATCTTTTCCACTAAGATCAGAAACAAGATGAGGTTTTCCAATTTCACGACTTCTATTCAATATAGTATTGGAAGCTTTAGCCACAGCGACCAGACAAGAAATGGAAATAAAAGGCATCCAAATCAGAAAGAAGGAAACAAAACTGTCATTGTTTGCAGATGACATGATAGTGTACATAGAAAATCCTATAGACTAGGCCAAAAAACTGCTCAACCTATTTAAATGAATTTGGCAAACAGTAGGATACAAAGTCAACATCCAGAAATCAAAGGCATGTTTGTATACCTACAATGAAACAGCAGAAGCAGAAAGCAAGAAAAAAATTCCATTCGATATAGCAAAAAGAAAAATAAAATACCTAGGAATAAACCTAACCAAAGAGGTAAAAGACCTATACTCGGAAAACTACACAACACTGAAGAAAGAAATCAAGGAAGACACAAACAAATGGAAACATATACCGTGTTCAAGGATCGGAAGAATTAACATCATTAAAATGTTCATACTACCCAAAGCAATTTACAGATTCAATGCAACACCTATTAAAGTACCATTGGCATATTTCACAAACATACAACACTTCAAAGATTTGTATGGAACCATAAACAACCCCGAATAGCTGCTGCAATTTTGAGAAAGAAGAGCAAAGTAGGAGGGATCACAATACCTGACACCAAACTGTATTACAAGGTCATTGTAATCAAAACAGCCTGGTACTGGCATAAAAACAGGCACATGGACCAATGGAACAGAACAAACAGCCCAGAAACAAACCCAAGTTTCTATGGTCAATTAATATTCGACAAAGGGGGCAGCAACATAAAATGGAGTAAAAATAGCCTCTTCAACAAATGGTGTTGGCAAAGCTGGACAGCTACATGTGAAAAAATGAAACTCAAACATCAACTTACACCATACACAAAAATAAATTCAAGGTGGATAAAAGATTTAAATATAAGCTGTGACACCATTAATATCCTAGAAGAGAACACAGGCAGGAAAATCTCAGATGTTTCACGCAGCAACATTTTTACTGATATGTCTCCTAGAGCAAGGGACATAAAGGAAAGAATAAACAAATGGGACCTCATCAAAATTAAAAGCTTCTGCACAGCTAAAGAAAACAGCATTAAAATAAAAAGAAAACCAACTGTATGGGAAAACATATTTTCCAATGACACTTTAGACAAGGGTTTAATCTCCAAAATATATAAAGAACTCACACAACTCCAGTCCAGGAAGACAAAAAACCCAATTCAAAAATGGGCAAAAGATTTGAACAGGCACTTCTCCAAGGAGGACATACAGAAGGCCCAGAGACACATGAAAAGATGCTCAGAATCACTAGCCATTTAGAGAGATGCAAATTAAAACCACAGTGAGATATCACTTCACACTGGTCAGAATGGCCATCATAAACAAAGCAACAAACAAGTGTTGGGGAGGATGTGGAGAAAAGTGAACCCTAGTACACTGTTGGTGGGAATACAGACTGGTGCAGCCACTGTGGAAAACAGTATGGAACTTCCTCAGAAAACTAAAAATGGAACTGCCTTTTGACCCAGCAATTACACTGCTAGGATTATATCCTAAGAACCCTGAAACACCAATCCAAAAGAACCTATGCACCCCAATGTTCATAGCAGCAAAATTTATAATAGCCAAGTGCTGGAAGCAACGTAGGTGTCCATCAGTCAATGAATGGATCAAAAAACTATGGTACATTTACACAATGGAATTCTATGCAGCGGAAGGAAAGAAGGAGCCCCTACCCTTTGCAACAGCATGGATGGAACTGGAAAGCATTATGCTAAGCAAAATAAGCCAGGCAGTGAAAGACAAATACCATATGATCTCACCTTTAACAGGAACCTAAACAACAAAACAAACAAACAAGCAAAATATAACCAGAGACACTGAAATAGAAAACAGGCTGACAGTGACCAGAGGGCAGAGAGGAGGGAATTTCAGGGGGAAAAGGGGAGGGTTTACAGGAACAAGTACAAAGAACACATGGTCAAAAACTAGGGGAGGTGGAAATGGGAGGGAGGAGGGGAACACTGTTGGGGGGGGGGCTGGGCTGGGATGGGAGTAAAAGATAGAAAAGTGTACTTGAACAACAATTAAAATAAAATAAAAATGCAACTGATTTCTAGATATTAATGTTATATCCTGCTATTCTGCTGAATTAATTTATCATTTCTAGTTATTCTTTGGTGAAATCTTTGTGATTCTCTATGTACAGTATCATGTTATCTGCAAACAATGACAGTTTTACTTGCTCCTTTCCAATTTGGATGCCTTTTATTTCTTCTTGTCTGATTGCTGTGACTAGGAGTACCAGTACTATTTAAATTAGAGAGATGGAAGTGGACATTCCTGTCTTGTTCCAGATCTTAAAGGAACCACTTGCAGTTTTTGCCCACTGAGTATGATGTTGGCAGCATGTTTCTCGCATATGACCTTTATTATGTTTAGGTATGTTCCCTCTATTTCCTCTATGCTGAGAGTTTTTATCAGACATGGGTGCTGGATTTTATCAGATGTTTTTTCTGCATCTATTGATATGATCATCTTGTTTTTGTCATTCATTTTTATATGATGAACCACATTTATTGATTTGCAAGTGTATCAATCTTGCATTCCCAGAATGAATCCCACTTGATCATGGTATATGATCTTTTTGATGCATTACTGCATTTGGTTTGCTAATATTTTGTTGAAGATTGTGAGCATATCTTGAGTACCCATCTTGGGTATTATAGGAGGCTGTGCCAGTGGAGCTTATAGGACACCTACGATATTAGGCTAATCTATCCATGCTGGGAGACAGCAGCTCTATTTCATGTATCAAAATGAACACAGGGAGAATATCAAGAAGAGGAGACACAGAAACATAACCCAAATGAGAAAACAAAACAAAACTCCAAAAAAGAGCTAAACAAAATGGAGACAAGCAATCTACTAGATGCAGAGTCAAAACTCTGGTTATAAGGGTGCTCAAGGAACTTTGAGGACCTCAATAGCATAAAAAAGATCAAGTCCGAAATGAAGGACACACTAATTGAAATAAAGAAAAATTTACTGGGATCAACAGTAGAGTGGATGAAGCTGAGAATCCGTCAGCAATCTGAAACATAAGGAAGCAAAAAACAACCAATCAGAACAGCAAGAAGAAAAAAAGATTTTTAAAAAAAGAGAATAGTGTAACGAGATTCAGGAAAACTTGAAGCACACCAACATTCACATCATAATGTGGAGTGAAGGAGAAGAGAAAGAGCAAGAAATTGGAAACCTTTTGAAAATACAATTTCAGAAAATTTCCCTAACTTGTTGAAGGAAATAGACATACAAGTCCAAGAAGTGCAGAGAGTCCCAAATAAGATGAATTCAAACAGGCCCAAACTAAGATACATCATAATTTAAATAACAATGATTAGATACGAAGAGAGAACATAAAAGCAGCAAGAGAAAAGGAGATAATTATCTACAAACGAACTCCCATAAGGCTGTCGGCTGATTTCTCAAAAGAAACATTGCAGGCTAGAAGGGAATGGCAAGAAGTATTTGAAGTGATATAAAGTAAGTACCTTCAATAAAGATCACTCTATCCAGCAAAGCTATCATTTAAAATCAAAGGACAGATTTTAATCATAAGTTCCAGCCAACATGAAGGCGTAGATAGAAACTCTTCACTTCCTTGAAGAACCAAAAGGAGGACAACAACCAATCTAATATCAATAAAAAACCAGAAGTGGCAGAAAATCAAACTTCATGGAATTCCAACAAACAAGGAATTAAAGAAAAAGTCAACCAGAATAATCAGACCAGTAAGAACCTGTGGTGAGTAAGGATAGGGCTGGCTGAAGGCAAAACTGAGACTCACAGTTGACTGTGGACTATGGTGGTTGCCTCAGTGGGAGAAACTCCCAGTCTCACATGAGAATTCATGGGAAAGTGGGCTGGAGACCAGCAGGCATGCTGCACTGTTCCCTCTCTGACCCCTCCCCCACAGGCACTGCTGCAGTGCAGCAAGGAGGGTTGCCATGTCTTGGTGAATACCTTATGCCTTGCCCCCTTACAACTTAACAGGTGTGCCAAAACAAAGAAATGTGGCCCAAATGAAAGAAAAGAGCAAAACTTCAGAAAGAGAACTAAGCAATGAGGAGATAATCAACCTGTCTGATGAAGAATTTAAAGCCCTAGTAATCAAAATGCTCACAGAACTAATTGAGCTTGGTTGAAAAATGAAAAAACAAATGAAAGATACCCAAAATGAAATAAAGAAAAATATTCAAGGAACCAACAGTGACAGGAAGGAAATGAGAACTCAAAGCAATGATTTGGAACAAAATAAACATCCAACCAGAACAGAATGAAGAAACAAGAATTCAACAAAATGAAGAGAGACTTAGGAACCTCCAGGACAACTTTAAATGTTCCAACATAGGGGTGCCAGAAGGTGAAGAACAGCAGCAAGAAATTGAAAACTTATTTGAACAAATAATGAAGGAAAACTTCCCCAATCTGGCAAAGGAAGCAAATTTCCAGGAAATCCAGGAAGCTCAAATGGTCCCAAAGAAGTTGGACCCAAAGAGGAACACACCAAGGCACATCATCAATAAGTTACCCAAGATGAAAGATAAAGAGACAATCCTAAAAGCAGCAAGAGAAAAGGAGACAGTTACCTACAAAGGAGTTCCCATTAGACTATGAGCTTTCTCAAAAGGCACCTTGCAGACAAGAAGGGGCTGGAAAGAAGTATTTGAAGTCATGAAAGGCTAAAGACCTACATTCAAGATTAATCTATCCAGCAAAGCTTTCATTTAGAACAGAAGGGCATATCAAGCGCTTCCCAGATAAGGTCAAGTTGAAGGAGCTCATCATCACCAAGACATTATTATATGAAATGTTAAAGGGACTTATCTTAAGAAGAAGAAGATAAAAAGCATGAACAATAAAGTGACAACAAACTCACAACTATTAACAAATGAACCTAAAAAACAAAGAAAAACAATGAAAACAAAAACTAAGCAAACAGCCAGAACAGGAACAATATCAGAGAAATGGACATCACACAGGGAGATTTCAATGCGGAGGGGTAAGGGAGGAATGGGGGGAAAGGTACAGGGAAGAAGAAGCATAGTTAGCAGGCATAAAATAGACAGGGAGAGATAAAAATGGTATAGGAAACAGAGAAGTCAAAGAACTTATATGTACAACCCATGCACATGAAATAAGCGGGGGGAATGCTGGAGGGTTCGGGGGTACAGGGTGGAAGGGGGATAAAAGGGGAAAATTGGGAAAACTGTAATAGCATAATCAATAAAAATACTTTAAAAAATAATAAATAAATAAGTAAGTAAGTAAATGAAATCAAAGGACAGATAATGAGCTTCCCAGACAAGAAAAAGATAAAAGGTCTTTTTTTAAGATCAAAAGTACAAACAATATGAACACTAACATGGTAATAAATACATATCAACAATTGAATATAAAAAGCAAAATAAACAAGCAGACCAGAAACAGAATAATAGATACAGAGAATATTTTGATGGTTGTGAGCTGGGAGGGTGTTGGGTGGGAAGGGTGATAAAGTTAAAGGGATCAAGAAGTACTAATTGGTAGTCACAGAATAGTCATGGAGATTTAAAGCACAGCATACAGAATACAGTAGCCAAAGAAATTATATGCATGACCTGTGGACATGGACAATGGTGTGGAAATTCTTGAGGGAGTTGTGGGGAGTTAAGTAGAAGAGAGAAAAGGGGGGAAAATTGGGACAACTGTTATAGCACAACCAATAATATATAATTTTTAAAAAGAAGAAAAGAGAACAAGGGAAAGACTCCAGTTTGCCTTCATTACTTCAGATACAGTAACACTGGCTCTGCATAAGTCCATCTGAGCATGTTTGTCCCTGGACAAGAAACACAGGCTGAACTCCCTCAGTGATTTGCTTATCCAATGTTACTTCCATCAGAAATTCATGAAAATGCAATAGCAATAATAAATGGCATCTGCTCTGCCCATACTCTCAATCTAGTGGAGACTGATTGACAGGTTTAACATGTTGGAGTTCACATTTCATTTGATCTTTAGTACAGCTGATAAAGTAAGTAAGTATAAGCCTCAACTCTCAGGCAACAGAAGTAAGGCTTGGAAAGATGAAATGCTTTGCCCAAATAAAATGCCAGGATTCAACTAAAGTTCAATATTTATTCCTTTCTACCATGGAATTCTATGTTGGGTGAATTTAATTTATATGAATTAAACTATACCCACTCCTAATATAAAACAAAGAATAATAATTTAATAGTACCATAAAACACTATTTGCATGCATATCTCATTATTGACTATACATTAATATTACATATTCACATTACATTATAGATTTATATCAACAAATCCCAATGTAATACATTTTATGGGTGCTTCAAGGGATTTTTAAAAAAATATATTTTATTGATTATGCTATTACAGTTGTCTCACTTTTCCCCCTTCATTCCCTTCCACCCTGTACACCCTCTCCCATCCACATTTCCCCCTTTAGTTCATGTCTATGTGTCGTAAGTTCTTTAGCTTCTACATTTCTCATACTATTCTTGCCCTCCCCCTGTCTGTTTTCTACCTACCATCTATGCTAAGTATTCTCTGTACCTTTTTTCCCCTCTCTCCTCCTCCCACTCCCCTGTTGCTAACCCTCTGTGTGATCTCCATTTCTGTGGTTCTGTTCCTGTTCTAGTTGTTTGCTTAGTTTGTTTTTGGTTTTGCTTTAGGTGTGGCTGTTAATAATTGTCAGTTTGATGTTATTTTACTGTACATGTTTTTTATCCTCTTTTACTTAGATAAGTCGCTTTAACATTTCATAAAATAAGAGCTTGGTGATGATGAACTCCTTGAACTTGACCTTATTTGAGAAGCACTTTATCTGCCCTTCCATTCTAAATGAAAGCTTTGCTGGATAGAGCAATCTTGGATGGAGGTCCTTGCCTTTCATGACTTGGAATACTTCTTTCCAGCCTCTTCTAGCCTGCAGAGTCTCTTTTGAGAAATCGGCTCACAGTCTGATGGGAACTCCATTGTAGGTAACTATCTCCTTTTCTTTTGCTGCTGCTAGGATTCTCTCCTTCATTTTAATCTTGGGTAATGTAATTATGATGTGCCTTGGGGTGTTCCTCCTTGGGTCCAACTTCTTTGGGACTCTCTGAGCTTCCTGGACTTCCTGGAAGTCCATTTCCTTTGCCAGATTGGGGAAGATCTCCTTCATTATTTGTTTAAATAACTTTTCTACTTGTTGCTCTTCCTCTTCCCCTTCTGGTACCCCTATGATTTGGATGTTTGAACATTTAAAGATGTCCTGGAGGTTCCTAAGCCTGTCCTCATTTTTTTGAATTCTTGTTTCTTCATTCTTTTCTGATTGGATGTTTCTTTCTTCCTTCTGGTCCACATCATTGATTTGAGTCCCAGTTTTCTTCCCATCCCTCTTGGTTCCCTGTGCATTTTCCTTCATTTCACTTAGCGTAGTTTTCATTTTTCATCTAATTTGTGACCAAATTCAACCAATTCTGTGAGCATCCTGATTACCAATGCTTTGAACTGTGCATCTGATAGGTTGGTGATCTCTTGGTCACTTAGTTGTATTTGTTCTGAGCTTTGATTTGCTCTTCCATTTGGGCCAGTTTTTTTTTTTTTTGTCTTGACCTACCTGTTACATATGAGGGGCGGAGCCTTAGGTATTCACCAGGGCGGGGCAACCTAGTTACAGGGTTGTGATGCAGTATGTGGAGGAGGGGTCCGAGAGGGAACAGTGGTTCTTGCTCTGCTCTCTGTCGGATTTCAGTCCCTTCCACCGCTTCCCCCAAGCAAACCGGGCCATCCTTGTACTGATTCCCATGTGTGTGGGCTTGTGTACATTCTAGGACCCTGTGGGTCTCTCCAACGAACTCTCCTGTGAGGCTGGGAGTCTATCCCGGCACCTCAATCCCCACAGGTGTTTTCAATCAGTGTTTTGAGGCTATTTCCCTGCCCTGGGACCCTAGGTTGTGCAGTCTGTTTTGCTCCCCAGTTTCACCTGGTTTATCTGTGCTCGAATGTGGGACTGACCCGTCAGCCACCTTATGTGCCATGCCCCATTCCACAATCCCTGCCCTGCTGGGTCTGCCCGCTGCCACCCCAAGCCCGGGGTCTGCCATCCACTACCTGTGTGCCCAGGTCTGCCCGATGCCATCTTGTGTACTTGGCATCCATCAGTCGCTGCCTTGTGCACCTGGGGTCTGCAAGCCACCGCTTTTTTTGTGGAGACCCCTCTCTGCCCAGCTGCTGACTCCACCCCTCCTACCTGTCTGGATGAATATGTCTATTTTAACTCCTAGGTTGTTGAACTTCCATACAGTTCAATATTCTGTCCGTTTTGGATATTTTATTTCTAAATTGTCCTTATTGTGTTTGTGGGAGGAGGTACAATGTGTCTATCTATGCCTCCATCTTGGCTGGAAGTCTCGGAATCCTGCAAGGGATTTTAAAGATAAGTGCAACTACCTGAACTTTTAGACTTTTGAACTTAATTTAAAATGTTGTATAAACCATTTGTAAAATTGACTCCACTGTCCCACAACAACTCAATAATACCAAAGAACAAAAAATAATTCCACTGTATGAAATCTGTATAAACCCATTTTTTTAAAGAAAATCTGTATATCATATTCCTTTTACTTTTCTTAACTCTAAAAGCAATGCATTTATTATAGGAAATTTGACAGGGAAAAAACAAAGTTATCCCACATCTATTCTGGATTTTAAAATTTTTCAAAGTTTGCCTTCTTAAATATGTAACATGAACCAGTGAAATAGTCTACTTTGAGAAAATTAGTAAATTCTTAGTTTTATAGACCACATGAATAAAATGGATTTTTAGCTTTTTCTGTAGGGCTCAATTATATAGGTATCTTTTCTAAAGCATTAAAATTAGATTTTTATCAGATCGTTTTATGGACACCTCAGGAGTGTTTACACATCCAGCAAAGCACATCTGGACCTTTGCTATACTTTATTTGTGTACTTTAAAAAGTGCCAAGGAAATTCCATTGCTCACCACTAGTCAGATGCACATTACTTCTGCCTCCTTGGGTGAGCTTTTTCATCAGATAATTGTCTATTGGTCTGACCCTTGTGTTTCTTCCAGACCTCTCAGTTTTCCACATTGCTTTGTGGTTTTAATTTTCACCGACACTTTTGGTTTCAACTGTGCTAACCTCAGGTTGTACTGACACTAACCCTGGCCAACAGAGTGCATGTGGATTTTATAATGATGGGTCAGCTGTTCATTACTGAACAGGGAATGTGTTTCAGATCCTCTGCCACTGCCCTGGTTTCACAGAGTGAGATGCTTTTCAATAAAGGTAACTCCGTTATTGAACATACAACCAAACTAACTTACTTTCATGATCTTGTACAACTTTTCACACACAAAAAAAGCTTTCACAAATCAGGAAAAAAAGTATTTATTTTTCAGGCCACATATTCCAGTGTTCAGGAGCAAAATATGATTACTGTACATGTATTTTAGCCACTTTAGCTCTTAGAAGAGAGAAACAGCTACAGGATTATTGATGGATTTAAGCTTGTGACAGATCTCTGGCTCAGCAAAATCCATATTCTCCTCTCTTGTGGCAAGAATGCCAGTGTTAGGCTATATCTCCCAGTTTTCTCTGCAGTTAGGTATGGCTGGCTCTATGACTAAGGTTTAGCTAACAGATGTGCATAGGAATAATGTTAGCCCAGCTCAAAAAACTTCTCATGTGTACTCCTACATGCTTTTCCCCCTTCAACCATCTAAATATCAGTAGATAAATAATACAAGATATTTTTACATTTTTAGTATAAAATAATAATTGCAGCAAATATTAATACAGTATCTACTTTGTGCTAGTCTCTGATTTAAGATTATGCATACATTAATTCATTTTACCTCAATACCCTGTGAGATAGACACTATAGTTATATTATTCCCACTTTTCAGATGAGGAAACTGAACTGCAGGGAGGTTAACCAACTTCCCCAAGTTCACACATCTAACAACTGGCAGGGCTGGGTTAGCAGTCCCAACTCCACTGTTTGGACTCTGTGCTATGCTGCCTCCATTATACCCTAATTTTTTTCAGATTGGTAGCATGTGTTTCATATCCTGTGAGAACTCTAACTCAGACAGAAATTCCTTACTGGCTAACAGAGTCTCATCTTCAACTTTCCTAGCACTTAGGGTAGGGTACCATAAAACAATTCCTTATAAATTCATTCTTTAGCTGGTAGAACAGCTATCTTGGGTTTGAATTTCAAAGTCTCACTGAGGCATCATTGCTCTTCATTAACAAGTTTACCTGCTAATATTGTGGGGGCAATGCAAGACAAAAGTGGAAGTAAACAGCATTGTTAAAAGGTATTCAATGGTTTCTCCCTCTCCTGACCAGGGAAGGGAAGGTCTGTGGCTTGTCTAGTGCTAATGAGAACAAAAGCCCATAAGGAGGATTCAGGCAGCAATTTGCATTTCATAGCAGAGGAGCAAGTGCTAGGGATACTTCTCCTGAAATTCCAAAGTGGAGATACCTCAGATTGTGACACCATCTTGGGATATAGTCCTGAGGAGTGAAGTGGTAGCCATAAGTCTACCCTAGATCCCAGCTTTCAGAACCTCTTTCTGGGACAGAGGTCTCATAATACCCATCATTCTCACCTTCCCCATATGGTCTTTAGTGCATCAGATAATATTTCTCTGATCTCTATTTCAAACCTCTAAATTTTAGATAAATGTTTCTGCTATCAACTCAAGTTGTTTCATATTAAGTATAGTTATACTAGTAGTATACTTTTATTAGTATATGCTAGATATACTTATGATAGATTAGAGAAATACTTTTCTGATACTTATAAGTAATATCTTATTCCTATAATTCATTATGCTCATACATAATGATGTGATGAGCATAATGAATGTGAACAGTATTTTCACATCATTCTTGTACTGGAAGTAGAGTAATTAAAAAGCAGGTGGGTGAAAACATTCGGCCTTTGAGTTGAAAAATATTGCCCAACATGACTTTCTACTTTGACAACTCAAAGGTTAGCTAGAAAGCCAATGAACTTTACTACGAAACGAAATCAGTATGACAATAATGTCTAAATCTTGACACTACTAACCAAAATCTTAATCGATACTTAATAAAACTTCTAATTACTGGCAGCCTACTTTCTTATCTTTGGCCTGGGAAATATTTACAGATGAAATTTTCAGACCAAAATCCATCCTTGAACCGCTTTCCTTATACAAGTAAAAGGCACAAATTCATGTTTGGCAGGTATGTTGCAAATAACACTGTTGCCCTGTTAAAAAAATTAAGAAAAATACTCATTAAAATATCAGTTCAGCAGAGTAAGTCTGCCTTTTGTATCTTGGGATTATTTAAGGCTCAGAATCTTCTGAATGCCTTTTGTACCCTTCAAAAATATGTAGAGATTTCTCTCTCTGGTTTTAAAGTTGTAGCATGTGTTTTGGGGAATTTGAAGAGCTCCTTCCTTCATCACACTGAGTTTCTAGTGGGTTGAGACCAAGCCATATTTGTTCTGGCCTTCAACAACAACAACAACAACAACAACAACAACAAAATAGAAAGAGAGAAAGAAAAAAAAGACTTAAAAAAGAAGAAAGAGAAGGAAAAAAAAGAAAGGAAAGAAAGGAAAGGAAGGAAAAGACAAGACACGAGGGGAGGGGAGGGGAGGGGGGGAGGGGAGGGGAGGGGAGATATGTTACATATCTCAGGACACAGTGAATTCTTTGATATTGAATGGAAGCAGAACTATTGCCCAGTCTTCTAAGTGTGTCATGGATTGACGACACAACATTTGAAAAGTGAAAGTTCTTAGATGAAAGAACACAGATCTGTATAAAGTATTATCAATTTTTAAATAACTTAATTTTCCTTTGACTATTTAAAAAAATTTTGGTTGTTTGTAACCAATTTAAAAATGAAAATAAGAACTACAAATGTGGGATATTTGTGTAGAGGAATATTAAATTATCAGTACTTTCTGGAATTATATAAAGGGAGAAGAAACTAAGCAATGCCTTTGAGAATGCCTGGATAGTCATATTAAAAATTATATAATAATGTACTTTAAACTTTCATAATCATATTTAATGAACTATAATATTTCTAATCACAATTTTTCTGTTGAGTTTTAAAGGGAATCTGTATTTTTCCATGATCATATAATTCTCTCATATTCTTTACATGATCCTTTCTTTTCTTTTCTTTTTTTTAAAGAGAAGCTGTATTCTACATTCAGGATTTCAGGCTTCACACAAGAAGGAAAGCATTCAATTAACTACTAATAGTTTACTCATCTTCTCTTGAGAGCAAGACATGTAGTCTCACTTTACTGAGCACAGTGGCTATGACTAGACTGAATTATGTTGGGAATATCCACTTACTACTTAAAACTTTGTACAGCATGCCAATGAAACAGAATAAGATCTTACTATTTCAAAAAAACTGAAAACAATTTTTGAAAAAGATTATACTAAGCATTTTCTCACTCTTTATTAAGTCCGTATATTAACTATGTAAGTATAATCAGTAGAATAAAAAAACTATTTTTTCTCTATAGTCCACAAATAACTGCTCAGATTCTCAAAGTTGATAAATTCTTATGAACAAACCAGATAGGAAGGGAGAGAAAAGTGAAACCAAGAGCAGCAATTTCCCCTCTTCTTTGTCCCTTCTTCCAACTTGGCCAAAGTCCCAAGCTCCTTCAGAGTTATCTCCTAACCACCTAGGCAATTGTAATTTATTATTATACTCTGGCTCCAAAGATATCAGTAAGGTGCTTCCCAATGTGACAAGATCAAGACAACACCACACGTATGTTAACTCCAAAGAGTTTCAGAATCAGAACTTTAGGATTATATTCTTGGTCAAAAGGTATAATGCCTTCTTTCATATTCTTTCAAATTAGAAAAATAAAAGTAGAGGTTTGGGGAAAGCATTCAAATATTTTAGCAGGGAGTTTTCTTCTAAGTTTCCTTTGGCCACCAAACCAAAGCATTTTTGACAGATAACTGGACTAGAAACAGCGCTCCTGGAAACTATCAGCTAGCATTCCCAACCCATTAATTAGGTGATTCATTTTAATCTTTTTTCTCCCCATTCTCCCCCTCCCCCTGCCTTTCCTTTTCCCACCCTTTCCTTGTTGGCTTTTCTTTGGATCACCTATACCTCTGCTATCCTCCTCCATCTCTTTAATTGTGTTATAACTCACTGCCCCTGAATATATTTCCTTTTCTTTTGCCTTGCCTGGCCTCTGGGTTCCTCTTTGACAAATCTTCCTGTCTTGCTACTTAGCAAAAAACCTCCTTGGAGAGACCTTAACCGTCTTGCAAGTGAGAAACCTCTCTGGAAGCCTCCCTTCACTGCTCCAACTTCCAGTAATTTTTATTTCCCTTAAAGTTCTACAATACCACACAATTAGCACTTTATTACAGTTAGCTAATCTTTCTTGTCTTTTCTTTCTAACTGAGTAGACAGCTATTCAAGGACAAGGAATAGTAGTAAATCTAAGTCTGGAAAATCATACCATATAAATTTAACAGAGTTACTGACTGAGTAGGATGGTGGACATATCTCATGGAAATAAGTAATAGCTATGTATGGGGATAATAGGATTTGAGATTAAATAAATTTTAGATATTTAAGATCTTTGACTCAAGAATAAAGGAGACACATCGGTATAATAGCTAAACAGCAGAATATAGATATTTTGCCTCAAATAAGCATTTCTATTGCTTCATCAGTTAGTGACCCAATATTCTATGGAAATAAGGTTTCAAAATCCCTCCTAGAGGTTCCGAGTATATGAACTCAGGAGCCCTGGGTTGGAGCCCATTTCCACGATGAGTTGTCTGAGTAACCATGACTAGGTCAACCTTCTTGGCTTCAGTTTACTCTTCTGTAAAATGAGGGGGTGGATAGATGACTTTTATAAACCAAACAAAAACAAAACTAAATATTTAGTACCTGCCTTTAGATCTTTCTCAGGAAGTATAATTGTTTACCCTGCTATCAATCTATTTTAAACACATACTTGGATCCTCCTACTTAAAGGATCACTTATTCAAATATGCAGAGAAACGTCATCCAAGTAAGATCTAGAGAAGAAAAGACAAAAAATGATATGGAAATTCTAGGTACTACTTTTATTGTCACCAGAATCATTCACTTCCTATGGTTATCATGTTGGACTATTAAAAAAAAAAGTAGCAGGAAGAAATCTCAACCTTTATATTTCTTACTATTCTTTGAGATTCAAGAAAGGGGAAAAAAAAAAGTCCTAACTGATCTTCCCTACTAGCAAATATCAGATAGGCAAAATAGTTTTAAGTCTGGAATGATCAGGTTGATAAGGGGTTGCAGAAATTCAAGTGTGCTAGAATGCCACCTTGACTCTCCAATGTTAGTAAAAACAGGACATGCCAGAGCTACTTTCATAAATCAAGCAATCTCTGTGGTAAAGGAAAAGGGATCAAAATTCCAAGACGAGCATGCCTTTGGCTTGAGGTATGTATCAGATTTATTGCGGCTGAAAGGATTAAAATCAGCCACTATTAAGGAAGGTGTGTATGTACCCCATTCAGATGTCAGGAAGGGTGAAAATTATGCCATCAACTCAGAGAAGTTCCTGGGTACATAAAATAAAGGACACGTTTAAAACAGGCAGAAAAATATAGCCAAGGCCTAGAAATACAGAGATCACTTAAGTGGTGGCATTACCTTTGCCTGTGGTTAACAAAGCTGAGCTAAAAATAGCAAGATGAATCAAGGCCATATGAAAGGACTATAATGAGAGTGAGTAGAAGGGTTGCTGACATGGACTCAAAAATATGGTACCAGGGTGGGGCACTGTAATGCACTCCAGGGTACAAACTTTTTTCAACAATGGATTTGGGAGTTTCGCCTGTGTTTTAGAGGACTGAGGGTAGAAGGCCAAGGGGAATGTAGGAAAAGAGGAACAGCCAACCATGTGCATTGAGAAAGGGCACTACTTAACTTCTGGAGCAGTGGGCTCTGGCCCCACCCAATCTGGGCACAGAGAGGTGGGTAATGGGCCAACCACACTTCAGAAAGCCAGCCAGCCACAGGCAGACCTCAAGCAGTGCAGTGATCCTTTGAGGCCAAAGGTGGGTCTGTAAAACCCAAATCATGGTGACTTTTTAGCTTTTCTGGCTCTTACTTAAAAACTACATAACCACTAACATTCTACTTCTTTTCCCACTGAGCCAACCCACATCCAACTTATATATTCCCTACCCACAAAAGTCACAGGATACATCCAATCATTTTCCTGTGCCAAGCACCACTGGTTATTCTTGCCTAAGGCAGGGCTGATGTTGCAGCTAAACTGTGGCATCAGCAAGCTTGGTTTACTGGAGTGTGTCAAGAGCCCTGCCACTATGCCACATGTAGGGTCCAATCCCAGCCTTCCCATTACCAATTCTGGGACCTGTTTTAATGTCTTTGAATGTTTCTATCTGAAAAATAATAAACAAGTACCTATTTTTCAGGGTTGTTTTAAAGACTGAATGAGATCTGAATGTGTATTAAAGCATTTAGCATGAGCTGGGCATGTGCTTGGTATTCTGGAAAGAAGACAGGAAGTGATTATTATTAATTCTCTGTACTCTTCTCCTTAAAAAGAAAAATCATGTTTTGACTGTTCTCTCTCCCTTCTTAAAAAATTCATGGCCTCAATCCCTTCCTCTGCCCAAGTGCCCAGTGCCCTTAGCAGGCCCCATCTTTCTTTTTAAGAGAGAAACCAATGTGATGATGTTACCATATCAAAAGGGTGATACCATATTACAGACTCTAATGAGATTGGGCAATGATTACGTAAAGGGATAATTTTTGGAGCTATACAGCAGATAGATGAGTAGTCACTCATTCAGTCTGCTTCTAGGTAAGGTGAGCCTTATCTGGCTTTGATTCTACATTTTTACATGCTTCCTTTCACACAAATTCAATCTAATTTGGAGGTAAATGATGTAAATAAAAAAATCACCCACCTCATTCTACATGGCTACGCCATCCCACAGCAAATGACTGCCAAGAGACACTAGTAAACTTTTCCAATACATATTATGCCCAGATGTGAGCTGAATGGAAACTCAATGAAACAGATAAGGGTTATGACTCAAGACTCCAAAGTTTTGGTTAAATAAAGCCTCAAAGGCTAATCACTAGACATAATCCACCCAAGCCAGAAATAAGGCATTCACTAAAATCAACAACTCCATAGGATCAAAAACTTGGAACTCCGAAAACGCAAAATGAAACTGGGCACAAAGGCTACTGACACAGCAACATGGACAAACCTCAAAAACATACAGTTGAATGCAAAAAAACAAGCTGCCAGCCATGTACCAAACAATATTGTTCACATTAAGTTTTAAATACAACAAGCAATACTAAATACATGTTTTAGGAGTAAATATATATAAAGGAAAATAGTAGAGCTATGTAGGGGAGTGAAAAATAATAGTGGTTACTGGAGGGAAGGGCAGGGAGAGGGGTAAAATTGGGGAAGGTAACACAGGGAGTCCATTGTGTTTGTGATGTTTAGGTCTAATTTGGATGATGGTTACCCAGATACTTATGTAATTTTCTAAATATGTTTATATTTCTGAAACATTTCATATTAAAAAATGTAAAAAATAAAAATAATTCTATAACTACATACTGTTGACCAGAGAGAGACAAAAATGTCTGTTTGATGATATTAGTGGGCAGTAATCCTTAGTGATCCCAGCAACCCTTATTTCTATTTCACTGGTTTGGGTTGGGAGAAGCTGGGAGAGAGTTAGATAAGAGGGAATCAAGCTAAAGGGGAGAAGGTACCCCTTAAGCAGCTCCTTAGTAGGGGTACAGGACTTATTAGCAAGGGCAGCCTGGGTCAGAGCAGAGCATCAGCCTCTGGCTCATTCCTGCTCTCAAGATCTTCCCAGCAGGCCAAACAAGATAAGACAAGTGAAGCAAGAAGCCCTATATCTTTTAGGATCTTCACCTATATTAGAAGTCAGCTAAAGTACAATAGTCCTCAGGGCTAACTTCAAAGGCATGTGACCTGGGTAGTCACACAGGAGCCCTCGCTCCCTGAGCTTGGTTTAATGTTCTACTATCACTGTCCTGAAATTCTCAATAGTATTATATTGGAACTTGTGTTTTGTAAGTGAAGACTGAAGGGACAATGGAGCATGTTCATGAGCAGAAGAGCTATACACATGTGTGTTTGCCAGCATTTCTTGTTAGTCCATCCAGAGAGAGCAGTTGCAATGCCCACCAACAAAGAATTCCCACAATGTGTGGGAGTTCAGTGAGACTTAAAGCAAGTACAAGATAGCTGTGTTATGTCTAAGACTGAGTAAGTGGGATTGCTGACGGCTCTGAGAAGCTCTGCTTTCCACTTGAACGAGGATTTTCTTTGAATAAACAAGTCAAAACTGTTCTAAGAAACAATGACAAGTGAGGAACCCTATAATATCATCTCTTATTCCTGCTACTTCCCTATAAATATGAACCAACCATTTATGATGAAATAGTAACTTGGAATGGGAAAGATAGAGCAACTTACAGTTCATTTTCATTTCACATTTTCTTTACTTGTCATTAAGTCAAAGGTAGAGTGTTGGCAGAATGTGTGTATATCAAGAAGTGAAATAAAAACAGTAAATTGGTTTTGTGCAGCTTTATCACTTTTCTGGTAAAAATGTGTGTACAATCTAATTGTGTAATTAATTTGCTTTAAAAGTGGCTTTGCATAATATGAGTAAAATTTATACTACTAATTTAATTTTAAAAGTTTTTTTTTTACTTAACATTAAATGGCAAATAAAACACACCATCACAAGTTGAGAGAAAGACTGAGGAACAAAAGAGAAAAAATTATTACGTTATCTTTTCCTCTGCCTTTGGATATGGTTCCCTGCATTTTCATTTTGAACTAAGCTCAGCCAACTATGTAGCCAGTTCAAGGAATGCTTAACTACCCAGTTCTCCCCCAAATGAAGTCTCACTTCTAATTGTCAGAAATAACTATTCAGTTAATTGATAGTATTTGTATTTATATGCATCTCCTGGCTAGTAGTGTCTTGGAAACTGTACATTTTGAATACATGCTACAAAAGAAAGAAAATTTGATGAGTCTGGGCCATTTTGAAGAGGACTCTAATTGGAATACATACTTCCTTTCCTAATGTTATTTGACAATGTTAAGCACATTCTCTTCTGAAACCACCTTTTCCCCAAGTATCATTAAGTAGATAAAGTTATACTTTTTAACTAAGGTTCCCTGAATACCTTTGTAAGACTGTGTGTGCATGCATGCTATGCACTCAACACAGGGGAACCTAGAACAAGAACCACTCCCTCTGAAGCCTTGCTCTAGATTGCCCCTAACTTCCTAGAGTTCTTCCTTGGATTCCCAGTTAGGAATGGGGTCTCTGGTTTTACCTTTATTTATCCTATGTAGGGCATTTCACAAACATTCCTCAAATGTCTCAAAAGCCTAAGAGACATGTGATATGTAACTATAATGACTAAAAAATCAATGTTTTAAAATGGATTTTCTCCAAGGTCAGAAAGCAGAGTCCCAGGGATCAAAGGACTCACAGGTATTCTTACTCTCAGTGACTGTCCTCCCTGCACTGAGGTTTGCAGTATATCTGGGCTGTCTGCGTTTGAACAGAAGATGAAGTCTAACTACTGCCTCTAAACTTCTTCCCTGGGAAATGAGTGACATAAGGCCTGCCTGTCCTGCTTGTTATAGTAATTAATGCTAATGGATCTTGGGAATTATTGCTTTTGGTCAATGGCTTTACCCAGCATTGAGTTTGTTTATTTGACTTTGCATTTTTCCTTAACAAATAATCAACAAACCCATAAATTGGTGGCCATGATCTATAGACAACTCCCCCCGCCCCCGCCGCCCCCCGAGTGTTCTGGCTGCGAGAGTGGAAAACAGCCAGGGGAGCAGGGGTTGAGAAAACAGGAGAGATTTAATAAACATGTCACTGTCCAGCCTCTCATTTTCTGGCTGGTCTGATGTTATAGCTTTATTTGATACTTCTTTGACATGGTTGAAATAAGGCAACTGGCTTAAGTTACCCATCTGCAGGGAAGTCAACACTCTAGTACATAGAAGCCAGGTGCATTCACCAAGAGGGTGTTCCTTGATATTCTGAGACAGAACAGATCCAGCAGAAATGGGAGGGTCCTGGTGAGGATGATAAGGGGTGCTGACCTAGTGTCATTCCTAACTTCAGGCTGAGGTATTTGGAAGGGAGCATTTAGCTATCCCAGCTTTCCAAAGGCCAAGTGCCTCCCAGGCAGCAAAAGAATCAGACAGAATAGGAAATCAGACAAAAATAAACCTATTTTCAGAATATGAGGTGGATTTTGCAACTCTTTTAATGTACATTCTAAGAATTTAGGCTAAGAAAGAAAGTAGGGAGGATACCTTGGAGTAAATATTTTCTTTTTCTCTTTCAATTGGGTGGAACAGACAGACTTATGTGTGGACTGCTGAGATTGACACTGAAGTGACCTCTGAAAGCAAACACCCCAGTGAAACTATTAGGAAAACCTAAATGACTATGGATATTTCAGACCAGTGCCACATAGGCCAGGCAGTGTTAATGACAGCCAGCCATCTGTAAATAGCAAGTATTTCTAAGCAGAATGGGGGTGGATGCAAATATCTTCTCAGATTTTATGTTAGAAATAAACTTTAACTAATGGAGATCTAAAATAGTATAAAATTTTACAGGACAGCTTTATAAACTTGATAGGTAGCAATAGGCAGTCTTTGCTGTTTCAAATCTGAATGGTAAGAATTCAATACCTAAATTTAATCAAAATGGCAGGCTGCAGACTGAAAAGTATATAATATAATATGGACTAATGTGTTGTTAGTTCATGCTCACTACAATGAGATTAACTCCCAACAGCATCATAATCAGATCTTGGTATTTTGCTGGGCTAAATCTATGTCCAAAGGACATGCAGCCAGATATAAGCTTGATGTATTTCAAACCCGAATTTTGACTTTAGTAAAATTGCTTTTAAAAAATCCTCACATTTTATAAACCAACTGTGAATCATTAAACCCTTTGAAACCTCTTAAGTAAACAGTCTTAAAAAATCCATTTTGAACAGTGATTACATTAATGATACTTATATTTTTCATCAACCAATGAGCTTTAGTTGTAAAACCAAAGATTTGATTTTAAAAAGCCATATATTTGATATGCTTCACATCAAAAATCTGCATATTTAAGTGAGTTGCTTAAAAAAAATCCTCAAATTCTATAAACTGAAGTCATCAATCTCTTGCAGGCCTTTTCTTAAACGATCTAGAATATTTCTTTTGAAAAGTGGCTTTACTGATGCTCGTTATCTTTTTAATCAACTGATAAGCTTTATTTGTAAAATTCAAGACTTGGTTTACAAATGCTATGAGACCTGGGCAGAATCATCCAAGAGGAGCACTGTATTTCCTTTGTGCAGGAAAGTTAATAGGATTAAAGCTTAAAGAAGTGAATAAAACCCTGAGCTGGTTGAGATGGATGTAATCACATTTCAGGGTTCCCATTTCATAACTGGCATGTCCCACATTTCATAAAATAAAGCACATTGGAGAACTCATTTAAATGGTTCTTCAGGAATATGTTGATTTCAAATACTTTAAAAGGGTACACATGTCCATTTCCTCTCTTGAGCCACATGGCTTTTTGTGTACTCAGCCTGCCTGGTTTTTAAGCTTGCTCCTGCTTCTCAATCAGCAATTGACTACTTTGTATGGTCCAGTTACATGGAGAAGAGGGTATAAATTTTTTGTGCTCAGAGAATTTTGTATATGAATTAATAGTTTCTAACTTTCACAATGGCTTTAGTTATATATAAATACAGCAAATCTAAGCTAAAATGCCAAAGGCCTGTTATCTTCCTCTAGATCATGTAATGGAACTGGGGGTCTGCTACTTTCTGCTATCAAGGTGGTTATTATCAAGTGTAATTTGTGCTTGGAAATGTTTGGCATTCCTGTCTAGCAGTAGCCCAGATTGTTTAGAATAGATTTTTACAAAGGAGTTCAAACATCTGTCTGTTTTAGGTCATATTTCTGTGAGAATTTATGCATATATTCTCTAAACATATGCAGCTGTCCCAGATTAAATGGAAATGGTTTCTTGCATTATGAAGACAACAAAGGGTCAAGTTTAAAATTTAAAACATAAGAATAAGGCTAAGAATGGTAAGCAAAATGTGTGCCCATTCTACAAAGTGCCACATAATGTTACCAAACAAGTTGGGCATGAAGGTTGTTTAAGGACTATCACAGCAAAAGACATTAATTAGCAGTTTAAAATACCAATTTGCCTATGAACTAATAAGCAGCATAACAACTTCATTAGAGACATTTCTTTTGCAATTCCTCTGTTATAGGAATCCAGTTTGTTTGAAGTGAAAAGTGCTTATTAAATGAAGCTGTATATAAAACTGCAAAGAAACATAATGTCACATTTTGGAAAGGAAGTTAAAAAAGAATGAAAACAAGCTGTGATGATCTTAACAAAGACACATAAAACCTGTTACTAGGAAGAGTTCTTTGGTTAAATTTCCTATTTTTTCTAAGCCCTGGTTTGTTTTAAACATGCCGTCAGTGCACAGTTTATTACTGTAGATTAACATTGTACATGTAAAGTCCAGAACTGTTTCCTGGGACTTATTTAAAGATATTCTAAACAATGTGGATTTTCTCTTCTCCAGATTGTGGTCTTGACCATAATTAAGAGATGATAATTATGACTTGATCAAAATAACTGAAAATTAATATTAGAAACAAGAAAGTTAATCAAATATGGATTAATGAATCATAAAATGAAAGTTTCATAAATTATCTATTTAACCCTAAGAAATGTTACTACAGCTTTCAGAATCAACTTAGACTGCTAGAAAGCGCATGAATCAAAGCCACACAAGTGTCAATGATGGTTCTTGGTTTTGTTTTATTCACTTAAAAAAAAATCTCCTCTGCAAAGACATATCTGACTCTAATGGCAACCATTATAAATTTTAAATAACTGAATCCTATTGGGAATGAAATGTAGGGAAATAAAAATTCCTCCCTTGGGAAAAAAGTATAAAACATTAACATTTTTCTAAGCATTTTATAAATTAGGCAGCTTTATTAAACACATACCATTAGAAGTCTTTTCTATACTGACAACACTTTTCTTAATGGTCTTTACATGTTTAAATAAACAGCTCCTGAAAATGTGCATTTATATTATATAAATAAAACCTTAATTAATATAAACATACCCAGATATAAACTTTTTAGAAATGTCAGCTTAAAACTTTCCAGTGTAAATAAATCCACTTATGAATGGTCCAGCAAAGCAATTTTCAGTGCATTTTCCCCCTTCTCCTAAAAAGCTCACAGAGATTTACAGGCACAATCCAAAAGAAAAACCAAAATAGCTTTGAAGAAGACTGAATGTTTCATTCACATAATAACTCTAAGCATATCCAATAAATAGATAACTTTTGAAACCAATTAGGGCCATATGATTTTTTTCTTTTTAGTACTTACCATTATTTCATAATATCTTGTTCACTTATTTATTCTCCTGTTTATTATTACCTCCCCCATTTGAATTATAAGCTTTCTGAAAGTAAAGACCACATCTGTCTTGTTCTTTGCTCTATTTCTAGCACTTAGCATGGTGTCAGGCAAATGGTAAATATAAGAGTGGCTCATTGATGAATTCATGAACGGTCTGATGAATAAAGCTAAAAAGACTTGGTCATTTCAATGTACCTTACTTTGTCCAATTTATCCCATGTGTTAAAAGTCAGAGTCACTGGCTGCTTTTCCCCTTTGTCTCCCCAAATTTCCACTGAACACATACATGGCCACCTGGAATAAAGACGATGTATTCCAGCCTCCCTTGCAGCTATGTGCCACTAGATTGAAGTAATAAGGTGAAATTAATACAAAATAATATTAAATGTAAACTTTAATTGAAAAATAACATTTTTTTAAAAGATACCAAAAAAAAAAAACCACCCCACTGTGTATCAGCTACTGGGAAAGCTCCTTGAAAGATGTTGGTGAAAGCCCTTTGCCCTTTCTTCTCCCCCCCTCTCTCCCTTCTGCTGCCTAAAATGTGCATGTAATGGCTAGAGCTCAAACAGCCATTGTGGACTATGAGTTGACCTTGAGAATACAAATTGTATGTTCATATGGCAGAGCAGCAAGAGAGTAGAGGACTAGGTTCCTGCCCTATTGAGCCCCACTCCACCATTTCTACCTCTGACCTTCTGTTACATGGAGAAAGAAATCAACATCTTTTTTACTTATTTTTTTTTAGTTTTCTGTCACATGTAGCCAAATCAAATCTTAGTGATGTGATTATGAAAATAGTTTGAAAAACAAGCACACACAGACTTTATGTGTGCTTTACTAAGTTCTCTCATCTTCTTTTACTATTTGATAAATACCTTAAGAACTCTTTCCAATGACTAAGCAAGTATTTGTGAATACAAATTGTGTCCTCAGAATTAAGCCTAATACTATTGGAGAATATAAAGAAATTAAATTCTGGGTTCCTTTCCTTAAGAAGTTAATGATTTAGCAAGTAAAAAAGAAAATGCATGAACTGCCCACATCTCCTTCTCAACACACCCACCCAGAGGAAACAACACATGGCAGCAAAGAACTAAAAGTGAAATTGTGCAGTGAGATAGCAATTGTGGAAGAAATTCAGAAACCAAAGGGCCAGTGAGGACTAGGGTTCCAAAGGAAGGTTTCAGGGAGGAGCTGGTTCTTGAGGTAAGCCTTGCAGGAGGGGCAGAACCTACAGAGGCAGTGGAAACTGGCTGGGTGTCCCCAGGGTGGAGACCAATAGCAGGGAAACCACTATCTCAGTAATGAGGATGGCATGTTCAAGGAGAATGTAAGAAGGTCAGCCAGATGTGTGGCCTCAGGAAAGAGATCCTTCCCTTTTTTCAGAATGTGGTCTCTTAGCCTTGAACAGAGTCCTTGTAAAGGACAGCTTACCTAACCACTGACGCCACATTTAGGAGATAAATCTCTGCTCTGGATTCTCCTTGTTTTACATATAACATATGCATGATACAGCGTATGACTGGCCTGAGCCTACTCTGCAGTATGTCCTAGGTTCAAGGCCCCTGCTTTTCTTTAGGGATTCTACTCAGATTTCAGCCCAGTAGTGACTTCTGGAGAAATGTGATTCCTACTATGGTAACAAGGACATCTGAAGTCTTGCTCACATCCTCTGATGAGGTGTTTTAAATTAAAACATCAGGCAGAGGTACTGTGCTCTGCCCTCTATGTTGTGAAATAACAATAAAGCCACAGACTGACCAGTCATTGCTCCCAAAGAAGAGGCCAGGGAATTTGATTACTCACAAACTAACCACAATCACAGGATGAAGCAGAAACTCCTAATAAGTTCCTTTCAGATACTTTTCACATACAAAGCCATTGTTCAGCTTTTAAAAATCAACCAATACTTTTGAGGAAAAGAAGAGCAGTCAAATCTTATGAAAGACCTGGGCACAGCCTTCTAATGCAGAACATGTTTCAGAAGAGCAAACACTGCTATGACCAGTGAGGAGCCCTGATGAGGTCAGTTAAATAGAAGGATCCCTCCTAGGGAATCAAGGCCCAGTCAGGTTTACTATTGAGTAATAAAACACTGACTAAGGACAGAGCCCAAAATATAACAAATTACATAAAGTGTTTTTATATCTGGAGGTCAGGAGGAGTGAATAATTTCTCTGAGGTCTGGTCTAAGACAAATGAAACCAAACTTGACCCTTTTTCCAAAACTGGGCCTCAAACCACTTCTGGGAATCATCCCTGGCAGCCCGATGGAGCAAGAAAACACAGGGACAAGGTGGAAAGAGACTTGAATGCAGGTTTGGCTCTGCGGCCTTATTACCTGCTGTTGACCTTGGTTTCTTTTTCTGTAAATAAAGGGAGTTCCACTGGAGATGATGGATCCCTGATACCTACTTTGGCTCCAACGACTTTATGCCAAGAACATGAGTGCACAGGAAAGAGCTAGGAAAGAAGGAAATATGATTTTCTCTCATCTTCTTTTCTGCACATCACCATTTCTCCATATGCCCCAAATCACATTAATTCACCAATTAATAAACAGCCATCCTCAGCTCCACTCTTCGATGAAGCTTGGTGAACTTCATGCTTATTTGGTAACAGTGACAGTTGCTGCCCTCCTCAAACCACATCCTTCCACTTCATCATGAGGCCTCACTAGCCACAGTTTGCCTTGGCCAGAGCTCCCTCTGCGTCAGCTTCCACTAGAAACTGCCACCCATATGTAGAGTTCTAGTTCACCAGCCTCTCTGAAGTGGATCCAGCTGGCCAGAGTAGCATTCCAGGTGGTCAAGACGAAAGAACAGCATAGCATTGCAGGCATATGAAAGCTGAAAGGGACCACAAAATGCATCCAGTTCAACTGACTCCCCTTTACTGATGAAGACCCTGATGTCCAAAGAGGTTTATTTATCTAGGTGGCCTAGCAGAGCTAGAACCTAAGTCTACTGACTGAAAGGCCAATTATGATTTTAAATTGACTGAATGAAATAGAAGCTACTACTTATGGTGTGCCCTGTGTCAAGTGGCTTCTTAAAGGCTAACATATACAAACTTGAACTCAGCAGCTTTTCTCAGAATCTGCTTCTCCTTCTGTCCTTCCACCCTCATCAACAGCACCCCCACCCATTTAGCTGCTTATGCCAGGAACTTGGGAGTCATCCTTGACACATCACACTTCCTCAAAATCTCCTCAGATAAAACTTTCAAGGCCTGCCATTTGTCCAGAGCATATCTTACACTTCTAATATTCTTCACCATTGCTATCTCCAGTTTAGTCCAAGCTACCTTTTCCTCTTGCCTGGATGATGGCCACACCTCTGATCTCACCATCCCACTGCTACCACTCCTGTTTCTGGCAATCCATTCTCCAACCAAAAACCATAGCAATTACGTAAAAACATAAATGAGATCATGTCATGCCTACCCCTATTCCTACCCTGTCGCTGCTTAAACCCATGGTCTTCCCAATATATGTAGGATGAAACTCAGATTTGTTTAAGACCCTGCACAGTTTGACACCGATGGTATACCCAATCTTGTTTTACCCCAATCTTCTGACACCTCCTTAAGTCCTACCAAAATTTCTATCAGTTCCTCCAAAGTTCCAATTCCTTCCAACCATAGGCTGTCCTTCTGCATGAAATGCTCTTATTTCTACTCCTGGCCTGGCTCACTTTAGATCTCATCTTATACATCATTTCCTCAGATGGACCTTCCCTAAGATCCTACTAAGAGCCACTTCTGCATAGCATTTACCAGTTTGTGAAATTACATTTTTGAGAGTATTTGTTTGTTAAATGGGCATCTCCCCAACCAGACTATAAGCCTCATGAGAACAGGGATCATATTTACTTGTTCATCATTGTAAGTACAGAATTTAGTGGCAGGCACATAGTACGTACTAAATAAATATTTGTTGAATTAATTTACGTATGCTCTTAACACCAAATGACATCAGGAGAGAGGGAAGCTATATAAGATAGTGGGCTTTAATGTTTAGTTGATTTATTTAGAACAAATGGAGTCTGTGATATGCTGAAAAATGTCTCCCTAAAAGAAACGTTTGTCCTAATTCCTGAAACTTTCGAATGTTACCTTATACGGCAAAAGGAGGGAGTGCTTTGCAGAGATGATTAAAAATCTTGAAGTAAGGAAATTATCCAGAATTACCCATGTGAGCCCTAAATGCAATCACGAATATCCTTAAAAGAGAGAAGCAGAGCCTTGGCCAGTGTGCTCAGTTGGTTGGGGCACCAAACACCAAAAGGTTGCTGGTTTGATTCCCACTCAGGGCACAGGCTTGGGTTGTGGGTCTGGTCCTCAGCTGGGTGTGTATGACATGCAACCTATAGATATTTCTCTCTCACATCAATGTTTCTCTCTTTCTCTCCCTCCCTCCCTTCCCCTCTCTCTGAAATCAATTAAGCATGTCCTCAGGTAAGGATTTTTTTTATTTAAATTATTTTATTGTTGTTCAATTACAGTTGTCTGTACTTTCTGACCACCCCTCCCCCCAACCCCTTCCAAACCCACCTCCCTTTCTTGCTTCCACCCTCCCCCTTGGTTTTGTCTATGGGTCCTTTATAGTAGTTCCTCAAACCCCTTCTTCTCACTGCCCCCTCCCCGCTCCCCTCTGGCTACTCAGGTAAAGGTTTAAAAGAGAGAGAGGAGAAGGAGACTTGACACAGAGGAAACAGGGATGTGAAAACAGCCGAGAGAAATGTGAAGATGCTGGCCTTGAAGATTGAAGTGATGCAGCCACAAGTCAAGAAATGCTGGGCCCTGGTTGGTGTGACTCAGTGAATTGAGCACCAGTCTTGTGAACCAAAGGGTCACCTGCTCGATTCCCAGTAAGGGCACATGTCTGGGTTGTGGGCCAGGTCCCCAGTAGGGGGCACAGGAGAAGGAACCACACATCGATGTTTCTCTCCCTGTCTTTCTCCCTCCCTTCCCCTCTCTAAAATTAAATAAATAATATCTTAAATAAATAAATAAATACATACATACATAAATGTTGGTAACCACCAGAAATTAGTAGAGGCAAGAAACAGATTTTCCTCTATAGCCTCCAGAGGGAGTGTGGCCCTGCCCACACCTTGATTTCCATCCAATCATGCTGATTTCAGGAGTCTGGCCTCCAGAACTGTGAGAGAATCAACTTCCTTTATTTTCAGCCACCAGGTTTGTGGTAGCTTGTTACAGCAGACATAGGAAACTAATATAGAACCCATAACATTATGTGGCTACTATACAGTGGTTTATATTTGGAAAACTTTTACTCCCTCCCTAGTCCCATCTGTACTGCACTATATACCATTCAGCCACAGATAAACATGGCATCTCTATTCTTTGCACCATCTCTACAATACATTCTGTAAGTCAAGAATTAGTAATGAGGAATGAGATAATTACAAGGCAAAATAAAAGAAACAACTGATGACTAAGGGAAAAAATGCTTCAAAGCTCAGGACTTATGTAAGACCAAAGCAGACAATGTCTTAATGTTGCCTCCAACATGTTTTTGGATCCAGGGTGATCTTCTGTTTTCACTTTCACAATACTGTAAATAATTTATAATACAAAAGCTGTTTTAGAATAGCTAAAGAATAATATTCTATGATGTTTAAGTCTGCCTTGTACTTTCAAGTTCATCTTTCAGCTTGCCTTTGGATCATGGTTCTGCCACACATATTAAAGGTCTGGACTTGGCAGACTGATAATGCACTCTGCTTTAAGACAATCTATAATTTTATAAGACAAGATACCTAGAAATATAAATTTTCAATGACTCATTTTAATATCATAAGAAGTCAAATAATATTTATGAGGTAAGATACACTGTGAAGAAATACATTTTCATATACTCTTTATATTCTCACCTAAAGGACAGGGGTATTAGCTCTCTTGCCAGAGCAGCCATCTTGCTATTATTCCATTCAGAGCTTCCAGATGGGAAAAGGATATTAAGTTCTGGGAAATTAATCCTGGAAATTTTAAAAGCTGTTGTCAATATGGCCCTGCAGTTTAAGATGAACATACATGAGGTGAATTCACAACAGTTAAAATCTGGTTCAAGAAATGGCTATCATAAGCATTGCTATAAGAGAGCAAAACAGAAAACTCTAGATGCTGAGAGGAAGAAAGAAATATTGTTGAGGGAATTAGGTGAGGTGACTCAAGACTGCTGATTCATGACAGAAACCAAGGCAGAAGGGTGAGCATGTTTCAATGCAAGAAAACCTCCTGAAAAAAATGTTTCCCAGGCAGCCCAGAGCATATTTGGGAAGCATTTAGAAATATTAAACAGCACTTCACTCATCATAATATTTTGAGATCATTTAGCTCAACTGCCCCATTTTACAGATGCAAAGCTGAGGCCAATGAGTGTTACATCATTTTCCCAAGGACAAAAGCTGGGACTCAGACTCAGGTCTTTTATACCCTCCTCTGGCGCTGTGTGCACTCTCTGCCTTTCCACATCTATGTTACACGTTAGAGATGTGTCTGCTAGCTTAACTAATGACAAATTATCTTTTACTTCTTAGGGCAAATTAATTTTTAAGCACTGTCAATCTATTCCATAATGAGCTATTTCAAGCTGACTACTTTTTACCAATTCTTTTCAACATGATATTCAAACCCCTCATCACCTTCCTACCCCTTCCTTTACCCTTTGCCTCCCCTTAATATCCTTGGTGGTAGATAGCTACTTAGTCAAATAATTTGAGTTCTTTGAGACTACCCAATTTTTACACCTGAGTCATCACCACCCACCCTGCAGACAGCAGCCAGTGTTGATGTTGTCCCTTTTCTGAGTGTAGGTTCTGGGTGGGTGTGCATGTGTGCTGGTCCATGGGTGCATGGCCTGAATCAAATGCACCAGATGTGGAGCATGACAGCCACTGTGCAAAGGGGCATTAATCTCCCTGCTGTTGTGCCCTCAGCCAGAACTGGTACCCTGAGGTATCAGCCTCCCAAGCAAGAGCTTGCTTCTTTCAGGATGTGAGTGATCCTGCACTATGAACACAGAGTATGTGTCCCTTTGCCAGGTTCTCATCTAACGCTTCCTCAGTGGTGTCTGATGACAGGAGTGCACCTCTCCTTCATCATATATTCTTTGAGTCTCACATGAGAATCCAAGAAGAAGACACCTGTGTCTTTCTATAATGTAGTTTTTATGAGACTAATTTGCAAATATATTTTGTCTATTTCTAGGGCATTATTTATCAGAACTAATAGACATCTGATCCACATGACATCCATCAGTTCTAGGCAAACTAAAAATAAGTTTCCTCTCAAAGAATAAACTAAAACATGATTTACAAAATGATTTTAAATAATAAGCTTACATCAGTAGAAAGATGACATGGTTTATAGCACAGGTGTCAAACACAAGGCCCATGGGCCGAATCTGGCCCTCTGCCTTGTTTTATCTGGCCCAGTACCTTGTTTCTACCCGGCGGCAGCACTGAGCTCCTTGCCTCTTGACCCTAGTTAAGGAGTAGTCACATTTATGCAGTCCTAAAATTACATTCGGCCCTTTGAAGGCAACCACAAGACTGATGTGGCTCCCAGTGACACTCCTGATTTATGATATTTAGCTAATGTATGTTTGATATTGTATGTGTAATGACATGTTATCTGTGAATACTTCCATGTAGAGATCTGGTGGCTCTGTCAGACACATTTGTACATTCAGATTTAGTACTGCCCTAGACCTTATAGGGGGATTTCTCACTAAGGACCTCTTAAAGTGCTTACTCTTTCAGCAAACATAAATTTATAAGCCCAATAGATTCAAGATCTAGAAACTTGGGCTGAATGTTCCATCAGGGAAGAGAGCAATAAGTAGATGCCTAATCTACTTTTTGGTTGCATTTGGTAAACATACTGCAGCATTTGGATATGATTTTAAAACAATCTATAATATACCATCAGTTCATTCTCTGACTAATGGGTAAAGATCTATTTATTCAGTAAATATTTATTGAGATACTGTAGACACCAAAGGCACTGGGGACACAGTAGGAAACAAGAAAGGGTCTCCATCTTCAACGACCCACAAGATAACAGGGTTTCTTCTACTCCACATTAAATAGCTTAATGTTCAGCCCCCAAATAGCATGTCACTTGAGAAAGCAACCTAAATAATACAGATGGCCTTTACAGACACTAATCAGAGTCATGAAGCTATGTTATGTTAACTCATACCATGTTCCAAAAACTTTTAAGTGGTACCTTCACCACCAGTATGCCACTTGTTGCCCATTTTCTTCATTTATGAGGAATTGTCACACTTGTCAGTCTTTCTTTTAACTATGATCAGGATCAAATGTACAGTGCAGACCACAAACTGTTCTATGGGGGTAAAATAAGATTGTTACCCACGTTCTAGTGCAACTTCTTTTATTCTTACAGCAATGGACTTACACCTTTCCTACCTGTCACTATGGATCCCAGTTTACCTTTATCATTCTCCTTCATGGTTCATAATTTATAATCATTAATCAAACCAAATGTTCTTCTCTTATGTGGGTTTTCACTGAACAAAGACTCATCAAGCAATCTTCTCTCATTTAAATACTGCACATAAACCAAGAGTTGATTCATAATCTGCAAATCACTGCTTTTTCCCAAATGTGAAGTAAAAGATCAGCCATCAGGTACATATGCTAGTAACTGCTTTTCTATACTTATACAGTGGTTTTTATGCAAAATCCATTTGATGAAAGAATTTTGCCAAATATTCTATTCCCCTTTCTCAAAATGTTGTCTCAGTCATTTTGACTTTTCTAATTTCATTCACGAATTCATCAATCTCACTTTGAAAAGCACAATCTTAGATTTGTTCTGGAAAAAAACTAAAAATAGATTTATCTCTGTTGTATTTAAAAATGACAGAAAACATTCAGTGACTTCAGGCCACTATTTGACAAAGGACAGTATACAGTGAAATGGAGTTAATTGGAAAGCAGTTTAAATAAACCTAATTTCAAATATTCACCACCATTCTTCCTTTATTGGCTGGTAACATTAAGTCATGCTACTCATAGAACCATTTGTCTCATCAGCTACAAAGATGCATTCTATCTTTGCAATCACATCCTATATACTATTTATAGTTCTAACATTATTATGAGTGCTAATATTTACCTGATTCATTCCACTCTACTTTTGCTTTTCATCATTGAACTATTGAGCCATTTTTTTGAATTGGCATGTAATAACTGTAATAAATAAAAATTTATGTGAACAATAATGGAAAATGATGTAAAAACATGTCAGCTGAGATAAACTTCACTTAGCTGACCAAGTATCATCCAAAACAATGACTTGCAGTCTTTCTAGCACATGTATAATCTTTAAGAAAATAAAGATTATTAAAAGAGGATTCCCTTGAAAATAATAATGAATATTTCTAATTAATAAAATATATGCAAATGATATAAATCCATTGGTTTATCCTTTAAACCTGCCAAAGTACTGACAGATCACCTGATAGAATAAGGCAGGGAATACAGGAAGGCCACATTGAGAAACCTCTCAGTGCTCCAGCCTGGTGTGGGTCTGTGTAACACTCAGCCAAACACTTTCTTAAACTTCAGACCCCACTATCAGCTTAAACTGATCCTTATGAAGAATTGTTCATCTTCACCCCCCACCAGTTACCCTAAGCCCAACTTCCAACCGCTTCTCTCACCACCACTGATGTAACTAAACTTCTCAACATCTGAAGTTAAGAAGCTTGGGATAATCTCTGCTTGATGTCTGATATTGAAAACAGGTCAAATTCTACTGCTATTTTTATAAGGCAGTAGTTCTCAATACTCATTATAGTACTCATTATAATCACTTGGAGAGCTTTAAAAAAATTATAAGTACCATTGCCTAGACTCTACCCCAGATTCATTTAATCAGAATCTCTGGGGTGGAGTACTTATGTTCTTTTTAAAAGCTTCCCAGCGGTGAACTAGCAACACAGGATAAGAATCACTATGAGACTTCTGGCCACAATGGAGGCTGCACAGGTAGATACATGTTGCCTTCTCACACAACCAAAAGAAAGACAGCAATAAATTTAAAACCAAAAACCAACCATAACTGCCAGAAAATCAAACTGTATGGAAGTGCAACAACCAAGGAGTTAAAGAAGAAACATTCATCCAGACTGGTAGGAGGGGCAGAGACAGGTGGAAAGGACTCATGGCAAGGCAGTGACTCGAGGACCTGGCAGATGAGGCAGCAGTTGGTGGACCAGGAGGTCCCGTATTTGCATGCAGAAAACCCTGGGAGAAAAACTAGGGAGCAAGACAGACCACACAACCCAGGGTTCCAGCAAGGGGACAAAAAGCCTCAAAACCTCTGGCTGTAAAAACCTGTGGGAATTGTGGCAGCGGGAGAAACTCCCACCCTCACAGAAGAGCTTGTTTGAGAGACCTACAGGGTCCTAGAATGTACACAAGCTCACAGACCTGGGAATCAGCACCAGAAAGGGCCCAATTTGCTTGGGGGAAACAGGGGAAGTGACTGAATGCCTGCCTAGAGCCAAGCAAGCAGCATTGTTCCCTTTTGGACCCCTCCCCCCACATATAGCACCATACTTCAGTGACATGGGTTGCCCCACCCTGGTGAATACCTGAGACTCTGCCCCTTACAACATAACAGATACACTCAAAACAAAAAAATATGGCCCAAATGAAAGAACATATCAAAACTCCAGAAAAAGAATTAAGAGGAAAAAAAAAGATAACCAACCCTATCATCAGATGAAGAGTTCAAAACACTGGTAATCAGGATGCTCATAGAAATGGTTGAGTATGGATGCAAAATAGAGGAAGAAGTGAAGGTATGCAATGTGAAATAAGGGGAAACATATAAGGAACCAACAGTGAAGGAAAGGAGACCAGGACTCAAATCAACAATTTGGAGCAGAAGGAATAAATAAACATTCAACAAGAACAAAATAAAGAAACAAGAATTTAAAAAAAAATGAGGAGAGGCTGAGGAAATCCTGAGGCAACTTTAACATTCCAACATCCAAATCACAGGGGCACAAAAAGGAGAAAAGGAAGAGCAAGACACCAAAAACCTATTAGAAAAATAATGGACAACTTCCCTAATCTGGCAAAGGAAATAGACTTCCAGGAAGTCCAGGAAGCTCAGAAAGTCCCAGAGAAGTTGGACCCAAGGAAGCACACACCAAGGCACATAGGCATATCATAATGACATTACCCAAGATTATAATGAAGGAGAGAATCCTAGAAGTAGCAAGAGAAGGAGACAGTTGCCTACAAAAGGAGGTTCCTTAAGACTCTCAGCTGATTTCTCAAAAGAGACCTTACAGGCAAGAAGGGTCTGGAAAGAAGTATTCCAAGTCATAAAAGGCAAGGACCTACATCCAAGTTACTCTATCCAGCAAAGCTTTCATTTAGAATGGAAGGGCAGACAAAGTGTTTCCCAATTGAGGTCAAGTTAAAGGGGTTCATCATCATCAAGCCCTTATTATATGAAATGCTAAAGAGACTTATCTAAGAAAAATAGATCAACACTATGAACAGTAAAATGACAACAAACTCACAACTATCAACAACTGAAACTAAAAAACAAAAACAAAACTAAGCACAGGGAGGGTAAACAACCAAACAAAATCAAAGTTCTTCCAGCTAGCAAGAAAGATGACTGTATTTGGCACAGTCATCCAATAAGAGTCAACGTCCATTTACATCATATTAGAAACAGGCTGTAGAAATAGTTGTTAAAGGGCACATACTTGGGAGTCAGGCAGTGGGCTCAAATCCCACTGAACCACATATTAACTGGATATGTGGAATTAGGTTTTGTTCTTTCTGAAAAAAATAATAAGAGTTCCTAACTCAGAGGGTTGCTGGAAGGATTAAATGTACAGTGTTTAGAATAAACTCTGGCACATATAGGGCTTAATGAATGCTAGTGGTCATCTTCATAGTGCCTATCATAGGTTATAAACAGCTAACAGGCAGGAACCAGATCTGTGGTGGAGAAGAGATATCTTCGAATAGCACTGAGCATATTATCATGCTCCATTAGGCATGCAAGAAGTTCATTTGGGTTTTTTTGACTATTAATAACTTAATGAAAAGGTCCATCTCTTCTTACTGCCAGCAAAAAGATGGCACTGATTAAAGGGTAATATTTACAGCTGTGAGTACTTCAAAAAATGTACTGCTCCATGGAAAACATATTAAGAGAAACATAAGACAAGTACTATTATTTAAACAAATATTTTTGAGCCTATGTACTAGAGATTTTTATAAATGCCATACACACATTATCTCATCTAATCCTAAAACAATCTATTGAGTCAGATTTATCAGTAAAACACTCTTAAACCTAACCTCAAACAAAATATAGGTTTGTCTTTAAATTGTAAATGTTTCAGTAATACAATGTCAAATGAATATCTGAGCTACCTAATTTCCAGTTCTAAGACACATTTTTCTCCCTTCCTATCTCCCCTACCCCTTGTTTAACATTGCTGAAATCAGGAGGCATCTTACATTCAATGTTTTTGTTTACTATAATAGTGTGTGTGTCCCATTGTTATTAACATGGCGATGCATTCGCAGATGGGAGGATGCTCAGTAATAACAAGCATCATGGAGTCAGGCTCCATGTTTTACTCATTAACCCTCATTAACCAAATATATGCTGATTAGATACTCTCTTTTACAGAAAGCTTTAAAATGGAAACTGAATAACTAACTGCAGTATCACATTTCCCATGGAGGCAGTAGCCAAATAATTCCCACTTTAAATTGTAGAAATTATGCAAAGCAGGTAAGGCCTGAATATTAAGGATTAAGTCACATTTCCCCAGTCCTGCAGGTGGTTTATAGTGAAGATTTATCACTTTGCTTCAGTCCAGGGAGCAAGTAAAGAACTAGAAATTCAAGGACACCATTTAATACCTGGATCTATCATGAATTTGCTGGGTGCTATGGGCATTTACTAAAAGGCCCTGGGCTCACATTCTTCATCTGTTAAAGGATATAAACTGTCCCTACAGAATGTCTAAGAACATTAAGAGTAACTAATGAGATTGTTTCAGTTCCAACATAACTCAAATTTTCTCCCACTCATATCTGTTTCATCTTTTACTGCACACAAAGGCCCCAATCTCCTACCCCTGATAATGATTCAACCTATTAAAGATAACAGCTACTCACCTGGCAGCTAACATAGTTCTACTTCATTACTTCTTGAATCAATTTCATTTTCTTTAGTCTTCTGTAAGAATCTATACAGTTTCAAGAAGGTAGGTGTGAACAAGAAATTGACAGCATAACAAACCAAAAAGAAATGTCACCTGGCTCACACCCATAGTCTCTGACTGTCCTTATGCTCTCAGGCTTTCTCCATCCAGTCCAGCAAGGGAAACAGAAGCAATCAATGTGGAATTCCCTAACTCTTCCACCACAAATCCTACCACTCTACGTGCACTCACCTCCAAGTATTCCCTTTTGTGTGCCCATATACACCACTTCCTCTTATTCTACATTCCAATCACTCTCACCACAATGGTACATGTGGTTGCTGCAGTCATTACCTGTCCTCTCATTCTCTCTTTTCTCATCAATTTTTCCTCTTTACTCATATCATTCTCATCAGTATACAAATGTGCTCTGATACAGTCTGTCCTTAACACATCCTAACTTGACTTCACATTCTTCTTCAGCAACTTCCCAATTTCTTAAAAGCACTTACTCAGTTGATGTCTTAACTTTCTTGAACCCATCCTCTTCTAAACTCAATCCAGTTAAGCTTTCCTTCCCACCATTCTATCCCCATTACTTTTTTTCAAGGTCACCAGTTACCGCCAGTGGACCAAATCCCACAGTCAATTCATACCACTTCTTGGTGGCTAACACAGTTGACCACCACATTTCAGCCCTCACACCTCTTATCTTTTTTTTAAAACTCCTTCCATATGTGCCCTCAGTCTCATGACTTTAAATATCACCTATATCCTAAAGACCCTCTTCAAATTTATACCTCTACCCATGAGCTTCTGTTTGAATTCCAGCTACATTTCCACTTAGATATTTCAAATGCCACAAATTTAAAACCAATCATGATTTTTCCCACATGCTTATTCTTCCTTACAGTTTCTATCTCAATAACATGGCATCAATATCTCAATAAAATGTCCAACATCAGCCTCTAATCTTGTTGTCCTTGACTCCTCTTTCTCTCACATCTTACATACAATCCACTTCAAAATCCTGTCAGCTCTACCTTCAAAATATCCCAAATTTGAACTTCCTACCTCATTAACTGCTACCACCCTAGTCCAAGCGACCACTTATCTCTTGCATGGATTTCTCCATTAGCATTCTAATTTGTATGCCTGCTTCTGCTCTCACCTATCCTTATCCCCCAACCCAAAATATTAGGCATCCATCCAGAATGATCTTTTGAAAGTATAAATTAAATCATGTTACTCACCACACAGAACCTTTAGCTGGCTCCCCCTTATGATTCAGAATACTAGACCTACATAAATGGATGTTGAGCAACTTACCCACCTGTACTCCTATCACTCTTTCCCTTTCATTCAACACCAGCAGCCTTGCTTTCCTGTAGTTCTTCCAACTTGCTAAGTACGTTCATAACTTAGGGGCTCCGCCTCACCTGGCCTTCTCCCTTGCTTCATTCAGATCTGTGCTCAAATATCACATCAACAGTCTCATCTAAAGTACCACCTAAATTCTCCATATACAATACAATAGCAAGTCTCCTTATTCTCTGTTCCCTTACCCTGCTTTATTCAACATAACACTTCCATTATCTGATTATATATTCATTTGTTCATCATTTCTCTCCCTGCAAAACTTAAGATCCATGATGGAATGGACTTTGTTTTGAATACCTAGAATAGTACTTGTTCCCTAGTAACTGTTCAATAGATATTCATTAATGAACAGATGAATGAATGATTAAATTCTTGGGCTTCTTCACTTTTTTTTTTGAAATGGACACTTTATTTCCACAGGCACTTGCTGACTACCACCTGAACTTTACTTCCATAAGTAGCAACTCCTGGTCTGCTCTGACTTCACACACAGCCCTCAGAGCAGGCTCATCTGCCCCGTGAGACATAAGTTTTTGCAGGGCACAGATTTTGAATTTATCTTGCATTCCCAGGGCGAAGGGTTTCTGGTGCAATAATGCTCTTCATTATGTGCTTTGGGGTTCAAATAATATGCCAGTTATGACTGAGCAACTCTATGAAGAAAAATAAATACCCCAGATATAGTTAGATGAAGCAAAAATGGTTTGCAGATTTATGTAGTCACTATTTTTCATAGGATAGATCTTAGCAATAATGAGAAAGCAATTAATTTAAAAAAACCCTAAAACATATATAAAAGAGATGTGAAGATATATTGGAGGAAAACAAAAAGCCAAGTGCACATACTATAGTTTGGATTAGGAGAGAAGAAACCATAAAACAATATAATCTTTTCCTTTCTGAAGAGTGAGAGTGTTTAAGAACCATAACCATTACAGTAACACTAAACAAGGCAAAAATAGAGTTCTGGTTCAACTGAGTTTTGTGTAATTTTCATAACAAACTTGATTTCAAAGGCTCTAAAATATTCACTTATCCAATAGGCTGAAGGATGATTATAATAACAAACTAGCCATTCATCCAGGAGCTGAACCTTGTCTAGATGCCAGACACTGCACCAGGCACTAGGTACATAAGTTCCAAAGAGACTGAGCTCCTTGAGAACTGAGGCTAGGAGGAGACATTAACATAGACCATCACAAAGAAATATGAAAAGTACAATAATAAAAACCTATGGAATACACAATGGGAAGAGAGGCAACTGGAATGAACTCTGGAGTGGGGGGAAAAATGGACCACCAAAGATGAAACTACTGAAGTGGGTTTTCCAGGATGAGGAGAAGCTTGCCAGGCACCAGGGGAGTAGGGCAGGGAAACAGGGAGCACAAGCTTGGCAAAAAAAAACAAGATGTAAAAAACTGCAGAGGCACCCCCCCCCCCCCAAAAAAAAACAAGAAATAAAACAAACCCTCAGATCTCGGAGGAATCTGTACAGAAGAGACCCTGTTTCTGTTGAGTGGCGTGTTGAGACACAGGCAGAGATAGGCAGGGAAAGGCCTTGTGTGTTATTTATCCTAAGGTGGTAAGCAGCCAATTCTAGTTACTTTTCAGGCAGGTTGGATAATCAGGTTTTCATTTTAGGAGGATGATTCTGACAGTAGTAGTGCAGAGAACAGATTTGAGGAGAACAGGCCCAGAAGCAGGGGCACCCAGGACGAGGCTTCATTAAAGTCCAACTGAGATGACAGGGCTCTAATTGGAACACATCTGCAGAAGGGACAGGAGAGGGCTGATTTCAGAGATATTTTGGAGGAAAAACAGGCAGTGTTTAATGACGATTGATGGAGTGAATAGGAGGTCAGCAAGAGTTCAGGCTGAACTGGAGGTCTGTGTCTTAACTTAAGTCACTGAATGGATGACAGTGCCACTAACTGAGAAAGAAAGGGGAAAAGGGGAGGGAGAAAGGTGACAGCTATTAAAGAAATGGCTATGTCTATGTCTGCTCACCTCCGGGGCCCTGAGGGTGGCAGCGGGGCTTCTGTTATGCTTAGGCCTTTCTCTGGATCTCCCAGAGTCAGCCTGAGGAGAAAATAGGTGGGAGTACCTGGCCTCTGGCCTCTCTGGATAGACCTCTTGTCCCAAGGACAGGGGCACTGCTTCCCTGGCACTGTGCCCCCACACTTGTTGCACCACACAAAGGCTACATTAAATAAAGCAGGGGTGACACAGTCAACCCCTCCTGCTGAAAGAAACAAAAAAAATCACAGGGCGTGGCAGCCCATAATCTCCTGACAATCCAGTAAGTTTACTGGAACATAAATAAGTTTAGCAGGGGACAAGCATGGAATTTTTGAGGACTTCAACTTTTTCTAAACACCTGTATTTGTTTCTTTTTAAGTATTATTACATCCATATAAGATAAACATTCTAGTTAGAGTATAAAATATTTTTGAATGTTATTCAGAGTTGGTGGATAAAAATGGATTAGATTCTTATCTCAAAACCAATACCATAACCAATTTCAATAAGCTCTCATTAGTCTCATTAAATGCACACTCCAAGCAAAAATGAGAAGTGCCCTCAAGTTTTTTGAGGAAAACTCATGGTCCATGCAGAGTCCCCAGATGCCATTTAAAAGAATATGGATCCAGGGTGCTTCTGGTTTCAAGTAAGGTAGAATAAGCTTACCTCACCTTTTCTTTCCCAATGAATGCAAATCTAAAACACTGATAGAAAGCATGGAACTATTTGAAGACTATGAAAGATGATTAGTAGCAGGGGAGTTATGGATAAAGACCAGAATTCAAAATACTGAACCAATGAAGAAATTTCCACTGTTTCTCCAGTTTCCCCTGGACTGTACTCCTGAAATCCAATGATAGCTACCAAGTCAAGGAGAGAAAGAGAGCCTAGGAGAAATCCTCTAATTCAAAGGCAAAACAGGATAAGGAGAAAGAACCCCTAACGCTCAGAGAGAAGGGAGTAAAAGAAAGCCCACACTTCCTCTTCCTTTCTCTATTTGCTTATACCCTAGCCTAAGGCAATCCAGACTGGCTATGGTAGTAGACTCAGCTAGGTGGAAAGCACCTCAAACTGAGTGAGGAAATCATTCTTTACATTTGAAGAAGTTGTGGTACCAACAGACTGAGGTAAACAACGATTGAAATTTTATTTTCTATGTCCATGCTCCTGATGCTTAGCCCTGGATGAGGGCACAGTCATGGACAATGTGTGATGGTGGTGGTGGGGGAGAGGGGTGGCAACCAAAGCCTCAGTTTTCTGGTCAGAAGACCAAAAAGGAGACCCAAATAATGAGAAAGTACCAAGGAGAATGCAAAGAAGAAGGGGCTCAGGTCCTGGTAACATTGTTTATAAATTCCAGAGTTTACTTCCAAGCCTTGCATGTGGGGATCTGGTCCTAAAAGCATAGTAAAGACTTTGAGAAATGTGCTAAAGGAAAGAGCAGATCCCACCAGGCTGCCCACTGGGTGGTGTGCATGAAGGATAGATCCAAACAGCACTGCACTGACAACCATAACCTGTGTAAGTCTGATCTGAACCTCTAGTCTAAAGCCAACTGCACTGACTACTTGCTTAAAAAAATTGATAGAGGTGAAATGGTGGAAGAGTGAGTGGAAGCCACCCTAACCTCTTCCCAGGACCAATCTGCAATTACAACTAAATTGTGGAGAAATTACCCAGAACAAACAACTGAACAATAATGAGAAAGAAGCCTTATAACCTCAGAGAGACAGAAGAACGAGCTTTGGCACAACCTGTCTGGTAAGGAGTGTAGTAGAGACTTGAGAGGCCTGGCTGGGCACCCACAGGTGGCAATGCTGGAGGGATAATTAAGCAGCAGTTTGGATCCCCCTGAAAAGAAAGGGGTCTAAACCCTAAGCTGGGATCCCCAGCCTAGAACACCAGAGCCCAGAAAGTAAATAACCAGCGGCAAAAAGTGGCAGGGTGGCTCTCTGAAAGAGATAGATGGCTGGAGACACAAAGAGCCGTTTAAAGGGATAATGCATGAATTTTCATTTGCTGTAATTTACCTGGGCTTCCAGGAAAGGTGGGAGCAGAGTGGGCTGGAGATGCCTGAGGAGACACTGGGGACAGAAGCTTTGGGGAGAGAACAGAGAGAGTAGCCACAGGGAACCAGGTGCTGAATCATCCCCCAAACAGCAGCAGCCATCAGGCTCAGGCACATCACTCCCATCCAAGTGGCAGCAGACTCATGGGAAGCAACAGTCCTCTTCCCAAGAGAGACTCTGCCCCAGATCTCTGGTGCTTAAGCCTGACTGCTGAGTAAAAGTGACTAGATTAATAACTAAAGAAGACAGCCATTGATGTAAACCCCTGGCAAAGATGGAGGGTCAGAGTGGACTAGAGATGCTTGAGGAGAGACTGGGGATAAAAGCTTTGGGGAGAGACTGAGAGAGCACCAGCCCAGATCCTGGTGCTGAGTCATCACCCATACTGCAACAGCCATTCTGCTAAGGCAAACCACTCCCCTCCAAGTGGGAGGAGACTGAGGAAAAACAACAGCCCCAACCACAGGAGGAATTCAGCCCCATCGTAAGCATCTTAAGCCTGACTGTTGAGTGCAAAGTGACTAATTAACAACTGAAGGAAATAACTATGAACAGCAGATCCCTGGCAGTCTCAGAGCAGGTAGGCTAAGGTCAGACAGGGATAACATCTGATACCACCAGAGGTGAATCCAGAAAGAAATAAACAGTGGTAAATACTAAAGGCTACTGAGACTAAATCCACAGTGGTTTTATACATAATTAGTGATGTTTTCTTTCCTGCATAGTTATTAAAAATTCATTTCTTGTCTATCAAGTCTATGCATATTAAGTCATTAGAATTTATACTATACTATACTTCCCTTCATTCTTATAGTAGTCTTAATCTCTTTACACTATTTTATTATTTTTTTAATCATTGTTGAAATACAGTTTTCTCCTTTTTACTCCCAATCCAGTCCCCCCTCCCACCCTCCCCACTTCCCTCCCATTACCACCCTCCCCTTAGTCTATGACCATGTGTCCTTTAAGTTTGTTCCTGTGAACCCTTCCCACTGTCCCCTTAAATTCCCTCTTCTCTCCCCTCCGGTCACTGTCAGCCTGTCCTCTATTTCAGTGTCTTTGGTTATATTTTGCTTGTTTCTTTGTTTTCTTATTTAGGTTCCGGTTAAAGGTGAGATCATATGGTATTTGTCTTTCACTGCCTGGCTTGTTTGCTTAGCATAATGCTTTCCAGCTCCATCCACGCTGTTGCAAAGGGTAGGAGCTCCTTCTTTCTGCTGCTTAGAATTCCATTGTGTAAATGTACCATAGTTTTTTGATCCATTCATTTAATGAAGGACATCTTGGTTGCTTTCAGCACCTAGCTATTGTAAATTGTGCTGCTATGAACATTGGGATGCATAGGTTCTTTTGAATTGGTGTTTTAGTATTCTTAGGATAGAGTCCCAGCAGCGGAATTGCAGGGTCAAAAGGCAGATCCATTTTTAGTTTTCTCAGGAAGTTCCATACTGCTTTCCATAGTGGTTGTACCAGTCTGCAGTCCCACCAGCAGTGCACTAGGATCCCCTTTTCTCCACAACCTCTCCAACACTTGTAGTTTGTTGCTTTGTTTATGATGGCCATTCTGTCTGGTGTGAAGTGGTATTTCATTGTGATTTTAATTTGCATCACTCTGATAGCTAGCGGTATTGAACATCGTTTCATGTGTCTTTGGATTTTCTGTATGTCCTCCTTGCAGAAGTGTCTGTTCAAGTCCTTTGCCCACTTTTTAATTGGGTTCCTTGTCTTCTTAGAGTGCAGTCGTGTAAGTTCTCTATATATTTTGGAGATTAAACCCTTGTCTGAGGTGTCATTGGCAAATATGTTTTCCCACATGGTTGGTTCTCTTTTAATTTTGATACTGTTTTCTTTAGCTATGCAGAAGCTTTTAATTTTGATGAGGTCCCATTTGTTTATTCTTTCCTTTATGTCCCTTGCTCTAGGGGACACGTCAGTAAAAAAGTTTCTTCGTGAAATATCTGAGATTTTCCTACCTACATTCTCCTCTAGGACTTTAATGGTGTCATGTTTTATATTTAAGTCTTTTATCCACCTTGAATTTATTTTTGTATATGGTGTAAGTTGGTGCTCAAGTTTCATTTTTTTGCACATGGCTGTCCAGTTCTCCCAACACCACTTGTTGAAGAGGCTATTTTTATTCCGTTTTATGTTGCTGCCTCCTTTGTCAAATATTAATTGACCATAGAGACTTGGGCTTATTTCTGGGCTCTCTGTTCTGTTCCATTGGTCTATGTGCCTGTTTTTATGCCAGTACCAGGCTGTTTTGATTACAGTGGCCTTGTACTATAGTTTAGTGTCGGGTATTGTGATCCCTCCTACTTTACTCTTCTTTCTCAAAATTGCAGCAGCTATTCGGGGTCGTTTATAATTCCATATAAATTTTTTGAAGTGTTTGTTCTATGTCTGTGAAATATGCCATTGGTACTTTAATAGGAATTGCATTGAATGTGTAAATTGCTTTGGGTAGTATGGACATTTTGATGATATTAATTCTTCCAATCCATGAACACGGTATATGTTTCCATTTGTTTGTGTCTTCCTTGATTTCTTTCTTCAGTGTTGTGTAGTTTTCTGAATACAGGTCTTTTACCTCTTTGGTTAGGTTTATTCCTAGATATTTTATTTTTCTTTTTGCTATTTCAAATGGGATTTTTTCCTTGATCTCTCCTTCCGCTGTTTCATTGTTGGTGTACAAAAATGCCTTTGATTTCTGGATATTGACTTTGTATCCCGCTGTTTTGCCAAATTCATTTATTAGGTCAAGCAGTTTTTTGGTAGAATCTATAGGATTTTCCATGTATACTATCATGTCATCTGCAAAGAGTGACAGTTTTGTTTCCTCCTTTCTGATTTGAATGCCTTTTATTTCTTTTTCTTGTCTGATTGCTGTGGCTAAAACTTCCAGTACTATATTGAATAGAAGTGGTGAAAGTGGACAGCCTTGTCTTGTTCCTGATCTTAATGGAAAAGGTTTTAATTTTTGCCCATTGAGAAAGATGTTGGCTGAAGGTCTCTCATATATAGCCTTTATTATATTGAGGAATGCTCCCTCTATTCCCACTTTGCGGAGTGTTTTTATCATGAATGGGTGCTGTACCTTATCAAATGCTTTTTCTGCATCAATTCATATGATCATGTGGTTTTTGTCTTTGCTTTTGTTTATGTGATGTATTACATTTACTGACTTGCAAATATTGAACCATCCTTGCATCCCTGGAATGAATCCCACTTGGTCATGGTGTATAATCTTTTTAATGTATTGTTGGATGTGGTTTGCCAGTATTTTGTTGAGGATTTTAGCATCAATGTTCATCGGTGATATTGGCCTGAAGTTTTCTTTCTTTGTTGTGTCTTTATTTGGTTTTGGAATTAGGATGATGTTGGCCTCATAAAAATAGTTTGGGAGACTCCCATCTTTTTGGATTTTTTGGGATAGTCTGTGAAGGATAGGGGTTAGCTCTTCCTTAAATGCTTTGTAGAATTCTCCTGTGAAACCATCTGGTCCCAGGCTTTTGTGTGTTGGGAGTATTTTTATTACCGCTTCAATTTCTTTTGTTGTTACTGGTCTGTTCAGGCTTTCTGCTTCTTTTTCATTGAGTTTTGGAAGATTATATTTTTCTAGAAAGTTGTCCATTTCACCTAGGTTTTCAAATTTCTTGGCATACAGCTCTTTGTAGTAATTTCTTACAATCCTTTGTATTTCTGTGGTATCTGTTGTAATCTCTCCTCTTTCATTTCTGATTGTGTTTATTTGGGTCTTCTCTCTTTTTTTCTTGACGAGTCTGCTTAAAGACTTGTCGATTTTGTTTATCTTTTCAAAGAACCAGCTCTTGGATTCATTGATCCTTAGAATTGTGCTTTTAGTCTCTATGTCATTTAATTCTCTGATTAATTCTATGTCATTTAGTCTCTGCTCTGATCTTGGTTATTTCCTTCCTTCTGCTTGCTCTGGGCTGCCTTTGTTGTTGTTCCTCAAGCTCTTGTAGACCTAGGGTTAGGTTGTTTGTTTGGAATGTTTCTAACCTTTTTAGGTGGGCCTGTATAACTATTGAACTTCCCTGTCAGGACTGTCTTGGCTGTGTCCCATAAGTTTTGGGTTGTTGTGAGTTCGTTTTCATTTGTTTCCAGAAACCTTTTGATTTCTTCCCTAATATCATTCTTGACCCATTCATTGTTTAATAGCATGCTATTTAATCTCCATGATTTTGAGTGTTTTTGGTTTTTTTCCTTCGGGTTGGTTTCTAGCTTCAGTCCCTTGTGGTCTGAGAAAATGCTTGGTATGATTTCAATTTTCTTGAAATTCTTCAGGCTTGTTTTGTGTCCTATCATGTGGTCTATCTTTGAGAATGTTCCGTGTACATTTGAAAAGAATGTATATTTAGCTTCTTTGGGATGGAGGGCTCTGTATATATCAGTAAAGTCCATTTCATCAAGGGTATTGTTCAATGCCACAATATCTTTCTTGATATTTTGTTTGGAAGATCTGTCCATTTTTGATAGTGGGGTGTTACAATCTCCCACTATAATTGTGTTGCTGTCCATATCTTTCTTGAAGTCCTCTAAGATTTTCTTTATGTATTTCGGTGCTCCTATGTTGGGTGCATATATATTTACAATATTTATGTCTTCTTGATGGATTCTTCCCTTGAGTATTATGAAGTGACCTTCTGGGTCTCTCTTTATGGCCCTTTTTTCGAAGTCTATTTTGTGTGATATGAGTATTGCTACCCCGGCTTTTTTTTCCTGTCCATTTGCTTGGACGATTTATTTCCAGTCCTTTACTTTCAGCCCGTGTAGGTCTTTTATCCTGAGGTGGGTCTCTTGTAGACAGCAGATATGTGGGTCATTTTTTCTTATCCAATCAGCTATTGTATGTCTTTTGATTGGAGCATTTAATCCATTTATGTTTAAGGTTATTATTGATAGGTACTTATTCATTGTCTTTTATGTACGTGTGTTCCTCTCTCTCTCTTTCTTCTCTCCTCCTTAAAGCAGTCCTTTTAGAATCTCTTGCAGAGCTGGTTTGGTCGAGGTGTATTCTTTTAGACTTCTTTTCTCTGGGAAGCTTCTTATTTGGCCTTCTATCTTGATCGAGAGCCTTGCTGGATATAGTAGCCTTGGTTGCAGACCTCTGGTTCTCATTACCTGGAGTATTTCTTGCCATTCTCTTCTGGCTTGAAGAGTTTCCATTGAGAAGTCAGCTGTTAGCTTTATTGGGGCTCCCCTGTATGTTACTTCCTTTTTCTCCCTCACTGCCATTAAGATTCTCTCTTTGTCTTGAAATTTTGTCATTTTATTTATGATGTGCCTTGGGGTGGGTCTCTTTGGATTCCTCTTGATTGAGACTCTCTCCGTTTCCTGGATTTGTGTGACTTTTTCCCTCGTCAAATTAGGGAAGTTCTCCTTCATTACTTGTTCAACTAGGTTTTCGATCCCTTGCTCTTCTTCTTCTCCTTCTGGTATCCCTATTATACGGATATTATTATGTTTCATATTGTCTTGCATTTCTCTTAATCCCTCTTCATTGTTTCTGAGCCTCTTTTCCTTTTCTTGCTCTTTCTGGATGCTGTTTTCTACTTTGTCCTCCAGCTCGCTAATCCAATCTTCTGCTTCATCAATCTGCTTTTCATTCCTTCTACTGTGTTCTTCAGTTCAGAAATTGTATTCTTCATTTCCTCTTGACCTTTGTTGATAGTTTCTATTTCCTTTTACATGTTTATATAGTTTGCAGTGAGATTGATGTACTTTCCCTCTAATTTCTGAAAGCTCATTGTGAGTTCATTGAAATTCCTGGTAATCATTGTTTTGAACTCACTATCTGATAGTTGAGTTGCCTCTATTTCATTTAGCATTTTTCCTGAGGCTTCCTCATTTCCCTTCAGTTGGGGGGTTGTTTCTTTGTTTTCTCATTGTTCATGGGTTTCTTCTTTTTTTCTTCTTGTTTGTTAATTTGAACTGTTCTGATTCCCTGTAATTATGGTGTGAACTTCTGTGGTAGAATATTTGTGTGTTTCAGTGGTGCAATCTCCTTCGTGTATCCAGGTGTTCACAGCTTCCCCCTACTCTTTTTTGGGATCAGTTGGAGGGGTAAGGCAAAATGGTTTAAAACAGCAAGACAGTATACTATGATATTTACTTTAGCAGCCAGTAGAGAAGAGATGGGTTATCCTTTGGCTCCTTATAGTGTTAACCGTGATCCTCCACCCCACTATCCACGTTTTAGAAAGGATGGAAAGAAGGTAAGACTCTTATTGGGGCTGAGAGGATTGTTAGTTGGATCTAGAAAGCTGTGAGGCTGTGGGAGATCAGCTTCTAAGGTAGGGTTGGACTAAAGATTAGTATATAGGAGTAGTGAGTAAAAGAATAGAGCCAACCCCCACAATAGTATAGTTCAGAAAATTGCAAAGTGGGCTGAGATCAGGTAGGGGGTATTGAGAAGCATTTACAATTGTATAGACTAGGTCTTACTAGCAGTAATAGTAAAGTGACAGTCTTGTGGCAGAATCGATGAGGTCTAGATAACAAGAATAAAGAGTATAGAACCTTGAGAGGTGTATTAATGGAACACAGATGAAGGATAGTAACTTATCAACACCTTGTGACTGAGATACCGGGGGAATCTATCAAATGACAGTATAACCAGCCAAGCAAAGAAGATTATACAGAAAGAAAAAGAATACCAAAATATTATTAAAATAAAAAATGTCGGAAAAGTGAGAAAAAGATAATACAAGTTTACAGTAACTTGCAAGATTTAAAAAAAAAAGAAAGAAAAGCAGAAGATGTAGTGCAGGAGAGATAAACCTGGAGTGGAAAGAATAATATTGGGTTGAATGGAAGAGAAACATAAGGGATTGCGAGAAAAAATAATAAGAATTGAAAAAAAAGTCACCCAAAACACCAGATAAAATCAATCAACCAACAACAGCCAGATAAACCAAACAAAACAAAAAAAAACAAACAAAAACAAAACAAAACAAACAAACAAACAAACAAAAACCTCTTGTTGGTTTCTAACTGGCCAGACCAGTTTTTCTGATCTTGCTGGCTTCAGCTGGCTGAGGGGCCTTTGAAATGCTTCTCTCTCTCCCAGTCAGATCTCAGCAAGAGTGTCAGGTACCCTGGGTGCTCCCAAACACACTGGCGTGCGATAGTCAGTCTTCCCGACGGTGCGAGAGCCAAGCCATTTCCAGCTCCGTGTTCCCCGCCGAACCGCCCTCCAACCGAGTGTTGGCATCTTTTCTGGCTCCCCTGGTCGGGCTGGCTGGAAATCTCTGAGCCACCACTGCAGGAACGCACCCAGCACCACGTCCCTCCCGGGATCGCAGCATGAGATTCCAGGACCGGGATCGTAGCTCGCGATGGCAGCGCGCGATTCCAGCCTCCCAATGGGGTGCAAGCCAAGCATGGATGGCTTGTACTCTCCACCGATCTGCACTTCCACGGGGCTAGAGATGCCCCTGGTCCTGTCGGCTAGAGGCTCTCACTTCTCCCCGGTGTCTGGGCGGGTGTTCATATTCCCTGGGCGATTTTTTCTCAGTCCTACTGGCCAATCTCTTCCTTCTAGCAACCTGTTCTCCTCTGGAGTTGCTCACCCCCGTATTCGGGGGAGGGAGGGAGCAGCGGCTTCCCTCTCCCAGGAGCCCTAAGGCAGAGCCCGGAGCACCGGGCGGGCCTGGGGTCTGTGCACCCCCAGACCTCGCGCTGATCCCTGGGCCCCTTTTGTCCTGTATCAGACTCCTTACCGTCTGGTTTTCCAGTGAGTGCAATAATTTCTGATATCCTGCTTTCAAAAGTGATTCGGCAACCCAGCCCACTTGCTCTGCCTCTCCACCGATCCATGAGTTTCCCCCCTCTTCACAGAAGCCGAGAAAAACGCTGCCTAGAGTAAAGCCGCCATCTTCCCTCTCCTCTTAATCTCTTTACACTCTTATTAACACTGGGTCATTTGCTGTTGATACTGAGATTGTGGGGGAGGAGGGGGAGATATTTTTGTGGATGTGGGTTTGTTCCCTGGGCTTTGTAGTTTTTTTATGGCACCATCTGCACAAAAGCATATAAGATGTGGTGGGTGGAGCAACCCTAAGTAAACCAGCTGGAGGAAGGACCCATCAAGAAACAACTCAACAACAGTCAAAACCCAATTACATCCACAGAACCAACATAAACTTCATCGCAAAAGCAGCAAGTTCAGGAGATCAAGGAGATTGTACCACTGAATCTCACAGGCCTCCTACTGTAGAAATTTATACCACAAACTCAGGGAGTCAGAACAGATCAATTTAAGAAGCTGAGGATAACAAGAAGAATTCATAAACAATGGGAAGGTAAGAAACAATCCCCAAATGAAAGGAAAGGAGGATGCCTCAGAAAGAATGCTAAATGAAATAGAGGCAAATCAAGTATCAGATATTGAGGTCAAAACAATGGTTAAAAGGAAGTTCAATCAGATCACAGAGAATTACCAAAAACTACAGAGAAACTACAACAGAAGTACTGCAAACTATATCAACATGAAAAAGGAAATAGAAACTATCAACAAGGGCCAACAAGAAATGAAGAATACAATTTTTGAACTGAGGAACACAGTAGAAGGAATTGAAAGAAGGCTAGATGAAGCAGATGATCAAATCAGTGAGATGGAGGACAAGGTAGGAAAAAAAGCCAGAAAGAGCAAGAAAAGGAAAAAAGACTCAAAAGAATGAAGAGGAGTTAAGGAAACTGCAAGACAACATGAAACAAGATAATATACGTATAATAGGGATACCAGAGGAAAAGAAGAGCAATGGATAGAAAACCTGTTTGAGAAAGTAATGATGGAAAACTTCCCTAATTTAATGAGACAAAAAGTCACACAAGCCCAGGAAGCACAGAGGGTCTCAACCAAGAGGAACCCAAACAGGCCTATTTCAAGACATATCATAATTAAAACAGGAAAATTCCAAGACAAAGAGAGAATCTTAAAGGCAGCAACAGAGAAACAGGAAGTAACATACAAAGGCACCCCGATGAGACTAGCAGCTGAATTCTCAATGGAAATGCTCCAAGCCAGAAGAGAATGGCAAGAAATATTCCAAGTAATGAAAACCAAGGGCCTACAACCAAGACTATTCTGCCCAGCAAGGCTCTCAATCAAGATAGAAGGCCAAATAAGGAGCTTCACAGACAAAAGAAGTCTAAAAGAATACACCTCCACCAAAGCAGCACTGCAAGAGATGCTAAAGGGATTGCTTTAAGAAAAGGAAGAAAAAGAGAGAGGAACACAGGCATGAAAAAAGTAAAATAGCAATGAATATGTACCTATCAATAATAACCTTAGCTCTGACTGGTATGGTTCAGTATATTGAGTGCCAGCCTGAGAACCACAGGGTCACCAGTTCAATTCCCAGTCAGGGCACATGCCTGGGTTGTAGGCCAGATCCCTAGTAGGGGGCATGCAAGAGGCAACCACACCATGTTTCTCTCCCTCTCTTTCCCTATGTCTAAAATAAACAAATAAAATCTGTAAAAAAAAAAAAAAGTAACTGTAAATTTAAATGGGTTAAATGCTCCATACAAAAGACAAAGTGCAGCTGAATGGATAAGAAATCATGACCCACACATGCTGCCCAAAAATAGACCCACCTCAGAACAAAAGACCTACACAGAGTGAAAGTGAAGGGTTGGAAAAATATTCCAAGAAAATGAACAGAAAAAAAAAACCCCGTGCGCTAGCAATACTCATATTAGACAAAATAGACTTCCAAAAAAGGCGAATAAAAAGAGACGCAAGAGGTCACTTCATAATACTCAAGGAAAGAATCCATCAAGAAGACATAAACATTATAAATATATATGCACTCAACAGAGGAGCACCAAAACATATAAGTAAAATAGTGGAGGACTTCAAGAAAGATATTGACAGCAACACAATTACAGTAGGGGATTTCAACACCCCACTGTCAAAAATGGATAGATCTTCCAAACAAAATATCAACAAAGATGTTGTGACATTTAACAAATGTACTAGATCAAATGGCTTAACTGGTGTATACAGAACCTGCCATCTCAAAGGAGCAAAATACACATTTTTTTCAAATGTACATGGAACATTTTCGAGGATAGATCACATGACAGGACACAAAACAAGCCTCAGCAAATTCAAGAAAACTGAAATGATATCAAGCATTTTCTCTGACCACAAGGGACTGAAACTAAAAACCAACCTCAAGGAAAAAACTCAAAAACACTCAAATTCATATTGAATAGCATGCTATTAAACAATGAATGGGTTAAGAATGAGATCAAGGAAGAAATCAAAAAGTTTATGGGAACAAATGAAAATTAACTCACAATAGTCCAAAACTTATGGGACACATTGAAGGTAGTCCTGAGAGAGAAGTTCATAGTGATACAAGCATACCTAAAAAAGATAGAAACATTTCAAATAAACAACCTAATCTTAAATCTACAAGAACTAGAGGAACAATAACAAACAAAGCCCAGAGCAAGCAGGCGGAGGGAAATAACCAAGATCAGTAAAGAATTAAACCACATACAGACTAAAAGAAGAAGTCTAAAGATCAATAGATCCAGTAGCTGGTTTTTTGAAAAGATAAACTGACAAGCTTTTAAGCAGACTCATCAAGAAAAAAATAGAGAGGACCTAAATAAACACAATGAGAAATGAAAGAGGAGAGACTACAACTGATACTACAGAAATACATAGGATTGTAAGAAATTACTATGAAGAACTGTATGCAAAGAAATTTGAAAAACCTAGGTGAAATGGACAAATTTCTAGAAAAATACAATCTTCCAGAAGTGAGTGAAGAAGGAGAAAGCCTAAACAAATCAATAGCAGCTAAGAAAACTGAAGCAGTAATAAAAAAAACTCCCAGCACACAAAAGCTCTGGACCAGATGGTTTCACAGGAGAATTTCACAAAACATTTTAAGAAGAGCTAACCCCTGTCTTTCACAGACTACTCCAAAAATCCAAGAAGACAGAAGACTCCCAAACTCTTTATGAAGTCAGAATCATCCTAATGCCAAAACCAGATGAAGACACAAGAAAGAAAGAAAACTTCAGGCCAATATCACTGATGAACATAGACACTAAGATCCTCAACAAAATGTTAGCACACAGCATACAGCAATATGTTGAAAAGATCATATACCACGATCAAGTGGGATTCATCCCAGGGATGCAAGGACAGTACAATATTTGCAAATCAATAAACAAAAGGAAAAACAAAAATCACATAATCATGTCAATAGACATATAAAAAGCATTTGATAAGGTACAGCACCCATTTACTGGACAAGAAAAAGAAATAAGAGTTATCCAAATTGGAAAGTAGGAAGAAAAACTGTCATTGTTTGCAGATGATATGACAGTGTACAAAGAAAATCCTATAGACCCCATCAAAAAACTACTCCACCTAAGAAATGAATTTGGTAAAACAGCAGGACACAAAGTCAATATTCAGAAATTGAAGGCATTTTTGTACACCAACAATGAAATATAAGAAACAGAAAACAGGAAAAAACTCCGATTTGATATAGCAACAAGAAAAATAAAGTACCTAGGAATAAACCTAACCAAGGAATTAAAAGACCTGTACTCAGAAAATTACACAACACTGAAGAAAGAAATTAAGGAAGGCACAAACAAATGGAAGCATGTACCGTGTTCATAGATTGGAAGAATTAACATCATCAAAATGTCCATATTAACCAAAGCAATTTATACATACAATATAATCCCTATTAAAATACAATGACATACTACACAGATATAGAACAAACATTTCACAATGTACATGGAACCATAAATGACCCCTAATAGCCACAGAAATTTTGAGAAAGAACAAAGTAGGGAGGATCACAATACCTGATATCAAACTGTATTACAAGACCACTGTAATCAAAACAGCCTGGTATTGGCATAAGAAGAGACATATAAACTAATGGAACAGATTACAGAGCCCAGAAATAAACCCGAGTCATTATGGTCAATTAATATTTGACAAAGGAGGTAAAGCATAAAATGAAGCAAAACTAGCCTCTTCAACAAATAATGTTGGGAGATCTGGACAGCTACATGCAAAACAATGAAAAGTGACCACCAACTTACACCATACACAAAAATAAATTCAAGGTGGATAAGACTTAAATATAAGTTGTGACGCCATAAAAGTCCTAGATCAGAACACAGGCAGGGAAATCTCAGATATTCCACACACCAATATTTTCACTGATATGTCCCCTAGGGCGAGGGACATAAAGGAAAGAATAAAGAAACTTACGGCCAGGATGGAGGCATAGGCAGACACATTGTGCCTCCTTGCACAACCAAAATAAGGACAACAAAAGTTTAGAAACAAAAAAAAAAACAACCAGAACTGACAGAAAACTGAACAGTATGGAACTCCGACAAACAAAGAGTTAAAATAGACATATTCATCCAGACTGGTAGGAGGAGCACAATTGAACACCAGGTGAAGAGGGGTTGCAGCAAAAAAAAAAAGCAGTGGCAGGTGGACCCCGGGTGCACAAGGCCACAGCAGGCACACCCACCGAGGTGGTAGATTGTGGAGGGGTGCTGGTGCACAAGGTGACTGGCAGACCCAGTGGTCCTACATTCAAACACAGATAAACCAGGCAAAACTGGGAAGCCAGACAGACAGGGCAACCCAGGGTTCCAGTGCAGGGAAATAAAACCTCAAAACACCAACTGAAAACACCTGTGGGGGTTGAGGTGCCAGGAGAGACTCCCAGCCTCACAGGAGAGTTCACTGGAGAGACCCACAGGGTCCTAGAATATATACAAAGCCACCCACGTGGAAATCAGCACCAGAAGGGCCCAGTTTGCTTGGGGGAAGCAGAGAAAGAGACTGTAATCTGGCAGAGAGAGGGGCAAGCACCATTGTTCCCTCTCAGACCCCTCCCTGACATATAGCATCACAACCCAGCAACTGGGTTGACGCACCTGGGGGAAGACCTTAGGCTCCATCCCTTACTTCGTAACAGGTGCATCAAGACAAAAAAAAATGGCCCAAATGAAAAAACAGATTAAAACCCATAAAAAATACAACTAAGTGACAAAGAGATAGCCAACCTATCAGATGCACAGTTCAAAGCACTGGTGATCAGGATGCTCACAGAACTGGTTGAATTTGGTCACAAATTGGATGAACAAATGAAGGCTACCCTAAGTGAAATGAAGGAAAATACACAGGGAACCAATAGGGATGGGAAGGAAACTCGGACTCAAATCAATGGAGTGGACCAGAAGGAAGAAACAACCAAACAAAAAAGAATGAAGAAACAAGAATTCAACAAAATGAGAAGTGGCTTAGGAACCTCCAGACATCTTTAAATGTTCCAACATCCAAATCATAGGGGTACCAGAAGGAGAAGAGGAAAAGCAACAAGTGGAAAAGTTATTTGAACAAATAATAAAGCAGAACTTCCTTAATCTGGCAAAGGAAATGGACTTTCAGGAAGTCCAGGAAGCTCAGAGAGTCCCAAACAAGTTGGACCCAAGGAGCAACACACCAAAGCACATCATAATTACATTAGCCAAGATCAAAATGAAGGAGAGAATCCTAGCAGCAGCAAGAGAAAAGGAGACAGGTACCTACAAAGGAGTTCCCATCAGACTGTGAGCTGATTTCTCAAAAGAGACCTTACAGGCAAGAAAGGGTTGCAAAGAAGTATTCCAAGTCATGAAAGGCAAGGACCTCCATCCAAGATTGCTCTATCCAGCAAAGCTTTCATTTAGAATGGAAGGGCAGATAAAGTAATTCTCATATAAGGTCAAGTTAAAGGACTTCCTCATCACCCAGACCTTATTATATGAAATTTTAAAGGGACTTGTCTAGGAAAAAGAAGATAAAAAAAACATGTATAGTAAAATGACAGCAAACTCACAATTATTAACAACCACACCTAAAACAAAACCAGAAACAAACTAAGCAAACAACTAGAACAGGAACAGAACCACAGAAATGGAGATTACATGGAGGGCTAGCTACAGGGGAGTGGGAGGAGGAGAGGGGGGTAAAGGTACAGAGAGTAAGAAACATAGATGGTAGGTAGAAAATAGACAGGGGGAACATAAGAATAGTATGGGAAATGTAGAAGCTAAAGAACTTATAAGTATGACATATGGACCTGAACTAAAGGGGGGGTAATGTGGGTGGGAGGGGGTATGTAGGTTGGAAAGGAATGAAGGAAGGAAATGAGACAACTGTAATAGCATAATCAATAAAACATTTTAAAAAGTTACTAAAAAACAAAAAATGAATAAACAAATGAGACTTCATCAAAATAATAACCTGCAAAGCTAAAGAAAACATCAGCAAAATGAAAAGGGAACCAACCATATGGGAAAATTTATTTGCCAATGATGCCTCAGACAAGGGTTTGATCTCCAAAATATACAAAGAACTCACAGGACTCCACTCCAGGAAGATAACAACCCAATTAAAAAATGGGCAAAAGACTTGAACAGACACTTTTCCAAGGAGGAGATACATAGGGCCAATAGACATATGAAAAGATGCTCAGCATCACTAGCCTTCAGAGATGCAAATTAAAAAGCACTTCACACCAGCCAGAATGACCATCAGAAATCAACAAAAATCAAGTGGTGATAAGGTTGTGGAGAAAAGGGAACCCTAGTGCACTGTTGGTGGGAATGAAGACTGATGCAGCCACTGTGGAAAACAGTATGGAATTTCCTCAGAAAACTTAAAATGGAACTGCCTTTTGACCCAGCAATCCCACTGCTGGGGTTATACCCTAACAACCCTGAAACACAATCTAAAAGAACCTATACACCCCAATGTTCATAGCAGCACAATTTATAATAGCCAAGTGTTGGAAGCAACCTAAATGCCCATTACTAAATCAATGGATCAAAAAGCTATGGTACATTTACACAATAGAATACTATGCAGCAGAAAGAAAGAAGGAGCTCCTACCCTTTGTGACAGCATGAATGGAATTGGGGAGCATTATGCAGCTAAGTGAAATAAGCCAGGTGGTGAAAGAGAAATACCATATGATCTCACCTGTAAGTGGAACCTAATCAACAAAACAAACAAGCAAGTGAAATATACCAAGAGACATTGAAATTAATAACAAACTGACAGTAACCAGAGGGGAGAGGGTAGGGGATAATGGGGGAAAAGGGGGAAGGTTTTTCAGGAACAACTATAAAGGACACATTGACAAACCCAAAGTGGGGTAGGATCAAGGGTGGGAAGTGGGGATGGCTCGGGTCAGGGGTAGTGGTGGAGAAAAATGGAATGAACTCTACTAGAACAACAATAAAGAAGATAAAAATTAAAAAACCAAGAATAGCCATAGATCGATCAAGATAAAAAATCTTACAATATTTAAGATATCCAGGGTATAATCCAAAATTACTCGGCATGTGAAGAATTAAGAAAATCTCAGCCACACGGGAAAAGATATTCAGATGGAGATCTGTGGATGTCATAGATATCCATGACAATGTGGAGATGACAGAGATGTCATTCAGGAATGATGGAAAAAGAGGAGAAATGGTAGATATCTTATGTAAATATAATAGACTGATCTCGTTTTATTGAATTATTAAAAGTCTGTTGGACAATTGGAAGTAAACTTAATATTGTCTGAAAAGACTTTCAATCTTTGCAGATATAACATATAAGACAACCACAACATAGGGAAAAGGGAGGGACTCTTAGGTAAACAACTCCATCCAATAACAGCAGGACAAACTCTTAAGTGCATTTGCAACATTCATTAACATACAACATATCCTGGGTCATAAAACCTCAAATTTTAAAAAAGAACTGGAATCACAAAAGACGTGGTTTCTGACAATAGTGGACAATAATAGAAATAATAGGAGAATCTCCTAACAATGGGAAGTCAAACACTCCTAAACAATGCATTGGAAATTAAAAAATACTGTTGTGAACAAAAATAAAAACATAATATATTAGTTGTTGGAACCACCCTGCCTGCTTTAAGAAGCTGTAACTGCCCCATGGCTAAGGCTGAGTGAGCGACCTTCAGACCAGAAGCCACTAAGGAGACAAAGCTTATCTCCCTGGCAGGGCCTCCACTTGTGCTCCTTTTTCTTCACCCTGTCTGGACCCCAATGCTTGATCAGTTAGCCAATGACGGGTAAGATTCCCCAAGGGGGGAACGACCTAAGACAGGCACGGTCACATGGAGGCCCTCAGGAAAGGACCTGGGGGGCTATGGAGAAAGGGGGTGATGGACTCTCACCCCTCAGCTTTGAGAAAGCCTGAGTCCTCATTCTGCCTGCAAGAAGTCTCCTTCAAGAAATCTAATCTCTTGGCTGCCTTGCTTCCCCAGCCTGACTTAAGCCTGAAACAATGACAGAGGGTGGTGCAGCCCTGTGCTGGAAAGGGTGGGTTCCCCGAGCAATCGGGCCTAAGAAGGAATATATAAACTCCTGTGAAACATGCTTTGTTTAGAATGCTCTCAATTAAATAAGGGCCCAAGCAAGAAGTGGGTTTGTTCCTCAAAAGTTTTATAGCTCTTTAGCTATCAGACCTGACTCAGAATAGGCCCTCAGAGTTCTTTGTTATCTATTGTTTGATCCTTATTGCCTGCCAATGATTAATGAGCTTTACCTGTATTCCTGTGCAAAATGAACCCAATAAAAGCCCATTGAGGAAAAGGCTCTTGGCCCTTCTCCTTTGAGAGATCGGCCACCTTTCCTCCCCAAGCAGACCATGCCTTGGTAGACTTATTCTCATCTGTGGCGGTGGGGGGTGGGGGTGGGGGGCCTGTGGGTGGAGCCCCCCACAATTAGGATGTGTGGAATGTAGCTAAAGTAGTGCTCAAAATAAGTTTATGCCATTAAATGCTTATAATAGAAAAGACAGTTCTCAAATCAATAAACTAACCTCTACCTTAAGAAGCCAGAAAAGAAAAAAAGCAAAATTAATCTAAAGCAAGCAGAGGTAGCAAATAATAAAAACAAAAGTGGGTATCTAGTAAACTGTAAACAGAAAAAAAAAACAACAACAACAGAGAAAAATCAAAGAAACCAAAAAGTGGTTCTTAAAAAATGTCAGTAAAAGTGATAAATCTGTAGCCTGATCATAAAGAAACATAAAGAAAAGAAACAAATTACCAATATTGGGAATAAAATTATCACTATAGACTCTGTAGACATTGAAAAGATAATAAGAAAATGCTATAAACAAATGTATGCACATAAATTCAACAAGTCAGATAAAAGAACACCATTGCATGAAAACTACAAACTATCAAAACTCTGCCAACATTAAATATATAACATAACTAATACTATAACTCTAATGAAACTGAAATTCTCCATGGCCAGATGGCCTCACTGGTGATTTGTACTAAATATTTAAGGGCTAAATAACACTAATTCTACACAATCTCTTCTACAAAACACAAGAGCAGGGAACACTTCCCAACTCAGTTTATGAAGCCAGAATTACCTTGATATCAAAAACCAGTCAAACAGCCCTGGCTGGTATGCATCAGTTGCTTAGAAAGTTGTCCTGTAAACCAAAAGGTCACAGGTTTGATCCCCAGTCAGGCCACATACCTAGATTTGGTCCCTGGTCAAGGAACATACAAGAGGCAACCAACTGACGTTTCTCTCTCACATCAATGCTTTTATCTCTCTCCCTCCCTTCCTCGCTCTCTAAAACCAATAAGCATATCCTTGTATGAGGATACAAAATAAATAAAAACAGCCAAATGTGGTGTAAGGAAAGAAAATGGTAGGCTAATATCCCTCAAGTACATAGATGAAAAAATACTCAACAAAGCATAAGCAAATTAAATCTAGCAATATATAAACAGAGTAATACACCACAGCAAAGCATAGTTTATCCTAGGAATGCAAAGCTTGTTCAATATTTGAAAATTAACCAATATAATCCTCCATATAGACAATCTAAAGGAGAAAAACCCACAGAATCATATCAATCCATACAGAAATAGGTGGACACTGTACTTACCTCCTCCTACAACCACATCAAAATTAGAACTAAAGTACAGAACAATCAACCTGGATAACCACCTGAAGATTACCTGCACAGAAGTCCTATTACTAAGGATACCAAGAAGCCACATCAAGAGTGGTAGAAGGGGAAGAGACATGAAACAGCCTGGCCACAGCCCCACTTGTGGCAGTTGAGACTCAATAGGGATATTTCAGCTGCAGAGTAGCCCACATCAGGCTCTCCAGTCCAGAACACCAGGGCTGGGAAGAAAAGTTCATATAACATCTGCCTGTGAAAATGTGAGAATTTCCATCCATCTGAGTGAGAAGGTAGGCTGCTAAAAACCCAGATGTCCTTTTAAAGGGCCAACATACATCCCTGGCTGGTGTAGCTCAGTGGATTGAATGCGGGTTGCGAACCAAAGTGTCGCAGGTTCGATTCCCAGTCAGGGTGCATGCCTGGGTTGCAGGCCATAACCCCCAGCAACCACACATTGATGTTTCTCTCTCTCTCTCTCTCTCTCCACCCCCCTCTCTATCTCCCTCCCTTCCCTCTCTAAAAATAAATAAATAAAATCTTAAAAAAAAAAGAGGGCCAACATACAAACTCTTGCTTGCAGACACTCACCTTAACAGAAGAAGAGTGGTTCAGGGAGTTTCAGAGATATATAAGGAAAAATTGAGCTATGTAGCTTCAGAGTGAAGGCTTCAGGGATGACTGCCATTGATCCTTTGTCTAGCCCTCCACCTGTGTGACTGACAGGCGCCATATTTCCTGTGTTGAGCCATTCCCCCACATGGCTGAATCTGACTCTTCATTAGCCAGATGAATCCCACTAGCTCCATCCTAAGGACTTCCTGAGACTCTGCCTTACTCAACTCATGCATGGCCTGAGGCTCTCTTGGAGCCAAGCTGGGCCCACATTGTAGTCTTTTGAGGAATTCCAGTCAACCTCAGCGTTTCCAGAGACCATACAAGAAGAAACAGAGTCATGTGGCTTTAGGGTGAAGGCTGCAGGGACTACAACAATTATCTCTGTGTATGGGTACCATCTTTCCAGTGTTGAGCCCTATCTCACATGGCCAAATCTGAATTTGCATTAGGCTGGTGAACTCCACTAACTCTACGCTAACAACTCCCTGAGACCAAGGTCCATAGGCTCCAGGCAATGGCAGCTGGCTTCAGCATAACCTGAGACTTTTGCTAAATGGCCTCTGGCCCAAGAATGGTGCCAAACCTGAATGTGTATTAACCTGATGAACACCATTTACTTCATCCTGGTGACTCCCTGAGACCCTGGTTTATGGAACTCATGTGCTTCTTGAGGTTCTTTTAGTGCTTGAGACTTACAAGCAGCCAGTAGGCTGCAGCAAGTCTTGAGGTACTTTGGTTCTTTTGCTGAACTGCCCCAGGCCCAATACTTGTGGCAGCCAACCTTGGTTCCTAGCATGAAAACAATCCCATTTACAATTGCACAAGAAAAATAAAATATTAATGAATAAATTTAATCAAGGAGGTAAAACAGCTGTACTTAATGGCATTTTAAACAGAACTAGGACAAATAATCTTAAAATTTATATGGAACCACAAAAGATCCAAAATAGCCACAGTAATCTGGAGAAAAAAAAAAGAACGAAGTTGGAGGCATAATGTTACCTGATAACAAACCGTACTATAAGACCACAGTAATCAAAACAGCATGCTACTAACATAAAAACATAAACATATATCAATGAAACAGAATAGAGAACCCAGAAATAAACTCACATCTACACAATAAATTATTTTATGACAAAGGAGGCAATTAGACAGATACATGTAAAAAAAAAAGGCTAGACCACCTTTTTATACCATATACAGGAACAAACTCAAAGTGGATTAAAGACTTAAATTTAAAAGTTGAAACCATAAAACTCCTAGATGAAAACATAAGCAGTAAAATCTCCAATATTCCTCTTAATATTTTTTTCTGGTATATCTACTGAAGGAAAACAAAAGAAAAAATAAAGAAATGGGACAACAACAAACTGGTTTTTGCACATCAAAGGAAACCATCCACAAGATGAAAAGACAACCTACTGAATGGAAGAAAATATTTGCCAAATGATACATCCTATAAGGAATTATTATCCAAAATTTATAAAAAATCCATGCAACTCAACCCCCCAAAAATAAGCAATCCAATTAAATAATAAGCAGAGGAGCTGAATAGACACTTCTAAAGAGAACATACAGATGGCAAATAGACATATGAAAGGATGCTCAACAATAATAACCATCAGAGAAATGCAAATTAGAACCACAATGAGATATCACCTCATGCCTGCCTGAATGACTATCATCAATAAATCAACAAATGTTGGTGAGATGTGAAGAAAAGATAATCCTTGTGCACTGTTGGTGGGACTTCAAATTGGTGCAGCCATTATGGATAACAGTATAGAGGATCTCTCAAAAAATTAAAAATAGAAGTACTTTATGACCAGCAATTCTACTTCTGGGTATTTATCTGAAAAAACCTAAAACACAAATTCATCACATTATTATTTACAATAACCAAGATATGAGAGCAACCCAAGTACCCAGCAATAGAAGAGTGGATAAAGATGTGTTATACGTATAATGGAAGACTACTCAGCTGTGAAAAAGAACATATTTTACCATTTGTGATAACATGGATGGACCTAGAGTGTATTATGCTAAGTCACAGGTGGCAAACACAAGGCCTGCAGGTCGAATGTGGCTCTCCACCTTGTTTTATCTGGCCTGACACCTTGTTTCTACTCAGCTGAAGCATTAAGCTCTCACTTAACTGTTAAGGAATAGTTACATTTACATAGTCCTAAAATTACATTCAGCCCTTTGAAGGCAACCAGGAGGCTGATGATGCCCCCAGTGAAAATGAATTTGACACCCCTGTGCTAAGTGATATAAGTCAGACAGGGAAAGACAAATACCATGTCATCTCACTTATATGTGCAATCTAAAGAAAATAAATAAACAAAATAGAAACAGGCTCACAGATACACAGAACAAACTGAGGGTTGCCAGATGGGAGGTGGGTTGGAGGGTGGGGTGGAAAAGGTGACAGTATTAAGAAGTATAGATTGGTAGGTATAAAATAGTCATGGGGATATAAAGGACGGCATAGGAAATATAGCCAATAATATTTTAGTAACTATGTATGGTGCCACAGTGCCAGGTGCATACCAGAATTGTTGGGGGGGATCACTTCATAAATTATATAATAGTCTAACCAGTATGCTGTATACCTGAAATTAATATAAAATAATACTGAATGTCACCTGTAATTAAAAAATATAATGAAACAAACAAAAAATACGGAAGAAGCATAGGACAAAGTTCGACATCCATTCATATTAAAATTTCTCAGCAAACTAGAAATAGAAGAGAGTGTACTCAACCTGGAAAAGATATTCACAAAAACTTACAGTTAATATCATACTTAATGGTGAAAGACTGAATGCTTTTTCCTTAAGATCAAGAACAAGGCAAGGATGTCTACTCTTAGCATTCCTATTCAACACCATACTGGAAGTCCAATTAGAGCAATAAGACAAGAAGAAGAAAGTTGTGCAAATTAGAAAAGAAGAAATAAAACTGTCCCTATTTGTTGACTCCTAGAACCAATAACTGAGAATAAGATGACAACACAGAAGGTCAAACCACAAAAGTAAATTAAATATCTATACATTAGCTATGAAAACTGGAACCCAAAATTTTAAAGAGAATACCAGTTATAGCCACTCCAAAAAAAGTAAAATACTTAGGTCTTAATCTAATAAAGCATATTTAGGGTTTGTGTTCTATAAACTACAAATCACTGACTAAAGAAATCAAAGACCTAAATAAATCAAGAGACATACCATGTTCATGGATTGGAAGACTCAAAGTAATGACTCACAATTGAGATGTCAACTATTCCAAATTTATCTTGATTTAAAGCAAACCTGATCCAAATCCTAGCATATCTTTTTTATAGATATAGGTAAGTTATGAAATTTATATGGATAGGTAAAAAAACTAGACTAGCCAAACAATTTTTTAAAAGAAGAATAAAACTGGAAGAATCATACTATTAAAGGTTTATAATAATTCTTAAAATTGGGTAATTAAGGCATTGCACTACTAGAGAAGGGAGATACACATAGATCAATAGAAAATATTAGAAAGCCCAGAAATAGACCCACATAAATATGGTCACTGAGTTTTTACAAAAGTGCAAAGGAAATTCAGAAGAGAAAGTACAGTATTTCAACAAATGTTGTTAAAATATCATTGAACATACAAGATAAAAAAAATAAACCTTGACCTAAACCTCCCATCTTACCAAAAAATGATCTAAAATTGATCATAGAGCTAAATATAAAACGAAAAAAATATGTATATAACTTTAAAAACAGAAAACTCCATGACTGGGAGTTAGTAAAAGAATTTCTAGACACCAAAAACAAAATCTATTTTTAAAAGCTTGATAAGTTAGCCTTCATCATAATTAAATTATTTGTTCTGTGAAAGATACTATTAAAGAATGAAAAGACAGCTCTGACTGATGTGACTCAGTTGGTTGGGTGTCGTTCAGCAAAGCAAAAGTTTGCCAACTTGATTCCTAGTCAGGGAATATGCCAGGGTTGAGGGTTCAGTTCTCATTAGGACTGCATGTATGAGAGGCAACCAATTGATGTTTCTTTCTCACATCGATGTTTCTTTCTCTCTTTCTCACTCCCTTCCCCTCTCTCTAAAAATAAATATCTTTAAAAAATAATGAAAAAAGCTACAGAGAAAATATTTACAAATAACATATCTGACAAAGAACTTGTATCCATAATAAATAATGAACTTTTAAAACTCAATAGTAAGAAAACAAACAACCTAATTAGCAACAGACAAAATATCAAAATAGATACTGCACCAAAGAAAATAAGCATATGGAAAAAATTTTTAACATCATTAACTATAGGAGAATGCCATGAGAAACCACTACATGCCTAATAAAATGACTAAAAATTTTAAAACTGACTGGACCATGCATTGGTCAGGATGTAGAGCAAGGGAATTCTTTTTAACTGCTAATGGGAACAGGATATTGTAAAGCCACCTTGCAAAAATAGGTCATTTCTTATAAAGTTGAACATATACTCTACCATATGACCCAACAATCCCTGGTATAGATATTTACCCTACTGAAATAAAAATTTATGTTCACACAAAAACCTGTACATGAATGTTTATAGAAATTCTACCCATGTCTTAACTTATATGGGAATTATATTCTCCCTTGAAAAGGTGCATGTGCACACACACAAACTAGCAGGAAAAAAATCAACCAAATGTATGGAATCTCATGAAGGCTCTTTCTCTTCTAGATAAACATACCCAGCTCCACAACCCCACACTGCACACCACTACATCTCTGACCTCAATATCCCCTGCTCTTGGAGTGACTGCTTTGGAGGAGGTTGCGGGGGTGGGTGGCAGGTAGAACAAAGACAAAAACAACAAATGGTAGAAGAATCCAGAAAACCTACTGAAAAATCAACCAATTGATCAAAGGAGCCTTTGAACTCAGCCTGGAAGAGACACTGGGAATATTTATAAGTAAAAAGTTCCCTTGGCCCTCTATTCCCTCTATTCACTTACTTTTTGGAATTTTATGTAGATACTATTTCAACTGAAGCAAAAAGAAAAAAGTTCAAGTGCTTGCCTATAACTCTGTAAGTCTTTGCTCTTGTCTGGTTTAAAGAGAAAGAAATAGAACAAAATTTTGATATAAACAGAATCAATACATTTCTAGAGAGCTCTTGCACCTCTAACTGAAGTCACAGGGTAATGCAGGAAATCAAGATAGAGATCATGAGAGCGAGTCAGATCTCCTTTAAAGGAGAAAAAAAAAGACAAGCTTGTTTGATGGTGGAAAATTTCCCATACCCTCTTCCATCAATCACCAGATTCTTCCCAGTGTCCTGGTTGTTATCAGTGATGTACAAATTGAAGGAAAATGCTGGTCAAGGCTAGGAAAGCACAGGCCAAGGGTGACCACAGCGAAACAGCTGAGCCAAATCAAAGCCCTGACTTACAACCCTAAGTAAAGTGTTAAAGTATACACTGTTGGGGGAAAAATCACTAATACATGTCCTGGGATGTAACTCCCCTAGCTGGACTCTTATCCATTCAATCTATTCTGCTCATTCATTTACATACAATAAAATGCACTAGTTTAAAGGATACATTTTGGTAAGTTTAAACATCTGCACACCGAAGCAACCACATCATATCTGTCAAGATGTAGGATATTTTCCATCTTGCCAAAGAGTTCACTCACACCCCATCCCAGCTAATCTGATAGCTGTCTGTCACTAAAGATTTATCTTTTCTAGAGTTTCATATGAATGGAATTATACCATATGTACTCTTTTTATGTCTGGCTTCTTTTAGCATAATGCTTTTGAGATCCAATTGTGTTGCTTTTCTTTTTATTGCTCAAAAATAAAATGATACATTTCTTTTTATTATTAAGTCAGATTCCATGATATGGATAGTATGGATATGCCACAATTTGTTTATCCATCAAATTGTTGGACATTTTGGTTGTTTCCAGTTTAAGTGCCAATGAGCATTGGTGTATAAGCTTTTGTGTAGACATACACACAATTTTAGTTTTAATTTCTCTTGGGGAACTAACTATAGAGGGGTGAAATTGTTGAGTCATTTCGTAAGTGTATATTTAATGTATAAACTGCTAGACTATTTTCCAAAACTATTGTCCCATTTTACATTTCCAACAGCAATGTATGAGTGTTTCAGTTGCTCCATATCCTTGCCAATATTTGATACTGTCAGTGAGTCTTTTTAATTTTATCCACTCTGATGTGTAGAAGTCAACAGAGATGTCATTGAGGCTCAATTTGCATTTCCTTTATGACCAGTGATGTCAAGTACCCTTTCAAGTGTTGGCTGGCAATCTGTATATCTACTTCTCTAAAGTCTCTTAAAAAATCTTTTGTTAATTATTTATTAAGTTGTTTTTTATAATTGAGTTATAAGAGTTATTCATTTATTAGGAGAAAAGTCTTTTGTCAAACATACGTATTGTAAATATTTTTTGCCAGTCTGTTGGCTTGCCTTTTCAATTTTCTTAACTATGTCTTCCAAATAACAGAAATTTTAAATTTTGATGAAGTTCAATTTATCAATGTTTTCTACTATGGTTTTGTATTTTGTGTCCAAGAAACCTTTTCCTATCGTAAATTCATAGATATTTTCTCCTATGTTTTCTTATACAAGTTTTATGTTACCCTTTGCTTTAAGTTTATGATCCATTTTGAGTAAATTCATCTTTAATATGGCTACCTAACTGTTCCAGAACTATTTGTTAAAAACCCTGTTCTTTTCCCCAGCATCTTTGTTTAAAATGACCATATATGAATGGGTCTACTTCTAGACTTCCTATCCTTCTTACATCATGCTTCTTCCTTTCTCAGGAACCTATAACAACTCTTCACTAACCATCAGATTATTCTAACATCAAACTACTTAAATCCAACAACATTTTGGTTCAGCTAGGCCTACCTCAACTACCACCCTCATTCCTGAATACACACCATTACCACCAGTACGTGATCATCCCACTCATGCTATTCTTCCTGTTATCCTGGGGTGTTCTTCCTACCACCCTTAAAACATTTCCTATCCTTCCTCATCCCTGAAGCATTTGCTGATAATTGAATGTGACAAAGATCTCTTCCCTCAATGCCTATAGTTCTGATTATATTTATAGTACATTCCAATACCATACCATTTCATCTTTACATATGATTCAATATGGTTCATTTCAATAATGATTCAATCTTTAAAAGTGGTTGAATATTCATTCAACAAAGAGCGACTGGCAAGTTATGGAGGTACACACTGGGGATAGAGTAATAAAAATAAAGAGTCATAGTCCAGATACTTACAAACTAGTGAGTAAAGAATCAAGTAAACAAAAATAATTCAATATACATATGCTTAAGAGCTCTTAAATATTGCTACTAAATATAGTGTTCACTAAATCATGTTATATTTCATGATGTATATATTTTGTATCCCTCAAATAAATATTTCAGTATGTAGTTCTGAAAGGACTCTTTTAACAAAATCATAATACCATTATTATGCCTTAAATATTATAATAATTCCTTAATTTCATCATCTATCCAGTCAATGTTCAAATTTCCTTGTCTCATAAATGTTTGTTGGTAGTTAGTTTGTCTAAACTGAGAACCAAGTAAGATCCATATATTGGAATTGGTTGGCATTTCTCTAATTTTCTTTTAGCTCCCTGGCTCCCGTAACCCCTCTTTCATTGCAATTCATCTGTTGAAAAAAAGTATGCTGTTTGTCTTACAGAGTTGAAGATTGCCTGGATTTTGACCACTGTATTCCTGTAGTGTCATTTAATTCATTTCTCTACCTCCTGTATTTCCTATAAATTGATGATCATATCTAGAGGCTTGATGAGATTTAGGATGGTTTTAGTTGAGCAGAATATTTCTAAAGAGAAATTCTTTAATTTTCTTATGCTGAGATGCAGTATATGCAGGAAAGAGGGGATAGGTGCTTGATTCTTTCTCTTTATCTATTTGCAAAGTAATGAATTAATTCTCTGGCACCCTTAAAAGGTAACCAAATATGTGAATTTATTTTTAATATTATGAACTTAAAAATTTGCTCAAATTTTCCCATGGGAATCTCTTTAATTCACTTTCTGAATCTTTTGGCTGTGGCTTTAGTAGTATTTGAGAGCATCTCTGTTTTCTGGTATGACCAGGTACAAGCTATACTTTTTTAGCCCCAAATTTAGAAACAATCATTTCTATAAGGGGTCCTATTCCCTTTTAGTGAGAAATGGTATTTAGAAACCACAAAATGCGAAATAGGAATCCTTACTGCTAATTGCTAGTGTTGGACACTATTCCTCAACCTTTCAATTGATAAATCTTTTTCTCAAGATGAACTACATGATGAGTTCATACAAACACTTCCATTCAAATTCATGACCAGAGTTTTTACTTAACCTCATCAATTTTACACCTGGATTTTCTTTCTCCCATGGCTTAAATCTCAATTCTCAAAAATGTCAACATAACTACTCATCTGCATTATCCTACAACAGCCTCAAAATAATAATATTATCACTACCACTCATGACAGACCACAGTAATACCACTAGGAGTAAATAATCAAATAACTGTTCTTTGAAGTTATTTGGAATGGTTACTCTGTGTGGTTATGCTACCAACTGAAACGTAAGTTCTTTGTTTCATTTTGCTTTTAATTTTTAGTGATTACTTAAAAACGGCAGAAATAAAGAACAGACAGACAATGACCAGAGGGGAGGGGAAGGGGGACCATGGGGGAATGAAGGGGAAGGGTCCAGTCAAAGAACATGTATAAAGGACCCATGTATAAAGGTCATGTGGACAATGAGGTGGAGGGAGGGTTGAATGTGGGAAGTGGGGTGTGGGTAGAGCAGGGGAGAGCAATGGGAAAAAATGGGAACAACTGTAACTGAACAACAATAAAAAATTTTTTAAATGACTAGTTTTACAATTATGTACAATATTTACTCGACTCCAGAGTCAAACCTGCAAAACAAGGTATAGTTAGATGAAGTCTAGTTCCCATCACTGTCCCTGCCACCATGTGCTCTTCCTTCTACAATATTAACCATTTTTAAAAAACTTATCATTTATATTTCCATTGTTTTTGCCAGATACTCATGGAATTGATATTTAACATACTTTACACGCTTTTTCTACCTTGCTTTTCAACTTAGCAATATAACCTAAAGACTACCACATGGTTTTAGAGACAGTCCCTATTCTTTTTACAGCTACATAGTGCTCCATTGTGTGGATATACCATAATTTTTAAAAATGGGCAGCCTTTTGGTATGTCGGTAAACAACGATGTACATGTGTATTTTCATATTTTTGCCAGTGTATTTTTAGGATAATTTCCTAGAAGTCAGAGTGTTGAATCAAAGATCTATCTAATTTTGTGGATATTGTAAATTTTCCCCCATGAAAGTTAAACCATTTTTCATTTCTACCAGCAATGCATACTGCATGTTTCCCAACAGCTTCACCAACACAGTATGTGGTCAAATTCTCGGATCTTTGCCAACCTGATAGGTAAGAAATAATAAGTTGGTGCCATTCTAATCTGCATTTCTGCTATGATGAACAAAGCTGAGCACCTTTTCATAGGCTTTAAGAGATATTTGCATTTCTTTTCTGTGAACTGTTTTTTTATACCTCTATTCTGTTTTTACAATCTCATTATTTATTTGTCCATGGCATAAACTGCAGATATTTTTTCCCAATGAGTCATTTCCTTTGCTTTTTTTTTAACAAGTATAAGTATTTTGTTTTCATGTATTCTAATTCATCAATCTTTTGTTTTATTCATGCTGGATTTAGAAACCAGGAGTTTTCTCCACTTTCAGGTTAAAAAAGAAATTTATTCATGTTTTCTTCTAAGACTTGCACATCTTTCGATGATCACCTTTCCCCCTTCACCCTCTTAAGAATTAACAAAAGCAGCCTTATGTCCAGTCAGTTCACACGTTGGAAGTAGTTCATTCCCCATCATAAAAGTCAAATCCCTGATGTAGTCTATGCAGTCATCTCTGAATGCTGCTCTTTTACAGACATGAACCCTTGGGATTGTTCAGGCAAAGCACAGACAATGAAAGTGAATGTCATTGTTTCCCTTTACAGAGAGCACCCCTGTACCACCTGCAGTCATAGCATCAGATAGTATGCAAACCACCAAGTGCCCACATGCAATGAGAGAGCTGGAGTCAAGACATTTTGTTTCCTTTCCGTGTAGAAAATGAACAGCAAAGAAAATGTGGGTGCAAGGAGTAATGGATTCTCCCTTGGGCCAGTGAGCATCTGCCCAGTAGCCAGTATGAGTAGGGGGTATTCAAACAGATGTTTTGTGGGTGCTTTTATGGAAGAGAGAATAACATTGGTAGACAGAGCAGCTGCAGCCAGCTGCTCAAGGAAATTCTGCTCAGTGCCCTGGCATCACAGACATGGCCTGTTTTGTGAAGTGCATCCAGTTTAGGAATGGGGCACAGTTTCTTACTTCTCTTTCCAGAGATATATCATGTTTCTCATCTAAAACATTTCTTTACCAATAGGATTTTGCAAGACTGACTTCCACAACTGCACCCTGGTATGTGAGTAAGCAATGGCCTCACTTTTTTGGATCTCAAAATAAGGCCAAAGAAAAGGTCATACTTTTTTTGAATGTTGAAAAATATAAATCAATGATACTCATATATTTGATAATAATCTGAGAGGAAATAATAACCAGGTATATGTACATATGAGATCTGTCCAGAAGGTATCCAGCCATGTACTATGAAAAATAGAGACATTTACTGAAGAAGATACAAGAGACAAGAAACACTGTACTTAGGACAGTGACACCTCAATCCCCTCAAAGTAGACAACTTGGGATCTCACACAGCTCTGATAATCATCATCAGCTGCCTCATCATATTTTCCTAAAACTCACGGATGGTCTGAAATCTCTTCCCTTTCAAAGGTGATTTTAGTTTTGGGAAAAGACAGAAGTTGCAGGGCACCACATCTGGGCTGTAGGAGGGCTGAGTCACCTGGGTAATTTGATGTTTCACAAAAAAACTCTGCACAAAACACAATGCATGAGCATGAGTTGTAATGAAGCTGTCAATCACCAGTTGTCCATAGCTGCGGTCTTCTGAATTGTCTCAATAGTCTCCACAGAGGAACATTCAAGCTTAGCACAAAACTGGATATAGATTGGTTGCACTACCTGCTCAGTTCTTTTGAATGTGATGGCCACATAGTACACATGCTCACTCAACATTGTCTACTGCCCCAAGTGACTAGTACAGTGAAGTCATCACTGATCACTCATGCACATTCCAGTCCACTCTCCTTAGCTGCCAGGTTACACTGATGTCGTGCAAACCATTCTTGTTATATTAACAATGGCTGGACGTTTTCCGGACAGACTGTGTGTGTGTGTGTGTGTGTGTGTGTGTGTGTATCTCCTATTTGCTTTCTTAACAAGCAATCCAGGTACTTCTAATTGATATTTCCTTGTATTACATTTTGAAAAACTTTGCTCAAGAGTCTAAATCCTCTGAAAGTCTACTTTACCTCCCGATTTTCTTTAATTCCTCTTTTTGTCCCAAGGGTCTAAAACACTCTCATACCTATGCCTATTTTGTTCACAGTTCTATCCCAGGCATCGGGTACAATGTCTGGCACACAATGTGTACATAATGCATTTTTGTTGAATTAAGAAACGAAAATCTGAAATAAGTAAATATCTACATGCAAGAGGATGAACTTCTCATACCATGCAAAAAAATTAACTCAAAATGGATTAGAGCCCTAAATGCAAGAGATAAAAGTATAACAATTTTATAAGAAAACATAATTGTAAATCTTCATAACCTTGGATCTGGCGATGGATTCTTAGATATGACAGCAAAAGCACAAGTAACCAAAGAAAAAAACAGATAAATGGGATTTCATAAAAAACAAAACTTCTGTGCTTCAAAGGATACTATCAGTAAAGGGAGGAAGATAGAGATCAGGCCCACAGCTGTGGGGCAGAGGGCAATGGGTGAGGAGGGAGGTGGGTTTTGAGCCCAAAAGAAAAAAAAAGAGAGAAAAACCTCATGAGCAGGGACAATAGTATGGTGAGTGCAGTGGGGAGGAGGATGGATGGAGGTGGAAGAGGATGTGGGGGGATAAATGGTAATGGAAAAAATACAATAACCAAAAAAAGAAAGTGAAAAGACAACCCACAGAACAGGGGAAATAAATACCTATCATAGCATCTGCCTTCATAAATCTTATAAAAACCTTCCCCAGCACCGACTCTAGAACCACTGCCCATTCATCCCTTCTTTTCTTGATTTTTGTGTTTGGTCCTTCCTTTTCCATTTCTTCTCATCTTCTTTTCTTTTTGTTCCCACACTTCTTTTCCTTCCTTTTCTTATTCTGTGTCTAGGGAATGCAATTTATATTTTTATTTTTATAACTGGGATTCTGATTTTGCCTTTTTCTTTTTTTATGTCACCAGGAAATTTGTTTGCATTACAGAGCCTGGGCACCACAGAGTCTTACTATCCCACAGGTCACCTGCTTCTGTGCACTAATCCAAGGCCTGCGAACAGACACACACAAACTAGGCCTTTGATGCTGAAAACCCAGGGATCCCACTGGGATGAGGATAAATATTTATCTGTATTTGCTTTTTTCCTGCTGGGCCTGGTTTCTGGCTTACTTAATGTCCTATTTGGCCAAAGACCAGCCAGGTCAGGAAAAGATCTCTCCACAGTTCCAGCCTTGAAAACATGTGGGAAGAGCCATGGTTCCCATATTAATTTTAAAAGGGTCATCTGAGTACACTATGAGTGTAAGAAAGTATGTACCAAGAAAGGACATTCTCTGCCCTCACGCTAAGTTAGAGAGGAAAACCAAATATAGAATATTTTCTTATGAATTTCTTCCCATGCCCTTACCTAATTAAAGACAAGAAACATTCTAGAATGTTCTAGGAGGGTTAGAAGAGCTAACTGGTTGCTGCAGTGGTGAAAGAAGTAAAGGGTTTGAGGTCACACAGGCCATGGTTTTCAAATCCTAGTTTTGCTACCTATGAGCCAAGTCTCACTTTCCTAATCAGTTAAACCAAACTAATTAAACCTACTTTATAGAGTTGTTGAAAGGATTTATATAGATGTCACATGTGTAAAGCACCAGGCAGGGCAGCAGGTCAATTTTGGTAGAAATAGTAGATATGTCCCACTATCTCTTTACTAATGGCTCTGGGGTTCCAGAGCTTCAGGTCACTGTGTTCCTTGACCCTAAACTAAAAGCCACAGAAAAGAAGGCAAGTTGTTCAATGGCTTTAAAATGGAGACTTGCCTCTGAAAAGAGGGGCACATATCCATCTCTCCCACAAACCAAACTCATTATTCAATGGAAAGCAAGGTCTACCAAAAGTCAGTTATTGGCTCTACTGGGTATTCTGTGTGTAGGGGACAACAAGCAGATGCCCTAAGCCACTGCATCTGCAAAGATGAAGAATGGCTTCTGCAAACAGATAGGGAGGCAAACGTCTGTAGTTCCCACTGTTGTCTTCACCACCATCTCTACCCATCACCACTGTTACTTTCCCCATGTCCACTGTTGGTACTGCCATGACTATCACCAGGCCATCACCTCCTACACCAGTAACATCATCAGCACCATCACCACAACCAACACTATCTCTTCTCTCATCACATCCACCACCACCATCATTATCATTACATGGCACCAATCGAGATACTGGCTGCTAGAGGAAGAGTGGCTACAGGTAACCCTGACTAGCATGAAGTCCTAAGGAAGGTTCTATCTGGGGAACTTTCCAATCATCTGAATAAACTGCATCACACCCACCTCTCAGCATGTATAACAATGGCCCAACTAAAGCAACTTGCTGCAAAAAATGCCACAGAACTGCAGACAGATTCCTAGACAGGCAAACTCCCTCCTCCCCTTCCCCGCCTACTTGGGACATAAAACAGGGGCTTGGAGAAGGGTCCCCAGGCCCCCAAGTGGGTCTGAAACAAGGCTTTGACCTGGGTTGCTCACTGTACCACAACATACAGGATCCAGAAGGTTAGGGCTGAGTGGGATAAGTGAGTAGTCATGACCTTGTAACTAGAAGAGCTGGCCATATTTCCATCTGCCAGGAAGAGGCTGCTGTGTAATCCTTGGCTAGGAGTTTTGTTACAATGAACTTGAAGCCCACTGACAAAACAGCTTTGTCAGTAGTCCTATGGGAGACTCATGTCTTGGGAGAACAAGGGGACATTTACAAGTGCTCTGCTTATGCCATGAGGAAACTGAAACAATATCCTTTTAAAGTATCTTCCACAGAGATTTTGCTTTATTTTCCTTTGAAGACATAAAAAATATCTAAGAACCTTGTTCACATTTTTCAAAAATGGATCATAAGTTTTTGCTAAAAATAGCTATTTTTATTTCCTTGCTTCCTTGTAATTTAAGTTATAAACAGCTAAACTGAATTTTTAATTATTCTAGTTATCATCTTTAAAAGATATTTTTAAAGTAAGTTATTCCTAGGCTGACACTGAATATGCCAGGTCTGTAGCTAGAAGCAAATTTTTATAGCTGGTTATAAACTCCTGAAATATGAGTTTATATTGGAAAAGCTGAAGCAAGCTTAACTCTAACCTCGCCAATGGGCGCCAATTTAATTACAGCCCCAGCAGCAAATAAAACAGTCTCTCTTCTACAGTATCATCACAAAGAACCCCATTAACTCTCCCCAATTACTAAATGAGGAAATAACATTCTCTAGAACCCAAGCCAAGGAGAAAAGTACAGTGCATGTTCCAACTTAAAACCTTGAACCTGGGTGTCAAAGGTCCAGGTTGCATCAGGAGGTGCCCCTAGCACAGGAATGTTTACTTCACTTATTTTAAATAACCGAGTGCCTTTGGCAAGGCTCACATAAGACTATTTGTTTAACAAATAAAGATGTGTGTTTCCTGGAGTGTTTCTAATTGGGATCTGAGATACCACCTCCTAAGAAATTCTGGGCTTGGATACCTCCCACATGATGCCTTTGACAACGTGGGGATCCCAGACTGAGGGGAGTGCAAGGCCTGGTGTTCATAAGGGAGCCTGCACATGGCAAGCACTATGGAACAAATGGTGTATCTCCCACCAACACATCCATCACGCTTTCAACAGGAAAGGAAACTGGGGAAGGTCAAACCAATATCTAGTAGGATTTGTAAATTGAGCTATTCAGTAGGCAAGCAAACTTTAAAAATAGTAACTTGGAGGAGGCCAATTTCCTTCACCCCTGCTCTTCTCTCCCTCCTTCCTCCCCAGTCTGCTGTGCTCCCCCTGCCATCTTTGCAACAGCAGTTACACAGCCCTGTTTTCAAAGCCAGCCTTGGGAAATGCCAGAGCAAAATAAAAAATTCTTTGGCTAGGCATGTAATATAAAACTTGAAGTTGTTCCTGTTAAATAAAAACAGCCATGTTAATTTTGGTACCATTGAAAACATAGGAAAATGCTGTTGCCAAATGAAAAAGGGGGGAAAAGCTTACCAAATGGGAAGCAGTTGTACTTTCCAGACTTGAGAAGAACATTACAAAACTAGAGAGAAAAACTGAAAGAGGAAAAAGAAATATAAAGGAGGGCTATTTCCTCTCTTTAACTATCTTCTTCCACCAAGATAATGGAATGCATCCATAATTCCCTCAAGCAGACATGAATTCAAATCTCAGGGCTTTCAATCCCTTGCTTTGCAAATAACCAGACTTTTTTTGTTTGTTTTTTTTTTTTTTTGCTTGCGCCAAGAGCTCCTGGTCCACCCTTCTGTGAATGCTCTCAATAGCACACTCCCATGTTATAGATTAACTGAATTATGCGGCAACCAAAAAAATTTTTTTTCTGCATTCAAAATCTTTGTTTTGAGCTGAATTTTGACAAATGGTTGAAAGATCATAAAAGTGGAGGTGGAGATTGTTTATTTTCTGATTCCACTAGAAAGTTAAGGACTATTCTCAGCAGTGTTTTCAAGCATCTCTGAGTTTTTGCATCATAGGAGATATCAAGCTATATTTGCAATGAAGGATGTAATCACAAATGATTCACAGGAGACTATCTTTGGCCATTTTTAATACCACTGGGCAAGAAATGAGAAAAAGAGAGAGAAGGAAAGGAAAGCTAAAAGACTGAAGACTCTTCAAATCCTCTTTTTAGGGAATTAGTAAGATTCTGAACATTGAGTTTTTGTTGTTGTTATTCTTAAAAATGTGTTATGAGAGAATTTCTTTGATTTTAATTTCAAGGATAACAGTAAGAGTTATTAATATACATTATTATTATTATTATTATTATTATTCCAGTCTTACTCTTCCCTGCTTAAACTAGTTTCTATACACTGTGGAACTCATACTAGATATCTTTAGCAAAAAGTAAAATCACTTTAATCACCATTGCTATTCCTATATGTATTCTTTCCATCACTTTAGAAACCATTACTGAATGTTGTCTACATGCCTGGCACTGTGTAGTATGCTGATTGTGATACAATTCAACGTCAGGTGAATATTTTTCATAGATGGTGCTTTTTCATTCCAAAGGCAAGGCTTCCACAAACTGACATTTTGGAAGTGCCCCAGATTCTCAGTGAGAGCAATGAGTACACAATAACCCTGGCCTTGAATCAAAATACTAGATTCAAGCTAGATTCCTCTTCTTAAGTTATTGTGAAATTCTGGTGAATCCCTCAAATTTGAATAAATAATACCTAAAAACTCACTGCCACTGAACACCCAACAATGTTACTCATTCTATAGCTCCTTCCATTCAGTCTGCCATAGAAACCCAGGGGAGGGCCAGAGTAAGAGTAGGAAATGACACTGGGGAGGGCACTGGACGCCTGAGACTCCCTGTGGGGCTCACAGGTTAGAGACCTCATCTCATTAGATCTTCCAAGGAATTGAGCTAAGAGGGGTTAACAGCCTTTTAAAGGGCTGGATGAGAATTTAATGATAATCAAAGAACTTAGAAAAGTGGCTAAATAAAATGAATTTCCAGGAACACTTGCAGACCAGTCTGAAGTAAAGAATGACTAACCATGTGTTAATAAAGTAGTAAAAGGGAGTTGTAATGGTCTTTAAGTGGAAGCCAGTCAGCTGCCCAGCACAGTTGTCAGTTAATATAAGATTCTAGGATTGGTGAATGAAATCATGGCACCAGGGAGAAGTGATTCAGGCTGTAGGTCCCAGTCAGAGACTGGGGTTGAGTTTCAGCTCTGTTACTTGGGAGATGGGCAAGACACAGAGACACTCTTTTCTCAGTTTCCTCATCTATAAAATACCAGTGATAATAGCCTCTACCCTGTATAGGGTGTAAGGCTTAAATAGGACATCATATGAGATGTCCTCAGCACAATGCTAGGCGCAGGGTTAAGAGGTCCATAAAGGAATCCCGAATTCACCATGGGGACACCTTTGCAGCATCCTGCACCTACATTGGACTTTTCAACTTTTGTGCAATAAAGAAAACTAGAAAGTGATCCAGAAGAAAGCAACTAAGATGATTAAAAAAAGGAGGTAGAAACTGTAAGAACTCAAAACTGTTTGGATTATCTAACCTAGAAAAGCAGAAGCTTGAAGGTTTACTAGCAAAGCAATAAATAAGCAGTAAGGCTCCCCCTGATATAGCACTGGGTGACCAACTAGTCTGCTGCTAGAGTTAAGCCATGAGCGAAGGTGTTTTGTTGCAGAATGAATAGCACAGGTTAGTTATAAAAAAGGATTTGTTATCATTTTCTTTTTACGAAGAGTCATTTCTTTGGCCTTAGATACCAGATAAGCATGAGTCTGCTTCCCATCAGGTCAGGCATCTACTTGAAAACATAAGAAAAAATGACCCTCCAGTTGCTGCTTTAGCTTCTAACGAGACCAGCACATCCTTAAAGGGGTCCAAGGGTCCTGCCATGTCGGGGAGGTGATGCAAAGACCAGCAGCTCCTCTCACAGCACACCCTGAGCCTCTCAGCCCTTCTGTGACTGTACTCTTTGCCTATTCCCTGATGACACACCTGAAAAACCAGAGTGGAGATCACTGTACTATTCTGTGTGTGTCTCTAGGAAATAATGACCAGAGAGGTCAATAGGAAGGATGCTTGTGTGTGTATGTACATGTGTTTGCACACACACAGTGTAAGGCCCTGTGGCTTATATTAATTTCGTATCCACTAAAATGGTTGCCCTTTAGAGATTAAAAAAATAATTTGCCGTGCTGGTAAAGAACATGTTTGTCCATTGCTTGCCTCCCATTGATGTCACTGAAAAAAAAACCGAATTACTCTGGCCAACATGACACGATAGTGGGGTAGCAGCCTAAGCTCTGCCTACGACTTAAAATTGAGTTTCAGGTGATAATGCTCTAGAGTTTGGGGAGGCATATGGACAGTCAAGTGAGTTTTAAAACTTGTTTCAACAACTTTGCCACAATTCAACCAATTCCTTGAGGAGCCTGGAAATTCAGACACATTTGGTTGTTTCCATAACCCACTACTTTCCACTTCCCTTTCTGGCATTTCATTCCACATTTTCTGTATTCAGATCACGGTTGGCCTTCTGCCCAAGTCTGAAGATTAAAACCATTAAAAATCTGTCTTCCCAACATCCTATTTTAAAAAGGAGACAGCATTAGCCTTCCCCTTCATTTTTTCTCAATGTGGTTAAAGAATATTTTCCCTTTTCTGCCTTCCAATTTTCTGACTTGAAACCTACACAGCTTATTTTGTAAAACTGGTTGCTGGCCTTTGGCCTGAGCTCAGCACAGACTCTCGCCTGCCCACCTCCAAGTCTCTGAAGTCAATGTTCTGCTCCTGGAAGCCCAGCTGTGGGCCCCCACACCAGCCTGTACTGTTCACTTAACACTAGGGTACAACCCAAATAAATAAAACCAACAGCCCAAATTGTATAAATAATTTCTAGTTTTTGCACCAGAAAAATAAGCGGTATTTCTTCTTAATGCTATTTAAAATTTTCTATGTGTGGGTTCATTTTTTAAAAAGAAGTTTTCTTTAAACTTCCAAAGTTACTGAGAATAGGATGACCATAACTTTACAGCTCTTAAAACTGACAGAATCTGAAGAATGAGACCATTTCAAAACTGCTGTAAAGAGTGATCGTGGCTTCCACTTAGTTTGTTAAATGAGGGCTGGAGCCTAAACAAGCAAGAGCTTTACAATGACATGTTAGGTCTGGAGTGAGAGACTAATTCTTATTTTCAACCCTGCTTTACTATATGTAGGTTCCTCCAGGTCTTTAGTGAACAATATAAAAGTGCTTTTGTAATCTCCCCAAAGAGAAATTTCATGTGGTGGGACTTCTAGTTATAGCACAAAGGCAGTGGGGGTGGGTGGGTAAAGAAGATGCAGGCACATCCCTACTTCCTACAGCGTGAGGGTATATTCTCAGACTCTATGTCTATATACTGACTCTAAAATGCACCAACTGCTCAATGTATTGTTTACAAGTGTAAAATATTGGGAAAAACTCAAAGATCCATATTTTGAAAAAATAAACTGATCACATCCATAGAATTGAATACCATGTAATAAATAAAAAGATGAGAAAATTCTCTATGGCCTAATAATAGAAAAGGAATCCAGGATATAACTTCACATGACAAAAGTAAAATGTAGACAGGGTGAGTGCTTGGCCTTCTTTGGTAGAAGAAAAGACAGGGGGGATAATAATCTCTACAGTCATATTAACTATTTCATATTACACCCACATGAAGAAATAAAGGAGGTTATACAAAAAGCTAATAGAAGTACCTAAGGAATGAGGGGACTGGGGTAAATGGGAACAGAGGTAGGAAACAAAAATGTAAAACAATTCCACTATAGAAACTTACTAATCAAATGCTTTTAAGGTTCATTCTTTTGCAAGAGTGTCTTAAACCATTCCTATTCTGGCCTAAAGGATTATCTCAACTAACACAGGCAGGTATTGTATGCTTCCAGGAGTATGGCCTTGGGAAGGCTGCCCAGCAGAGCTGGTATTCTGGGCTGGTAGTCAAAGGAGAGCAGCTCTGGAGGTCAACCCTTCCCATCCCAGTGCTCTTCTGGCTTTCTCTGTCCTGGTCTCCCTCTGATTTGGAGGCTCTCTGGCTCCATTTAGAAGTGGCAGGTGTGGTAACACAGCGTTCTTTCAGACATTTCCATCATGCAGTCATGCAGTCCTTTCAAGCATAGGTCAGTCAATGCCTCTGATACCCCTGAGAACAGACCAGAGACAGCTGCCTTGGGAGAGGACAGAACTTAATTTCTGAATCAAAAGTGACACGAAAAGTGATCAAGAACACAAAGTTTTGTCCAGCTGGTGAACCCAGAGTACCAGGGGAGCTCAGACAGTCAAGTTGAATCCAGGCAAGATCCCAAATCGCTGGAAGATGATTTCTTTTCATTTGTTATTCGACATGGAAAAGGAAATAAAGCATGCATTTGACCTAAACTCAAAATGCACAGTGGCTTTATTCAGCTGCCTTCTTCAACTCTTTTTGGGGGTCCGAGGAAAGAGAAAATGTTAATATGTAAACTAATAAAGTTTAAGCTACATTCTTGAAAAAAGACCTAACAAGAATATAGGTACTGCTCTAAAATGCTCCTTTAGTGAATTGAGGAATTCCATTTGTATGATTTGAGTGATATAGACTCAATTCTGTTTTCACACTCCCATGGCAACTTATCACACCTATTTTTATTTTCTCCCTGGAGCTTCTATTTCAGAGAATTATGGGCATTCTAGGTTAGTAGGGACCTTAAAGTTTATTATTCAGACTAAATGAGCAACAGATCTTAGGGCTGTTTTGTCCTACACAACTACCAAATTTCTGCAAGCCTACTGAAGCAAGGGAGGAATATTTACTAGGCACCTACTACTGTATATGTCAGGCGCCTTACATGAGATCTTATCTAAGGCACATGAGAGTCCTTGAGGTGAGTGAGTAGTCCAAGATTTTATAAGTGAATTGGGCAGGGGTTCACAGCAGTCCATGGCACAGCTGGACTGGCACCTGGACATTCTGACTCCAGTCTGTGTTCTCTTTCCATCACCTACCTCACATGGTATCCCAAAGGGCAGAAAGCTCAGGAAGCATGCAGTAACAGCACAGTGGTTCAAGAGACTAACCAAAAGAGAAAGAAATGAAATAAGAGGTTATCAAGTGCAATTGGTTGCTTGGGGCTTGCCCTTGCTTAGCTCATAATTCCTGCATGGGTCTATAGGTTTCTACTGGTCAGCTCAGGCAAACAATCATTAGGATCCACTTGCCGTATGCCTGATCCTGGCTGTCAGCACCTGCTGGGACTCAACCCTACAAGATGAACTACTCAGCTGAGCAGGAAGCAGCCATGCCTACCTGGTAGATGGAAAATCATGGGAGGGGCAGGAAGACCTCTCTGAATAGCAGGGATTCCAGGTCTCAGACAAACTGGTGGAGCCATGACAGGGCTGGTCCAGAAAAAATAGTGCTGGCCAAGCTCATGACAGCTGGGCCATAGAAGGACAGGCAGCTCATTTGTGAAGATTAAATGAGAGAAAATATATATAAGGACATTTTTCAAGCTATGGAGAATTTTAATTAGGTAGCATTGTCATTAACTTTGAAGGCTGGAAAGGAAAGGCTCCAGAGTTGCTCAAAGACACTGACCCCTTTTCCTAATCCTAAGATCTAATGATGCTTTTTTTCTGTGAAAGCAAAAAAGAAGAAAGGTCCAGGGTTGTAAATGACAGAAACCCAACTCAACCAGCATGGGTCAAATACAGTCCTATTTTGAAAGCTCACAGATGGATGGAAAGGGCAGGGGCACACAGGTGCATGCCATTTCTCACCTACATTTCTGCTTCTCTTACCTTCTCTGAAACCAGGTTCTGCCAGTGACTGGAAATATAGTCCAGTCACTCTCATCCCATACACCTCTCAGCCTCCTCTCCTCTTCATTCCTACTGGGAAATCCCAGGGAAGGACTTGTGCCAAAGTTCAGTAAATAACATTCCAATAAAGATGTGCCTGTAGGTCAGTGGGATTTGTGTCCCTGAGGTAGACAGTGTCATGTACTGTCATGGCCTGGAAAGGTGCTTCCTCTCAGATCCTCAGTCAGATCTTGGTGAAGTTATCTAGAGAACCAGGCTCAGATGTCTCTTCTAGTCCCCTCTGTGAGTCGACCAAATGATGGAATACTTTGCTGGCCATGGCAACCACAGGTAGGGAAATATCTAGATCTGGGCCTATTTCTTTCAGACTTTGGAATAAGTATTGCAGAGTGATAAGATGCACATCTGGTCTTGAGAACAAGCACCCCCTCTCTCATTACCTTTAGAAAAATGGTACAGATTTTCTTCAACAACTTGGGCACTTAGACATGGAAGCCAAGTAAGAGGTATTCCCCGGGTAAGGAGACATCATCTGCATCCTCAAATAACTTGAAACTTGCAAGCATTGATAGGCATGAGGCTGAATCCAATGGGGCCCTTCATCTATCTCTCCTCACCCCAACTTCTGGGCAACAGCTTATATGGCTTTGGAAGGCAGGGGAGAGACTCAAAGTTTAAACAGATAAAATTCAAACAGATGCCACAGTGACCTGGACCATACTAGACCGGTCCAAATCATTCCCCAAGTGGTCTCCTGGCAGCACTTAAGCTGCCGCCCTGCCACCCTGCTGTGCCCCACCCAGAGGAGCTGGTCACCAGACAAGGCGCAGGGCTGTGGTGGAGAGTCCCAGAGGCTGGCAGGCTTCCTGGGTTGGATTTCCTGTGGTGGTCTGGGGACTGAGGCCTGAGCCCCCTAACAGGCAGTGTGCCCTGCTGTGCTCTGGAGCCTATAATCTCCTGATTGCTTGCAGCTCTGCAAGGGGATATCAAAGCCAGAAAGAAATGGTTTGAAACCAGAGTGGGTGAGAGAGCAGAGAAGGCTGATTTGGGGGGTGGAGGGAGTCTGAAGCGGGTGTGGGGTAGGGCTTGCAGGCTGAGAGGGGTTAAGCCAAGGGAGAAGAGAAATAAGAATGAAATGAAAACAGTGTTTGTAGTTGGGCCCCTCTTAGTCACGTCCTGCCATGAATGCATTAACCCTCCATCAATAAGGACAAAATCCAGGGACCTGGTGCCTGCCTGCTGGGGCACATAAAGCTTAGGGGACATAATATCTTCCAGGTGGGTGTGCCCAGAAGTACACAAAGGTGCTTGACAGGTTGTTTAAAACTGACTGTCAAGGTCAAAAAACACCACCACCTGCAGGTACAACTGAAATGTCTTCATCCATTCCCGGGCCTCCCCACTGTGTTCTCTGTTGTTGTTTATTTTTAAATCAAAACCCAGTTTGAGCAGCATATATGCCTGATAACTGTTCAAACACATACATATGTGCAACTTACTAGCTTGCAAATGGATATTCTCTGGAGGCTAAAACAAGAGGTGGAGGAAGAAAACTAACTCTGAGGGGGCAGGGGCTGAGATCTGAGCAGTAAATTGCCTGGCTTAAGGAAAGAGGCCTTCATCCATGGAGCATGCTCCTGATGTGGCATTTGGAAATGCTGTTTTGCACTGATGGTACACAGAACAGAAGTGGTTATTAGGAAAGGAAGGGGGCCCTTACCCTTGAGATCTGTCTATTTTGCAATTAAAGAGGAGTAAGAGAGGCCCCTTCTGAACCTTCTGCTTGGGGGCCTAAAATTTGAACACCTACTGCTGTCCAGGTGCCCAAGTAGAATAAGAAAATCTCAGGCTTATGGTCTAACTAGCTCAAACATAAAAAAGAAATATGTGTATGTAAACTGCTGAATGAAATTGAATCACCCACACCTATGTTCAAAATAAAAACTGCAACCCAATTAAATCAAAGACTGTTAGGGCTCTAAAACACTCTGCAGGCAATTCTAAATCAGCCCCTTATTTTTCAGAGAAAAAAACTAGGCTCAGGGGCCCAGTGATTGCCTGGGATCCCAGCCTGTCACTGGGCCCAGCCACTCAGGAGCTGTACCTTCCTTACAGTAAGCAGGGAGCATCACCAGGGAGCTTCCCTCCTATCCTCACCTGAGAAAAGACAACAGGGTATGGAGTCTGTGAAGGCTTCCCAGGATACCTACAGAGTGCCCACTAAACACACACTGCTCTCTAACAATGGCAGAATCATCTGGGCAGATACATTGACATTCCAGAAGCCAAGCCCCTACCCCAACCCAGTGAATCAGAATATCTGTGGTAGAGCCCTGGTGGGTATAGGAATCCCAGGGCACTAGCCAAACCAATGGGGTGCAGGCAGAAATGACAGAACTTCCTTTTACAATTGTTTTTTTTCTCATCCTTTTAAATTTCTATTTTTGTGTAATCTCCATTCTATTTTATGGAGTACTTACCATATAACCACTGTACTAAATCCACACAACTGATAAATAAATGCCAGTATTTGGAGGGGGTGATATTCAGAAAGAGATATATAATCAGTGAAGTGTGGGGCCTTCTGCACTAATCACTCTATCTCATGGAGCCCACCTTCCTCACTGAGATGAAGTGAGGTGCTCACCCAGTGTTAACACATGACAGGGCTTTAACTGCCCCCGGCTCTACCACAGATACTCTGAAAGCTGGATTCCACCGTCAGCTGGACAATAAACTTCAAGATATTTCTGAATAGAATCATTTCTCAAAGTGTGTTTCAAAGAGATGGTTTTTTAGGGACCACAATGGTCACATGAAAGTGCACATTGTAAATTGGGATCCCTGGGCACAACATGTGGGGGAAATACTGCATATTCTGGTCCTATCTTTAAGATGAACATCTATACCAGGATATTAAATCAGAATAATAAGAACATTGAAGGCTTTCTTAGAAGCCCTCCAATAAAAAAAGCCTTTTAACTTTGTTTAATTCATTCATTTCCTAAGCTAATTAACCCATAGTTCCTTTCCCACATTATTAACATTCCACAAAACTAGCCTTCCTTGGAACCTACTATTACAAAACAAAACCAAACCTGATTTAGGCTAAAGTCTGAATATTTCTTTGTAGCCACAGAATCATCATCATTTATCACATCTGTCAGTTGATAGATGTCTATTGAATGAATTCTTGGCTGTGCCCATCCATCCCTTTACAACTACCAACTTTCAAAAGGATGTTCAGAAATTGCACATACATGATAAAAGCCAGAAAGTGTGTCTGACTCATTCTCAAAGTAGGTTCTCTGGGTCTTCTGAGAGGATACCAGCTGAAAAACTGGGATCTGCCAACCACAGTCCCCACAACTTAGCAAGCTGGCTTCTGAGGAACAAAGGCCCACTGGTGGGTCCCAACTATCATTCACACTCTCCTGAAATGAAATTCTAAGATTTCCATTTCATGGGGAGAAGAGAAGGTAGTTATTTTCATCAAGCTGACAGGGACTATTCTGTCTTTCTGGAACAACATCTAGACTTTCTGAGAAGTCACCTATATAAATGGTTAGTTAACCAAGAAATATAACATGTCTTATTCTGAGCTCCACTGAGATTTAATTAGGGTACACTTTTGCATTGTACCCACAACCCCACAAAGTAATAAATTTTTAAAAAGTAACCCATTTTTAGAGGAGTGTGTCCTCATGTCTTTGGCCTTTCAAAGTGAGCATTTTTATTTTCAAAAGGGTAGTTGGGATAGTCTTTCAATTACATTCCAGGGGTGGGGTAAACACGGCAAAATCTTATCCACTTTATGCAAATGGACCTGTGTGGCTTGGATGCTAGTGGGTTCCAGCTGCATACAGGCTGTAATGCAACAGAGGAAATGTTCTCCCTAAGCAGAGCTACTCATACACACACTGTGCCTTGCTTGAACACTGTTTCTGGAGTTGGGGTTCTCTCCCAAAAGGAGTCTAGCCTTAAAAGAAATACATACACAGTTCCATGCCCACAGACATACATAACATGTTTACAAGTCAGTAGCATTTGCTCACTCAGACCATTTGTAGTGGTCTGAGGAGTTGAGAACCAGCAAGGTTGAGAATATTCCAATTCGGCAAGTTGACACACTGAATTCCATTGTTCTTTTTCACCCAGGGAATGTATGCTCTATTAGTAATGGTGCTTCTGTAGAGAAACAAGTAGGAGGGGAAAAAACAAAAGACTTTTCTTTGCAATGGAAAAATGGAAAGGTAGTGCCAACTCGCCATCTCAGGCTCAAGGGCTGGAAGAGATTAGGGGCCCACGATGACATCAATAGAGAGAGAAAAGATTACAAATGTAGGTAGAGGGATGATTGCTTCAGGAAGGACTTTCAAAGGCCTGACTTCTCTTGAAGGATGGCCCCAGCAGTGTTTTCTGAAGGTAGGACTGTCAGTCTATGTGTGTGGAGAACAGTTCAAAGAAAATAAAACACTTAAGCATAATCTTTCAGAGGGTGAGGAATCATGGCGTAATGATGATAAAATGCTACTTCTGGATCTGACAAGCAGCACAGCTGTGTGATGGCAAGAAGATGATTCTGGCTGAGCCAAAAGCTATGAGTTCACTCTGTCTGTTGTTCCAACAGACAGAGAGAACCTGGCCCCAGCATGCTCCTGTGATTCTTTGGCTGCCTCAAATGAGCCCACAGTGACCTCTAATCTTTAAGTCAACTCCATGACACTATGACTCCCATTGCCAACCCCTGAAGCAAACATACACATACCCCAGAGAGAGTTACAGGCTAAGTCCTGCCTAAGTCTGACCCTCACGCTCAGATGAAACCGTTTGACTTCTCTCTCTGACTTCCCAGCTCCAAGTGACTGGGAGACCTCACCTATCTTCCCGCACCTGCACCATAAAGAATGGAGCATACACATACCTTCTCACTACATTCCTCACTCAGTGCAAATGTGTATTGTTAAGACTAACCAAATAATCATAGCCAGGGGATGTCAAGAGTTCTGAAAGAATCTCCCTTATAAATACTAGTTCTTATTTCAAGAAAGATAAATGAAAGAACCAGAATACATTACAAGGGGAAAGCCTTTCTCTATAAAATAGGAGAGAAACAAAGTTAAAAATATTCTCAAAAATAAAAATAAAAATAGGAAACAAAATGAAGAAATGAACACAAAGAGAGCATGAAAGGCAATGCATGTGAGGGCCATAAGCCACCTCATTGACCATGCCACTCACCAGGAGTTCTGTTTGCTCCTCCCTACAACTGCAGAAGTGCCAGTAAGCCAAGCATTACAATTTTACTAGGGAAAAAAGAATAATATGAGCTGCTTTCTATCATTCACACCCTCCTGTCTGAAAAAACGTAAGAGTAATACAGGAAAACAGGGGAAAATGCCCTTCCAAATATTTTTAAAAACAATCCATACAGAAAGAGAATGGAGAATATATTAGTCTGGGAAATGAACAACAATTTCAAAGAAATAAAACCCACACACAGACCCCCCCCAATCCTCATCACATCAGAAAGCAGAGGAGCTGGTAGCCTTTTTGAACAGAAAGGTCCACTAATTTACAGCTCAAATCAGATTCCCAAAGGAAAGAATCACTAAGGTTGCACCCTGCCTTGAAATCAGGGGGTCACATTCCCTGAAATTTCAAGGATTGTTTAAAAGTATAGTGGTTTGGTTTGCAGCATCAAAAAATTCAAGTAGAAGCTAACAAAGAACAAGCAAAGAAAAATTCCCAAAGCTGTGAAACCTTGCTATTTAAGATAATGACAGAAATTTATGACTGCTTCCTTCCCGGCACAAAGAAGCACAATTAGAAGGCTGAAAACAAGAGGCCCTTTGTCCCAGCATGTTATGTTTTGCTGATTCTATTACACATTGGCTGGGAGATAAGAATAAACAGGACAACACCCTGTCTAACCCCAGGAGGAGTGGAGGAGGGAAAGTTAGTTACATTCATTCTTGGGCATGTGTGTGCACACCATATATTTGCAAATTGAAATACTTAAGAAAACTGTGCATGCAATAGTCAGGAACTACTATAAGCATTCAGAAGACTTTTATTGCACAATCAGATCTTTTAAGAATAAGCCATGTGTAATAGGGAACTTGACAGTTTTTCTCTACTGTAAAGTGCACGGAAGATATTTAAGTAATTGATGATTATTTCTCTACTCTCTATTTATCAATCCTATTTTTGTTTAGTCTTTTAAAAGCTTAAAAATTAGCCCTGGCTGGTGTGGCTCAGTGGATTGAATGCTGGCCTGAGAACCAAACTAACAGCTTAAAAATTAGAACAAGTAGCCCTGACCAGTATGGCTTAGTTGGTTGGAGCATCATTCTGTAACCAAAGGGTTGTGGATTCAATTCCTAGTCAGTGCACATACACTCTCCAGTCTGGGTATGTACAGGAGGCAACCAATAATAGATGCTTGTCTCTCTCTCACATTGATGTTTCTCTATCTAAAACCAATGAAAAAATATCCTTGGGTAAAGATGAGGAAACATGTAAACACTTCCCTCCCTATGGCCTACTGTATCAAAAAAGCTTACAAGGAGTCAATCAGCAGCGTCTGGCGAAAGGAAACATGTTGATTTGAGACTGGTCCCTCCTCCACAAAGGGAGTTGCCAGTTCAGGCACCAGTTGCCCTAAGGTCCTGCAATGGAGAATTTTGCTTAAGGAAACCAGCTGTTAAGCTAAGTTAGCTTCTGACTAGCCTGTCACAAGATGGTATGGAACTGTTGGCCTCAGAAAACAGAAAGAAGTTTTTACATCTTTCCCTATAACACCTGACTGCCTGGAACCATCAATGTCCACTCCACCTCTACCATTTTTTAGTGGCTCTCTTTACTCTTCCTCATACTGGTGTGTGGGTAGCTCAGGTGACCCAAGCCTTGAGGGACCACTGAATCTCCCAGCTTCAAAAATGAGTCTAAGGAGGGGGTGAGGAAAGCCATTCTAAAAGCTCATTGCCCTCCAGCTATACTGGGCTTCTTTCTGCTTCTCCAGCCCCTTACAACGTTTCCTATCTTGGGGCCTTTGGATTTGAACTCTGTCAGCCTGGGTTGCTTTTCCACCAGACTGTCACAAGGCTGGCTTCTCCAGTCTCACTACAAATGTCACTCTTTAAAGAAGACTTTGCCTTGCCACCCAAACAAAGCTACTTATTCCAAGTCACTCTATCACTTGCTTTCTTCATAGTGCACATCTTAATTATTTGTTCTTATGCATACTATTTTCTCCCCTGACTAGAACGTAGGTACCAAGCGGACAGAGAGAGACATCATCGATCTTATTCCCCTTTGCAGACTTAGCATCTTAAATCCTACCTGGCACACATTAAGTAGCAAAACAGAAATTTATCGCAAGAATGAATAAATAATGAATAGATGATTAAGACAATCCGGTATAGAACCAGTGGGAAAAGGTCAAAGCAGAATCTGCGACCTATCATGAAGCACACTGCTGCTGTATTATTTGTTTGTTTTTCTGATTTCTCCAGTGGGACCAGGACTGAAACTCCATGTGAAGGTACAGCTGTGAAGGAGAGCCACAGAAGACATGGCTTTTTTATTCAGAGCTCTAAAAAGAAAACCATTCTGAAATAATTTGTGCGAGATTCTTGAAAATGAAATAGAAAAAGGGAAAAAAATAACGTATTTGGACATCAGCATGAGAGTTCTGCCAAACTAATTATGCATCATGACATGTAATTATGAACTGCTGAAAGACAAATGATGAAGCAAAGTATTTATCATAAGCACATTCAGAGGTAAGACTGTCATAAATCTGGTTCCAGGATATTATTCCTTTAACATTATTATTATATAACAAAGAGTATAAGTATGATGATGAGCTAGCTCCTTTCATATATTTCTCAATATCTAAGAAATTAGGCTTACTAGTTAATCCCTAGCTGAGGCACCTGAAAAAATACCAAGATATGATAAAAATGGTGGAACACATTACACTGACATGAAAAGAGCTTTCTATATACTATAGATTCACTTAACATGCATTCAGATCTTTATATATACCTCATAGTAATACACAACTCAAGAAATGTACATTCCTCAGCTCCTTATCCAGAAGATTCAGCCATCCTGGAAAGCAAAAATAAAACAAAACAGAAAGCCCATACTGACTAAATGAGAAAAGATTGGGAATGCAACTTTGAAGGCATCTATTCCCTGGAACAGTGGTTCAGAAAAGAATTGGAGGGGTGTGTTAATAGGTCATAATCCTGTTATATTACTAGGTGACAAAAATCATTAAGTGCAGTTTTGATAAATGTTCTAGTTACTGTTATGTTTAAAAGCATTGAAAATTCCAATTTATGTTTTTAAAATACAGTGCAATCATTATAGATACCATCCAAAATTTTTAAAACCTCTTTAAAATGGTTATTAATAATTTACCCATTTAAGTTAATGTGGGAATGTTTAATGTCATTTACTGAAAAAGAATGCTAAAATGGAATAAAATGGTATTCATTATGATTAAGATCTAATAAGTACAGAAGTCCAGAGGTATGGAATTTATAATTGTGCATATATGTTTATAAAATATGAACTCAGGAAACAACCATTTCATGTACCAAGAAATCTTTTGATGTCTAGTGCATAGAACAAACAGGACAAGGACAAGTTTCAGTGTGGAGGTCTTTCCAGATGGTTCCTACTAGCCTTGGGATTTCCTATTCCTATTTAGGACACAGAGTTAACCTAGAAGACTGTCATTTTTGTCCCAGCTTTGCTCTGCAGAGCCCCAAGCAAAGTCTGGACCATAAATAAGGCAGCAGGGCCCTGGGAGCCAACTGAGCCATAAACCCCACTTAGTCACATGTGGCTCAAGGTATTGGGATCCCAAGAGAGTCCCACCAAACAAGTGGAATCAATTTAGGTTAGAGTTAGGAAAAACAGAGTGTTCCCCCAACCCTCCCCACTGGCAGTGGAAGATACCACAATCCCCCTTCCATGGCTCAAATACAGACTAAGCCCAGGAAAATATCTAGGCCAGGGAAGACTATTTCCACAGTCTAAAAAAGAAAGAAAGAAATGGAAAAAAAAATATTTGACAACCAACCACAAATTTTAAATGTATGGTTCTCCTGTTTTTAAGCATAAAAGCAGTCTTGTTGCTGCTAAGTTATTATCACCATCATATTTTTTGACATTTGTGTCCAGTACCATTTAGCCTTAGGGTACTTAAGGCTTATTGCTTTAAAAACACAGTTAAGCATGTTTAAATCACTTTAAATATCTCAAAATGCAGCAAATATACAGCCTACCTGTTTGGGCATGCAAACTTGAAAGGAAAGCTTTATAGAATGGCCTGCAGGTCAACAAATTCTGGTTTTGGCAGGATGATGTCAGGAAGGAGCTATAGAAAACACAGTCCTCTGTATGAAAAATACTCTGCCTTTGGTTCCCTCAGGTCAGAACTGGAACTGTTAGCAAACATGCCCTGAAAAACTGCAACTCTCATAAAGTGCTAAAAACTCCCAAATAAATATGGCTCCTCAAAACTGAGAAACATTTAATGAACGACCCTTTCTTTGCCAATAATTCTGCTTAAATTAAGTCCAGCAGCCTCTTCAAAGGACCAAAGAAGCCCCCTTGTTAAGACAAATTCTATATATAGACATCCAACACAATTATATGATGCATGTAACCAAATATATATAATTATCCTAGTTTCTACATTCCCATTATCTTCATAAATATAGGATAAAAATCAGTCTAAATGACTTTCTCAGACCTCCTCAAGGATTAAGACTACCCAGCCAGCTTTTAAAAAGTATATGTATGTAGTAAAGATCAAAAGCAAATGTTCTGGACAGTTCTTTTCTACCCATGGGTTTTACTAAGAATGTGTGCAGTTTTCAGGGAAAACACCACAAATGACAGCTGTTTAAAAGCATGGAAATTAATTGGCAGCAGGAATTTCCTTGACTAATAGGGAAAAACTTAAAGTCACATGTTTTGATGAGCTTATTTTTCCCATCCTTAGTCAAGCATATTCACTGTTAATAATTAAGACTTTCAAATAGAAATATAACCAAGTAAAATCCTGAGTATATAACCAAAAAAAAATGCTGAGTGAGACCTAGCTTTGTATTACTGAATGAACAATGGCATTAGTGAATAAATTTTAGATATAAATAATATATAGGGAAAGGTTCAACTTGCAGGTTTTGATTTTCTATAGGAACTAAACTGAGACAACAGTAAGAACAATGTATTTAGTGTATTAAGAATTAGTAGCAAGACAAGTACCTTCCCTTCCATGCCACTGCCAAGACACCATCTGCTTTGAGCTGTTTTTCTAGCAGTGGTGATGGATTTACACTGATCCATCCACAGTCTCTGTATCACAGGGGTTCTCAAGTCATTGTCCTTGTGACCAAAGATGAGAATGGATGAGACAGCTGGTTAGGATTGGGTGAGCAGCCTATGACCCTGGAACCAGGTAGTTCACCCTGCCCAGAGCTATGACTTTGGGATCATTAGTATTATGCTCTCTCCATCTAAGCTAACCAGCCACTGATCAGCCACAATCTAACAATACATCAATCACTCTGGGGGCACAATGTCTTCTTAATCCCAGCAACAATGTCATTTTATTTTTATGGCAGCTGAATTGAACCCAAGACATCCAAAGGCTCATGCATGGTAGAGTCTATGCACAAACTGTCCCTCATGGCAGCAATGAGATGTCCAAATATAAGTAGCTATGGTTCGTCCATTCTAATCAGATGACAGCTCTGACATAGCTCAGAAAAAGCAAGAAATAGTCAAAGAATTTGCAGAGCATATTTTCTCCAAGTGCCGCAACAGAACAATGTACCTGGCCATCCCCAGACTTGGAAAGTTGGCAGGAACGATGAGCACATCCAGCCTGGGGAAGGGATGTGTTCCCAGGACAGAGTGTGCTGCTGAGAGGCACGGAGAGAGCAGCTGCAGGAGGGTCTGTTGGCAGGCACCTTTGAGGCACACTGGGGCAAAGACCCGATGAGGAATGATCTCCTGGGTGGTGGCAGAAGTATTCTGGAAGCGGCAGGGGTATTCTACATGGCCACAAATGCCAGCGTACCTGGGAACAACACAGAATAAACATAAGTACTTTTTATTCTCCTTGTTGTTGAGGTAAGGTACTTTCACACACACAGACAACTTCTAGGAGACAGCGATTTAGACAGGTTCACAAGCAAAAACAGTTACTTGAGTTCTTTGCTTGTCTCTAAGTAGTGATGAAAAATCAAAGGTTGAAATACTTATTGATATGTTGAATTGATTGAGTAGTTTCAATCTAAGCTAAGTAAAAGTAGTAAAATCTTGTTTTAGAATAAATGGGAAAAAAGCCCCAAGACTCAAAACAAAAAAACAAACTCCCATCAAAACAAAAAACAATTTCTGCCCTTAAAGTTGTGCTTTCAAATGTCACGGTGGAAAAAATCCTCTCTAACTCAGGTATGATTCATAACTCAGAAAGGAAGGTACGGTGTAACCAAATTAAAGATCCCATTCTGGAATTTACTAGAATAAAATATGTGGAGTCAGGTAAAAAAAAAATGAACCAAATGACAGTATAGGTTCCAACTTTTCAAAAGAACAGCACTCATTTTCCTGAAAAGTACTTTAGGTTTTCTTGTGCTGTTAAAACCCTGGCTGGGTAGCTCAGTTGGGTTAGTGTGTTGTCCTGATACACCAAGGCTGCAAGTATGATCCCTGGTCAGGACACATATAAGAATCAACCAGTGAAAACATTTATAAATAAGTGGAACAACAAACTGATGTTTCTCACTCTGTCTGTCTCTCTGTCACTCTGTCTTTCTCTCTCAAATTAGTAAAAAAAAAAAAAAAAGTTGTGTTGTGAAGAAATACAGAAACACTTGTGATACGATATTTTCCCCAATCCACTTTCCTTTTAAGGAAACAGCTCAGAGTCCAGCCTGTACCATCTGATCACTGTCAGTTATTCTACCAAAGGTGGAGCTGAAAAAGAATTCCCAGAATCTGACTCATAGACCTCAAGAGAACTTATCTACCCAAAGAAACCAACATCAAAGGGAAGTCTATTTTTTCACCTGTTAACAGGTCCTTTATTCAAACATAATGGAACACTCCTGTACTTTTAATTTATAAATTATAGTTCTAACTATGGGGCTTATTATACTCCCAGTGAATACTGGAAAAAAAAAACCCACCTTAAAATACTGGTATGTTCCAATATGGGTGAACTGCAACAATAAAGCCTCTATAAATTTCTGAAGTGCCTTTCATCCATCCACAATCAGTACTGCCCAAGGAGAGCCACACAGTGTGGAGATAAGCCTCACCTTCTTGTAGTACATAGAACACAACTCCCAGCACCGATGATGATTTTGCACACTTGGGGAAAAAATAATGGGAGAAGACCCATAAGTACTTCTCCAGAATAAGGTGACAGGAAGGATATAACTGCTGACATTGAATGCTAGCCAAAGTCCCTAGATTGATAACCCTGCTTTATGGAGAAAGTGAGGATAGGTGCCTACTGGTAAACATTCAACCAAAAAGGCTGTGATGTCCACCTAATGACTAGAACTGTATTGGTGCAGCAATTTAATCAAAGCTCTCACAAACTGAAAAACCACCATTTATTAAAATAACCACCACAATACCTTTTCCTAATGTATTTATATATGTACATAATGTGCTATGGTAATTTGAGCTTGAATTCTATTGAAAAGCTTTCGGACCACTTTAAATATTGGAGAAACTGGAGGTGAAGAGGCATCTTCAGGACAGACTTGGAGCCATAAGTTTAAATTCCACCTACCAAAGCACAGTTTTGTAAGGAGGTATTCCATTAGCCTGTCTAGAAACATACCAAAGAGCAAGACTATTTTTTTTGAGATCAAGAACCTCAAAAGCTGGAGAATAGTTTGAGGTAGCCAAAGATATACCATACAAGCCAATTTGTTCAAGAGAAAAGGTGAGTTAAATTCTCTCTGGAGAGGAATAGCACTATCCAAGGCAATAAAGGTCATTTCATTTGCGTGAATTAGCACCGTTTTTCACAATTAAAGCCTCAGAGAAAATGTAAAACTTTAAGACAATCAAGCTATGGGTAAGTGAAATCATTAAGGATCCTAATAAAAATGGAAACAGCATCTAGGAGGCCACACCTGGAATCCAACACAGGACCAGGAAACCTGAACAACTGGCTAACTATGACCTAAGGCAAACCACTCCGTCTCTGGGGCCTCTTTTCCTCACCTCTGACATGGCCTCACAGAAGAGGATGCTGGGAAAGGGGAGGAGATTATGGGAAAGGGGTGTGAAGGAACTTACTGGGCTGATGGAATGTTCTTTATCTGGGTTAATATGCATACAACTGTCAAAAACTAATTAAGCCAAACACTTAAGAGCTATTCATTCTGCTGTATGTTAATTATACTTTCATTAAAAACAAACAGACTTTAGGCCAAGATAGAGGCATAGGTAGATACACTTTCCCTTCTCACACAACCAAAAGAAGGACAACAACAAATTTAAAAACAAAAAAACAACCAGTACTGACAGAAAATTGAACTGTATGGAAGTCTGACAACCAAGGAGTTAAAGAAGAAAGATCCATCCAGACCAGTAGGAGAGGCAGACATGGGCAGCTGGGTGGAAAGGACTCATGGCAAGGCAGTGGCTGGAGGACAAGGTGGGCAAGGGGGCAGCTGGTGGAGCTGGCAGTCCCACATGAGCCAGCAGTCCCACACTCATGTCTGGATAAATCAGGAGGAACAACTGGGGGTTAGGCAGACCAAGAAACCCGAGTTGTAGCAAGGGGGGGGGGGGAGCCTTAAAACCTCTGATTGAGAAAGCCTGTGGGAATTGCTGCAGTGGGAGAAACTTCCAGCCTCCCAAGAAAGTTCACTGGAGAGTTCACTGGAGAAACCCACAGGGTCCTAGAATGTACACAAAACCACCCACCCAGGAATCAGCACCAGAAGGGCCCAATTTGATTGTGGCTAGTGGGGGAAGTGACTGAAAGCCAACTGAGAGCTGAACAAGCAGCATTGTTTCTTCTCAGACCCCTCTCCCACATACAGCACCAAATGCAACAATGTGGGTTGCCCTGCCTTGGTGAACATCTAAGGCTCCACCCCTCACTACATAACAGGTGCACTAAGACAAAAAAAAAAAAAAAGCCCAAATGAAAGAACAGATCAAAGCTCCAGAACAAATAAAACTAAGCGACGAAGAGGTAGCCAACCTATCAGATGCACAGCTCAAAGCACTGGTAATCAGGATGCTCAAAGAATTGGCTGAGTATGGTCACAAAATAGAGGGAAAAGTGAAGGCTGTGAAAAGTGAAATAAAGAAAAATGTACAGGGAACCAACAGTGAAGGAAACCGAGACTCAAATCAACGGTTTGGACTAGAAGAAAGAAATAAACATTCAACCAGAACAAAATGAAGAATCAAGAATACAAAAAAATGAGGAAAGGCTTAGGAACTTCCAGGACAACTTTAAACATTCCAGCATCTGAATCATAGGGGTGCCAGAAGGAGAAGAGGAATAGCAAGAAGTTGAAAACTTATTTGAAAACATAATGAAGGAGAACTTCCCAAATCTGGCAAAGGAAATAGACTTCCAAGAAGTTCAGGAAGCTCAGAGAGTCTCACAAAATGATGGACCCCAGGAAGCACACACCAAGGCACATGATAATGACATTACCCAAGATGAAAGATAAGGAGACAATCTTAAATGCAGCAAGAGAAAAGGAAAGAGTTACCTACAAAGGAGTTCCCATCAGACTGTCAGCTGATTTCTCAGAAGAAACCTTACAGGTAAGAAGAGGCTGGAAAGAAGTATTCCAAGTCATGAAAGGCAAGGACCTACATCCAAGATTACTCTATCCAGCAAAGCTATCATTTAGAATAGAAGAGCAGATAAAGTGCTGCCCAGATAAGGTCAAGTTAAAGGAGTTCATCATCACCAAGCCCTTATTATGAGAAATGTTAAAGGGACTTATCTAAGAAAAAGGATATCAAAAATATGAACTAAAATGACAACAAATTCACAACTAACAACTGAACCTAAAAAAAATAAAAACAGAAACAAACTAAGCAAACAATTAGAACAGGAACAGAATCACAGAAATGGAGATCACATGGAGGGTTATCAGTGTGTAAGGGGAGAAAGGGAATGGGGGAAAAGGCACAGGGAATAAGTAGCATAAATGGTAGGTAGAAAATGGGCAGGGGAAAGTTAAGAATAGTAAAGAAATGTAGAAACCAAACAACTTATATGTACAACCCATGGACATGAACTAAGGGGACGAGGGAATTCGGTTGGGAGGGGGTGTGCAGAGTGGAGGGGAATAAAGTGGGGAAAATGGGACAACTGTAATAGCATAACCAATCAAATATGTTTGAAAAAACAAACAAAAAACTTAAAATCGTTTCCAAGGTTTCTCATGGCACTATGATTCTATGACAACTTACCACAAGAGCCCCTCTTCATACAACAGCCATGTTCCTGAAGTGGTGAGGGAATACTTTTACTAATACTAATACTACTTTTATAAAATCTTGACTAGTCTTCCATAGAACCAGTATTAACTCAAAGATGCTCTATCCTCCCTTCAGACTAACCTTCAATTACAAATCACTGTATATGTGTCTGCTCCAATATATTCTTAATATCGACAACAAATGAAGAATTTGTAAATAGCTGTTCCTTGTGCCTAGACTTGTAATCAGAGTAAACATTTTAATAATTGTTATAATATTTAATTAATTATTAATAATCTATAATACTAATGATAAGAGTAATAAACACAAATAACTCCTACCAGAACTGCTACTTACAGTCATTTAACACTTACTATGTGCTGTGCACTGTTCTGAATAATTTATATACATTTTCCCAATTAATGCACACAACATTCCTAGAATAACAACTATTCATCACACCGTGAGTCATCATAACCTCCTCCCTCCAGACTCTCCTTCTCCACATACTTCATTATATTTCTTAAGTAAATTTGGAATCTGGAGTTTTCCTAAAGCTGAGCTCAGCTGCCCTGTGGTTCTCCAGTTTCCTGTTCCTCCTTGTCAATATTGCCTATTAATATTACTGAGTGGGAAGAAGTGTGAAATATATGTTAGCTGATAAATAATGGAAACCAGGCCACTGGTCCCCTCCTATACAAGAGGTCTCTCCAAGGAATGACTGTGTTTTACTCAGAGCCTCAAAAGGTTCTCCTTCAGCTATCCTCTTGTTTCAAGGCAGGGCTGTACTAAAACCACCTTACACAAATGTTTCTCTGTCTAAGGTCCAAAAGAAATCACTGGAAAGTCTCCCCAGGAAATCCATATTCTTTTTCCACAACCCCTTCCCTGGTGCATGTGAAAACTCATAAATATTTTCTGCATTCTTGCTCTATTCAAGGCACTCCACAGGGAGCTGCCATGTACATACATCTGAATAAATCATTGACCCTACCTTTGAGGAATTTACAGTTTTGTTAGAAGAAAAAGTTTTTAGTTCTGATTAGTTTAGGTTTACACAATGTATTAATATTTTAGCTAGCAGAGTAGACGCTTCCTAAAAATCACAAGTGTTCAAACTGCTACCACCAACCCCCAATGCATTGCTGACAATGTTGTCAACACAGATGATGATGTAGTAGTGTCTGAAAGTCAGATGTGTTTTTCTCAGGCATTCGGTATAGTACAAAGCAAGATGAGATACTTGCAATGTGAGACAGAGAGCTGAAATACTCGGGGAGCAAGGGCTGGACAAATCAAATCAAGCCAGAAAGATATGGAAAGGTTCCTCTCAAAGTGAAGTGAAGGGTATTCTGGACATTGGAATTTTTCCCTATGATATGTATCTACCATTCCTTTTTTTCTAGACTTTCAAAGAGATAAAAACAGGATCTCATTCTCCAAAGTCCAACTTTTCATCGACTTTGCATCCCCTACCATGTCTGTTCTTCTTTAGGGTTAGCACCCTCAGTACCTCTCCCATGCTTTTCCATGCTCCATGCTGCATGTTTTCCATGCTTTTAATCATTTTTGCTGAGTTCCTCTGGACTTTATCCAAGCATCCTGCTTAAAGTATATGGCCCCAAAGTGAAGACAATGCTTTAACAAAGACCTCAAGAGATTAAACATTCCCCTGTTGTTGGAGAAGGTTATACTGCAGCCAAATAAAATTAATAAACTTTCAACAGTTTATCTAAGTGCCCTGTAATTAATGTATTTACTAAAATGCTCAGCCAGAGTGGGCTGGAAATACGTGGAAGTGGAGCTGGAGGAAGGACTGTTCTTCCTATAACTTGACCCACATGAACAGTGATCAAAAGTTCAATGACCAATACTTTGGCCAAATTTCTGGGACCCTAACATGCCTGAACACATTAGGCAAATGAAAGCCTGTGGCATATAAGGCCTCTGTAAACATTACATTTACGTGAATTGAACTAGTGGTCTCAGGAAGGTTTGAAGTAGAAGGTGGGATCGGGAAAGGCAAGGGGACCAGATGTGAACATAACCAAAAACACCACTGCACTTGGCACTTCAGAGCACCTTTGTTGGCAAACTTAGTGTGGAGCCAAAGATTTAATGGATAAAAACACAGAGCCACCCTCTGATGACTAAAGACAGCACACGTGAAGTATGTAGCCAGGGAAGGATTAAACAAATGTAAGCTATTATTTTATCAGCAGTGTATTTCTGATGGACAAGCACAGTGATAAATGAAGGGAAAACTTAGTCATAGCATGTCAGACACGGAAAGGAGTCTGGGAGGGACTCCACCTCCCCCCTCCCCACCAGGCCTCACATTTCCATACGAGGACAAGATTCTCTGCCTGCAGTGGCACCCTGCACTCTCTCTCCAGCTTATCTGATTAGCTGGGTCACTCTGGATTTTCTCTTTTCGAATCTGCTTGCCCACAGAGAGGGTGCTTTTGGCTGTTATGCAGGCTGTGTACATCTCTGTTGTGGAGGTTAGCAGTGGTACAGCTGGGTGGAGAACTTTGTCTAAATTGGAAATGGAGTATTAGAAAGCCAATTAACACTGTATGCCTGAGTATTACCTCAATCCAGTTTCTGTCAATAATAAAACATTTCTTTCATTCTCCTTCTGTTTCTCAATTGGTTCTGAACTCAGGTGGACAAGAGAGGAGTTGTATTTACCCCCTCCCATAAACTCTAACAGGGATTCAGATATCCTACCCCCTACAATCCCTACTTCATTCAGCCATGTCCCCCTCCTTCACAATTATGGATGCAGAAAAGTAAATAGCCATTTCAGCTGCTTGAGGGCAGCAGAGAGAACATATAAGAAATGATTGCTGTCCACTCCCCTGCTTTGGATCCCTGCAAATATGGCTAGAAAGACAAAATAAGAAATTTTTCTTTGCCTTCCCCTAGCCTTCCTAAGGCACACATTTTCCAACTGCATTCCTATTGTAACAGTAAATCAGCTCTGAGGTTGTAAGTGAAGTGCTGCTTCACCATGAAGAATTTGAGAAACACCCCCAGACCCCAAACCTCCCATCCTCAACCCTAGCAAATTCTTTATCCTGCAGAGAAGGAAAGTATAGCTTTGCCCAAAGAAACATACCTAGTCAGTGGGGATGGCACCTTCAGGCTCAAAGGAAATGCTATTTCTTTTTTTTTAATTTTATCTTAATCATTGTTCAAGTAGGAAATGCTCTCTATTTCTGTTTTCTATTACAACATGACACATTCCAATTAATAATAGTGACTCAATCATGGCACTGACTCTCCAGGTGAAAAGATGGACCAGATGCCAGGTGAGGCACAGATGTAATGTACAGTTTTTAAAAGTCCCCAGAAAAGATTCTGAATCACCCCTCCAGGGGGTTGAACCCAGATGTGAACCCAGGTATTGTAACTCAGTAGGGACATGAATGTGAACATGCTGCTGTTTGAAGTCTCAATATCATTATTTTATCTTTAAAAATAGAATTAATAAAGCCTACCTACCATGTAAGTTTATCCTCAGAACTAAGCAAGATGACAGGTAGACCAAGACTTTCCATAACTTCAAACATTCAATGGCTTCTGTATCAATTCAAGATAGGCTAGGATATGTTATAATAACAGACATCCCCATTATTTCAGTGGCTCAACCCCAAAAACTTTATTTCTCACTTATACCAAGTCCATTGTAAATCGAAGTGACTCTCCAGGGCACCTGTCCTCCCTAATTAGAAATTTGGCTGCCTGGACTTTCAAAATGAGGCCTACTGTGTGATCTCAGTGACAGAGGAAGAGAGCACTAGAGGGTCTCACAAGAAATTAAATGTTCCCATTTGAAAGTAACATGTCATTTCTGTCTACAATTCTCTTCTTCCCTTGAGAGTGAGTAAGTAAAATCCTATAAGCAATCTACAATATGTTGGGAACAAGGAAATTAAGAACTAAATTTTAACCTTAATAGACAAGAACCACATTGTAGCTGAAAAGAAATGATAAAAGAGACGGAGTACAGTTAAAGCAAACATCCTGTGTCTAGCAGACGCTCTCCCCTGGGTAGGCTAGATAAGCAGTGTTTTGTAGTTTTTAATGAGAAAATAGAAAACTAGCTAGCTAGAGCCAGGAGATTACTAGGTTAATGAACAAACATCCTGCCTTCCCGCCTTATGAAAGAATGCTTGGTTTGAAATTCCCGCGCGCGAGGTCTTTGTAAGCAAATTACTAACTGCCACGTCTGCTTCTGTATAACGCTTGCCTGACCATATATAAGAACGTAGTTGTAAGCGCTCGGCGCGGCTCTCGTTTGCAGCTCCTTGTGGGCACTGTGTCGCTGGACACTTTAAGAGTTTGCCCCTGCGCAGGTTAAACTTGGCCAATAAAGTAACATCTTTGATACCCTGAAAGTCTCCGATATTTGTTCTCGAGTTTGCTGGATGCTACACAATACTCTATATAGCTCAGAGAATATGGTCCAAAGTAGGTAACTTACTGACCAAGAAGTGGAAATTACCTTCCTTCCACCAAAAAGCAAAATGCAGGCAATAAGACATGCCTGTCATAAGAGAGCACTCAATGGCTTTATCTTCTAACCACACTAACCACTGCCGTCTGTGCAGTAAGAGCAAACCAACATGGCAAAACAACCAACACAAAAGAAATTTGTACTATGAGCCTATCTTAGTTGGATTTTAAGGATGAACAAACCATCTGTCCCCTGACTCTGAGCATTCTCCACCAGAAAGTACTAGCTTAGTGACTACCTGTAATTAGGAAAAATTATTAAACTGAGCTAGATGTAAAAGCCCTAGAAGGAAGCATGATGTCACACTGCACAATTAGCACACTCCTGTACCTATTATTTGCATTCTCCTTCTTCCCTTTGACTCTCAAAGCTAGAACACTTGAACATCTAATGGCCTATACTAATGTTAAAAATTTTTTAACTGATTTCCTCTAATCAACTCTGAAAAGAAGGAATTGCTACTGAAGTTAACAATGCCCTGACCCAGCAGGATTCTCAAAACCCAATAGCCTTGTGACAGCTTCCTTGTGTCCTGTGCTCCTAAGGAGGTTGACCTTCCCCACAGCCTCTACAAAGACACTGCTAGCAGCAGTCACTGGAACCAAAACAGCAGAGTGGACTACAAAAGAATCCATCAGATAAGCAACTGCTTTTTATTTTTATTAAGTTGTGTTTTTGATCAAATAAGCACTGAAATCCAAAGTTAAAAGGTATAGAAACAGGGAAAAATATTAAAGCTGAAGATTCTGTTGACTTAACCAAATATACAAAAAATTCCACCTGACTGCACAGAGGATTTCATATATACTTATTTTCTTCTTGTTCTTTCTGCATAAACAATATGCCCATATTTTGGCCTCTCAACTCTCTTTCCCTCCCAGTAGGGCTTTTCCTGCTTTGATTAGTCATAGTTTGGTTTAGTTTCTCAGCAGGGATGACTCACATTCCCAGTGCTTGGAATAAATGCGTCATTCTACTCTCTCAAGTGTTTGTTTTTCAGCAAGTTCCCAAATACAAACCTGAAGTCAGCCTCGGAAGTTGAGAAGGATATCTCTGCTGCCAGATCATTTGATGAGCAGGTCTCTGGCTTCATTTCTGTCCAGGATCCCACTGCAATTGTAAAGGTGGAGGCTGGCATTGGCATGGTTACATAGTAATGCCAGCTCAAGCTCCCTATAAGCAGAAAGAGAAAAATCTAATGAGGCCAACGTATGGTTCTGGACCTTACTTGTATTTTTTTCTCTTTAGGCACTTGAAGAACTTGTGTCCTAAGATGGTATGAGCCAGTTCTTGGAGGTGGGTCCTGTCAACTGAAGGGACATTATTCCAGGTCTCAGGGGAAGCATAAGAGAGATGATAGTTTCAGGGCAGCCAGGGAGGTTTGGATCTATTCCAAGGATCAGTTTGAAGCCCTTCAAGTGAGGCTATAAATAAAAGGTGGTGGTTGAGGTGGTCACTAATAGCTGCAAACACATAAAAGTATACGTTGTATGCTCCTATAGAAACAAAAATATGTCTCATTCATCCTTATTGCCTAGTACAGTACTTGGCAACATAAAAAAAGAAAAAAGATGCTCACTTTGATGAACAAATGAATGAATGGATGGATGGATGAATGAACAGATGAATTATCATTTCTACTCTGCTATTTTGCCTAAATCAAGTCCATCTAAAATGGATACAGTAGAATACAATGAGACTAAAGAAGGGAGATACTTGGGTTTTAGTATCAACTCTGAAAATACAATAATTAATTGTAGAAGTTCAGGTCTTATATCCCTATCCTTTTTATCTGTTAATATATTGGGCTGATCCCCCCTTCCTCATTGAACAGATGAAAAACAGGCCTGGAGAGGTTCAATGGAGCCAACAACTCCCACCTAGTGTGTAACAAGGCCAGAATTACAGCTGGGTCTCCTCACCCCAGTCAGGCTTATGCCTGCCAGTTAGTCCAAACCTTATAGAAGGCTTTTTAACAAAGGAACAAATGGTTGATAACTTATAACACTATACTTCCTTACTTCTAAGATGGGAAAATGGTTTTAATGTTTCTGAAATCTGAACATGTCATACAACCTGATTTTATATAGTATTTTTTGAGCACCTGCTATAAAGTGATGGTGGTATGTCTTAAGGGGAATTAATATCACCTCATACTATGGAACAATTCTCCACTCCTCATGTTCTTCATGGTCCATTCGATTAACACACCTAGCCTCTCTTTCAGACCCTTACTAATTCTTTAGCAGGAGCTATTCTTCTCTTTGTTGTTTTAAGTTTTAAAGGGTTAAACAATCATGGAGTGGCCTACAGTTGTCCAGTTTGGTTAGTAAGCAGATAAGATGTCATATTCAGAGGCAAACAAAATGTTATCATGCCCACATTGGTCAGCAGAGTTAACATGACATTTTTCAAAGTCCTTTACCAGTAAAAATTAATAATAAAGGTTAGAATTAATCAAAAACTTTATTTATGTATTTTAGACAGAGGGGAAAGGAGAAAGAGAGGGAGAGAAACATCAATGTGTGGTTGCCTCTTGCACATCCCCTTCTGGAGACCTGACCCAGGCATGTGCCCTGACTGGGAATCAAGCCAGTGACCCTTTGGTTCACAGGTTGGTGCTCAATCCACTGAGTGAAACCAGCCAGGGCTATAAAGGTTAGATTTTCATCTCTATATGCTTGGTTTCTTTGTCTCTCAACTAATTCTGAACTCAAGGAGGTAAAGGGTCACTATTTATTGCCCTCTGAAACTACCAACTTAGATCCAAAAAAGAAAATACACTGTAGAACTCCTCTGATGAAAAACAAATTTAAAAAAGTTGTTAAAAAGATTTTATTTATTTATTTTTAGAGAGAGGGGAAGGGAGAAAAAGGGGGAGAGAAACAGCAATGTGCAAGAGATACAATGATCGGTAGCCTCTTACATGCCCCCAACTGGAAACTTGGCTCACAACCCAGGCATATGCCCTCACCAGGAATCAAACCAGCAACCTTTTGGTTCGTAGGCCAGGAACCAGTCCACTAAGCCACACCAGCCAGGGCAGAAAAAAAATTTAAGTAGAAAACAAATACTTAAACTTAAGGAAAAAGGTATCTATGAAATCAACTTTGAATAAATATGGTATATATCAAGTTTGGAAGTTATTAGAGGAAATATATTTGAATAAGGACTACAGAAGGGCATGCTCAGAATGGCTGGAAACCCATCATAGAGCTAGCCAACCTCTCAAACTTGCTTGTAAGTTTCATTCTGCTTCTGCAATCAGACTAGCCACTGTTGAAATCACTCTTTCCACAGATAACTAACAAGTTGAAGGCATGCTCCTTGTTTTTTTTTCTTCTTTAGATTTTATTTATTTTATTTTTAGAGAGAGGGGAAGGGAAGGAAAGAGGGAGAGAAACATCAATGTGTGGTTGCCTCTCGTGTGCCCCCTACTGGATACCTGGTCCGCAATCCAGGCATTGCCCTGACTGGGAATCGAACCAGTGACCCTTTGGTACGCAGGCCTGTGCTCAGTCCACTGAGTTACACCAGCCAGGGAAAGCATGTCCCTTTTTAAAGAGACCAGAGACAATCCAGTGGTATATGTAGCTTTTTTTGAGCTGAAAGGAAAACCACAGCTTTAGGGAGAAATGCTGCACTGATTTCAAGCCAGTAAGAAGAGGCTACAGACAGTCACAGAGGTCTTGATAAAAGCATGACATGGATCTGTCATGACATAGGGTACTGTGCCCACCTCCCTAATTTTTCTACCTTCCCACATCTATCTCATTCTCTTCAAACTGATGCCTCCCTGCAGTTGCTCCATGAAGAACTTGAAATTTGGACTGGACAGCACAATGAGAGCTTGTGCAAATTGCAGGGAGCACAGAGATGGAAGAACAGGAAGAAAGTTGTGGGTGAGGGACTGAATGTTTTAAACAGCCTTGGTTTGAAAGAAAAATCCTGAATGACTGAATTTTTGTAATCAAAGGACTGTGGTCTGGCCATTCTTTCTCTGAAGTATATTTTGGAATATTTACCATAAGCCACTGAATTTTTCTTTTAAAACTTCGGACCTGTGAGGGTTCAATACATATACAGCAATGGCGATGCTTTAAGGTGAAAATAAAAGATTAAATGTATAAGGCTATCTTTGTTTCTTCCCAAAACCCAAGTAAAGTAAAGGACAGCAAAGGATATTTTTAAGCCATAAACAAACAAAAACAGGGAGAATACTACAAGAACATAGGAGATACTAGCTGCAAAATACTGGAAGTTAGAATGCAGATCAAAGAGTGGTAAATGACATAGCAAACCTGAATCTTAACTCAGTAGTGGAGAAAAATATCCACCTCACTTTATCCCCTAGAAGCTCCAAAACTGGGGTTGGAGGAAGTATAAACTAAGCAGGCCTGTCTGAGAAGGGCTTAGATCCCTGAATGGCCTCCCCTATTCCACACACCTGGGTTATATGCCCATTCCCCACACACCAATAAAATAATTGGAAGTTTATTTTCTATACAGAGTAAAAGAGAGGGCCTCTAGACTGGGGGTGGATATGTGGAACAGTTGAGGGGGTTAGATGAATGTATGCGTATCAGATACTGAGAGCATCAGCCATCTTCCCTTATCTGTTTCCCAGAATGTTAGAAACCAGGTTTTTAAAAATTTATTTTTAGCCCTGCCTGGCATAGCTCTGTGGATTGAGCGCGGGCTGCGAACCAAAGCATCACAGGTTCGATTCCCAGCCAGGGCACATGCCTGGGTTGCAGGCCATGGCCCCCAGCAACCACACTTTGATGTTTCTCTCTCTCTCTTTCTCCCTCCCTTCCCTCTCTAAAAATAAATAAATAAAATCTTTAAAAAATTTTTATTTTTAGAGAGATGGAAGAGAGGGAGAAAGAGGAAGGAAAACATTGATGTGTGAGAGAAACATGGGTCAGCTGTCCCTTGCATATCCCCAACCAGGGACCTGGCCTGCAACCCAGGTGACCTTTAGGTTTGCAGGACAACACCCAACCCACAGAGCCACACCAGCCAAGGTAGCAGCCAGGCTTTTATCTTCCAGGCAGGAAAAGGAAAAAAGCTGACCAGCTCAAGAGGAGACAGCTAAGGATTCTGACACTGGAGGTTTCTGATGATCATCCTATGATGAAGTCCACAGTTGACAAGCCCTATGCATTCATTAGAGCTTCCAATTAGCATTCCAACCTACTCCTAATGCCTACAGACAATTCAAGGATCTCCAGGCATTTTTAGAAAGCCCCTTATGTAAAACTGGGAGACCAAAACAAATAGAAGCAAGCAACTTAGAGGATAGTAACCATGCAAGACGAAGAAAACTTCAAAACCACCAAACGTATACAGATTGAGAATTAAGAGAATTTATTGCAGTGCTGAAACAAGAACAGTGTAATATAAAAAAGCAGGATTCCAAAGTAAAGAGAATTAAAAACACGATGGAAGAAAAAAATCACTCAATAAAAAGATTAGAAAGCTGAGGAAAAGTACTAGAAAGTAAAGAAAAAAAAGATGAGAATAAAGAGAAATCAATCCAGGAAGTTCAATACCCAAGTAAAAGAAACTCCAGCAAAAGACAACAGAGAAAATAAGAGAAAGAAAATCATCAGTTAAAAAAATTGACAAAATTTCCCCAAATTTAAGGGGCACTGAGTTTCCAGACTGAAAGGACACAGGACTGTATAAATCAACCCACATTGAGATACATCACTATGAAATTTAGAATCCTGGGGACAAAGACAAGATCCTACAAGCTTCCACAAAGAGAAAAAAAAATCACATATGATTAGGACATTTTCAGAGAAGCAGAGTTTAAAAAAAATTCACCTCCCACATATCTGATTCTCGGGAAGCTGCTAGAATATGTAAAGTATGCTGCAAAAAGAGGCAGTAAACCAAGAGGAAGGCTGACAGCCACTACAAGAAAGAAGCAAAGGGAACTTGATAGACACTGGCAATCTATCAGCCTGATAGAGAATGGCAATCCCAGAAGCCAGCTGTGTCCCCAGTAGAGAGAGTAACTAAGCAATGTCCACCGAAACAGATTACAGGCCTGGGGAGAGATTGTTTCAAGAAGATGAAATTGACAGAAAACCTGATAAATCTCAGCATCTTGAAAATTTTAAACAACTTTCAAAGAGTCTGGGGTTGGTAAATACACAGAAAACCAAGCAAATAGAAAAATAAACCAATGAATAAGAAGATAATTACTAACTTCACGAAAAACTACATGTGGTGCAAAAATAATAACTTAATCTAAGTTTTACTACAAGCCTCAGCTCTAATAACAAACATATATAACAATCTAATCAAAGTTACATTAATTATATTTGGAAGATGGGATTTGAGGAAGGGAGCACATGTGTGATGGAGTCGGGTGTGGGAGGAGAAGAGAGCTAAATCCTCATCTGCAAAGTGAGAAGACCAACCTTGAACAACGAAGTATCCTATTGAACTACATAGTCTTAAAAATCAACCAATGAGCTAACATAAGTCAAAGTGGTTACTTCTGAATCAGAAGAAATAGGGGGGTGGTACTGAGGACCACTATTTTAGAAAGAAAGTTAATAAACCCAATAGAATTATTTGACTCTTTAAATATGTGCATTTTTAATATAAAATAAAACTAATAGACCAATTAATTAAAAGGTAAGATTAACATAAAACAAACAACATTTTTGGTTCTGAGATTCCATTAAAATGCTAAAATATAATTTGGAAAGAAGATGTAATTTAGAGGTAAGGACTAGGCACTATCCTATTAAATCTTTTTAAGAAGGTAAAGGGATTGAGAAGTACAGATCGGCAGTTACAAAATAGTCATGAGGATATAAACCACAGCAAAGAGAATGTAGTCAGTAATATTGTAATAACTATGTATGATGTCAAGTGGATACTGAAAATATCAGGGGAACCACTTTGTAAGTATATATGATTATTTAACCACTGTGTTGTACACCTGAAACTAATACAAAATAATATTGAGTGTAAATTGTAATTAAAATTAAACAAAGGAAATCCTTTTAAGAATTAAACACTGGCAATAATTTTGGATATGAAATCAAAATTACAAGCATCAAAAGCAAAAATAAAGAAGTAGGACTACATCAAACTAAAAAGTATCTGCACAGAAAAAGAAAACACTAACAACATGAAAAAGGCAACCTATAGAAGGGGAGAAAATATTTGCAAATCATAGATCTGATAAGAAGTTAATATGCAGAATATATAAAACACTAAAACCCGAGAGGAGGAAGATGGTGGCAAGGTAGGAGGGAGCAGATTCCACTTACTCCTACACATGGGAGAAAAACCTAGCTGATCTATGGAGTGAAAGAGCAAACAGCCAACAGCACCTCAGCATATATGAAAATAGGAGACCAAAAATTGTAGTGGATACTGAAAAACCAGACGGTAAGGAGAGTGCTTCAGGACAATAAGGTCCTAAGAACCAGCGCAGGGACCAGGGCAGCTGCAGCCCCAGGCCAGCGCCAGTGGGTCTGCCACAGGGTCCTTGGGAGAGAGCTGGGTCAACTGCTCCCTCCCCAGCCAAACAAGGTTTGAGCAGCCCCAGGACAGACCTGGTTGCTTGAAGTTGCAGAGAGGAGAATGAGGACTAAGTGGCAAACACACAGGGGCTGTGATCACCCACGGAGTCTGTGGATGCCAGTTGGGGAGAGGTGAGAGTTGCACCCTGACGGGCCCTGACCCCGATAGTCACCGGTCTGGTTGGAGAACTGAACTGTGGGAGAGGCCAGGACGCTGTACTGAGTAGCAGGCTTGAGTAGGAGGAATTTCTCAAAAATAAAAAGTGAAAAAAGGGACACTGTTTGGGGAATTCTCCTACAGCAATCGCTCTGGCCCCCTTCCCACCCAGCTGTGCAACTCTTCCAGGGTGTCGCTGGAAGCCCTTCGTGCCCCCACAGCATTGGGAAGGGTGCACACCGGAACCCATGGGGCCAGAGGTGACTGGGCCGAGCACGAGGGCCCGAAACCCTGCTCTGTACAGAGTGCGCTCTGTGGAAGGCCCTGGCCCACAGTGGTAACGCCAGGGACAGTGCGCTCTGAGGAAGGCCTGGATCCCACACCCAAGAGGACAGGCGCCAGGCTAGCTCTGAGGAGAGTGAGAGCAAGGCTGACTGAGTACAGATCAGGAAGGGAGAAAAGCCCCTCAGCCTGCTGTGCCCAGCAAGACCAGAAAAAACAGTGTGACCAATTTGAAACGAGCAAGGGGCTTTTTCTTTCTTTTTTTTAAGTAATTTTTTATTGTTTAATTTTTATTATTTTTTAATCTCTCAATTCCTTTTTCCTCTCTCCATCTTTCTTGTTTTATTCCTTCTTCTTTCCTTTCCAATTTTATCTCTTCTTCCTTCCTTCTTCTACTTTTTTTATTTTTTATTTTCAATACCCACAAGTGAGACAAAAAAACCTGCAGCTGTGAAGACCAGAGCTTGAACGAATAAGGGGGCATCCGAACAGCTGAGACAGTGACACAAATTTCACTTTGCTATTACAGACAAGCTGCAAGTTATTGAACATTTGTATTATCATTTTTTCCATTACTCTTACATCTTTTATTTTAATAGTATTTTTGTATTCCTCTTTTTCTGTTTAGTCTCCTTTGCTTGGTGGGTTATATTCTATCACTTGACAGGTTTCCCCTGTTCTCTCTTTTTCATAGTGCATTGCTAATTTACTGTCCTTCACATCACTTGTGTTCCATTAGCACACTACTCAAGGTCCTATACTCCCTATTCTTGTTACCCAAATCACATAGATTCTGTCAAATGATTGTTGCTCTAATATTACTGTAAATGATAGCTGTTCCATACAAATGTAAATACTACACAACACCCTTCCCAGATCTTAGCCCACTTCACGGTTTCCTAAACTCCGTTACTGTAGTGGTTAACTCTATTCTCTCTCACACTAAACCTATTTACTAGCCTTTACTCTCACCTTACCTCAGAGTCTGACCTCCCACAACCTCACTGCTTTCTAGATCCAACTCACAATCCTTCCCTCCCCAATAAGAGTCTTATCTTCTTTCCATCCTTTCTAAAAAGGGGCTACTTGGGTGGAAGTTCCCAGTTAACACTATACACAGCCAAAGGCTTTCCTATCTCTTCTCTACCAGCTGCTGCTGTAAATATCATAGAATACTTTCTTGCTGTCTTAAACCATTTTGCCTTCCTCCTCCAAATGATCACAAAAAAGAGTAGATGGAAGTGGTGAACACTAGGATACTCGCTGGAAGAGGAAACCCAACAACAAAGGAACCACCAAGAGATAGCAGCAGAAGAAGGTGAAGGAGGGAGTGGAGCCACACTAATCTCAATCCAGGACCTCTATAGAAATACAACTAAATAGTGGAGAAATTACACAGAAGGAACAACTGAAGAAGAGCAAGAGAGGATCCTCAAAACCTTGTACACATGGAACAACCAGCTTCAACACAACCTGCTTTTACCAGCACAACAAAATACAACTGGTGGTGGACAGAGTGACCCTCAGGTACCCAGCTGGTGGGAAGGACCCACCAAAGAAAGACCCAACAACAATCAAAACCCAAAGACAAACACAGAGCCAACTTAAATGACAATGTAAGACCAATGAGCTCAGGAGATTAAGGAGACTGTACCACTGAATCTTACAGGTATTCTACCACAGAAGTTCACACCATAAACCCAGGGAGCCAGAACAGATCAATTTAAGAAGCTGAAGCTAACAAGAAGAGTATCAGAAACAATGAGAAGACAAAGAAACAATCCCCAAATGAAAGGAAAGTAGGAAGCCTCAGAAAGAATGCTAAATGAAATAGAGGCAACTCAACGATCAGATATTAACTTCAAAACAATGGTTATCAGGAAGCTCAATGAACTCACAATGAACTACCAGAAACTGTTATGTTATAGATATTACATGTTTATGATATTGTTATGTTACAGAATTACATGCTTATGATTTTGTAATAAAAAAGGGGTTTTATTTGTGCCAGATCCTGTATACATACACCAAATCATTACATTGTATACCTAAAACTTATACAATGTTAGATGTCAATTATATCTTAATCAATCTAGGGAAGGGGGAGAATGAAACACTATGTGCAACAAGCTTTCTCCCTACATTCTGTATTAAATTTTTGACCTGATTTTTTTCTTTTTTTTTCCTTTTTTTTTTTTGCTGCCTCTCTGGTTCTTGTACTACCCACCTAGCACACTGAGAAGATGAGACTTTTTGGAAACAGCAGGAACTGAAACTGCTTTCAACAAACACTGCTAATGGAATAAGAGGTATCTGTTAGATGCCTGGCACAAGGTCATAGAGAAGCCTTACAGAGTGCCCAATTACATCGTGTCCCAACTCCTTTATCAGAATGTCTGTACACTCAAGGTGATATGGGGAGGGCAGTGGAGGCTATAAATGGATGTGGCAGAGGAGAGGAATGAGATTAGCAATTTAAAAAAGTCAGAAACCTTAAATGACCTGGAGTTCAGGAGTAAGATAGCAAAAGTGTTGACAGAATCTGAGTCAAATCCAGCAAGAATATTTTAAAATTGTCACTGCTCCTTCACAGTTTTCTCTGAAGATAATTAATGGGGGAAAGGTTATTCTTTGGGGGAGGATATATTGAGAACATCACCCAAACCCATATTTTAAATAATCAAAATGATGTTCTCCTATGTAGCCCTTAAGATTTTTAATTTTTTGATTCCTAAAGTTCCTCTACTTAGTGGAGCTCATGAGGAATAAACAGTTTCATACTTCAAGCTTTTAAAGCAAAATGTTTTTTTAGAATACCAAATGACAGCCAAATAGGGGCAAGATCAATAGACTGGCCAAATGTGAACTAGCCAGGAGCTCACTTCCCAAAGACCCTGACTGGACTCTTCATAAAAGTTTCTCAAAGGTGTTCAGCCCTGGGCTTCCTGCCCAGCCCTGGGTGAATGCTGAAGCCAATGCTGCAATGCTGTGACAACTGCCTGCTTCCAGTGCTTTGGCAGGGTAGGGGTTTACTAGTTCACTACTATCAGGACATATCTAGTATCCTTATGGGGTAGAAAAATGACTTTTGAGTTGTTTTGTTATGGATTATTCCACTGAGCCCCATCTTGCATGAAGACTACCCACAGCCACAGGGAACACCTGATCTCATCTTCAAACCTGAATGAAAAAAGGCAAAATAACAAGGTAGAAATACTGCCCCAGAATGCAGAGCATACATTCATTCCAAAAACAAAAAGAGCTAATTTCTGAATTATCTATTTGGGAGAAGCCTACCTTGCAAAGAGAATTGATGAACAGCGTGTTTATTTTTAGTGTGTCTATTAATTTAGTTCCAGCTCTGGAAACTGACTACTGGAGTTCTACTGCCTGTTCCACACTTACCAGTTTAGAAATACTACTTAATCTCTCAATGCATCAGTTTTCTCATCTACAATAAGGGAATGATCATAGTATCTACCTCATAGGACTATGTGAAGATTAGGGTAGATAATGTGTCTAGAAATCACTAAGGCATGGTAATTGGCACATAGTAAGTGCTGAAGAAATCTTAACTACCGTTGTCTTAACAGCTGCCTCCCCCTGTTGCTTAGGCTGACTCCAGAGGCAGAGAGGAAAAATGTTGAAGGTATGGCTGCCACATGTGCACCAAAGCCTATGGCCTGATGAGGCCCACATATGGGGTTTCAGTTTGAATGGTATTAAAACTAGTACACACAAAGCAATCCATTTAAAGGAGAATGACAGCTCAAAAGGGGGCATGCCGCATGACTTCATATAGAATGGGCCATTTGGAGACTATTTAAATGGTGTTTACTTTAAATGAGCCATCCTCTATGAAACAGACAGTGAATACCTTCATTTCCGTTTTTGATTCAATGTACTTGTCCTAGACTCCCTTGCTACACCAGCTGCAAAACAAAGAGAACACACTGTACTTAAATTAACCTAGAGTTTTTCCTCTGCAGAGACTAGAAGACCATCACACCACTGGATTACTTCAGGGCCAGGCCTGGAATCATTAGCAAGATGAGCAGGGAATAAAGGGGTAAGGGCAATAGGAAGGGGCACAGAGGAAGTGGTGCTCCCAAACTGTGCAGGCCTGGGCAACCACCCAGCTAGACTCCCTCTGCTTCTTAAGGAAGTCTCCAAACACCTCAATGCTGCCTTCTCAAACTGGAACTTATTTAGGGGGTGACATTCTTAGACTTCAATTGTCTCACTAGTAAGACAGAGATATCATATCAGATATTGTTCTTATAATCACATTGGCAGCTGCTACAAGATCCAAGAGATATTTTCATCTCTGAAATAGGACTGAAATTTTCCTTACAGATGACAGTTTTTTGTAGGTATGGAAGTATTTGATATGGGTCATTTTTCAAAATCATAGGAGGCAGTCTAAAATTTAGTTTTGAAAATACAACTACAGACTATTAGAACAATTACAATAATTATTTTCTTCATTTATTACTCTAAAAAACTGTCATGAATAGTTTTGAAGATCCTGTCTTCCAAGGGAAGAAGAGTGAAGGGAAAAAAGGAAGAACATGATGGAGTATTCAGTTCATGGTTGGGAGAGAAAATTTTTTATGTAATACTAGTGAAGAACTTTGCTAATTATGTGCAAAAATTATTTTTATAAAAAGAAAAATAATATGAGAAAAACATCACAATACTGTAGTCAATTTTACCTATCAATCATGCCCACTAATAGTAAGTTAAATACAAGATGTATGTAAAGACATTGTCCTATTCTTAGGGGAGTCCTGGACAAACTCACTCAACACACAGCAAAGACACAGCCACACCACACAACAACTCTGCTCCACAGAGGCAAAAGTAGATAATTTACATTTGCAAAGTTAGGTATCACATAGAATTTCTTATATTTAGAGAGTTACTATTTTCACTGAAAATTAAAATAGCCACTTAAATTCTTCCCATTAAAATAATCCACTTTATCTTTTTAAAATATATTTTATTGATTATGCTATTACAGTTGTCCCATCTCCCCCCCCCCCATTATTCCCCTCTGTCCTGCACACCCCCTTCCATCTGCATTACCCTTCTTCAGTTCATGTCCATGGGCCATACATAAAAGTACTTTGGCTTCTCCATTTCCTATACTATTCTTAACCTCCCCCTGTCTATCTTCTACTTACCATTTATGCTACTTATTCTCTGTACCTTTTTTCCCTTTCTCCCCACCCATTCCCCGCTGATAACCCTCCATGTGATCCTCATTTCTGTCATTCTGTTCCTGTTCTAGTTGTTTGCTTAGTTTGTTTTTGTTTTTGTTTTAGGTGTGGTTGTTAATAATTGTGAGTTTGCTGTCATTTTACTGTTCATATTTTTTATCATCTTTTTCTTAGGTAAGTCCCTTTAACATTTCATATAATAATGTCTTGGTGATGATGAACTCCTTTAACTTGACCTTATCTGAGAAGCACTTTATCTGCCCTTCCATTCTAAATGAAAGCTTTGCTGGATAGAGTAATCTTGGATGTAGGTCCTTGCCTTTCATGACTTGGAATGATTCTTTCCAGCCCCTTCTTGCCTGCAAGGTCTCTCTTGAGAAATCAGCTGACAGTCTGATGGGAACTCCTTTGTAAGTAACCCTCTCCTTTTCTCTTGCTGCTTTTAGCATTCTCTCCTTACCTTTAATCTTGGCTAATGTAATTATGTGTGTTCGTGTGTTCCTCCTTGAGTCCAACTTTTTTGGGACTCTCTGAGCTTCCTGGATTTCCTGGAAGTCTACTTCCTTTGCCAGATTGGGGAAGTTCTCCTTCATTATTTGTTCAAATAACTTTTCAATTTGTTCCTCTTCCTCTTCTCCTTCTGGTACTCCTATTCACGTTTAAAGATGTCTTAAACATTCCTAAGCCTCTCCTCATTTTATTGAATTCTTGTTTCTTCATTCTGTTCTGGTTGAATATTTATTTCTTCCTTCTGGTCTACACCATTCATTTAGGTCCCAGTTTCCTTCCCATCACTGTTGGTTCCCTGTACATTTTCCTTTATTTCAGTTATAATAGCCTTCATTTTTTCATCTAATTTGAGCCCAAAATCAACCAATTCTGTGAGCATCCTGATTACCAGTGTTTTGAACTATGTATCTGATAGGCTGGCCATCTCTTTATCACTTAGTTGTATTTTTTTTAGAGCTTTAATCTGTTCTTTCATTTGGGCCATTTTTTGTTTGTCTTGGCGCGCCTGTTATGTAGTAAGGGGTGGTGCCTTAGATGTTCACCTGGTCAGGGGAACCAACGTTGCTGAATTGTGATGCTGTGTGTTGGGGAAAGGTCTGAGCAAGAACAATGCTGCTTACTCTGCTCTCTGCCCCCACTATCCACAATCAAATTGGGCCCATCTGGTGTTAACTTCCAGCGGGGTGGGCTTGCGTACATTCTAGGACCATGTGGGTCTCTCCAACAAACTCTCCTGTGAAGCTGGGAGTTTCTCCCACTGCTGCCTTACCCCCCACAGATGTTTTCAATCAGAGGTTTGAGGCTTTATTTCCCCACACTGGAACCCTGGGTTGTATGGTCTATCTCACTCCTGAGTTGTTGCTCCCGGCTTATCTGCACATGACTGTGGGACCTCCCAGTCTGCAATCTGCTGCCTTGTAGGGCCCACCAGCCACTGCATTGCCGGCCCCAGTCCTCCAGCCACTGCCTTGCCACAAGTCCTTTCTGCCTGGCTGCTTGTCTCCGCCCCTCCTACCGGTCTGGATGAATGTTTCTTCTTTAACTCCTTGGTTGTCAGACTTCCATACAGTTCAATTTTCTAGCAGTTCTGATTGTTTTTTGTTTTCAAATTTGTTGTTGTCCTCCTTTTTGTTGTGTGAGGAGGCACAGTGTGTCTATGTACTTCTCCATCTTGGCCAGAAGTCTCCACTGTATCTTTTAAACTTTTCCACTGTAGGTTAGACAACAGCATGAAGTATTCAGAAACATCAAATTGAGACATGCTTTTATTTACATATCATATTTCTCTACTCGATAATCCCTGCTGCTTTCCTACCTCAAGATTGTTTCTTTCTAGTTCCGGCCAAGATGGAGGTGTAGGTAGAGACCCTTCCCTTCCTCACACAACCAAAAGGGGGATAATATCCAATCTGAAACCAATAAACAACCAAAAGCACCAGAAAATCAAACTGCATGGAACTCCAACAACAAAGGAATTAAAGAAAAAATCAACAAGAACAACCAAACTGGTAAGGTGGTAGACCTCGCCAGCTGACTCAGAAAAACCCCAGTGACTGGTGGACCTTGGGAGCAGGGCTGGCTGCTGATCTCAGCAGGCTGTGTGGGAGGGGCTGACTTAAGGGGACTCAGAGGTGGCTGTGGGCTACAGCGGTTGCAGCGGTGAGAGAAACTCCCAGTCTCACACAAGAGTCTGTTGAAAAGGGCGCTAGAAACAAGCAGGCAAGCCACACCTGTACCTCTCTAGCCCCTCCCCCACAGGCAGCCCCACAGCACAGCAAAGAGGGTTGCCCAGCCAGGGTGAATACCTGAGCACCCCCACCCTTACAACCTATCAGCTGGGCCAAGACAAAGAAATATGGCCTAAATGAAAGAACAAAGGAAAGCCTCATAAAAAGAGCTAAGTGAGGAAGTGATCTCCAATCTATCTGATGGAGAATTTAAAGCCCTGGTAATCAAAATGCTCACAGATCTGATTGAGCTTGGTCAAACACTGAAAAAAACAAATGAAGGCTACCCAAAATGAAATAAAGCAGAATGTTCAGAGAACCAACAGTGACAGGAAGGAAACCAGGACTCAAAGCAATAATTTGGAACAAAGGGAAGAAATAAACATCCATCCAGAGCAAAATAAAGAAATAAGAATTCAAAAAAGTATAGAGACTCTTACAAACTCCTGGGACAACCTGAAACATTCCAACATCCAAATTATAGACGTGCCAGAAGGAGAGAAGGAAGACCAAGAAATTAAAAACTTATTTGAATGAATAATGAAGGAAAACTTCCCCAATCTGGCAAAGGAAATGGACTTCCAGAAAGTCCAGGAAGCTCAGAGAGTCCCAAAGAAGTTGGACCCAAAGAAGAACACACCAAGACACATCATCATTAAGTTAGTTACCCAAGATGGAAGATAAAGAGACAATCCTAAAAGCAGCAAGAGATAAGGAGACAGTTACCTGCAAAGGAGTTCTCATTAGACTATCAGCTTTCTCAAAAGAAACCTTGCAGGCAAGAAGGGGCCAGAAAGAAATACTCAAAGTCATGAAAGGCAAGGACCTACATCCAAGATTACTCTATCCAGCAAAGCTTTCATTTAGAACAGAAGGGCAGATAAAGTGCTTCCCAGATAAGGTCAAGTTAAAGGAGTTAATCATCACCAAGACATTATTATATGAAATGTTAAAGGGTCTTATCTTAAGAAAAAGAAGATAAAAAATACGAATGATAAAATGACAAAAAACTCACAACTATCAACAAATAAACTTAAAAGAAAAGAAAAACAATGAAAACAAAAACTAAGCAAACAACCAGAACAGGAACAGAATCAGAGAAATGGACATCACACAGAGGAATTTCAGTCGGGGAGGCAGAAGGGAGGAACGAAGGTGGGAAGGTACAAGGAAGACGAAGCATGGTTAGTAGGCATAAGGTAGACGGGGAGAGATAAAAAATGGTATGGGAAACAGAGGACTCAAATAACTTATATGTACAACCCATGGACATGAACTAAGGGAGGGGAATGCTGGAGGGTTGGGAGGGGCAGGGCAGAGGGGGGGATAGAGGGGGAGACATTGGGAAGACTGTAATAGCATAATCAATAAAAATATATTTTAAAAAAGATTATTTCTTCCTCTAGCCAATATTCTTAGTTTCAGAACTTCCTGTCCAAATTATTCCATATATCAAGCAATTTCATTATTTTGAAACATCTTTGTATCAGAAATTAAAGATGCTTAGGAATATGTATAGGAATGCATATATATAGGAATACATATTTGTAGGTATATATAAACGCATTATATAATGTATACATCTATTGTGTATTTATTATAATATATAATAGATACATTAAAAAAGGGAAAGCTCTCAGTTTTGGCAGCTCTTCCTTTCTGGGTTTCCTTTTCCAATACTTGAGTCTTTTAGCCAGTCCCAGCTTTTTTTCTTTCACTGCTATTTAGATTCCAAGCCTACACATTCTGGTTTTATAAACTAGTGCCACCTTCCTGAATATCCATGGCGTGACTGTCTTTCCTTAGTTCTCTCCGCTGTTGCTCTAGGGCAGGAACTGACACCAGAACAAAGGAGACAAGAAAGCCCTGGGCTGGTATGCACCAGCAAAGCCTAACCAAGGCCACATGCCAGGTCATGCCACTGCTTCTCAAGCACTGATGCCACAGCAAGGCTTTGGGTTTCCTTTCCTGCAACATGGTGCCACCTAAGGCACAGGAGACCCATGAGAGAATGACCTTCAAGATCATTTTTGTGAACCAGGTAAAAGAGCACCACCTACTGAACAGAGGACACAAGCACCTCTTAGGTTTTGAGGTTTTTCCCTTGCGGCTAATGAAATGAATAAATAAGGGAGTACATTGGCACTAGGACTGTTTTTCCAAGTCTCACCCTCCATTCTGACCTAGGACACAGACAACCTAGTTTCTCTTGAACTTAAGTACAAAATGGATGGTCAAACTACACCAAATCATACTGTTCCAGATAATCACAAGTACACTTTAGTACTTTACCCACATGAGAATATTCATGAATATCAAGCCTGAGATAAAAATCACAGCAATAAGAACTGATATATACTTGCCTGCCGAAATCATTTGGAAGAAATCATCCTGATTTCTTTTGTATGCCAAAGATGGTAAATGCAGTGCTAAGAAGGCAAGCAAGAATTAGTCCAAAGCAAGCCACAAAGAAAAGAATGACCTGACACAGATTTAGAAAGGGGTAGGCATTATTTGAACCCTCATGAGAGATGTAACAGCAGAACACAGTCCTCAATCACCAGTGGCTTTCTGAAAAGATGAAAAGGGGTACAGTATTTAATCTATGCCCATGAAACACATGTATGTGTACTAGCCCAGAATAAAGTTTCCTCAGTTCCAGAAACAAGCTTTCTTTACTTTGCATTCTCTGTGGTAAAAACACTTAATCATGACCATTCTGAAATGACTTTAATTTACCATTTCCTTATACATAATTTCTGGTTGCATGCTGTAGGAGCAGTCTAAATAGTATTGCTCATTTTGAGCCATCAAGAGAGAGGAAAAGTTGGCTTTCAATTGCACACAGGAGGGTCTGGACCCTGAAATCTTGGCTTTTCCCTAAAATTTCCCACACAAAATCAAGAGAGAAAATGTCAGAGAGCTGGTCTATTGGGCAGGCCAGAGAGTAGCATTTTGCCCAAGATGAAGTAATGTCTACAGTCTCTTACTTTTGAATAGAAAAATGAAATCAGATCCTATGTGAGGGCACACAGAGTTTTTAACACTTTTCATTTGTTCATATGCTTTTTCTTGTACATTTGGAAAGAGCTTAACTTAGTCTAGTTCATTACTTAAGGCTTCCCATGAAAAGTATAAGTGGGGCATTTTATTCTTCTAGGATGTAAAAATACACTAAATTAAACTCTACAAAAGAAAAACTAAATAAAAAATTACCAAATGGGAAAATAAGGATGAACTACAATTTATTTCTTTTAAAATCTATTGCACCTGGAGAAAAGGCATACATTCTAATCAGAAGCTCAGCTAAAGAAAGGACACTGCACTCACTGTTGTCACTATCAGTAGTGGGTTTAAATGCTTCTTCCATGAACATATTACTTCTGTCTGATTATGCACAACACATTTATTCAACAAATAAGTGTTAAGAGCCTATTATAGACTCTGGATCTCTGTGCTTAATAGGTTAGCTACATTTTGGCAGGGAATATGGGCCAACAATAACACATAGGCTGACATTTCTGTCTGCCCAAATGACATTATGCTGAGGAAGTTAAATAAGAAAGGAGCCAAGCAAGTCAATCTAAATCTATGGCCTTGATTTAGCTCTCTTGAGAAAAAGGACAGTGGCTTCTCAGCTAATAAAATTCTTAGTATGGTCATCAGGCTACACTCTGAACCATTAGCCTTCTTTTCTACAAACAGCCAGGGGGAGTGATTTCCCTCAAGCAGCTAGGACTCAGAGGCCCACCTTCTGATTTCTATCCTTTGTCCATGGGCTGCTATCATTTCTGTCCTTGTTATTTGCATCATTTACATTATGCTGCTCCCAGGTGCTTTGCTTCTTTCAGGAAATCAGCTGATGCCTGGCAAATGTGTTAATCAGATTGATGTGGCACTGTGATGGAAACTGAGTTGAGGGACAGGTCTTACCACTCATATTTCACAGATAGTACATCATTTTAAAGAGCATTGTGCGAAAGAGAGGATGTCTTATGAGACCAATCTACAAATCAAGAAAACATGACTTAGAAAGGAAGTAGTATCATTTTGTATCCATGTACCAATTTTCTTCTAAGGAGTACAGAGACAGAGACATTATTCCTTGCTCAGAACATCCACTTTGGAACTGGCAGAGAACTTTGTCAGTTCTCTTTCCTGGTTGTCCTCTGGGGAACCAAGTTCTGGGCCACAGGAGGCAAACCATGAATTAGAAAGTATGCAGGCATAGTGAGGTCAAGGTATGCAGAGCCACATGGCATCATGGAAGGCGTAGTCACCACAAGGAAACTTCTACAGGCAGCAATGGAGGCTGAGTGTCCAGGTATCAGAGTGTGCTTGACATTGCAGTGTTTCACATACTCAACCCATGTTAGCATGTCAGGGTACCAAGGAGAAAGGGTAGAGAAAGAGCCTGTATGAATCCAGCAGAACTTTATTAGAAAACTACCAGCAAGACACCAAAGCTTGGTTAAAGAAGCTGTGTGCACCAGTAACCCCTCAACCGTTGAACAGAGTGGGTTTGAGGCAGTACACATGTGGACAGTGAATGGAGCAAAGAGAAATTCATAGACTTTATCCTGTCTGTTGGTATACACCAGCAAGAAAGCCATGAGCACTATGGGGAAGAAAAATAAAGATAAAAGAAAATATCATTCTAAGGACTTAGAGGAAGAACAGCCTCAGATATTAATTTGCTATAGAAATCAAAACCAGTTTAGGAAACTGGCATTCCCATTATGATATAAGAACATATAGCTTCTATGAAAAAATAGTAAAAAGTATGAGAAGACAATAGACTAAAACAGTGTAACAGTAAGTTCAAGAGATAACAAAGAAATAGATCAAAAGGACAAGAAGGGTTGTAAAGAAACTTAAATAACAATTTAAATCTATAATGGAATTAGTAAAGAACAAAATGTTTCTTGAAAATCAGTGGTATAGAGTGTGAATAAAAAATGAAAGGGCAGACTTCTGGCCATGATGAAGGCATAGGCAGATACACTGTGCCTCCTCACACAACCAAAATAAGGACAACAACAGTTTAGAAACAAAATAACAACCAGAACTGATAGAAAATTGAACTGTATGGAAGTCAGACAACCAAGGAGTTAAAATAGACACAATCATCTAGACCCATAGGAAGAAGGAGTCAGACGGCCAGGCGGAGAGGGATAGAGGCACAAAAAGTGGTGGCACTGGGCATGCAAGGCACCCCCATCATGCAAGATGGCAGTGGGTGGACCCTGGGCGTGGGGTGGCAACAGATAGACCAGGCGAGGCAGAGATTGTGAAGCAAGGAACAGCATGCAAGGTGGCAGGCTGACTGGGTGGTCCCACATTCGCGTGCAGATAAACCAGGCAAAACTGGGGAACGAGATTGACCATGCAGCCCAGGGTCCCACCTCAGGGAAATAAAGCCTCAAAACACTGATTGAAAACACCTGTGGGAGTTGAGGTGCAGGGAGAGACTCCCAGCCTCACAGGAGAGTTCGTTGGAGAGACCCACAGGGTCCTAGAATATACACAAGCCCACCCACCCAGGAATCAGCACCAGAAAGGCCAGGTTTGCTTGGGGGCAAGCAGAGGAAGGGACTGAAATCCCTCAGAGAGTGGAGCAAGCACCATTGTTACCTCTCAGACCCTGCCCCCACATACAGCGTCACAACCCAGCAACTGGGTTGGCCTGCCCTGGTGCACACATAAGGCTCTGCCCCTCATACGTAGCAAGCACAACAAGACAAAAATAAATGGCCCAAACAGAAGAACAGGTCAAAGTTCCACAGCAAATACAACTACGCAACCAACCTATCAGATGCACAGTTCAAAGCACTGGTGATAAGGATGCTCACAGAACTGGTTGAATTCGGTCCCAAATTAGAGTGTAAAAATGAAGGCTACGCTAAGTGAAATGAAGGAAAATGCACAGGGAACCAATAGGGATAGGAAGAAAACTCAGACTCAAGTCAATGGAGTGGACCAGAAGGAAGAAAGTAATATCCAATCAGAAAAGAATGAAGAAACAAGAATTTAACAAAATGAGGAGAGGCTTAGGAACCTCCGGGACATCTTTAAAAATTCCATCATCCGAATTATAGGGGTACCAGAAGGGGAAGAGGAAGAGCAACAAGTGGAAAAGTTATTTGAACAAATAATGAAGGAGAACTTTCCCAATCTGGCAAAGGAAATAGACTTCCAGGAAGTCCAGGAAGCTCAGAGAGTTCCAAAGAAGTTGGACCAAGGCACCTCATAATTACAATACCTAAGATTAAAAATAAGGAGAGAATCTTAAAAGCAGCAAGAGAAAAGGAGAGAGTTACTTACAAAGGAGTTCCTGTTAGACTATCAGCTGATTTCTCAAAAGAAACCTGCAGGCAAGAAGGGGCTGGAAAGAAGTATTCCAAGTCATGAAAGGCAAGGACCTCCATCAAGATTGCTCTATCCAGCAAAGCTTTCATTTAGAATGGAAGGGTAGATAAAGTGCTTCCCAGATAAGGTCAAGTTAAAGGAGTTCATCATCACCAAGCCCTTATTTTATGAAATGTTATAGGGACTTATCTAAGAAAAAGAAGATAAAAAACATGTACAGTAAAATAACATCAAACTGACAATTATTAACAACCACACCTAAATCAAAACCAAAAACAAACTAAGCAAACAACTAGAACAGGAACAGAACCACAGAAATAGAGATCACATGGAGGGTTATCAACAGGGGAGTGGGAGGAGGAGAGGGGGGAAAAAGGTACAGAGAATAAGTAGCATAGATGGTAGGTAGAAAATAGGGGGAGGGCAAGAGTAGTATGGGAAATGTAGAAGCTAAAGAGCTATGACACATGGACATGAACTAAAGTGGGGGAATTTGGCAGGGAGAGGGTGTTCAGGGTGGAAGGGAATGAAGAGGGGAAATGGGACAACTGTAATAGCATGATCAATAAAATATATATATTTTTAAAATGAAAGGGCAAGGCTGAGAGAATGTATTTGCAATATATGTATCGCTAAAAGACTTATACATAGAATATGCAAAGTATTCTTACAATCTAATAATAAAACAACCAAAAACCCAACATTAAATAAATAGGCAAATGATTTAAAGAGACGCTTTTCAAAGGAAGATATAAGAATGAACAGTAAATATGAAAAGTTCTTCACCATCATTAGTCACCAGAGAAATGCAAATTAAAACCACAAGATAGTATTTTACACCCTGTTGGAAGGCTAAAATTAAAAGATCTGACAACACCAGTGTTTGCAAGGATGCACAGCAATAGGACTCTCATATATTGCTGACTGAATGATATAATCACTTTGGAAATAGGTTGGAAGATACTTATAAGCTTAAACATAAACTTACATGATCCAGCAATTCCACTCTTAGGTATTTACCCAAGAGAAATGAAAACCTATATATCCTCAAAAAGACTTGTACAGGAATGTTCACAGCATTATTTATCATAATGACTAAAAACAATTCAAATGTCTGTCAACAGGTAAGAGGGTGAACGAACTGCGGGTTATTCACATAATGTATCACTATTTACAAATTTTAAAAAATAATAAACTATTGACACCAACAACAATATGGACATATCTCACAAACATGCTGAGCAAAAGGAGCCACACACAAAAAAGTACACATGGAATGACTCCATTTGTATGAGTTTTTAGCAGAGGCAAAACTAATCTATGAATATGGAAACTGGATCAGGAGTTGACAGAAGTGGGGTTAGGGAGGAATGACTTAAGTAGAGATGGCAAAGGCATAAGGGGAGTCCTAAGGTAAACGTTCTACATCTTAATAGGGGTGCTGATTAATTAAATATGTGTATTGGTTAAACTTCATTGAACAGGGTTTAAACTGTATGCATTTTACCACATGTAAATTATACTTTAATCAAGTTGAATAAAAGCAGTCGTACCCACAACAAGCTTCTTTCTAGAAAAGTTGTGAATTATATAAATTAAAAAAATTCTATGAGCCTATAGGCAGGAAAATCAGACTTTCAAAGAATTTTTTTAAAAAACTGATTTCAGATTTCTCCTAAAAAGTGCTAGGGAAGGAACAACAATGAAAATGTTTATAGTTGTTTAAGGAACAGAAGAAATCCTAAGAGTTTTATACCTAGCCAAGGATTTTTCGTAAGTGAATGCAACAAAAAAGCCAACCTAAATATGGGAGGGCTCATACAACATACCACACATCCACGCTTCTAGAAAAAAAGTATTGAAACCATTTCCCAGGTGATTGAGAGATGAGTCATACTTAAAAGCTCAAGAATATAGTCTAAATACTTATTGCAAATAGGATTTGAAACTAGATGAAGATGTAAAACAATAACTGTAATTCCTAGAAGATATAATAAAAAACAAAATATAGAAATAATATGAGTCCTAAACCCCAAACTGTATTAGCTAAAACTAGGGAATGTGGATGCGGCAAGAAGCTAGAAATAATGCCCATTAAATTCCTTATCTGACACAGTAAATTCCAGAGTGATTGGTTCACTAAATTGTAAAAGACCCATTTATGGAATATTCTATAATCATAAAAATGAGAAAGCTCTTTATATTTAAATATGTAATTATCTGTAAGACAAATTTATTCTTAAGGGTGAGGTACAATACAAAAATATTTACAGCATGCTATGACCTGTACAACAAAAGAGAAAAAATATATATTATACAAAGGAAATATATATTATACAAAGGAAATTGGAGACTTTGGTTACCTTGGGGGAAGAGTTATTGAGTAGCTGGGAATTAGGAGTGAAAAAGGAGACTTTGTTGCAACTTTGTGTCCTTTTGTTCATTTGTACATGAACCACATAAATGTGACCTGTTTTTAAAACTAATTTTTTTAATGTGTTATGGTTTTTTTACTTTGAGAATCAACTAAATACTCCTTGAGGACTCTAGTATGTGCATAAATCTAGTTTATGATAAAGGAGATATCACAAATCATAAAAGACTCAATGAATGATCTTGGAGCAACTGGTTTCCTATTTGGAAAGAAAATGGCAGTCCTCATTTCACAATTCTGATCCAAACAAGTTACAAAGACTCAATGAAAAATTTTTAATTAAATAAAAATATTAAAAGAAAACAGATGAATCTCAGATCAAATAATGAAAGACTTTCTAAGAGTAATTTGACAGATTTGACTAAATAAAAATGAAAATCTCCAATAGGTCAGAAACATTATATTAAATTAAAAGGCATACTAAAAACTGGGAAAAATACTTTTCACAAATATGATGAGGTTAACACCTACTTCTTTAAAAGAGCCAATCAAAGTAAAAGGGAAAACAAACTTTAGAAAAACCTCACTAAAGCCTCAGTACAAAAATGGGCAAAGGAAATGAATAGCCCTGGCTGGTGTGGCTCACTGGACTGATGGCCGGCCTGCTAACCAAAGGGTCACTGGTTCAATTCCCAGTCTAGGACACATGCCTGGGTTGTGGGCCAGGTCCCCAGTAGGGTGCACATGAGAGGCAACCACACATTGATGTCTCTCTCCCTCTTTTTCTCCCTCCCTTCCCCTCTCTCTAAAAATAAATAAATAAAATTTAAAAAGAAAAAGGAAGCGAAGAGCTAAGAAACGAAAATGGTTAAGAAACATATAAGGACATGTAAAATCTCATTGATAATCAAAATAATCCAGGTTTGAAATAGTCCTTTTCTTGACTATCAAATAGGTGAAGTTCCTGGGAAACAGGGACCCTCATAACTACTGATGGGTATAAAAAACGTGTTAGTTATTGGTACAATAGTAAATTGGTACAACCTTTCTGGGAAACAACTTGGGATATGTACCAACAGCCTTACACATCCTGAAAACTTTGACTCAATAATTCTAGTTTTATACTAAATGTTTCCTCAGGAATTTAATGCAACTTTATTCATAGTAGGAAAAAACCTGAAAACAATAAAAAATGTCTACTACAAATATGTTAAAATACATATTCATACAATAAAATATTATGCAGGCATTAAAATCATAGTTTTGAAAAATACTTAGTGACCTAGAAAACATTCAAGATACATCATAAGTAAAAAAGCTGTTCTTTGCTATGACTACAATTTTGAAATAATATATACATACAAATTTGAAATACTGGAGGGAAATACAACAAAATGTTAGCAACCATTTTCTCTAAAATTATTTCATTACTTAAAATTTAAAGTTTTTATAAGTATGTGAGAGGAGACACCATATTTTAAATGAAGAAATACTACAATTACAAAAATTTTACTTGGCATCAACATGCGCAGGCTCTCAACTGAAAGAGTTAATTATTGCAATAAGCAAGTAAGTCCCACACAAAACCTTGAGGACACATTAGCACTTGCCTTTCATCTTTTTTACTGATCCTTTGGTTCAGAATCCCATGGGCAAACAGTGTTTGGAACATGCTTTACCAGGAGCTTTCATGGGCCGGCCAACAGGAGCACTATCACTCAGTGTAATGGATAACCTTGTGTAGGCTCCATGACGAACCACAGACAACTCAACTGTAACAGTGTTTCCATGACAAACTTGCCTGCCCAGAAAGTCTTAACCAAGATCACCCACTGATGGCCCACAAACCACCAGGTCAAAGCAACTGTTGAAATAATTTAGGAATTATTAAGTCTGGCATGAAGAGCCCCACATGCCATGCCCAGGCTCCCAAATGCCCCTCATCCTCCCTGCTCTTTTCTAGGGCAGGATGTTTTCAGTATGTTCATTCTAACCCAACTAATAAAGAAGCTCTTTCAAGTTGCAAAAAACACTGCATATTTGGTTTCTGGGTCCACCATGAGTACCATACATAAAGAAGCACAGAACACATGTACCATACCTTCCCGAAGCTGTGTTGGCTTGGCAGAATTTTCTCCACTCATTAAAACAACAAAAGACGCAGCTGCTCGGACTGTGGCCTGCCATGTTGACATGGCAACGGGTGGCTCCTGGCATGGGAAAAGGGCCCTGTTGTTTATGGGAGATCCCATAGTATAAACACATGGTCTGCAAAAGAAAGAAAAGGAAACAAGAGGAGAAAATCTTTAAAATAAGTTGTCAGTTTTCTCACCACCATGGTGGAGAAGGTGAAATTGAGCTTTTAAACAGAAAACATTTAAGCCTTTGTAGATGACTGGTTCCAAAGCTTCTTGAACTGAAACTGCCAAGGGTTGGCTAAGTAGTAATTTCTCCCAAATAAATTAATATATAAAGAGAGGATTTTTTAAGGAAAAAATATTTTTTTTGTTTAAGTGTTAAGAACTAGTCTGCTAGCTTAAAATTTATATTGTCCTTGCCCCTCCTCTTAGGCCCTTACACATTTAAAAGAAAAAAGCTTTGGAGATATTCTTATAAAACTTGGAATATATTCTGGAACAGAAAAGATGTTTGGAGATCACTGAGATATTAATGTTTGGAAAAACAAGCTGGTAGTATCAAATCCAGTGCCAGCAGGCAGATACCCCAATCTTGGAAACCACCATCTCCAATAGAATCCTTGTGGGAATTCTTGTGTGGAGGCCAAGAACAGGGGTTGGCATATAAAGAGGATTACAGGTCACAACAACCGGGCTCGTTAAGGTCAAATGTAGTTGTTACCAAAGCAGGTGCAGGAAACCAACAGCATGACATTAGGACTCATTCTGTTATAATTAAAAATTACGAACCCATGCACCCCAACAAAAATCTTTTCCATGACAGAGGTGGAAAAGGTTGATGAGATCAAAGGAATACATTATTTTGACACCACAGTGTAGAAGCCACAAAACTGACATCAGGAAAGTGTCTTAGGAAAATGTTTCCACTTTTTGCTTTTCTTTCTTTTTTAAAAAAAAAAACAGCTACATTTTTAAAAAGATTTATTTATTTATTTTTAGAGATCCATGGCCTGCAACCCAGGCATGTGCCCTGGCTGGGAATTGAACCTGCAATGCTTTGATTCGCAGCCCATGCTCAATCCACTGAGCTACGCCAGCCAGGGCCACTTTTTGCTTTTCAAAAATTATAACAAACAACCATCAAAAATCTCCCAAAAAATAAAAGTCCAGAGCCAGATGGCTTCATTAGTGAATTCTACCAAACACTCAAAGAAGATTTGGTACCCATCCTTCTCAAAATCTTCAAAAAAAACTGAAAAGGCAATATTACCTAACACATTTTCTGAGGCAAATGTAACCCTGACACCAAAACTTGGCAAGGATTAACACTAGAAAAGAAAACTACAGACTAATATCTCTGATGAATATAGATACAAAAGTCCAAAACAAAATACTAGCAAATCGAATACAATGATACATTAAAAGAAAAAAACACCACAATCAGTGAGGTTCATTCCAGGGGCAAGAGGATGGTTCAATATATGCAAATTGATCAATGTAATATACCACATTAACAAAACAAAATATAAATATCATATGATCTTATAATAGATGTAGAAAAAACACTTGATAAGATACAACATCCACTTATGATTAAAACACTCAATAAGGTGGGTATAGGAGGAAAGTACCTCAACATAATAAAGGCCAATATCATACTCAGTGGTGAAAACCTGAATGCTTTTCCTCTAAAATCAGGAACAATACAAGGATGCCCACTCTCATCACTCTTATTCAAAAGTTCTGGAAATCCTAGCTAGAGGAGTTAGGCAAGAGAAAGAAATAGGAGCATCCAAAGTGGGAAGGAAGAAGTAAAAATGTAACTTTTTGGAGATGAAATGATTTTGTACATAGAAAACCCTAAAGACTCCACCAAAAAGCTTTTAGAAAGAATACACAAATACAGTAAAGTTGTAGGACACCAAATCAATGTACAAAAATCCATTGCTTTCCTATACTAACAATGGAACTTCAGAAAAAATGAAAAAAAAAAAAACAATTCCTTTCACAATTGCAACCTAAAGAATAAAATACAATACCTAGGAATAAATTTAACAAGGATGTGAAGGACCTATATACTGAAAAATACAAAGCATTACTAAAAGACTGAAAAAGGCACAATGAAATGGAAAGATATTCCATGCTAATGGACTGGAAGAGTCAACATAGTTAAAATGGCCATAATAGCCAAAGCAATATGCAGATTTAATGCAATCCCCATCAAAACCCCAATGCCATTTTTTAAAGAAACAGAGCAAAAACAAATGCCATATTTGTATGGAATCACAAAAGACCACAAATAGCCAAAGTAATCTACAAAAAAGAATGAAGCCAGAGGTATCACAATACCTGACTTCAAATTATTCTACAGAACTACAATATTCATTGGCAGAAAAACAGACATACAGGCCAATGAAATAGAACTGAGAGCCCAGAAATAAAACCACAGGCATATAGGCAAATAATTTTTAACAAAGGAGACAAAAACACCCAATAGAGAAAAGAAAACCTCTTCAATAAATGGTGCTGGGAGAGTTGGAAAGCCACTTGCAAAAGGATGAAACTAGATTATTGTCTGTCCCCTGGTATAAAAATCAATTAACAATGGATCAAAGACCTAAATATAAGACCTGAAACAATATATTACTTAGAAGAAACATAAGTCCTAAACTTATGGACTTTGGTCATAGAGAACGTTTTATGAATTTGACCCCAAAGGCAAGGGAAATAAAGGCAAAATTAAATGAATGGACCATGTCAAACTAAAAAGCTTCTGCACAGCGAAAGAAAACAACAACAAAATAAAAAGGTAACCAACCAAGTGGGAGAAGATATTTGCTAACAACAGCTCTCCAACAAGGGGTTAATATCCAAAATATATAAATAACTCATACAACTCAACATCAAATAAACAGTCCAATTAAAAATGGTCAGAGGACATGAACAGACACCTCTCCCAAGAAGATGTACAACTGGCCAATATATATATATGAAAAGGTGTTCAACTTCACTAGCTATTAGGGAAATTCAAATCAAAACTACAATGAGATACCACCTCACATCTATTTGAATGGCTATTATCAACAAGACAGATAATAACTTTTGGAAAGGTTAAGAAGGAACCCTCATTCACTGCTGGTAGAAATATAAACTAGTACAGCCACTATGTAAAACAGTCTGGCGGTTCCTCAAAAAATTACAAATAGACTTACCATATGACCCAGAAATCTTTCTTCTGAGTATCTACCCAAAAAATTAAAAAACATTTATTCACAGAGATATATGCACCTCTATGTTCATTTGCAGCATTATTTAGTAGCCAAGACATGGAGACAACCAAAGTATCTTTCAACAGAGGATTGGATAGAGAAGATGTACATATACACACTGGAATACTACTCAACCATAAGAAAAGATGACATAGCCATTTGTGACAACATGGATGGATCTTGACAATATTATGCTAAGCAAAATAAATCAGTCAGAAAAAGCTAAGAACTATATGATTTGACTCCTATGTGGGATATAAAACTGAAAGTCATAGACACAGGCTGACAACAGCATGTGGTAACCAGAGGGAATGGGGTGGGTAGTAAAAGGTAAAGGGGGTCCAATATACGGTGATGGAAGATGATCTGACTTGGGTGTTGGACACACAATGTAACGTACAAATAATGTATCACAGAAATATATACCCAAAACCTATGTGACTCTATGAACCAATGTATCTCCAATAAATTTAATTAAAATGTTATAGCAAATATGATACAGTCTTAATCAGTTTGATTAATATCACTATGATCAAACATTTATTGCATCCCTACAATGTGCAAGAACACACAGAATGATGGTCCCACTCTATCAGTCAGGATCCAGTAAGGAAAAGAGAAAACAGCCTAGGTCTTAACAAACAGATAATTTAATATAGGGAATTGGTTATATAAGTGCTTGAAGAGCTGAGAAGCCAAACAGGGCACAGTGAGGCAACCCAGAGATTAACCACAGCAGTAAGTGACTGTGACTCCTTCTATTGGAGAAGATGATGTTACTGGATCATCCGGCAGAGACTAGAGTCACAGTGGGGACTGTCCAATAGGTACTGGGACCAGAGGGGGCTCGATCATAGTTAGAGATGACAAACTAAGAAGGGAGGGGGAAAGAAATACTGTTTCTTTGCCAACTCCTGCTCTCAAATTTTTCCATCAGTGCCCTGCCCCCAACATTGGTCAAACCTACCAGGAAACAGAAGACAAGAGAGCCTAGATAATGAGGTGCGTGATCATTCAGAGATCACAATAAGATCAGAAAATAGACCTTAGGGCAGACAGGCAGGTGCAGTCTAACTTCTTAGAAGTGTACATAACTTGCAAGTTTGCACAGGGCAGGGAAAGATCAGAAATTCAGAAGACTTCAGTCCTGCCTATGTTGCCTACTTATTAAATGGCAATGGAAAAGTCCCTTGACCTCTCTGAGTCACATATAAAATGGGGATGGGATAGAGGTCAGTGACCTCTATTGTCTGTTCTGGTCCATAAATCTATGACACTGTATTCCAAGTTTACACACAAAGTTTCATTGAACACCCATAATCTCCCATCAGTTTCAGTGAAACTTAGTTAACCGTCCAGTCTCAGGCTGTTTAAGAACCTAATGAGGAAGCCTGCCAGAACTGGCTTCTCCCAAGTAGGGCAAGTGGTGGTGAGCATGTGGTAGGAGGTGTGCTATAATGTAGGAGACCATTCTGCATGGTGTGGGCCCAGCTCCCATGCAGAGATGCACAGGATCCATGCCCACTGACAGGTTCTCCCGTGGGGAATCAGGCCTGCAATGTACCCAGGCCGCTTTGAGTCTTGCTCTTGCTAAAAAAAAAAAACTCCCTCACCCTGAATTGAGGACATTTACTGCAAAGTAACTTCTTAAAATCCATGGTAAACCTTCTAAGGATGGGTGTAACTGGTTCAACCACTTTTGCCTTTTCATTTGCAAATATCCCTCTTCTGAGATGTGATTAGCAGCATTGGCTCCTTTGCTTTCTGTAAAGGGTAACCACCTACAGCGAACCTGTGCATAGTAAATGAGGACCATCATGTAATGTGCCGAGAAACCCAATAAAGGCCAGTCATGGCAAGGGCCAATGCTTTTGCTCCCCTTGAGAGAAAAGCCATGCTGTCCCTTTTCCTCCACCGGACTCGGCAGTCTGTGTGAATGTTTCATTTCATCCATAATGACTCGGACACTGTGGGCCAGTGTCTGCATCACTATAAAGCTCAAATAACAGCTAGATGCAGTCACGTATGCCTAGTTCTGGTAATTCTACCCATAAAGTGTTTTTTTTTTTTTTTTTTCCCAAAAGCCCATCTTAGAGAAAGGTCCTAAAAAAGGAATAATGAGTGTTGTCAGTGGAAACAGAGTGTACTCCCAGTGGACAAATGGCAGGCAAAACTCTTGCTTCCTTTGAAAATGGCAGTCCTTGGGATTAAGGCTTTCTTTCTCAAAGAAGCAGAATGGACCCTACAATTTTTCTCAGTTCAAGAGTTCTAGGAAGCCACTTCTAATTTAAGTATACTTGTGGAGTTCAACTTATTTGTGATGTTTATAGGGAAATGGCAGGTATCTGTCTACAGATCCCTTTAAGACTTTCTCTGCATCAGGCAAAGGGGGAGCTGTCCTATATGATAGTCTTAAGTCTGAGGGTGCTTAGGCCAAGTCTAAAAGTATCTACACTCTCAAGAAACAAGAAAAAGCTCAAATAAACAATATAACTTTATACTTAAAGGAACTTGAAAAAGAATAGCAAAGTCCACAGTGAAGAGAAGGAAGGAAATAAAATTGATCAGAGCAGAAATAAATGAAATAGATCTAAAAAAGATACAAAAGATCAATGAATCCAAGAGCTGGTTCTTTGAAAGATAAACAAGATTGACAAACCTTTAACCAGACTCATCAAGTAAAAAGGAGACAGGATCCAAATGAAGAAAACCAGAAATGAAAGAAAAGAAGTAGCAAATGAAACCAAAGAAATACAAAGGATTGTAAGAAAATATTATGAGCAACTATATGCCAACAAATTGGACAACCTGGATGAAATGGATAAATTCCTAGAAACATACAAACTTCCAAAACTAAATCTGAACACCTTGTAAAATTAAAGCAGTAATAAAAAAACTCCCAAAAAACAAAATCCCTGGACCAGATGGCTTCACAGGTGAATTTTACCAAACATTCTGAGAAGAGCTAACACCTCTGCTCAAACTATTTCATAAAATTCAAGAGGAGGGAATGATCTCAAACTCATTTTACAAGGCCAGCATTAACTTAATTCTAAAACCAGATAAAGACACACACAAAAAAAAGGAAAGGAAAGGAAAGGAAAGGAAAGGAAGAAAGGAAGGAAGGAAAATAAATAAGTACAGGCCAATAGCCCTGATGAACATAGACGCTAAAATCCTCAACAAAATATTAGCAAACCAAATACAGCAATTCATCAAAAAGATTATACACCACTATCAAGTGGAATTTATTCTGGGAATGCAAGGTTGGCAAAACATTCACAAATCAATAAATGTGATATATCACATAAACAAAATGAAGGATAAAAACTACATGATCATATCAATAGATGCAAAAAAAAGCTTTTCATAAAATCCAGCACCCACTTATGATAAAAACTATCAGCAAAGTGGGAATAGAGAGAACATACTTAAAGATAATAAAGGTCATATATGACAAATCTATCAGCACCATACTCAATGGGCAAAAACTACAAGCATTCCCATTAAGATCAGGAACAAGAGAGGGATGTCCGCTCTCATCTTTCTTATTCAACATAGCACTGGAAGTCACAGCCACAACAATCAGAGAAGAAGAAATAAAAGTCATCCAAACTGGACGGAAGAAGTAAAACTGTCTATATTTGCAGGTGACATGATAATGTACCTAGAGAACCCCAAAGATTCCACCAAGAAACTGTTAGAACTGATAAACGAATTCATCACACTAGTAGGATACAAAATTAATATCCAGAAATCAGTTGCATTTTTATATGCCAATAATGAACTAATAAGAAGGGAAATTAAGAAAATAATCCAATTCACAATTGCTTCAAAAGGAATAAACTACCTAGGAATAAACCTAAGCAAGGGTGTAAAAGACCTATACTAGGAAAATTATAAGACACTAAAGAAAGAAATGGAAGAAGATACAAATAAGTGGAAGCACATACCGTTAATGGATAGCAAGAATTAACATCATTAAAAGGTCCATACCACCCAAAGCAATCTACAGATTCAACACAATTTCTATCAAGATTCTGCTGACATATTTCACAAAACTAGAACAAGTATTTCAAAAATTTATATGGAACCACAACAGGCCCCTCATAGCAACACCAATTATGAGAAAGAAGGACAAAGTTGGAGGAATCATGCTACTTAATATCAAACTATACTACAACACCACAGTAACCAAAATAGCCTGGTCCTGGCATAAAAACAGACACATAGATGGAACAGAACAGAGAGTCCAGAAATAAACCCACACCTTTATAGTCAATATATGACAGAGTAAACAAGCACATACAATGAGCTAAAGATAGTTTATTCAATAAATGGTATTGGGAAAATTGCACAGATACATACAGAAAAATGAAACTAGCCCACCTTCTTACACCATACACAAGTATAAATTCAAAATGGAATAAAGACTTAAATGCAGACCCAAAACCATAAAAATCCTAGAAGAAAACAGAGACAGCAAAATCTCAGACTTACCTTGTAGCAGTATTTTATCAGATATACCTCCCCAGGCAAGGGAAACAAAATAAAAACAAAAGCAAATGGGATGGCATCAAACTAAAAAGGTTTTGCACAGCAAAAGAAATCATCAACAAAATAAAAAGACAACCTACTGAATAGAATATATACATTGATACATCTGATAAGAGGTTAACATCCAAAATTTATAAAGTAGTTATAAAACTCAATTAACAACAAAAACAAACAACCCAATTAAAAAATAGACAAAGGACTTGAATAGACTCTTTTCCAAGAAGGACATACAGAGGGCCAATAGACATCTGAAAAGATGCTCGACATCACTAATCAGTGGAGAAATGCAAATTAAAACCACAATGACATACCATCTCACACCCATCAGAATGGCTATCATCAATAGTCAACAAACAAAAACTGCTGTCAAGATAAAGAAAGGGAAACCCTTTGCACTGTTGGTGGGAATGCAGACTGGTGCAGCCACTGTAGAAAGCAGTATGGAGGTACCTCACAAAATTAAAAATGGATCTGCTTTTGACCCAAAGATCCCATGTCTGGGAATATATCCAAAGGGACCCAAAACAGTAATTTGAAAGAACATAAGCACCCCTGTGTTCACTGCAGCATCATTACAATCACCAAGACACGGAAGAAGTCCAAGTGTCCACTAGCAGATGAGTGGATGAAACAACTATGGGACATATACACAATGGAATACTACTCAGCCATAAAAAGAAAACTTTACTCTTTGTGAAAGTATGGATGGACCTGGAGAGCATTATGCTAAGTGAAATAAGCTAGTCAGAGACCATATACCATATAATACCATATAATTTCAAATACCATATAATTTCACTCATATGTGGAATCTAATGAACAAACTGAACAAGAAAAATGGTGGCAGACTCATAGATGGAGAGCAAGATGATAGCTTTGGGGGTTGTAAGCGATGGAGCGATTGAGCAAGAAGAAAAAAGGACTCATGGTCATGGAAAACAGTGTAGTGATTGCTGGGGGAGGGGTATATAAGGGGACTAAATGGTAATGGAAAAATACAATAAAATTTTTTTAAAAAGTATCTGCACTCTCTTGCTGTTGTGCTCAGCACCTCATTTCCCTATGGTGACTCTGGTATTGGAGGTATCCCCCTCTCTACACAAGGAACAAATCCTCCTCAAAATATTGCCTTGCCAAGAGGTTTGCTCTCCATCTGCTTATAAGGTTGGGTTGGAAGACATGCTAACATATTAATATGCGTTCTACCTGTGCCCTTAAGTATGCAGTTCCTAAGACTTCTCCCATCAGCTTCTATGCCTCTTTCCAGAAAAACAATCACATTTGAGATGAGGTCCTATTTGAGAAACACTGCAGAAGAATTGGAAGGAATTAGTGATTTGCTGAAGGATAGGGAGAAGGAAACAAAGGCCCTCTCTGAGGTAGCCAGCCTACAAGTTGGTCCCCAACGACCCACACTTCCTGATATTCACACCCTTGTGGAGTACCCTTGCATGCTGTACCTGGGTTAGTCAGTGCGACAAATACGAGATGGCACATATCACTTCTGAGATTAGATTATTAAAAATCTTTGACTTCAACTTTAGGGTTTCCTTTCCTTCTCTCTTTTTCTTCACTTACTCTGGGGAATATCAAGTCATGTTGAGGACACAGTGGGAGTCTACAGAGTGCACATGTGGTAGAAGCCAAGACCTCCAGCTCATAATCAGTGAGGACCCAAGGGCTCTCAACAGCCATGCATGTGCATTTCAAAGATGATCTTCCAGCTCTAGTCAAGCCTTGAGATCCCTCTAGCTCCAGCACAATACAACCTTGTGAGAGATGCTGAGCCAGAACCACCCAGGTTAAGCTGCTCCTGGGTTCCTCAGAAATCATGAAATAATAAATATTCTCTCAAGCTATTAAGTTTTGAAGTAATTTGTTATTCAAAAATAGATAACAGAATTTTCTCATCTTTTGGCTTAAGTGATAAAATGAACGGCGAAGTTATTAAAAAAAGAGGAAAACTCATTACCACAATCAAGGTCACAGGAAGGATCAGGGAGAAGAGGAGTCCCTACCTGTTAAATTTGCTTATACAAGGCTTTACACACCATTTGGCAGATGATATTTTCCTTTAGATTAATTTTATTTATTTTTTAAATTTGTTAATTCTTGTTCAATTACAGTTATCCCCATTTTCCCCCCATTACTCTCACTTGTACTTCCCATCCCTCCTCCCACATTCAATCCTCCCCCATCCAGGGTCTTTGTCCATGGGTCTTTTATACATGTTCCTTGACCCTTCCACTTCTTTCTCCTGTTATCTCCTTCTCCCCTTCCCTTTGGTTACTGTCAGATTGTTCTTTATTTCCATGTCTCTGGTTCTACTTTGCATGCTTGTTTGTTCTGTTGATTACTACTTACAGGTAGGTGAGATCCTATGGTACTTGTCTTTCACCGCCTGGCCTATTTCAATTAGCTGCATAATGCTCTCCAGTTCCATCCATGCTGTCACAAAGGGTAGAAGCTCCTTCTTCCTTTCTGCTGCATAGTATTTCATTTTGTAAATGTACCATAGTTTTTTGATCCACTCGTTTACTGATGGGCACTTAGGCTGTTTCCAGCACTTGGCTATTGTAAATAACACTGCAATGAACACATAGGAGAATAGCTTCTTTTGAACTGGATGTCAAAGATTCTTAGGGTATAAACCCAGCAGAGGAATTGCTGAGTCAAAAGGCTGTTCCATTTCTAGTTTTTTGAGGAAATTCCATACTGTTTTCCACAGTAGTTGTACCAGTCTGCAATCCCACCAACAGTGCACTAGGGTTCCCTTTTCTCCACAACCTCTCTAACACTTGTTGTTTGTTGATTTATGGTGGCCATTCTGACAGTGTGAAGTGGTATCTCATTGTGGTTTTAATTTTCATCTCTCTGATGGTTAGTGATGCTGAGCATTTTCTCATATGTCTCTGGGTGACCTCTATGTCCCCTTGGAGAACTGTCTGTTCAGGTCCTTTGCCCATTTTTTAATTGGACTGTTTGTCTTCCTGGTGTGAAATCATGTGAATTCTTTATATATTTTGGAGATCAAACCCTTGTCCAAAGTATCTTTGGCAAATATTTTCCCATATGGTTGGTTCCCTTTTCATTTTGCACATGCTTTCTTTAGCCGTGCAGAAGTTTTTCATTTTGATGAAGTCCCATGTGTTTATGCTTTTCTTTATATCCCTTGCTCTAGGGGACAGACATATTGGTGAAAATATTGCTACATGGAATATCTGAAATTTTTCTGCCTATGTTCTCTTCTAGGACTTTTACGGTGTCATGACTTATATAAGTCTTTTATCCATTTTGGGTTCATTTTTGTGTATGGTGTAAGTTGGTGGTCAAGTTTCATTTTTTTGCATGTAGTTCTCCAGATCTCCCTAAACCACAGGAGGCAATCACAAGGCCCACAGGCTGATTCCAGCCATCCACCTTGTTTTATCCTGCCTGGCACCTTGTTTCTATCCAGCGGCAGTACTAAGCTCTCACTTAATGTTAAGGAGTAGTTACATTTATACAGTCCTAAAATTACATTTGGCCCTTTGAAGGCAACCTCGAGGCTGATGTGGCCCCCAATGAAAATGAGTTTGGCACCCCTTCCCTAAACCATTTGTTGAAGAGACTATTTTTACCCCATTTCACGCTCCTGTCCCCTTTGTTGCATATTAGTTGACCATAGAGACATGGGTTTATTTCTGGGCTCTCTATTCTGCTCCATTGATTTATGTGTCCATTCTTTGCCAGACTGTTTTGATTGCAGTGGCCTTATAATATAGTTTGATACCAGGTATTGTGATCCCTCCTACTTTGTTCTTCTTTCTCAAAATTAATAGCTGCAGCTATTTGGGGTTGTTTATGGTTCCATATAAATTTTTGAAATGTTTGTTCTATATCTCTGAAATATGCCATTGGCACTTTAATAGGGATTGCACTGAATCTGTAACTTGCTTTGGGTAGTATGGCCATTTTGATGATGTTAATTCTGATCCATGAATGCAGTGTATGTTTCCATTTGTTTGTGTCTTCCTTAATTTCTTTCTTCAGTGTTGTGTAGTTTTCTGAGTACTGGTCTTTTACCTCCTTGGTAAGGTTCTTAGGTACTTTATTCTTCTTGTTGCTATAGCAAATAGGATTTTTTTTCTAGTTTTTGTTTCTGAAATTTGTTCTTGGTATATAAAAATGGCTTCAATTTCTGAATATCTACCTTGTATCCCACTGTTTTACCAAATTCACTTATTATACAGAGTAGTTTTCCTGAGGAGTCTATAGGGTTTTCTATGTACATTATCATGTCATCTGCAAACAATGACAGTTTTACTTCCTCCTTTCCAATTTGGATGCCTGTTATTTCTTTTTCTTGACTTTTCACTGTGGATAGAACTTCTAATATTATGTTGAATAGAAGTGGACACCTTGTCTTGTTCCTCATCTTGGTAGGAAAGTTTTTAGTTTTTGCCTGTTGAGTATGATATTGGTTGCAGGTTTCTCATATAAGGCTTTGTTATAGTGAGCTGTGTATGTTCCCTCTACTTCCACTTTACTGAGTGTTTTTTTTTTATCATAAATGGGTGTTGTACCTCATCAAAGGCTTTTCCAACATTTATTGATATGATCATGTGATTTTGGCTTTTCTTTTGCTTATGTGATGTACTACTGATTTCTGAATATTGTACCATCCTTGCATCCTTGGAATGAATACCACTTGATTGTGGTGTTTGATCTTTTTAATGTATTACTGGATGCCGTCTGACAATATTTTGTTGAGGATTTTGTGTCTAAGTTAATCTGCAATACTGGCTTGTAGTTTTCTTTCCTTCTTGTGTCTTTATCTACTTTTTGGATTAGGATGATGCTGGCCTTATAAGATTTTGAAAGTCTTCCTCTTCTTCATTTTTGTTGGAATAGTCTGAGAAGAATAGGGGTTAGCTCTTCCTTAAATGTTTCATAAAAATCACCTGTGAAACTGTCTGGTCCAGGGCTTTTGTGTGCCAGGAGTTTTTGGAATTACTGCTTCATTTTCACTATCTGTTATTGGACTCTTCAGGCTCTCCACTTCTTGATTCAATTTGGGAAGATGATGTGTTTCCAGAAATTTGCCCATTTCACTCAGGTTTTCAAATTTCGTGGCTTATAGTTGTTTGTAGTCATTTCTTAAAATCCTTTGTATTTCTGTAGTCTCTGTAATTTCTCCGCTTTCATTTCTGATTTTATTTATTTGGGTCCTCTTCTTTTCTTGAACAGTCTAGTGAAAAGCTTGTTAATTTTGTTTAATTTTTCAAAGAACCACCTCCTGGATTTATTGACCATTTTGTACTTTTAGTCTCTATGTCATTTAATTCTACTCTGATCATGATTATGTCCTTCCTTCTACTCTCTCTGGGTTTTGTTTGTTGTTGTTCCTCCAGTTCTTATAGATGTAGGGTTGGGTCATTTGTTTGAAATGTTTCTATCTTTTTTTAGGTAGGTCTGTATTGCTATGAACTTCCCTCTCAGGACTGCCTTTGCTGTGTCCCACAGGTCTTGGACTGTCGTGTGTTCATTGTCATTTGTTTCCAGAAACTTTTTGATTTCTTCCTTAATCTCATTACTAACCCATTCATTGTTTAATACCATGCTATTTAATCTCCATGAATTTGAATGCTTTTTGTTTTTTTTCCTTGAGGTTGGTTTCTAGTTTCAGTCCCTTTGTGGTCTGAGAAAATGGTTGAAATGATTTCGATTTTCTTGAATTTGTTGAGGCTTATTCTGTGTCCTACCATGTGGTCTATCTTTGAAAATGTTCCATGTGCATTTGAAAAGAATGTACATTTTGCTTCTTTGGGATGAAAGGTTCTATATATATATATATATATATATATATATCAGTTAAGTCCATTTGATCTAGGTCATTGTTCAGTGCCAAAATATCCTTGTTGACATTTTGTTTGAAAGATCTATCCATTGTTTACAGTGGGGGTGTAAGTGTATTGCTGTCTGTATCTTTCTTGAAGTCCTCCAAGATTTTCTTTATATATTTGGGTGCTCCTATGTTTGGTGCATATATGTTTATAATGTTTATGTCTTCTTGATGGATTCTTCCCTTGAATATTGTGAAATGTCCTTCTGCGTCTGTTTTTATGGCCTTTGTTTTGAAGTCTATTTTATCTCATACAAGCATTACTACACTGCCTTTTTTTCCCCGGTCAATTAGTTTGGAATATTTTCTTCCAATCCTTCATTTTTAGTCTGTGTAGGTCTTTTGTTCTGAGATGGGTCTCTTGTAGGCAGCAAATATGTAGGTCATGTTTTCTTATCCATTCAGCTATTCTATGTTTTTTTATTGGAGCATTTAATCCATTTACATTTAAGGTTATTATTGATAGGTACTTATTCATTGCCATATCTCCCCTTTGTACCTGTGTTCCTCTCTCTCTCTCTCACTCTTTTTCTTCATCTTGTTAAAGCAGTCCTTTAGCACAGGGGTGGCAAACTCATTTTCACAGGGGGCCACATCAGCCTCACAGTTGCCTTTAAAGGGTTGAATGTAATTTCAACTCCTTAATAGTTAAGGAGTAGTCACATTTACACAGTTCTAAAATGATTTCATTTAGTCCTAAAGTTTAGCATACCTTGCAGTGCTGGTTTTGTGGAGGTGTATTCTCTCACTGTTCTTTTATATGGGAAACTCCTTATTTCACCTTCCATTTTAAATGATAGCCTTGTTGGGTAGAGTAGTCTTGGTTGCAGGCCTTTGTTTTTCATTACTTGAAGTATTTCTTGCCATTCCCTTCTGGCTTGTAGCATTTCTGTAGAGAAATCAGCTGCTAGCCTTTTCAGAGCTCCCTTGTATGTTTTTATTTCTTCCTTGCTGTCTTTAAGATTCTTTCTTTGTCTTGGAATTTACCATTTAATTATGATGGCCTCTTTTGGTTCCTCTTGATAGGGACCCTCTGTCCTTCCTGGACTTGTGTGACTTTCTCTCATTAAATTAGGGAAATTTTCTATCATTTCTTTTTTAAACAGGTTTTCTATCCCTTGCTCCTCTACTTCTCCTTCTGGTATTCCTATTATATGGATATAATTACATTTCATGTTGTCCTGCAGTTCCCTTAACACCTCTTCATTCTTTTTGAGTCTTTTTTCATTTTCTTGCTCTTCCTGGGAATTTTTTTCTACCTTGTCCTCCAGCTTGCTGATTTGATCCTCTGCTTCATCTAGCCTGCTTTTGATTTCTTTGACTGTGTTCTTCAATTCAGAAATTGTATTTTTCATTTCCTCCTGGTTCTTGTTAATATTTTTATGTCTTTTTTCATGCTGATGCAGTTCATAGTAAGTTTCTCATAGCTTCCCTGTAGTTTTTTGTAATTCTCACTGAGCTTCCCTATAACCATTGTTTTGAACTTAATGTCTGATAGTTTACTTGCCTCTATTTCATTTAGCACTCTTTCTGAGGATTCCTCCTTTCCTTTCAATTGGAGGTCGTTCCTTTGTCTTCCAATTTTTTTGGTAGATTCTTCTTGTTTGCCTCTACTTCTTAAATTAGTCTGTTTTGACTCTCTGTCTTTGCAGCGTGAACTTCTATAGTAAAAGATTTGTGTGATTCAGTTGTGCAGTCTCCTTGATCTCCTGAACTTGATGCTCTTGGGATGCCCTTTATGGCACTTATGTTGGCTCTCTGGATGCAACTGGGTTTTAATTGTTGTTGGGTCATTCTCTGGTAGGTCCTTCCCTCCTTCTGGTTGGCCAAGTGTCACTCTGCCCACCTCTTCTATCCTGTTGTGCAGGTACTGCTAGAACAAAACTACAAAGCCCAGGAAACAAACCCACACCCACAAAAATAATTTCCACTTGCAGTCCCACTATCATCAGTAAATGGACCAGTATCCATAAGGGTATAAAGAGATTAAGGATATTATAAGAAAGGAGAGCAAATATGAGATGACCTACTGAAAGAAAAATGATTTTGAAAGGGTAGAGGGAGGAGAACTAACAAAAGTTCAACATCAGAGCAATGCGAAGGGAGAAAGTAAAATTTATAGATAAAAAAAGGGATGAAGAGGGTGGAATGGAGTAAGAGAAGGGAAGCATACAGTATAGATTTAAATAGAAATTAAAATAAAATAAAATAAAATAGTGAGAGAAAAAAGGGGGAAGTAAATAATTAAAAAATAAGAACCAAATTGAAGAGAAAGATCTACCAAAGCTCAAACAACAAACAAATGAGTTAAAATTAACATAGGTGTTACGGGAAGAGGGAAAACAAGGAAGAAAGAAAAGCTTAAGAGATTTCTAGAGGAAATGGAAGTGATTTTGAGATGATAGAGAGAGACAGAATATGAAGAGTGAGGAATGAAAACCAGGCTAAGACAGGGAAAAATTAAAATTTGAACCTAAAAGAAAAGAGAAAAAAATACATGCTAAAACAGAACAAAATTAAAATTTGAGACAAAAAAAGAGTAAGAGAGAAGAAGAAGAAAATTTCATTTTTGAAATACAAAAATAGTGAAGATCTAGAGATAAAATTTTAAAAATACAACAACTATCCCATCCACGACTAATGAGCAAAGATGCTAAAGGTGGAGAGAGGACATGGGTATTTTAAGAGCAGGGAAAAAATGTGATATGATTATTGACATGAAAATTGGTTTTGAAAGCCTGGACGGGAGAGAAATAGTAAGAGTGTGATATGGAAACAAGTTGTAGCAAGAGAGAAAACAAAATTTAAAACTAAAATAATAAGAAGAAAGAATGGGGTAAGATGGGGTAAGAGAAAGGAGACCAAAATATGTGAATTGAAATAAATTACAGTATAAAATCTAGCGACTTAATATGCACAAACTTGAAGGACAAGAAATGAATGTTAAAGAGCTATGCAGGAAAGAAAATATTGAAAATCATGGAGAAGACCACAGTGGATTTCGTCTCACTAGCATCTGTATTTACCACTGCTTTTTCTTTCTGGGTTCGCCTCTGGTGATGTCAGATGGTGACCCCCATCTGACCTTGGACAGCCTGTTTAAGACTACCAGGGATCTACTGTCTGGGGCTGATTCCTTCACTTACTAATCTAGTCACTCTGCACTCAGCAGTCAGGCTTAAGCACCGCAGGATCAGAGCAGAGGGCAGCTATTGTTTCCCCTCAGGCTGCTGCCTGCTGCAGTATGGAGGATGACTCAGCACTGGGATCCCAGTGTCTACTCTCTCAGTTCTCTCTCCAAAGCTTTCATACCCCATCTTTCTTTAAGCGTCTCTAGTCCACTCTGCCCCACCTTAGCTGGAGCACTGTGTAAGTGCCTGGAAATGAAAATTAATGTGTTGGCCCTTTAAATGGCTCTTCACATCTCCAGCTGTCCCTGCCACTTTTCACCACTGGTGGTTATTTATGTACTTTTTTGGGCTCTGGTGCTCTAGGCTGGGGATCCCAGCTTAGGGTTTAGACTACCACACTTCTCAGGGGGACCCAACCAGCCACTTAAATATCACTCCAGCGCTTCCGCTGCCACCTGTAGATTCCAAGCCAGCTCTTTCACTTCTCCACCTCACTCCCTACCAGTCACGCTGTGCTCAATCTGTTTCTTCTGTCTGTCTCTCCTGTCTGTCTCTCCATGGTTATAAGGCTTCTCTCTTGCTTTTGTTTGGTTGTTTGTTCCAGGTGATTTATCCATAATTTAGTTGTAATTCCAAACTGGTCCCAGGAGGAACTTAGTGTAACTTCCACTCACTCCTTCACCATCTTGGATCTCTCTGGCAGATGACATTTATATGGACACAAAGATGGTGATTTCCTAACTCCAAACAGTATAGTGTCCAACAATGAGGCTAAGTGTTTGAAATCAGACCATTCAAGAATGGCAATTTTATAAAGTAGTGTTTTTTGTTGGAGACAGATTTGAGTATGGGTGTCACACTCAAATAGGAGGGTTGGGGTGGGAGAGAGAATTCTTCCATTGATTGGATTTTTAAAAAGCATGTTACCACCATCCTTTCCTCTCTAATTCTCTATTATATTATTTCCCCTCTAAATTAGTCTACTTCTATATATTTTGCTCTAGTGTGTTGTCCTGATTCCCGCCATCTCCTGAAGGCTCTTTCTGCCATATTGTCCTGGGCACCTAAACTCTCCCACAAAGAGACTTGTTCAGGAAGCTCTCACCTCCAGTCTCCCCACTGTTCTCATCATTCTCTTTTTCCACCCTCCCCTTTACATGGGTGGGCATCCTTTCTTCTAAAGACCGTATGTTTTCTTTCTAGCTTCCCACTTGGTCACCAGAGCTATAACTCCCAAATTGTAGATCAAGTCATCTGTCTAAAAGCCACACCCATAAATATACCCATCTCTGATATAATGCTCAAATACTTTCTTTTTGGAATCTTTTCATAAATGGGAAAACAATCACAGAAGAGAGAGGCCATGGGCAAAATTTCTTTAAAATGCAGATCCTCTTTAGGCTCCTATTCCTTTCTTGGCCTTTTCCTCTTTCTCAGTTGCACCTTCAGCCCTCCCTTCCCAACACAACCAAACCCAGTGCCAGTGACTTTATAACCAAAGCCTTTTCAGCTTTTATAACTTGATATCCTTATGCACACTTTAGTGCAAATGTCAAACAACTTAAAGTTAAGTAACTAAGGGAGAAACAAGTTATGAAATTGAATCAGCACTGAACACACTGGAAACCATGGAGCCCAGTGGTAGAATCTGGATCCACAAATGAGCCAGACCACCAGGAATTGTTCATCAGGGTGACCCCAAAAGCACTGAGCACTGAGGAAGCAACAAGCACCCCAAAAGCACTGAGCACCCCAAAAGCACTGAGGAAGCAACAAGTACTCCAATGAGAAGGAGAAAGAAGACTTTGGGGAACAACATCAACTTTAATAATTTTTACCATCACTTTAATCTTCTTTTCTTATGATTCCCATGATCACCTTACTAAGAGAAAAAGGAAAAATGACACCTTGGCAAAACGTGAAAGATAGAGATTGGAAGTCTCCTATGTCTGGCACTCTAAAAGAAGATTCAAGTAAAGTCCTGAGGTTTAGAAGGTAAGTGCACAGATGCCAAAAGCAAGATCAGAAATTCAAAACCCATCAGAGGGAATCATCTGACATCAGGCTGAATAGGAACAATGCACACATCCAAATATCACGTTACAGATGGTTGGACAGTTTTTGATATCTGCACTCAAATGAACAATATCCAGAAGCAAATGTCTCATAAAGCTTACAAAATTATCAAAAATCTGATTCATTTTAAATAAAAATTCAATGTATGTTTTTGAGCCAGTGAACACTAAGTTATTTACACATGCCTGACTCAGGACTTGCTTTTTAACCATGATACCAAATTCACTCACTGAAAACTGCTAGAAGCATAAAAGTTGAGGGTTAAAATTCTTCAGTGGCTTTTCTCAGGTCTCAGGCACACAGCCACAGATTACCAAACTTTGTAAACACGGTCGTCACAATAGAAAATTCCTGGACCATCAGTTACTTGAACACCCAGACACCTCATGCCAGTGACCCTTTAAGTGAATCAAGGGAAAATGGGCTTTGAATTAAGCTGTTGAAGATAGAAAAGAAAGGAAGTAAAGTAACCATATTTTAACAGGGATGAAAGTTTTAAGCTCTAGATAAAGCTCTAGTGGTGCAATTTGGGGCATCTGACAGCAAATGGAGATGGGAGAACATGGGATCTTCATGGAGTCATGAAAATCATACTCTGTACATGGTGAATAGAGTAAAGATGGCTCCCATCATGCACACATTCAAATGAGAACTATATTGAGAGCTAGTTTCCTGCCTTCCAGGCTCCAGGAGAGAAAAATCTATGTACATTTATAAACATGCTCTACAGTTATCTGGATGTGTAATCACTGAAGTAAATGCAGCTGTGTTTATTCAATGTGCACAGCTTTGTACCTCAGCCATGTTGCTAAAATGTGCCAGTCGGAAATTCCCTGATGCTTATAACTTCATTATTTCCACACTGAATAATTTCCTTCCAGCACACAAAGGAAAACTTCCACACCATGGCTCATCTCAGATGCTGCACGGGAGACTCCTTGGGGAGCCTAGTTAACTGCACAGGAGTTGTGGGAGTGGGAGGAGGACACTGAAAATTAAGAAGAAAACGGTAATACAGGGGTTGAGAGGCAGACCCATGACTTGCTGCCATTAAAGAACAAAGCTTGTCTCAGCTTGTTACATGTTTGTGTGTTCACAGAGTGGTCAAATAAGGACGAGATATACTATGTTGCTATGATTTGAATGTGTTCCCCCCAAATTCTTATATTGAAGTCTTAATGCCCAATGTGATAGTATTAGCGGGGGCCTTTGGAAGTACCTAGGCCATGAGGGCAGTGCTATCATTAATGAGATTAGGGCCTGTACAACAGCAGCTTGACACAACTCCTCAGCCTCTTCCACCCTGTGTGGACACAGCTAGAAGTCAGCTGTCTGGAAACCGGAAGTGAGCCTTCACCAGAACCCAACCACACTGACACCCTAATGTCAGAATTCCAGCTTCCAAAACTGTGAGAAAATAAATTTATGTTTATAAGCCATCCAGTCTGTGGTATTTTGTCATGGCAGCCTGAGCAGACTGAGACCTATGCTTTCCAAGGTAAGAGGTCAACTAACACTAATGTGTTTGCTCCTCTTAAGGATAAGCCAACTATGGTGGGTAGGGGGGAACCTCATAAGGGATTGATTCAAACCATGTGTTTTCTTTCTCTTCAGTTGTCTACTATATGCATCAGTCTTTTTGCAGTTGGGGTGAAAAGGGGATTATTTTTTGTTTTAAAATGTTTCCAGTTCCATTACTTTCCAAAAAAATCACCATTTTCGGAGACTTTGTTATCACCATTCAGTGACTGGGGAAAGGGTTGCTCCAGAAGTGGGTAGGAGGTAATGAGTCCACAGTTGCCTGGGTGTGGCTCGATGGCGTGTTTTCCCATAATGAGGCACTGATCTGGTCACTGGAGACCAGGGGGCCACAGATGATACAGCTCAGTGGGTCAGATTCTTTTATAGGCTTCCTAGGGTTACAAAGTCCTGAGGTCTCCATCAATTCCTCTCCATCTGTTCTCCTTCCTACACCTGAATTTTTCACAACTCCCTGTTCTTATGAAGCCCAAGCTATAGTCTCCACTGTAGGTAAGTAACCCTCTTGCTTTCTTGTGCCACAAAAATCAAGAGCCAGATTACCAAAAACAGGAAGTGTCAACTATGATTCACTCTCTCCTACACATACACACATACCTTCCTTATTATCATTCTACTTCATGACACAATTACCAAAAACAGAACTCTTCAATTACATTGAATGTATGGCAGGTCGAAGAATGCTGCTTTGACTCAGATTTCCTGTATAGTTAAAATGGACTGGACTGAATGAAAGTGGCTTTGAGTCAAAAATTCACTTTTCACCAGAGGTGTTTCAGGTGCAAAATAGGCAAACTGTTCATAAAAACAAAGACAGTATTTCTCATCTGAAAGTCCCTTGTGAATAAATAATTTTATATGTGGAAAACATTTAGAGATCCTCAGACAGAATCTTCTCATTTTATACATGAGAAAATTAAGCTCCAGAGATGTAAAATGACTTATCTGAAGTCACACAGCTAGTGGGCAGCATATCTCTGAGGAGTACTCAGGTCTATTAGCTCTCACCTTCCTCTTTCTTTTCAATATATTATGCTTTTGGTTATAGTTTTTTGTGTTTTGTTATTCTCTGTTGATGTTGGTTATTCTTTTGATTGTTTGGTTAGTCATTTTGGTTACTTAAGACAGTACATTGTCTTTCTCCCATGACTCAAGTGGGATTCTGGGAAATGGAAGTGGTCCTAGAATGTGCAACAAGGGGCAAAAGAGGCTGACATAGAACTCTTCCATTTTCAAGTTTGGAATTCTTGATTTCTCCTTTGCAGTTATACAACAATATTACAGAATTAATGTGTATTTCCAGTTTACTTCTCATAAATTTCATATCGGTTTCCAGAAGCAAATAAGGAAAAAATTAATTGTAGAAATATTCCTTTTAGATCTAAAATCTCCTTGAAAGATCTTCTGCTCATTCTGTTAATTTTAAAACTTTTCTTTATAGTGAGATATAAAACAATGAAACTATTTTAGTGGAGGAGAAAACATGTTTTAACATCTGGTTTTGATGTCAAATAAAAATACTCCAAAAGTCTACATCGTTCTCAGTCCAATAGCTGAGCAATAAGTATAATTGAAAAAAATTGCTCTCCTTTGTATTTTGTGGTCTTGTCTAAAACAAAGAAACATCATAGTGATTTAGGAAATTTTAAATTTTAAATTATAAAATTACTTTAAATTATAGTGTATTTTCCTAATCAGTTTCTTTAACAATGATCTAAGTAATTGTAGTTTTAAAAATAAATTTGCTATATTTTACCATATTTCCCCTCTGTTCAACTCATGTTCCATGATGTTATCAGCATAAGCACAGATCTCCTAGACTACTTGGCTGGTTCCACAACTATTTTAATGATGCTAAGGGAAAAGGGAGTGGGTTACCAGAGAGAATGCTTTGGTTTTAACTAACATTTTACCCAGTGCAATGGGGCAAAAATGTGGGAAAATGCAGAAAGTACATAAACTTTGAATAAAGATGTCCAGTTTTGAAAGCTTTTTTTCTTAGATATGTTAAGAACCTAAATCAAAAAGATATTAAGTCCCCTTTATTTTAACTTAGCTAGAACACCTTTACACATTCTTGACCCTATCCCTGTTCTTACGTAATTCTTCAGAGTATTTATAAACAGCACACACCACACAAAGTAACCATTGTTTCAAGAACCAGCTTGTATCAGATTATTATACAGGGTCCAGCACAAATAATGCCCCCTTTTATTACAAAATGTTTTATTACGAAGTCATAAGCATGTAATTCTATAATATAACAATATCACACTCAAGCACACCATATGACATTTTAGGTAAAATGTTCAAATTAAAACTATAAATTATTACACCCATGTTATTAGCCTACCAACCACACTCAAGAAGGCCTTACTTCTGCCGGACCCCTATATGTGTTTGCTTCATTACTCATTTTTTAATGTCACCTAAAATCTAGTATCTGAATGATGGAGGCAAGAAAGAGCATTTCAGTTCAAAGCTGCCACAACCCCACCATGGCTAAATGAAGGTAGGAAAATGTAGCTTTTATATATCCAGATATTTTATATATCTTAGAACTAGAATAATAATGGGGAAAAAGAAATTATTGACAGTTATTGGGAGAAATACACTTTTATAGCTTCAAATGTATTTTCAGTTCTCTAGAGAACACTGCCACCTGGTAAAAATGGGAGAAAAGCCCTCACAAAAAGGGGATTTCAAAGTGGAAAGATGGTAAATTCTTTCAAATTTGAAGGTTTTTTAAATAAACTTTTTATTCTGGAACGGTTTTAAAAAATTTTAAAGCAAAAATATTGAGTTCCCATATGCACCATACTCAATTTTCCCTATTATTAACATTTTATATTAGTATGTTACATTTGTCACAGTTGATGAACTTTAGTAATTGATGCATTATTATTTGGACCTAAAGTCCAAATTTTATTCAGATATCCTTAGTTTTTCTCTGTCCTTTTTCTGTTCCCGAATATAACATTACTTTTAACCATCACATCTCCTTAGGCTGTGGATTTCTTAAGACTTTCTCTATGTGGACCTTGAGAGTTTAGAGGAGTACTGGTAAGATATTTTGTTGAATGTCCCTTATTTTTTCTTGGTTAGACTGGGGTTATGATTTTGGCAGCATCATACCAAGGGTACATACCATCAACATGACTTATCCACTTTATCAACTGCAGTTCCTTTTGCCTTTAGCTTTACAGACTCCACACGGTTCCAAAGTTATTTAGGTCAGCATCTTCTCCCCCTTGAGTGAGGTTGGCTCACATATTTTAATGGATCTTTAACATATATCCACAAATGCAGGTTGTTGCTCTAGGCTCATCTTATATACTTCCTGCTCCAATCCTAGCTATTTCTCCAAGAATCCCTGGTTTGTTTATTGGAAAATGGTATTAGAAACCAAGATCTGGGCACTAGAGTGTGCTTACTTCTAAACCCTTTCAGCTGACATGCAAGGAAAGATATGTGTGTATGCTAACCCTTGGAAACACCATGTCTGTTAATTATTCCTTTGCAAAAACATCCATATCTACATTAAGCTAATGTGAGTTCACAGTAACATCTCCAGTTCTAATGCATTACCACATGGATTTTTCTAGCCTCTTCCTTTTCCTCATCTATACACTTCAACAGTGAGAAGGCTGACTCTGATCATCTGCCATTCATTTCCTTAACTGTTCAATTCCAGGTCTAGTGATACCAAAATTGTTAACCTGTATGCCCATGGGAAACAACTTTCTCAACTGAAGTATATTTCCTTTTGCCTTTAGCTTTATAGACTCCACATGTTTCCAAAGTTATTTAGGTTGGCATCTTTTTCCCCTATCCCTTCAGTGAGGTCATTTCACATATTTTAATGTAATTAATTTTGTCACATTTTGTATTCCATCCTGGGTTCCTCTGTCCTGCAAAATTATTTATTTATATAATAAACAATATGTTTTACTTTCAAAAAGCGGTACGGCAAGGATAGAAGGGGAGAAGCCATTGATGAAACTTGAAAGGAAAAAAACCAATATAGAGATACTTGAGTTTATGTCTAATATCAGCTTAAAATAAAAACCTATTGAAAGCTAACATAATGCATTAATTTTTTTAAATGCACTGAAATCTTTGTATACAGTAAGGGACATGGTAAAGATCAAATGTAAGAAATGTAGCTCTCTTGCACAATTAGACATGGATTTTTCTAGGAGCTTCCAGTAACTTAATTCAATTTTCCCACCTCTAAAATGAGAATGAAAAGTTTCTTGACCAGGACTAAAAATTTATGGTAGGTATACTGACAGTACTCTGCATTTAGGGGTAAAAAATGTAACAACTATTTAAGTTTTAATTGGAGGAAATAAGCTCTACCCAGTTATATTTTTCACATGATTGTAAAATTTTATATTTTCACACAACTATATTCATAAAGCATTGTAACCCTGATAATTACTATTCACTCATATCACTAAGGAATTATTCCTGTCTAGCAATTTGGGATCCTTGGTCATTTTAAAATCCTTAAAAGTACTCAGACAGTTACCAATATATATCTAGGTTCATTCTTAAGCATGTGAGAGAGTTTACAAAGATTGGTGGCGATTCACAGAAGATAATCTTAAATAAAATCTCCTTCCAAAGGGGGAGAAAAAACCATCTCTTGATGATTAAAAAACCATTTATTACCCTTGTATGACTGCATAAATGACATTTCTTTACTAACATATAACCACAAATTTCTAAGGATAGTTTAAACTCTTATGATTATGTGTTTTACTGAATTATTAGAAAAGGAGACATCAAGAATAAATTCACCAAGTCAGCCTTTGCTGGAGCAAACTGTGCCCAAGAACCTCTTTGGTTTCTTTATGGAAATCATCATTAATCCATTCCTGCTCAATGCTTTACATGTAATGCAATTCACAAGTCTACTCTCTTTCTTTGTAGTAAGCACTGAGAAGAAAGACATGTCTGAGGCTATTAATGAGTATTTCTTCCAAATATTGTGAATAGTTTCTTCTTCCTCATTATTCAATTCAAAAGTTAAATGTCTGTGAATATAAAAACTATAATTTCCTAGTTAAGTATTCAGAGACAGTATAGTTAAATCTTATCAAAAATTCCATCTTTAATAATCTCAAAACAGAACTTTGAGGTTACAATAAGAACACCTGTTTCTTTCCCTTCCTGGTCTCCCAAAAATATCCAATGAGTTATTCTATAAATAAACCACTATGCTTTTGTACTGACGTAAGTTTGTATCAACCTTGCAATTTCCCAAACTCAGGCTCTAGCAGAAATAAGACAGGAAGTGAACTCATTCCAAGTGGGGCCAGAGACCAGAGTAGGAGGTAAGATTAGAGGCAAGAAACAGGATAATTAGAGCTCAAAGTCAAAGTGACATTTTAAGAAAATCTAAAAGGTTTTGGGGAGGTGGGTTGGGGAAAGGTATAAGCAGTTTACCAAGACCACTGTCTCCATTAAGGGAGTCCAATGCTACATAAGAAGATGCTCAAAACAAGCTCACAGAGATTGATGTTCCTCTGGCCTCTGCAATATTTACCATACTGATTTATAGTACAATAGCACAAAGAAACTGGTACAATAATGAGGGATCAATAAAGTTTGATTTAAAAATTGTCAAATTCTAAAAATCCTGAACAATTATTGGAGGAAAGGCAAGAAGAAAAGAACAAATTGCTCCCTAAGTGTATCACCCTGGAAATCAATGCCTCATCAGTTCCTTCTCCTCACACTAAAAACCAGGAATCCCCCTGGTATAGTATCAACAGGGCTGTCACACTCCTCACACTCAGACATTTCAAAGGCTTTGGAGGTTCACATTATATAACAATAGACAAAGTCCAGGGAAACATAGTTGCCAAGAGATAGGACAGTAAGAAAATCACAAAGTAGAGATGGCTTTATCTGGAAGCACTCTGCCAAGCTTCACACCAATCCAACTTGGCAGCAGTCTACTCCCTCAGAGGGAATGCAAAGGAACTTTGAGAAAGTATTTACTCAGAGACACATGTCGTTGCCATCTCTGCTGGAAGTCACCAGCAGAGATCTTAACAGAGAGCTAGGCTCAGGATTTAATCATTAGGCTTGCTTTTCAATCTCCAAACTCAGAAATACAGGAGCTTAATAAAGTAATCTTTTCATTCTGACTTAAGGGAAGTAATTCTATTAAGAGTTGAGCATGCTTGGGAATTTACCTGCTTCACTATGAGTCTAAAGAGTTGAGGTTGGATGGGTATCCACAGAATGTAGAGGAGTTTCTTTGCAGGGTTGGTCCCCTGTCTGAGAACATTCCTGCAAAGGCTCATCTCCCAGTGTATTAATTAAATCAACAGAAAGGGCTGCAATACCTACCTGCCACTCTGGTCTGAGGTCCATGTAACTGATCTCCCCTGGGGTTTGGTTCTGTACCATATCCTTATGGCGTGAGGAAAGTCAGTAGCTGTTTGAGCCCCTGTCTTCCTGATCTGTAAGCTCCAACTGTCAGTGTCAAACAGGAGTTCCCCACAGCCAGGAGCCTGGCTGCAGCAAGCATAATAGTCTAACTGCTCCCTCCAACGATCTGCAGGCAGAGTCACAAGTTCATGTACAATCTGATTCCTGAGCTCAGAAACAACACTGAGCTTGGGAGACCTTGTAAATTTTTCAATACCTGGCACAGCAGCAACATCCACCTCCTCAACCTTTAACACAGATAAATCACAGCAGTCCAACACTAGCAAAAAATCCTCACTCCCATGAATCCCTGTGTCACAGCAGTACTTTGAGCTAGAAATCCCAGAAGCCTGTCCCCCGTTGTCATGGTTACCATCTTTACCAGGAGTCTTTTTTTCACCTTTACCACAGATTGCAAAATCATTGTATCTCATTTTAGATGAGAAGGTCCTTGTATTTGTCACAGGTACATGGCAAGGTTCTGGCATCCTAAATTTGCAGGCTTCATTTGACTCTGATCGGCAGGTTTCCTCAGTGGAACTACTCTTTTTCCTGTATCTGTTTCCAGGCTGAAAGAAAAGCACTAAGGTACCCTCAATGATTTGACTTTTGAAATCCACATCTAAGTCCAGTACATAGTGCTTCACAAGTATGTGGCTGGTGTTGGCCATGAGAGGCAGGTCATCCTGAGGCAGCTCCAGTTTTATGTCCATGGTATAGGTTGTTGAGAGCTTTGTTAAACTCTCAGAAGGGCCTTCCTATCTACCTTAATCATCTGGAATCATAATGACTGCCTACAAAAAACACCCAACTTTGATGTCAAGAATCATGGTTCCACAACTTTCAGTCCCCTGGCAAAGAAGAAAAAAAGAAACACAATTAGACAAAATTCTAAGACCCTAAATGCTCCTGCAGCCACTGCTCCTGCAAGTTGACTACCTTCTTAAATGTGGTAGAAGCTCATGACTAGAAGGCAGACTAATCTTTGTAACTGACATCAAAGAAAGCAGCATTATGGGTTTCTAAAAATATTTCAATTACCAACGAAATGAAAGAGGCCTCCACAAAGCCAGAAGAAACCTGCTTCTAACTAGAACAGTTCTTGTTTTGGAAAAGAGCAATTGTTATGCAAAAGCATAACAGCATCACTGTACCTCTTGTTTTTAAACTATATTAAATGTATCATTGCTAATTTTGTGCCTCAAAAGATAAGTAATTATTTCTCTAGTGTGATTCTAAGTAACAAATGTGAATGAAGGCTAAATGGCCTCATACATTTTATTCTTTGAGAGTAATAATTTAATACATACAATGTAACTCCAGGGATTAATGTACTTTTCACATTAGGACTGCTCTCATATCAGCACTTCCAGTAAATTACAGGAAAATGAGCCAATCTACCAGGAGTGCATTCTAAGTATTCCTTTGAGATTGTTCATGGAGATTTTTCAAATTTATAGTTAAATACTCAAGGTATATCATTACATCTTAATAGCTGAAAACCCATTAACATTCTGGGATAATAGCCTTCTTGTGGCAAACAAAAAGTTCTTCTCATTTGAAAAAAAGAGTACGCAAATACCTATAAAAAAGGAGGAGGGAAATTAAAATGTAGAAACAGATGTTGTAATAAAATGCCCAAGTTCTTCATAAAAGTTCTGAATCAAAATATATTCTTATTTTACAATAGCAATCCAGCTAAAAAATTATTTGAAATTATTTCAGTCCCTGTTATATACCTAATATTTTCAACACATGTTGTTTCTTTATTATTCTTTTACCAAAAGTGGAAAAGAAATAAAAACTCTCGCAGAGTAGGTATATTTGAAATAATTTTTGCATTTAAAAGTATCAGGAGATATTTTTCCATAAGTACAAAAATTACTTGCTTGACCTTTCAAGTAAAATTGAGCCTTGCTTTATCATTCCGTTTAGCTCCTCCTCACTTCCCTCCTGACTTTACCTGCATGTCTACTAGACTCTTATTTCCCTTTCTTCTAGAATCTCATTCCAGCAATCAACTCCACTGAATTTTCATTTTCTACCTCTCCATAGGCTATTCCCTCATCAGAATCTCACCCAGCCTAAAAAAAAATCTGCCTTCTTGCAGCTTTGCGCAATCTGTTTTGATGCTACCTTCCCAGTCATGGAGGCCACACTCCCTTTGCATCCTTGTCCTATATAGCAAGCCCCTGCTCAACAAAGTATTCCCTGAAGATGACCAGACACCACTCCTCTTTGCTTTCTGGAGTAAGCAATTGCCATACCTAGAGTGTTCTTGGCTTCCACCTCTCATATTCCCCTACCAAATTTTGTTCTCCCTCCCCACCCTGTTGAAGTACAATCACCTCCCCAAATCCTACACTCCTACCTACCATCCCTTTCCTCAAGAAACTGTGCATGTTAACATACATTTTGACTTTTTTTCATGTCTAATTTTTATTCTGAAACATAAACCTCTTCTGAATTAAAGTACAGTTGACATATGATATTGTATTAGTTTCAGGTGTAGAAATAGTAAGATTTAACATTTATATATACCTTACAAAGTGATCACCACAAAAAGTCCAGTATCCATTTGTCACCATATGAAGTTACTGTGATATTGATATTACTATTCTTTATATTGTACTTTACACTCCCATGACTTATTTACAGGTCTGTACCTCTTAATCCCCTTAGCCTTTTTGCCCATACCCCCACCACCCAACCCTCTGGCAATTATCAGTTTTTCTGTATCTATGGGTTAGTTTGTCCTGTTTACTCATTTTAGTTTTTTAGACTCCACCCCTAAGTGAAATGATATAGTGTTTGTCTTTCTCTGACTTAATTTCACTTAGCATAATACTCTCTAGGTCAATACATGCTGCGGCATATAGCAAGATCCATTTCTTTTCTGGCTGTGTAACATCCTGGTGCATTGTGTGCATGTACACACACAAATCCATTTCTTTATCCATTCATCTAGTGATGAATGCCTGGATTGCTTCAACAACCTGGCTAGTGTAAATAATGCTGCAGTAAACAGAGGTGCATATAGCTTTTTGAATTGTTCCACTTGGGGGCTTATCTGAAGAAAATTGCTGAGTCCTTCTTTGTCTCTTATTATATAGCCTTCGTTTTAAAGTCTTTTTGTCTTATATAAGTATTGCTATCCCAGCTTCTCTGTTTTTTTTTATTTCCATTTACTTGAAATATCTTTTCCATTTATTTATTTCCAGTCTCTGTGTGACTTTCAATCTGGAGTCTCATGTAGGCAGTATATATAGGGACCTTTTTTAAAAAAATCATTTAGTCACCCTGTTTTTGCAATGGAGCACTTAGTCAACTTCAACTGAAGTAATTATTGATAGGTATGTGCTTATTGTCATTTTAATTGTTTTCATACCACATTTTAAGTGGTCAGTCTATCATCTTTACTGTATGTTTGCCTTTACCAGTACATATTTTTTCATTTTATTTCTAGTTTTGGCCTTTTCCACTTAAAAAAATTCCCTTGAACATTTCTTGTAATGCTAGTTTAGTGGTGATGAACTCCTTTAATTGTTGCTTGTCTGAGAAAATCTTGATCTTTTCTTCTATTCTTAATGATAACCTTGCTGGGTAGAGTATGTGTGGTTGTAGGTTTTTCTCTTTCATCATGTTGAATATATCATGCCACTCTCTTACAACCTGCAAAGTTTCTGTTGAAAAGTCAGCTGACAGTCTTATGGGAATACCCTTGTGTGTAACTAGTTGTTTTTCTCTTGCTGCTTTTAAGATTCTCTCTTTATCTTTAACTTTCAACAACTTAATTATAATGTGTCTTTGTGTGGGTCTCTTTGGGTTCATCTTGTTTGGGATTCTCTGTGCTTCCTGGACTTGGATGCCTGTTTCCTTTGCCAAGTTAGGAAAGTTTCCAGCCATTATTTCCTCAAATAGGTTTTCTGTCCCTCTCTCTCTCTCTTCTCCTTCTGGGACCCCTATGATTCAAATGTTAGTACGCTTGATGTTGTCCCATAGGTCTCTTATGCTATCTTTATTCTTTTTAGTTCTTTTTTTCTTTTTGATCTTCCAGTTGGGTGACTTCCACTATCCTGTTTTCCTGATTGCTGATCCGTTCTTCTGTGTCATCAGATTTGCTGTTGATCCCCTGAAGCAATTTTTTCATTTCAATTGTTACGTTCTACAGTTCTGCTATGTCCTTTCTTAGAATTTTTAGGTCTTTGTTCAAGTTGCTGAAGTTCTGACTGAGCTTCTTCTTTTGTCTACACAGTTGAAAGAGCATCTTCATGACTGTTACTTTGAACTCTTCATCTAGTAGACAACTGATCTTAGTTCTTTTTCTGGGGGTTTATCCTGTTTTTCTATTTGGAACATATTCTTTCCTATCTTCATTTTACCTGTTTGTTTTTATGTACTGTATCAGGTAGTTAAGCTAAATCTCTTGGTCTTGAAAAAGTGGCCTTATTTTCCCATGGGGCCCTAATTTCAATGTCCCCCTAGTTACCAGAGCCAGGTGGTCTAGAGGGGGGAATAATATAGTCTCCTGTTGTGGCTGGGCCACAACTTCTTTGGACACACTAGCAGGCAAGGTTGCTATCTGGCCTGCTGGCTGTGAGGCCTGGCCACAATTGTTGCAGACTCACTGGAATGCAGGATAAGGCTTTGATGTGGCTGGCTGTGAAGCCCACCCCCACTGTTGCAGACACACTGCTGTGTGCTGGTGCTGAGTGATGCTGTCCACTGTGTGTGGCAGGGAAGGAAGTGCTTTGGAGGGGTGCTACCCTGGGTAGGCCCTCAGGGAAATGCCAGGGTGGGGCAAACCGTGTTAGCAAGGTTAATAGATAGTGTCAGACTACCCAGGTTAAAGGAAGGGGAAAAATGGTACCCATCTGCACCTGTGGCACAAGCAAGTTCCAACAGATCCCTGTCCCTGCAGCGCACACCCTAAAATTAGTCAATGTATCACCTTCACGTATGACCTAGCTGCTCTTCAAACTGCTCCCTCTGTATGAGAACTTGGAAAGACGGCAACCTGGGTTTCCTACAGCTCTTTGGCTCTGCCAGATATAAGCCTTGCTGGTTTTCAAAGACAGATGTTATGAGGGCTCCACTTCCTGGTTCACGTCAACCAGTTTAGGGTTCAGACACTTCACTCTCCAGGGATGACCTCCAAGGCTGTTATAACCTTCCCACTTGTGAGTCACTGCATGAGGAGTAGGGAGTAGGGTAGGTGCTGACTAGGCTTAGTCTCTACTCCTCCTACCCTTTTCAATGTGGTTTTTACTTTATATCTGTAGTTGTAGGAAATCTTTCTGCTAGTCTTCAGGTGGTGTCAGAGATAGTTGTTCTATATGTAGTTGCAGTTTTGGTGTCAATGAGAGAAGGTAAGCTGAGGATCTTCCTATTCTGCCATCTTGAACTTGAAGCCAGGGGTCTTGCTCTTAAATGTCAATTTAGCTTGTCCATGAAAACTCGTTTCCTATGGTTGGTGTACTGCCCCTGCAGAAAACGTGCCTCCACACCAGACCACCTGAGCCACTCACATTTTGACTTTTAAGGGTAGTAGAAATTGAGAGAAATCAGGCATCCAAAGAATAGTTTGAGATTACTTCATGGAGAGGCTGGTACTTCCCTTGGTCCTAGAAAAGTCAATAGACAAAAGAAATAAGCCAGGGTATTTTCTTTTCTTCATGAAAGTGACTAAACTTGTTATATAAATAATAATACCCTTCAATAAAGCCATTGACTCTCTCTGTGTAATGAAAAACAACAGATGTTAAAAATTTATCCTGCTGGTATTTGAGGTTGCTACCATGTAGTATTTCATTGATTAGGCTCTTTAAAAAAATGGTTAATAAAAAAAAAATCCCAAACACATACACACACAAAAAAGAAAAATCTGAATCAACTTAAATAAGGGTTAACTTAGTGGCTGTCTAAATTACCATATTCAAGGAAGTATAGTTTATCATTTTAATAGTATTGATGTAACTATTCCAACCCTAACAGATTCCTTCATTTACTTCTGAAAATTAATAGAACAAGGACAAAATATATTCTCTACAGCAGTTTTCACCACTCTGTCCCTGGTGGCAAAGAGTAAGACTATCTTTGAGCTCTATCCATCCAAGCCTGTTAACATCATCTTGTCTGTCATCCTAACTGGCAATCCTTTGGTCCTCTTCAGATGGTTCTTGAGTACACTCCCCATAGTTCCAATTCTAAATCTTTTCTTCTTTTAAGTTTCCAATTCCATCTCTCCTGGATCATTTGCAGATAATTATTTTATCTCCTCCTTTACTTAGGTGATTTTGAATCTCTGAAGCTCCACCATACCTCAAAGATCACTAGCTCTTCACAACTACTGCCTTCTTTTAATTCAAGCAAACAATAACCCTTTTCAGCAAAGTTAGTCCTCTTCCCCTTGAATCCTAGCTTTTGGGGTATGAAAGGGCCAAATAAATAGCACTCCTCTTGTCCATCCAAATTCTAAACATACTGAGAAATGAGAAGAGGATATGGCAAAGAGAGGCCAAAATATCACCATTTTTACTGATAAAGGCTAAACTGAAGAATATGGTTTAGCATGGGGGCCAAAGTTGCCTAAAAACCAAATCTACAAATTTGACAGATTTACCCATATGGTCATGGGCAATGCTGGCTCAGGTCAAAGCTCCTGGAAAGGCAGTTTTGTAAGACAGGGTCTAGAGAAGTAAAGAAAACAGCTCTCTGTGGTCAGGATTGATGTCCAAAAGTAAAATGGAGGAGATGAGCTGAGCAGAGCACACCCAGTTTCTTCTTCCCAAATTCACCAGAATAAATCACTTCATCTCCCTGAGGGTTAGAAGTGACCAGGAATGTTACAGTAATTAAGAAAACAAGAAAAGAAACATCAGAAATGGGAAAGAAGCATTCCCCCCAAGAATACCTGCTGCCACTAATTTGGAATCTTTTTTCATTTAACATTTTATCCCTTTCCATGTCTCCATCCTATTCCTTTCAACTACTGCAGGGATGCTGTCTTTAAAACAAACATTGCAATATCTATATATAAAAGCATTATGTTGTATACCTTACACTAATACAATGTTATATGTCAATTATATTTCAATAAAACTGGAAAAAATTTTAAAACCTGTATTTAGCCCTGTTGCCCATTTTAACTAGTGTTTATTTCACTAAATTTTAGAGCAGAAAAATTCCTTAAGGCCTACTTAGTCCAATTCTCTCTAGTTTTACAAATGAAGACAATGAGACCCAAAGAGGTAAAGCAATTTGCACAAGGTCACCCAATTTCTGATGCTTTTCCACTTGCTGATGCTTCTCCTTAGAATTCTCACCTCCAGCTCTCACAGCCATTTCCTTCATATTGCCCAAGTCATAAATCAAATGTCACCTCCTAATTTTCTTCCATATCCCATTCTACCTTTTTTAAAATCGTATTTAAGTTGTATGGACTAGAATCAGTTTGTATTGAAATGGCTTTGGGGAAAACAGGAGAATTTTTAAGCAAGCTCCAGAAGGTTTAGAAGAGCACCGGCATCTTTACATGCTTTTCAACCTAAGTTATGTATGTGTAAGTCTGTTATAACTTATTGCTTATTACACTTATTTTGTACTTGCCTTGAATTCATGGATGACTTAAACTTTTTTTCTGCCGTAACTCTCACTGAAATCAATCAGGGGCACAGTCCCAAGTTCAAGGAAGAGTTGAACTGTGGTTGCAAGCATGTATATGTGGCCGCATTGAAAGGCCTCTCTCATCAAATAGTAACCGTATTTCTAAGCAGTCCGTTGACTTCAGCACTTTTTGCTATTATTGTGCTCCAATTTAAAACACCAGCCCATCTTACTAAAGCATTTTTCCATTCTCTGTCATAAACCATAACATAAAATTCCCCCTTTATCAAACCCAATGGTTAGTTCCCAGTGGCTAACCATGGTTGCCTTTAAAATGTGGTGTCCACAATGGAACAAAACAGAGAGCCTAGAAATAAACCCAAGTCTCTATGGTCAGTTAATATTTGACAAAGGGGGCAGAAGCATAAAGTGGAATAAAAATAGCCTTTTCAATAAATGGTGTTGAGAGATCTGGACAGCTACATGCAAAAAAATGAAACTCTATCACCAACTTACACCATACACAAAAATAAATTCAAGGTGGATAAAAGAATTAAATATAAGTTGTAACACCATAAAAGCCCTAGAGGAAAACAGCCAGGAAGATCTCAGACATTTCACATAGCAATATCTTCAATGGTATGTCCCGTAAAGCAAGGGACATAAAGGAAAGAATAAACAAATGGGAATACATCAAATTAAAAAGCTTCTGCATGGCTAAAGAAAACAGCATTAAAATGAAAGGAGAACCAACTATATGGAAAATTTATTTGCCAATGACACCTTGGGCAAGGGTTTAATCTCCAAAATATATAAAGGACTCATACGACTCCACTCCAGGAAGACAAAAAAAAAAAAAAAACCCCAATTAAAAAATGGGCAAAGGACCTGAACAGACACTTCTCCAAATAGTACATACAGAGGTCCTAGAGGCATATGAAAAGATGCTCAGCATCACTAGCCATCATAGAAATGCAAATTAAAACCACAATGAGATACCACCTCACACCAGTCAGAATGGCCATCATAAAATAAACAAAGCAACAAACAACAAGTGTTGGGAAGGATGTGGAGAAAAGTGAACCCTAGTACACTGCTGGCAGGAATGCAGACTGGTGCAGCTACTGTGGAAAACAGTATGGAATTTCCTCAGAAAACTAAAAATGGATCTGCCTTTTGACCCAGCAATACCACTGCTGGGATTATATCCTAAGAACCGTGAAACACCAATTCAAACAAACCTATGCACTCCAATGTTCAGAGCAGCACAATTTACAATAGCCAACTGCTGGAAGCAACCTAAGTGCTCATCAGTAAATGAATGGAACAAAAAACTATGGTACATTTACACAATAGAATACTATGCAGCAGAAAGAAAGAAAAAGCTCCTACCCTTTGCAACAGCATGGATGGAACTGGAGAACATTATGTTAAGTGAAATAATCCAGGTGGTAAGGGACAAATACCATGTGATCTCACCTTTAACTGGAACCTAATCAACAAAAGAAAAAAGCAAGCAAAATATAACCAGAGACATTGAAATTAAGAACAATCTGACAGTAACCAGAGGGGAGGTAGGAGGAGATAATGGGGGAGGGAGAGGGGAAGGATTTTCAGGAACAATTATAAAGGACACATGGACAAAACCAAGGGGGGGTTGGAAGCAGGGGTGGGAAGTGGGGATGGCTGAAGTTGGGGGGGTGAGGAGGGTGTAAATGCAGATAACTGTACTTGAACAACAATAAAATAATTTAAAATAATAATAATAAAATAAAATATGGTATCTTAAATGCTTAAATGATTGTCTCAGCAACACCATTAAAGGCTTCGAAAGGTTTAACGCACAGTAGTATTTTTCTTAAGAAAGAAGGTGAGGGGGAAGAGTATTAAATATTAAACAGAGCCATGGTGTAGCAAAACAACTTCCCTGCCACTTTTAATCACCCAAACAGAAATGCACACATTCACAAATGTGTGAAATAGCCTTTGCAGAGCCATTCTGGATCTTTCCAAAGAAAATAATCTTATTCTCCTTTCAAGCTATAAAGCTATGTGAATCACTCACAAGGCCCTTTAACGTATCCTGCCTCATTTTATAGTTACCTCTATCTTCCACTGGTCTAGAAACAACTTGGGACTGCTGGTTCATCGTTATATTCATGATCATGTTAAGTAAAGTACACAGTACATAGTAAGTTTCCAATAAATATATGCAGAATTTACATCTTAAGGCATTTGTGATTTCAACATCTAGTTATTTACAGAACAGAGACTCTAGCTTGCATAGGTTCCAGTAGAAATTTATTACTTAACAAACATCTGCCTCCAGACAGCTCTAATTTTTTTCTTCACAGAACATACTTGGTACCTCTTTATCCCACATGTTTTATTTCAAGCAACTCAGGAGACAAGGAGATATTTTTGCATATATGCTTATTATACATTATTGAGCACACTGTGAGTTGTTACAAAATATTTAATTCTATAGATTACTTGTTCAGATGAAGACAGCTCTCTGCTCTTCCAAGAGTGTTCATTCTTTTTTTTTTAAAGATTTTATTTATTTATTTTTAAAGAGGGAAGGGGGGAAAAAGAGAGAGAGAAGCATCAATGTGCGGTTGCTGGGGGCCATGGCCTGCAACCCACGCATGTGCCCTGACTGGGAATCGAACCTGCAACACTTTGGTTTGCAGCCCGCGCTCAATCCACTGAGCTACACCAGCCAGAGCGAGCATTCATTCTTTAGTATACAGTGATTGTTCTTAACGACAGCTAGGCTGGTGCTGAAGTGGACTGTTTCTGGGCACAGTTCCTCACATTCAAATACAACCAGGGTAGAGCAAAAATAGGTTTACAGTTGTGAATATATGAAACACAGTTATTCTTGTGTTATTATTTTTAATTATTATATATTATCTTCCATAAGAGCAACTGTAAACCTACTTTTTTCCAACCCTGGATAGCCACAGGAGCATAGCTAATTGCTGTGAAATTTGAGAAAATAATTTCAGAGATAAAAGGAATCTTAGAAATTCAAATGTATTATTTTGTGTTTAGAAATGTCACACTGACATTATGTAACATTTCTTTCACTCAATGGTTCTGAAACACAGCCATGTAGATACACATAGATTTAGCATTTTTTAAATGCCATGTAGTGTCCCTATATGAATATTTCACAGTTTATATATTTCCATTATATGCCACTGAGTGGGCTCCAACTCCAGGTGACCCTCTTAATGAGTGAGGTACACGGTATCCTGTCCTCAATAGCCCTGCTCAGCTCCTGCAGACCCACTATAGCTTCTTTTATGGAATCAATCTAGTTCATTGGTCTTCTTCTTTTCTGGCTGCCTTCTATTTTTCCCAGCATTATTATCTTTTCCACAGAACATTATCTTCTCACAGATGGAGAGCAGGATGACAGCTACTGGTGGTGGGGGGTGGGGCAGGGAGAGGGTAGGTAGTGAAGAAATTGAGCAAAAAGGAAAAAGGACTCATGGACATGGACAACAGTGTGGTGATTGCTGGGCAGAGGGGTATAGAAGGGGACCAACAGGTAATGGAAAAAATACAATAAAGATTAAATAAAATACAAAAACAAAACAAAGCAAAACAAAGAACACTACCTTCTCATGATGTGCCTGAAGTAGAACAACTGCAGTGTTGTCACTTTTACCTCCAGCAATGTTTGAGGCTTAATTTGTTCTGGGGCTTACTGGTTCATCTTTCTCGCAGTCCAGGGTATCCATAGAGCTCTCCTCCAATACCATATTTCAAAATAATCTATTTTTTCCTATTAGCCTTCTTCACTGTCCAACTTATGCATTTACATATAATAATTGGGAATATAAGAGTCTCTAAAGATACATCTTTCCTCTTAATGATCTTTCCTAATTCTTCTATTGCTTCCCTTCTGAGTCTCAGTGTTCTTTTCATTTCTAGGTTGCAGTCTCCATTTGAAGACTAAGACAAGGTAAGCAAAATCTTTAACTAAATTTCCCTACTGATATATAAGTTCTTTTAAATTATTCATTATTACAAACAATGCAGCAATGAACATCCTTGTACATGTCTCCTTGTGCACGTCTCCTTGTGCACATGTGCGTTTCCTAGGTAAAACACCCAAAAATTCCATTTTCCCTGATATTAACATTGATAGACCTGCTTTCTTTTGGTTTGCTTTTTCCTGATATATCTTTCCCTTTATTTTTATTTTTAACTGCTCTGAGTTGTTTTGCCTTGGGTGTCTTTTGAAACATTTGGCTGCATTTTTAAAAATATAATTATTATTTTTAGTAATTGAAATTCATTTACTTACATTGATCATGATTCTTGCTGTAACAGCTCTGATCTCAGGCAACTTATTTTGTTTTTTCTATCTAACGTGATTTTGTTTCTCAGCTTTTACTTTTCTGCTTTGGGTTAATTTTTTTTTTCCTGAATTCCCTTTTTCCCTCTACTGTTTCATAAAACATGCAATCAATTTATTTATTCAACATACCTACTTAAAATAAATCTCAAGTAGCCTTCTAAACAATATAATACAAAGATCCTAGAAAATTTTATCATCAGTCTTTCCTTTTCCCTACTCTATACCAGCTTCCATATTATTGTTGTTAATATCATTTTTAACAACCTTCATCCAACTTAAAAAAAAAAGTCAACACTTAACTTTTATTTGTTCACCAGCATCTTTACTCATGACTAGCTTAGACATTCTACTCCTTCTTTCAGGGTTCAGTTTTGTTCTATTTACTATTGCCACATGACAAATTAACCCAAACCTTTGTGGCTTCAAACAGCAACTATTTTATTGTATTCTTGGGTATCACTCAGCTAGGCCACTCTTCTTCCTCTTATGAATGTGACCATGACATTCAGTGGCACTCAACTAGAGGATGGACTATTCTGATGACCAGAGTAACTACACAAAGCCTCTTCAACATGGAAGTCTCAGAAAAGATGAACACCTTATATGGCAGCTGGCAGCTACCAGAGCAAGTGTCCCAAAGAACCATTTGAAAGCTGAACAGAGACCTTTCCAATCTAGCCTCAAAAGTAAGTGTGGTACCACTTTCACCACATTCTATTGATTTCAAAAGAGCCATATGGCAAGCCAGATGAAAGGAGAGGTATTCGACTCCATCTCTTGATGAAGGAGTAGCTAGGTCACACTGGAGAAGAGCATGTATAATATAGTTTTTAAATTAATATCATCCTTTGTCTTAAATGAAGGGAATTACCACTTCTAGTAATCATGTAATAGCTTATTAACAGACCAACCCTCCCACTGACAGCACTTATAAACTCTAGACAACAATAAAAAAACCTGAAGGCACAAGAGAGTGGGCAAGAAGCTGTAGAAACTATAGGGAGTTGATAGTTGGGAAAAGGGATGGAACTGAACTTCATGTTTTATTATTGCTCATCTGAGGGTAGCCCCACCTGATGGTATGCCAACCAGCTAAAATTAAGAGTGACACTTGTGGTCTTACTAGCTAAACAATCAGGAAACAGAGTTCAGGACTGACTTGGTTGGAAAGTAAAGAAGAAAAACTCCAGAGAAGTCAGAAAAACTCCATATTCTACATATAAACTGCCCAATTTTCTAGCTATGGGACAGACCAAATGGTCCATTCATGGCTAAATGAACAAACTAAACCAGGATATCTGCTGTTGCTCACTGCAGGGAAGGTGAAGTTGGAAGTTTGAGTTCAGCCAAGTTAACCTGCCTGCTAATACAAAACATTAATGCTCTTCAGAGGAACATAAGGAATCCAGACTTTCTATAAAGTATCAACCACAATGTCCAAGATAAAATCCAAAATTACTAGACATTAAAAAACAATAAAATGTGACCTATACCGAAAGAAAAAGCAATAAATGGAAACTGAGTTGAGTGGATCCAAATATTTGAATTAGCAGATATGACTTAAGGCAGTTATTAGTAATATAGTTAAGGACATAAATACTCTAATATAAATGAAAAGAAAACTCAGTAAAAAAGTAGAAATCACTGTTTTAAAAAGTGAAGTCTAGAACTTAACAGTATAATATCTAAAATTTAAGATTCACTGAATGGGGTTTAATAGGAGATTAGAGATTACAGAAGAAAGAGTAAGTGAACTTGAAAATATTTATAGAGAAATTATACAATCCAAAGACTAGAGAGGAAAAAATGTTGAAAAGAATTAACAGGACTTCTGGCCAAGATGGAGGCATACATAGATACACTTTGCCTCCTTGCACAACCAAAAGAAGGACAACAAATTTTTTTAAAGATTTTATTTATTTATTTTTAGAGAGGGAAGGGAGGGAGAAAGAGAGAGAGAGAGAAACATCAATGTGCAGTTGCTGGGGGCTGTGGCCTGCAACCCAGGTATGTGGCCTGACTGGGAATCAAACGTGTGACACCTTGGTTCGCAGCCCATGCTCAATCCACTGAGCTACGCTAGCCAGGGCTGACAACAACAAATTTAAAAACAGAAAGTAACTAGAACTACCAGAAAATCAAACTATATGGACTGTATAGAAGTCCGACAACTGAGGAGTTAAAGAAGAAACATTCATCCAGACTAGTAGGAGGGGCAGAGATGGGCAGCCAGGATGGAGAGGACTCACAGCAAGGAGGGGGCTGGTGGACTGGGGCAGGTGAGGTGGTGGCTGGCAGATGAAATGAAGAAGCAGCTGGAGGAGTGGGCAGTCCCACATTTGCATGCGGATAAACCAGGAGGAACAACTGGGAATCCAGACAGACCCTGCAACCCAGGGTTCCAGCGAGGGGAAATAAGGCCTCAAGACCTCTGACTTAAATCACCTGTGGGGGTTGCAGCAGTGAGAGAAACTCCTAGACCCACAAGAGAGTTCATTGGAGATACCCACAGGGTCCTAGAACGTACACAAAACCATCCACCTGGGATTCAGCACCAGAAGGGACCAATTTGTTTGTGGGTAGCAAAAGAAGTAACTGAAAGCCTGCTGAGAGCTGAGCAAGTGGCATTGTTCCCTCTCAGACCCCTGGCCTACACAGAGTACCACAACGCAGGAATGTGGGTTACCCCATCCAGGCAAATACCTAAGGCTTCATTCCTTACTGCATAGCAGGCATGCTGTGACAAAGAAATATGGCCCAAATAAAAGAACATTATCAAAGCTCCAGAAATAATACAACTAAGCAATGAAGAGACAGCCAATCTATCAGATGCACAGTTCAAAACTGGTAATTGGGATGCTCACAAAATTGGTTGAGTACAGTTACAAAATAGAGGGAAAAGTGAAAGCTATGAAAAGTAAACTAAAAGAAAATGTACAGGCAACTAACAGTGACAGGAAGGGAACAGAGACTCAAATCAACGGCTTGGACCACAGGAAGAAATAAACATTGAACCAAAACAAAATGAAGAAACAAGAATTAAAAAAAAAAAAAAAAGGAGAGACTGACAAACCTCCAGGATAACTTTAAACATTCCAACATCCGAATCAAAGGCGTTCCAGAATGAGAAAAGGAAGAGCAAGAAATGGAAACTTATTTGAAAAAATAATGAAGGAGAACCTTCCCAATCTGGCAAAGGAAATATACTTCCAGGAAGTCCAGGAAGCTCAGAGAGTCCTAAGGAAGTTGGACCCAACGAAGCACACACTAAGGCACATCATCATTACATTACCCGAAAGTCAAGATAAAGACAGAATCTTAAAAGCAGCAAGAGAAAAGGAGACAGTTACCTAAAAAAAGAGTTCCCACAAGACTGTCAGCTGATTTCTCAAAAGAAACCTTACAGGCAAGAAGGGGCTGAAAAAAGTATTCAATGTCATGAAAGGCAAGGACCTACATTCAAAATTACTCTATCCAGCAAAGCTATTATTTAGATAGGAGGGCATATAAAGGAGTCCATCATCACCAATACATTATTACATGAAATATTAAAGAGACTTTCTAAGAAAAAGATGATAAAAAATACGAACAGTAAAATGACAACAAACTCATAACTATCAACAACTGAACAAAAAGAAAGAAAGAAAAAGAAAGAAAGAAAGAAAGAAAGAAAGAAAGAAAGAAAGAAAGAAAGAAAAGAAAGAAAGGAAAGAAAGGAAAGAAGGAGAAGAGAAGAGAAACAAAACTAAGGAAACAACTAGAACAGGAACAGATTCACAAAAATAGAGATCACATGGAGGGTTATCAGTAGGGACAGAGAGAATGGGGGAAAGGTACAGGGATAAGAAGCATAAATGGTAGGTACAAAATACACAGGGGGAATTTAAGAATAGTATGGGAAATGGAGAAGCCAAAGACCTTAAATATATGACCCATGGAGAGGAACTAAGGTAGGGGCATGATGGTGGGAAGGGGTACAGGGCAGTGGGGAATAAAGGGGAGAAAAAAATGGGACAACTATAATTACATAATCAATAAAATATATTTAAAAAGAAAAAGAAAAGAATGAAGAGAGAGGGCTGCCTTTCAAGGTGTAGATAGTAATACTTCACCTCCTTGTGCAACCACAAAAAGAATTACAACTAAATCTCAAAACAAGTAACATACAGACTGTCAGAAAATTGAACTGTATGAAGTCTGACAAACAAGGATTAAAAGAATCCACAATCATCCAATAAGTGGAAGGGATGGAGACACGGTGTCGTGCAGAGAGGTGGCAGTGGGAGCAAAAAAGGCACGGACAGTTCCACATTCACATGTGCTGAATAAAAATTAGGAGGGATATTTTGGGAGCTGGCAGTCCCAGCCCCAGGCCAGACCATACAGCCCAGGATTCCAGTACTGGGAAGATAAACCCCCATAACTTATAGCTGTAAAAACCAGTGGGAGTTCGAGCAGGGGAAGAAACTGCCAGATTGTCAGGAAACATCACTTAAAGGGACTGCAGGCTCTTAAAACCTACGCAAACCCACCTACTTTGGGACTCAACACTAGGGCAACAGCAGGAAGGGCACTAGTCATATACAAGAAGTGGGTGAAGTGACTGGAATGGGGCAAGTGCTAGGCAAACCCCCAGAATCCAAGCAGTGGCACAGTCCCTTTTCCAAGCCCTCCCCCCTCACAGAGCCACAAAGTGGTAAAGCCAGTTGCCCCTCCCTGGTGATTACTTAAGGCTCTGCCCCACACAATTTAGAGGTGCCTTTTACAGGGAATCAAAGCAACTCTACCTAATACACAGAAACAAACACAAGGAGGCTGCCAAATTGAGGAGATGAAGAAATATGGCCCAAATGAAAGAACAGAACAAAACCCAGAAAAAGAATTAAACGAAATTGAGATCGCCAACCTATCAGATGCAGAGTTCAAAACACTGGTAATCAGGATGCTCAAAAAACTCACTGAGGGCTTCCGGCCAAGATGGAGGTGTAGGTAGACACAATGTGCCTCCTTGTACAACCAAAATAAGGACAACAAAAATTTACAAACAAAATGACAACCAGTATTGACAAAAAAACTGAACTGTATGGAAGCCTGACAACCAAGGAGTTAAAGTAGACACATTCATCCAGACCAGTAGGAGGGGTGGGGTTGGGCGGTCAGGTGGAGAGGGCCACAGCAAAAAAAGTAGAGGCAGTCAGACACTGGGCATGCAAGGCAGCAGCAGGCAGACCCAGCAAGGCAGCAGATTGTGGAGGGGCACCAGCACGCAATGTGTCTGGTGGACCAAGCAGTCCTACGTTCGCATGCAGATAAACCAGGCAAAACTGGGGACTGACACAGACTGTGCAACCCAGGGTCCCAGCCCGGGCAAATAAAGCCTCAAAACACCAATTGAAAACACCTGTGGGGGTTGAGGTGCCGGGAGAGACACCCAGCCTTACAGAAGAGTTCATTGGAGAGACCTTCAAGTTCCTAAAACCAACCCACATAGGAATCAGCACCTGAAAAACCCAGTTTGTTTGGGGGAAGTGGTGGAACGGACTGAAATCCAGCAGAGAGTGGAGCAAGTGACATTGTTCCCTCTCGGACCGCACTCCCACAAACAGCATCACAACCCTGCAACGTGGGTTACCCCGCCCAGGCGAACACCTAAGACTCCACCCCTTACTACATGACAGGTGCGTCAAGACAAAAGAAATGGCCCAAACGAAAGAACAGATCAAAGCTTCAGAACAAATACAACTAAGCAATGAAGAGATAGCCAACTTATCAGATGCGCAGTTCAAAGCACTGGTGATCAGGATGCTCACAGAATTGGTTGAATTCATTGCAAATTAGGTGAACAAATGAAGGCTATGCTAAGTGAAATAAAGGAAAATGTACAGGGAACCAACAGAGATGGGAAGAAACTGGGACTCAAATCAATGGTGTGAACTAGAAGGAAGAAAGAAACAACCAAACAGAAAAGAAGGAAGAAATAAGAATTCAAAAAAATGAGGGCAGGCTTAGGAACCTCTAGGACATCTTTAAACATTGCAACATTCAAATTATAGGGGTACCAGAAGGAGAAGAAGAAGAGCAAGAAATTGAAAACTTATTTGAACAAATAACAAAGGAGAACTTCCCCAATCTGGCAAAGGAAATGGACATCCAGGAAGTCCAGGAAGTTCAGAGAGTTCCAAAGAAGTTGGACCCAAGGAGGAACACACCAAGGCACATCATAATTACATTAGCCAAGATTAAAATGAAGGAGAGCATCCTAGAAGCAGCAAGACATAAGGAGATGGTCACCTGCAAAGGAGTTCCCATCAGACTATCAGCTGATTTCTCAAAAGAGACCTTACAGGCAAGAAGGGGCTGGAAAGAAGTATTCCAAGTCATGGAAGTCAAGGACCTCCATCCAAGATTGCTCTATCCAGCAAAGCTTTCATTTAGAATGGAAGGGCAGATAAAGTGCTTCTCAGATGTCAAGTTCAAGGAGTACATCATCACCAAGCCCTTACATGAAATGTTAAAGGGGCTTATCTAAGAAAAAGAAGATAAAAAACATGTACAGTAAAATGACAGCAAACAAAATTATTAACAACCACACCTAAAACAAAAACAAACTAAGCAAACAACTAGAATAGGAAAAGAACCACAGAAATAGAGATCACATAGATGGTATCAACAGGGGAGTGGGAGTAGGAGAGAGGGGGAAAAGGTACAGAGAATAAGTAGCATAAGTGGTAGGCAGAAAATAGACATGGGGAGGGCAAGAATAGTATGAGAAATGTAGAAGCTAAAGAACTTACAAGTATGACACATGGACATGAACTAAAGGTAAGGAATGTGGGTGAGAGAAGGTGTGTAGGGTGGAGGGGAGTAAAGGGGGGGAATGGGACAACTGTAATAGCATAATCAATAAAATATATTTAAAAAAGAAAAAAACTCACTAAGTATGGCAATAACATAAAGGAAGAAATGAAGGTTACATTAAATGAAATTTTTAAAAAATTTACAGTCGATCAACAGTGAAGGAGGAAGCTGGAATTCAAATCAGTGATTTGGAACCTAAGGAAGGAATAAACATTCAACCAGAACAAAAGAATTTTTTTTTGTTCAAAAAAACGAGGATAGTATAAGAAGACTCTGAGACATCTCCAAATGTGCCCACATCTGAATCATAGGGCTGCCAGAAGGAGAAAAGAAAGAGCAAAATGTTTAAAATTTACTTGAAAAAATAATGAAAGAAAACTTCCCTAATCTGGCAAAGGAGATAGACATACAAATCCAGAAAGCACAGAGAGTCCCAAATAAGTTGGACCCAAAGATGACCACAGTAAGACACATCATAATCAAAATGCTGAAGGTTAAGAAAAAGAGAGAGTCTTAAAAGCAGCAAGTGAGTTACCTACAGGGGAGTTCCCATAAGACTATTAGCTGATTTCTCAAAAGAAACTTTGCAGACAGGAAGGGACTAGTAAGAAGTATTCAAAGTGATGAAAAGCAAAGACCTACAACCAAGATTACTCTATCCAGCAAAGCTATCATTTAGAATTGAAGGTAGATAAAGTACTTCCCCAGACAAGGTAAAGCTAAAGGAGTTCATCACCAAGCCATTATTACATGAAATGTTACAGGCACTTATTTAAGAAAAAGAAGATCAAAGCTATGAACATTAACGAGGCAACGGATTCACAACTGTAAACTGACTGTTGAAGGAAAAAAACACAAAATAAGCAAACAACTAGAACAGGAACAAAATCATAGGTGTGGAGATCATCTGGAGGATTATCAGCTAGGAGGGGGAAGGGGGAGATTGGGGGAAAAGGTGCAGGGATTAAGAAGCATAATTTGTAGGTACAAAATAGACAGAGGGATGTTAAGAATCATATAGCAAATAGAGAAGCCAAAGAACTTACATGCAGGACCCATGGACATGAACTTAGGGTACGGGGGATTGCTGGGGGAAGGTGGGTACTAGGCAGAGGAGGGCAAAGGGGGGAAAGCTGGGACAACTGTAATAACACAATCAATAAAATATACTTAAAAAAAGAATGAATAGAGCACGGTACTTTGGGGTCAAAAATCAAAAGGTTTAACACATGTAATTGCAGTCTAGGAAGGACAGGTAAAAGAGAATCCCATGCAAAACACACTTTAAAAAATAATGAGCAGTATGAACAACCAGCACTCAGACTGTGGTTTCCAAATACCATTTCCTAGTAAAAGGAACCCAGGCTCTTTGGAGAAAGGGCAGAATCTAGGGCTGAGGTAGATAATATATAAGATGAGCCTGTAGCATCAGATAGGTCTCGAAAGTAAAAAAGTTAAAAAAATAAAATAAGTTATTAAAAATATGACCAGGGGGCATCTCAAAAGGACACATAAATTAACTTAAAAGAGCTTCCAATGACCAGAACTATCTAAGAAAGAGAATAAATAATGATAATATTGGATTAGAGCCCAAAGAATGAAATAATGCCATGACTCTATTCTAATATAAACAAATGATTGCATAAATAAGCAAAGTAAATGGGTGGGTGTATATTTTTCTTACAGAAGAATTCCAAATAATAGATACAGATACTACCTCTTCCAAGAGGTAGGGCTGACTTTCCCTTTCCTTAATTATAACCTGTATGTAGTGACTTACTTTCAAAGAACAGAGAATGAAAAAGGGAAAAATGTTAAGTTTACAGTAGAGCCTGGCAGACACAATCTTAACCACATTGTTAGGTTAATATCACAAGTGGTAAGTTATATTGAAATCATTATCCCTTGATATGCTTCAATGAGAAGGGTACCTTACCACCACAGTCTTCTTCCCAAAATCCTTAACCTCAGTCTAAGTATAAAAAACAAAAAACAAAAAACAGACAAATACACATTAAGAGACAGTCTAAAAATACCTGACCAGTACCTTTCAAAAGTGTCATGGCCATAAAAAAGAAGTAAAATCTGAAAAACTGTTGCAGATTGGGAGGAGATGCAGGGGTATGGGGATAAAATGTAAAGTGGTATCCTAGACTGGATCCTAAAACAGGAAAAAAAACGTACATTAATGAAAACCTGTAGTTAATGGCACTGCACCAATGTTACCTTTATAGGTTAACATGTATAGATTAAATACACCATGATACATAAGACATCAAGAGTAGGGGAATCTGGGTGATGAGTATATGGGAACTCTACAATATATTGGCAACTGTTTTGGTAAATCTAAAAGTATTCCAAAGAAATTATTTATTTTCCAAATAGTTAAAATTTTCCAAATTTGATGAGAGATATGTCTTTTTTTTAAGGTTTTATTTATTTATTTTTAGAGAGGGAAGGGGGGAAAAAGAGAGAGAAAGAGAAACATCAATGTGCAGTTGCTGGGTCCATGGCCTGCGACCCAGGCATGTGCCCTGACTGGGAATCGAACCTGCGACACTTTGGTTCGCAGCCCGCGCTCAATCCACTGAGCTATGTACGCCAGCCAGGGTGAGATATAAGTCTTTTTAAAGAATCTTCCCTGACCAGGTGGCTCCGTTGGTTGGAGCATCATCCTGTATACCAAATGGTTGCAGGTTTGATCCCCAGGTGGGGCATGTACAGGGGCAACCAATCAATGTTTCTCTCTCACATCGATGTCTGTCTCTCTGTCTCTCTCCTTCTCTTTCTCTCTCCCCGTTCCTCTCTAAAATCAAAAAATATTCAAGAATCTGAACAAACCCAAGCAGGATAAATGCAAAGGACACTACATCTATGTACAGCATAGTCTAAAAAAATTAATCTGCTGGAACACAAAAATAATGAAAAAATATTGAAAGCAGACAGAACAAAATGACATTACATGCAGGGTAACAGTGACAATGACAGTAGGCTTCTCCTCAGAATGACGTGGCTACTCAGCTAAACAATGGAAGCCCAAAAAATACCAGAATGAAATCTTTTAAGTTCTAAATGAATTACCGGAACACATCTGCCTCAAATATATTAGTTCTAAAATCTTACTTATTTTATTAATTTGCTAGGAAGTCCTTATTTTTCTACTTAACAAAATGGCAGGCCATTTGTGGATAAATTATCCAAAATTCTGAATGAGTAGAGGCTGAACAATTTCTACTTTATTAAAAATTGGTATATCTTATTTATTTGTTCATCTATTTTTTCTTTATATTTCAAAACAAATACTGTCTAAAAGACTAACTCTCCCTCCAAAATATCAACCTCTTTCCTTCTTTAGTAGAAATTTTCATGAATATTGAACAAACTGAAATAGCATGGAACTAGTTTTCTACTCAAAAGTTTGAGCAGCTATTAAACTGTCGGGTCCCCTCAGAAGTTTTCTTTCAGCTCCTCATATTCATAACTCCCCAATTTCACAGGATTCGTTCACGGGTGCCCTTAAACAGTTAATAAACTTTTAAAGTTGAAGTCATTTTTAAACAATCAGAAGATCACTATGATCCCTGGTACAATTTTAATCTTTGAGTTTAGGATATACCAATATGCCTTTAGTTATTTTATTTGGTTTCTAACATTTTAACTTCAAGTTTTCCCCTTTGTTCATTCCCTTTTATTTTTCTTTTACTTCACGCAAAAAATAGTGTTAAAACATTAGCTATATATTTCAACTGAACAAGTTCCAGGAAATTCAGATTTTAAAACCCCTCTGAAACCATAACTCTTAACAAGCCACGCCCCCCATAAGTATATGCTACAATAGGGTCTTTCATTGCAAAACATATCTGCAAGGCAGTGTCATTCATCACTGAGTAAATAATGCAAGATAACATAATGAAAAGGGGATTTTGCTTTATTCCCTTAACTATAAATAAAAATATGTAACACTTTGCAGGATTACCACATATGGTATGATATTAACTTAAGTGCCAATGTTTAAGCCAAACTGTAAATAAGATAAACTGCTCTCTGGTCTCAAGTTTTAAATAGTTTCTCTTTTCTTTAAATTTACTGCTTTCATGAAGCACACATGAGTGACGGCATACAATTTGTGATTATGTAATGAAAGACCCAATTGTGATATGTATTTTATGCCCCTCTCCACCAAAACCCTCAACAACTGAAGTTAATGTTGCTGTGGGAATTATAAAAAGAGCTTGTCATGAAGATCAACACAGTGAAGCCAAGTCACAATCAGAGTCAAAGACTTTTTCCCGGATAAAGAAAGCAAATCACTGTCAGATGTGGCTTGATTTATATATTCTATGCAGTCAAGGGGGTTGGTAAAGCGGGGACTAAATGGGAAGCTGAAAACAAAAACTGATTTTACACACATCAGTATCACATAGTCATACACTGAATTATGCTTCAACATGATGTGATAGGATGGAGGGCAGCTTCCCTGATGGCTGCCTATGTTTATGTTGGCTATTATGATCACATCTTAGCATCCAGATGCCATTCCTCTTTGGTGCTTAATGTGTTTCTGCTCACATTATCAGCAGGCATTGGGTTGCAAAGATCAGAATGGAAGTGATTTCACTCTATTTTCAAAGAGAAAAGAATTTATCCCTTTGATTGCTACTTGCTTGCAAAGTAGAGCTTACTTCAGTTTTCCAGAGTGCCACTTAAATTACAGCAGTGATTGCAAAAAGGATTCCTGGGAGACCTATTACAGTTGCAGAGAAAAAGATTTCACTCTTCTATTCCTTTTGCAAGAAGTCATACTTGCCCAAGGAGGCTGACCAGTGAAGAAGGCACAGGAAAGGTTATTTACCTGCTGAACTTCAACATCTGATTCCTTCTTATGAGATATGTTGTAATAAACACTGATTTGTTTCCTGGCACTACTAACAGTCAAAGATTTCATATGAGATATCTAAAATTTAAAAGCAGAAAGTAACCTTTCTATGTCAAAACTGTTAAAGACATGTCAACGGAACACAACAAAGAACTAATCAATCATACCACAGCCTGTTGTGGGTATACCTCTCCTATCAAATTCAACTTTATCCTTCCCTTGGCCTTTGTCATCTTCCTTAAGGCACAAGACTTTGCATACATTGACAGCTCTCTGTTTTCTAGGGCAAACAACTTGATTTGTCAGTGTTTTTAAAAGTACATTTATGAAAAACTTAAGCCTAGCAAAAAGTTGTGAAAACATCTATTAAAAATAATCTATTTAGAATAATTCATATTTATGAGTGTTTACTATATAGCTGACACTCTCCTAATCTCTTGTAATCCTTTTTATTCTTACTATCCTTTTTACAAATGAGGAAATGATGCTCTAAGAAGCTAAATGCACGAGGTTACTAAGATTTGAATTTAAGCAGCTGGACTACAGGAGTGTTCCTAACCTCTATGTCCAGGGCCTCTTTTGCATGGCAATCCTACAGAGTAACCACGATGTGCTACCTTGTATCAATGTCATTTAGGAAATCAAACAGGGGCCCATTACAGACAACAGCAAAGGTGAGGGGAAACCTGAGGGCTGGGTTCAAGACTGTGAAGGAAGAATAATTAGGTCAGAGAAGAGAGGGGTGGACACAAACAATAGACACTGCATCTCTGCCCGCCTTTTTTCAATTCTAATACTTAAAGAAGAGAGAGCTGAATGCATATGAGACACGAGTAACAGATTACTTTTACAGGTAGGAGTTTGGAGGCACATTGTAAATTTTACAATTCTTTTCATACTTTTGATGAATAATTGTGTTTTTAGGTTTAATTAAATAATTTTATCTTAAATACATTTTGTACCATATTTTTATTCTTCTTTTAACCACACCTGAGAATTAAGCAGCCCCACTCCATTTCTCCTCCATTACTTTGTTATTCAGTACTCATACTTACTAAGCATTGACTAGAGTAAGAAGTTGAATTTCCTAGTTTGGAACCATGGTCACAGTTTGGAGCCATTTGCCAATGCTCTCACTAGGGCTTCTGAGACCTTGCTCACTTAACTTTGACCACACCTACCCCTCAATGCTGGACCTCAGTAATGCCCACTTTGGATTTCCCCCTGTTCAAATCTGCTGAGGTTTGCAAATTCCCATCCATTCCCCCATCTGACCACCCTCAGTTTGCTACTACCAGTAATTACCTGGGAATTGCACCATTCCTCTTCCTTCAATCAGCTCCTACTCTCACCCCCATTCACTCCATGGACTCTATTCTCCACTCCTGCCCCTGGCCATGGCACACTGCCACCTCCTTCTTCCTTCCCACCTCCATTCCCCTCCCCTCAACTGATAGGGGCCTTTGGACTTGCTCCTGTCTTCCTAATGAAAACAAAAAAACAAAAACAGAGTAACGACAATATGTGTTGACCCAATAACTACCATTCTAGTCTTTGCCTTTGTTTTGCCATCAAACTTTTCCAACTGATAGTTTATGCTCATATGTTTCTTATAATTTGAAATCTGGCATCTGACCATACCACTATGCTAAAAGTTTACTTTTAAACATTCACAATGACTTACTTATTGCCAAATCTAGCTTGACATCAGTCCTTATTTTCCTTAACTTTCTATGGCTTCTGACACTACCAACCACCTCCTAGCACTTCTGAGGATTCCTGGGACACTGTACTATCTACATCCCCTCTTCCAACTCTGCCCCCATAACACTGGGTGTGCCTCAACTCTCAGCCCTGGGTCCTCATTACATTTTGGAGTCTCACACTTCAAGTACTGAATTCATTATTCTATGGAGAGGACTCAACTCCTTATCACCAGCTTTGATCTTTTAAGTCCCTGTCATCTCCAAAGCAATTCTTCCCAAACTACCTGTGGTAAAGGGCTAATTATTTTTCCTCTACCTGTTACAGGTCAATGCTTTTGCAAACTACAATAAAACACACAAGAGAAAAAGAAATATAACATTTAAAATACAAGCTCCAATTTTTTAGATTTAACATAATCAGAAAAGACCATAGCATAGGAAAAAGAAAAATAATTACTATAAAAGTTTATAAGTGATAATTTCTCTACTTAGCTCCTTGAAGACCAACTACAGTTTGTGGACAGGCATGGTTCTAGAGGCCAGTAGGACATCTGCTGGTCTCCTACCATTCCCTAACACACACCATCTTCCATATTTCTGCAATGGCAGCATCACCTTCCACTGGATCCAAAAGTTTTCCCTCATCTTGACTCCTCTTTCCTTTTAACTCTATGCAATCAACTACCAACATTTAAATACTATTCCTTCAAAAAAATTTTCTAGCCAACTCTTTTCCCTACTGACTGCAACAACCCTGATCCAGAAACTAAAACCAGCTACTTGAACTATTATACAACAATCTTCTAAAAAAGTCTCCCTCTGTGGTGAGCAGTCTTTAGTGCTATTTATGTATATGGTCATGTACCATTGAATGACAGGGATACGTTCTGAGAAATGCTTTGTTAGGTGACTTCTCCACTGCGTGAACATCACAGTGTGCACTTGCAAACCTAGATAGCATAGCCTAATGCACACCTAGGCTGTATGGTAGACAGCCTATTGCCTCTAGTCTATGAAACTGTATAGCATGTTACCACACTGAATGTTGTAGGTGATTGCCATATTGTAACACAATAGTGTTTGCATATCTAAACATATAAATAGTACAGTTAAAATATGGTATAAAAGGTTAAAAAAATAAGGTACACCAGTATGCATAGAGCACTTACCAGGAATGGAGCTTGCAGTACTTAAAGTTGCTCTGGGTGAGTCAGTGTGTGAGTGGTGAGCAACTGTGAAGCCCTAGGACATAACTGCACACTACTGTAGACTTTATAAATACTGTACATGTAGGCTACATTAAATTTATAAAACACAAGATTAAATCAAGCATGAGAGAAAAACGATACAGCCAAGAGATGGGTAAACACAAGGTATATGAGGCTGCTGCCAGCAAAACATAATATACTGTGTTTTACAGGTATAGCAAACTTCTTTTTATAAGTAGAAAGAGCTAAAATAACAATGAAAAGTATAGTAAATACATCAACCAGGAAGAAAGTTGTTTATTAACATTATCAAGTATTATGTACTATATATAATTCTATGTGCTGTACTTTTATACAACCAGCAGTGTGGCAAGTTTGTTTACACCAGCATCACCGCAAACATGTGAGTAATATCTTGTGCTATGGCATTAGGATGGCTACAATGTCAAGTGATAGGAATTTTCAGCTCCATTATAATCTTATGGGACCACAGTCACATATGCAGTCCATCACTGACTAAAATGTCATTATGTGGCACAAGGATTAATCTGAGGCAAGATGATGGAAGACAGATCACATATACAACAGGGTTGTCCCATAACATTATGTAATTTCAATTCTACATCCCCAGCCCTTCCGCTTAAACACAGAAGGACTGCAATTTCTGGAACCCTTATAATTGGTGACTGCCATACAACTAGTTCTATCCAATGAGCTATAAATGGGGAGTGTGAGTG